>NC_091698.1:61352500-62602500 GCF_041296265.1 Equus caballus
TCCCTAACCTGGAAGTTTATGAGCCGATGTGCAGATAAGAGAAAAAAAATTACCTTCAAATCTCCCATCTAAGTACTAACCAGGCCCGACCCTGCTTAGCTTCTGAGATCAAAGGAGATCCGGCGGGTTCAGGGCGGTATGCCCAGAGACTCAAATCTTACTTTGATTTGTCAAACAAGGCCTCTAAACTTTTGGGTTCTTCAAGATTGTTAAACTCTCCTCCTTAGCTTCTTCTCCCACCAAGCTCAATCAAAAATAAAGTCCTCTACACAGAAAATAACCATGATCAAAATGTAATCTTGGTAAATAATTGACCCTAGTCTCCGCCCCCACCCCGCCCCCCTTTTCCTCACTACAGGCAGAAGACAAATTGCAAATTTGGTGTTTCCAGCATGGAGCCCTGCAGCAATGTTCACCGAAGAAGGTAATTTCATTCCTAAAGGATTCCAATCTGCACTAAAGAGGTGAGCTTCCACCCCAGGTTTACTTTAGTCTCCAGGGCACTTGTAATTCAAGAACGGCATCCCTGTCCAGGACTGGAGTTAAAACAAACCTAGAGTCTGGCTGACTGCTCAACTCTGAACAACCCCCACTCCTTCCAGCCACAAGCCTGGGTTTTTAATATGGCCAGTATCAACCTTTAGCTTTCTAAAGCTAGGCCCATGATTTGAAGACATTTCTCATCATCCATGTAGAGCATTTTCTAAAGCCCTTTACCACTGCTGCAATTCACTAGCAAAACGCGGGGTACTGGAAGAAGCGCTTGACTAGGATTCCCAAGATCTGGGTTTCTGGTCCTGGCCAAGCCTCTTAACCACCTGTGACCTTAGAAGAAACCCTGGATTCCTTCTAAACCTCCGCTGTCCAACAGGGATAATTAATGCCTACCTCTACAAGGTCACTGAGGGGATGATGTGAAAATGCCCTAAAAATGGTCATCCTATTCAAAATTAGGAGTATATTTTTCAAAATTCACCTCCTCCTGCATTTTTTCCCCACATATCCCATCAAGGCTACAAAGAGTAGGATGGAAACTTGTCAATTACGATCTTAACAGGTCCGTCTTCACTATTAAATATATTGGTGAAGTGATAAGTCTCTAAATGTCCAGCTATGAGACTGCAAAGTGCTTGCCAATTTACAACACTTTATTTTTAATCTTTAAGCCACTTAATGAACAGAATATGGATCAACACTCAGAGTCTCCCTTTCAGCTCCCTCTGGTATGCGGAAGTAGGTGAAATAAGCTTTCTAATTAGCCAGGTTACATACAATGTGATGGGGCAGAGGTTGGGACTAGCGTACCACACTCAATCCAGAAAATCAGACTTAGAACAAGCCAGGCATGGTGAACACACATAAGTATTGGAAAGAAAGGTTTGAGGCTGGGGAAAGCTTTAATAACTGCAGAGGGGCAGGAGGTAGGAAGTGGGGGTCTGTTTGACGTGATGGGGCCAGGGAAAAAGAGGACACACCCTGATGGCTCATCCAACCACCTCCAACTCACAGAGGGAGGAGGTAAAGGAAGGCCAGAGGTGCTCACTGTTTATTCCACTCAGTGTTTACTGGGTGCCAACTGTGTGCAAGGCACACTGTCCAACATTTTGGACGGATTCAAAGATGACTGGGAGAGCTGCTGGCCAAAGGAGATGGGACAGATAGATATGCAAGCAGTCCAATTCCAGAAGAACAGAATAAGGGCTAGGAGAGGAGAGCTACAAGAGTTCAGAGGACAGGAGGTCACACCTGCCCAGGAAAGCAGGCAGGAACAACTGCAGGACAGACTGCATTTGACCAGACCTGGAAGCACAGGCAGACTATCAACAGGCCAGGGCGAGGGGGAAGCCTCCTTTCCTTTCCTCCCTGCTAGGGGGAGGGCAGCACAAGTGAAGGCACTGACACTGACGGGACTGTCCCAGGAATAGCACCAGTGAGTGCTGCCCTTTGACTGGAGCATAAAGGACTGTCAGGCAGGAGGGAAGCCTTGAGAGGCAGGCTTGGAACTAAGCCTGGCCTGGGAACCATTGGAGACTTGAGCCAGAGAAGGATGGCGTCTGGGTTAGACTCTGGGGATGATTATTATGACAGTGGTAGGTTAGAATGGGGAGAAAGGAGAGAGACTGAAGACAGCAGGGTCACTCAGGTGGTTACTGCAGTTGTCCAGGTCAAAGGACTAGTCATGGTGTGGCAATGGGAACAAAGGAATGGGCTTGATGCAAGAGTTAATCCACAAGACTTTGGTAACCAACTGTATGTGGGAGGTTCAAAGGCTCGGGTTGAAGAAGATGCTAGGGTTGATACAGCTGGCTGCAGAGTGTAAGGGAGGACTGAACATTTCCTTCTAGCTGAATCTGAGTTACCTACAACACCACAGGATGACATGTCCAGAAGCAGTCAGGGATGTGGACCTAGACCTCAAGGCTGAATACACATGGAATGAGAGTAGAGACTGTAGTGGGCTTAAATCTAGGAAGGGATGTAAGAGGCAAGAGGCTGAGCACAGAGCCCGGGGGAAGGCCTAGGTCTGAGAGGAAGAGGAAACAACAGGGAGATACCAAGGGAGTTACAGACTGAAAATCCAAGAGAGGGGAGATCAAGCAAGGAAGGCAACAGAAGGCATCACATGCTGCAAAAAGAACAAGGAGCTAGAAGTCAGAGAAAAGGTGACCCAGCGTGTGAATGAGGAGGTCAATGGGGTAATAAAAGCTGAAGCAAGGTTACAGGGAGTTCAAGAATGAGGAGAAAAGGGAAGAAGGAGAACCAGACGGTAGAGGTTGTGAAGATAAGACTATGAATGGGAGCTACAGGACCAGGGGAAGGGGTTCTGGAACAGGGTCCAGCCGAGCATGTTTTCTGTCAGGTTTCAGCCCTGAGTTGGCATAGGCAAGCAAAGGCCAGTGGGAAAATGGCTCAAAGGAATGGGTGGAGCAGTCCACCTTAGTCAAGAGGAGGTACCCTTAACTTCAGAGGCAGGAGAGGAAGGATGGAAACAAGCTGAGGAGGAAAGGAGGAATTGAAAGGAACTTGCCCAGCTCTAACTGAATAAAGTCAGAAGCCAAGGGTCCTCCCCACAGTTTTATTTATAGTGATCTAAGAATAATCATCCTGAAGACACCAATGGCAGACACGTGTAGCATATGAGTGGGAACAGTAAGCGGGGGGTGATCGTTTCAGAATGCTCAATAGTCAACCAAGCTCTCTGCAGTAACACACCATGCAATTTTGGCCTATTCCCTCAATCTTTTCTAATCTAAAAAAAATAATTCCCCTCATCCAGGCCAGGGATATCAACACCTGTGGGCAACTCTGATATGTGCTTGTGCCTGCCTTCAAGCTGCAACAAGATTCCAAGGCGTAATCTGGCAAAGTCAACTATGGGATCGAAGGAACCGAAGCCCGGGTAACATGTATCTGCCATCCTTGTGATGCCAGAAAGGTAAAACCAAGTCCCCAGAATTATCTGCAGACAGCACAAAGTAGAAGTGCTGTGGTGTGGTGGAAAGACCAGAGTCCAGAGTCAGGAGCTCAGGCTCACCCCAACTCTGAGTGCCACCAAGAAGCCAAGTAATTACATGCATGTCTAACCCTCCCTGGGCCTCACAGTCCTCACCTATAAATCGAACAGGTTGGAATCTATGGTCATAAAAAATTCCTTCTGGTTTTAAACGTATTTATGAGTGATTTGGGCTCCCCCCTCTTGGAGACTATTGTTGTAGTCCCAATTATCATCAATCTCCACATAAACTGAATGGCCACAGTAACAACATCACCACATTATTACAGCACTTTGTAGTTCACAAAATGCTTTCACAGACATTTTCTCAAATGACTAACCCTGTGAAGAAGGTATTGTATCCATTTTGCAGACAAGGCCACTGAGGTTCAGACAGACACAGTGCCTTTCCCAGGGCGCTACAGCTGGTGAGTGGCAGAGCCAACCTGGACCCAAGACTGACCAAGTCTAGCACTGTTTCTCCTTGGTACTCAGAGTATATCAGCTTACCAGTGGTTTCTAAGCTTTTCAGAAAAACCATAAAACTTGGTAAGTAGTATCAAGATAAACCTAAAACCCAAGCAAGCCACCACAAGAACTTCTACAGCACTTAGTTTGGGTTAGGATCAGGCACATTCTCTGCTAGTTCATACAGAAGTTACTAGTTTGAGGGTTCTGAGGGTTTGTTGTGAATGCGTTTTGTTTGGTCTTATTTGGTTTGGTCTTATTCCTCTTCTCATACGTGTTGGACCTGTACACTAAGATTCTGTATAACTTAGCATGTAGTAGAGGGTAAGATGAAGCCTCTGTTTGTTCCAAAAGGCTCTATGTAGTCTGGGAGGTTTAAAAAAAAAAGAATGCTTTTCCTGCATTACAGCAAGATTGAAAGAGTAAACTATGGAGTGTTCATTTCCTGAACATCTAAACATTAGCAAGACTGAAAACGTCTGGGAGACGATGGCCAAAATGCTAAGATGTGATGGGATTTGTACACATTTAAGGACTTGAAAAACCGACTCAAGAGCTAGGGAAAAAAGTAGTAGGAATAGGGAGGGGCAGAAAACAACAAAGTTTTACATATAAACTGTTTTGCCAGATTCTTAGCCACTCTCTACTGCCATTTCCAGATCTGCCTTTCGTTCATCACTGTCAAATTCCTTGACAGATGGATGACTACAACCAATTTCTCCTGAGCATTTCTTTATAGGAAACCAAAATAATACTACTAACATAATCCTCTTCCACTTGTGTGGCCAGATAGAGAAGTGGGCCCCAAATCATGCTGCCGCATGTATGCTCTACAGGGCCGAAGCGTAGAGGATCTTTCTGTCAAGCCTCTCTGGTTCTCTTTCTGCCTTGTCTCTCTGGCCCACCTATTCCCTTCTCCAGGAGCCTCCTGCCCACTTCGCCCAGTCTTGAATCCTTAACTGTGATCCTTCTTCTGTCCACTCTGCTGAATAATGCCCAGAGAGCCAGCCACCCCCTAAATACCTAGTTACTGCTATCCTTTCTCCCCAAAGCCTGCCTCAGCATGGATCTTCTCTTAAAACCCCACGCCTTTTTCAATGGAAATTGCCACACATACCAGAAAACTCAACCAACCAACCAAGCATACTACCATGATATCCAGCCAAAAATAACAGAAAACATAAGAAATAATCTGAAACCCCCCCCCAAAAAGGCAATTTCAACAAGTCCCACTGGCAGAACACATTTCTGACACTGGCATTTCTGTGCTGTTGCTACCTGCCTGCCACCCCTCCAGAGCATCTCTTTCTCCCCACTGGCACCTCACACTCAGGGCCCACAGCCTGGACAGCTGGGAGCAGTCAGCTTCCCCTCCCCTCCTCTCACCTCACAACCCACAAGACCCTCAGCTGATCAGGGCTGAGACCACCCCTCAACTCACTCCTAGAGCACCACCCACAGAGCATTTGGCTCAGGTTTGGAAATGCAAAGCCAGAACAGACTAGGAATCTAGGAAGCTGGGTCTGCCACTTCCTAACTTTGTGATTCTCTGAGCCTGCAAAATTCACACAATAACAGGACCAACCTCATAGAGTTATTCTATAATTGAGATAAATGTTTAGAAAGATCTTAGCACTACCCTAACAGCTATGATTACTAGTCTTTAAACTCCTCATAGAGGAAATTTCAAAAACTAATTCTACCTTACCTTTGGCCATCTCTCCACCAAGGAGGCTACTAGCTGCAGAATGTTCTAGGTTTCACATAGAATCACTGACCTCAGGCTGGGAACCAGAGTGGTCACCCCTTTGGATTTTTGGACAAGGACAGTTCGGAATGGCAGGACCAGTCCTCCACCTGGGAAGTACTCACAAACCCTTCTCTTTAACTCACCCCATTACACACCGGGAAAAGCATCTTGAAAATCATATTTTATAGATGTTAAAGCAGTTAACACCCAATATAGCAAGAACACAATACTCACTATGAAACAAGTTATAAAGGGCCTATGTTTTTAGAAAGGTCAATGTTTGTTTGAAGTGGAGCTATCAGATTTGATACTTCGGGATGTAGGATAACTAGAAGAAACATTAAAGGGACAGCTCAAGGTATTTTTCCATCTACAGTAACTGCTACCTCTGTTGCCTGGAGGATATGGATGTTTCTCTTTACACACACACACACACACACACACACACACACACACCCCTCCCACAAAATCATCTAGTTATATGGCTGAATCTGAAATACCAGGGCAAATCTAATTTCCACTCATATCCTTTTTCTGTTTCTTGATCAACTGGTCACAGCACAACTGAATATAAAGCACCTGGCATCTCTGCTGAGAGGGAGAAAAATGGCACGTTACACTCAGTATCAAGCACCCAAAGTCCTGGGGAAGGAATGCAGTTTACTGAGTCTTCTACCCCAGCCAAACCCTATCCCTGCATTCTTATCGCGTCTGTTATCTGCACAAGCAAAGCTTCCCTGTATGGGCAAAAGAATGCCCCTGTCCAGAGGCCCCACCTTTAGCAAACAGGTGTTGCTATGCCTGTGACTATAACACCAGCCAGAGCCAAGACTGGCCTCCTTCGCTGCAGGTAGAGTGGTTCAAAGGAAAAGAACATCTGAGGAATGCAGCTGGGGCCAGGCCTGCTCTTGCCCGGGATTTCTGGTTTTGCTTCCCACCTCTGACATGGAGAGAAAAGGCTGACACACACAGGTGTTCAGAGCTATTGGGCCAGACTTTATAAGGGCGCAAATGGGACAGTGAGAAGACACTGTTTCCTCGTAGCACAGCTCATGGGAAAGAAATGGGAAAAGAGGAAATACAAATGCATTCTTTGTGAAAGCAAGCCTTGGACCCTGCCCTCAGGTATTCACACCCATCTTACCTTTTCCAAGAGCTTAACATAAACTGGCTGCAATGAGAAAAGGTGGAAAGAACAGGCTGAACAGGCACCTGGAGAGGGTGGTAGGAAGAGGAAGGGAGTGGGAGATGCAAACTTTATCATCAAGACACAGGCCCCACACCTCCTGGTCTACAGAGAGCAAAAGTGAACCCATCCAACATGCTCTCAGCCCCACCTGGAAGCACAGCCATTGGAGGGACCCACGTAATTATAAGAAGTGATTGCTTCTCTGCAGGCACTTTCAACCTAGCTGAGGAAACGGGACAGACGGACACACACAGACACAGACACACACAGTGGCATGTAACAGATTGGGTTAGTGATAGTTAAAGTAGCATTCTGAATGGATCAACAACAGCATTTTTCTACTTGGTGGAGAAAAGAACAAAGCCGAGTGGGGTTTCTTCCACATGAATGCCCTCTGTTGCTATACCGTCATATCTCCAATTTTAATGTGGCTTCTAACTAAATCCCTGCCAACATGTGCCACACTAACATGACAGTGTAGCTTATTGTATTTATTAATTGGAGGTGGAGGTGTTATTTCTTGCTCTTTGAAAAACAGGTCCTGATTACCCAGTTGCAGGGCTATGGAACACTGCATGCGGCCCTGGCATGCCAAAATGTGAAATATTTTAAGGGTGCAGTCATTTCTTCCTCCTCAGCACCTGAGCTTCTGTGATCTCTCAATGAGATAGCACAGCCTCCCTCCCAAAGGACTTTGCTAGGCAGCCACTCACTGGGCACAGGCCCTGAATAATTCATGGTCAGCCCAGTCACTCAGAAGCGCCAAGGCCCTCCAGCTGCCATTACCTGGGAGGCAGACTGCACGCTTACTGTAAAAGAATGAAATACTATCAACTCCCTCTGAGACCTTCTTTACAGAAACAATTCTTCCCTCTTTTCTTCTCCTCATTTTAAACCAGGTATTTTCCACTAGATCAAAGTGTAACTGACTTTTACTCTAAGGAAGACAGATCCCAGGTACACAGATGGGGTGGAGAGACAGTGATGTCCTCAAACAAGTACACGGTCAGGAGGGCACCTCCTGACTCTGGATGCTGAGATGACATGGGTAAAGGACCAGACACTATGCCTGACACAAGACAGACGATCAATAAATGTCAGTCTTTATCCTTTCCTCATACCTGTCCCTCTGCTCCAGCCAAACTGATCTGTGCCTTACCACCTGTCTTGGGCTTTCTCATCTCCATGCCTCTGCTTTTGGTGTTCCCCTCACCTCTTGGTCTAAAGTCCACCCATCCTTCAAGCCCAGCTCAAAACTTCCCTCCTCCAGGAAGGCTTCCCAGATTATCCTAGCTAAGATGATTCCTCCTTCTCAGAAACCCTATACCAGTACTGTCAGCCCCCCTCATCTGGTACCTATCATGCATGGCCTTAGAGTATTGCTTATCTCTTCGTCTGTACCAGTCTTATCTACCTAATTAAAATAATGGAAAGTGCACTAGTTACAAACTCAAGACAAGTGAAAAGCGGACTCCATTCTCAGCTTTTGACACTGACTGGCCTTGTGACCCTGAGCCAGTCTCTTGGCTTCTCCAATACTCTCTCTAAAATCTCAGGGATCTGATGTAGAAAATCTCTAAGGTCCTCTGGATATAATGCTCTTGGAAACATATTATAATCTGTTTTAGGGCAGGTGGAAGTTTTATGTAACCTTCACTCCAGACTCCCCAGCCCAGAATCATCTAAGAAACAGTAGTTCAAAAACAATTTAGGCATTTCAGAAGCCTGAACACTGAACAGAAGCCTAAACAGAGCAAAGGCTCTGTGAGAGGTGGCACCATAGGGTGAACTGCAGAGCCTGTTCCACTTTATGCAGCACCCCCTGCTCCATACCTTAACCCTTCACAAAGAGAAGATGAAAGCCAGAACTCCTAGCAGATGTCAAGAGGTCTTTTTCAAAATTCACCTACCTAAGCCAATCATCTCACTTATAGATAAGGAGAATGAGACACAGGGCAGCATGCCCAGAGATACACAGTAAGTTCCTGCATACTGGAAATTAGCCGGCCTTCTGAATTCCTGCTGCCTCGTTCATTTCTAGGGCAAACTTGAAGGTACAGGGAGCTGAGGACAAAGGAAGTGGCAGCATTTCTCAAGCCTCCCCATCAGTGAAGTGGCCCCAAAGCTCGAAATCAGAGAAAGCTCATTCTAACCCCTCTCCCACCTCACCTTGCAGTATCCAACACCAAGCTGGAGCCAACAGGCTTGCACCAAGTGGCAGATGACCCATATCTTTCCGTGTGCTCTGACGTCCAACTTGTACCCGCACAGAGAGAATAAAGACCCAGACTAGGGTACTGGCAGCTTCGATCTCATCCTCCCAGCCCAGCAGAGAACCACACAGTCAGCCCCAGTGCACTCTGTTGTCCAAAGACCCTTTCTCTCAGTTTTCTGCACTGGGCTTTTATTATTCTTATGATGTTCTGAGGGAACAGTTTATTCAGGAGGTATTTTTTAAAACCATCTGACAAATGGATTCATTCATTATAACCAGAATTTTAATGACAGGTAAGGAATGAAGTGAGATAAGAGAGAGACTAAGCTCTTTTCTAAAATCTGCCAAGCTCACCCATAACCACGTCTCCACTCACCTTTTTATTACCATTTCTATCACCTTTTTAATTACCACCTACCAGGAAAAACATGAATGGTGACCATGATAGTGCTTTTCTCCACTACACTTTATTTTAATAAGATAATAAAAGCTTCAGAAAAGGATGGGGAGAAATTGGAACATTTGTGCACTGTTAGTAGGAATGTAAAATGGTGCAGCTGCTGTGAAAAATAGAGATTTCTCAAAAAATTAAAGATAGAATTACATATGATCCAGCAACCCCACTTCTGGGTATATATCCAAAAGAAATGGAAGCAGGATCTCAAAGAGATATTTCAACACCAATGTTCACTGCGGCACCACTCACAAGAGCTAAGTGGTGGAAGCAACCCAGATGTCCACTGATAAATGAATGGATAAGGAAAATGTGGCCTACACCTACAATGGAATATTATTCAGCCTTTAAAAAAAAAAGGAATCCTATCACATGCTACAACATGGATGAACCTTGAGGACATTATACTAAGTCATTAAGAGGACATTATGAAATAAGCCAGTCACAAAAAGATGGGTACTGTATGATTTCACTTATATGAGGTATCTAGAGTAGTCAAACTCATAGAAACAGAAAGTAGAATGGAGGTTGCGAGGAGCTGGGGGGAGGGAGAATTGGGGAGTTGTTCAGTGGGCGCAGAGTTTCAGTTTTGCAAGATGAAAAAGTTCTAGAGATCTGCTCCATAACCATGTGAATATAGTCAACGCTACTGAACTGTACACTTAAAAATGGTTAAGATGGTAAATTTCATATGTCTTTTGCCACAACTAAAAGTTTTTTTTAAGTTTCAGTAAAGACTCAGGCAGAACGTACTACAGTAGATCTAAAGCCACGTGTTATGCATCTGTGATTCTGAAGCTGGAACAAAACATTCTCAAATGCTGTCAACCAACACGCTGATCCCTCCAAGTCCTCTCTTCAACGCTCCAGGAAAAAAAAAACTTTACGGGAATCCTGCCCGCTCTCATTTTTACAACAAAAGGCCTAATAAATTAGTTATTGACTCCCAATTGCCTCCAAGCCTCACATCTGTGTGTAGTGCTGTGGAATAAAGTCCATTCACCACAGAGTTACCACTAGTGGCAGGTCTAATGATTTTTACAAGTCCAACCTTCATGCAATTGCTCAAAACTTTCTTCAAGTCAGTATCTTTGAGATCAAGTCCCCAAAACAGGAGAGTAATCAATTAGTAATTTAGGACTAGTCAGTAGCAACACATCAGAGTTAGGCAGGCACACACACATTTACACAGTTTGTGTGTGTGTGTGTGCATGTGCAGGCCCAGATGTGCAGAAGATGTTAGACAGACAAGTTTTCCTTACGCCTAAGGTCTCGTGATACTCCATCATCAACCATCCTGAAATATTCAGACTTGCCCACCCAGTTACAGAATATTAATATCCTGTCAACGTGGGCACATGCAAAGTTTTCTGTTAAGGATAATTTTAGTATTATAAGGGCTTATAAAGTAACGGACTAAGGTTCTTACTGATCAAAACACTGTCCTTCTATTCTGCCTATTAAAGAATATTATGGAAGGGCAAATAGCAAAAATCATTATACAGGAGAAGGGCCTGTAATTTGAAGTGATTATAATCAAAATCTTATTATCATCGTACAAGAGCCTGCGTTTCTGACTCATCAAAGATAAAAAGTTAATGAAAAAATAAACAAGAGCCTAGGACTTGAGTCAAAGTTACATGGCATTTATTATTTCCTGGAGAAGCATAAAGGTTGCTATCATCCCCGTAACCACACACAGTTCGCATCACACTGTGTACACAGAAACCACTGGGAAAAGAAGCCAGAACTCACCTTGGTAACCACAGGAAGTCAGCCTGCTAACTCCCCAGGAGCCCACACACAATCTGAGAGGCCTAAGGGACCTCACCACCTAACCTGCCCACTGCCTTGTTTTTCAAATGAGGAAACTGAGGCTGAGAGAGGCAGGGATGACTTCTCTCAAGTCTCAACCAAGCCCAGCAGCACCCAGATCTCCTGATTTCAGTAACAGTACTGACAATGGCCCCCAATCAAGCCACTTTTGAAAATGCCATAAAAAAGCTCTGTGACCTAAAAAATGTTTTCCCTAGGTTTTAAAGCCCATCTGCTGGTTTTCCTCTAACAGTAGAATAGCAATGGAATACCAGGCATGTTAAATGAAGCGCCCACCTCATATCTGCCACTTGGTGGGGTCTCAGGATATCTCCACTTATTTAATTTCATCCTTCCTTAAAGAAAAACATACCCCTTTTCAAAAAAAGTTTTTCAAGTTGTTTGTACAACTTACTAAGATTCATATCTAGGTTATATTTTATATCTCCATATCTTATAAGATAACCCCTACTGCCATATCTTTTTAGTATGCTATTTAACACAAATAAATATTTGACCTTTTTTTAATATATGTCACTTAGGCCTCCCTTTTTAAACTGGTAACACTTCTCTTGTGCTTGACAGTCAGAAACAAAAAGAATGTAAAATATCTGATTTTTAACTCTCAGCTTTCCTGTTAAATATAGGTAATGTTTGGCCCTATTGGGAAAGGTTTTAATAAGCTCAGTCACCAATGATGTCATCAAGTGAGAATTCATCCCTTAAAACAAACAAATAAGAAAAAACTTTGCTCTAATTTCCGTTCCTTTAACACTTCTAACCTCCTAAGTTTACTCAAGGTATCTCAAAGTCTTACAATTCTCTAATATGAGTAATTCTAGAGAGAGGTACAAGATTTTTTTCTTTCTTGGATTAAAGGACATTCAGAGGCCCAAAAATACTTACATGAAGGAAAGCAATTTCCAGGAGAGTTAGAAAAGGCAGGTCAGAGATAGGCATCAGAGGCTTTCAATTACCGCCCAGGAAGACAGGGGCCCCTGATTTATATTACCACTGGAGCAGGCAGGCTGGGGCAAAAAACAATCCGATTCAGAAAATCTCAGACTGAAATCTGTAAAATGGGGGCTAATGACTCCTACCAAAAACTGCTCTTAATATTATAGTAATATTTTCAAAATCTTCTCCAAGATGAAAGTGATACACAAATTTTAAGTATTACAAATAATCCCCCTGAGAATCTAGTTATATTTCTTTTTTATTATCCCCTGATACCAAACTACAGCTGTCTCAACAAAGAGGAAGAGAGCACTAAAGCTAAATAACCCCCACAAAGGACCAACCATCTTTCAGGCAGTGCCAGCCTCTCTCTGACTTGGTTTTTCTACGCTGAGCACATCCCTCACCCTCTGGAATACAGGTCTCCCACTGCCATCTCTGTCTCTCTCCCTCCAATTTTGGTTATTTGCAGGGGAGAGAAAAAATCAATTCCTCAGTCTCCATCCAAGAAAAGTCTCTAGATGTTTTTATTACACTTTTCTCTAAATCCTTCTCTCAATATATGTTTAAGGTTATGATCATTTTAATGTGCACTGAGTACAAACCTAAAACAGGTAAATGCAGCAAGAAAAGATGAAAATGCAAAGAACATATTAATTTTTTTTAATTAAAAAATTGGAAGTCTTTTTCAGTGCTTTTCCTGCCTCCAGAAGAAGGCCTGAGAGTCACAAATGCCCTCTAAACACCATAGCAAACAAAGCCACAGGTCACCACTGTCTTCAGGCCATCTGAATGTATGCCCCTTGAATGTTCCTGCTTTTCCAGCTTGACTTCTTCTAATCTTCCCACTCACCCTGCATTAATGTAATATTTCTCAATATGGAGGGCCTCCTTGCAGGAGGAGAGAGGAGCCCTCTCTTCAGAAGATTTATTTTCATAATGAAATTTTATATTCAAGACCTCACACACAGGCCTACTGTGTGCAGACCCTGAGCCGGGCATCTTCCATATTATTTTAAGTTCTCTCAACAATCCCACAAGGTGGATATTATGATTCTCATCCTACAGAAGTAAGGTACCCACTACCTGACAGCTAGTAATTGGCAGAGCAGGGATTTAATCTCAGACTCCAGGCCTCTAAAGCCATTCTTCCATTCTCAGCATCAGCCCTAAGATGCACCACTCCTGGATGCCTGAATCCAAACTAAGGAACACCCGGGCGCCCCGGCCCTAGGAGGACCTCCAAACGTGCATGAGGACAGGCAGACTGAGAGAGCCTCAGGGCCCATTCTGTTTCCAAAGGCTGGAGAGAATATACACAAATATGAGCTAAGGAAAACGTGATACAATCCTAAAACTGGAGGCCACGTGATAGAGCCGCCCCCCCCCCCCCAAAAAAATCCAAACAATGGCCTCCCTTGCAGATTTGTGACCAAAATACCCCACAAAATACCCCAAGCATCTGGCACCCAGAAGAACAAACTTGGCATGAGGCTTCATATAATCAAAACCAAACTCATTTCCCTTCCTCCTCCCTTTCCCTACCCTCCACAGCCCACTGGAGAGCAAGTCCCGGGGATTCTAATGCACTAAGTCCTTGCTACGGCCCCAGTTTCAGGGCCTCTCCTCATCTCTTCGCTGGATGAACAGGACCGCCTCCTAGCCATCTCCCTCTAGCCATCTCCTCATTGAGCCATCCCCCACGGTGTCCTCCTGAGATACCAGTCAGATCCTACCATTCCCTGAACCCAAACAGTGGTTCTCAGGTTAAGTCATTAGGGGTCTCAAGACCCCCGGGGTTAGAAATCTAGGGGAAGCCACTCTGTTTCATCCAGGGTGGCTCTGAGTTTGCCATTTTACATATCAAGGTCACAAATAATATCCTTTTTGAAAATAAAAATTCTCCTGAAATAAATTTCAAAAACCACTGGCCAAAAGGACACAGGCTAAACTCCATGGCATGGCTTTCAAGGCCCTCCTTGCCTACTCCTACGCTTCTACCCTGAGTTCCTTCTGCACTTCTGCACCTGGCTCCCCAAGAGAGCCAGGCACCATCGTGCTATTCATGGCACTGCTTACCCAGCCTAAAATTCCCTTCCATCTACTGACACGGCCTCACCCTAGTGAGAAATGAAAATTTTTTCTGCTGACCACAGAGTTGTTTTTACTTAATTACCTATCTCTGTATTTCTAACACTAATCACAATGCCTAGCGCATAAGTGCTCAATAAATATTTCACTCATTCATTCACTAATAAATGAATGAAGCAAAAAAATCAAATACCACCTCACTCTAATAATCATGATTCACAAGGCTTAAAAATAGACCACTTAGGTGTACTTTTAAATGTACCTGCTACCACGGGGTTTTCTAGCACTGTTAGTTAAAAATCTAATTAGTGGATCAATACTAGCATTACAAAAAATGGTACAGAACAGAAAATATCAGAGCACCTCAAGTAGTACAAGTAAACATTACTTTTTGAAAAATAAATGTGGGTGGATACTCACACAAGTATACCCAAATAAACATAAATTTATTTGTGTGCTAGACTGCCATGTAAAATATATTTCTTACTGATATTGTGCTCAAAATTTTTTTCTTTCAAAATCTTAAGTCAGTTATAGACTAGATTGACATGATTACTCTGAAGTCCTCCATTCAGTTTAAGAAACATAGAAATTTCATCCTCCCTGCTAATATTCAGTTCAGACAATAATAGTGTTGAGTGTTCCAACTAAAATGGCTCCTTGAATATGATGGAATTTTTAAAAAAAGACCTACATGTGGGCACACCTGAAGATGACTGCTGATTAAATGCACATAGAAAACCGCACAAGCACACCTGTTAATTCAGTGCTGGGGTTTTGGGTTTCGAATCAGTATCAAGTGCATCCTCCAGCCTAGCCTCTCCTCCATCCTCTATTTCTCAAGGCAGTCTTGAATACCTCTACATTATTTACAAGCATCCCTACGAACACTGGCCTTCCTTCAAATGCTTGGAGACAGTTCCATGGGTGGTGTGTTTAGGGGCTCAGGACAAAAGCCGGAAGCACAAACTAATTCTCTGCAGAGCGAACAGTTCCCAGGATAAAATTTTGTGTGTTCACAGTAGAGACATATAAAGGGCTAACAGATTCGGTCTATAAACTCATTTCTCCAAAATCAGTATATAAGACAACTTCAGGACTGTCAACCCATGGAAACGCATGTCCCTGCCTAGAGGAAAAGGTAAAAACTGACCACAGGGCCAAACTAGCTGAACAATACACCCCTGACCCCATGGATTTAGAAAGGTACTAGATTGTTTTTGTTGTTGTTAATCACAGAAGAAAAGGCTAAAATTACACATCAGGTAAAACAACAACAGTGACAACAGCACTCTAGTCCCCTTGTAGCCTAGTCTGAGGGACAGATGAATGGCCTTTGGCTGTTGCAGCAAAATAGAGGTATTCTAGGAACCATATACTACAATTACAGCATTCCATTCCCTGTCATGCTTGGCCACCATATTCACAAATTCCCTATGTCCTTAAAGTCACAATACAGTATTCCAGGAGGAAAATTGTAGCCAGTGTTTATAAATTTGTAATGAACCATTAAATCATCAAACTCCAACCGCTGGCACCAACTTGAGACTAATGATGTCACATAGGAAGACAGGGAAACTGCAGGCCAACCAAGGAGGGCACGCCTCTTGAGAGATGCCCCTACTAAGTGCCTTTAGTATCCCAGAAACATGGAAGGTAAACAGACAAAGAGGGAAGAGATGCAGAAACATTGTAGTGATCTGAAGAAGCAGCAGACAAAGAAATCCTTGGCTTTTGCTCTTTTGGCCAAAAAAGGTAAAACCCTTGGGGCAGACACTAGCAGCACAAAAGGAGGCAGGGGACAAACTGAGAGCCTCATGGGAAGGCTATCCCATCCACTGTGTAAGGGTTTCTACCAGCTTACAAACAACACCTCCAATTTCCAAAGCATCTCCACAAGTTACCATGGTAAGGAGATCAGATCCTGCAAGAATGAAAATTTAAGACAAACACTCTTTGGTAGGACAAACATTAAACTCCACAATTCTAACAATCAACTGGTCCTGCTTCTGTTTATTACTAGAAAAGAAAAAGTGTTTTCAATAATGTACACAGAAAATATCTCAAAAGACATGCATCAAACTTTCAAAAGAAACTATCTTTAGGGATGAGCATAGGTTTGGGGAAGTGGAAAACATTCACTGTCCACTTCTGTAGTGTTTGGATTTTTTTAAATTGAGAGATAACTGACATATAACATTGTATTAGTTTTAGGGGTACAACATAGGGAATTTTTTTTTTACAATGCATTATTTTATGATACATTTTAATGTAAAATTCTTATATAGAGCTTTTCAATAGGTATCATAGAAATTTGGGGGAAATTTTCCCCAACTGAAGTGATATTTAGTAGCTCTGACCATGAATGGGTTCTTCGGTCTGACAAATAAAAGCACCTAATTGCATTCAGACTTATGTAAGGTGCTGCAGGGAATGCCAAAAGAACTATTACTCATTGCACTGTCTTCAAGGAGTTTAGTAATCAGCTGGAAAATTGCACTGTCTTCAACCAGTTTAGTAATCAGCTGGAAAGAGAATACAGATACATCCATCTTGAGCACACACATGAAACTATGAAGACTCAGGGGGTAGGATACAGAATAACAAGGGGCAAAGATCGGCAAGAACCACACAGGCAGGATGGCTCCATGGAGGAGCTGGGGCTCAGGTTGAGACAGTGCAGAGGGCTTGAGCTTCTGAAGACTTACAGGGTGATCCACTAGGAAACAGGTAATGCAGGGAGGGCCTGGGACAAGCAAATGGCCCGGCACTCCCTGACTTCAGTCCTTCTGTTTCTCAAGATGCTTACAGACACAATAGAGTGGCTAATAAAGCAATTTCACATACTTGCTCAAGAAATCAAGGGCGTATGCAGAAATGTAAACCTGTATGGCAAAATTTTTATCAGTCTCACCCAGTAAAATGTGCCTATCACCCAATTTGTCACTACCTTAGGGTTCTGAAAATTCACAGGTTTGCAACAAAAGAGGTCAAAACTCAGAGCTCAGCAAATCCCCTTGAAGATGTAATGAGAATACAGGAGAGATAAGAATTGTGGAAAATGGATATGTTTATCAACCAGAGAATGAAGAGGCTAAGATTCAGGTTTAGGAGAAGTATCACAACACTTTTATGTAATGCTGTCGCATACATTGCCTGTATCATACACATGGTCTGTTTCCCCAAAATAGATTGCATGTGGGTAAGGAACATGCTTATATGCCACTTTCATCATTGTACTGCTAAAAAATCTGGATTGACACTCTGTTACTGGACACCTGTCATACTCAACAAAGAACAGCGCTGGTCTTTGAGGCCCCAAGAAGAAACAATGGGATAGAGTGTTTCCAAGTCACAAAATTACCAAGCAAATTCTCAAGTTAACAACTTAGGTGCAAACTAAACATCTTATTAGAGGTATATTCTAAAGACTGAAATGCCAGTGTTTGTTTCTCCTTGTTAACTTTATTTTTTCAAGACCCTAAAGGAAACTGTACATTATTGTTTGCTTTCTTTCTTAAGGAAGCAATTAGTTAATGGTGAATGTCACCTTGCCATTTTATGAAATAGCTTTATCTCTGAATCAACAATATCAATCTATCTGAAAACGTGCTGTGAATGTTTATTATTATTTATTGTCATCTGCCCAGCACCCACCCCTTTTTCAGGAATAGCTCCATATGGTTCCAGAGAGAGCTGCCATGTTCTTACATCCCTCCACACCCCACACCACAGTTCGCTGGTTCAGGAGTAGTCCCTTGACCAAAGCCTAATAAATTATAGCCTCTCTACCAAACATCGTCAATGTTTCCAACCGCAACTAGAAAAATGGGGAAAGTGGTGGACAGCAAAGTCTAGGGGCAGATGGCACCCATATTTCCTGTCATTTGAAAGACCACCTACAGGGCAGAGACAAAAGCTCACTCACAAGGAAGCTAAAAACGAGAGACTGAAAGACAGAAAACCTTAATTTCCATTGTTCCAAGGCTTGTCTGCACCTTGCCCTTTCCTCAGATTGGCTGTCTAACTCTTCCCTCGATCACACAAGATACTCCAATATCTTTCCCCAAAAGTCCTAATATAAAGTACTTTTCTCCACCACGCCAAAATTCTGCATTAGAAATGCTAACCGTACCCTCCAACTGCCAGCCCAATGCCCTCTAAGCCATGGATGGATGGGACTAGTGTTTTATACATATGGCTGGCTTCCTGCTCTTCACCAATGTTGTGGGTACCTCTGCTAAAGGTAATTATTTGTAAGTATCCAGTTGGCCATGATCTGTTATAAAAAGATTATCTGGGCCAATCAGAGCCCCACCTCCATGCTCATCCTCACAGAAATCTGAAGTAGAGAAAACCAGGATATTGAGTCCCTGAGCAATGAGGTCAAAAGAGAAAAGATTGGCAAGAGCTAGAACTGGAACTACAGTACACCAAAGCCATGTGTGACTGAGTTACGAGGGCACAGATACTATTACAGTGCAGCAGGCTCCAATGAATGAGGCACGCGGCCCATCTGAAAGATGAAGAATGCTTCCAGCCCTACAGCAGCTTCAGTCACTAATGGACCTCTGGGTCTTAGGCACCTGAAACTTTGCAATAACCTCCTCCTCTCCTCCCGTACTCTACCACACACACACCTTTTTTTATTCAGGTAACTCAAGCGAATCTCTGTTCCTGACAACCAGAAAGAACTAAGCAAAAATAATTTTGAATGCAAGATTCTTTTCAAAGAAGCCAATAAGCAGACACAGACCAAATGCTTGTTACCTTGTTACCCAGACCCCTCCCACTGGATTACTACTTAATGTGATCATGTCAAAACTAGTGACGAATATACAGTTCAATAATCAAAACCATCTTCTTTAATCAACTTGGCGTCAAAAATCAAAATACAATTTAAGAAACTATTTAACATCTACCCAGCACCAATCTTCTCTATAAATTAGAAAATCAAATTGAATTGTCCAACTGAAGATGGTGGTTAAATAACACCTTAGATACTTGAATTGCATTGTTAATATAAAACCTATTTTGTGACATTTTCATTTTGTTCTTATCACGTGACATGTTTTAGTTTAAAGTACACAGGACTTTACAGATGCCCTGTACACACATTATATTTTTTCTTTTTATTTTCCTATGATGGTACCTACTAACAGGTCCACTTGGGTAGAAAATTGGCAAAGGAGTTAAACTGTGTAAGTGAATTTAATAAAGGCAACAAATATGACCATATGAGACACGAAACACCCACCAGTAGATTTTTTTGATGACCACATCCAGGTAAATGAAAAAGTTCCTAAGACTACAGTACTTTCAGATGCCTAGTACAGATCTGCCGTCTATTCCCAGGCAACTGCCAAATAAAAATCACAGTATTATGATGTTGGTAGCTTTCACAGAATTTTTTCTGTTCTTTCTCACTAATCCGTCACTATTACTTATGTAAGAGAGCAGAGGGAGAAATGAGGTACTGATACACGCTACAACATGGATGAACCTTGAAAACGTTTTGCTAAGTGAAAGAAACCAGTCACAAAAGGCCACATATTGTGTGATTCCATTTATATGAAATGTCCAGAACAAGCAAATCCATAGAGTCAGAGAGTGGATGCCTGGGGCTAGGGGAGTTGAAAATGAGAAGTAACTGCTAATGTGTATGAAATTTCTTTTTGGGGTGATAAAAATGTTCTGGAATTAGTGGTGGTAGTTGCATAACTCTGTGAGTATATTAAAAACCAGTGAACTGTATACTTTACAGGGGTAAATTTTATGGTATGTAAGCTATATCTCAATAAAGAGGATATTCAAAAGACAGGCAGATGTGTGTGTTTGGGGGGGGGCATATATGCAAAGAGAGCCAGGAAAAGCATAAGACAGGAGAAAAATCATTAAGTTTTTCCTCTTTTGCTTACTCAGGAAGTCCTCAACAAAAGAGAGGTTACATTCCCTAAATTCAATCATAAATCAAGCATAAAACTGATGGGATTTTTTTCATAGAAATGGTGACTGGAGCTCCTCAAAAGTAAGAGATGGACTTAAGGAAATATTCTGGTGGAGTGGGAAGAGGAGTTAAGACAAAGGCTAAGGACGGAGTAAGAGATGAACGAGGGAATAAGGATCAAGTTCTCTGATGTGACTGAGGAATGAGAACTTGGGTTCTAGAAGAATGAGGGGCAGGAGTTGGGCCCCGGTTAGGAAGAGGGAGTGGTGTGCCATTAGGCGGTTTGATGAAGGAGAGGAATAGTAGGCTGGTTCTCCCACCCAGGATCATTCACCTCAGCTACTATGGGATTTCAGCCACTGCTGAGGTGAGAAGAGAATGTGAGGAATACAAGGAACGGTGGCAAGAATCCAAGCTTTCACAAGTGGGGAGGGGTCATCTACAGCAGTAAGGAGAAAGGGAGGGGAAGGAAACCTGAGGAAGCCATACCCAAAAAAGAAAGAAAGGATTCTGCCATTCCTCTGGTCAGGAAACTACTGAAGTCATATGTATTTAGAAAATAAATTGAGGGCATAATCTGGGACTACATGTAATGACCTAAACAGACATTCTCTTCAAGAGCTTTCACGAACCTCTGATATGAAAGGCTCTTTCAGATTCAGACTTGACAAATAAGGGGTGGTGTATTTACTATGCAATGGGGACTACGCCTCCCTCACAAATAATTCCAAATAATGCATAATTCTGGGAACAGCCTCAAGAGTGGATGAGGAAAATAATGGGTAGCTATCAAATCCCTATTAATCCTGACTATAAAAATTCATTCCTTCATGCAAGAAGTCTTTCCCTTGGCTTATAAAAGTATTCCATCTGAACAGGGAAGTGAGTGTGCAAATAAGAAAAGCTCTAGCGTAATTTTCGAGGAATGAGTCCAAGCTTGAAGTGGTGTATCATCTTGAGAAGCCGAAAGCAGACTTTCTGTTTTAATGAGAGGAGCCCCTTAGAGACTTGGCACCTAGCCTCTTCTGTTCTGCTGCAGTAGAAACTAAAGCAGCTGTGCCAAGGTTCAAGCCCCAGTCTTTCTCTCTCTTTACATTTCTCAACCCATCCTCTTAAAATGACTGGTTTTCTTCTTCTTGTGATCAATCCTTCCCTCGAAATTACTATAGCACCAAATGTCTATAGTACTTTCTTGGCACTTGCATACATGTTTAGTTAATGTTTCATGTAAACACGCTTGATCCTCCTAATTAGACAGTTCCATACCATGTTTTATAGATCTCTTTACATATTCAGTAGCAAGCTGGCTCTGTACTGCCCCTAGAAGGAAGTCAAATATTTTGTATACATATTTATTTGTTTACTCATTTTGGCAGGGCATGGCTGATTGTGAATTAACAGTTCTATTCTGGAAAGTTTCTAAGTAAAACCGTTATATTATAGGCAACCATAAAAAAATATAAAGCCAATATCTAAACCACCTAATTAAAAACTTATGACTGTTTGAGAAAAGACATTAGGACATCTCTCAAAAAAGGTAAACTTAAAATTTTATCTTCTATGATTTTAAAATAAGTTTACCTCCATCCATGCCCAGGTCTGTCTTATGTTGGGATTATGTAAATAATTTAAGTACACAATTTTAATGATAGCTTGAAATTTACAGTCAACTGGGAGAAAGTGATGGCAAGTTCTGCTTTAATTCTCAGTACAGAATCCACTTCTTTTGCTCCAGAGAAAACCCTGTGCCTGAATTTTTTAATCCATAACTGCAGAATTTTTTTTAGGATATACTTTTCAAGTGTCCCCACTAATTTTAACTAGCACTAAAGAACTAATTTAGGCCCAGAGTTTTCTACCCTCCTGAACATTACAAATCAAAAGGCCCAAACAATGATAGGGGCTGGAGGGGGGTGGGTGTCAATCACCTCCACATGGAGGAGGATCCACCCAGATAATAGGGGCTGTAATGAGGCCAGGGATTACAGGAAGAATGTGTCCCGCCAGCCAGAAGACAGCACTATACTCAGTTTGGGTAGAACATTAAGCCTTCTTAGGTGTCAAGATATCAAAACATAAACCGTGACCTACTTACTGGGGGGAAGAGCAGACTAACATTTTAAAGGAGAGAGAAAAAGTTGATTTTCACTTTGATGGGAATACTCAAGGATAATAGGATTTGAATATTGAGTGAGACCACTTAGGCCATGTCCTAGGAAAGTGTTTCTCAAAGTGCACTGTATGCGGTAAAAACGCAGATTTCCCCCCACAGTAGTGAATCTCAATTTATGGGGGGAACCCTGGAATACGCATTTTTAAACAAGTGTACTATTGAGAGTCCTACATCCAAAAACAGTGCTTGAGAACAGTACGGAAGTTTTCAGCTGAAAGAGCAGAGTGTAAACACCGTGGAGGATCTGTCTTTGTTGCTGCCTTGCATCCATTTAATAAAAGTTTAGTATTGGAAAGCACAAAAAGGAGAAGTCTTTGTTTTTAAAATAACGATTCAACTGATGCATTATTCCTCATCAGAATTTAAATTCACATTTAGCCAAGTGGCCAACTAATCACTGCTTCATAAAGACACCCAAGACCAAATACCTGATGGGTATTTTAAAGCCCTCATTTGTTCAGCAATTTTAGCCAATAAAAGCATCCTATGTGAAAGCACTCAAGCTCCAGTGTCCAAATCGGGAGCCAGTGGCCACATGTGACTACTGACCGTGTGAAATGTAGGTAGTAAAATACATACTGGATTTCAAAGGCTTAGTATAAAAAATGTAAAGTATCTCAGTAATAACTTTCTATACTGATTACATGTTGATATGATAATATTTTGGATAACTTGATTAACTGAAATATCTTTTGTAGAAAATTTAAAATTTAAAATAGCTTACTTACTGGCTAGTATTATACTTCCTTTGGACAGCACTGATCTGGACATTTAAAGTAAATCACTGCTTTAGCTGATTAAATGCTCACCAAAATTCTTAGTCACTCAGATAAATGCCTATGTTTAAAGGGAATCTAGCCCATACATACAGCCACTAATAATTGTTATTTACTCTATACAAGTAATGTAAAATATACAATTTGGTACTTTCACCTCATTTTCCTATGGCTCTCAGCTGTCCTTGATTCCCCCATAACCACGTAAACTCAAGGTCAATTTCTTTTGCCATGTCCATAGCTTGTCAGAAAGGCTCTTATGCAAAATTTTAGCTCATAAATGTTGATGAGTGACAACTCCCAAAGTAATCTCGTTTTTAATTTGTCTTTTTTTTTAATGCTCTTTCATACACAGCCTTTCTCCTACTATCTCTCTATGCCATTATTTTTTGGGAAAAAAAATCAAAACTTTTGAAGGTGATATTAGATCTTAAGATGTTTTCATGCTTTTTCTTCTAATTACAAAATAGTTCAGATTTTACTTCAGGAAAAAATTCAAATACAGGTAAGAAAAAAGGAGAATCACTCGGAAATAAACACTGAATATTTTGGTATATATCCTCCTAATTTTTTTAATTTTCTATTTAAAAGTGTTGCTATAAAGATATTAATTCTAATTATCAGTATTTTCAAGCTAAATGTTGCACTTTTTAAAAGACTACTTCTTCTACTTCCCCTAATTTGTGCCGATACCACAAAATATAACCTACAACTATCATTTGTAAAAAGAAAACATTTACCTTTTACATTTCTTTAAAAGATTAAACGTTTTATGTTCTATTTTTATCTCAAATAAAATGCTGGTTTCCAAAAAGTCTAGCTTATTTTGAATCACTTTCACCATCACATGTTCTACACGACTGAGGCAATTTGGTCAGAGGTCAGGAATGTGAGTATGCCATCATGGGATGCGGGAAATCATTTACAGAATGCATGAAAATCACTTCACAGCACTCTGCCTCAAGGCTGAACTGGCATGACACAATCTCTCTGCTACACAGCACAATACCAAGGCTCTTTTCATCTTCCTTCTGAACTGCAAATGGTGACACTTTCAATTTTAGGCATAAGCAATCTTACTGGCCTCATATATATAAAATGTTTAAATATGCGGCAATAATCAATATTAATTCTAATTGTTTTCTAAAATATCCCTAAATCTTACATTTTTACAAGCTGAAGATTTGACAGACTCCCTCCTCACCCAACCTGTGTGAGGGGGAAGCTTTCAGACAAAGTTTTTCTCACTTTGAGGAAAAGCTGCTGTTTTCAATCCCACTGGGAGATGCTCTAGGTAGATTATGAAGACGGAAGAGTTCAGTTCCTTGTGCTTCCATTTGGTGTTTCCCTCTGATGCTTCTAACTACTGAGGAGCAGGGGGGATGATGAGTGACTGAGATATGAGTCAGAGTAATTTTCAAACAAAAAGTTTAATGAGAATGGAAAGATTCTAAGCTCACTGGGCAATGGAAGTGACCCAACTCCAGACTCTTTCATCTCTGTGGTGATAAATGGGCACTTGACAAGTGATTGCAGGCCTTTCTACATTTTTAAAAAATGGGCATGTTACACACTATACTAGAGAAGCCATTTCCCCTCTGAAATACCTTACTGAGACTGATACTCCAACACCAAATGGGTGTCCTAGAATTCAATTCAGTTCTGACACTCCCCAGAGTTAGTGCAGACCCCACAGGATAAGGACTCAGTCCCACAATAATGCCCCCATTTCAGATGCCAATCACCAGTCCTAGGCCATGTATGTCTGACTGACTGGCTATAAATGCAGGGGTTCCCATGACCACCCCTGCTCAGGTTCAATAATTTGCTAGGACAACTCACAGAACTCAGGAAAACATTTTACTTATGTTTTCTGGTTTATTATAAAGGATACCATTCAGGAACAGCAAAATGGAAGAGGTACACAGGGCAAGCTATGGGGGCAGGCAGAACTTCCATGACCTTTCAGGGCATACTACCCTCCCAGCACACTGATGTGTGTGCTTCCAAACCCTCCCAAACCCCACTGTTTAGGGATATTTATAGAGGTTTCATTATGTAGGCATAATTGATTAAATCATTGGCTATTGGTGACTGAACTCAATCTCCAAGCCCTCCCACCCCCATTTCTCACTGGAGGTCAGTAGGCAGACCTGACAGTTCCCACCTTCTAAATCAGTTGGTCTCTCCAGCGACCACCCCCACCCTAAGGCTACACAGGGGTTTCACCCTAAGTTACCTCATAGCATAAATGCAAGTGTAGACTCTTTATGAATAAGAAAAGACACTCAGAAAATTCCAAGGGTTTTAGAAGCCCTGTGCCAGGAACTGGGAACAGAGACCAAATTTATTTCTTATTATACCACACTTAGTTAAAAACGATTCCTGAAGATGAAGAGGATGATGGCAAGTAAAACTGAAATTAAGAAAGTTTTTACAACTCACCAAGAGAATACATATATTGTAGCCTAATAATAGGAAGTAGCTATAAATTGAATAAAAATTAGTAGCAAGTAGTTTACCGCACCTTATTTCCTTAGAGGTATAGATGTTTAAATCTACTTAGCAAAGGACACAACACAAAGTGGTGGTTACACTATCAATACTTGATGCACTGCATTATAAAAAGATGAAGAATTCCTGGGTTAACATCTTTTGTAAATCACCTCAGAATTCAGATTGAAGTCTAGAGAAGACTAAACGTGGAGAGCACCTTAGAGACACAGAAAACTTCAAATGTACATTTCTTCAGCTCTAATAAGCTTTCCCATTTCAGAACATGCATTTTTTAACAGAAACCCTCCAACACCACTCCTCCATGCTGAGCCTATCACTTTATTACTCCCCTATAAGGGATAGGGAGATATTTCCCTTTTCTCAAAATCCAGTGGCCAGCCTTTCACATCACTCCCACATTAAAGTGTATCTTGAAGACAACTCTGTTGAGTTTGATACTTTAATTCTCCATAGACTTTAGCTGAGTCTAGATAAAATGGTCTCAGTCACCCAAGAAAGTAAACCAGACGACCATTAATACTCTACACCAATCTCAAAATGTGACCCCCCAGGCCAGCCACATCAGTATCACCCAGGAACCTGTCAGAAATGCAATTATCAAGCCCCATCCTAGACTGATTGAATCAGAAACTCTGAAGGTAGGCCCAGCAATCTGCTTTAACAAGTCCTCCCAGGTGATTGTGATGCAGGCTCAAGTTCTAGAACCACTGTTCTAGACACTGCTGGGCTCTCCTGTTATTCCTGTTATCAGCATTTAAGATTTCTTAGAGAGCTTAGAGATTTTTCTGTCCCACAGAACCAGGAAGTCAGATAACAAGATAATTTCCTCTAGTAAACAGATAGTTTTCCTGATATCTTCTGGATTCAGCAAAAGCAATTCTTTTTGTCAACAGCATTTAACCTGGAGGCAGCACGCTGTCTTTTCAGTAACTTGTCATAGTCACTCACAGCTTCCTGGAGGCCACAGGATGCAATCCTGAGCCTTTTAACATGTTTGAATTACCTGTCATCAATACTCTACACCAATGAGCTTCAGTCATTTTGTATTTTACTGAATACAGAAAAACAGTTGAATATACACTTTGGAGCCCGTCTGCCTTCAGCCACTTATCAGCAGTGTAACCTTGGGCAAGCTATGTAATTTCTCTGTGCCTCAGTTTCCGCATCCATACTTTGTAGATAATAATATTCTCCCTCATATGGTTGTTATGGGATTAACTGTTAACATGCAATGCATTTAGAACAGTGCCTGGAACTCAGTAAGCACCATATTAAGTGCTTACTAATATCATAATTACAATTGTTCAGGGACCTGGATAACACTGAGGGAAAGACATCCTAGGAAGTGTAAGGACAACTGATCAATACTAAGGACAGCTGGCGGATCTCCTCTGCAATTGTAGGAAAGACCAGCTATAAAGAACAAGGAGCTGTCCTGCAGGTGGCAAGTAAAATTCTCTTTAAAAGGAAAATAATACATGGTAGCCTGGAACCAGAAAGTAAATGACTCATGATCAAAGGTAACTGGCCACCACTACCATACTGATCTAAAGGCTCAAAGGAAGATTCAAGAAAGAGAGGTAAGAGATTAAAGTACAAATCAATCCACTAGCAAAAGCCAGGATTGTGGTTTCCGTAAGGTTCCGTGTTAAAGAATAAGCTAGAAAACAAAGATCCAATTCTAGAGTCACCACCTCGTTAATCATTCATTTATGCCTATAAATAAGGCAGCCCCAAGAAAGATCTTTAAATCACCACCACTCAAGAAACAAATTATCCTGGGGCAGCTGAATAATTTTCCTATAGCATTTAGTTGGCTGCATCCCCAACATCCATTTCCTTCTTCCTCCTTCCTGTTACATTCCAAGTTTTCTAGCCAAGCTGTTTGGGTGGGACTGACCCCTTCGTACCCCACCACAACCCCCCTCACTCCTTGAGTGTATCCTGATTAGCTGATGTCATCAGCATATCCTCTTCTCTGATTCCAGCGCCAGAGAGGGTCTAAGAGAGGCACATGACCCAAGTCACGATCAACCAGGCCAGTGAGACGGATCCCAAGACTATGGGGGAGGTACTGGGGAAGCAGATGTGCTCTTTCCCGCTGGCTGTCCTTACGGACAGATCTGGGACCTGGGGCAGCCATCTTGGGACTACAGGGTCACAAGAGCCCACTAACATGCAGACTGCTACACACTAGCAAGTAAAGCCAAAAAGTGGGGAGAAAGAAACTGAGTCCTGGTCACACCACCAGAGCCTCGGAGTAAGTCTTGCTTAAAGGCCAATTTGTCTACTATTTGGTCAATAAATTCTGTCATTTAAACCACTTTGGGACAGGCTTCCATTTGCTTATAATCAAGAGAACTCTAAATGATACATGCCTCACAATCAGATTACATTGTAAAGGAAAGAAAAAGGTAAGCTATATTCACAATTTAACAGTAAACTTACCTGTTTAAGTCCTAACTTCAACCTACTTGTCATAATTAAAGATATCAGGAAAAAAAACCCCATAAACCCACTTTTCTCATTTGGAAACTATTTTATGTGAAATCTCAAAGTACAGATGCATAAATGCATAAACTCCACTTGGACCCTTGGTTTACGTACATTCGGTACCGCTGAGTTTTCATCGTGACAGAATGCCTTCCTGATTTTCAGGGCAATTTCACGGCAAACACTCCCCACCCCAACTAAGGCCACGATGAAAGTGTGCTCTAGGTGTTCCACAGCAAGCGCGTGAGACGTCACCAAGTAAGGATGAATCCCTGCTAATTTTAATGAATCAACAGCAGACTTACCTGTTCCAGTATTAAATGGGCCCTCAGCAGATGAAGCTATTGCTTTTCAGATCCAAAACCCCTGCATGTGATACCAACTAACCTTGGTCACTCAAAGTAAGTACCCTAACACGTCAGGTCCATTCATATGTCACAAGCACTAAGTACACAGGTTAATTTGTATATTTTTCTGTATAAGGTATAGTATGCTTCAATATTTTGAAATGTAAGATGCATCAAAAATAAAAGAATTCTGGGACCAGCCTAGTGGCCAAGTGGTTAAGTTCACACACTCCACTTCGGCGGCCCTGGGTTTCACTGGTTCGGATCCTGGGCACGGACATGGCACCACTCGTCAGACCATGCTAAGGCAGCGTCCCACATGCCACAACCAGAAGGATCCACAACTAAAATACACAACTATGTACTGGGGGGATTTGGGGAGAAAAATCAGGGAAAAAAAGAAGAAGAAGATTGGCAACTGTTGTTAGCTCAGGTGCCAATCTTTGAAAAAATAAATAAATAAATAAAAGAATTCTTACAAACCTAGTGCAGCTCTTTCTGAACTGCTATAAAAATCATTCTGGCTTGAGGATTGACAGTTCTCCAAATATGTAATTGGCTACCTTATGAAATGGTCAGCTTGCTCTCGTGGGACATGTTCAAAAGTAGAGGTGAGCCAATCTTGTAAGGTGGATGATTTTAAAGGGAACTGGAAGGCATCTTGGACCTCTGTGACAGGGCGTGAAGGAGACTTACCTGCCAGAGCCTTGATGCGGGACCGCTCAAAGAGCCTTGCGGAGCTGTTCTCATTGTCCCAGTCGTCCACGTCCCAGCGGTTGTTGACATCGCTGTACTGCTGTTGGATCTCAATGTTGTCGTAGTCTGTGGCTACTGTGGTCGTCATCTTGAGCTGTCTCAGCTGCTCTTCCACATTAGCTCCTTCTTAGAGTTCTACGAGAAAGACACGGAAAATCCTATTTAGTCCTCTAAAGCACACAGAATTCCCGGGAAACCTACTGGGATAAGGGCAAGCAGAAGGCAAAACAATTCATATATGTCCAGAACAGGTCTCTGAAGTCAATCAAAGCTGGTTTTGAACTTCAACATTGCCTCATAACCTTGTGTGACCTTGGCCAAGGTACTCAATATCTCTAAGCCTCAGTTTCCCAACCATCAAAGAGGGCAGATACTCTACAGGTTATTGAGAGGACTGAATGAGATGATGGATGCCCAAAAGAGGGTGGGTTTCTTCTTTCTCTCTGAAGTTTAAACTTTGGAATTTTAAAGATTTATCGAGCTGGATGAACACCTAATTTGGGGCTTCTAAATGAACTCATTTGTTTCAACTGTGTATCACCATAAACTATAATCTTTTAGCTTCTCTTGGAAATTCCTAAAATGTTATATAAGAGGACTAATAGGTCATTTTATCTAAATATCTCATTTACATATTAGAAAAATGATTCCTGAGATTAAATGAGACAGTAAATGTATGGCACCAAGGACATTACCAGTGCACAGTAGATGCTTGATAAATAATGAGTGCAATTATTTACACTGCTGTGTTATTACAAATTCTATTACCAATATCAATACCCATTCCTCAGGGACCCACACAGGGTCAATGTTTCACTGGGATAAATGGGAAACAAGAACCTAGGCCTCAACCTTTGGCCCTTTATCACAATGCCCTCAGAGAATTAAGAGAAATACATTTAGCTTTAAATATAGCTGCTCCCTTCAATATAGCTGTTATTCATTCACTGAATCAGAATGTACTAAGGACTTGCCATGTGCTCAGCACTGTTGCAGATGCTAAGCTAACAGTAAACAAGATAAGGACCTGGCTCTAGTGAAGCTTATGTCCTAGGAGGAGGAGCTGGACAAAAAGCACAGAAGAAAAGGCAAGAGAGTTAAAAGAAAATGAAAGTGGAGTGATGTGCCAGAGTGTGAGTGGGTGAGCACTTCAGATCAGGTGGTCAGGGAAGACCTCTCTGAGTCGGTATTTAAACTGAGATCTCAATGTCAAAAAGTACTAGGTCACACCCAGATCAAGAAGAAGAGAATTCCACACAAAGGAAACAGCTTATAGAAAAGGCCACACAGAGAGAAACAGCACGGCTTGCTGGAGGAATGAAGAGGTCAGGGTGGCTGGAGTCTAATGGACAAGGGGAGAGACTAGGAGACAAGGTTGGAAAGGTAGGTTGGGCCAGACCACGAGGGACTCTGTGAGCCTAAGTGTGACAGAAGCCACTGCAGGATTTTAGGCTAATAGCTGACACCACTGGATACATGTTTTTAAAAGATCAGTCCTGATACTGTATGGAAAATGGAATCCAGGAAGCAAGGATACGTGCTTAAATTCTATCGGTGTGGTTACATTCCTGCACGTACTATACACAAAGCTATCCAGGTAGATTAGGAAGAAGAGGAAGAAAGACGTCCCCCTTTTAGTGGTACAAGTATGTCCCAAGGGAAAAGATATTTATTCTCTCTCCTTCCCATACTGTCCCACCCCCTATTTTAACATTCAAAAATTTATTGTAAGATTTTGTACCTGGATGTTCACTTAGTGAAAGCCTCATTCTCTGTGCACCAAGAATGTGCACACAGGCCAGAGTTAGCAGAATAAAGCCCAATCACCACTCACCCAGCAACCACAAAATGCCCACTCCAGCTGATTTTTTTAACTTCACATACACCACCCTACGAAGAAAATAAAGCCACATACGCAGAAAAGAATCCTTTCTCTTACTGTGCTTCAAATACAGCTTTTCTCAAGTTCTAGCACAGCACACATGCTGCATGCAACCAGATTTCCATGGTAAATAAATTAAGTTGGAACAAATGAACATCACCTTAAATAGTATAATAACTGATGGCAGAAGCACAGAACTGTCCCCCTCCTTTTGTCATTAGCTGTTTTCTCACAAGCTATCCAAGAACATCACCAACACATCCTACACGTTCCTAAGGGAGAAGCACTGTGTCCACCTTACAACTGGGCCACACATCTGTAACTCAAACAGTCACCCGTCTACGCTCAAACAGAAACGTCTCGGATGGGAGCAAAATCCTGGATTCCCATCAGGCAGACATAACCAATCCCAACAATATAAATTACCAGTAGATTAGTTTTAACATCTACATTAGCAATGTATTTACAAGATTTCATAAAAACTCAAAAAACTTCAGAAACCTAAGTCAGTAACTATATTCTACTAAATAACCTTACAGTTGCTTTTAACATTCAGAGTCATAAGCCCCTTCAAAAAAAAACCGGAATTGTCGTGTATGATTTGAGCTTGGAGATGGTTAATTTTCATGACTACTGCAATACCAAAGACTTTTTATAAACTTCAGCCTTGAAGGATGCCATCTCTAGGAGAAAAAATGTGAAAGTGCTATTAATTCCAAATTTCTGAGAGTAGAGAAAGTAAGATTTAACCCAACCCAAGGAGAAATCTAAACATCACCTAGCTCTCTCCAGATTTGTTTTTGCTATTTGGTGCCACCTGCTGACCAGTGAGAACAAGCCACACTATGGCCTCCAGGGCAGCTACCGACCGTGCTCCAACTTCCACCACACCTGCCTCCTGAGTGAACCCTTGTCCCCCATGAACCTCTCTTCCTACCACTGACTTCTCTCCAGAATCACCAACAGCTTTCCAAACATTTCTCAACAAGCATTAATCCTTTTCTTAAACTTAAAATAAGTCATTCAGAGAAGGTAAGCATTTTTTTCAAAGTATTCTTCTTAATGGTGTTCTTTTAAAACACCTTTGTTCCTTAAAACAAAGACAAGAGTGGGAAGCAAAAATTCCTACAGGTCTGTGTACAAAAGAAATATCAATACTATCCTTTACTCTTTTTATTCTACTGTTTCACTCAAGCGTCTAAGAATTTGGATATCAGGGACATTTTTTTCTTCAGTATTCTTCAGCTGTCCTAATATCCTTGTCAATGACAATATCCTTGTCAAACAGCTGAGTTTTCATGCTGATGGAAACTTCTCTCTTTTTTCTTAATTTTCAGGGCAATGTCAAAGCCAAACATCCCATATCCCCACCAAGGCCAGAGTGAAAGGGTGCTTCTAGGTGTTCACAGCAACGACGGTGTGCCTGAGGATGAAGGAACAGTCAGAGTCAAGGAAAGAACGTGAACAAGCATCCCCAGGGCATGGGGATTCCAGAAAGCCTGGCAAGCTACCAAGATCATTATTCTCTAACCCCCTTCAAGGAGGGAATGCGTCAGCTGTGAGGGAAGTTTATATCACACATATTGGTGTCCCCAGGAGGTTATCTATAAAGGGCTAGATTTTCCCAAGGTACTATCAGCCATGTGCCCCAAGGGCCAGTGAAGTAATTTGTATTTCTTAAACGGCTATGGTAAGATTGGGAGGAGAGAAGGGCTGGCCATCTTGTAACTCTGCCTGGTGGGTCCACCATTAGGAAAGCACCATTGAGAGGACCACAAAAGGTTGGCAAGAGACAAGACAATCTCCTCTCTCAGAGAAGGGTTCTCATTGCCTCCAATGGCTCAGTGAGGGCCCAGATTCTCTCTGACTTGATCACCACAGCAGGAACTCATTAAATAATCCTTGAATGGATAAAAATCAATAATATCCTGGGTGTCATATGAGTAACACTCATGTTTTTTGTGGCTAGGTTTTGGGAAGGTGGTTAAAAGTGCCTACCTACCTTCCCTGCTCTTCCCTATCCTAACTCTGTGTGTGTGTGTGTGTGTGTGTGTGTAAAAATAAGGAATACGTAAAAAAGCCAAGACTCCTCCACCACATTACTCTTTTCTAATCCTATGTCCTATAAACTGGAATTTTCCAAAAGACACAAATTCCAAAAGGCTTATCATTTTCGGCTTCAATAAGAAGACAACGATTTTATTTCTTCAAACTGGCAGATCAAGACAGAAATGGACAAGGAAACAATCATCCTAGAACTACAAGGCAAAGAGATTCCTACAGCTCTGGCATGTGCCACCACAAGGTCATAACCACCAGGAAGGAAACTGGAGCATCACCATTCCAAGTTTCAGGAGTATTCTATTAGTTCTCCTCTTTACTAATTTCCAAATTCTCAAAGTCAATACCTGGCAAAGCCCAGAGGGAAAACACTTTACCTGTTTACTTTCCAAGATGCCAAGTCTCTTTTCCATGTCACACAGGTATTAGAAAAATGCCCAGGTTTTTGTTCTTTGTAGTTTATCTCCAAGCTTCCTTCTATCTCCCTCTTCTGTTACTCTACAAAACCTCCCCGGGGGATGTGACCCACACCCCCATCTTTGGCTCCTACCCTATGCAGACAACTGCTCCTGGACCGCTAAGTGCAGTGTCTCCTCAGGATCCCCAAGTCAGTGTCTAAAACTAAACCCATAAATCCTCCCTCCAAACCCTATTTTTCCTCCGTCACTCCCTCATTGAACGGCACCCACATTTCTCCCAGTTACCTCAGCTAGAAACCTTGCAGTCAGCCTTCATTTCCTCCTCTTCTCCCATATTCAGGCCCCAAGGTTGCTCGTACCTCCTGAAAATCTCTTAGTTAGCTCAAGCAATAGTTTCTTCTTCCAACACCTCACCTCTAATTTTAACCCTTAATACATTCCCCTACATTGCCACCAGAGGGACCTTTCTCAGATGTAATTCTAATCATTTCATTCCTGTGACTCAAACCTACAAAGGCCCATGCCTTCAGAATAATGCTCAGAAATCTTTGAAGAGAACTGAGAACCTTCATGAGGGGATTCTGACCAACTGCCCAGCCTGGTCTCACTGTTCCTGTCCTAAGCTCTTGTAGCTCCTGAGGGAAAAGTCATGCTCTTGCCTCACCTCCAAAACTACTACCTGGAAAGCTCTCTACTCTTCCCACAAGCTGAGATATCATGTCATCCGGAAAGCAGCCTCCAATCACTTACCACCACCTGGTCTGAATTCAGGCAACCGTAGAGAGCCTGCACATGTACTCCCTCCCAGACACCGTGTACACCTCTGACCTACCACTTATTATAAGACTGTTTCATAATTTAAAAACTTCTATTTACTTATCATCAGTAGGCTATAGGTTCTTGAGATCATGACACCATCATACTGTCTTTATATCTCTCAACTCCTAGCGGGGTGCCTGGACACATTAAGTGCTTGCTAATTATTTATTTGTGGGCTGGTAGGCTGGGTGGGAAACTGGCAGAAGGAAGACCGGAAGGTGAGGTCACAGAGGCAATGCCAATTCAAGCTGCCTCTCTGGTATTACCTCCATCAGTCACAAAGCCCAAAATACATACTCTTCTGAGCTACACAGATCTGCTAGGCACTCTGCTTTCAAGGAAGTCACATTTTTAGACTAGGCTGCTAATGAACATGACCATACATTTAATCAAGTACTTCCTCATGTGCATATTAAAATTTATGTTTCCTTTTTTAATTTAGTTTTTCCTCATGAAAAGAATTTATTTCTTGTCTGAACTGCTCCGATTTCAGAGACTAAAGCAACAAACAGAGGATAAATGGAATTTTCACTGGCACTATACACACACACGTGCACACACACACGTCCTTAATACTCAATCTTAATTAAAGACTCAAATAAATAAAAGTGAAAAAGGTGACTAACATTTGCCAATCCTTTTTGTGGAAGAAAACCATATGCTAACAATTACTTTGGCAGAATTCACAGATGCAAATGTTCTGCAAACACTTAAAACTCTCCCACTTTACTCATAAAAGACTCAAAAAAGCATACACTAGACTGCTGGTGTGCTATCTCAAAAAAAAAATAAAGTTCTTCTCAGGGACTTTGAAGGGACCAAACTGTGTGTCTGCAAATTTCCAGGAAGAGACCTATGAGAGTTCTGCTTCAATCCTCTCAACTAGTCAGTCCCCAGAAAGCAAGTCACATCCTGTTTGCAATCTGCCCACTGAGGCACTGTGCAGCATGTGTAAAACAGCCAATCAAGAGGAATATCTGCAAAAAACCACATCTAGAATCACAGTGATGAACAAACCAAGCTAACCCTCTGTTATTCAGGTCCACAGAACTAGTTTCATAAAAAAGCCCGAGTCGATCCTAAATATTCAGAATTCTCTTGCTAACAGACACCAAGACACAGATGAAAAGTCCTAGTGTGACAGCTAACAACATAAGAAAAGTCACACCCAGACAACGTCCCTTATAAAAGTATCATTCACTTTTTAAATTATCCAGTTTACTTGCAGCTTTACAGGAACACATCAGCTGTACAAAAAGCACGATAGAGCTGTACAAACTAGCCAAAATTCATAGAATCAGATCATTTTGAAAAGAATGGGTGCTCAGAGACCTGTTTAATAATTAAACTTCGTTAACAAAGGTGATCTTCTATACTTTTATCTGTCTTATTTATCAGTGACAAAGTATGTTAAAATCTCTCAGTACAATCATGGATTTATCAGATTTTCCTTATAATTCCCTGGATACAAAAAAAATCATAATTATTTTATCTTCCTGGTGGGTTAACATTATGAAATATTCTATATTCTTCCTATTCACACATTCAGTCTACTTTTATTGATGGTAATATTTGCCTGGTATATTTTTTTCCATTCTACTATTTTATCTCCTAGAGTAATTTTGTTTTAGGTATGTCTCTTATTTTTTAAATTCAATCCAAGAGTCTCTGTCATCTAGTGAGCAAATATAATCCATTTACATTTATTAGGATTACTGCCATATTTGAAGTTTCAACCAACTTATTTTGTTTTCTATCTTAATTACTAAAATGTGGAAACTGGGGCCCAAAGAGTTAAACAACTAGATCAATTACACAGCTATGAGCCCAATATCTATAATATCTTTATCATCACTGAATCCAGAGGCATAAAAACTCAACCTAATCTTTAGAATGCAGAGAGCTGATGAGTCTAACAACCAAAGAAAACTTTAATATTATTAAAAATAACTTAATTTTCTGGCTGGCTCAGTTTATGTGGGCATGGTGCTTTACTCGCTTTTTCTTCAGTCCTGCCCAGCAACCTTTTCAGGTAGATACTATTATTAGCCCTATTTTATAGATGAATAAACTAAAGCTTTGCCTGTGGTGGCACAGCAAGGAAATGAGGAAGCCAAGAGGATCTGAACCAACTGCGTATGACTCCAAAGCCCATGCTTTAAATGAATAACTTAGCCTGTGTTTTGAGGCACAAACCTTTAATAGTGGTCTGTATAAAAAAAAATCTGGGGGCTGGCCCAGTGGCATAGTGGTTAAGTTTGTGTGCTCTGCTTCAGCAGCCCAGGGTTTAGGGTTCGGATCCCAGGTGTGGAACTACACACTGCTCATCAGGCCATGTTGTGGCAGCATCCCACATACAAAAAACAGATGAAGATTGGCATAGATAGTAGCTCAGGGAAAATCTTCCTCAAGCAAAAGAGGAAGATTGGCAAGAGAGATTACTTGAGGGCCAATCCTCCTCACCAAAAACAAAAATAAAAACCTGGTTGACTCAAGGTTTTTTAAAAAAAATGAGGAAAAAGATGTGCCCTCTTCAAAGTCTAATTACTGCATGGGGCAGCAACCCACCCAACCAGGCCTCCTAACTTGTGCATTCTCAATGGGTATGAGATGGCTCCCAAAGAATGAAAATTCATTTTGGGGAGGGGGCAAAAAAATTCACTCTTTTTTGTGTAAGTACAGAGATATAGTATATCTGTGGTATTAAAATTTCATGGGTGGGAAATTAGGAAGTAAATGTCTAAAAGACTCCTGGTGGAGGAAAGGAATAATGAAAAAAGTTAAAAAAAACATCGTCCGAGCTAAAGAGAAAATGCATGTCACCTTTAAGTAAACGAAAGCTTGAAGGCAGGCCTTAGAAGACAGGAAGATGAAGAGTACAATTCATTGTATGAAAGAATTAGAATTTCACATACCATGGGTCCCATTCATCATGTCTCTGATGTAAAAATTCACAGTGGGCTACCCTCCCCAAACACTAATGGATGTACTTTAGGCGAAGAGTGATGGTTTAGCTATCTTCTGCCTACAACATTCAAAGACTAAAGCACATATAAACCTTCTGCTATAGACTGAACGTTTGTGTCTCCCCCAAAATTCCTATGTTAAATCCTAATGCCCAATGTGATGGTATTTGGAGGTGGGGCTTTTGGGAGGTGATTCGGTCATAAGGGAAGAGCCTTCATGAATGGGTTTAGTGCCCTTATAAGAGACCCAGAGTGTAACCTCACTCCTTCTGCCATGTGAGGTTATAGCAAGATGATGGTAGTCTATGAACCAAGAAGCAGGTCCTCACCAGACACCAAATCTGCCAGCACCTTGATCTTGGACTTTCCAGCCTCCAGAACTGTGAGAAATAAACGTTTGTTGTTTAAAAGAAGCCACCTAGTCTACAGTATTTTGTTAGAGCAGACCAAACAGACTAACACACCTTCATTCTCAATATTCAGAAACAACCTCTTTCCTACACAGATGAACGATGCCACTGGAAGGCTGGTCTAGTTTCACGAACGAAGCCCTAAGGACAAATTTTCTTTTTTAACGTGGGCAGGTTAAACCAAGCTCTACTATTTGGAGGAGCAAAATTAACCCCTAGTATAAAGGACATTAATTATTTTAAAAGATTTCTTTCCTGAAAAACACACTGACCATAATTCATTTTAAAACAATCTATTAAAAAGAACCCATCACTACAGCTTAAGAACTTATAAAACACAGTATGACCATGAATACATGTCTACAATGGGGAAGAATATAATGGGGGGGAGGAAACAGGGCCTCTCCCTGACCTCCTTCCATTTTACAGAGTAAACTGCACAAAGAACAGTGAAATTATAAACAGATTTATTATATCAGTGTCTTAAATGAAAGGAAAATTCTTAGTATACTGCATAGAAATTTATCCTCATTTGCTATTTGTACATTAAAACTTTAAACAAAATATCTTCTTTCTTTTCTCTCCCTACACGATACTATCCAGAGTCTAAATAAAAATGTGCAAGCCCCCAAATTTTGTAAAACCTGCTTTATTTTGAAAACAGATCTAGAAAGGTTAGCTTTTCCAATGTCTATCTCTAAGTCTCAAAACCACCTAACTTGAATCAAGTAAAAAGAATTTTAAATAATTTCTACTAAATACATGGCTATCCTTGTGTACTTGGCAGTTAAAGGTCATCCTTGTTTCTGTTCTCCTTACAGAGAGGAGCAATTAAAACTCAAATCATTAACTCAATGCAGACCTGACACCATGATCTTATGACCAATGTGGAGTTTTTGAGCCACTATAAATAACCATTTTGGTCTTACCCTTACTTCCAGATAGTTTTAAATTATGTTGCAATATAGGCCTAATGGTACTGCTGCCAAAATGCCGATCCTGAATCTCAGTGAATTTGGCATTTCACTGCCTTATTCTTTGTGAAGTTTCTTAAGTCAGCGTCGTGCGTGCCCAAATAACACAAGAGCAATAATGTGCTTTCTATCTGGAAGCTGACTTTTACTCCTGGAGCAGTCCAATGTCAAAATTCTGTGCAAATCTATCGAGTGAAGATGTGTACCTCAATTACCTGGAATAATGATCAAATGAAAGAAAATACATACAATTGTGCTGAAAGCAACACTATACGAAATGATAACTGAGACACACGCGCACACACATACAATGGCTCCACCTGGGCCAGGATCCTCTCTGTTCTGTTCATGCTTATACCACCAGCACCACGCTTATGCCACAGCAGGTGCTCAAAAACAAGTGTGAAAACAAATGGCAGGCAGGAGGCACAGTGTCACTCCAGAGCAATCTACCTCTGAAACACAACACTTCTTTCTGCCTGAATAGTGCGTGTCCTGGACCCCAGTAAAAAAAAAAATATCAATGTTATTTAAGGGGCAACCTTCTCTTCACTCAGATTCACTTAGCAAAGGATGAATTTTTGTAAGAAATGTATTTTCAACTATTTCAAAATAAGATGGGTCATATTTGGATAGGAATGGAGTAATCATTAACTTCACAATCTCATTTGGGATAAACAAACATTTATTTTAATATGTACTATTTTAAGAATCATTTCCCTTTGTAAAATGACCTGAATCCTAGGCTTGTCTAATAATACCCAAATTTTCAAAGGTTTAAATATTAAATTTTCTCAGAGAGCAGTTCCAACAACTCTCATTGCTTGAATTAACACTTCAGTGGCAAGCCTTTCCCCTTTACGTGCCTGGTAAATGTTTCCCAAACTCACTCAGAAATCTGTAACCTTTCAGATAAACAAAATGAGTAAAGGTTGGCTTATGATACTTGAAAAGGAAAAGTGACATCAATCCCAGAAAAACTGTTCAAATAATTACTATCTGAACGTATCAAACCTCTACCATTAAAATTTAAACTTGTTTAAACTTGATCAATTAGAAAAAAAAACTCTGAAACACTGTTTAACACTATACACAGACAGGAATTCATTAGAATTCTGCACATTACTGTTTAAAAGGTGTTCCAAAGGTGCTCAATATCAAGCTTGGTAACAAAGGTCAGTTAAAGTAAATGTGGAGGTTCACTTGGGCTTTCTGTAATATTTAAACAGTCATCTACAAGAAAAATGAGCCACAGCGTTTAAAACCTTGCCTTAAGTTTAGAATCACAGAGGAGCTCCGTGATGTATAACTAAGAGCGTCCATCCATCACAGGTGACCAGCCACAAGTAAGCACATCTCCCACAAGGCCAGACCACAATCCAACCAACTGAGCCAACAACCCAACACTCCACCACACTCCTCAGAAAAGCACAGGATAAAGCACGGCCCATCCAAACCCACAGGGGCTCGGGCCTGCAATTCAGATTTGCTTGGCTCCCATTCTATTGCTCAAATTACTACAAAATGAAAATAAGGTCTTAGCTGGTGAGGTCTTCAATCAGGTTCAAAGGCAAAAGAACCCAGCAACTTTCCTTGTTATAGGAAATGGGCTTAGAAAGGCTTGAAACAGGCTTAGAAGAACAAGAATGAGAGCATCCAGACCACGAAGTTTCTTTAAAAGCTCCCTGGCTATGTGATTTGGAAACTGCATTTTTTAACTCCTTGTCTGACCAAAATCAAGCCTGTACTTTCATCTCCTTGAAATATGTTATTAATAAGCCAGTTTTCTCCTTCTTAAAATATCTACAACATAACAAGCACTTTGTGTGTGTGTTTTTTTTCCTGCCTCCAAATGCTTGCAAAGAAGTTAGGAGCTTCTTTCGTCAAACCCAGCAACAGAATGAAGAATGAACAGGATGGCAGGGCAGGTCAGAGAACTGGAGGGAACTAGAGTCTGTTAGCATTCTATGATTCATCATAGAGAGAAAATCAGGGGCTGGGCACCCCAGCAGCAGCTGGGTTTTCAGTGGCATCCCCGTGAACTCTAATGCTGTCTTTTGAGCCATTAAACACCAATCCCAAGCCCAAAAGAATCCTGCAGTCAAGGAAGGCTTTCTAATCTCATTAACAGTTGAGCTGTTCTCTCTCAGTAACTTGTGAATTTAAAGACAGGTACAAGACCCATGCACCCCTATGTTCATTGCAGCATTATTTACAATAGCCAAGACATGGAAGCAACCTAAGTGCCCATCAACCGATGATTGGATAAAGAAGATATGGTATATATATAATGGAATACTACTCAGCCATAAAAAAGGATAAAATCGTTCCATTCACAACAACATGGATGGACCTTGATGGTATTATGTTAAGTGAAATAAGCCGGATAGAGAAAGACAAACTCTGTATGACTCCACTCATAGGTGGAAGTTAAACATAGAGACAAAGAGAACTGATTGGTGGTTACCAGGGGAAAGGGGAGGTGGGGGGAGGGCACAAAGGGTGAAGTGGTGCACCTACAACATGACTAACAATAATGTACAACTGAAATTTCACAAGGTTGTAAACTACCATAATCTTAACAAAAAGTTAAAAAAAAAAAAAAAGATAGGGACAAAAGATAAAGGAGAACCAGGTCAGCCCATCCAGGAAGGCTCTTCTGAAGCCTGCAGCCACACCCAGCCCAGGGCCTCCTGTGACATGCTCTTGTTGGTATTTGTTCTTCATGGTATGTATCAACAGTGTTTAAATAACTACCTGTGTAATTTAATTATTTCTTAAATGACTATCTGACCTTATATTCTATACGCTCCATGAATTATTAGGCATATCTCTCTTTTTCATCAATGCATCCAATACAATGCCTAGCACATGGTAGACAATAAACATTTAATGAGCACACTTTACACGTAAAAATTTCTCCTCTTCCCAGGGTATTATAAGCACTGTCCCTACCAAATGTGCTATATCGAGAAAAAAAAATTTCTAGTTTATCCAATGGTAAATTTGCTCAAATGTAGGCTGTAAATAGTAAACAAACAAAAACTGAAATAAGCTGCTAAATGATCAAAAATTATCTCCATTTTACTTTTTTTTTTTTTTTTTTTTTTTACTATATTTACCATATTAGAATTTTCAGCTTCCCTCGCTGACCAAAGGAAAAACTTCAAATGGCAACTTTAAATTTCTGTCTGAATTACAGGGGCAAATTAGCCAAATTTGCATTGCTGGCTGAACAGTGATCCTCAAAGGGTGCTAACTAGAAGATTACAGAGCGATGGGGCAAATTCATAACACAGGGCCCAGGTCTAATCCACACTCCCTCACCACCTCAGAAAGCACACTTGGCACAGTGGAGGACCCTGGGCCAAGAAGAGACTCAAAAGTGTTCAAGAACACACATAGTCCTACATTTAGATTTTTTAAGTACCCAAGGTTAGGTGAAAAGTGACAGCAGTCCAAAGAAAATGTCACAAGCTCAATATGAAACACCAGCAGAAGGCAGCACGATCTAGATGGCTTTGTTGTTAGAAATGAAGTAATCCCCCCAGGGTGATGGCCAACCCAAGCTTGTCCAGAAGGGGACAGCCAGGCTCTAAGACACCTGGGAGTCCCACCCAGGAGCTAGGACCTCACAGGGGAGTCTTACAGGGACATTTGGCAACTAACTATCTTTAAGTAGTTTCAGGAGCCCCCGTGTGGGCACCGGCCAGACTCCTTGGCAGGCAGGAAGCAACAAATTCATAGTGACTCAGGGTAAGAAGGAACTTTCTAACAACCAGAGCTCTCCAAAAATGCAGAGAGCTGGCCGGAAAGCAGGGAGTTCACCATATCACCAGAGGTTCCCACGCGGTGGGGAAGTACCACTTGACAGAACAGCTACAGAGGGGACCAAGCACTGTGTGGGAAGCCAGGCTGCATGAATTCTAAGATCCCTTCCAACTAAGGGGCCTCTACAATTTGGTTAACCACAAAGTATTTGCCATTCTTGTGATCAGTACACTGTAGTAATACTACGGTACTCAAAACGTGGTTCCCAAGGTATGCACGATACACTCTTCATTGGGGCTTGGAGGATATTTCAAAAGAATGTCTTTTCCATTCCTATTTTTAACTGAATCTCAATTACTTTAATTGTAACCATTCCTTGTCGGGATGTTTTGATATTAAGAAAATATCTGCATTCTCTTTAAAACAAAAGTATTCTTCTGCAAATATTTATAAACATTTTCACTGGGTTTCACAACCACACTGAAAAAAATGGGCAAAATGTTTTGAAAACAGCTTGTAAGTTTTGATGAAAACATTCATTTTAAGTGCACCATTAGAAACATTTATCATCAAAACATTTTATTAGGCAATTTCACTCTGTTTTAGTATCATAAGGTACCATGTAAAACATCTGTTCATTAAAAAAAACTTTGTAATTAGAAAATACTGCCTATGCTGGTATGACATCTCTGTCACCCAGGGCATATTACCGAGTCTGAGATTTTGCCCTTCACAAAAGGTAGAAACATTTCTGCTACATAAATAAATGTGAAAATGCAAAAAGTTTTTATTTAAGAAAGAACGTCAGAATATAAAACTGGCTGTGTTTACAAGTCCTTTGTTTATACTGCTTAAATGAAAATCTCTCTTTGCTTCTTCAATTTGGGGGGGAGGGGGTTGCATTTCAAGTAGGTTCCCTAAGAAATTACTGCATGATCCTCCTGATCAGATTTTTGCTCTAATGGAGGGGATCTGAACTCATCAGTTCCCCCTAGTGTACTTAAAAGTCAATGCACATAAATCCAGCATCGGTAATTCTGCAGATAAATTCTGACATAATGACGAGGATACTCAGAAGATGAGCTGGCGACAAACCAAATCAAATAACCAAGGTACCATACCTAGCTGTAGAATTTGTTTTGTTATGGCTGTTTTAAATGCAGTTCCCAGAAGTGTCCTTATCTCATCCATGTTCTATAGGCAGATTATGACAGCACCACCACATTTCTGAAAAAAGTGAACTGATACATTTGGAAGCATCAAGGAAGTATGGGAAAACCACTGGCTGTAACCACACCCAGCTATGGGATAATGAAGAGTTGGACATTTAGCAGTTTCTCAGTTAGAAGTTCGTTGGTTTTGCTTTTTGGTGATGGGCATATGTTTTTGATATTGCTGTATTGCTCAAAAAAAGTTGAGATACATTCAAAGACTAGAAAGGAAAGGTCTGTATGTGAGAACAGTGATGAGAGTATGGATCAAACTGGTGACCTACAAGAATGGTCATTTTCAAGCTTGTAGAGATTTCTCGCATCTAAACCTTGGATACTTTTAAATTCTGCTAAATCCCTTAGATCCTGCAGCGACAGAATAGGCAGCCAGTGTCAAAGAGATTTCTCTAAAACACATTTTGTCCCACACTGGGCCTGCAGGAGGACAACAGGGAGGGTGCTGACTACCTTAGTTTGTTCTGACTGCAAAGGCACTAACCAGGCGAGCAAAGAGACCCCTCACATGCCTAGTCTTCTGAGAACAGGAAGGTAGCCATTGGCTTGCACAGCGTGCAGAAAGACTGGTCAAGTTCCCACAAGACCATTCTCCTATCTCCAGATGGAGCATGCCAAGAAACCAAGTATAATACATCAGAATGGAATCTCCAGTCTTGTGGGCAGATGAGACTGGATGACCAGGGTCCAAAAATATATTTCGTTTAAATTAATAAGCTCCACAGAGTAAGTTCAGCACAGGAAAGCAATTTTTTTTTAACTTAGGGATCAATGACCAAAAGACTAAGAATGTATCCAGTTGTTAAAACCTCTCAGAGTAAAATCCAGAGCGACTGCTGTTCCAAGAAAGATGCCAGCTACACAGACAGGGGGTATCAGCTCCCTTCTTTTCTGATAACCACAGATGGAACACGGCAGTAACGTCAAGTGCATTCTCCTCTGAGTTGAGCTGGCTGATATGTTAGCTCAGGAGTCTGCACAGAGCTCCCTCTTGACTCTTAAGAGGGCAAAGCCAACAGCACTGGCCCTCTTCAACCAGACTGCTCCCCACTCACATTCTCCAGGAACCTCCCTCTAGAAGTTCCAGAAAGTTCATGCTAACCAGCTCAACAGGCTTTACAAATGAGAGCTGAGGAGCCCCCTCCCCCTTGCTTTCAGTGTACATTCCAAAAGAAGAAAAAAAAAAAAAAAAACACAGCAAAGCCAGAGTTTGCCCTTGGTTTTGCATTGAGATAGACTTTTCATTAACACATCTCTGTCTGACTTCTGGCTAGGTACGTTAATCTTTCTCTATGTACAGGACCTTGCAGGAAAAGCAGGCAGGGAGCTGTCACCCAGGCCATATCCCAGCCTCAAAACGTATTCTCTGAAGTGAATATTTCACTTCCCCTAAATGGAAGGAGGTATCCTCCATCTCCGCTGTGCCTCTATTGCCAGAAACAGAGAGTGATGTCAGAAGCAGCCTTCTCTGATGTAAACCAACTCCTCACAGAGGAGGGGGTGTGCAGGTAAAGCTAGACCACTCTGTCAGCCTGACCATGCCACAGCGCTAAATTGATGCCAGCTGCATTGTGGGTCTACATTCCTTAGGTGCTTGTAACAGGCTCCTGACAAGACTAACAAAGCTTCACCATCAGCTTCGAGGAGATAGCAAGGGTGAGGCCTTCAAGGCCAGAAAGCAGAAAATCACCAGCTTCCCCATCATAGCCACAGTCACACACTGGGATGTGGGGGTGTCATTTCAGAGGCCAGTGAGTGTTTCAGATAAGAGATGAGTGAATTCTCTGATTGACATCCTGGGGAAAAAAAACACACACACACATTTTTCTTTCCTTCATTTCTCCAAGTTTTACATTTGGAAACGGATGCTGTCATGTTACAAGAATAAACGGCAGGTCTGGAAATGAACCAAAGCCCTTTAATCCAGTCTTGCTTTACAATGCAAATGTTTTTCTATCAAATGTTCCAAAATATGCTAATGATCACCTGCAGCAGGGAGCTGTGAATACTTACCAAAAATGTGATCAAACTTTTCTCAAGAAAAGTCTCTGTGCACACAGTTGCTCCATATCTCCCCTTCCTCTTCTCTCACAACTCCCCAGCCCCCCTCCTTTGCGCTCTCCTCTTCTCAGAGGCTTCATCCCCCAGGTGGGGTGCCAACCAGTTACTACTCTCCAGTGTGCAGGTTGGAAGGGCATTTTAGACAAAGCCTCCAACAGGAGAAGGGCTGGAACAGACCAACTGAGAGTCCATGCAGTCCAACCCCCATTTTTGGATACCACAGATCCGCAACTTGCCGTCCAGCCAGGTTAGCACTTAATTGGTTTAAAATATCCTTAATGGATGCACATAGCATTAGAAATTGTCAGTTATACCAAACACTCTGTCTAAATCATATGTACTGTTCCCTAAAAGGGGAGAAAGCGGCTTCTAAGACATGCAGAGGTGACCAATTATTGGAAAAGCTCTTTTGTGATAAACAGCAACTGGTCTGGAAGCTGTCATTTCACTTAGCTAATTAAAAACCTATTTGTTTCTGGGAAAAAAATAGGAGCACCTGAGGCCGTTTATCACCAGTAGCTCTGGTGTGAAGAGGAGGGCAGTCTCACAGGGGTAAAAGGGGCACGGAGATCAACGCTCCATCCTCCTCCCTGGCGTCCTGCTCTCTGCAGCCTCCTGGCCTGACTCCGCAGAGCAGTTTCCGGCCTCTTGTGAGCAAACCACCAGAGATCCGGAATCAGAGACTCTGACAACCCTTCCAGAAACCGGTTATCCCACGTTCAGGTCAGTCCCAGCAGGGGACTTGGGACAGGTCACCTAGAGGGTCAGGGCCTCAGTTTCCTTATCTGTAAAGAGAGAGGACTAGACTGGAACAGCAGTTCCCAGCCCTGGCCACACATCACGATCACTTCTGGTGATTCTGTGATTTAATGAGGCTCAGGTGTGGGGGGGTCATCAGGCTTTTTAAGGGCTGAGAACTACTGATCGAACCAGAGCCCCGTGCACCTTGAACAAAACAAAAAGCTTCCTAAGTCCCAAATACCAATGAATTCATCTGCACCCCTCCCCCTTCAGGGTGGTGGATGGGACCAAAAAGGTGAGCTCATCACTGAGTAGGGCAAGTCTCAAAGGCAAGGGGCATCTCCAGCCGGCCAGGCCCTGAAAACACTTGATGAACACTGAGTCTATCTGATGAACTAAAAGTTTCCAGTCAGCTCTAAAATTCAGACCCTGTATTCGGGATTCAGGTTTTCTTCCCTCTGGTCTCTGAAATACGAGTTTCACAATAAAATATCTTAAACGAAAATTTTATGGTTATTTAAAATAAGTCTTCAGCTAACAAATAAGATTACTTGCCATTGTTTTTTTTAAAAGAAGGATTGAAAAACTGCCTGAAACATTCGTTCATTTCCTCACTTTTAGTGGATTATAGACCGCAGAAAAAGCACAAAACAAATCCTAAGAAATGACCAATTAACATAACAAAAAGTGAAAAGAATTATAATACCAAGATGCCAAAAATACTGATTACATTTCAATTACTATTTGTGCTTTCATCTGGAAAACATATCCTCTGTTGGAAAGTACCCAGTATTACAGCTGCGTTGCTTTTTCAACTTTCGCAAACACTCTAAAAGTTAGCCAAAACTGTGTTGGCTGACATCCAGGGTTTTATTATTATGTATGATTAGTTCGTTGTGAGAAATGTGGCCTTAGGAAAGGAGAAAGTGAAGTAACAACAGGGGCTTCATAATCATGTGCAGATGGGAAAGTTCCTGAAGCTTTATCTGCCAGAAAATGCCTCCCATATTACTTCTATTACCTGTAGCCTTTATTAATTTAACTAGATAATTACAAATGCTGTGCTTTTAGGACATTATTTAGAGACTTAACTTTAAACATTTTTTTCTTCTCTCAGTGGCTGGGCCATGCTCGCATTTTAATATTTTTCATATGTAGAGCAATCTGATGGATTCTCTCTCCTCCCTCTACTCTTTAGCAAGTGTTAAAAGCAAATCAAAGGGCAAACCACCAGTCACCTTCCTTCATTATATCCATTTCTTGTCAAATCAATTATGGTTCAAAAGCCTCTCACTTTTAGTGCCACATAACTGTTGGGGCTTATATATATACATTTTTAAAGGTTTATACAAACCAAATGGAGTGGTACGGTCCAACACAGACTTTTCAATCTCATGAGTCTGTGAAGTTAAACAAAAAACTGGATGGACCAACATGAGTTTCCAGCTTTCATTGAGTTAAGGAGTAAAAATTGAAACAAACACACACAAAAAGCTACTAATATGGCCACTATTTTATAATAGGAGAAGGATCATCATCATCATCATCTCAGAATTGACAGATCAATCCTTACCAGATGATGACAAATAGTAATTTTACATCAAGGCTTCTGAAGTGGGCAGTGAGCTCCTCAGGACGCACAAGGCCCCACAGGTGCAAAGGGAAAAGTGTGAGCTAGTTGTCAGGAGACAAAATAGAAATCCCAGCTAGCTGACCAGGGGCAGGCACAAAGTTCCTCTGGGTTTCTGGGTCTACACCTGAACATTTCCCCTACTTCTCAAATCCTTTCGTGCTCTAAAGTTCCATAACCATCAGATGAGAAAACTCTGCTAGACTGTTAGCTATTTTATGAGGATGACGGATGAGAACCAAGTCTCATGCACCACCACGTGTATCTCCAGCCCCCAGCACAAAGTCAAGGCTCGATAAACGTTTACTGAATAAATGACTTTTCTGATCTCCACAGTATTTAAGGAAGGTTAAGAAAAATGCATTGATAATTGATGCATGGGAGCTTCTTGAAAGAAAATACAACATGGATCTGACTTTGATTTTTAATTTTATGAATGTATGTATATTTGCATTATTTAACACTTATACAGCTCTATGCGCCAGGCCTAAGCTCTTTACAAATATTAACTCATTAAATCCTCAAAATTACCTTTTTGAAGTAGGCATTATTATCTTTTGTACTTTACAGATGAGGAAATTGTGGCACCCAGTGGTTAAGGAACCTGCCCAAGGTCAAAGAGGTAAAGTTAGTGGAGTCGGGATTTGAACCCAAGCAATCTAGCTTCCTTTCTAGCCTATGCTATCCTCTACAGTTGCCAGGAGCCAGATGTGGCTATTTAAATTTAAATGAATTACAATTAAATAAAATTTAAAATTCAGCTCCTCAATGTACTAGCCATTAGGCACTCAGAAGCCACATGTGGCTCATGGCAACTGTACAACACAGGTATAGAACATTTCCGTCATTACAGAAGGCCCCACTGGAAGCACTGGTCTATGCAGCTCTTAGCAATATCCCATTGCTGCCTGTTGATTTGGGTTTGGCTCCAGATCCTGAAGTCTCATCTCCATGCGGCACCCCCAACCTAATAAAACATAACACAAAAGGGTTTTCCAATCGGGACTCTCTAACACCCATTCTTTAAGCAAAAGTATATAAAAACAAGTCGACAGCAGCTCGATTCTTGATAGATGCCCTCAACAAGAAAACCAACTATCAACTTTGTTTTTTTCCTTTGTTATTCTCTACTCTTCTGGCAGGATGTTCGCAGAAATGGTCTCTGGCTGCTAGGTCACTGGCGCACACTCACACCTGTCCTGCAGCGAAGGGCCGAAACCCTGTATTTATGGATTTTGTAAGCAGGGTTCAGCCAGAGGGTAGCCCTTCCCGAAACTCAATTCCCAAAATACTTGCAGACATTTTTCAAAATGTAGAAAGCACACCACACGGTTCTTTCTGCAACACAGGAAAAGAAGTTTTGGGTATCAAGGCATCCTTTAAATTCTGTTTTGGAGGAGGATTCAGGGTCAGCTGCCCTTGCGAGGTGGGGTGGAAAGTGTTACGATTTCTGAAATTCCCAAAATAGTTACAGCTTTGAGAAAAGGCAGTTGTGAAATTTCAACTACCTAAGAAGGGGAACACATCAAGTCATTGTTCAATATAACATCTGAATCCAAAAGGACTTGAGGGGGAATGAGACCGAGGACAAGTAAACTTTGGTAGGAAAAAAGTAAAGTCCTAGCACCGAGGGGCAAGACAATAAACAAGTAAAGAGGAACACTCATTTGGGTGGAGCAAGTCTCAAGGGAAGAAGAAGGAAGGTATGGAGGTAGGTTCAGAGGAGGACTGGAAAAACGAAGAAAACAAAACCAACTCGTAGTTCTGCTGTGGCTGGACTTCCTAGTTATAAAACTCTGTTTCTGCATTTGTTAAATGAAGTTAATATAAGATCAATAACAAAATATATTCATTCCTTCTCTCCTTCCTCTAAGCCAAGCATTTTTTATGACACTTATTTTCAGAGAACCCCAGAGGGTTCCCCACAGAAACTCCAGGGGTTCCTTGGAAGGACATGCATCCTATGGGTCAACAGATGACACATGTCTCTGGCACTGCAGTAAACAAAGGAGGAAGCCATGTATGCTGGTTCCCTTGTGGGGGGTCAAATACCCAACCAGAAACACAGTGTGCACAGATGTCCATGCTGAATGTTTATCCCCATTTACTACTTCCCGAACAACTATTTCCACAAACATATGGTCAAATCATCATTTTTGATAGCTGAGCAGTGTTCCTCAGAATGGATGTACCATAACTTATTTAACCAAGTCCTTACTATAAGACACACAGTTGTTCACTATTCTCAATAATATTTTCAGGAATGTGGTAATACCATTGTAAACTTGATCAACTATTTTCTTAGGATAAATTTCTAGAAGAGAAACTTACTGCCCTACCGAAATGGACCCTCCCACCAGCACCGTACCAGAGGCCCTGTTTTCCCTCCACCCTGATCAGCACCAAGTGTTATGGTTAAGATCACTACAGGTCTCTAAAGGAATTTCTCACTGCTACTTTACTTTGCATGTGTTTGCTTACTACCATCATTCAATGTTTTCATATTATAAACTGACCACTTATTTGAGTAAGTTATCTCTCTGTGCTTGTTTATTTATCTGTCAAACAGGAAAAATAATTGAATCTATACCACATAAAATTGTTTTTGAGAATTAAATGAGGTAACATGTAAAGTGCTTAAAACAATACATTAATATTCAAAAATATGTTAGCTATTATTGTTATTTATACTTTTTAACTTATTTCTGATAAGGAAGAAGTCTTCCTTTAAAACAAGAGAGTTCACAATGGTGGTTACTTTTCGTGAACAGCACAGATGAAACAATTATCACTGGGTCACCCAGAACCACTGAACGTACCCATGTGGAATTCCAGAAGTGGGCCACCCTCCCCTTCGTTTAGTTACAACACCCACTAGCCCAAGGCTATTTTTTTCATAATATAAACTAAAAAAATACATGTTTGAATAAAATTTTAACCAACTGTACATTCTTTATTTGCTTTTAAATAAAATTCTAGCTTTCCCAGAATTTTTAAAATTTTATAACCAAAAAAAAATGCCAAAAAGGAATTTGGTTAAATAAATCATGATACATATAATATGTAGATGCTCATGCATTAAATAAAAATGATATTTTATATGTATACATAAAACATGAGACAATGCTCAGATGAAATACCAGGTAACAAAATACGCATATTATGATTCTATTTTTGTTTGAAGACATACATTTATTTACCTGGAATAATAAATACCAAAATGTTAAAAGTAGTTAGCACTGGGTGGTGGGATTAAAGGCAGTTTACAATTTCTTATTTTTCTTAAGGAAACTGTATTTTCCTTAGTTTCTACAAAGAACACTTTATTTTTCAAATGAGAAATGTTAAGCATTTGTACAGGTGGGATTCCAAAGTGATGTGCAGTTTCTTGGACAGAGCAGAGCCGTCTGGCAAGACAGATCCCTATTGGATAACAAGGTTCTCTCTGACAGGAACATTCTTTGGACAGACTGGGGAGTGGCATCTCAGAAGGGCTCCTTGAGCTCTGAACCTGAGATTCCTGCCTCCTCATCCTCCCAGACATGGACAAGGGCCCTGAGCAGATTTTGTCTTTCCCTTGCTTACCACCCATCGGTGATGCCCCAGGGCTTTCAAAACTAAGCTTCAGACTGTATGATAAGAACACAAGGCCTCTGCTTACCCCCAGTCAGATCCCCTGCCACAAACTCACACACATCATCATGCCAGACAGCTCAACCCCCCTGCAGTTTCCAGACTCTGCACACCCGCTGAAATACCCCTCTCTCACACTCAGCGCAAGCTCACCTTCTGGAGGGGGGGCCTTCACTGCACCCCACTGTGCCCATATTTAGTGCAGCATTCTGCACACTGGACTACAACTGTTGGCCCATTCCTGCCCTCGTTCTTGACTGCGAGTGGGCTGAGTGGGATACAACAGAGCAGTAGAGCCAGTAGACAGGTGGGAAGAGGACTTACTGAGCTATGGTTGACATACAATAAGCATAACAAACTGCACATAAATTACACAATTTGGTAAGTTTTGACATATGTATACACCTGTGAAACCATCACCACAATCAAGAAAATGACACATCATTCCAAAAAGTTTCCTCACGCCCCTTTGCAGTCCATTCCACCTAGCCCACCCCTACTTATCCTCAGCCCCCACCCCCAGACAACCACAGATCTGCTTTCTGTCACTAGAGATTAGTCTGTATCTCCCATATAAACAGAATCATACAGTATGACTCTTCTTCTATCTAGCTTCTTAACTCAGCATAATTATTTTGAGATTCACCCATGTTGTTGCATATAGCAAGAGTTCGTTTTTTATTGCTGAGTAGTAGTCCACTGTATGGATATAACACAATTTATTTATCCATTCACCTGTGATAGGTATTTGAGTTGTTTCCAGTTTGGGGCTACTACAAAATAAAGCTGCTATGAACATTTGTGTACAAGTTTTTGTGTGGACATATGCTTTCATTTCTCTTGGGTAAATGCCTAGGAGTGGAACACCTGGGTCATATCATAATTTTTTAAGAAACTGCATCATAGGGCATTCTAATTCAATTAAAACAACAACAACAAAAAATGAGCAGACAAGTACCTAAATGCGCCAGGGGAATATCTCTTAAAAGAAAGATAATAAGTCCATTTATAAGAGATGAGTCATTTCATAATATGAATAATCATTCTCTGTAACTTCTAAAATCCAATCTTCACATTTGAAGTTTTTTAACTTCAAATGAGCATGGCTATATTAATTACAGTTATATAAAAATTTGCGCTCTGTCCACTGCCCAATTCCCCTACACTGAGCCTCATTCTTTTCAGGATTTGGATGGTAGCATTTAATTGCTTCTGTCTCTGTAATTCTCTACAGTGGTATTGTGAGAAAGAGCATGACATTGTGATTATATCAGTCTTGAAGAAGGACTCTTTCTTTGTATGTGTTCCAAGAAAAGACAGTAACCCGCTCATGTGACTTTGGGGAAGTTGTATTGACTTTCTGGGTCTTTGACAGCCACCCTATCAGTACCCAAATTTAGATATAAGATTTAAAGGGCCTCCTGATTAAGGAGCTATACAGCAGTAAACACAACATGAGCAAAAGAAGATAAAAGTAGTTCTCCATGAAAATATTCCATCTTGGTACTTAGTCTGGGACCCTCTTCCCCAACTTTAACCTATTTAAATCTAGAACACATAAAAGTATACGGTTTACAGGATATATACATAAGAGTCATCTGGAGCATAAAGGAAATTATAACACTGAAAACATCAAGATATACTCTTTGGTTCTATCTAAACTTCAGGGATCGGGTTTTCTGGTAAATACTCAATATTCTGTAAAATATTCTGTAAAAAGTCAATATTCTGTAGACACATTAAACAGCACAACAGTATTCTTAACACAGTTTTAAAAGAATCTAAGTATAAAAGCATAATAAGAGCTAAATAGAGTCTGAGAGCTTTTATTATTCTATTAACTTTTCTGCTCTAGTTTATACAAGCAAATAAATCTCATTCTTATTCCACATGAAAAGAAAGGAAATCCACCCAGTAGTCAATTAATTTCCACTGTAGGCTGGGAGTATCCTTGCTTGAGATATAAGACACATGTCCTTGTGTCCTCAGCATAATGACTACTGTGATTGACATAAATGTTCCAGCAGCAACCTTTTAAGTAACAAAAACCAAATCTCATATCAAATGCTACCAGCCTGCACAAGTTTGAAGGCATTTGCTACAGGAACACACCAGTCAACACAAGGGGAGTAAGTAAGACACCTGCAAGGAGATCATGGGAACTTACAGCCTTAGAAACAGGCGTTAAATAAAATTCCTTAGATCCATCAATTTCCCTCTTAGGAATCAATGGGAAAAGGTGAATTTGGATAACAATTTGAATGCAATGATGCTCATCACTGTGCTTTTTATAGTAGCAAAAAAACCAAAGACAACCTAAATGTCCAGTAGAAATGGAGGACTGTATGGGTACTTTACACAGCCGTGAAAAAAGTTTTCAAAAATATTTTTACCATAGATACAACTCATGATGTAATAAAGTGAGCACAATTCCATAAAAACTAAAGTGCAGTGTAAGTATGTGAGTGTAAGTGTGTGAACAGGGTAAATAAACAAGACCAGGAAGAAGTACACCAAAATGTTAACAAGTTAGCCCTAGGATTACAGGAAAATTAAGAAATGTATTACTTTCATAAATGTATCCTCAAAACAAATATTTTACAGGTTTTTTTAAGCTCTTAAAGTACATTATTTGTCTGGAAACGTCTAAATAACTATGTTCACCAGCAATGCTAAATTTCTGTTTCTTTAAGGGCCTATAAGCAAAACCTAATAGGAAAATCAAGATTTAGAAAAGAGAGAAATAAGAAGTAAATTACTTAAAAGTGATGCTTCAAACCACAGAAGTTTCAAAAGGATTAATTTAAATGGTGCATAGCTATAAGGCACTTAAAATATGATGTTCAAAATTTTACTTTACATGCAACTCTTCAGGAACATATTTACTCCAAAAAATTATTCTTACATAATATGATCAACAATTTCCGATCAGTTCTTCACCAAGAATGTTGATCAGCACAACAGTTCAAATCATAACACCTAGTAGGTAATAAAATTTTTTCTACATAATTGTAGAGTAATCGAAAGAAAGAGAACATATTTGAAAATTATAAAATCCTGTTAATAATGTGGGCAATCTTCAACCCTTGAATATGGATTTGGCAAATCTTCGCAATGTATGACTATGTGGGAGAGAAGGTAAACCCTCACACGGACAGACTATGATGCCTTCAGGATTCAGTTTTTCCAGTCAGTCAGGTTTATTATTAACAATTTCTCTGGACCTCAAAAAACTGAGAACTATAACCTTGACCTTAGTAAAGCCCCTCAGCGTTTCTTGACTAAATTATTTCCTGCTCTGCCATTTTGCCCTACTGAAGTTCATTCCCCTCTGTACCAGAGCTCAAATGAGCTTTCAAAAACACACAACCTTGCCTAAAATCTTTCAACTCCCATCCCCTTCATCTTTTGGGTAAAATCTCCTTTCAAGGCACACAAGACCTTTCACCTTGTCTCAGCTCTCTTCACTCCTCAACACGTTCCCTTGGCTTGGGCCACCACAGAACACCTCCCAAAGCACACTATCTTCTCTCTCCATGGCTTTGAGCATGCTGTTCCCTCCGCTTTGGACTCCCCCACAGCCTCATCTATCCAGCTAACACTATTCATTCTTCAAGAGTCATCTCAGGCATCACCCTCCTTCAGAAAGCTATCCCCATCCCATCTGTCATCTACTTGAATAAGACACACCAACTTTGTGCCCGCAATTTTGTAATAATCATGACAAGAACTTGTCACTAGTTCCCTGTTTCCTCCTCTGAACACTTGCCCTGTGAGGGGAGAGACAAGGCAGAACTCTCGTTTCTGTGCCCAGGTGCCAGCCCAGAGCCCAGCAATGGGAAGTTCTCCACATTCTGAGTGGAGATCCATGCCCATCTATGCTCCTGAGGAAGTTACCCAACTTAGTCCAATAAAACACATCTACTACTGAGGGAAAATTCTGACTTGGTAGATTAATCAAAGTATCCAGTTATTTTAAAGTGCTTATTCCCAATCAGAAATTTCTGGAGAAAATGCCTTTTGAAAGAACTCTCTTTTCACCATTTCAGTGATTTTAAGATTATTCAAACGTCCTATTTCCTTTTTTTGTGGAACCCACCTGAATTAAAGTACATCAGAGAAGACTCCTTAAATACATTCGGAATTAAAAGATCTGTTTATAAAAGTCCCCAAAAAGTTGTTTTCTATCCTCTGCATCATCAACCCAGCAAAAATGAACAGATTCTTGGTGTGGCTCTGTGGGTTCAGCATGAATGATTGATGCTGAGGTGCTGTCATATTCTTATGGAAACACAGCTAGCAACAAAAAAGATTTTAGGCTCAAAGAATAGATCATAGGTCCTCTCCTTGATCCAGAAAAATCCAACTAAGTAAAAACGCAGTGAAAAAATCATTTCAAAGTAAAGAACATTTTCTATAAATAATCCACATATCCAGTAATATTCTGCAAAACATTCCCAATTAAGGTTTTCTGTATGCATGCTCTTTGTAAAAGCTCTTAATCATGTGAAACCATATCAGCTCTCAAGTCAGAATTATGATTTTTAAAATCAATAACTGACATCTGTATATTGCTACGTATTTTTCAAAGTACTTTCAAGTACATCATTTTATTTGATCCCATTTTCAGCACCTATTTCTCGATGCCAGACCCAAGCATTAAAAGTTCTTTTTCTTAATTTTCTACTTCTAGAAAATTGGATTGTTATTTTAGCCTCTGATGCTAAAGACATAAAAGAGGAACAAATGATATAAGAATAACACGACGGTTGATTTTTGCCAATGAAATTAAATATTGTAGACAAGTATGTTTGTTCGGTGATTAGTCTCTTCACAAAATCAATTCTTTTTAAGATTAATAACTTCATTAAAATGGAAAGTAGGAAAATAATTCACAAAAAAGTGTGAAAAATTCTGGGTTTTTTTTCCCCTATACAAAATGTACCATCTGGAGCTATTTTGCAGCCAAAAATATATCAAAAGATAGGACTTTTTTTTTTAATGGTGAGGAGAGGGAGGAAACTGTAAATCACAGAGAAGCCACCAGGATGAGATAATGCACAATACTGAAATCTGAGAAAGAGAGTCCCAGAGATCACCTTCAAAGCTCACACCCAGCTTGTGTGACCACGCAGGACCTGTGACATGCCACCCTTTATAGTGCAGTAAGAGAAAGCACACTGAGAATGAAACAGGAGCAGAATTTAAAAAACGAAAAGAAGTAATTTCAGAAAGAAGACTGTATGACAGTCTTCATACATATGACTGACAGTATGAGTCAGACATCACAGCAGTCTGTCTAAGGTGAAAGCAGAGTCACAGATTCTCAGGAGTGAAGGGGACCTCAGAGAGGTCCCTGATTTAGTCCTCCCTCTGGCTACCTTTAACTGCAAGGAAATCAGTCCACCATGCTAGTCCTCAGTTCCCTCATCTGAAAATTGAGGCAAGACGATAAGGCCACTGGTTCCCAACCTTGGTTGCTCACCAAAATCACCCAGGAATTTTAAAATACAGATTCCTGGGCCCTGTGCCTGGAAATTGTATTCAACAGGCATGTGATGTGACCAGAACCTACAATTTTTTAAAAGGCCCTGAGGTGGTTCTGATGTACATGTCTGGAAACCACCAAACAAGATGATTTCTAAGGCAGCACCTCATCCTTTGGTTTTAACCGCAATGCAACTTCATTGTTGAGAACCCACGTCTACTCATTCCTAGATTTCTCTGCGTACTATACTAAGAACTGAAAGGTTACAGTACTTCAGAATGCAAATTTTCAAGGGCTTGGAGGTAACTTTCCTACTTGCCCTTTAAAATTCAGTTCTGTAGAGGTCTCCAAAATCCATAAGCAAGAGGTCAGGCAGCTCCCTCAAGAGTTACCAGGATGGCTCCCTACCACACGAGATAGCAGTCAATGCTCGTTTTCCTATGATTCTTCTTAGCATTTCTTTTGGTCTTTCCAATCCTCCATTTTCTATCTAGCTCTCTGAGCTTGAGGAAAGAAAATAGAAAACCAGGCAAAATAAAAGTGCTGGACAGAATTCAAAATAAAGGGTGAGTGTTAACAAAATGTATAAAACTCACTGACAATGGGAAGGGAAGGAAGTAGGTGTCTCCTCCAGGAGTCAAAGCCAAGTAGAAGTAACAGGCAGGAGGTCCTGATCATTGGTTCCTCGGCAGGAGGCCGGCAGTGCTGTGAGGTTACCCCTTGCCGGTACAGATATTCAGACACAAACCCATCAGGAAAAACTCACGTGATGAGTGTAACAAAAGCGAGGAAATGAGGCCTGCAATAGGCACTTAAACTTCACCCCCGGTTAACAGCAGACAATGACGACATAGGAAAAACTCGAGTGACTCACAGGCCATATTAAGCTGTCGGGACTCAAGCCCCTGGACCACCTGCACACTTTGATTCAAGCATTGTCAGAGCTCTTCCTACCCACGCCCTGTGCCCAGGGACACTTGGAATTTTCTTGGTGGTGGACTCAGGGAAAGCAACAGAAATCTGTTCCTGGGGAGGCGCTAACGTCCAGCGAAATGCAAGAGAGGAAGTCAGCAAAGAGCCTGGAGGGTACAGACTGGACTGTCGCCTCATGACAGCCTCTCCACCTGAGGGTTTCTCACTCCTGAAGAGGATCTGCCTGAGGAAAGCGTCATTTACAAAATCCACACCCTTTAGCTTACTTCATTTTTCCTCTCTTTCTCTTTTCCATGACTCTACCCTACTTGGACCTTTATTTGATATATCTGAATAAAAGTTATTTAGTTTGATCCCATTCTCTCAACTCCTCCCTATCCCACCTCCCAGGAACATGGGGGCCCAGAGGGAACTTGATTTCACTGGAAATATGTGCTGGCACCGTCCTTCTCACCCACACACCAGAGATGACCAGGAGAGGCAAACAACTGAGGCAGGTGTTCCTTCAACAGAAGGGATAAAATCCCCTCTCACCTAGTTCTACCCCAAATACTCATGCTTCAGTCCCTTAAAGGGCATTCCTCAGCTCTGCAGGAATAAAGCTTAATTCTCTCCTTCCTGGCCCTGGACTCCTCCGAGTTCACATTTTCCTGCCCCTAGTCCTTACTACACCCCTTCAGGCCAGCCTGCTTTAAACGGGGCCTTTCAGCAAGAGGTGACACATAATCCATTGCACCAACTGCTGCAGGGCTTCTGGTGCCAAAAGACCATTGAGAAAAAGGCTGCTAAAAACGTACGCAGTAACTCAGTCCTGGCAAGTCCTGTTGGATTAGCTCTACTCCAAGCTTCTCCTTCCTGTGTCAGACTTCTCAGATGTTCATGGCTCTTCTCTCTGTTGTTGACATCCTACGGACAGCCGAAATCTAGGCCGTCCAACAGAACTGTCTGCCATGTTGGAAACATTCTACATCTGTTCATAAGAGTAGCCATGACTTTATGTGGCTACTGAGCACTTGAAATGATGCTAGTGTGACTGAGGAACTGAATTTTCAGTTTTAGTTAACTTTTATTAATTTAAATGTACGTAGCCCATGGGGCTCATGGCTAAGCTAACAAACAGCATAGACTAGAGCCATAATTCTGAGAGTAGACCAAAGGATAATGTGTGAAGGTGGTCATACATTGAATTCACCTGGGGGGCTGTTAAAAGTCCTGGGGCCCATTTTGTACCCCAGATAATTAAATCAAATTCTCTGGGGGTGGGGTGGGGAGGGGGGAAATGGGACCTAGACATCTGCATTTTTTAAAGCTCCTCAGGTGATACAAATGGGTTTTTTGTTTGTTTTGGTAAGGAAGATTGCCCCAAGCTAACATCCATTGCCAATCTTTCCCTTTTTTTTGCTTGAGGAAGATTAGCCCTAAGCTAACATCTGTGCCAGTCCTCCTCTATTTTCTATGTGGGATGCCTTCACAGCATGGCCAATGAGTGGAGTAGGTCCACGCCCAGGATCAGAATCCACAAACCCAGGCCACCAAAGCGGAGCACGCAGAACTTTAACCACTCAGCCATGGGGCCGGCCCCCGCAAATGTGCTGTCTTGATAGAGAATCACGGCTCTAAAATGTGAACATTTCTATCACTAATAGCCAGTCCTTATCCAACCAGCCACCTGCAAACACTAAGGCATGTAAACAATTAAGCCAAATATTCCACCTATCATGCAAATTCTCCTCTGACACTATGACAAAGGTTTGTCTGAGAAGCAAAACCACAAGCCCCAAAAATGGGCCACTAATGCAGCAATGAGAAAAGGAAACAGCTCAGAAAGGGAGGTAAAAGAAGGAGGGAAAAGAGTTTTTCAAAATAACTATCAGCATCTAAAGCCAGGCTAGCTGAGTCTTTACATATAACTAATTTATTTTCTGGAAAGCCACCAGTTAACAACAAAATATACCTCCAAATCTGATACTTTGAACAAACTGCTCTAACTAGGTTTTCTTCCCTTGGCTAACCCATCCACACACTCTCTGTACCTGAGATAGTAAGCTCTCACCACTGTGTATTTTTTTCCAAAGGATAATCTGAAACTTGTGCCTTTTCATCGGGTACATTAAACTTTTTAAATAGCAGCAATTAGAAAGCCAGTATTGGTCCAAAATCCATTTGCTCTGGCTCACTCTTCTCCAGGGGGCACAATCTCAACCTTTACTTGCAATTACTAATTTTACCAAGTGTATCATTAACCTGGTGAAACTTCTTCTGTGAGATTTGACTTAACAGAGGCATCATCCCCAGAGTTTAAAAAATGCAAATAGACACTCAGGTTTCCACAGCCTCTCATCTTCCAATCAGCACTTCCCAAAGACACGGAGCGCCCAGCAGGCTGAATGCTGACAGAGTTCCGCGGCTGATGCAAAAAAAATGGCCAGTATTTTCTAGGCAGCACAACTAAAAGTCAGAAACAGGAAGAAGAGATTTTAATGGGAAGAGTATTTGAAGGTCACGCTTAATGACAATAAAAGTTGTTCCCTCTACACTGACAAGTGAAATATAAATGACTGAAAATTAACACCCTACCCGCTCCCCCTCGCGCCCCAGATTATTACTAAAGTAATTCAATCACAAAACCAAGAACTCCCTGAGTTGGCCAAGTCTTCAACAAGTCACCTTAACCGAGGGACTCCCCTCCAAGGAGAAAGGGCTGGCTTCAGTCCATCCATACTCACAGCCAAGAAGTTCTCACACAGCAAATGCAATCCCTGCTGCTGTGGCAAACCAGACTGAATTCCTTTTTTATCTTGGCCTTAGTGGATACCCAGCAGCAGCTACTCAGTAACAGCTTCTCAACTGTGCATTCCAATGGAGGGCAAAAAACACCGACTTTTTAAAAGCTAACACAATACCTACAATAGGAACTGAATTATGCTTGTGTATATACATCTGAATAAGGGTTACACTGAATAGGGTAACAAGTCTCTTTAGACTACATAACTGGATTGCCAAATAAATACAGGACACCAATGAAAGCTCAATTTCAGATAAACAACAAATTTTTATTATAAGTATGCCCCACCTATTTCACAAGACACAGTTATACTAAAAAAGATGTGATTATTTGAAATTCAAATTTAACCGGGCATTCTGGTTTCTTTGTTTTTCCTAAATCTGGTAATGCTACACATCACTATGCTGGGAAAATTCAACTTGAGACAGGCAAGAAGGAGATCTAATTTTGGCACTCCCCACCCACTCAACCATCCAGCCATTCCTGTATCTCAGGGTCAACCGTAAAAACTGTGCTCTCTAATGTGGATCCAAATTAGCCACCACCTGATAAACAGTGCCCCAATTGTCATCCTTCTCTGGATCACAGATGCTAATTATATAACTAAGTGCCAGGTACATGGGTAGCTGACAAATTAAAGGTAATTTACTTTCACAGCCTTTATCTGAGTAATGGGCTCAGATAAAGCAAGTAATTAAGTTTGAGTAGGTGCCACAAATGGAAGAAATCATTAGTAAATGCTACTATTCATTCAATAAAAATTAAAAGCAAAATTTGCTATGGAGAAATAATATGACGAGAAAGTAAACTGAATATATGTGGTTATTGTGTGAATTTAGTATCCTACATAATAGTTTTCTAAAAATAGCTAACTCTATTGGACAGTTATTATGAGCCAAACAACATTCCAAACACTTTACATGTTTTATTGTACTTAATCCCCTGAGAGGTGAGTATTATCATCATGCCCATTTTACAAGGTGAAGAAACTAAGACACAGACATTAGGTAATTTGGTAAGATTAGGGTGACCATATTACCTGGTTTGCCTCAGGCAGTCCTGGTTTCTGCCTGTTGTCTTGGTACAATTATTAAAAGTGTCCCCTTTCACTCTCATAAATTACTCGGTTTGGATGATAAATTATATGGTCACCTCCCAAAGACCCACAGTCAGTAACTAGCAGAGGCACGGTTCTATCAGGTAGTGTGGCTCCAGACACAGAAGCCAACCACTGTAAGATACTCTCTCCCAAGTCTTACCCTCCACAGAAGAGGATTTGGGATGATGGCATTTTTTTTTATTTTTACCCATCATACCCTGGATTTCTTACATGGTTACAAATCAGTGTGGGGTGAGGGATGGGGTACATGAGGGTCATGTTTTTCAGAACTGTCCTGCATCCCCCTTTAAATCATTGATAATACACAGCACAAACCATCTGTGGACAGAGAGAATTCTTCAGTCAGCCTCTGTCTACCTCCCTGGTCCTGAAAATGTTTAAGCACATTCAACTTTTCATAGTAATATTTAACCAGATCCTTTTCTATTTCAGAGTGACTTTCAAATTCCTTCAGCCTGGCCCAGACAGCCAGGGCACAGTTGCTTGCTATTTTTATTAAGACAAAGGTCGATATGCTGTATGTGGTGACTTTTGGTCCCACACACACTGGGCTTTCCTTTTTTCCCTAATAATAACAATTAAAAAAACTCGTCTTTAAATCTTTGGTAAAACGCTATCTATTTTCCCAATAAATGTTTCCCAATAAATGTTAATACTAGTTTGACAACACAAAAACAGCGAACGTGAGCATTAACTTGCAGGCTCACTTGGTGTATATGTAATTTTAAAATGCATCACAAGTGATCCAAATAAGCACAGGTAAGATGCCTTTCAAGGCTGAACACTGAAAATGATCACAAGGAGACTGAGAGTTCCCATACATCTGCAAATGGTTCAGAATAACTACTGCTGACTTAACATGGTAATTTCAGTGCGTACACATATGTGAGGCTGTGTGACTTCACTTGACTTCTCTGAGCTTGTCTCCTCCTTCACACAATGGAGTGGATGTACTAAGGTCTACAAGGTCCCACCCAGCTCTAAAACTCCTAATTCTATGTATTCTCCACAACCTTTCTGACCACGAACTGCAGCGGGCAATGTGAAAACACTGCTCTACCGCAAACCTGCCTAACATTTGGCTTCCTAACTGGCTGGTCCACAAGGGTGGTCCAGGAGAGGACAGCACGACAGGTCCCCAAAGGTGAGGAAATAAACAATCCTCTCGCAAAAGCAGACCCATACCAACGCTACCATTGCTGAAACCCAACACAAGCATCTGAGGTCGTCACATACGTGCATGGCCTGCTACAGGCAACAGTCCTGTGACCAGGCTAGGGAGCAGCCCCGTGGTGAACGGTGAGGGTTCTCAAGCTTGTAATACTCCTTGATATATCAAGTTTGACTCCTGTCAGCCCCGGGCCATGTGAAAAATGGTTTTCAATGTTTTTTCTGCAGTAGGTCATGAAGGCTTTTTCTACGATACTAAAATCAACAAAGAAGACAAGACTGGAAACCATGGGCTAAAGAAGGTTTTTCCTGTCTCAAATCCTCACCAGTCGCCTAAATAAGGCAAGTTTACTACTGGCCGGCTCCTGATTATAACGGCAGTGGGAAAAGGGAGGAACAGAGAGCTGCTGAATTATCGGACAGATTTAAAAGTCTTTCCTGTCACGAAACAGCAATTGCCCTTCACACCTTTTCACTCACAAAGCAAAAAAACAAACAAAAGAGAAAATGAACACCAAATTCTCAGCCTGGACTTCACGTGATTTCTAACAGAAAGTGAATTTATCACTAAAAAAAAAAAGTCATAAACTCAAAGACCTGGGAGGTTAGTCATTACCAAGTTTTACTCACCCATAGTTACGAAACAGGAAGAGCTCCTTCCTACCTCAAGTTTTATTACATGAAGTTTACAGCCACATTTAAGTGAAAACTTCCATATTGAGATTTGTTACATATGCAGGCATAAAACCCCTGGCAACAAATACCATGCTTAACTCCAACGGCTCCTGGTAGAGAAATAAGTAATACCTCTTGACGAAAGTTGTGAGACCCTGCTTCTTATCAGAGCTCTCATTTCAGTAGTGTCAAAACTTCCAGAAAATTTGTTACAGAAAGTCAGAGAGAACCAAGAAAAAAATGTTGAAGCCAATAAAAATTATATGTGTTTGGGCCATCTTTTCAAACCAATTTAATCTTTTATAACCACTAAGATGCGTGGTCATGGTTTGTTTACCTTTCTCTTTTCAATGGTAAGTTTAGAACACAAAAGAACTTAAATGAAGAAAAATCCTAAGGATTCAACACAGGCATGGAACCAATAATGACTAAACTTTAAAAAAACACTGCCTGCAATTTGATCCATAGCAGTAGAAATCAGACTCTTCAAATAATCAACACTTCTAACAAACAATAAAAACAAAGCTTCTCCCCACTGTATGCAATAATTAAAATGCAAACTCTAATATTTTTGCTTTGTATGAGAACAGATTAGACTAGCATATCCCAAAGTATATTCTATGAAACCCTGGGCCTAAGAGAGACTATGAAACAAAAGGAAAAGAATTCCAAGGTCAGGTATGTCTGGGAAACACCACATACTACTCTCCCCCATAGAATGCCTATTAGCTTACAAAGACTCTGAGAAGGGCTTCACTAAAGAAATCTATTACATTTACTTAGCCTAGATTCTCTTTTTAAATAACATGTTAACATACTGCAAAAATTGACCTTCAAAGAACTTGATACAAAATGCTGAGTTAGACCATATTACCTACACCATTATCTTTGTTTGATTAGAAACATCTCATGGTCATACATATCCAGTCTCTTCTCTTTCTGGTCACGTCAGTGGATTACACTTGCCTGCTCCCCTTACAGCTGGGCAGGGTCAGGTGACTAGTTCTGGCCAATGGCTTCTGTATGACCCATCAGCCAGAGTTCTTGAGTGAGAAAAACATGGGGCAGAGTCCCCTGCCATCCTATGATGAGCATACAACATGAATGAGAAAGACACCTCTGTGAGTTTGGGCCACTGAGATTTTGGGGATGTTTGTTACTGCAGCACCAGCCTAACCTGCCCGTTACACTATGGAAAAGAATTTTCTTAAATAAATCTATATAAATTGACTAGATGTGGCAAAATAAAGAGAGACATTTGAAGGATGGGGAGGTAGATAGTAGAACAAACATACAAGAATGAACCTTTAAGAAGGTCACTTTGGTCTACAGAATCTTAAATCAAGCACTAAAGATCAGTGAGTTAAAACTAAACACCATGGTATGGACTAATTTGAAGTAACCAAGTTTACTTTGCTTGTAGTTAGTTAGTTTGTTGCCCAGGGTGGGCAGTGAGGGGAGCAACATCACTTACTGAGTGCCTGTAACATGCGAGACACTGAGAAGTGATGCGCACAGACTGCTGCACTCACTCCTGACACTGCAATAGCTGGGAGGTGATAATCGTTGATATCATCTCCCTTTCACATGAGAAAACCAAAACTCTATTACATAACTTGTCTAATAATAATAAGTCATATCACTAATAGATGGTAGTCATCTAACTACATGTGTCTATATGTTTTTTACTACACCATTAGTCTAAATTAGTAGGAAAATCTAAATTATGAAATTTTTTAAAAATAATTTGGAGTTTCATTACTCTGAGGCATTCTGTAAGAATGTGACAGCACTATATTGCAGAATCCAAAGGAGGCGAACTGTGGTCAAAAGGAAGGTCCTGAGCTTTTAAAGAATAAACAGGATGTTCTTATAATTGACGTACTAATTGTCCGCAAAGGATAACACACACTTTTCAAAAAGTTTATTTTTTCAAATTATAACAGTAAGACATGTTACTGTAGAACAGTGAAAAATATAGAAAAGCAGTGAGATGAAAACAAAAATCACAAATAATCCCACCACTCTCCCCCAAAAATTAACATTTGGGGTATCTTCTTCTTTTTCTTCACATGTTTTTCTACATAGTTGAGATGATATCATTTATGTAATCTCGTGTTCTGCTTTTTTCCCTTGATACTAAAAACCTTCCTATGTTATGAGGTTTTCACTACTACCACTAATATTTTTATCAATATCATAATAACTAATCGTTATATATTTGCCAGGTGTTAGACTAATCTCTTCACTTATATTAACTTATTTAATCCTCACAATAACCCTCTAAGGTCTGTATGATGATTGCCCCCATCTTACAGATGAGGAAACTGAGATCTGAGAGTAGGGTGAATGACTTGCCCAAGGTCACACAAGTCCATGCTGGAGTCGGTATTCAGACCCAGGCAGCCCCTGGGTCAGCACTCTCAACCACTACCTTGTACCGCTTCCATAATAGTCCTTCTTCTAAGTAAACAATGATGGACATTTGGGTTTATTACCCAATTTTTTCTATTATAATAATGTTACAATAGGTATCCTTAAAGGCATCTGAAGCACTATTTTATCTAAGCCTATTCAGACGGCAAAACTCTTGCCATTCCAACAAGTTCAATTTATTTTCAGCTTGCTGACAACAGCTGTAGAAACATCTAAGATGGCTAGCATTTCATAAATCAACTCATTACTCCACCTACCCCTGGTATGAACTTCCATGTGGTCCTCACCTGTCCACTCCGCTGCCATCTGCAGTAGACTTCTGCCATGTTTCCATCTGCCTTTGCACTGCACAAAGAGCCAATTAAAACCCTGCGTCTGTTCTGTGCACTGCCACCCCAACATATATAAGAAAATTCCGTAAATTATTATGTCTCGAATATTTTAAATGCTAACCTTATTTGTTCCTAATCTTATGAGCTTGGGCCAATACAAGGCATACAGAGAGAGACGGCATCCAATATGCATGTGTAAAATTAAAATGAAATGATTTTCAAATTGAGACAATAATCCAAAAAAGGAATATTCAAATACTTTACTTTTGAATAGTCTGCTTATCTTATGGGGAATGATCGAAGTCTCCTGCAAGATTCAAAGACTGTATACTCTAAATCTATAGAAGGTCTGAGGTGAAAACTATCCAAGAGCGAGATCAGACAATGGTGTGCTAAGCTAAAAGGAGACCTGTGGCTCTGACTCATAGTTCACATCTCCTGAATTCAATTCACCAATTCGGCTATCCAGGAGGGTATTTAAAAAAGCAATGAACGTGTAAAAGAAGAGAAAGGCAAAAACATAATTTTAAAAATATACAAATCATAGGCTCAATAAAGAAATTTTCCAGGGGCCGGATCCATGGCCGAGTGGTTAAGTTTGCACACTCCGCTGTGGCAGCCCAGGGTTCAGATCCTGGGCGAGGACATGGCACCACTCGTCAGGCCACGTTGAGGCAGCGTCCCACATCCCACAACTAGAAGGACCTGCAACTAAGATATACACCTGTGTACAGAGGGGGTTTGGGGAGATAAAGCAGGGAAAAAAAAAAAGTTGGCAACAGTAGTAAAAAAAAAAAAAAAGAAAGAAAGAAATTTTCCAACACGTTAACAATACCATAGAGAATTCATTTGCCATCTAATAATGAGAAGATCAATATATCTAAAGAAGCTAGGCATCTCTACACGTTTTCCACAAAATATTTTTCCATGTTGTGAAAACACAAAATGTTTTTTACGTATAATAAAAACACAGCTAAAAATATAACCTCAATTCTATTGACCAAAGGCCTAATAATTATGAACTATAAATCTCTGTATAAAGCACTTACATAGGGCTAGAAATACTGATTCTATACAAGGAGAGGCCCTCTAAAATATACGTAAGATACTGAAAGCGATAAAGCAAAATTTAGGTTTATTATAAATCTTAAGGCAGCCACACAAAAGAAACAAAGCCATTTGCAGGATACTCTAAAAAGCTATAAAACTTTTGCAATATCTAAGTCCAAATTTCTAACAGACTTTGTTATAGGATAATTAAGATATTTGTTAATATTATCTTTTAAGAAATTCTTGAGTAATAGGAACTTGGTTTTTATCTAAGCCCCCCAGGATAAAGTTCACTCACTGTTTACACATTATATTTAACATCCAAATCTTCTCTGTTCTTATTTAGCTCCACACTCACTAATCCAAACACTGCATTTTTAAAAATTTCATCTTCATAGCACCCAAACTAATAAATTGTCTGGATTATCCCCACAGGCAGCCCCCATCTCCACCTACCCACCGCCCCCTTCCCAGGTGCTCATCATGTCACCAACAGGCCCAAACCTCACAGGACCCCTCCTAAAGACTGCACCCCCTGCTTTGTTGTTACCATCCTGACTTAAGAAACAAGCCTTTCTATTAAAAAAAAAATCGAGAGACCACAATTAGAAAGTAAATCAACTACAAACAAGAATCAAGTACTGCAGACAAACCATCAGTGAACTTAGCATGAAGTCAAAAAAGTGAATAAACTAAGAAAAAAAATAAGATTCTGCAGGACCGTCACCAATGCCTTTTACTCTGCTTCTATGTTTTAGAGTTCAAACATCAATAATTTATATCCAAATGACTATCACACATATAAAATATAGGACTTTTTTTGAAACCTTCAGGGCCCCAATTTTTATTCAAACCACAAAGACCACGCATTTTGCAGTGAGTGGGGTGGGTGAGGCAGGGGAAGCTCAATGTGAACTTGGGGATAATATGCATTAGTCATTAGTCCAGGTAAAACCATACAAGATAAGATGTTACACAGAAGCATTTTTCTACATAGAGTCACAAGATTTTTTAAGACTGCTGCAACAAAAAGATAAGTAAAAATAAACTAAATAAATAAATAAAAATAAACTAAAGAGGAGAGCACCCATCTCTATTTCTTGGTATTACGTACATGTAGAGGAGCGACTTTGCTCAAGAGAAATGACAAGTTTCAAGATATTTTGTTAAACTGTAGCTATTTTAGGGCCAGCCAAGCCTGCATTAGTGCTTGTCACACAGCTTGCTCCTAATCTCTTGGCAGCTCTCCAACACATTCCAACTTTTTATGCACAGCCTTGCTGGAATCACATCCCACTTATCTTTAAAGACACACTAAGTAAGATGTTGCCACATTACACAACCAAACTGCCATTTATTCCCATCAGGTCACTTTGCACAATGCCTGACTGAATAAAAAAAATCAGACCACCAACTGTGTGGATGCAGCTCAGTCCAAATGAGCCAATGCACATTGGTCCCCAAAATAAGTACCAGAATACTGCACAAACTCAGAGGCCCACTGTCCCTCACTGCCCAAGGCTGAGTACTTACCAACTAAGGAAGGAGAACTCATAAGGAGGGAGGAAAGCAAGATCAAATCTTAAAAAAGGGACACCATGACTACAGATGCTAAAAGCTAGTCATGCCCCCAACTCCCTACATTTTGAAGCAGATTCTTTTTTCTTTTTTTCTTCTTCTCCCCAAAGGCCCCAGTACATAGTTGTATATTCCAGTTATCAGGACCTCTGGTTGTGCTATGTGGGACAGCGCCTCAGCATGGCCTGATGGGCAGTGCCATGCTTGTGCCCAGGATCCGAATCAGTGAAACTCTGGGCCACAGAAGCGGAGTGCGTGAACTTAACCACTAGGACATGGGGTGGGCTTAATCAGGGTATATTTTAAAGATAATCTCGGTATTTAAGGAGTGCAATTCATTACCTCTGTGAAAAGAATGATTTAACATGGCAATACATCTTCTAAGTCAATGTACTCTCTAATTGTTAATATTTGGCCAAAAAAAAAGTCCTCTTTAAAAACAAACTGGAATGGTTAACCACATGCTGCTACATTCCATCCTTACTAAAAAAAATATATTTAATTAGCACATTTGCGCCTCACGCTCTGCACAGCTGCACGACATTCCAGTGATGGGCCAGCTATCAATATCCTCTTTACATTAAATATCTACTTACTTTAAAAGTTGAGAAGACTGACAAGCAGTTCTCAAGTATGACCCACTAAAGATATATTTATTTCATGTGAACAGGTTTCCTTTAACAAGGGTGTTGTCCAACGGAAATACAGACTATAATTAAGAATAAAATATTCATGCAAACATACAACAACAAAATAATTCCTCAGACCTGGAAAAATACATATTAAAAATTCAACTGACAGATGAGAACAGACTTCCTCAGACACAAGACAATAAATTAGCCTGCTCCCTAGTTAAACTATCACCCTTTATGAATCAAATGAGATTTTTAGAACTAGGATAAAACGTGATGTTCTTAACATCAGAAACACATCCTTCAAAAGAAAAAGCCTTTCAAAATGAGAAATCATCCTGATTATCAGGGAAACTCAGGAATTCCTTTAGCAGTGGGTGTTAATTTAAATTAAGCAAAACAGACAAACAAAAAAACCTACCTTTAAAATCAAGAATAAAACACAAGATGTGCACTGGTTTCTTTCCTGCTCAAATGGCACACAAATGTCTTTGCTCCAGGACCATGGTGCTCCCTCGACTCCGCCCCAGGAGATAAGTTGGGGATTTAAGGACAGCTGGCAGCACAGAGTTGTCAACCTCGCTGTGAGAAGGACCAGACCTCTCTCAGAGAAGTCACCTGACTGATACCTCTGACCACCACTCGCCTACTGAAATAGTGACAGGTGTGCTCATCCAGTCATAGATCCGAATAAGGCCACATTCCAGTCCCCTGCTTTCCCCTAACTGGGGGCACCCGGACCACTCTCGACACTGTCTCGCTTGACACCTCTCCAAGTGCTAGACTCAACATTTGCAGCTGCCTGGAGCTTAAGCTGAGATCCCTACTCCAGGCTTCAGACAGCAAAGGAACATTAACCATCAGGCATTTCCCTTAATGGGTTTGGGCCACCCCCAAAGAGAATGATTCCCATCAGGCTGGGAGTTTCTGAAGATCCCTTATTTGGAGAGAGGAAGTCCACGTAGTGTGGCTGAGCTCCATCACCCAACCCTGCTCCATCTGTCACCCAGCCCAGCTCAGATTTTCCCTCTAAACTGTGAAATGAGCTACCACTGCCCTTTAATGTTTAAATCTAGAAGGTCATTTGCCACTTTTCCTCGGGGCCCACCAAACCAAACAAGACTAATAACCACAACAAAGTTCCTCATGGCAACTGCTGGAAAGGGCTTTCTTTCTCCTCCCATGAAAGGGTATTTTTCCCATCTTTCTACTCCCTCTTTCCCCCAGCACACGAAGAAACCATTTTAGCAACTTCTCCAGGAAGAGACCAAATACTAGAATTAAGGCAACAAAGAAGTGCCAGTAAGTCCCCTCCATCCATCCGATGTCCCAGGGCTTAAAGAACTGGCTTCCATAATCAAATCTGTACATATACTGCTTTTTCTCCTTGAAACAGACCCTAGATCCAAAGACAGAATTTTAAAGAATTCAGCTATACAACGACCCTAATAAAGTTGTGCTCCAGTGTATGCTTTCAACAGTTATAACCAAACTCTGCCCAGTAAAATTTATTAGATTTAAAACAAGATTATAATAACCACATCCATTCCATTTGCGACACGTTATAGCGTAGCTTTAAAGCCTCTGAAATCTGAAGACAAAAGTACAATTAGATGTTGTCTGAAGCATATGGAGATGTCTCAAGGGAATTAATGCAACTCTGTTGGGAATTCCTTCCAAAACAAAACAGAAAGCACGCATTATCTAGTGAGAACTTAATCTCTGGTATTTTTCCACTGTAAAAAGATTTTTCAAAATCTATCAAATAGACTTTGTATCTCTAATAAGCAAATTTTGGATTCTCTGCCTCTTCACCATTTTTCTTTAACACTCCCACTATTAAAAACAGCTCAGTACAACAGACAGTATCCATGCCATAGCCTTAAATACGACCAGCAGTAAGACTTTACATTTTGCAATGCTACATGTATAAGTCGGAAGTGTGACAAACAACAAGAAGTAATTATTGAGACTGTCAAAACCTTATACCCTTAGCCTAAGATTTGAGAATTGGCCCTTATTCATGAGATTAACAAATATGCACAGAGGGGAAAAAAGGTTTAAAGGACAAACACTAAAACATCAATTGCACATTTCTGGGGTCACTGAATATCTATCATTGAATATCACTGAATATCTTCATTTTCTTTGCGTTCATTTTTATTTTCCATATGATCTACAATAAACTACAAAATAAAAATGTATTATTTTGGTAATAAAAAGCAAAACGCTATTTTAAAATTTTTGTTATGATGATTTTATGCTAATTTATACCTTTATCAAAGTATATATGCTTCATAAACCATGCAGGAAAAAACTATACATACTGTATATATTAGCAAACACTGTCAAAAATTCAGGGATACCAAGGTAAAAAAATGAATATTTTAACTTTTAAGAATATTGTACTCACTATGAAAGCACGTTTATACTACAGGTTAAAAAACACAACGGAAGGGCCGGCCCCATGGCTAAGTGGTTGGGTCTGCGTGCTCCACTTCAGCGGCCCAGGGTTTCACCTGTTCAGATCCCTGGCGCCGACATGGCACCACTCATCAGGCCATGCTGAGGCGGCGTCCCAAACACCACAACTAGAAGGACCTGCAACTAAAATATGCAACTATGTACTGGGGGGATTTGGGGAGAAAGAGCAGAGAGAGAAAAAAAAAAAGAAGATTGGCAACAGTTGTTAGCTCAGGTGCCAATCTTTAAAAAAAAAAAAATACAACAGAAAATGTTTAAACATCGCAGAACAAAATAAATAAGCAATTTTTAGGAAAGAATCTAGGTTTTCCTTCCTCTCTAAATAAATAAGATAAAAGGGCCAAAAGGAGGGGGGGGCACTAAACCATGATAAGAACATGTATTATCCAACCCCAAAGACTGTACAGCTGGTGAAGAACATTCCAGAAAAATGTGCAGCCCTTGAATGTTTAGATTTGGCCTTGAGGCAAACATATTAGGACAACAATTATTCCTGAAACAGCCACCCAAGAGGGTGGGGAAACAACAAGAAACTTCATCCAGAGCCAAAGGCAGTAGCCACAGAGGCTCACCTCCTCCTGGAGGATGTTTTTGTCAGGCTTCCTTGTGGCGCAGTTCCTACATCTTTTCCCACACTCCACAGAAGTAATGAAACGCCAACGCTCTAACGAAATGCACATTTAAATGAGGAATGGAAAAATCTTTTCAAAACTTCAGTGTTCTTTACATACTCAGTATTAATATTGCTTTTCTGTGAGTTCCGGTAAAAAAAAAAAAATTGAACAGCAGACGTTATAGTTAGCTGATTAATCATTTCACTTATTTTTATCCAGCTAACATGAGGTTTACTATGGTGTTAGGATATTTTTGATAAAGAGCAAGAGTTTACTGTTAAGCATTTCCAAAAATTTGGAAAATATGGAGAGATGAAATTAGAATTCTTCCACAATTCCATCACCCAGAGATAACTACTATTAGGCCAACGGACATTCTAAGCACAGAAATATTTAATTAGATACATATACTTCAACAGAATAAATTCTATTATATTTATTATATATAATTCCAAATTTCATCCTTAGTTCTTCTGTAGGGTAAAAATCTAGTTATGTCCTAATACAGATTTTAGTGCCTAACTAATGGCTTCAAGTTTATACGTTAAAGATCAGAAATAGCAGGGAACTCTAGATTCTACAGCACAGATGTCAAATGGTTCTAAAAATCATTCAGGTGTTTACTCTCACAGTTTAGAGTTTACTAAGAATGGAATTATGACACCTATAAACAAGGGTCAATTTTAAAGCAATCTTGGAATCATAACATCTTACTTTCATGTCTCGAAGCACATTTAACCTGAAACCCTCCTCAATCAACTATTTAGTTAAAGTTCATGGCAGAAAACACACAAAATTCAAGGAAGTAAAATGGCTTATTTTTGTAAGCTACATTTTAAAAAGTACCCATACGGTTAGGGAACTGGACCATGCAACAGAAAGTACTATTTCCTCCCAAACATTTCCTTCACATGACTCATTCCTAGGATTCATCTCCAAAGTATTATCTGTATAAATTCACCACTTAAAATGTCTTAAAATAGCCCTTTGCCTCTCTAAATGGTGGAGATTAGTCAATCACACACACATCTCTTTCTCACCTATGTGATAGAATAGATAAAATAGGTATCATATACATGTGTACAAAATTCTATATAGAACGTTACAGAAGAATATCCTTTCATACAAAAAAGGAAGGATATCGCTAAAATTCCTTCCTCCCACTCTTAGCCTACAATATTCCCAAATGCTGAGAAACCATTCACTGGAAGAAATCTAAATCTGGAGTCATTTTTATTTTAAAATTTTTACCTGGAATTTTATCTACATTTCTGACAAATTCCAATGAAACACGATGGTCTAATGGTTACAAAATTGGCTCCAGCAGCAGTATCTGGGCTTCCACAAATGAGAACAAGCGTGTCACAGAATTCCACCGCTCTCCACACAAGTGCGCAGTCTGGAAATACTAAAGAATCCTAGTCTTCCTTACTTTTCAAGCTGACCCAGGTTAGTGAAAAGAGTCAAGCTACCATTTCTTTACATCTGAACGCTCTACTTCCCTCTCATACCTATACCCTTAAAATGCTGACTTACTCGTTTTTCCACTGCTCTTAGAAAAGTGCAGAGAAGGACAGATATGACAATCCTTTGGAATTTAAACAATTCCTTAATAATGATCTACAGTTGGCCAGACCTGCTTTTTTCTTTCCTGTTTTCAAAATTAAAATAAAGTGTTGATTGCTTTTTTGATTAAAAAAATGGTCTTCATGGTAGTCTACTATATTATTTACTGTACTCTTCTCTATTTGTAAAAGAATTCAAAACGCCAAATGAGAAACATTAAGTCATAGGAATTTCCTTTCATACAAGAAAGGAAATCACCCATTAACCCAACATCCAAACATTTTAATGTATTTCCTTCCAGTCTTTTATTTAATATAACAAAAGTGGAGTTATACCATATTACACAGCTTTGCATACAGATTTTTCCACCGAATATTATATGGTTAGCATTTTCCCACTTCAGTAATATTCTAACAAACAATTATTTTAAGCACTATATTGAATTCTATCCTATGTCTGTGCAATAATTTATTTGACTATGCCCCATTTGCTTTTTCACTATTTATATTGCTAAGAAAATCCTTGTTTAAAAACCTCTGTTCTTATTTTTAATTCTTTCCTACAAGTGGGATTTCAGTCCAAAAGGTACAAACATTTAAGGTTTCTGTTATATATATAACCCACTGTTTTCCACCAAGTTTGTATTAATCCAAAGATTCTCCCAATTAATAATGCAGAGCTCCCATCTGATAGCATCCCAGAGAGCACAGTCTACCTAACAATTTAAGTGGAAAAATTAATCTAACAGTTTTAATTTGTGTTTCAAATTACTGGTGAGTTTGAACAATTTAATATAGTTATTGGCTTCCCTGATTTCTTCTTTTGTAAACTATCTGTTCCTATCCTTTCCCCAAATTCCAGTGTTTTAGTATTTTCTTGTTTGTCAAAAATAAATATTAATCAGGTTTGTCTCTCCTATTACTAGACATGATACATAGGGACAAGTTTAATACAGACTGAACCTAGCATTATTTATCTGAATGATAGTATTGTTTATGGGAATGTACCTTCTCTGTATACATCAAATTACTTATTTGAAAGAAAGCATAAAATTGAGACAAACTAAGCAAAAAATTCATTTTATGATAATTAAAATATACTATCATGGGCACTGGATTATCTCACTTAGCTTTAATAATGCTTTGTGATAGGTACATCAATACCATCTTGCAGATGAAGATACTGAAGCACGCAGAGAGGTCAAGGCAGTTTGCCCAAGGTCACTAAGCCAGGGCATGCAGTGACCAGGTTGTATAACTCTAGAGCCTAAAGCTTGAGACCCCTGAATCTAACAGCCTGCCATCAGCCACACTAGCCCTGAACTCTCTCCTTCAACCTCTTGAACGTTATCTCCACTAAGTGTTCTGCTAGAACTTCAAATTCAACATATTTAAAGACAAAACTGAACCTCTTCCCAACCAGATATCCACTCTTCCCCTTAACTTGTCTTTTTCTCTCATCATCACCGACTATGCTCTTTGGCATCACCAGAATTTGAAACCTTTATCACCTTAGCTCCTCATCTATTTAGGTCCACCTCCCATCTATTCACCCTACAAACAGGTGGCACAGGATTGGGCCTTAATAACCTTTCTCCCATCCCTCCCCTCCTTCTCATTCCCTTGGCCACCACCATAACTTGCTCCCTTAACCTCTGGTCCCCCACAATCACCTCTTTCCTATCTCTTTGCTTCTAGGTTCTTCTGTTCTACTGTATTTTGAACATTGCCAAAGTACTGTGTTATACAATTATCTTATCATCACAGAATTTTAGAGATGCAGAGGATCTGAAAAACTAAGTGCCAGATCCGATCAACTGGTACTCACCGCCTAGAACACTGGATTGAGGATGTTACTGAGACTCTATCTCAGCTCTGTGGAAAAGAGGGCCATGACTGATTTTCCATGTCTGCCAGGGATAGAGAGAATGGTGCCCATGTGCCAGGTTTTAACCCCGACTATGATTTCATCTAAGTTTTTCATCTTATAAATTTAGATATGAGACCACCTGGTCAGTAAAAGGTTTTTTATTGTCTGTGTACATTTATATTCTACCTGACAGAGTATCTAGTCCTTGGATTTAGGAACTAATTCTTATTCAGCTTTAACCCACACAACCATCACCCTAACCCAATTTCAAGCTCTGGCAAGAGAAGTCTCCAATAATTATTTACTACATCAAAAACAATATTGCAAAGTAATCTCAGAGTAGCAGCAAAGGGAGAACATTAGTATATGTGCTTCTTGGTGGAAAGAACTGTAATTAGACTACTTTCAAGAACAGGAACCTGAACTGACAAAGGGTTTCTAATAAGTGGTCTTACACAGACTGTGTTAATCAATATATAAATTCCATTGTAACACAGCCTTTTAAAAAATAAAAGAATAAGCTGTTTAATAGCTCTTTCGATATAAAAATATTAAGGTAGTTTCTGGAAAGTATTCCCAAAGGGGTCAGTGGCTCCTATAGCGTAGGGAGTCCAAAGAGAAAGGAATGGAACTGTCATCAGCTGAACACCTACCATGTGCCCAGCACTGTGCAGTGTTCTCTCACAACTGCAGGAGGAAGTAGTATTACTTCAATTTTACTTACAAAGAAACTGTGGTTCTAAGTGTAATGCACTAGCCCAAGGCTAGAACCTAGCTGTGGCAATATGGCTAAGAGAGAATACCATTACAATTCGAGCCCAGATCTGTTTGACTCCAAAACCCACACTCTTTCCAAAAACTAAGGACCATTTTTTCTGCAATAACAAAATCATCCGCACAAACCATAAAGGACAAAAATTCATTATGACTCTACTGAAATTATGAATGACTGTTCATCAAATGAAACCACAAAGAATTTTAAAAAACAAACACAAACTGGGAAGTAATTTTCGCAACACATATACTCCACAAGGGATTAATAGGCAACCTACATAAAGAACTCCTACAAATCAACAAGAAAAAAAATCTAAAAGATAAAGAGGCAAAAGACTAAACAGGGACTTCACAAAAGAAGAACATAAATGGCCAATAATATAAATAGATACTTAACCTCAATAATCAGGTTGGAAATTGCAAATAAAAAGCACAATAAGATAACATTTCACAAATATCGACCGGACAACATTTTAAAGGCTCGTAAATGAAGCACTGGCAAGGCTGTAGAACAATCGTAACACACACACTACTAGTAGGAATACAATCAGTACAATCACTTCGGGGAAACAGTCTGGTATTATCTAGAAGGTTGATGATAGACATACTATATGATCCAGCAAATTTCATCCCTGAGAGAAAGAGATAATGTCTGTGTATGTATCTGCACATATGTACTAAGAGACATGTAGAAGACCTATTCATAGCAGTCTTTTTATAATAGCAAAAGACTGGAATCAATCCAATCTCCATCTACAGTAGAAGGCATGAATAAGCCATAGTGCAATACTATACAGCAGTGAAAATGAATGAACTACAGCAACAAAATGATGAGTCTCAGGAACATAATGTTCATCTTAAAGGGCAAGTCACAGAAAAATACATAAAGTATAATCTCATTGATATAAAGTTCAAAATGTACAAAATTAAATAAGAATTTTTAAAAGGATAACCCATAAAGAAGAGCAAGGGAATGACAAGCACAGAATTCAGGACAGTGGTTGCTTCAGATGGGATGATGGAGGGGCAGACAGGGACTCTGAATGTATGAGAAGCTTCTTCTTGAACTAGGTGGTGGCTGCCTGAGGGGCCACTGGCTTGTGATTCTGTAACATATCTTTTATGAGCATTATTTTGTATGTACAAATCACTTAATAAAAAACAACTTGAAGAAAATAATGGACCAGAAAGGGAGGACATTGACTATACCAGGAGACATAGCTGATGACAGAGAACAAGATGCCAGAAGAGAGCAGAGGAAGTAGAGGGGACGCTGTGCTCAGGAGTTTAGCTTCCTGCCCGCCAGTCCTGCTGTCTCAAAGCCAAGGCCCTCTTCTCTGGGGTAGGAGTTTTGTTTTTCAACTTTAGAGGTGTTTTAGAAAAGAACCTAAGAAAACCAATTAATCTAAATAAATTATAACAAACAGGACTCTTCTACTAAAGATTAAAGAACTTTATAAAGTATTTCTATATTAAACAATTTACAATGAGTGCATCATTTTCTTCAACACCACTTAGTGACACAAAGGAAAAAAATGTGCTGACACTTCAGCAAAAGAAAAGACAGAAGACACTAGAAGGAATCTTTTGATATAGAGGTCCCTTAGCTGAAGGAGTAGAGCAGTTTCTCAACTTAATGTGAATACCAACCATTTATTCCACTATGGGTCTTGTTAAAAGGCAAATTCTGACTGGATAGGTCTGGGCTGGGGCCTCCAAGAATCTGCATCTACAACAAGCTCCCAAGTGATCCTGGCCTGATGTTGCAGGTCCAGGAATCTCACTATGATCGCAAGAGACATTACAAAAATGCCCTCTCCAGTGATGGTTAAAAATACAAATATGGGTGAATCTAATTGGGATAGTTTCATTTTAGCCACCAGAGCAAAGAGATTGATGATGTTATTCCTATGCTACATAAATTTGGATACCGGACAACTATTAACAGAAAAATCAAGAGTACTAAAGTAGGTCTTTTGTAAAGAAAAGGTGCTTTGAGAAACAGCAAAGACTGATACCTTACAAGAGAGATTCATGAGATGTTTTCCTCATCTGCAGAGACCTACGGAAGTAGCTTTTCCAGCAGAGGTATTAGCCCTTTCCTTATGGAAGAATGGTTTACATTCCCGATAGTCTGGAAGGAAGAAACCAGCACTACCATAAGGAAACCCACAGAACATTAATTCAAGCCTGATTATAATGCAGATGTTGTCAGGGCCCAACATAGTTAAAGGAGCATCACATCACTGCATGTAAAAAACATATATTGGGCATTAAAATTCTCTCTAAGAATATGCTCTTAAAATAAAACGTACTATTTCAACAAAAACCACATCGAATAATTTCCACTCCTCATGTCTGTTTGTTTAGTAGTAGTAAAATCCTTCCATCTCAAAATAGTTCTTCCACATGTAAAGTTATACTTGCAAACAGCAAGGCAAAATAACCACTGAAACAAACTCTTCCAAGGAAACTCTGCCCATGCCAAGTCGCTGCTAAGGATGTGTCACCAGCAGAGAGTAAGGTCTTCTCACTTGCTCCTACGACATCACAGACAGTTGTTACTAGTCTCGCCCAAGAGCTGCTCTTCACAGAAAGCCTGCACAACAGGAGACGACCAAGCGACAGCAGTTTCTCTACTGCCCCAATACTTCTCATTCTCTCAGTAGAAGGTTTTGGTGGGTTCAGAGACAACAGCTACAGAGATCTTAACCTAACAGAATTCTGCAGCTGGTGTGTAAGTCAGAACAGCTAAACCTCCTGTGACATCAACACAGGACATTTTCTTACAACATAGTAAATCCAAAATGTCTGCATAATCCATGGGAACAACACTCCCAAACATCTTTATGCAACACGATCTTATACAACCAGCACAACAATGAAGGCCAAACCCAAAAAGTTCTACACTTGAACAGCCCTCTATTAGAGAAACTCAAAATAATGCACATAAGCCACACAATCTGCATGCAGTTCTACTCTGCAGAGCCACAGAAAAGCAAATGCCACTAACTTGGATTCATCAGGGATTTAAAAAATAAAAGTAGACACGCCCTTGCTTTGAAACATTGACCTTCCCCTCCAGTTAGCATACTGAAATTCCCTTTTTCACCCATACATTTTAGAAGAGTCTGGAGTGACATTTGAAATGCATCTCATTTGCCATCCCACACTGAATAAACGAACTGCAGAAGTGACATTTAGAAGGAAAATTCCCTATGTACTAGTCCAGACTAAACAGATGAGGACATACAGAACCATCTCCTGACCAGATACCAGCCACAGAGGCCTTGGTGGTCTGCCCTTCTCGACCCCCTCCCCAGCCACATCTGCAAAAAATATTTATCTGAAAAAATACATATAAACAAACATAAATGCAGTCAATTACCATCACAATCCCACTAGTCATAACTAGAGACAACTTGGCATAAATCAATCCGAATACTTACCATCAACAATGACACTCATTTACCTAATAATCCTTAATAAGGAATCCAAATTTACAAAAAAAAAAGCAAACGATGAAAACAAAGCAAATAGAAGTTAAAGAAATCATGTACTACCCATCAAAAAATAAGTTCCTTTTAAAACAATCCACTGATTGTTAATATTTTCAGAAATGTCTCAAGGACATAAGAACTAAAATGTATCGATCGTTTCATTTCAAAAAACGATTTCCTATAGGAAAAAATCATATTCTCAGTATTGACCAAAGACAGAGGTACTGTAATGTCATAGCTGTGAAGCTCCAATTAATAAACATTAACTTTCACACATGAAGAAATCGATGGATAGTTGGGTCCTGGTTACAGATTATGGGCGATCCAGAGAAAGACGCTGCGACTCCCAATACTGACTGCACCACTGCCTCCGCACACCGCTGGGCCCCGTCCTCCCTGCAGCCCCTCCCTACGGCTCAGGTCCTTCGGTCCGAGATCAGATTGCCGTCCGCAGCCGCAGGCCGGCTCCCTCTGCCCGCATTAGCGCTGCAGGGCGCCCCTTCATCCGAGCACAGCCCAACAGGCAGGGGGAAGGGGGTCAGCCCAAAGGGAAGCCTCCCCCCTCACAGCTAGGTGACCTGGTCCTCCTGACGCCACATCCAGCTGAAGCGGCATGACAGGTAGACGCAGCTCCGGGTCTGGGCCAAGGGCAGCCCCGGGCCTGGGTGGGGCCGGGCAGGGGCCGCAGGCGCCGAGTGGCCGTGCCAAGCCCCGCCAGCGAGAACCAGGGGAGGCTGCGATACTGCTGCATTGTGCTGCATCACGGCGAGGGCACCGCGAGCCATCCATCTTGCCAAAAACGCACATCCCCGCCCAAATAAACCCCCCCGAATCCATTTTCCTCCTCCGCCGAAGCACCCCCACACTCGCCCTCTCCTCACTTACTATCGGGCCTGGCTTTCGATTGGAAAAATGGACACGGTTTGCGCACTGATCCCCACAACACCTCCCCTCCCCATCTGATGGCAAGCACTGGGCATCCTTCCTACCACAAAAACAAAGGAAAGACTCCCCCCACAAAAAGAGGGCCACGAGCGTGGTGTGAGGAATGACGACGAGAGGGGCTTCCAGCCCAGCACCCCAAAGGCAGGCCCGGAGGGTCCCCGCACTGGTACAAACCTGTTGAAGAGAGGGTGGCAGGAGCTGAAGGGCGGGCGCAGGGCTGCTCGGCGCCCCGAGGCGGCTCACGCCCAGCCCTGGGAGAGTGGGGACGGCAGAGAGGGCGGGGGGCGGGCGCGGAGGGGGGAGCGGGAGCGAGGATGGGCGGGGGCGAGGGGCGCCGGGCCGCCGCCTCCGGTTCAGCTGCAGCGCAGCGCAGCCCGAACCACGCCTGGCCACATCCCCAGTACCGTTAAGCGCAGAGCCGGCCTTGTCAACGCCGCCCCGCTCCCCACCAGCCAAGGCTAGAGGGAGGCCACTCGAAAATATACCCTTCCTGCAGCCCACTCCGCAGCCACCCCCGCGCCAGGGGCCGCTGCCCGGCTGCAGGGAGGCGGCGGCGGAGGCAGGGAGAAGGAATCGGCGCCACTGCGCCCGGGGATGGGGCTGAGCGGCCGCGGTGCGCACGGCAGGTCTGCGGCCGCCTCACTGCGGAGCCCGCCGCCCTCTGCCCCGCATACTCGTCAGCACTGGAGACCCAGGCTCCCCGCGCCGCCCCCGCCCGGGCTCTGCAGCCTCCCCGCCCCCACGCCGCTCCCCGGGCGCAGGGCAGCGGCGGGGCAGCTGCGTCCTCCCGGCCTGAGCCCGCGCCCCTCCTCCCGCCCGCTCGCCAGCCCGCTGCCCGGGAGGCAGCCCCAGTGAGTTGGCATCTTCCAGCCTCTGGCCCCCTACCTACCTCCCGCGGATAGGGGGTGGGGGCGCCGGGGTCCCGTCCTCCTCCCGCTCCTTGGCGGCCGGGCGGGTGGGCCGGGAGGCGACTCCGCGGGGCTGTCCGCGGCTGGGGCCGGGGCTCACAGGACGGGACCGGTGGGCGCTGCTGCGCGGGGCTGCGCGCTTGCTCCGGACGGAGAGGCGGCCGAGGGAGGGACTGGAGGAATCCGCAGCCTGCACGGCAACAGCTGCACTGATTCCGGGGGCTGGGCGGGAGCGCGGGGCGGGCGGGAGGAGGGGAGAGAGCGTGCCGGGAGGGGGCGAGGGGCGGGGAGAGGGAGCGCGCGGGCGCCGGCGCCGGGTGCGCGCACACAGGCGCGCGGGTGCGCGCTCCCGCACACCCTCCGCTCTCCTCCGCTCCTCCCTTGCTCGGTTCCTCCTTCTTGGCCGCCCTCAGCGCCTGCTGGGAGCCCCGCTGCCGCCCACCCAGCGCTGCTCCGCGCCGAGCAGACCCTCGGGCGCGTCCACGCTGTCCCGGCCAAGGCTCTGCCCCCTTCCAGCGCAGACCTCGTCCCCTGCTGCAGGGACTGGCCTGGGCTGGCCTGGGCAGGGTGGGCACCGTCCCCGCCGCAAAAGGACAATGGGGGCTTTGTCCCCACAGCCGGCGAGGGCCAATTTCACGTTTAATTTGAGGCTAATTCGATTATCGCCATGGAAAGGGGCAGCCTAATTTTCTGCGTGACTTGTGCAGCCTCTTTTCGCCCGCGATGTTTGCGTTTGGAGCGCGACGAAGAGAGCTTGTTGAGGGAGGTTTTAGAGCGCTGTGTGGCTGGTTTGGTTTTAGATCTAGGTGGTGTTGCCTTAGAGGTTCCGCCCAGCCTGATGAAGAGCGATTGGTGACCTCTCCGTGGGAAACCTTGGGCGATGCGGGGAGGGAGGTGGTTCTTCGGCGAAGTCAAGATCATCCTCCATTGTGAGTGCTTTTCCACCCTTCCCTCAGGGTAGCTGGGAACAGACCCTACAAGTAATTCGTCCAACTCCTGCCTCTCGCCCAAATGCCGGCTCACTTTCACCTGAAGCGATGCTCTTCCGGAGCCACTCCTACGGAGTGGGGACGACCTGGCTGCAGTGGAGGCCTGGCCATGGCTGGCGGGCCTTAGTTCTCCCCCTACCCACAGTCCGAGACGGACATCGGACGTTTCCTCGAGTTTTTGTCAAGTGCCAGCGCCCCTTCTCGACCAGCTTGCCCACCCTGTCAGCCCCCAGGCTATGTAGAAATTCTGGAACCGCCGCTGTTGGGGAGAAAAGATGGTGTCATCACCACGACCACGAGTAGAAATTCTCTTTAGAAAGCAGTCTGGAGAAACTGACTTTCTGCTTGCTCTCTAGGTGTCCTACTGCGACACTGTAAACCTTCAAAGGGCAGAGGGCCCTTCTCGATTGAAAAAGCCCCAAGGCTTTTTCCCTAGAGATCAGACCCTCAACCCCTGAGTAAAAAACAGAAATAAAAGACAATCAGATAGTTTGGATCATGCTTATATTTCAAATCCATAGACCGGAGGGCCTGATGGGTTTATATTTTTGTATACATATTTTTAATGAATATTTTTAAATGAATATTTTAAAATAAAACTGCATGAAATTATCCCAGCAAAGTGAAGATGATTCTTCCTTTCAGGCCTTCACCATCAGTTTGAATGTTTGTAGCAGTGTTTACATTTGATATTTATGAAAAAAAAATGAAGACAGAGAGTAATTTAACATTTTTCTCAGAAGATTGATCAACACAGCCAGAAGGTGACAGCGCCACGGGCTGGGTTCTTTGTCTGTCTGTTCAGTGTTTGTACATAGCAGGCACTTAGAAGGTACTCAAAAAATATTTGTTGAAGTGGATTGAACAGAATCAACATGTAAGCGCTGCCCTCATTAGGTAATACAGGAAATCCACCAGGAATGAAAGTTGTTTCCCTTTCACTTATTTTGTGCCAGGGTCCCCAGCACCTCCCCACCCACAGGGTTGATGAAATACCACAGAAAACAATGGCAGTACTGGGAAATGCCTCAGTTTAAATTCTTCCCCTGTGATTCTGAAATGGTGACTCTTGACTGCTTCCTTTATCACAGATAACAGTGCTTGAATAAATCTTCTTCGTTTGATGGATGAGTCACACACACCACCCCCCCCCTCCACGCCCACTCACTTTTAGAAAATTTCCTTCAAATGAGAGGCCACAGACAACCTTAGCAAGGTACTCTAGTAAAGTGGCAGTAAGTATTCCAAAAATGTGAAAGACAAGGATCCAAAGTTCACTATAAATACCTGCCTCACAATTTCAAATTCTTAGCCTTTGGTGGGGAAAAAAAAAAATCACCCTGGAGACCCCAGTGTACCATTGACCAAAAAAGCGTAACAGGTCAAAGAAAAGACAGCCTGAATCTGGAGAGATGGTCAGAGAAGACATACATCTCTGTGGAAGGCAAGAATCTAGGGGAGAGAAAAAAGCCTTAGGCAGTAATAATGGTAGCTCAAAAGGATTATTCTCAGATATCTCCGAAGCAACTTTGCTGCAATTTATCCTCACAGAATCAAGGTTGACTTAAAGGAACCTGGAACTTGTTGATATCATGTCTGTAACATACTACTCTCCATTTTTAAAACCAAGTGATTATATATGGTTTTGTCTCCCATAAAAATAGTAGTTTATTACAAAAATTTTGCAGATGTAAGTTGTTATTTTAACTTTCCACTCAAAATATAGAGGAAAATCTATCAACATATATGTTAGTCACCATAGACTAGATTATGATGTTATAACACACAGTTCCCAAATCTTAGTATAATATACAAGTCCCAAGTCAACAAAAGCTAATTTACTGCTTATATAAAGTCAACTGTGCTTCCAAGATGTTCTCTGGGAGGCTGTCTTCCATGTGTCAGCTCAGCTTTCCAGAATACTTTAATATTGTGGTACCCCATGTCAATGGGTTCTTCCCCCAAACTCTGTTGTAAGGGGGGTGTGATAGAGGGTTAAGTACAGGCAACTAAATACTTCCACCCAGAAATGACACAAGATTTCCTCCACTAACATTTCATTTGCCAAAGCAAGTCACAAGGCTACACCTGAAACCAGAGATACTGATGAGCAATAGCATTGTCTGTCACTACCTGTCACCTTAAGTATTTCCTAGGTTGTATTATATTAACCCAATTAAAATCCATCTTTTATTGTACTGCTAATAGCCTAACATTTAAAAATCAGAACACTTTTTGAAAACTTGAATAAATTTTTTTCATTTCTATTTACTCTTAAACTTGACCTTCTTTTAACCCTGAACTAGTCTGGGAAGTTCCCTCATATTAGAAATATTCCCTTTGGTGATTCACACATATTAACTTTGCACTGGAAAAACTTAAAGACACGTATGTTTAAACTATCGTTATTATGAATGAATTTTTTTTTTTAGCACTAATAACACATCTATTGCTATGGAAAATAATTTATTCTTTCATTTATTCAAGAAAAATGTATGCCTTAATCCGGTCTAGGTTCTGAAATAGAGCAGTGGGCAAAACAGCAAAAAATCCCTGCCTTCGTGAATCTTCCATTCTAGTAGGGAGTAGAATCAATCAATAAATAACTAAAATGTACATATGAAGATAAATCTGAATATATGGTAACCTAAATATATAGAAATAATATTTATAAAATGATCAGAATAAATAGTCTCAGCTTTCTATAAAGGATCTTCAAATTTTCTGTAATAATAATCATAAGGAGCAACTATAAAATACTCTCCAGTTTTTAAAGTGCTTTAGCAAATGTCATATTATTGTGCCCTTTTGTCAGTTCTGTGCGGTAGATATTAAACCCATTTTATAGATGAGAAAACTGAGACACTAGTAGGTTGAGTGAGTTGCCCAAGTTTACACAGCTACTAAGTGCCAGAGATAGCTCTTTAGAAGCTAGCATAGCAGAGCTGTGTGTCTGGGCATTGCATTTTAATTATTAAAAAGTAATTCTGTTTGCAAGATGAAAAAAGTTCTGGAGATGGATAGTGGTGATGGTTGCACAACAATGTGAATGTACTTAATGCCATTGAACTGTACACTTTGAAAAGGTTAAAATGGCATATTTTTTGTTACACATATGATACCACAATTTAAGAAAAATTCTTAAAGTAATTCTGAATTTAGACCTCTGGAATAATAGAGTAGATGCTCTCTTAATTCTTCTTCAGTTAACCCACTTGTTGGATTACACTGTTCACTCCCTCTGTGTTGTAAGCATATTGACTGATGTCCATGGCACACCAAACACACTCTGCTAGTAGGCTATACTCTGCTACGCCTGTATATTTCAGCTCCCACCAGTGTGTGCTGTATATTCACCAAACTTGTTTATGCCAGTTTTACTTATTATACTTATTATATAAGTAGATATAATTAAGCACTACATAAACCAATTAAACATGAGAGTGAGAAGAGAGTCTTTTCAGTGAAAACTAAGTTGAATATTTTTGAAATGTCTGGTTAAAGACTAAAAATATTGCCATCAAATTATATGTGAGGAAAATAACAATAAAAAATTAAGGAGGGATGGAAATCATAAAAGCCTTGAAATATTTAGAATCAGGTTACTTTGCAAGTGTCTCTAAGTTCTTAACTTAAAAGAAAACAAAAGTGTATATCAGATAGCTGTGGCTTATGCAAAAAAGTGACCTTTCACTCAGTAAATGTATTCAAAGAAACACTTTGACTGTTTATCAACAGATTAGCAGGTGAATGTAAATGTATAGGTTTCAAGTAAAATAAAACTTTAAAGTATTTCTTTTTCCAGATATAAAGCTATCATTTTCTTTTTCAAAATGTGCTTCAAGGATTAGGCAATGAATTGTTAGCTATGACACCAAAAGCATAAGCAAGAACAAAAATAGACAAATTGGACTTCATGAAAATTTAAAACTGTTGTATCAAAGGATATTATTGAGAAAATGAAAAGACAATCTACAGAATAGAAGACACTGCAAACCATACATCTGATAAGGATCTAGAATCTAGAATATATAAAGAACTTTTACAACTCAACAACGAAAAGACAAACAACCCAATTCAAAAATGGACAAAGGAGTTGAACAGAATTTTCTCCAAAGAAGATATACAAATGGCCAACAGGCACATAAAAATATGTTCAGTATCATTAGTCATTAGAGAAGATCAAAACCACTATGAGATACCACTTCATACAGATAGGATAGATTTAATTTGAAAAAAAAAAAGGAAGAGATCGGATTTGTGGTAACCGGAGACATGGGGTTGGTTGGCGGGAAGATTGAATGAAGGTGGTCAAGGTAGAAACTTCCAGTTATAAGATAAATAAGTACTAGGGATGTAATGTACAACATGATGACAGTAGTTAACACTACAGTATGCTATATATGAAGGTTGTTAAGAGAGTAATCCTAAGAGTTGTTATCACAAGGAAAAATATTTTTTTCTTCTTCTTTTATTTTGTATCCATATGAGATGATGGATGTTAGTTAAACTTATTATTGTGGTTATCATTTCATGATATATGTAAGTCAAATCATTATGCCTACACCTTAAACTTATACAATGCTGTATGTCAATTATATTTCGATAACACTGGGGGAAAAAACTGAAAATAACAAATATTGGCGAGAATGTGGAATTGCAAGCCTTGTACATTACTGAAAGAAATGTAAAGTCATGTAGCTGCTGTGGAAAATAGTTTGGCAGTCCCTCAAAAAACTTAAACATAAAATTACCATATGATCCAGCAATTCCACTCCTAGCTATATGCCCAAAAGAATTGAAGACAGGTACTCAAATACTTGTACATGAATGTTTGTGGAGCACTATTGACAGTAGCCAAAAGTGGAAACAACTCAAATATCCATCAATGGATGAATAGATAAACACAAGTGGTATATATGTACAATGGAATACTATTCAGCCGTAAAAGGAATGAAGCACTGATACATGCTACAATCTATCAGTACATTGTACACTTAGCATAATGTGAAAAAAGCCAGACACAAAAGTTCGCATATTGCATGATTCCATTTATATGAAATATCCAGAATAGCTAAATCCATAGACATAGAAAACACATTGGTGGTTGCCAGGCGCTGGGGGGAGGGGCAGGGGAGTGGGTGGGATTTAACTGCTTAATGGGTACGGGGTTTTATTTTGGAGTGATGAAGATGTTTGGAACTAGATAGAGGTGATAGCTGCATGATATAGTGAATATACTCTTTGCCACTGAAATGTTTGCTTGGAAATGATTAATGTTATGTGAATTTCACCTAAATTAAAAAAAATTTAATTCAAAAGTGAAAAATTTTTTTTATTAGTTCCTCATTTAACATTATTTTTCAATAACCGACTAACCACTTGACACATCAGGTAAATGGACATCTTCATGTTCTTTAAACTAGACTTTTAGTGGTGAACATGAGGCAGTCTATACAGAGCTCAAAATACAATGATGTACATCTGAAATTTATATAATGTTATAAACCAATGTTACCTCAGATAAAAAAAAACTTTCCTACTTGCTCCTCCTGAGAAAGGATTTATCACATACCTTTCATATATGAGCTGATTATTCCACTTGTATATTTTCAGGCAGCTTGATTCTAATTATCCCACCACAGAATTATAAAAGTGATTTGGAGTCCTTCTTGTTGGGACCAAAGTAGAAATTAAAAAAAAAAAAAAACAGCTTCTGGAATCTCTGTTCGGCAAGTAGCAGCTGAGAACGAGGAAGGGGAAAGCTCAGAGTGTGATGGGTCTCCATACAACAGCGCACACTTTCTCTTCATCTTCTCAACTTGCACTGTCCAATTGCGTGACTGCTGAGCACTTGAAATGTGGCTGGAGTGACAGAGAAACTGAATTTTTAATTTTAATAGCTTTAAATTTAAAAATTCATTGTTAGTTCAGTTACTGGAAAACTTTTAAGTATGTTTAGAACAATGTGAGTATCTGACTCTACTTGTTTTAACTGTAAATGTTATGAAACACACCAGATTCAAAACCTTAGTTAAAAACAAAGGAATGTAAAATATCTCAATTTTTTAAATGTTGACTGTATGTTGCAATGATACTATCTTGGATATAGCGGTTTAAATAAAACTTATTTTTTAAATTAATTTCACCATTTCTTTTTATTTCTTTTAAATTTAGCTACTGCAGAAGTTTTAAATTACATACACAGCTCATATTGTATTTCCATTGGACAACTCTGTTCCAGACATTGTCGATGGGGACCTCAGTAATTGGCATCCTCACTATTTAGGCTTGAGGAAAGTGAAGAAAAGCAACTAGAATTTAGAATATGCCACAAAGCAGGAGCTCCAAAGTGAGGTCGTTTTCAACTTCCAGGCTTCCCATAGTGACTCCATCACAATGGCTTCAGTATCTGTGGGTGGCAAGCCATGGTGCTTGTCTGGGAGCAGAAGGCAGTCATTGCTACTATTTTCATGACTGGCATCATTCTTTTTGGAAGTCCAAAGACGACCTTGGCAATGACAGAGTGCCATTGCCTCAAGATAAGGCACCCCCCACTAATTTGACATAGTTTCCTGGCCTATGTAAAGGATTCCAGAAGTGGGCTAGATTCATGCCTAGAATTCATTCAAGAAATTGCAGAAATTCATAGGCTAACGGGTAAGGAACAAAGAGAAACAGAAAGAAAAATCGTTTCCCCATAGAGTCAGAGAAATTTAACACGTAGCTGTTTTGAAGAGAAACTCTGTCTTGATCGAGTGGTTAGATCTTGCCCCTAATGGTACTTCCAGTATTGGGGTATCCTCATGTCTCATCCTGTGCCCTTAGATGCTGGGTGGGTGGGGATGCACTGTCACAGCATAAATGTTATGTCTCATTCTCAAAGGATGACAAAAAACACTAAGACTATGTGAACATTTGCCGTGGAAGCAATGAAATTCTTTCCTTGCTTGCTTCTCATGGTTGGCGGGCTGGTTTCTTCTCTTGGGTTCTTTCTTTTATGTGAGGGTTGAGTAAGCGTGAGTTCAACTTTAATGGTAAGCCTTTATTTAAGATTGAAATTTGAGCCCTTAAGAAAATCACAAAAATGAGGAAATATTTGCTAAGTTTTTGTTAATAAGCATTTCTGCCATAGGAGATACAAGGTACAATAATTTTTTGTTATTATTTTAACATTACTATTTTTACTACTTATGTATATATATATATATATATATATAAGCATTCTGCTAAGTACTTTACATGTACTCATGTAAGCCTCACAACTAATCTGTGTGATGCATACTATTATTATCCTCATTTTACCAGCGGGGAAACTGAGGCACAAAGTTGGGTCAGTTGCCTGAGGTCTTACAGCTAGTAAGTGATGAAAACAGAATTCAAACCCAGGTCCATCTGACACCAAAGCTGTCCAAAAGTTTGAAAAGGGAAATAGGATCTTAGACATTTTATTACTAGCTTTGAAAGCAAACATAATGACTCAAGATATGAGGTCAAAGGCACTTTTTTTACTGACACAGTTTTAATAAAACTTTAAAAACATGTTTTTAAGATGAAGGCCATAAAGATGTATTTAAGTTTGAAAACATTTTAAGCACCTGGATTCTTATGTGCTTATGTTTCAAACAAAGTTCACCCAACTTGAAAGTCATCTGCTCCTTAATAAGTGCTGCCAATATGGAATAAGAAAAAATACTTTAAACAAAAGATCCCCCTGTGTTTGGTGAACAGAGCAGTATTATTGTTTGTTTTTTGAAGGGGGCAGGAGACGGGGGTAGAGGTGAGGCATTTGTTTTTATGAAGTCTGCTTTGAACAGCTCTTCTGAGGCCTTCCCAGGAGCCGCCAAGCAGGAGAGCTGGGGTTTGATGCGATACATGCTGAGTAAGTATGGGCCTGTCTCAGCTGCAAGTAATTTACACTCTCAGGATTCTCTTCAAAGAGGACCTTGGACCAAAGCAAGCTGAGAAAATCATACATTGGATTTCTAATTGCTATGGGACTCTGGTAGGAACAAAAATATTTATAGGTCTAAGTTTCTTAAGGTGTTGGGTTAACTGAATTTGAAAAGAACCCAGGATTTCACCCATTTGGTGGGAAGATTTATGTTCTCTGAGGGGTAAATTCTATGGGAAAGCTAGAAAAGTTATCCAAAAGCATTCTCTGAAGTGTGTCTTAGCTGTTGACGTGTCCGTGTTACCATCTTTAACAAATCTTTGACGATCGGATCTGTAAGAGAAGAATCAGAGCTTTCTCCAGTGATTCCTCTGTTAATTTGCCCTCCAAGAGGATTTGAGAATTTGCTAGGCTGCCCCTGCCCTTTTTCTCAACTGAATTCTCCCAGATCCTCCAGGAAGAATAGCGATGCAGATACTGCAGCCATCAGCCTTTCACATAACCACCAGTTACCTCCCAGATGGATGGAGGCCTCTGGTTTCTGAGTATGTGCATCAGGTGGCATGAACCGGAGGATTAATGTGGCTGGCTTGAGAAGAAAACTCCAGGAATATCTCAACAGCCGAAGTTTCACCTTTCCAACAACAAGTTTGCCACAGGGATTCATACATAACCCAGTGCAAAGCTACAGCAATAAATCAGTAAATCATTCCTTAGTTCTTCCCTAGCACCACTGAAAACTGAAAATAAACAAATAAGATAGACATCTGTTTCTGTTAAAAATACTCATTGTCACAATCAGAGGTTTCTCTTTTAATTTCAGCTTTTTCTTTGAATAAGCAATACATTCACATTATTTAAAAATCAAAATGGTATTAAGAGATATGCATTGAGGGGCCGGCCCCGACCCCGAGTGGTCGGGTTTGCGCGCTCCGCTTCTGCAGCCCAGGGTTTTGCCAGTTCGAGTCCTGGGCACCGAGGTGGCACTGCTTGTCAGTCCATGCTGGGGCGGCTCCCATATGCCACAACCGGAAGGACGCACAACTAAAACTACACAACTGTGTACCGGGGGGTTTTGGGGAGAAAAAGGAAAGACAAACTCTTAAAAAAATAAAAACAAAAGAAGAAGATATGCATTGAAATTCTCATTCTCACCCTGTCCCCATCCACACCATAACCCCACTCCCATTCCTCATAGGTAAGCACTTTTTAAGTTTCTTATGTCTTCCAGGCACCTGCCCAGTGTCTCTTTAGGCATATATAAACAAAACCAAATACATATTCTGATTACTTCTTTCCCTTTCTTATTGAACAGTGGCATACTACAAACACTGTTCTGCACCTTGCTTTTTTTCACTTAATACATCCTAGAGATCTTTCCTTGTCAGCACATGGTAAGCTTCCTTATTCTTTTGCTGTTACATCTGCAGAGCATTCCGTTATATGCCACGCTTTATTTACTTGGATCGTTTCTGTCTTTTGCTTTTAAAAACAGTGCAATCAAGAGTTTCTGACTACACCTTCCTGGCTCAAACTTTGTTCCTTCTAGTCACTTGATATTCCACAGGCAAGCATATGGCTGCCCAAGGCGGGTGCGCTAGACTTACAGAAGGGTAGAGATGGAAAAGTCTTTAGATCTCAACCAGTCCAACCCACTGTTTTAAGAAAGAGGAAACCAAAGCTCCCGTGAAGTGACTTGCTCAAGATTACAGAGTGGTTGGCCTGGGACCAGAGCCCAGTTTTCTTGGTTCCCAACCTGAAGTTGTCCCTGCTAGATCACACTGCTGGGTGCTGAGTGTGTGTGTGTGTGTGTGGCTCCTCCAGGAGTATAAAACTCATTGGATGCAAAGTCAAACATGGTAGGAGCCAGGAGAGAGCTACAAAGCCCTGAGGGGATTCCTTGGAGGAAAACCCGGGTTAGAGGAAATCTGGAAAGGCTTCATCAAGAAGGTAGCATTCGCGATGGGCCTGGAAAGATGGATATGATTTTACCACGTAGAAAAGGTGGAAAAGGGCATTCCAGGTGAAGAGATCAGCAAGAGCTAAGATGTGGACATGGAAGAACATCAGGTATCTTTAGGTAGCAAGGAGCCAAGTGTGTCTGGAGCACAGTGTATGATTAGAAGATAAAACTACTAGTAGCTTTAACGAGATTATTTAGCACTTACCTTATGACAGGTGTTATTGTGAGTGCTTTATCAGTAATAAACTTTAATCTTCACAACCCTAAGAAGCAGGTACCATTATTATCCCCATTTCACAGGTGGCGACACTGAGACACAGGGTAGAAAACATACCTCATGTCGTAAGTCACACAGCTAGTAAAGTTACATTCTAGAGAGTCTGACTCTAAAATAGTGTTAACACTTCTCACGTTACTGGCAGATGAGACTGGAAAAAGAAAGTGGTCATACTAGGGCATTGGAATGCGTGTTGAGACCCAGAAAGATTTATACTACTGGGGATTGTAAAGGGAAGGAGGTATTTACTGAGCATATGCTATGTCTTCTAAAGATCATGAGAGATAGATATTATTTTCCACATAATTCACACGAGGAAACTAGGGCTCTGAGAGGGTAAGTCACTTGCCCAAAGTTTCAAAGCTATCAAGTGACAAAGAGAGCCTCTGAGACCCCTATGTCTGAGTGATAGCCAGTGCTCTTGCACAGGCCAATATTTATCCAACGGCAGTGCACAGAATACTAGAGCATGGGCCAGAGGGGAATGGGATTCTGAGGTCAACTAAGCTTGGGAATGCTAAAATAACCCAAAACAGACCTTAATTTAATTGCAGATTCTCAGAGACTTTCATATGCTACCATGCTTCATAATTAACCAAGAGGTACATGTTGCATCTCACACTTCCAAAACTAATTCTACCACGATCCTCTGCTCTCCCACTACTCCTAAGGCCTTTGTTCAAGTCATGTTCAGTAGAAATAGGGCTGGGAGGGGCATCAGTTTGGAAGAAAGAAAGGAAAGGTATGTTTCCTGATCACCTGGGTGTGGCCACTCTTTACGGATATATAATGCTAAAATCCAAAGTGCACTTGAATCTTACTTTCTGAGGACTGCACAGAAAAGAATTTATCTAAACTTCCACATCTCAGAACGCTGCTGTCTTTTGTTTTGTTTTATTTTTTGTTTTCGTCTTTGGTTGATTATTTTAGGTATCAAATGGAAAAACCTGATTTTCTTTCTAAAGTAGAAATCTCTCAATATCTACTCTAGTTCTTTCATACCCCGAGGTAAAGATGTTGGGGTGTTGGGAACTAAAAAATACATGTAGGCCATGCTTGGATATGTTGTGCCTGTGAACTTAATTTCTAATTAGCTGGTGGTTTAGTATATAATCCAATGTTGCTATCATATCACTATAAAAGAGAGGATATCCAAAAAGAATACCTTCACCTCTCCCTCTGAAAATCCTCATGAAATGTAAAACTTACATACATGGCATGGCTGAATCAAGTAAAACCTTTGTCATTAAGAAAGAATTCTACAAATCTTAAACATTGCGTGAAAATAATACTCTTTGGTTACAAATTCTGCCTGTCAAAGGACATTTTTGTAGGCAGTTGTTCTTACGTTTGATAAATTGGATGGAGCTTTCTTTCAACTCCAGGGGTAGTTTAAGAATTTTGGGGAGGATTATTGGAATGGCCAGAAATGCCATTGGCGATGGTTTTATTACCGCGTAAAATGACCTAGTTGTAAGAATGAGAGAGCTACTTAATAATGCTTGTTCTTATTTAGATACAACTTAGCTACGACTCCAAATTTTTGCAAAAACTTATAGAATCACAAGTAGTAGAGTTATTTCGTAGTTTGGGAGATGTTTGATAGTGATCGCTTCAGATATAAGACAGGATTGACTTTTGGATATTTTTCCTAAGAAAGTTTTTGTAATAAAGCAGTTTGCTGCTGCTGCTGCTATTGCTACTAGAACTTAATTTTAATCACTCAAAGCTATAGGTGAAGTTCAAGCTCCCTCTTTCACCAACTGCATTATGACTGGAAGACAAAGTATTTAGGAAAATCATCAGTTCATTTTTGCCCTAAGTCTGTAGTAAGTAGAACGCAAAGGGAAAATACAAATTAAAAAAATGTATTCATTCATAATCTTTCTTAGACCAAGATGAAAAGTATATAGTCATGCAATTGCTACTGAAATAGATTGAAAAATAGAATGGTAAAGAAAAATTAAGAATGATACTAATTGCAACAAAATACAAATCCATCCCTAACCTAATTAACAACCAATATAAATATCACGTTTCTTTTGGACACTATACAACATGTACTATGTATTGGAATGTTTCTCAAGTATAGGCAATTGGGATCCCCAGCCTATGAAACATATCAGCATAGTGAAAAGGTTCTCATCTTAGGAATCATGAGAATTAGAATTCTGTACAATTCTGGCGGCTTCTTGGTTGTGGAGGTGGGTAGGAATTCTGTGTTCAAGATCTTGGGTGAAACGAAGCTTGAGATGCGCGTCCTGAATTGTAACCTTGGAGTCACCCTCCCTGTGAGCTCAGACAAATGACTTCATCGCTTGTGCCTGTTTTTTTATCTCCTGATTTCTATTCTCATTCTTTTATATCCAGAGGTCCATGTCATCTGAAACCTTAGGCACTTTGCATAGTAAATTAGGAACAAGCCCAGGAAGGAGAATGAGGCAGAGAGACAAGTACCTCGTTAGGAACACTAAGTTTCTGCATAAACTTTGTGTTAGGTTTTATAAATAGTGTTTCATGTACTGGACCATTTCTTACAAACTTATACATTTTCTCCTGACCCTTGGAAAACTGAAGTCTCTGTGGAACATTCCATGAATGACCACCAGGGTTATGTTCTACTAAAATAACTGGGACCTATTTATAAACCACAGGAAATTGTTCTCACTCAGGATACAGTCTGAATAAGTAATTTAAAAAATGGAAAACACCATCAGCCATCCATATGTTTTCTCTATTTACTGTTTCTCAAACTGGCCTTGAGCGTTCCTATCTCTATACTTTTGCTCATGCTCTTCTCACAGCCTTGAATACCCTTCCCATTTATTCAAAGCGTCTCCTCCTTTATGCTCAGCTCAAATGCCATTTTTTAAAATAGAAATTTATGTACTTTTTTGACATGGTCTCTCACTCCCACAACCCAGGGATCTCTTTTTTCTTGCAATTGTGAGTCACTTGTAGCCGCTAACACATCACTTAGCACTTAAGTCCAACCCTATTTTATTGTCTCCTTTTTGCCATTACGTTACAAAACTGGGCTATCCAGAGAGACTGTAAACTCCCTGAGGAGAGGGTCCTGCATGAATAACCAGGATAGCATCCAACACAGAGCTTCTGGACAGCATGGACGGCACTCAGGGTTAGTTAGTATAGGGTGGTGGTTTTCAAACGATCTACAGCCAAATGAAAGAAAATCACAGAAACCCAAAATGCAAAATAGACGAAAGTTGTCCTACTGTGGTAGAAGTTGAGGTAAAAGTAGGTACACTGGCATCCTGTCAGCTGGACCCCACTACCAACGCTCTTCTCTGAGCAAGCTTCTGGAGCAGCCCTAGGGTTCACCCTCCCTCTCTCCCCTGCCCTTTTGGTGCCCAGCATCTCAGGCTTGTGTGCTGGGAACCTAGCCTTCCCCTGTACCCAAGCTGCCTCCTTCCATTCGCTCTGGATCTAAGCATAAATACATTTGAACTGAGCTGTTAGGACTCTTGAGTGTGTGTTAATGTTACACACTGTCCCCAAAATATGTGCACTCTCATGGAGTTTTTCTAAAGAGAGCACCTTGACCTAACCACGGATCCTCAACCAGCCAGTTGGAGAAATCATGGCTGATCATGGTGTAGTCCTTTTAGCCATATTCCCCCATTCCTACTGCCCCAGCATATTCCAGTAGGAATGCCTGCATGTTTGAAATTCTGGAGTTCCTATCAACACAAACATATTCTTCCCCATAAGCAAACTTCTCCTTTCTACTTCATACTCCCAGTTAATTGCAAGGAAACAGAGTAAACAAAGTTTCTGGTGGTACTTTTAATGACACAAGACACATCCCATTCAGAGCAGCAGGAACAGATTGAAGAGTGGCTGTACCATCTACTTTTTGGCCCTGGCTTCATTCCAACACATCCCACCCCCAGCACTGTACTGCTCTCCTCTGACGCTGACCACCTTGACTGCCTGCTACCCCTGGCTTCATGCTTGCTTTCTTGCTCCTCCCTTGATTTGCTGGACTTGCTTATTGGACCAACAATGGTTTTGTCTTTGACTTCACACCCTACTGACCTCCTTGGATGTGGGAATCCAGTGTTCACTCCAGACTCTAGCTCAGGCCCTGATACTCTTAGCTGTCGTTCACTGACCAGTAGCTCTCCTGGGTCTGCCTGATCCTGGCCGCTTCAGCTAATTCAAGACACCAGACCCTGCCAGCCACAAATGGTGAGCCACACATGCCAGCTAGAATCTGGGGCTGTTTTCCAAGAGACTTTCTTGCCTGGCCCTGACCTGAGTGTGCTGTAAGACCATTTCCACTCAATTCCAAACTTTTTACTTAGCAAACCCCAATCTCAGTAGCCTCCTGACTTGGCATTGTATGTGTTCTTCCACCTGTTTAGACTTGGGCTTACCTCTAGAGCTTTAGCCTTGTTCACCTTTGTGGCTCCCTGTGCCCTCTAGAGCCCTCTACCTGTCCTAACCCCCAGTACTTGCCCCACAACAATGAGAAGTCACACTCTCACCATCACCATTAAAAGACATTCCACTGGCCCCTGAGGAGTGGGCATGAGCCGGTCAGAGGAATCATTTTAGGGAGACAGGCCTGTCGATTTCCTTAAGTCCACTGTGTAGGTCAGGAAATTATTCTCAGAGGGAGCTGTAAAATAGAGGATGTAAATCTGAAGTCTTAGTCCAGTCAAGAAGGAGGTACACGTACTTTATAAAGGAAAAATGATTTAATCTCTCCCCCATCATTCTACCAGGTGGGATGAGGCCTGCTGGGAATGTGTTGCAAGGGAAATGTTTATCAGGAGGATAAGGAAAGGACTGAGGACTCTTTTGTTATTCATCTTCCATAAGCAGTCACTTCTTTTTTGTATGTTTTTAGGGAGAAAAAAGTGTTGGCTTGAACTCCTAGTGCTTTCTTATGTAATAAAAAAGTCAAGCAAAGGGCACGTCTTGGTTCAGCTTGGATTCGGCAAGCTGCCTGAATGCTGGGAGTTGGGGCTTCTTGGCTCCTTGAGGATTATCATGCCGTTCCTCCTCCAGTGGTAAGCCTCTTTCCATGCAGAAGGGGCCCATCTCAGAGCAGGCCATTATGATGCCTAGTCTGCTCTTAACACTCAACAGGGGTCAAATAAATCTTTATGGTTTTATTGTAAGGGTACTAAGTTCAGAGGCAGGATTTCCAAAACCAGTTTTCCTTCTAACCGACTGTGAGTATAACGCCTAGCCCATCTGAGTCCCTTTTGTTCATCTGTAAAATGATGAGGATTGATCCCATGTAACTTCAAAGATATCCTCCAGAAAGTCCCCAACTTTATAACAAATCCTTCTTGGCATCTAGGCACTAACTGGAAATCTGTAAACCAGATAAGATATTCTAGAATTGAATATATTGGTATCCCTCAGCGATCATAGTAATAATTAGAGTTTTGGCTTCAATAGGAAATCATCTTTCTCTCTTACAAATAAACAAGATTAAATGAGATAATATATCCATGGGAACATCTGGCATGGAGAAGAACAATACATTTCACTTAAAAGGGCATTTGCTATACTAGTATTTCCCAAAATATGATTCTAGAAATTCTATCCTTTACCTAGATTCACCAAGGCAACCGTGTCCTAAGAGGTCCTTTTTAAGGTTTTTTATGCACTCAGGATTGAGTCAAGGATCACCCATTACGTTTAGTTATTGGTTCTCTTTAGTTATTTTAAATCTAGATCAGTCTCCCTATTTAATCTAGAACAGCCTCTTCTCATTTTTTGTAACTGATAAATCTGAGGAGTCTAGGCTGATTATCTTGTAGAATATCACATAATTTGGATTCATCTGATTATTTTCTCTTGTTGAGATTCAGATTTAACATGTTTGGCAAGAAAACTACTTAAGTGATGTTCATACTGTTATTGTTTAAAACTATTTTTATTTTACCTTTAATATGTGATCAAATATCACAGAAATACATAAGGTAGAAATGGAAGATGCTCCAAAATGCCATCCCCAGAAATAACCAGTATTTACATTTTAGCGTCTACGCCATGAGATTTTTTCCTTTGCGCATAACAAAAATGGAACCATTTCTATGTCATTTTTGTAACTTGGTCTTTTTACTTGTTGCCATATCTTGGAACACTTTCTATGTGCACACATAGAGATCTACCTCATTCTTTTTAGTAGTTCGTTTCTAGTTTTTAGCTATTAAGAATTATGCTACAACCATGATCCATGTACATTTGTCTTTGTGTACTTATGTGAGTGTTTCTATGGTTTATATTCCTAGAAGTAAAATTTCTGGGTCAACTTTGATATTGCAGAATTTCCACCACAAAACATTATATCCATTAGTATGCTCACCAACAATGTATGAGAGGGACCGTTTCCTCACATCTTGTCCTGGTATCACCACTCTTTTTAATCTTTGCCAATAGGAAGCGAAAGTTGCTATCTCATCATCATTTGAATTTTTAAACTATGAGTGAAGTTGAGTATATTTTTATTTCTGTTTCCTGTTTTTGTTCCTTTTCCTGAACTATCTGTACATCCTTTGCCTATTTTCAGATAGAATTGTCTTTTTCTTATTGATTTGTAAGATTCATTTTTATATTAAAGAAATTAGCGATTTTTTTCTGTGTGTATAATAATTATTTTGTCCAGCTAATTGGAGCACCTGAGTAACATCCTGTGAAACATGTTCCAAAGAGTATTATACTTAACTTAGGAAAAAGCCATGTTTAGATCTTCCTCTTTGAACTTTCCATATAAGGAATAGAACCAGGGTACCTACTTTATTTAAATCTCTATGTGTGAATAAAATATATGTTAGGTATTCATACATGTGCACATGTACACTGTATGCATAAGTGGATAGTGGTTTTTTAAAAATGTTTTCTCTATGGTAATTTTCTTTCAAAAAATAAACTACATAAAGATACTTTAAGACAAAATTCTTAAACTTCCGGGCTGTGGTGGGTTATAAGGTAGAAGCAGAAATTTTCTAAAGCTGGAAATAGGCTGCAAGATAACTAAATCCAGTGTCCACAACTGGCCAAATCTCCCGTCCTCTGCCCCTATGGCTGTACATAGTTTGGAATTCATCACTCTGGAAGGTCTCAGGAAGCTTTGATAAGAAGAGCGTCTTCGGAAGGTAGACTCTGTCCACTTAATTTTCTCTCACGTTGAACTGCTGGGTTCGCTTCCACGACTGCTTGTTGGCAGCCCACAGATTGCGCTGTCAGGTGCACTGTGGGCCTATTCAATCTTTAGAAATGTTTCCGAACAGAAAGGACTCGTGGGCCAAAGTTTCTTTGTTTTTGTTTTGTCTTTCCTATCCCAACCCAGTTGGCCTTCTCTCACAATTTGGATGATATCACTGCATTTTGTATGAACTGTCAGCTTCAGAGATGCCTATCTTTGGTGATAGTGAATTAGGTTCAGCATTTTTACAACGTTCTCCTTTATCATCTCTCCTGGTCAACAGGACGTGCTGGCTCTGTGCCTGGTACAAAAATTAAAGATTAGTTAACAGGATGCACTAGGTACATCGCTGCCAGCTCAATCTAGGACACATGATTAACTCTCTTACCTTCCCTAAGTGCTGCCTTCACTCCTCTGGCCTAGAAGTAATGCAATTCTTTCCTGTTCAATACTATTGACTACTCTATGGAAAGAAACAAGAGAAGAAAAGTCTCCAACTTTTGATACTCCAGAGCTGGATTTGTTAGCAACTGGAATACATTCAGTCTCCAATAATAAGACAGTTTCTAATGTTGCTTGGAGAGAGTTAGAATACATTTCTTCAGAATTTGTACACACATGTAAGTGGTTTGTGAGGGCAAAAGATATCCATCCTTAGCCCCCAAAACAGCCAATAAATAGGAAATCGAGAAATAAACACATACAGCCAAGAAATAAAACATACGGAAACAAACATGCTTTCTGTGTTAAACTGCAAAATCAACACATAATGGCACTGGGCAGAGAGATGTAAAATCTCCTTAAAGGGGCAGAAATTGACGATCTATCCTATCCCTTTAAGGCTTGGCTGCTGCCGACTCAAGCATCAACACACATTCAAAGAAAGAAATGCACATTATTTGTAAAAGGAAACATAGACAATGTTACATGCCAGCTTTTTTGGTTGTTATATAATACAGATATATTCATTTTGTTTCATCACTGCTATTCTTTCCATCTGCCTTTTTTCCCATAGGAAATACTCACTGGAATAAAAATATTTTTCCCTTTTATTTTTTTTAAGTGCTCTAATTGCGAACATAGTAGAGCTGCGATTGAACAAACTCGTCTGACTTGGTTGGGACAGAATTTCCTATATCGACTCAATTTGTTAAGCTACAGCTGAAATATTTTGATAACAAAAGACAGGAAACAGCTCTACAAATAAACAAAGGTACCTTCAGGGTGGAATCAAAACTTTTCCTTCATGGGAAATAAACAAGCAATATATCTGTTTTCTTTAAGCAGAGAAGAGCTGGCATAAAGTATAGCTTATTGCACTACTGATAAATTGATTTAAATTAAGTCTTTTGGATGAAACACGCTGACTATCATATCCTTTGGTTCGACTCCTCAGCAGCTGTCTAATAAACTAGGCTTCATAAACAGAACGCTGAAAAAAATATTGCTGCTGCTTCATAACACACCTATAACACACTCATACAATGATCTCCCCGCACCCTGGACTGCCCCGCTCACTCTACAGTAGACAGCACACAGACAGTGATCCAACACATGTTGAGGTGATTGTACCACAAGGATACTCACCCTAGCTAAACATCTGTAAGGGGGATCACTTATCTCCTAAAAACTTTTCATGGCAAGAGATTTTGCCTAAATTTTGACAACCAGATTTGATGTTCCCCTACCACCTCACCAGTTATAAGAAAAAACAAAAGCCAAAAAACTCCTGCACTCCTCATTCTTCTGATTTGAGTGATTGTCCCATGATTACTTAATTTGCTTTTCATACTTTGCAGAGGAATTTAAATAGTTCAGGTGTTTAACTCTTGAAAAAGTGGTTACTAGTCACACAGCAACTACTTCCTTTAAGAAACGTCACAAGGAGATTTATAATTTATTGCTGGGCTTGTTCAGCATAGCATGCAAACCAACTTACATATTTACATCCTCATCAAACATATCTTAAACACAAAGGCACCACTCAAGTCAATCAAAACAGGTCCCCTCATTGGCAACACCATGATGCTGATTTTCCTCACTCTAGCCTTTTCTTAAATGTTAAAATGGCCCCATTCCTATGATGTAGGAGTGCATGTATGTGGTCAGAACCACCAAACCAAAATAAAATGTGGTCAGGGCACCATTCTATGACTGTAACACTCAAAGCCATTGACCATAAAGAGAAAGGAACTTCAAAGCAAAGGCTCCAGTGGAAACCACGACCACAGGGATTTACCAATCACTGCTCATAGCCCCCAGGGAATAGCTGTGCGACCAGCCCAAACCACAATGATGCCAATGAACTTGTGGGGTTGATCCCTAATATCACACCTGAAAGTACAGGGAGAAAAGTATGTAGGCTGAATAAACAGATTCTGAGATGAGAGGGACTTTGAACCAGACTTGCCATTCCTCAGGACCACCACCCTGACAAAACCCCTCTCCAGTTGCTGACTGGTGCTCTCTGAGATTGCCTTGTTTCTTTCGCTTAGGGCTTTCTTCAGCCTCTTTTAAATGAAAATATTTGAGAAAGGTATAATACTATAAGCTGTTCTTAGTTACTCATGCCTTAATGTGGATAAAGGAATAGAACATTCCTAAGATGAAATGCATCTATAAAGCATGGCGATGTAGGAAGAACCTGCCTGCAATGGGTCCTTGGGGAGAGGATGCTACTGAAGGTGAGGTCTTGATGCTTGATGTTTTGCTAATGGCCTCCCTGGTGCCCTTCTTACGTTTCACTCCCATGGAGAGCACTGGGGTGTCTGAGCAGCCTGTTGACGATCCCTTAGAAAAATGCAGCAAACAGAGTGTGGGCTGCCTGGGTGCTGAGCAGAAGAAAGAGCTGCTGACCCACAGAGGCAGTGTTGTGTAGCAGAAAAAAATGGGGCTTGCGGTTGGGAAACCCTTTTGTAGCTCTCTGGCTTATAGGTTCTTTCTGTGTGATCAAGTCTCATCTTACAAAAGATCAGCCCTCTCTGGATATTTACAAAATTAACATTTCAAGTTAATTCCCAAATCCAGCCCAGCCCTGAGAACCTTGCCAATGCACAGGGCTGCAGAAACTCTTCCATGGCAGGGAATGGCAAATGGTGGATTTCAGGAGAGCAACCAACATCCCTCCCCCATTCCTCACTGGCTGCCACCACCGCCTCTCTGCCCAGAGATTTAAGATTTGTTTTGCACCTTTCTGAGTGGATCTCAAAGCCCTTTACAGACAAAAATGAGGGTTATCCCAGGACGGGACTCTTACTTTGTATTCATCAGATTACACTTGGCCAAAGCAACAGTCACAGTTGGACCAGGAACAGGCTTCATGCTTCCTAAGAAGTCTGGTAGGGATTTTGAGATCACAGGACGAGTCTGGAGTACGAGACAAGTTTTAGAGTAACTCAAAAATGTGGCAGAGATGTGCCTCCCTGTGACCTACACCCTGCACATGCTGTTTCCTTTAATCTAATTGGCCAGGTGGTGGTAGTGGTGGTATTGGGCAGTGGATAATAATAACAACAACAAACATTTACATAGCACTTACTATGCTCCAGACACTGTTCTAAGACCCTTACGTGCATTAACTGATAACAACCCATAAGACGGGTACTATTAGTATTCTCCCATTTCACAGATGAGAAAACTGAGGCACAGAGAGATTAAGCAACTTGCCAAAAGGCACATAACAATAATAGAGGTAACAATATTTTAAGTCCTCAAAATAACTGCTACTGCTATTGCCTTCATTTTGCAGATGACGTTCAGAGGCCTAAAGTAACTTATCTAAGGTCACACAGTGTTAAAGTGGTAGCATGGCTCACCCCTAACATTTGGGGGGCCTGGAGCAAGAGTACAAATACAGACCCATATTCCATGGCAAAAGTTACACATCAAGCTAACAGTTAAATAAAATACGTTCTCTTCTCTTACTTTTTAAAAATAAACCTTTATAACAACCTGGAAGGCCAGATTCAAATTTAGAATTTTCAGACTGCTTGGTGTGAGCCAGAAAGAGGTGGCGCAGAGTCATGCTCCAGTCCCTGGCCTGGTGCCGTTCTCTCCCCACCCCTGAAACTCATATGCAGACACTCCAGCATGCACTGCTGTCCATACTCTCTGCAAATGGCTGCCCCTAAGCCACCCTGAAATCTAGGGGATACACACTCTTAGGAGAACACACCTGGGAAGAGGACTGCACGGGTCCTGGAAGCAAGCTCAGGGCCGTTGGCACAGGGAATTGTAGTGTCTTGGTGCCTGAAGTACGGTCTAGAGGGGGAGATGTGAGCTCTGGTGGGCATGTTCCTTTGACCTGATGGACTCTTCACTCCACGGGCTGGAGCATGCCTGGAGGAGGGCCACAGTTGAGCCCTCTAGAACTCATGGCCCGGGGCAGAGTTCCCACTTGCGTGGATCTGAGAGCAGCACTGAGGCAGTACCAGGGCTTTAAAGATGTCTGCCCAACTCCAGTGTCCTTGCCCTACTGAACAACCAGTAGTGTCACTCCTCTTCCTCTGACTCCAGTTTTCATGTCACTGGGACTTGACGTGGTAGGGGAACACCATGGGAAGGAGGGAACCCTAAAAGTGAGGGGCGCAGTGGGTGAGGGGGAAGGAGCCTGAGAAATTTCCCCTCACCCACTCCCACACTTCCCCTTTTCCACTGAGTCCTGCCTCTGGCAGCTGGCCGGGGCTACATAAACAGCGCCCAGAGCAAATCCAAATCACCACCACACCCTTTCCTTGTTTATGGACACAAAGCCAGGAGAGAATAGGAACTGCCTTGAAAATGATTCTTTCCAACACTGTTACTTCTCTCTCAACCTGGAAGATAAGACTTTTGAAAAAAATAACTTACGTAGAGAAAAGCCCTTTTCTTCCTTCAGATTTTAGGACAGCCAAGGGGCCTGCCTGCCTAGCTCGTCCCTGCTCCTGCAGTTACTTCCTGGCACCTGGCGTTGGCTATTTACATGGATTTAGGAAAGATCCTGTCAATCTGTCCAGGCTTCTATATTTAGTTTCCATACATAAATGCAATTTCCTGTGTTAGCTATCATAATTAAAATTTTCCACAAGCTTAATTTTGTATTGTTGATGCTCAAATGTCATCATTCACGGTGTCATGCTTCCTTTTTTAAAGTACCACATTAACACCCCCACTAACCGACAGCTCGCAAGCCCCCGGGCGTTAAGAGCTTACACGTTGGCCGGCAGCGGCCATCGATCCAGATTGCTGCCGTGCAATCCCGCTCACCCCAGCCTGAGCTCAGTCGCACCTCTCTCCTTTTCCAAAGGCACTGAGGGAGTGAAGATAGACCCCCTACCTGAATACCAGAGCTCTCCTGTCCTAGTCCTGGGACCTCAGAAACCCACTCAAACCAGCATGAACAAAAATGTGGTGTTTTGTCATAAAGAGCAAGCCAGACTTGGGCAGAAAATCTATCCAATCTCTCCAGAGGGTTGGAAACAAAGAGGAAAGCTGTGAGGAATTGATCTCTCTTCTTGCCAACCCCGGTTCCACCCTGATAGCTTATTGTATCTCTTCTTTCTCTCTGCAGTCCACTTTTCTCCGCTTCCCCACTCCTTTGCACCCCAAATAGCTGGGCAGGCAGCCCTACAGATCCTCTCAGTTGGAGCACTGGCTTAACTGTGGCTCAGTTCCAAATTGAGAGCATCTGATTGGCTCAGCTTGATTCAGGTGTCTATGTGTGGTCCAATCAATTGTGGTTCATGAGGATGGGTGGAGTCAGGGACAATGTTACAAATAAGCCTGCAGGTGGGATCTTGGGGTGGAGTGGGTGAGAAGTCCTCCTTGAAGAGAGGGTGAGCAAATGCCCTAAAGGTAGGCCTAAATTCACCTCCCAGACTGTACACATATTTTGAATAGACTACTACCTCTTTACGTTTGCCTTAACTTTTTGGGATGATAATCAGTGTGAGGTTAGGTTTCACATCAATGCTTGTTCTGTTGCACATTGTGCACCTTTATTCATCAGCAATCATCATCATGGCAATATTGTTATTATCTTTATCATCCTTATCATCATTAACACCTTCTCTGGCTTTCTACTATGCAGCTATGCCTGAAGCCCAAACTCAGAAGTTGGAAGAAACATTGTTGAGAATCCAATATGATCACTATTTAGCATTTTGCCTGATTTAAGCCTGTTTGGAACTTGCATAGAAAATGACTGTCATCGACTTGGTTCACTTTTTTAGGCCCCAAGCCCAATCACAGCTTTCACTGCATTTACTTGACTTGTCTAACATGTATAACAATAGCCTATTCTACATTCTGAAATATCATAAACCTCTCAGTCCATAAATCCCAGACCGAGATATCTGAGGAATTTTTGGCAGATCCACCAAGAAACATGGCCAATCTAGATGTTAGAGGAATTTCTTGAGCTTCAAGCCAACCAAGAACATTAACACTTCACCCATATTCCAGAGGAATGCAATCATTTTGTATAGTTGGACAGTCTTTAGGGAATGGGTGATATGACTGTTATATATTTTTTAAAATGTGTATTTGATTTCCCTGATGTTAACGTTCACAGGGAACCAAGCACTCATTGCAAACTCAATTTTGGGTGTGGTATAGTCTGTGCTGCTGGATTAGTTTCTTTTCTTTCTCTTTTCTTTTTAAAAATTTTTCTTGCTAGAATGACTAAAGAAAAATTCTGTGCCAAAATCAAGATGTAAGCTAAATTTTATTAATCCCTTTATTAATTCATTTTCTGTTCATTGGGGGTTTGCTCTGTGCTGGGCACTGCACTAGATGCTGCGTATGCAGAGATAAAGGACAGAATCTTTGCCCTCATCACACTCACAGTCCAGTGGTGAAAACAGATTTATAGACCAAAAATGACCATGCAATGTACTAAGGGTGATAAGTACATCAAATGGTAAGAGAGACAGAGCAGAGACTCCTAACACAGCCTTGGTTGTGAGGGGGCGGGGGGAGAAACTTCCTGGTGGAGAATGAAGCTTGAGCTGAATTTCAAAGCTTAAAAAGGCATTAACCAGTGAGAAGGGAGCTCAGGCAGGGGGAGAGTGTGAAAGAGCATGATGCCTTGTGGGTATTGGTGATGGCTTATTTTGGTTGAAGTTTAGGACAAGAGTCATACAGATAGGGCTGAGAAGGTTGGCCTGGGACCAGGTCACAAGGGGCTTCAGGCGAGGCTGAAGTATTGGGACTTCACTCTGGGTTGATACAGAGTCTTCAAAACATTTCTTTTTTAAGAAAAGTTTTTATTGAAGTATAAAATATGTACAGAACCGTGCACATATGATAAGTGTTCAGCTTGATGAATTTTTATGAACTGAATACAGCTGGACAACCAGAAACGAGATCATAATGTAACCAGAATCCCTGAAGCCCCGTCTTGTTCCCTTCCAGTCACTACTTCTGTCTCCAAGGAGGACCACTGGCCTGACTTCTAACACAAGAGATTTGTTTTGCCTGTTTCTAAATATCGTTTAAGTGGAATTTTAAAGTATATACTCTTCTGTGCCCGGCTTCTATCAGCCAGGATTATGTTTTGAGCATCATCCATTCTGTCATGTGGAGATGCAGTTCATTCAATCTCATGGTTGTGTAGTATTACATTGTATGAATTTGTCATCATTTATTTATTCTTTCCATTATATAGCAGCATTTGAATTCTTTCCAGTTTGAGGCTATTATGAACAGCACTGCTACGAACCTTCTTGTACATGGCTTTTGGTGAGTATCTCTGTGCATTTCCACTGGATAAAATACCTAGGAGTAGAACCTTTGGATCATAAGCTAAGTATGTATTCACCTACATGGGATTCTGCCAGTTTTACAAAGTGATTGGACTAATTTAAGTCCTTCTCAGCAGCCGTATATGAGACTTCTAGTTGTTCCAATTTCCAACAATTAATAGTTTGTCCTTTTCATTTTAGCCATTCTGGTGTGTGTGTGTGTGTGTGTGTGTGTATAGTTGTTATGGACTGAATTGTGCCCCATCCCCTCTCAAATTCGTATGTTAAAGCTCTAACCCCCAAAGTGACTGTATTTGGAGTTAGAACCTTTACAGAGGTAATTAGGTTAAATGAGGCCATAAGAGTGGGACCCTAATCTGGTAGCACTGGTGTCCATATAAGAAGAGGAAGAGATACCAGAGATCTTTCTGTGCACACACAGAGGAAAGGCCAAGTGAAGACACAGTAAGAAGGCAGACATCTGCAAGCCAGGAAGAAAGTCCTCATCAGAAACAAACCCTGCTGGCACCTTGATCTAGAACTTCCAGCCTCCAGAACAGTGAGAAGATAAATATCTGTTGTTTAAACCACCCAGTCTATGGTATCTTGTTCTAGCAGACCAAGCTGACTAATAGAGCAGTGGAATCACATTGTAGTTTTAATTTGTATCTTACTACTCAAAGCATTTTAAATAAGAAAGGGAAGTTATCAGATTTGTACTTTAGCTACAGGACTAGATACAAGGAGACTAATCAGAAAGCTAAGGGAATAGTCTAGGCAAGAATTTATGAGAGCCTGAAAAATCTCAGGGCCAGTTGGGTTGGATAGGAGGGGTTGGGTCAATAGATGGGAAAAAGGTAGAACTGGCAGATTAACTAGATATGAGGAGTAAAGGAGAAGGAGGAACCAATTTAGCATTTTGTCCAAGAGTGGCCCTGGAGTCAGACTACGTGAATTCAAACCCTGGCCCCATCACTTACTAGCTATGTGAACTGGAGCTACATATTTTACCATACTAACCTTGCATTACCTCAACTATAAATTAAGGAATTAATAAAACATAGTACCTTCCTTCTAGAGATACTATGAGGGCTAAATGAGATAATGTGAAGTACCTATTTGGAAAAAAATTAATATAAACTCCAAATATATTTGATTCAGCCTTGATTAAAATTAAAGTTAAAACCAAAAGCTACAATTTGTTTATTATTAAAATAGATTTTTTATTATTAAACTTGCAAGAATGAGAAAAATTTTTTAAATCTAATATGCACTTGTTTTCTATTATTTTTGTGTGTGAATACATACAATTGTGGAATACATATAAATTTTGTATCCTATTCTAAATGCCATATCTTAGAGAATATGAAAATGTACTTTATTGAGGATGATGACAAGATTACATCTTTCAATTTTCTTTGCCCATATTTAGCTGATGAAAACTAAGGGAAAAAATATCCACAAAGTCCTTAAATCCATAGTTAGTCCAGTCCAGGGCAAGGGATTAATAAATCAAAGGCGCCTTTAAGTAACAAATGTTTTGTTTTGATTTAATCCTTATGGAACAAGTTGCCTAAACTATGAAACAGTATTTTCAGACCATTCTTGCTCAAAGCAGACTTCTCATTACAGAACAAGGACACAGTAATGAGTGAGGAATTTCGAGACCAATTTAGCTGTTTGTAGGAATGAGAAGTTATCGATCCAAGTGCTATTGAGAATACAAAGCATTAGATTAGTTACAATCCTTGTTTTACAAATAAATAAAGAAAAAGTAGTGAATATTTACGTATTTGTTACCATAAAATTTAGGTTAAATTTGTACATATCCTATATCATCTCATCATAAAGTTGAGACTCTCATAAATAAAATAAAATGTGATTTTAATGACTAACTTTGAACACAATGCAGGATTTATCTTTTCCTTGATATTAGCTCAGAGCAGAGTATGCACTGGGCACTTAGTAAACATTAGCTGCCATCATCATCGCCAGCACCACCACGTTATCATCATGGGGTGATCTAGGATACTTCTGTGGTAGACCAAAAACCAGTGCACTTCTCCACCACTCTGTATCCACACCACCTACAACTTGACTTTTAGCTTCATCCATCAGGAGGTGATGTGTATTTCTCAATCCCTTAAACCTGGGCTGGCTTTGTGACTTCTGGCCAATAGAATACAATGAAAGTGACAGTGAGTTAGTTTTGATCTTAGGCTTCCAGAAGCTTTGAAGAGTTCCTGGAACTCTGCTCATCTGCCATGTGAATAAACCTAAGCTAACGTGATGGAGGGTGAAAGACCATATGGGCCTAGTTAGCCCAGTTGTCCCAGCTGAGGCTTCAGACATGTGAGAGAGCCCAGCCAGGACCAGCTGAGTCTGGCTCAGGTTAGCAGAAGTACCCAGCTGACCCAAGGACTTGTGAGCAATAATAAATGATCGTTGTATCAAGCCACTGTTTTGAGGTGATTTGTTAGGCAGCAGTAAATTATTGATACAACTTCCAAACAGAGAGAGAAACTGAGGAAGAGAACATAGGAAGGAGAACCCATCTGAAGGTAGGAGAGTTCTGTTTCAGTCATGTGGAGTTTAAGATAGCTGAAAGACATTCTGTGGTGGTGTTAAGAAGTGCAGTCTGGTCTGGAGGCAAAGATTTAAGAGAATTCATTAGGTAAAAGTGGAAGCCTCAGGAATGAGTTACATTTTCCAGGAAGAGAGAAAAGAACCCAGGGGAAAACCAACATTTGAGGGGTGAATAGAGGAAGAAGAAAGTGAGAAGGAATGACCAGAGAAGAGAGTGGTGTAATGGAAGAAAGACACAGGAGTTTAAAACCACATTATTAAGATAAAAAAAGAAGACAGGGAAGAGATCCAAAGCATCTTCCCGTATAGATGACTCTGTGTATTGGAGGTACAAGGGGAGCATGAGATGACCCTAGAAAGACGATGAAGGATCTCATATGCCATCCCAAGGGATCTGGATTTGATCCTGAAGGATTCTTAGCAACGGGGTGACTTGAACAGGTTTTTGTTTGCAGATCACTGTGCAGCAATGTGGTAGATGGATTGAGCGGGGAGCAAGACAGAAGTTAGGGGCTAGTTGGGAGGCTCTCAGAGAAATATGCATAAGAAAGGATGAAGGCCTGAAGTGAAGGAATGACTGAGCGTGAAAAGAAAAGATGGATTCAAGAAAATGCTGAGCAATAGAACAGACGGGAATTTGTGACTGGTTATACATAGTAGGTCAGATAATACAGAATGACTCTCAGTTTTCAGACTTAGGTGTTGCAGTAAATGATCTGATTAGGTGGAAATAAATGTAACCCAGGAGAACACCCTGGCCCCACTAGCCTGTGGCTACAACATAAAGTTATTGTTTCTTAATATACCCAAATTCTTATAGCATAGATCCTGCACTGGAACTACTTGCTGGAAACCAGCTCCTGTCAATGTCCTATCTGCTATTTCTGAGTCTTAGAGTGCCTTTCAGTTGAGGTACAGAACAAGTCCCTCGGGTTCCTCCCCTCTAACCTTTTAATCATGCTGCTTGGCTGCTTGACTGCTGCTGCTGCTACTGTTAATGCCCTTCTGAGATCCTCACTCTGCAGGACCAGCTGACTTATGGGTGACTGCTGCCTACGGAACCCCATTCCAGCCTTGGAAATGGGATCTGGCCTCTGGAGACTGACCAGGTCCACTATTTATGCCTTGGTCTGGCATCTCCAGAAACTGGCCCCTTTTTGCCTTGCCTTTTCAGCCTCCACATTGCTGCTAGATCAGAAACTTGGTGTTGTCATTCACTGCCTCCAGCAGTGACAGCAGCAATTTCTCTGCTAGTAGAACAACTCTAGACTTCTCCATATCTCAGATCCAGACTCAGTTGGTCTTAGACCCTAGATCTTTCTCTCCTCCAGTTCAAAGCATTAGCTACCTCCCACTTGTTGTCCCAAGAGAAAACCACTTCAAAGGATGATCAAGCAGAAACATCCGTTCTCTACTGTGAAAAACTCCATCCCTGCCACCAGCCTGTGGTCTTATTCCATTGTTCAAAAGATGCATTCACACTATAGTTCAAGGTTAGCATGTTTCCCATAGCCTGGGTCACTCACTCCTATCCGTGGTTACCTTGATAAAGTGGGAATACAGGAAAAGGTTTATAGGTAGAATATGTGTCCATTTTGCCCTTAATGATGTTGAGAAGACATGACATTCAAGTGGATTTGAGTCTGGAACAAACTCAAAAAAGAGAAAGAGAGATAGAGACTTCAGCACGTAGGTGGTAGCAGAAGTGATGGGTGTGGTGGTGTGCTGGAGTTGGCTCATACAGCTGGTAATGGCCGATTTTGTGTGTCAATTCCCAACTCCACAATGATTAGCAGTGTGAAATCAGCAAACACTATAAATCCAGGCTTTTTTACCCTCCTGGAAGAGCTGTTTGTTAACATTTACCACACACTATTGTGGGCTGAGGGAGAAATCATCCAAGGAGAGCAAACAGTGAGAGAGGAAAAGGTCTGAGAAGGAGTGCGAAGGAAGTAACCTTTAGGGAGTAGACAGAGAAAGTGCAGTTGTAAAATAGAACAAGAAGAAGCATCTGGGATGCAGCAAAAAGTTGTGCTGTAGACACTCAGGGAGGAGAGTTTACAAAACAACCACGCACACAGAACATGTGTCTCAAGATATCCGTAAACAAGGTCAGATTATGTGATGGAGACCAATTGATCAAAGATGATTCTTCTTATTTTTTTAAAGTTATTTTAATTGTTTTGAAAAGCTGTTTTAAGCAATCAAAGGACTGCTCCATGGTCAAGCTACTAAGTGGTTAAGGTTGCTGAAACAATCAGTCAAGTGTTTTTTAACCTAGTTATCTCGGTCATTTCAAAACTGAATGACGTAACCAGTTTATTCTTGGACAACACACCTATTCAAACTTTTTATCCAATCACACAGTTATAAACATCAAATCATATTATTTTAGAACTAGAAAAGACCTTAAAGATCATCGATACACTAATTACCCAGCTAAGGAAATTAAAGTTCAGAGGAGGTAAGTGACACAGCATGACCACGATCAACACACGGGCCTGCTGATACAGGTAGGCTAAATCCAGGTCACCTGAGTCCTTCTTCTCCTGTTGTCCCCACCTCTTCACAGAGGCTCTCCCCATGAGTGAAAGACCAATATAAGTTCAGCTGAGATGAATCTTGAGGCAAAATGTCAGGAGTCTTCGCAATCTTTTTATTAAAATTCAAATAAACCAGGGTGACTGGGTCTGTTTTCTTCTGCATGGGGATATATCTCCAACAATAAGGGATTTAAAAGCCCACGACAGGCTCTGACAGCTGTAACTAAGGGAAACAGGAGGGTCTGAGAGCTATTTTATTTTCAAGATGTTTCCAGGAGGAATGTGTTGGATGGACATTCTCTGGTCCAGGAAGCTTGGTACCAGCTTCTTTTGCTTATCCTGGGCCTTGACTGCTTGTTGAATCAAAAGATAAGATTTTGAATCCAATTCTAAATATTATAGGTGTTTATTTAAAATATGACAATTTCTACTTGAACTAAGTAGGAAGAATAACTTTGGTTTTATTGGGAATTCTAATCTATCCACTGGTATTATTTTCCACTTAAGATCTTCAGGGGGACCTGTGGTTCACAGTATCAACCTACTGAACAGCCTCATTTCCTAACTGCTTTTCAGAAGCTCAAAAGACACCCCCACGGCTCAGGGAGTATGTGGGAGAAAATTCTACTCCTTTCCCTCATCAGAAGGGGAAGGGCGGTGGTGGGAGCAATGTGGGCGGACAGCCACTAAATGAGTTTTCTTACTCTTTGACTTGAGTGGATTATGTGTGTGTCCCTGCACACCTAGTGTTCTAAATTGGAACCGTTATGATTCCTCTTATTATTGTTGTTTATCTAGTGAGCCAGACCTGAGTCCCTGTTTACCACCCTCCAGGAGCCAGTAGTTCAATGAAAGGACCAGAACACTTGGTCCTTATTGTCATTTGCTTATATGTATGACTACAGTGACTCAGTGCTCCCCCTGGGCCCTAAATTATTAATTTCTTAAAATGGCATCTAATGGGCTGTGACACATGTCCCAGCCACCCCCACTTCTTTCAGATACTGGCTAGCTAATGCCCCCTCAGCCCAGAACCTTTCTCTCCTTCTCCCTTTACAACTTTTCTCCACTCACTGTTGTTTGCACTCAGCATATTCTCCTCAAGCAGATTTTCCTCTTCTCATATGAAGTCATCTAAGGAAATTATTCACTTTTCCATTTTCAAAATATATTCTCCTTCTCATGTGGGTGTTATTCCTGAACAATTTGGTTCAGCAGTAAATATGAATAACGCTTCATATCATCTGTCTCACTTGGTTTTGTTTCTTAGTTTCTCCAGTAGACTAAACACTTTTTCCAATTGTCTCTGTTATTTGTACCTTTTTATCTTAGTCTTTAAAAATATTTATTTTTAAAACAATTTACAGTAAAATGAAAGGAAATTCTACTTTGTGTTCTATGTAACATAACCATGATACTAGATGTCTTGGTCATTAGTTTCAGTAGAAACTACTAATCTTTTTTACATATTACAACTCTATTCATCCACCAGTTTCTTCTTTAATGCATTATACACATATACCCATCTACACATGCACGCACACCCATATACACACACACATACATACATTTATTTCAGATATCTCACTCTTCTTTTGGGTGTGCCTGCCCTTATAATTGGATAACGTGTGGGAAAATTCTAAGTAAATTCTCAAATGCCAGGATTCTGAGGTCACCTACACATTATAATATCCTAGTAGAGAATATTCATCAAAAAGCTTTAATTGGCTGTAGACATGTTGAGATGTACGGACTTGGGAAACTTGCCAGTGATTCCTTGTTGACCTTGAATCAGTTACTTAAGTCAATGGTTCCCCACGATGTCAGTGGTGACATTTCCAAAGGACCATGGTGCAATGAGAGAAATAAGGTCAATATAAGGAGTTTTCATAAAACATATTCAATTTTTTAAAAAAGTTTATTCTGTTTAGAAGTTGAATGTCCTTTATTTTATGGCATGATGATGATGATAGTAGATGATAACTTTCCCCCCTAATATCTATACTTGGCAAAATAAAAATAAAATGATTGCTCTATATTAGTCTTTCAAAGTTTTTCTGGACATTTAGGGATTATTGGAATCTCAATCTGGAAAGTGAACAATTTACTCTCTTGTGTTCTTCTATTTTCTTATCCCCGATTCCTCATTGTCCCAATGGCATTTAATATCCTGGAATCAGTTTAGAAATTCAAGGTCATGCCTGAACTGGTGTCTTCTTCCTCCCCAATTATCATGTATGCTTTTTGTAATAATTAGTCTCGGGTTTTATTGGAAAACAGACCCCCGGAGATGCATTTGGGCATGCATATATGCATTCAACAACAATTTGTTGAAGGCCTAGGTGTTGGTGGAACAGCAGTGACTAAGACAGATGAGCCCTAGCTCCCTCAAGGCTCATTTTCTATTGGGGTGGGAAGCAGAGCTATGGGGTAAGGGGGGGATTAACAAGATACGAATAAACACTTAAGTAACAAAATTCCATATAATGATAAATATGAGGTTATGGGGCAGTTTCCAGGTTATCTTCATGACTGCCAGAATGACTAGTGGTGGTGCTGGGGACGCAGGGAGCTACTTCAGAGGGTGGGTCAGGGACAGCTCCATGAAGAAGTGATGTTTGAACTAAGATCTGATGACAATGAGGAGCTCTCCATGAAACGATTGGGAGAAGAGTGTTCCAGGCCCAGGGAAGAGCATGTGCAAAAGCCCTGACATAAACTTTGTTCTTTTGGGGGACAGCGGTGAAGAGTGAGGGGACAGAATCAAAAACTCTGTTCTGAACATATTAAGTTGATCATTGGAACCCAAGTGGAGATTTTACACACGCAGCTAGATATGTTAATTCTGAGTTCAGAAAAAGAAATTCAAGCTGAAGATAAAATTTGAGACAAGTCAGATGACATTTAAACCATGTAGGGGTGAAAAGATGGAGCTAAGGAATGAATGACCCCTGTGTCACCTGACATTGAGGAATCAAGGTTGAACAACCTGCAAAATCTGCAAAAGAGACTAAGAAGGAGCAGCCAGAGAGGTAGGAGGAAATGCAGGGAAATTTAGAGATGAAAGTATTGCAAAAATGAGGGGCCAATGGGCCAAAATACAATGTTGGTGTAATTTTTTTTAATACAAAAAACCTTTTTCACTTATGTTATTTTAATAAACTCATAGTTGTAATAAACGGAAAGGTAGCTCCCTTCACTTGGTTCAGGCACTGCTTAATTTAAATAACCCTGGTTCAACACTCACCCTCCCAGGGCTCAGCTCTGCTTGCTGCTTCTGCCTTCTTCCAGAACCGCCCAGGCCACTGGATTCTGAGCACCATGCTGGGTTTGTTTACTTTCTCCATCCACAGCATAGCAGCCAGTTCAGCCCCTGACACACCGTTCCTTCCTAATTACCCTTCTAATTTTGAAGGCTTTACTATAAAGTTTTCAGAAACGCTGAGTCTGCTCGAATTCCAAGATACGTTCAACCCAGTCTCCCTCTACCTAATCAATGAATATTAAACTTGTTTTGCATAGAAAGGTTTGATTTCCCATTAACTAGATTAGTGAACGATCAGATTCCCCACCTTATCCCTTTTGTGGATTGTTGCTGTCTTTGAAGAGTGTGTCTTTCTCCTCTCTGGGTTTGAAAAACATTCAGAGAAGCAGAACATTCAGAGAGCAGCTCCACTTGGTGTTTCTCACATTCCTCTTTGATAGAGTGATGGTTGTGAGGACAGCCTAGAAACTGCTGCAGCCTGCCAGAAGAATATTGTCTTATATTCTTTCGTGTTATATTCTTTATTGTTATTATCCTATTTTTAAAATATTATTTGGGCAAAGGCATAAGGTAAAACAAAAAAATATTGGACTGGAATTAGAGAAAACTAATTGTGGGCAAGTCAAAATCTCTGAGTTTCAGAGTCCCTCAAGTAAACGGGGCAGGCCCACATGTGTTAGCTGTCTTATACGTTAAAGCATAATTTTCCGAATGGTAAAATCGTATCTCTCAGGCAGATGTAATATGAGTACATGTCAAATATTTTATTTATTGAGGGGAACATTAAGATGTTAAAACTGGTCCGAAGAGCATTAAAGTTTATAAGTGTGTACAATTTAAAAAAGAAATATTATAAGATTGCCAAGTTAAATACAGAACTGGTTAATGTCCAACAGGACAATAAATGTAATCCTTCTGCTTATCTGCTCTATTGGACAAAAATTATTTGCATCCTCACCAGACAAAAATTTTCCAGTTAGCCTCTGCACCTACAGAGCTGTAAAGTCAATGGAAAATCAAGCCCAGTACGGCACTGAAAGAAAGTCCAGTAATATTTTCTGCTTGTTTTCAAATCTTAGATAATTTTTCTGACAAATATACTTAAAAATAACACTGGTTAACATTTTTTGAGCCCTTCTATGTGCTAGGCAACACTTGACAAGTATTATCTCTTTGGATGCTCACCACAACCCTATGAGGTAGGCACTTTTATTATCCTCATCTTATAGGAGAAAAGATGGAGGCTAAGAATGGTTAATTAACCAGCCTAAGGTCACACAGCTCATAAATGGCAGGGGTGGCAAACTGAGGTCTTATTCCAAAATCTGTGTTTGACTCCTATCTATTATTGTTATCACTATTATTTTAAGGGTCAGTTGGAACAATGAATGTGAAAGTGCTTTAAAGATTGTGAATGTGCTGTCATATGAAAAGCATTATTGTTAAATTCAGGTCCCTATTGAAGAATAAGGTAGCAAGAGTTATTGGCAGCCCAGTACAGTGGAGACGTGTTAATTGTGGAAAAGGTCTATTGTACCAGGAATGCCTCTGAGACTTTATCTTAAATCTGTTCCCTTGAATTGAACAGATTTTGCTTAACTCAGCCTACTTTTTCCTTTCTTCTTTTTTAACTTAAAAAAAAATTGTTTATTTTGGTAAAATATATATAAAATTTATTATTTTAACAATTTTTAAATGTACAATTCAGTGAAATGAATTGCATTCACAATGTTGTGCAACCATCACCACTAACTACTCACAAAGTTTTTTCACGATCCCTAACAGGAACTCTGTAACCATTAAGCAACCCATTCTTCTCTCCCACCCAGCTGCAGGTAACCTCTAGCCTACTTTCTGTCTCTATGAATTTACCTATTCCGTGTACGTCATATACGTGGAATCATATGATATTTGTCCTTTTGTGTCTGGCTTATATTTTATTTAGTGTAATATATAAAGTTTCGTCAATGTAGCATTTATCAGAACTTCGTTCATTTTTATGGCTGAATGACATTCCACCGTATGCATATACCACGATATATACCATCCATTCATCTGTTCATGCACACTTGGGTTATTTCCACCTTTTGGCTATTGTGAATAATGGTGTAATAATGAACATTGGTGTACAAGTATCTGCTTGAGTCCCTGCTTTCAATTTTTTGGGGTATATACCAGGGAGTAAAACTGCTGGATCATATGGTAATTCTATGTTTAGCTTTTTCAGGAAATGCCAAAATGTTCTCCATAGTGGCTATACTACCTTCCATTCCCACCAGCAATGCACAAGGGTTCCAATATCTCCGCACCCTCGCCAACATTTGTTATCTTCCATTTAAAAAAATAATAATAACTGTCTTAATGGGTGTGAAGTGATATCTCGTGCTTTTGTTGTTGTTGTTGAGGTCACATTGGTTTATAACTATATACACTTTAGGTGTCCATGATTATATTGCAACTTCTGTATAGATTGCAGTGTGCTCACCACCAAAAGTCTAGCTGCCATCTGTCACCATACACATGTTCCCCATTACCCGTTTTGCCCTCCCTCCACCCCCTTCCCATCTGGTAATCACCAATCTGGTCTCCTTATCTGTGTTTGTTTTTTTGGTTGTCTTCCACAGATGAGTGAAGTAATACAGTAATTATCTTTCTCTGTCTGACTTATTTCACTTCACACAATACCCTCAAGGTCCATCCACGTTGTCGTAAAGGCAAGATTTCATCTTTTTTATGGCTGAGTAGTATTCCATTGTATATATATACCACATCTTCTTTATCCATTTATCCATTGATCAGCACTTAGGTTGCTTCAAAGTCTTGGCTATTGTGAATAATGTTGCAATGAACATAGGGGTGCATACGTCTTTTTGAATTAGTGTTTTTGTGTTCTTTGGATAAATATCTGGAAGTGGAGTAGTTGGATCAGATGGTAGTTCTATTTTTAATTTTTTGAAGAATCTCCATACTGTTTCCCCTAGTGGATGCACCAATTTGCATTCTCACCAGCAGTGTACAAGGGTTCATTTTTCTCCACATCCCCTCCAACACTTGTTATTTCTTGTCTTTGTAAAAATAACCATTCTGACAGTCATGAAGTGATATCTCATTGTAGTTTTGATTTGCATAACTAGTGATGTTGAACATCTTTTCAAGTGCCTGTTGGCCATCTGTATATCTTCTTTGGAAAAATGTCGTTCATGTCCTCTCCCTGTTTTTGATTGGATTGTTTTTTGTTGTTGGGTTGTATGAGTTCTTTACATATTTTGGATATTAACCTCTTATCAGATATATGATTTGAAAATATTTTCTCCCAATTGGTGGGTGCCTTTTGGTTTTGTTGATAATTTCCTTCATCATGCAGAAGATTTTTAGTTTGATGTAGTCCCATTTGTTTATTTTTTCTTTTGTTTCCCTTGCCTGAGGAGACATGTTATTCAGAGAGATACTGCTAATGCCAACGTCAAAGAGCATACTGCCTGTGTTTTCTTCTAGGAGTTTTATGGTTTCATGTTTTACATTCAAGACTTTACTACATTCTGAGTTAATTTTTGTGTATGGTGTAAGATAATGGTCTACTTTCATTGTTTTGCATTTGGCTGTCTAATTTGCCCAACACCACTTATTGAAGAGACTTTCCTTTCTGTATTGTATGTTCTTGGCTCCTTTTAGCTGTCCTTAGATGTGTGGGTTTATTTTGGGGCTCTCAGTTCTATTGCATTGATCTGTGTGTCTGTTTTTCTGCCAGTACCATGCTGCTTTGATGACTACAGCTTTGTAGTAGATTTTGAATTCAAGGAGTGTGATACCTCCAGGTTTGTTCTTTTTTTTTCCAGCATTTCTCTTTCTATTCAGGGTCTTGTGTTGTTCCAAAAAAATCCTGTAATTTTAGGGTTCTTTGTTCTATTTCCATGAAAAATGTCATTGGGATTCTAATTGGGAATGCATTGAATCTGTAGACTGCTTTAGGAAGTATAGACATTTTAACAATGTTAATTATTCCAATCCATGAGCACGGAATATCTTTCCATTTCTTTATGTCTTCTTCAATTTCTTTCAGCAATGTCTCATAGTTTCCAGTGTACAGGTCTCTCACCTCCTTGGTTAAATTTATGCCTAGGTATTTTATTCTTTTAGTGCCAATCATAAATGGGATAATATTCTTGATTTCTCTTTCTGCTAGTTTGTTGTTAGTGTATAGAAGTGTGACTGATCTTTGTATGTTAATTTTGTACCCTGTAAATTTACTTTATTCATTAATTATTTCTAATAGATTTTTGGCAAATTCTTTAGAGTTTTCTATAAATAAATATATATAAAATCATGTCATCTGCATAGTGACTGTTTTACTTCTTCCTTTCTAATTTGGATCTATTTCTTTTTCTTGCCTAATTGCACTGGCTAAGACTGCCAATACTACATTGATTAAGAGTGGTGACAGTGAGCATCCTTGTCTTGTTCCTATTCTTAGAGGAATAGCTTTCAGTTTGTCACCATTAAGTATGATGTTGGCTGTGGGTTTGTCATATATGGCCTTTATTATGTTTATCATGTTCCTTCTATACCCATTTTATTGAGAGTTTTTATCTTAAATGGATGTTGGATCTTTTCAAATGCTTTCTCTGCATCTAAAGAAATGATCATGTGATTTTTATTCATTTTGTTAACGTAGTCTATCATGTTAATTGATTTGCAGATATTGAACCATCCTTGTGCCCCTAGAAAAAAATCCCACTTGATCATGGTGTATGATTTTTTATGTATTGTATTCAATTTTCTAATATTTTGTTGAGGACTTTTGCATCTGTGTTCATCAGCAATATTGGCCTGTAATTTTCCTTTTTTGTGTTTTCCTTGTCTGGTTTTGGTATCAGTGTAGTGTTGGCCTCATAAAATAAGTTATGTAGCATCCTGCCCCTCCAATTTTTTGGAAGAGTTTGAGGATGGGTATTAAATCTTCTTTGAATGTTTGGTGGAATTCACCAGAGAAGCCACTTGATCCTGGACTTTTGTTTTTTGGGAGGTTTTTGATTACCATTTCAATCTCCTTACATGTGATTGATCTATTCAGATTTTCTATTTCTTCTTGATTCACTTTTGAGAGGTTGTATGATTCTAAGAATTTATCCATTTCTTCTAGGTTATCCAATTTGTTGGCATGTAGTTTTTCATCAAGTTCTCTTACAATCCTTTGTATTTCTGTAGGATCTGTTGTAATCCCTCTTTCATTTCTGATTTTATTTATTGAGGCTTCTCTCTTTTTTTCTTAGTGAGTCTAGCTAAGGGTTTGTCAATTTTGTTTATCTTTTCAAAGAACCAGCTCTTAGTTTCATTGATATTTTCTATTGTCTTTTTAGCCTCTACTATTTATTTCCACTCTGATTTTTATTATTTCCTGCCTTCTATTGACTTTGGGCTTCATTTGTTCTTCTTTTTCTAGTTCTTTTAGGTGTAGTGTTAGATTGTTTATTTGAGATTTTTCTTATTTCTCGAGATAGGCCTATATTGCTATATAATCCCCTTAGTACCACTTTTGCTGCATCCCATAGGTTTTGATATGTTGTGTTTTCATTTTCACTTGTCTCCAGGTAGTTTTTGATTTCTCTTTTGATCCAATAGTTGTTCAGTTGCATGTTGTTTAGTCTCCACATACTTGTGACTTTTCTAGCTTTCTTCTTGTATTTGATTTCTAGTTTCATACCATTGTGGTTGGAAAAGATACTTGATATGATTTCAACCTTCTTAAGTTTATTAAGACTCATTTCGTTTCCCAAGATATGGTCTATCTTTGGGAAGGTTCCCTGTGCACTTGAGAAGAATGTGTATTCTACTGCCTTTGGATGAAATGTTCTATATATATCTATCAAGTCCATCCGATCGGGTGTTTTATTTAAGGCCAATGTTTCCTTTTTGGCTCTCTGGATGACCTATCCATTGATATTAGTGGGATGTTAAAGCCCTCTACTATTATTCTGTTGCTGTCAATTTCTCCCATTACGTCTGTTCATTGTTGCTTTGTATACTTTGGTGCTCTTGTGTTAGTTGCATACATATTAATAAATGTTATGTCTTTTTGGCAGAATATCATCTTTATCATTATATAATGTCCATCTTTGTCTCTTGTTATCTTTTATGGCTTAAAGTCTATTTTGTCTGATACAACTATGGCTATACTCACTTTCTTTTCGTTGCCATTTGCTTGGAATACCATCTTCCATCCTTTCACTCTGAGCCTATGTTTGTCTTTAGAACTGAGATGGTTCTTCTGGAGGCAGCACATTGTTGGGTCTTGTTTTTTAATCCAACCAACCACTCTGTATCTTTTGATTGATGAATTCAATCCATTTACATTTAGGGTGATTATCGATATGTGAAGACTTAATATTGCCATTTTTATCTATATTTCCATTGTTGCCTTTCCTTCTGTTTCTGTCTACCATTTCAGTTTGGTGGTTTTCTGTGATGTGTTTCTCAGTTTTCTCTTTTTTATGTTTTGTGACTCTGTTCTAAGTTTTTGTTTTGTGATTACCATGAGGTTTGTAGAAAAGATCTGGTAGATGAGATAATCCTTTTTCTGCTGATAGCATCTTATTTCCCTTTGCTCATACCGGTTCCATCCTTTTCTTCTTCCCTCTCTAAGGGAACTTGTTGTCACAAGTTATCCCTTTTTGTATTGTAAGTCTGTTACCAAATTGAAGTGGTTGTAGTTATTTTTTATGCTTTCTTTCTCTTTAGTCTTTATGTTAGAATTAAGTGTTTACTAACCTATTCTGATATGGAGTTGCAATTTTCTGAATCTGTCTATTTATCACCTTGCTCGAAACTTTGTATACCTTGCCTTTTTGTTTCAGGTAGGAGAGCTCCTTTCAACTTTTCTTGTAAGGCAGGTCCAGTGGCAATGAACTCCCTCAGCTTTTGTTTGTCTGGGAAAGCCCTTATTTCTCCTTCATATCTGAAAGATAACTTTGTTGGATAGAATATTCTTGGCTAACAGTTTCTGTTTTCCAATATTTTGAATATATCATTCCACTCTCTCCTACCCTGTAGAGTTTCTGCTGATAAATCTGCTGATAGACTAATGGGGGCTCCTTTGAAAGTTATTTTCTTCTCTCTGGCCACCTTTAATACTATTTCTTTGTCATTGACTTTCATAGTTTTAATATAATGTGCCTTGGAAAAGGTCTTTTTCATTGAGATAATTAGGTGTTCTATTAGCTGTATGTACTAATATATTCAGTTCTTTGCCAAGATTTGGTAAGTTCTCAGCTATTATTTCTTTAAATAAGCTCTCTGGTCCTTTGTCCCTCTCTTCTACTCTGGGATACCCATGATCTTTATATTTCTTTTCCTAATTGAGTTCGATATTTCTCATAGAATTTCTCCTTTTTTAACAAATCTTGGTTATTTCTCCTCTGCCACCTGAATCATTTCTAGATTTCTCTCTTTGGGCTCACTAAGTCTCTCTTCCATATGGTCTGCTGTATTTTCAATGCTTTCTACTTTATTCTTCCTCTCATTTATTGTGTTCTTTAGCTCCAGAATTTCTGTTTTTTTTTTTTTTAATTTCAATCTCTTTGATGAAGTATTCCTTCTGTTCATTAATTTCATTCCTGAGCTCATTGAACTGTCTTTCTGGGTTTTCTCAGAACATGCTGAGTTTCTTCATGACGGTTATTTTGAATTTTGTCAGTTAGATCACAATCTTCCATGACTTTAAATTTGGTTTCTGGAGAGCTGTCGTTTTCTCTTTGTGCTACCATGTTACTGTAGTTCTTCGTGGTGCTTTTTGACTTGTTCCTCTGCTGGTGTGTTTATGGTAGTAAACACCTTTATTATTTGGGTATGGCTTTGTTCACTTTGATTCTGAGCTGCTTCTGGTTGTATTTGAGAGCTTGCGCTTTCCACCCTCCACTGCTTCTGCCAGAGGCATTGTCAGCGCCCTCTTTGTGCTGCTTGTGACTCCGAGGTTGCTGGTGCCTTGCTGCTTATGATGTCAGTGCAGTCATGGGTGTCACCACTGGGATCACTGGGCTGCAAGCACCTCTGCTGCTTCTGGGGTTGCCTGGGTTGATCGTCCCCCTACTGAGGAGAGGGGAGGGGAAAAACAGAGTGGGAGACAGGATCATGGGCACCTCTGCAGCTGGGGGGGACTGGGGTTGTGGGCTCCACTGTCACTATTATCTAGCCCTCTGTGGGCTCTCCACGGGCTTGGGTGCTGCTGCATGCACTGCCTGTACTGCTGCTCCTGGGTTATCTGAGGGTGCTGGCAACACTGCTGCTGGGGGTGCTGGGTTTATGGGTGTCACCACTGCTGTCTGGGGTCTGGGATCTGTATATAGCCCTCATTGCTGGTAGGGTTGGTGTTGCAGTTGTTGCTGCTGCTGGGGGCTGGGTGGCAGGCATCAACTGCAGCTCCTGAAGCCTTAGGTTGCAGGCACCACCTGCCACTGCCGGGGGAGGGGAAGGGGCTGAGCCATGACTGCTGCTGCAAAGAGCACCAGCACTGCTGGCGCTGCTGGGGTATGGAGGTCTTGAATGCAGTACCTGCTGCTGGAAGGGCTAGTGTTGGAGGCCCATTGCTGGGGGAGTGGGAGAGGGCTGGGTCGTGGGCACTGCTGCATTTCCTGAAGCCTCAGGTCAAGGGTGCCACCTGCCACTGCTGGGGCAGAGATAGGGGCTGAGCTGTGAGTGCTGCTGCTGCTGCTGCTGCTCCTGCAGCCTCTGGTCTCTGGTGCTGGTGTGCTTTTTGGAACCTCCAGTCACAAGTACCACTTCTGGGGGTATCTGCATCTTGGGTGCAGCCCATGCTGCTGGAAAGGCCAGCATCAGAGGTGCTGCTGCTGGGGGAAGGGGTAGTGGCTGGGTCACAGGTTCCCAGAGTTTCTGGTCACAGGCCTGTAGTGATTCCTGGCACCTCCAGGAGCTTGGGCTGCCTGGATTCTGGAGGCCTCCATTTGTGGGCATTATCTCAGTTCCTGGGGCCTCTGGTTGCCAGTGTGGCTGCAGATCCTGGAACCTCTGGTCTCGGGAGCTGCCCGCTTCTCCCCTGATTCCACTGCCTTCAGGAGGTCCAGTCTACCCACCTTCAGAAGTGTAGATGTATGGGTCTCTCAGGCATTCTGATGTGCTGTGCAGAGAGTCCTTTGCTGGTCCAATGGATGTCCTAGATTGTAACTTAGAGGAGAGAGACAAAGGGAGCAACTCACTCTGCCATGATGCTGACGTCCTCATTCTTCCTCCTTTTTTTTGAGGGTGGATTTCATTGAGAGGGTTTCTTAGCCCATTTTTTATTATATGCATGCATGGAGAGGTATCCACTCTGAAACCTTTCCTCACTTCTCTTGGTGTTTTCTTTCTCAGTCTAGTAAACTTGAAAGAACACAGTTCTCAGAACTGGATAGGCCTGAGCCTGAATTTCAGCATTGTGATTAACTCAGGTTAAGACTTTGGGCAAATTACTTAGCCCAGCTTGTTGCAAAGCCTGTCTGACTGCATCAAAATCTCTTGGGTGAGAAGGGTGTTGCTCATTCAATGTGCAGGAGAGAGTCCCCAAGAATCTGATATTTCAGGTCCTCACTGGTGAAAGAGCAATATTGGTACTTCCTTTGAAGGTGGTTTTGAGAATGGATATCGAGTAGGAAACAGGAAATGTTTGTTCTCTTCTTCCCGTCTTCTTATCAATGAAGTCTTATTAATCTGCCATTCTTCTCTCCTCCTGTCCGCTCCCTATTTCTGTTCTCTCCTCTCCATTCCCTTCTTCTCTCCTCCTGTCCATCCATCTCCTCCTCTCCATCCATCTCCTCCTCTCCTGTTCCCTTCTCTCCTTTCCTTTCTCCTCTCATCCTCTTCTATTTCCTGCTCTCCCTCGTTTTGTCCCCACCTCTTCCCTCCTGTGCCTTCCCTCCTCTCCCCTTCCTTCCCTTGTGTCTTCCCTCATCTCCTCTTGTCCCCTTCCCTCCCATCATCTCCTGAACCTTCTCTTCCCTTCCCCTATATTCCCTTCTTGTTTATTCCTTCTCCTTTCCCTCACCTCCTCTTCTTTTCTGTCTCATAAGGACCCTGAGACCAGACATCTCTTGAACAATGAGATCTTGTCCTTGTCTTACTAATTTAGGGAAACTTTGGAATTTCAATCTAGTGGGAACTGCTGGGGCCTCTTTTTATTCCATCTCTCACTTTATTGATGAGGGAACTGAGAACCTGAGAAGCTAAACCAAACCCACATATTAATCCTCCTAACACAACACCAAGCTGACTTTGTGTCTGCGCTTTCAATGCGATATTATGATTGATCCCCTTCTTTGCTGCAAGGTGTATGTGGCACTGGGAGAAACAGGGCAGTGACTCATTGCTGTAGTTTGTCTGTAAAGAGTGAGGTAAGGTCTTCTAACTCCTAAGTCCACCAAAGAGAATGTGCCAAGGTGCGTAAAACAAAAAAGTCCAACTTCACCATCAAATGTGCAATGCCCCCCTTAGCTGGTCAGAAAAACATGGCAAATACAAGTTGAAAGAAAGTCATCTGTGGTCATTTCCACAGAGCACCACAGCTTTTACACTCAATGTCCCTGGAAAAGGAAGAAAACAGTGTCCTGCAGGAGATAAGGCTGGAGAGGAAGAGAGATAATGAGCATGGTGAAGGCAGCCAGAGACCAACACCATACTAACCGCGCCTCCTGCAAGTGCCGTAGTGGAAAAATGAAAATGTGCTGCCAATTTCCTTTGAGTGTGTTAGCCCAGGAAGGTGTGCTTCCTGCCCTGCCCTTGTGCTCTCCTCACACTGGTTTTCACTGGTCCCGTTCTCTTGGCTCTAGATATCAAGGAGGGAAGCTGGGAGGTGGAAGGTAAGATGGTGCTCACCTCAGGGAGCAGGGGTTCAAGTTAGGATGATGAGTCTTGAAAGCCCCACAGAGCAAGCTACATGTGTTTTGTAAGGGAGACTCTGCACATGTACATGAGTCTACGTTTAATTCTCTTGTGTTATGTCGGAAGCTTTAATAGGTGGTGTTTACTCGTGTTCAGTCAGCTGCACTCTAGGCGGGACCACTATCTGCACCGGGCCAGAGCATTGAGTAGATGTTGCCCCTGTTTACCCAGTTCTGGGGATGACAGCAGAGTTCTAGAGGCTTCTCAAAGGGCAGGATGAAAAACAGGCAAGTCTACAGACACAGAAGATAGATTAGTGGTTGCCAAAGGCGGGGAGGAACGGGAAGTGACTGCTAATGGGTTTTTCAGGCAATGAAAATGTTTTGGAATTAGTGGTGATTGTTGCATGACTTTGTGAATATATTAAAAGCATTGACGTGTACACTTTAAATGGGTGAATTTTATAGCATGTGAGTTATATGTCAATAAAAAAAATTTGAGGGAAAAACAGAGCAAATGTGAATTTTGGAGCAATGCTCAGGGCTGTCAAGGCCAGCTGCTCTCCTCTCAGCTATCCTGCCTGCATATTGTAACTGTTTTGAAGTATTTCATATACTTTTCATAATTTTTATTTTTATGGTGGAATAATGGTCCACTGGGTGTCATAATTCATATAGAGATATTTCCAATGTTGGTGATTTAAGTATGTTCCAGTTTTTGCTATTATAGATGTCAAACAAGGGCAATAAAGCTCTCTTTCCACCCTGCCACAAATCTTGGCTTTCCACAGACTTCCTCCTGGAATCTATTCCCACAGAACTGGACTACTCATTGGCCTTATTTTAATTTTCTGTGCCTTTTCATCTCAAGTTTGACCTGTCTCCTTAGTAAGTCTTCTCTCAACCCTTGCCTGCTCTCTGCTCACCTGCCCCACCCACCCCATCATAAAAATCTAGCTTCATCTATGTTCTTATTGCTGCACTTATTGCCCCATTTTGTAAGGCATTTTTTTACCTACCTGACTCCTCTGCCAGACTGTGAGTCCCCTGAGGTCATCTACAGTATCTTACTAATTTCTGATTCCCTGTTGTCTCTGCTTGGCACGTGAAAGATGTAAAATACGTGTTCATTGAATTGCTAAGACTCTAAAGAACAGGACTGAGTGTGTCTCTTTGCTTCTGTGGCATTATTCTCCTCAGTGCTAATTGCAAAAATTGGAATTACTGGGTCAAAAGGCACGAATGTTTCTCCGTGCTTGCCATAGTGCTTTCTCAAAGGTGATACTGGTTTGTAGCACCACCTGAAATGAGTGTGTGTGCCAATATCACTGTCACTTTGCCAACTCATCATTTTAAAAAATGCTAATTTAGTAGATATCAAATGACATTTCAAGGTTGCTTTAATTTGCATTTCTTGGATTACTACCAGGGCTGAACATTTTCTCAGGTGTTTATTTACTGTTTCTATTTCTCCTTGAGGGGAATTGCTTCTTCAGATTCTTTACCCATTTCTCTATCAGAGTGAAGAAATACAGCTAATAAATTTGAATAAGCTCCTTTCATATTGTATTTGTAACTCTATTGTCTGTCACATATGATATGCATTTTTTCGTATTCCGTATTTTGTTTTATTATGTTTTCGTTGTTTTTCATTGAACAGAAGTTTAAAATTCATATACGTATTTTTTCATATATGTAATTTATGTATGTATTTATATATGTATTATTCTTTCTTTACAATTCCTTACAGTTTCAAGACAAAAATGTTCTTCCTCACAAATCTGCTAAATCGTTTATTCAATGTTCTGTTCTTTTCTCATAATAAAAAAATAAACTCATTACTCCATCTGGAGTATATTGAGTATTTAGCTGTTTTTTAAATTGCTATCACTGGGCCGCCCAGTGGCGCAGCAGTTAAGTTTGCACGTCCTGCTTCTTGGCGGCCAGGGGTTCACCGGTTTGGATCCCGGGTGCAGACATGGCACTGCTTGGCACACCATGCTGTGGTAGGCGTCCCACATATAAAGTAGAGGAAGATGGGCACGATGTTAGCTCAGGGCCAGTCTTCCTCAGCAAAAAGAGGAGGACAGGCAGTAGTTAGCTCAGGCTAATCTTCCTCAAAAAAAAAAGAAAGAAAACTGCTCACTCTCTGTGATTAGAAATAACAGTGAAAAAAAAGTTGCTGTCACTAATTCCAATACCTCTTATCCAATATTTTTTGTATCAGTTATGATTATGTGACTGCAAGTAACAGAAATCCAAATAATAGTGGCTTAAACAAATAAGAGTTTATTCTTCCCACCTTACAAGAAGTCCAGAGGTTGGTAGCTGTCCCAAAATGTACCCGTGGGATTTTAATTTACAGAGGTGACTGAGTGATGACACAGAGGGATCAACACCATTGAAGAAATACTTTAATGCTGACATGTCCTCACTGAAGAGGGCACACCATGCCAGGCAGGCTCACAGGACGAGCAACAAGATTTGATCAGAGGCAGGAGCTAGGGAAAGGTTAGACCAGAGCCTTCACCAGGGTTTCTGTGGGAAAGGCAAGGCAGGACAGAGTAAACAACTGAGGACTGGCTAGTTTGAATGATTCTCATGGGCTTTGGTCTGCAGGGGTGGTCTCTAGTTGCCCGGTGCCTGGCTCTGGGATGATTTGGGGCAGGGAAATATGGGCTTGGTGTGTGAGAGTTAAATAAATGGGGAGGTTGGCTGGTATATGAGACCTGCGTTTCCCACATCAAGTGTTTACCATCTTTAGGTATTAGCCAGCCCTGGAAGGGCAGTCTCTCCTCAGCCAGCAAGATTTCTAAGGTGTCAAAACATCATAAGGTACAGAAAATTTTAAAAACACGGTTAATATAGTAGATTCTGGCATCATTTCAGTGTCTCAGTGATGCTTGGGCTGGGGACTCTGAAATTCTCTTGGCCTTTCTCTCATGATTACCACATCATGCTTCCAAAATGGCTGCTGAACCTCAGACAATCACGTCTATATTTAAAATGAGAAGAATGTTGCATTCAAAGCAGGAAGGAAAGGCAATGAGAACCACATCAGTTCCTTTTATGAGGAAAACAAAAATTTTCTCAGAAACCTACTACCTGAATTTCACTTATGTTTCATTAGTCAGAACTGCATCATGTGATCACATCTAGATGTGATGGTGGCTAGGAAAGTATTTAATTCTTCCTGCTTCTATAGCAGAAGACAGCAAGGGAGAAGGGGGTTGAGAAAGACTATTGAATTAACCAATGAGAAGTGTCTGCCACATGCCTTCCTTCTCTCCTCATATTTAAAAAGAACTATTTTGCAATAGCTATGAATATTTTAAATGTATATATATGTGTATTTTTTAGATTTATATAGTTATACTTCAGTTTATTCCACACAAATGCTTTTCTAAATTGTTAGGCCTTTTTAAATCTCTATTTGGTCCCACTAACCTATGATCTAGTTAGCACATTATTTTAATCTTTATTTTTTTATACAGTAGGTTTTAATGGCTGATATTGCTAGAAACTTTCACTGCTTTTCTATACTCTCTGCTGATGGTATTCTTATTATTTTCACACATATATTTTAGAATAATTTTTTAGATTGAAAATAATTATAGGGCTTTATATCAATAGTATTAAATCTGTAAATTCGATTAGACTCAAATTCAATTCTTTTGGTTGGTACAGACATTTTAATGTTATTAAGTCATTTCACTTTGGAATTGGCTCTATTTCTCCATTTATTTGAATCATCTTATTATCTTTTAAATGGTCTAACAAGTTTTTGAAGTTTTCTTTTTAAAGTCACATTATGTAGTTCTTAATCATTTTAAGTTTGGAAACTAGTGCATGGTGTGTGTGAGTGGTGTATGTGTTAAGTTTGGAAACTTGTGCATGGTGTGTGTGTGTGTGTGTGTGACTATAAATCAGATGGCTCTTTTCATTATGTTATTTAGCTGGTAATTAAGGGTATGTAGGAGCTGTCTTGGCCTAGTAGAGTGGATTTATTTTAGGAGGATAAAGAGAAGGGCAGAGGTTTGCATTCAAGGTGGCAGGGCAGGAATGAGGGTGGGCTTTGGGACATCCTGACATTGGGGTTTCAGCTGTCTGTACTCCTCCCTAGACTCCAGGTCCTGTGAGGACAGGGGGGCCAAGTCTGTCTTGTTCACCTCTTTGCCTAACTCAGCACCTAGGACACAGTAGCTTAGTAAGTATTTGTTAATGAATGAATGAACAAGCTTGCTAAAATCAGAGAAGCCTTTGTCAAATCTTAGTCTGCCCCTTTCTTATTGGTAGAATGGGGAAAATGATAATCGCTTTGTAACCTGATCATGAGGTTTAATTCTAATTTAATAAATAGTAACCACAATTACAATTATTATTAGCTCTTCCCAAATCCTACCAGCTAGCCTACAAATACTAGTCATAACAATCACTAGCATTTATTGAACATTTTCTTTGAGCAAGATCCTTTGGTAAGCACTTGACATGTGTTACCTCCTTTAATTTTAGTCCTCCCAACTACCCTGTAATTATCCAGATTTCAGCTGTTCCTCTAGAACATTCCACATGCCCAACATCCATCAATATCTCTCATCATTCACAGGCACCAAAATCTAGATAGAGCAAGAAGGAATCCTTTGCTGGTCTGTTATTTGCTACCCTACTCTCTAGAGATGCCAGCTCCATTGCTCTAACAAGATTGGATAGAATGTAAGTGATGGGAAATTTACATTTAATAGTGAAATGTGATGGATTCATGGTTATTGTAGCAACAAGATCACATGACCTTAGAGGTTGGCAGGGGCTAAGTCTGTGGTCGCTGGTGACGGGAAAAGTCGAGGGTAGATTTGTGAGCATCAGGAATCAGTGGACTTTATTTTCTGGCAGGGTCTATTCCTGAAACAGCTGAAAATGCTGAGGGTTAAATTGAGGCTCCTGGATAAGACTCAAAGATTGTCTGATGAGAAGGAGAAGGGAGAAAGGGACTTTGCTCCTGTTCATATAGAACTTCTGGGCATATTAACATTTTGAGATGCTAGTTTTTCTAATTTCTAGAATAGGAATAATAATATCTGATTGCTCATCTCTCATAGGAGTATTTGGGGGTTTAATGAAGTGATGTTCAGAATTTCTCTGTGAAAAAATACTATAGAGATACAAATTATTTCAGTAACTAAATATATATGGACGCTATGTGTACTCTGAAAAGCTGAAGGAAGGGTAACAGATTCATTTAAGACTAATTCCTCCATGAGTTTCAGATCTGCGTTGTGCGCTGAAAGCTCCATAATAGTACATTTACAATTCTACATGTATATATAATATAAATAAATGTACACTTATAATTGTGGGTGCTCTCAGATGCAGAATCATGTGCTTGCTGCTGTTCTCAACTCCTTAGAGTTCTGTCTTTTCAGAAAATATTGTGATCAATTTGACAATATTGTAGCACTATCAAATGAAGTTGTCACTTGCTTTACAAGTCAAAGGGACTGCTCAAAGCTTAACAATTGGTAAAGAAATAGGGTAACAAGAAAAGCTGACTTGAAGGATTTCAGATCGTCTAGGCTAAAATAACTCCATTGTGCAGGAGAAGTGTTTTAATCAAAAGCAATAGAAGATTTTAACCAAGAGTAATAATGATGAGGATAATGATAGTTTTTAGGTTTTGATGGTTAAAAGGAACAAGCTTTCGTTATCTGCAAAAGATTCCCTGACATGGAAGTTTCGATTATCCCACCATGAGCTCTATTGTAAATAATTCTAAAGGATTCAGCATCGGGAGATCTGTGTTCCAGTCTGCATCCTGCTGCTAATTTGGTGGGTGACCTTGAAAAAGTCACCTAATCTTGCTGAATCTCTGTTTTCTTATCTGTCAAGTGAAAAGAATGGAGTCCTTTCAGCTCTAAAGATGTGATTACTTTTTCAATCATTTCCAGAAAACTTAGCGCTTATCTTCGGAACACTGCTAAGCAATAGCCTGAAACGAGAGCTAAAAATTAGATGAGCCTCACTAGGGTTACGATAATGGCTGACGCTGACATAATTGGGTGATTACACTGTGCCAGACCTTGTGCGTCACACTTTGCATTTATTTTCCATTTAATCCTCGGAACCACCTCAGGAATACCTGAGCATACAACTCAAACAAGGAATTATGACAACTTGTGGAACTTCCAGCTCTCAGCCCACTGGTCCTCACTTACACAAAGATAGGTCTAAATCCTGTCGATGTCACTTTGGAATAGCCCAGGGAGAGACGCTTGCTGGGATTACTTTACGCGGCTTCTTTTCCACCTTAGAGAATTGGGAGTTTACCAAGTTCCAGAACATAATTGAAGATCAATTCTCAGTCTTCATCTTACTAGACTTTTTGGTAGCATTTGACATAGTTAATTGAAATAGTTCTTGAAACGATTTCCTCATCTGGCTTCCAGGACTGCGAACCCCTCTGGTTCTTTTCCCACCTCTCTGGCCACTCCTCCTTAGTGACCGTCCCTGGATCCTCCTCATCTTCCCAGTCCTCACTTGTTGAAGAGCCTCTTATCTTCTCCACCTGCACTCACTCCCTTGGTGATCTCATCCAGGCTGGTGGCTTTAAATATCACCTAAACCTCCAATCATGAACTCTGCTCTGAACTCCAAACGAATACAGTCAACTACCAACTCACCGTCTTTACTTGGATACCTAATCTCGAACTTCAGAAATCTGAACTTTAGATTTTCTCCTCCAAACCTGCCCCTCCCCCAGTGTTCCAAAATGCAGTGTAATGCAGTACGAGTACGGATTCACCTAGTCAAAAACTTAGGAATCATCCTGGATTCCTTCTTTTCTCTTACATGCCACATCTAATCCATCAGCAAATTCTGTCAGCTCTATCCTGAAAAATTATCTGAATCTGACAGGTCTTCATCAGCTCCATCACCTCCACCTTAGTCCAAACTCCTAGCACCTCTCACCTAGACATTGCAGTAACCTCCAATTGGTCTCAGCTTTCACTATTGCCTCCAACATCCCCGGCCCTCCAATCTATTCACTGAACAGCAACTTGTGATCCGTTTAAAATGGAAGTTATTGCAAACCCAACTAGTTTTCCTCACCCTGAGATAACAGTCCTAAGTTCTTACCTTGGCCTATGAGAGCCTGTGAGATCCGGCTTCCAGGTGTCTCTCCAATCACATCTCTTACCACTCTCTCCCCCACTGACCCATTCCAGCCACACTGAGAGTGTTCTTTTATCAACACATTCAGTAGGCTTCAGTCTTACGACCTCTTCACTTTCTCTTCTCTCAGTCTTGGAAAACCATTCCCCCAGATATGTGCACGTCTCATTTCCTCACTTCATCCAGGTCCTGTTCAAATGTCACCTCATCAAAGAAGTCTTCTCCGACCTGCTATATGAGAACGGTTCTCTGTTCTCCCAGACATTCTCTATGCTCTTACCCTTCTTTTCATTTCTTCGTAACAGTTAACCTTCCTCTCGGTTAGGGACTTTGTCTACTGTGTTTAATGCTGCATCCCAGTGTGTACAACAATGCTTGGCACATAGGAGCTGCCCAACAAATATTTATGGGATGAATGAGTAAATCAATATTATAATTACAAGGGTATGTTTTAGGATGTGAAGAGATAATTCACTCAAGAAGAAACAATAACAGTAAGAAAACACCTTGGTAGCAGTAGAAGAAACAATCTGTTCTTCTTTGTGCCTTTTAAAGCTCTGGTCTGTCTCCTCCCTTGCCTAAGGGCGTGTTAGAAGCAGCTGCCCCCAAGCCCTTGTTTCTAGCTTCCTGTCTGCTCCACCAGAGTGCTGTGGTCTCCCTGGATTCCTCAAGCTTGGCTGTACATCCGTCTCTGTATTCCTGTCTTAGGCTCTCTGTGTTCTGATGACCTGTTGGGACCCTTTTCTTTACAAACACACCAATGCCAGTACTGTTAAAGTTCAACTCATCAAAAGTAAAATAATGTATCGTAATTGCTTTATATTCATTATCAAAGTAATACATATTCAATTTATAACTAGAAAAAAACAAACTCGAAAATAAAAATCAGCCAAATTCTCTCTCACATACTTCAGAGATACTCTTGAAATGACAATTAGCATTTTGGTTTACCTTAGCTCTGGGTAAGAAACTATCTTGCTCCAACTATGGTCGTATTAAGATCCACCCTGGTTGGGTAATTCCTCTGATCTCCTTGCCAGGTAAAAGGAAAATAATGGAAATAAAATATGTAATATTTTATAGTTGGTGAATCAGCAAAAAAATAAAAGCATCTAAAGAATGATAGCACCTTGCTGGTGAGCTTGTGATTAAATTTGCAAATGTATGTATATATATACACACACATATATATATATACACACACATATATATGTATCACTAGGAGAATTTTAAACTGCAACAGTCATTCTGGCTGTATGAGAGTATGACAATATTTTATAAGTTATAAAAATACTCATAGTTTTTTTTGGGCACTTAAAATAATCTAGTAGCAGAAAAAACTTACCCGTACTAAGATGTTACTGTAGTATAATCTATTTTAGTTAAAAAATGGAAAGTCCTCTATAAGTTCAATAATAGAGAAATGGTTAAGTAAATTATGATACATAAATTTTAATGAAAAATTATTTTTCCCTTAAAAAGTATAATGATGAATAATATGTAGAAAAACAGGAAAAGATTATTATGTAACATTAAGTGAAAAAGATACAAAATTAGATTAATAGGTAAAAATATTTATGAATATGAACTATGGACAGTGAGTGGAAGACAATACACAAAAAAGAAATCTTTGTAACAGGGGGATGGATGATTTTCTTTTCAAAGTACTATTTGAATATATTTACTGTTATTATTGTTTTGATATAATTTTTATTTTATTACACAAGAACACAGAGAGCAAAGAAAAATATGTGATTGCTGGTCTCTACAAGTTTCTAGTCTGTGGCAGATGTTCACGGCCTGCTCAGCAGCTGTTCCCAATGTCTTTCCGCTTTGCTTGTCTCCCATACAAAAGGTTGAAAATGCCAGACTGGATTTCCCAGCCCCCTCAGCAGCCAGTGCTTGCATGGGACCCATTCCTGGGCAATGAAATCCAAGGGGGAGCCTGTTGGAGTGCTGCTGCCAAAACGTTTTCTCCCTGGTAAAGAAGTGAGTTCCATCAGGAAAATCCTTTTTGCCTTTGTCTTTTTGCTTTGCCTTTTTACTCGTGAGGACTGATTCTGGAAGCTGTGGATCCATACTGCGTCTTGTAACATCACCAACTCTTCAAGGAGGACAAGGTGGAGTGATAGAAAGTCTCTTTGTACTCGACAACATCACCAAATCTCTGGACAAACTCAAGGACAGACTGCCTCAAGACTTCTGGATAATTAAACAGTAAATGTCCCTGTGGTTTGAATGACTATTAGGTTTTCCATTACTTGCAGCTCAATGCATTGTAATTGATACACAGTCTCATTAATACAGCCAGACAAAAATAAGACTCACCAGCACACAGAGCTATCCAAGTGTATAGAAACTGCAAAGTGACGGGAAACATTACAACAAATATACAGATCAATTCAAAGGAATGTTACAAAACATCACAGAAGGAAGTGAAAAACCAATAACCCATTAAGTGCCTATTTGTTGCAAGGTTCCCTGGATCTGTTAATATTTCTTGGTAGGAAAAACATTATTTAATATTTCTGATTAAAATAAAACAAGAATCCAGAGATCGTTTGGGCTTGTAATCTTTTTCAAGTTTGTATGTGTCAGGAAGCAGCCTATTAGGGTGTGATACGGTGGTTGTTTTTCCCTCCCTCCATCCTCTGACTTCTTTCATTAGCTTACAATACTAACATATTTTGTAAAATGGAGCTCCCTGGGATTTGCGGATGCTCTACCTAGGAGGTGAGAATGTGATTTCTTTATTGACCTAGTATCAGGAGTCTCCAGCTCAGTCTTTGTCTCTACTCAATACAAATCTGGCTTTGAAGATGATAAGTTATTGAGTTTGCTGAGGAGGGAATTGATTGCCTAAAAGCTGGAGAAGTTGGTGACAAAATAGCTTGTTATAAATGGATTCTTTATTAGAAACACAATTCTCACATATCCTATTTTTTCCTGAATGGTGGATGATGTAGCAAGTTAGCTGCCCCTTAGGTTAAACAGAAAAACCAGAAGAGTGGACTCTGTGATTATTGTCAATGAGGTGGTAAATCCTTGCCTTGGTATAGGCAATGAGAGTGGAATTTAAATAAAGAAATAGGCTCTGCCCCACAGTGTTATGAAATGACGACAGGGTCGGGGTCAAATGACCACAACATGTTTCATCCCTGTGGTCACTGGAGTTGGTTTGGATGCTCTGGCTGGCTGGGGGTTGGGAGAGAGAAGGTGAGGAGCCTCCTTCATCCTTCACTGCTTCACGAAATTCCCTCCTGAAGCTGCTTGGGGAAACAGACTTGCTATCAGCTCAGATTGCAATTATCTGAAAGTAATAGAAAACCCATCTCAAAGTGTCTCATACAAATGTCTTTCTATTTGTTTTTGTTTTTGTTTTCCCAGATAAGAAGAAAGCCAGAAGTAGGCTGATGCTCGTTTAGCCCAGCTGGTCAATAGTACCACCAGACACCTAATTGCTTTCCATATATCTGGGGCACCATCCTTAACGTGCCAATTTTCACCTTCATCCTTGATTCCTCATGATGTCAAGATGGCTATAATGCCATCATTTCCAATCCAAGGCAGGAAGAAGGGAGTGGGAGGGGAGGACACTACTAGCTATATATATTTTTAAAATCTGGAAAGCAAAATATTTCAAGGAAAAATTCAAGAGACTTCTGTTTATGTGTCATTGGTCTAAATTGTGTCACATGGCCATCCTTTGATGCAAGAGAAGCTGGGGAAGAAAATAGCTTGTTACATTGCCAGCCTGAGCAAAATTGGGATTCTGTTAGCAAGATGCTGTCACTAAAATAGAAAGAATAGAAATATTCTCTCCTGCTTTGCTCAAGACCACTGGGCTACTTTGGGTTCCTTGAGGGCTCCAGGAGCCGTGATGGGACCTGATAGGCAGAGCCCAGGAAGGGCAGCAGTGTCCTTGTGGAGGGACTCCCCTTAAACAATATTGTGGCCTCTCTCCCCATTCTTTGATCTCTTCTCCCCATCAGAGGAGTAGTGACTTCTCTGATGGGGAATTTCGAAGGAAGGAACTGGGCATGCCGCTCATTCCTTTTTTCCCTCTTATCCTTTGCGATCTCCTGACTCATCTGTCCCTGATCATGCAGAAACAGTCCTTGACCCCTATGGGTGAGGACTGAGGTTGTCCAGCTGTGCCTGTGACTAGAGGCAGTCTGGAACAAGCCTATTATTGCACAACTAGGCTATGCCCTCTAATTTAGCCTTTCTCAGTCATAAAGCTGGTAATTTTTATTTTCATTTGTCTGATACCTGTGTCTACTTCTTAATTATTATTGAACTCAGGCGGGTATAAGATAGGTAATATGTATGAATATTCTAATACTCCTACATGCATGAGCCCCTGTGTATCTTCAAATTGATACGGCCCAGGGAAACGCAAGGCTGTAATGATCCACACTGATGAACCTGAATATGGAAGATAACATCAAAAGATGTAATCTCCTTTATTTGGGTAATGTTTGGCCTCCATTTCTATGACCTTTTTCCTGACAGGATCATATAGTTGAACACTTGTAGGCCCAGCTGGAATCTATTTGCACGAACTTACACAGAATCTGAAACTGAGAACTAAGGAGTTAAAGTCTTCTCTAGTGCAAAAAAACTTTAAGATAAGCTTTGCTAACTGCAGCTGTGCATATTACACATAATCAACTGTTGTTTAAAACTAACTAGGTCTTTCTGTCCCTCCTTAGTATATGAGTGGGCTGTCTTTCCCAGAAATTCAAGATCCAGACGTCAAGATGTCAAGAATCAGCCTTTAAAGCCAAACGTAGGCTGGTGAGAAGGTGCCAACCAGCAAGGCCACATGCTCCCCCTCCTTCACCTAAAACCCCAGATAAAAACCCCTGCCTTTTTCCCTTTGGGGAAGTGGATCTAAGTTCTAACACCCATCTCCTTGTCTGGCTGCCCTTGGATAACAGAAAAACGCTTTCCTTGCCATAAGTCTGACGTTTCAGTTATTGGCCCTACTGTGCAGTGGATAAAAGAGCCTGTGTTTGTGTCCAGTAACAAATCCAGCATAATTTAGCTAAGCTATCAAGATGATTAAGGCAGTAAGACCGCCTCGAAATTACTTCAAGGATGGTTATGTGGAGTTAACAAAAAATAAGTCTTCATTCTTGGATTGAGTGAAAAACAAACTCTAGGGGAAAGCAAACAGATTTCTGAAGATATCCTTTCCTTCCTTTCATAAAAAGAACATTGGCAGTCTCCATTGTCAAGCAGCTGTGTTTGAAAATTGCTCGTATTCATCTAGGTTTGGGGTTATTTAAGATCTTGTACAAGTCATGACCCTTATACCTAAGTCGGATCCAAAAGAAATGCTCATGTTAAAAAAAAAAAAAAAGACATTATATTCAGGAAAGTTCAGCCATGGGAACAATAGTGAGAATTTCCTAAAGTGTTTTCCAGATCTCACCAGCTCTCTGTGCATAAACATGCATGTAACCAAAATGTATTTTTGTGGCTTCTGGGCAACTCTCATAATTTAAAACATATCCTTTAAAATCAACAGACCCACCCATGTAGAAGAGTCAAATTCATTCTCACTGCTTGGCTGCCCAACGGGATTTCTATTTTCCCTGAGAAGGCCACTTCTTAACACATCCTGTAATGCAATGGGGAGGCTGAGCGGGCAGATCAGAGGCCTCGGTGAGCCCTGAACTGGCCAGCTCTGAGGGAACACTGGCAGCAGGCACTCCCAAAGGTGAAGGTCATACCCTGGATGCTCAATGCTCCATTAACCCATCCTGGGGTTGTTCATGTCAGAGAACCTGATGCAAAATTGCTGAAAAAACCCTAAACCACTCTGAGCATTAGGATGGAAGCTGACAACACTATTGGTTCAAATTCCAGGTGTTTGACTCAAATAGAAATGTTCAAGTGTGATTGGGGATTTCCCATCCAGGCAAGGCTAAGGGACAGGTAAATTCGACCTTAACAGTTGTAGCCTAAATCCTTTTTCGTTTATTTGCCAAAATGCACCCAATCAAGTAAAGCTAGTGTATCCATCGAGGTTTTATCAGAGAAGCAGAATCACCAGGGGTGACATGATAAAAAAGGGATTTATTTCAGAGATTTGACTTTATGCGATTGTGAGAGCTGGACAAACAGTTTCTGTGAGGCTTTGCTTCTACTTCTGGTATTGCAGTTTGAAGGCAGGCGGTCAGAAAGGAAAGGATGGGCCTGAAGGAGGAGAAGCATAGATGAATGGGAACATGGGCAGATGAGGCAGAAACTGCATGAATGGTTGAACCTTGAATCAGACTCTCAACTCTCTACGAGCCTCCAGGTCTACGACACAGGTCACCTGCAGGATAAGCTGGTGCCCTCTACCACAGAGAAGAGTGCTCCTGGCCCTGGAGTCAGAGAAGCTGATGCAGGAGACCTGGTGGGAGCTGGAGGATCTGTGGGCCTACATACTGCCCCACACCAACCGGTGGAGCCACCAGATTTGCAACGACATGTGTGAGCAGCAACAGCACCCTGTGCCTGCACCAACCTTCTGAGCACAAAAAGAATATGGCTGCTCCATGCTGCCTTCAATTCAAACAAAATTTCTCTTCTGATCCAAGCCAACTGTCCAAGGAGGAGAATTCTGGGAAATGTAGTCCCAATTTAGCTAAATTGACACAACACACATCTACTACAGAGAGGAAGAAGGTGGCCAGGTAGAGAATAGGGGTAGTAATATCTCACTTACGTTTCCACATGGAAAACAACGTGCTTTATCGTCAAGTAACTGGATCAATTCAATGAAGGTAGGGAAAATGTGAGCATTTCCACTTTACGTTACAAAAAGAATCCGAGATGGAGCATATAAAACCTTAAAAGCCCAGCATAAATTATTCAAAATATAAAAAGATACTGAGAAAATTCATAGACACCCGGAGTAGAATGAGTGTTAAAGGCATCCAAACTGCCCTGGGGAAGGAAGAATTCCTTGAAGGGCTTCTAGCAGCAACAGCAGTAACAGCTCCAGCTGGAAGGACATTTAGGTCTTCACTGACCTTTGAGTGAGGAGCAGGGGTGTGCAGGAGAGAAAACCGGGGAGTTTCTGTGCTTTAAAATTTTCTATGAAGAAAAGAGATTCAGCAAGCCTGGTCACTTCGCGATGTCTCTAGAGAAGGTGCCTCTTCTAAATTATCCGAAGAGTTAAGGTGAGGTGATGCACCAGCATCTGTGATCTGCCGGTGTCGTCACCTCAGCAGCAGCTTGGGGGTCCCAAAGCTGGATTTCTGTTTGGGTTCCTGGAATTCATAACTCTCTCTCCCTCCCTCCCTCTCCCTCTTTTTCTTCTCTTTCCCTGTCTCTCTCTTTCTCCTTTTCTCTCTCCTCTCTTTCTCTCACATTTTTCAACCCCCATCATTTTCTCTAGTGGGAAACTGGAGCCTGAGTCACAACCAGATGGGTAGAATGAACCAGCCACTCACTTCTACAAAGGGATATGGCAGCTTTTAAAACCGCCACTGTGCTAACTGCTAATGACAGACATTCTGAAATGTTTCAGAGACATTTGGAAGATGTATATTTAGCTAGAGAGGCTTATGTTATTGGAACCGTCACTCTTTCTATATATGATTAGGCTGTGCATCCTACTAATTGCATACATACAATTACTCTCAAGAGCGCTTATCCCTGACCTGCCCACGTTATAAATGTTTCAGATCCACGTGCCTCTCGTCTGAGAAGATGACTGTGATTCATCCTTTCCTCTCTGAATTGCTCCTTACAACTTGAACAGAAAGCCAGGGATCATTATATTTTGGTTCTTATGATAATATTTTAAGGGGAGAAGAATTTTAACTAACGTGAGTATCATAAAATGTAAATAATGACTGCACATTTGAAAGAGAAAGTAATGCCATGAAAATTTAAACTAAGGGGGAAAAATAAATATATGATTTAATTGGTAAGAAGCTAGGCATCTTATTGACCCTATAAAGAAACAAAATCTCTCCTTGGATATCCTGCATTACCCTCAGGATGTTATTTTCAATGTTTCACAGAAGCTGGGCCTCTGCATTTACAAGGTGTAAATGCAATTTATATTGACTGTATTTCAGTTCTGTAACTTCTGACTGATGCAAGCTGGAAACATCTTCAGAGCACAGATCACGTATTGACTACTGAACATTTCAGCAACATAAAAAAAATATTGAGGGCCCAACCCCATGGCCGAGTGGTTATAGTTCTGAGTGCTCCACTTCAGTGGCTGGATTCGTGGGTTGGGATCCCAGGCACAGACCTACTCCCTTCACCAGCCATGCTGTGGAGGTGTCCCACATACAAAAAAACAGAGGAGGATTGGCACAGATGTTAGATTAGGGCTACTCTTCCTCAAGAAAAAAAAAAGGAGCATTGGCAGTGGATGCTAGCTCAGGGCGAATCTTTCTCAGGAAAAAAAAATTGAGACACTGTTTTGTTTTGTTTTTGAGGAAGATTAGCCCTGAGCTAACCTCTGCTGCCAATCCTCCTCTTTTTGCTGAGGAAGACTGGCCCTGACCTAACATCTGTTCCCCTCTTGCTCTACTTTATATGTGGGACGCCTACCACAGCATGGCTTGCCAAGTGGTGCCATGTCTGCACCCGGGATCCGAACTGGCGAACCCCGGGCCACCAAAATGGAACGCACTCAACTGCCGCACCACCAGGCTGGCCCTGAGACACTGTTAATACATGGATTAGAGTGTGCAACCAAAGTATCCCATGGATTATTTCACAATCTATATAGTTGCAATCAATTTCTATTCAGAGACATATATGGTGGCCCTTCTAAGGTTTGAAAATTTTGACGCTAAAAGCCATTTTAAATAAGAGCCCATAAGAAATGGAGCCTTAGCTGCTTAAGGTCTCTAAATTGAAAGGGATTAAGATATGTCAAGTTTCATCTGAAATGGAAGGTCCCTGAAAAGGTCCAAGGAGCCAAGCAGACCTGCCCTTTGGCGTAAATGATGCTCTCTTTAAGGCCAGCTTCACCTTGGGGGTAGGATGCTCACAGCTCCCTCAGCAGGGAGGAGCCTAAAACACGGGTCAGTCTCAAGCCTTTATAGAAATGAGGACAGGTGGGGAGAGTGAAGGCCCAGGGAGTGGACGTGGTCAGGTGAAGGGACCACCCTGTCTCCAGAGGTAACTTCCTGGTAACTCCTCTTTCTTTTTATTTTTTTTAAGATTGGCACTTGTGCTAATATCTGTTGCCAATCTTCTTTTTTTCTTCTTCTTCTAACATCTTACGTAGTTGTATATTCTAGACGTGAGTGCTTCTGGCTGTGTAATGCGGGACGCTGCCTCAGCATGGCCTAATGAGCGGTGCCACGTCCACTCCCAGGATCCGAACCAACGAAACCCTGGACCACGGAAGCAGAGCGCGCCAACTTAACCACTCGGCCACGGGGCCGGCCCCCCTCCTTCTTGAAAATAAAGTACTTTGATTATTGCAGTCATGTCTTCCTTCCCCTTCACTCTTTGCTTCCTCCCTACAACCAAACAGAACAAAATGGCTATTGGAATGAATGCCTGGACTGTTTCTTCTCCCACCTGTAGACATTACCACCTGGGTGGGTGGGGCCCCTTGTTCCTTTGCCTCCTTTCCCTAGCTCCCTACTGAAAGAACACAGGTGCAGTTACCGATAGATTATTCATTGGGATGCACCGGCCAGTCCTTCATTTACTAAAGTAGAACAGGTTCCTCAAGCAAGGCCTTAGCTGAGTTGGTGAGGGACTCAGCCTCTTTCTGGCAGCTCCACTGACTCAGGGAAGGCATCTTGCTGCCTCGATGCCTGGTTGGTAATGGAGCCTGGAAAATCCATGCATGTGCAGCTCAAGTTCTCCAACAGTCTGCTCTCTGTGGTACTTTGGGCTTGAGGGGCTTGACTGGAGAACCTGGACTATTCCTGTGGATGCCTTAGGGGAGAGCAAGACAAGGTGTAAAGCATTTCCACTACTCCGGAAGGTTCCTGGGGGTTCCTGTTTCTAATTGGCCTAGATACCATATAGGCTCTTGGTGGTCCTAAAATTAACAGAGGCCTCCAGTTTCAGAGAGAATCACAACAAAACAGTGTGGTACTGGTGACCCCCATCCCTAACAGAGGGTCACCAGCCACAGAGCAGATTTCTTAAGCCTTCTTGGTCCCTTTCCAAACCACAGCAAGAGAACTAAGCTCTGAGAAGGGAGGGGCCGGCAGTATCGGAGTCAGGTCCCATCCCCCACACTAAAACCACACACAGACATTCCAAGCCTACCCCAGGGAAGCAGAGAAGAGCTTTGAATCCCTTCTGATATTAGTTTGGACAAATTTTAATAACTAAAATGACCTTAGAGATATCAAATCTGTCTAATACTAAGATGGAAAGGATGAGTTGACAGAACGTGGTTGAAAGCAGTGCTTAAAAAATATATCAAGCCATTTTCTTATATTTCCTTCTTCACGTTGAGGCTCCTCAAATAAACTGGTTGCTGAAAATGTATAGTAGTTTAGTTTCTGTAAATTTTAAATGTAGAGACTAAACAACACTACAGAGAGAAAAAGAAATGGGCAAAAAGCTTCAACTTTTTCTAGTTCTCTCCCAGAGGGTGTTCCTTTTTATGGATAGAGACTAGGTGTTTTATGTGGGGTCCTGACACCAGCAGTGCCCAAGCTGCAGGCTCTGATCAGCCCCTCTGCCTCTCTAGTCTCAGCTTCCTTGTCCATCAGATGCCCCACAGTACTGGCCCCCCAGCTGCTCCCAATTTTCCCTTGACTTGCTTGTGAATGATTCACAAGCTGATCTTTTATAGGGGCCAGAGCAGCTGAAACACATGAAATGTAGATTAAACACAACTCAAATAGTTACCCCACATAAAACACCAGTTACATAAGCAAAGAGAGTCTTTCACTCCAGGGTTTGTGTGTTACTCTGGAAGTCAGACTAAATCTCTCCCAAAGTGGAGATACTGGATAGACATTGATGCTGCAGCAGGAGCCTGATGTGGTGGCTGTGGGATGGGTCACCTGGGCCCCCTGAAGTCTCCGCCCCCTTGATGCTGGCAGCCAGCAGCTGGCTTTTCCACCGCAGCTCTTTTGCCATCCCAGTATTAAAGAAAGAGAGAGGAAATACACCAAATCTCCTATTGAAGTAGATACTTATGGCTTCTTTTTCTTCCCCTTAAAATGTTTCTAAAAAGTTAAGTATATCAAATGTACAATAAATACAGATAAAAATATAACAGCACGCATTTACCTATATGCAGGTTTTAAAGTTGTTAACATTTGGCCACATTTGTTTCAGATTAAAAAATAACAATAAAAAAGAAAGGAAGGAAGGAAGGAGAAAGAAACAAAGGAAAACATTTTAGTTGCAGTTGAAATGCCTCCCCAACCTCTCCCCAAAGGTAATGACTTTCTTATTGTTCATATGCATTTTTCCTGCTCATGTTTTTATGCTTTTTCTACATATTTGTTCATGAGTATATATATTATTGTGTGTTTTAATATTTTACATAAAGGGTATTATTCTGAAAATCACTTCTTATAACTTGCACTTTTTGTTGAACGTTACGTTTTCGATTAATCTGTGCTGAAATATATAGATGTTATCCATTTTAACTGAGTACACTATTTCATCGTAAAATGATGCAACCACAATTATCTGGTCCACAATTTGTATTAACCCTCCAACCTATTCACATTGCAAGCACTGCTGCAGTGGACACCCTTGTATATATCTCCTTCTGCTCCTGTCTGCACGGCATGCACCTGAAGAGAGAACTGATTCCCTGAAGGGTACGAGCATCTTCTACATTAGCAGATGTTGCAAAACTGCTCTTCTAAGCGGCTGTGCAAATTTACTTCCCATTGGTAATATATCAGAGTTCCTGTTGCTCAACATCCTTGCTAACATTTGGCATTACCAAACTTTACAATTTTAGTCATTCTGATAAGTGTGAAATGGCATCTATCTCATTTGTCATTCTAATTGACTTTTCCCTAATTACTGGCGAAGCTGAGGATCTTTTCATATGTTTGTTGGTCTTCAGAGGATTCTCTTTTATTAGCTGTTTATATCCTTTGCTCATTTTTCCATTGTGTTGCCTTTTTCTTAGTGATTTGTATTTCCATCTATTTTGGAATAGGAATCCTTTCTTGGTTGAAATATGAATTGCACATGTGTCCTGTTCATTCTCCTGATTCTTTCTGGCGGCTGTGGCTGTCCCTCTCGTTGGCGTGGCAACAACAGAGGCTTGGGTTTGGACTTGGGGCTGGAGATGAAGACGTAGCTTTTCCATTGGCTGTGGTTTTGGCCGTGAAGGTGCGCGCAAAAGCATTCTTCGTTAGGCCCAGCCTAGCTCCCTACAGTGCTGCAGGGAGATTTGGGGCTGAAGTTCCTGATAAAGGGTTATGTGTTTTGTTTTCTTCTCTGTGTACCTCATAGGAAGGAGTGGTTATTTAGGAAGGGATAGGATTCCAGTGATCCTACCTCTGTGTTTCTCATGGCTAGCTGCACATTCAAATCACCTGGGGAACTTCCAAAAATAACATGGGTAACCTGGCCTTGCCACAGAAAAATTAAGTCAGAATTTCTGACAATGGATGCCAGATATCAATATTTTAAAACTCTCCGGGTGATTCTAATGTGTAGCCAGGGTGCCACACCACTGCCTTGGACAAACACCATCTTAACTGTGTCCCATTATTATTTCCAACACTTTGAAGTTCAAGTCAAGACACCTGCCCTCATTAAGAATTATTAATTAGCTATGGGGAGAGGTTAAGAATTCTCTCGGCAGATATGAAACAACTATTAACATGTGTATTTTTAAAAGGCCAAGAGACTGATTAGTATGTGATACAACAAAGCTTCCAGATCATGTGCAGCGCTGAGGTCCACGAGCCAGGGAGTGCCATATTCCCACTCCCCACCCCCTCCATCATTTGATCTTTGTTTTGGTCTCCTCGGAAGACAAAGATGCTCAGTCTGTAACATTTTTGCAGCTGGGAGGGTGGTCCCTGGAGCCTGAAGCCTTCACTTTATGCCAGGGGTTGCAATGGTGACCCTGCAGAGTTTACAGTATTTTTCTGTCCTGATTACTCCCTTCTCTATTTTCCAGTTAATCCTTCTACTCAGAATGTTCTGTGCTATGTTGTGCTGCGTTTTAATTCCACAAAGAACCCCGTGGGCACTGACCAGCCCGGCTCCCACTCTCCAGAGCACCTGTGAGTCCCCCTTGGCTTTGAAGCTTTCTTGGAGGTCGGTCCAAATGTCTCCCGCACACATCGCGGGGGAGAATGGAGGTTCTTAGAAGATGCTGAGTCTCTGTGGACAAACTATTTCCAGATTTCCCTTTTAGGCCACTCAATTCCTCTCTCCAGGGGAATCAAGATTTCCTTTTTACGTTTGCAGACTGTTCATATGCAATCCCAAAGATCCTTGGGGTATGTGAGCAGAAGGCAACTGGACTATTTTCAAAAGGACATGTGACTAAACTCTTGAAATATCTGCTGAAAGGAACTACTAGGCGCTCACTACCTCTATTTAGTGATTAGAAACTCTCTGATCAATTACGGAAGGCCTGAAATTTCATGTTATCTTCTCCACCCATCCTCCCAGGTCTTCGCTGACTTATGGTTTGTTCTCCACTTCCTATGTCAACAGCATTAATTTAAAAATTCAGCTACAGCTGTGCTATAGCCTCTTTCCATGCTGAGGGCACGATTCTTTTCGTTTATCTTGTTTTCCACTTCAACTCTTAATTTTTTCTTGTCTTGTAAGAATGTTATTGTTTATCTCACGTAATTGTTTGCTTTGAAACTTGGGTTTCAAAAACAATTTTTAGTACTCCCTTCAGAAGGCTTACCCAACTCTGTAACCAATTGGTGTCAGCTCAAGAGGATGGATATGGAAGGGGACAAAATTGTTCACTTTTTCTTTATAAAACTTTATCTATCTACACTTTCTTAAAATGGGCACACATTACTTCAGCAATTAAAAATATTAAAAAATAAGTTCAGTCACAAATAAAACTTTTTTTAAAGAGTGCACCCTTTGTTGGAATTTATGCAACCCCATAAAATGCACATTTTCTGATAAATGTACACATTACATATACATATATAAATACGTACATATAAATACATTCATGTTTATAAAGCACTTAGGACACTGCTCAGCACATAGTAAGCCCAGAAGGTAGTAAAAACACAAAAACAAATATGTGTGCCATCATTTAACAAGACAAAGGATTTACATTAAATCCGTAAGTGAAAGGAAATTCTGAGTCAAGGGTGAAAATACAGTACTTAGCCCAGTGTGAAGCATATTGCATTACTGACGGATAACTTCTGCTGTTTTCTTTGTTCTCACTGAGAAACTGGAATGAGTTAAAGTCAAGGAGCATGCTGAGGTTTAACTCGTTCCATAGTTCCGAAATGACACAGGCATGATTTAAAGCCAGAGCCTGCCCAGGTCGTTAGTTCTAGTGGAAGTTGCCTGTCTTTGATTGATTACACAGGACCAGGGGTTCTGGACACCTATTGTGACTGACTGGGGCTGAATGCAGCCAGGCAGGTGGTTCACTGCGTTGCCATAGTTTTTCTGGTTCCAGTTAAAGCCCTTGGATTGGAGTAGCTATGGGATTGATCTGGGACTCCTTGGCTGGTCCAGGGCCCGGCATTCACTGCTACTGCCCCAAACACTCTGGGCTATTTTCAGGCCAGACCAGGGCACCCCAAACCTTGAGACTGACAAGTAGACTCTGGGCCCTGACCAGGGCTTTAGTCACGTACAGAAGTGGAGTTGGGCTCTAAGCTAAGCTCCAAGGGGAGGGGGAGGCAGGGTCAATCAGGAGCAGTCAGAGCTGGAATGGTCTGAGATAGACTGAATCCTACTCTGACTCCTGTCCAGCAGCGAGGTCAGGCTGGACGGGCTTTGACTTCAGCTTAGTGGGTTTGGCCAGCACTGGGGTCAGCTTTAGTTTTGGCCCAGCTGAGTTGGTATCAACACCGCCCTTCCAACTTAAAGTTTTCCTTGAAGGCAATCAAAACTAGGAGAGAATTACATTTGCAATATATTTTTTGCAAATATGTCTTTCTAATCTTAGTACTTTGTAGCTGCATTTCTTCTTTGTTGTTGTTATTAGAAAAAATATTTTTCTGAATCATAAATAAACAAAACCAAAAAAAGCTGTCTTAAGTGGTTACATTGGTGGTTGGAAATGGTGCTCTCGCTAAATTTAAAAAAAAAAAAGCGTAACTTGCTTTCATTGGAATGGGAAATTCCACAGGGACTTGTAAAAAAGCACAGGGGCTTTTTTCTGTTCTTAGGCACCAATTCAAAGAATTCAATTGTTAATGGATCAATAATCCTAAAACTATCATAACTTCTGAGAGAATCCATCCTGCTGGGGTTTCTTTAAGTTTAAGGGAGAATATTTTTATGAGGCTTACTTTGGTGAGGGAGAATTGAGTGTGGATTCATGATTTTGCAGGAAGGGATAGTTCTGGAACATTCCTAATGACTCCGTTCAGAGTGAGGAGCCAAGTTCATCCTCTGGGACCACACGCTCATGTCCTTCTGGCTATTCTAGCTGCCAAGGGAAGTCCCAGAGCACCTCCTGTCCTAAGACAACTGGTTAGGGCGGGGACCAGTCAGAAATATAAAGTGAAAGCACCAGAGACTCTTGCCGTCCATGTCCCAGGCCTACATTCTTACTTGGCTTGCTTAGCCTCCTTTAGCCCCTTGAATTGGTGCCCCTTGAGCACCTGGCTTTCCCAAAGGGATAGGAGCTTATTTATAACGACTGCAGGGCAAAATCAGCCATGCTGGAAATTAATTGTACGCATGTTTAATATGTAAGATATCTAAACATTTCAGTTTCAGTCTCATTTCATTTCAGTTCTCCAAAGACACATCCTGGCCAAAATATTGATTGTCATATTTAGACATGGGCTGGATAGTTCTCTGTTTATTAAGAGCAGATGTGCTCATGGTTGGAGAATGATTTCTCTTACGAGTTGTGTCCACCTGATGGCATAGCAGAGATTCAACAAATACTTGTTAAATAAATGAATAAAAAATAAAGAATAGATCCAGGTCTATTCAGAAGCATTTATCGAGCAGCTTGTATGTCCTGGAAGAACAGATACAAAGAGCTGGCCACAACTCTGGCCAATCTCAGCCTCACACTTGGTGGGTCATCCAAACAATTGAGAGATGATTTCCCCCCTCCTCTCATGTAGTCAGTTACTCTGTGAGCACAATTTAAGGGTGAATTTCTACATATTGTACAATGGAGTCATCATATCGATATCAGGGCTGCTCAACTTGGGCACTAGTGGCATTTTGGACAGGATAATTCTTGGTTGTGGGGACTGTCCTGTGTGCTATGGGATATTTAGCAGCCTTCCTGGCCTCTGTCCACTAGATGCCAGAAAGACACCACCCTCCACCCCAGTTATGACAACTAAAAATGTTTCTAGACATTGCCAAATGTCCTCTGGGGGAAAAGTGACCCTGAGTTAGAAACCACGAATCTATATAAAAGAATAATAGACAGTTATGCCATCTTAAGCAATATTAAAATTACAGAAAAACCCAGTGAGCCATTTTTTTTTCTGTTCAGTGAAGGTGTTCTGTAATATGTTCCAAGGAACACGCACTGAATGGATTTTTCTCTGAGAAGCAAGGCTCTCGTTTATGGGAACAATAAGTGCAGAGATTTGTAGTTATAAAACTTACAAAAAATAATATTTGATTACTTTTGAAACAGAATAAAAGAAAAATGAAGACCCAATGGTCATAATCCTCACTCTGATGAACTCTAACATTAAAAAAGTAAAATGAATAAGTATGCATGGTAAAAAATTGATACAAGAAGGGAAAAAGGGAAAATAAATGTCTCCCTCCTTCTGCTCCAAGCCCCCTTTCTCTCCTCAAAGCTAACCACTTCCAACATTTTTCATTTCAGAAAAAAATGTGCAGTAAGGAAAGTTTAAGCTTTCCTTTGGGAGAACTCGAATAGACATAGGTGTGAACTTGAGGGGGAGACGGGCCGGTGACTCGAAGCTAATGCTAATTCTGAACAAATCAGAAAGGGAGACCCGGGCTTTGCTTTCACTGAAAGCGTGTGAGAGTATGCATTACTTCTCTGCCCTCCTTAGAAAGGGAGAATCTTCTTTTTCCCATGGGCACTTGCTGCATATTTTGGAAATTTAGCTGTTTTTAGTTTAAATCTGATAGAGTTTTCACTCACAGAGCAAGCTTGCTGAGACTGGTTTTTTGGCAGAGAGTTCTGTCCCCATCTTTGTTAAGGCTGACCTGTTGTGGTGGTGCCAGGGACTCATTTACTGCCTTTTTTCCTCAGTACACAGGGCACCCACTCTTCCACTGCATTATCGTGCTGTTCTGGAGAGAACAATTCGGTCTTTGTTGTGCTGCTGAGGATCCCCGGCCAGGCCCCGTGAGTGGATGCAGGTTTCTAGAGAATTGGGCACCCGTGGGCACCATGGTGACTGTCCTCTCCTTTCAAGACGCCTGTGGATTTCAGCAGCTTTCCTTAATGAGTCGGCTCTTCAGAAAAGTTCTGAATTTGTTTGATGTCCTGAAGCACTTGTGGTTCTTTGTCTAAAAATGTAGACATTCTCTAAGCATGCTTTTCATCCCGTGAATGAATCTCTTTCTGTGTCCTGGCCTCTAACACCCTAAAGTTCAGAGGCATACAAGTAAAAAGGGGCATTTGTACGAGAAAACGAAGATTTCAGGACACAGAGTTTTTTGACTGTTGGTGACCTTTCGTGACATTTTCCCTCAACATATTACCATTTGTTCATCCACTTATTCACGCAGTCACAGACATTAATTAAACCACAACTATATGCAAGAGACTTTGCTGGGCACTGTGTGGAACGCAGGGGTCCCTGGGAGGGAGCAGACCAGAGTGGCTGAGAGCTCGAGTTTGGGAATCAGAACACTTGTTGGCTTTGCCTCTTCTGGGCTGGGTGATCTTGAGCAAATCACTTAATCTCCCTCTCTCGGATTCCACATCTGAAACATCAGAATCTACTTTATAGGGTTATTGTGAGAATTTATTGAGATTTGCTGGCCAAGCATCTTCTAATCACTCATTCGATATTCACTTAAAAAAGAGAGCAACTTGTAGTCTAGAATGGAAACAAGACATTTATGCAGATAATTATATCATATGTGGTAAAGAACAGTAAACGCCATGAGAATTAAAAAGGAGGGTGGATTAACAGAGGAAGTAGCAGTAGCTAATCTAACAAAAAAGCCCCAAGCCTGTGGTTTAATGCAACAGGTATGGCTTTTTGGGTACCTCTCTTCCAAGTAACTCAGAGATCCTAGCTCCTTCCATCTTGAGGCCTTCTAGAGCTTCAGAATCATTCACTTCGACGTACATGAGGGGGAAAAAAGATAGTGTGTGTGAAATATTGCTTGGGATGTTTTGTAGCTAGGCCTGTATATTAGTTATCTATTGTAGTGTAACAAATGGCCCCAAACTTAGCAGCTTAAAACAGCCCATAGTTTCTGTGGGTCAGGAATCTTAGAGTGGCTTAGCTGGGTGGTTGTAGCTTTGGGTCTCTCATGAGCCTGCAATCAAGATTTGGCTGGGCTGCAGTCATCTGAAGGCTTGAGTGAGGTTGGAAGATCCTCTTCCAAGAAGGCTCACCCACATGGCTATTGGCAGAAGGTCTCAGTTCTTTGCTGGCTGTTGGCAGGAGACCTTGGTTCCTTGCCATGTGGACCTCTCCATTGGGATGTTTGAGTGTCCTTACAACATGGCAGCCAGCATCCCCCAGAACCAGTGATCTAAGAGAGAGGGAGAGCAAGGAGGAAGCTCTAATGCCTTTTAATTTGTAGTCTCAGAAATCACATGCAGCCACTCCCACTGTATTTGTTCATTAGAAGAGAATGACTAAGTCTAACCCACACTCAAGGGGAGAGGAATTAAGCTCCAATTCTTGAAAGGAGGAGTATCAAAGAATTTGTGGACCAAATGTATATTGAACACAGAGCTCCTGAGACCCTTGGAATTTCCTAAGTGATAAGAGCAGATAAAGGTGAAAGGATTTGATTATTTATAAGAAGCCCTTTTCAACCACACCTGAGTTTATTTTAATGAGATGACTTTTGGAAAGTCCCTGAGGATGGGAGGCTGGTTGCCAGGGGAACCAACCATGTGATTAAAGGGTTGGAACTCTCAGCCCCACTCCCTGCAACCTCCAGTGAGGGAAGAGGGACTGAGGTTGAGTTAATCACCAATCATGCCTACATGATGACATCTCCATAAAGATCCCTCAAGAATGGGGTTCAGAGAGCTTCCTGGTTGGTGAATGCGTCCGCGTGCCAGGACCGCGGTACACCCCAAATCCACAGGGACAGAGGCTCTCATGCTTGGCACCCTCCACACCTCGACCTTTTATCTCTTCATCTGGCTGTTCATCTATATCCTTTATCATCTTCTTTGTAATATAATAAACTGGTAAATGTAAGTAAATGTTTCCCTGAATTCTATGAGCCATTCTAGTAAATTATCGAACGTGAGGAGGGGCCCTCGAAACCCCGATTTATAACCAGTCAGTCAGAAGTGCAGGTAACAACCTGGGATGTGCAATTGGGATCTGAATTTGGGGGGCAGTCTTGTGGACCAGAGCCCATCACTTGTGGGATCTGAATGCTAAACTCCAGGTAGACAGTGTCAGAACTGGATTGAATTGCAGGGTGCCCACCTGGCGTTGGAGAATTGGTCACTGTGGCGAAAAAAACCCACACATCTGGTCACAGAAGTGAGGAGAATCGTAGAAGAAAACAAGGAGTTCCCCTTTTGTAGATTCTAATTCTTTCCTTGCTCCTCACTAGCTGTGTACCTTTGGGCAATTTACTTAGCCTCTCTGTCTCCGTTTTGTCACCTGTATCATGGGAACAATAATATCCCTTTTCAAGGATGTTTAGGAGGATTTGAGAATATGTGTAAAATACTTAGGGCAGTAAATGGTAGCTCCAATGATCAACAGGGCCTCTTTATGGTGAATGAAGAAACAGGCCTGGAGAGTTTTAACAAATCACTCAAAATCACATAGGGAGTTAGTTAGGAAGTGAATTAGAGCCTCACATGAGACCCAGTATGAACAAAGGCAGAGAGGTCAGAAATATCACCTGGGTCTGGAACAGAGGTGGCAGAGGAAGGTTTGTGCAGAGATGGGTGGGGCAACACCGGCCCTTGAGAGCAGGAGAGGAGCTTGAGCTTGACACAGTAAAGAGGAGGATTGGGTCCTAAATTCTTGAGCAGGGACGTGTTTTATGCAAACGTATTCTGAGATTCAGTTGCAAACAGATGAATGATATAATTAATACAATGGACTTTAAGTCAGGACTAGGAATACAGTCATTCAGCCACCAAGCTCAGTGGAGAAAAATCTACGAAAAGCACCAGAGGCTTTTCATCCTTCTCAGCCTGTAGTCAGGGAAACAAGGAGCCTAAAAAAGATATCACCAAAGAAACACTGTTTTGAAAATATCTATAAAGGAAAGAGGAGAACCAGCTACGTATGCTATGCCCATGTTCCCATGGCAGCATGCGTCTGTATGGAGTGACTGTCCTTTAAGGCACAATGTAATCATGTGTGTGCGTGCGTGTGTGTGTGTGTGTGTGTGTGTGTCAGGGGCAGGTGTGGAGGAATACTACCCAGCTCACATGGTGTTGTAGTTGGGAGGGAGGGTATAAGCACATAGCCTCCTATAGCCTCCACAGGTAGATGAGGAATTCCCAGGAGCTTTTTGAGCATTTAGCTCTTATGGAAAATGAGCTGTGGAGTAGCATCTCAGAGGTCATTTTGGGTCATTATAGAAAATATCAGCCAGAACCTGGGATTTCGAATGCATGCAAATGGGAAGGTGCTCTGGGTAAGAGTGGGGCAGGCAGTGTGTTGTCATGGAAAGAACTGAGGACGGAGGGTCAGATGGACATGCTTTGGAATCCAGCCTTAGTACTAACTCACTGAGGGGCCTGTGGCAATTTGTCTCATCAATACATTGGTGTCTGAGACTCCGCACTGAAAGAAAATGATAAAATCTACCTTTAGTGGTATTGTGAAAATCAAAGGAGGCATCTTAAATACAGTACCAAGGCATATGGGAGCATGCAACACATTTATTTTCCTTCCCTCTCTTCTCTTCTAAATAAGAGATTCTCAAACTTTAGGTATATGAGTCAACTGGGAGATGCAGGCCTCACCCCATCCCCAAGAATCTGATCCAATAGCTTGCAAATGGGGCCCTGGAATCTGCATATTTACCTTGGGCCACAGGCGGTCTGATGAGGCGATCCAACAACCACACATTGAAAAGCACTGTCCTAGAGGAGTCAAGAACTAAAGAAAAAACAGAAGTTAAAGGATAAGATCTCAGATGAGTACCAGGAGTCCTTTCTTGGCTATTTTATTATCCAGGTGGATAAGGAGGAGTTGTTAGGAGCAGCCAGATCACTTTCCAGAGATGTCAGTCACAGTGGCCCCAGGCCAATAAAACACACCTATAGCAAAAGTCTTGTTTTTTTTCCCTTCAGTTTTATTGAGATATAATTGACACACAGCACTGTATAAGTTTAAGGCATACAGCGTAATGACTTGACATGCATGTATTGTGAAATGATTCCCACAAGAACTTAGTTGACATCCATCCACCTCATTTAGTTACAAAATTTTTTACCCCTTGTGATGAGAACTTTTGGGATCTACTCTCCTAGCACCTTTCCAATATACCATGCAGCAGTGTTAACTATATTCAGCGTGTTGTACGTTACATCCCCAGTACTCACGTATCTTATAACTGGAAGTTTGCACCATTTGACTGTCTTCATCCAATTCACCCAAAGCCCCGTTTTTCAGCTGAATCAATGTACTCTCCTTGTGGAAGTCTAGATGAGGCACTGAGCACTGCAGAACTTGTGCGTGGCCCGAATCCAGAGTTGTTCATCCCTTTGTTGCTTCAATGGTTCACGTGTCCACTCATGAACTGAATTCCTGCTACGTGAAGCTTAAACAAAAGTACAGCACGTGCTCTCTGCCCTCAAAAGCAGATGTTGAAGTATGACAATTTGAGTTTCTACAAAGGACGACAGGACAGAATATGACAAAAGTGCAAACTGAGCAGTAGAGATACCAAGTTCTATAGCTGTGGGGATTCAGGAGATGTGGACCCAAAAAGGTTTACTGGAACCTATGGGAACCCGGCCGGGACTTGAAAAGGGAGTTTGGTTTGAATGTGTAGAGTGAGGGGAGGCGTCCCAGCTGTCCTCCTTCATTGAATCCTTCTTTTTTATTTATCATTTTGTGAATTGTGATATATCCTTTCGTCTGTTTTTAGATGTGTTGCTAAGTTTTGTTGTTGTTCAAACCAGTACCTCTGCACCTTATTGTTAATTATAATATGCTCTATTTCCTGGGACAGCTGAGCAAACCTGTATTTTTTTTTCTTAGACAATTTTTTGGTAATTTCACCTGCCTATTTTCTGAAATACATTTTAGAATGAATTTCTGATCTTCTGAAAAAAATCCATTAACAAGTATAAAGTATATGATTTGATCCATTAATTAGAGAAGAATTCAAATTGCTGCCCTGCTTCATTTTCCTGTTTAAAAACTTTTTCAACTTGGCTCAGGCCCACTTAGGTGCAGGCCCAGCCCCTTGGATAAGCTCGTGAGGCCGCTAAACTGCGTGAGGCCGAGACTGTTCCTAAGAATCAGTAGCATTAGTTAGCCAACCTTGGTGACCCAAAGGAACATTATCACCACAAACCGGGGACAGGTCTATCTCAAGAATCTTCTGCCCCACAATAGCAACTCTAATTGGCAGGATTAAACTACAGACCGTTGCCAGGCATCAGAGTGATAAAGTCGGTTTCTCCCAGCCTGATTCCCAAATCAGGTAAAATGAAAAGAGAGCCGGGTTCAGCCTGCTGTGTCCTGACATGGCCCGGCTCTGCAGGTCTGTCTAAGTGGCTCCCATCAGTTCCCTGGGGATTGTGATCAAGATGCTCGTTAAAGAGAAAAGGTACTAAGGCGCATTCAGCTCCTGTTATGAGCCATGTGTTTTACCTGTGTCAATCCTTAAACCTCACGCTTGCTCTCTGTCTAAGTATATCCTTTACCCGCTTTATCTCTTTCTTTTTGCAACAATCTCATAGGTAATACATATCATTAAATCTAGCCGAAGTTTAGTTAAATTGCACGTTGACACAGAACAGTACTGATCTATTTGACTCCAACATCCGTGCCTTTTCTTTTCTACTATGCCATCCAACCCCGACACCAAGGCCAACGAGGCATGAATACAGACATACGCACCAATGTTCCTACAAACAAGGAGGCATTTGTATTGTCCAAAACATAGAGTGGTCTGAGTTTATGTTAAGGAAATAATGACTGCAATTTTTCCAATAAAGAGAATATCCAAAATATCTAGCAGTGTGGTAGTCTCAGGGAGCTGGCTGTGTTGGAGCCGACTTGTGTATATTAGCCTGCAAGAGTCAGTTGTTAAATTTTCAGGAATTTTGTAAGCCAGTTGTTAAACCCATTCATCAGTAGAAATTAAATTACATAAACTTATGATTAAATAAATTATATAAAAACAAATGTCTACATGCAACTCACTACTTCCTAATTATTTTATTACATTTTACTATTATCTCTGCTTCTGAGGTAGAAATATTATATAATGGTACACTGTTGTGTGCATCTCTTCCCAATTGTGTGATTCAGTTGCAATTTTCAGTGTAATTTTGTTGGTAGTTTGAAATGAGCCATGGGAGTTGTAGCCACACTATGGAAATTGGTAAATATAACAAACCAGGGCGTAGTTTCTCCAGGAGAGCTGGTTGTTAAACATTGACCAACACACCAATGGTCAGTCTGCATGAGATATTGTCATGAATTCTCTTTATAAGGAAATAAACAGTCTGTAGAACTAATGACTATCTTCTATAAACGCAATAGTGCTTTCCACTCAATAGAGACTTGACTGGGAAGTCAAGAAAATAGAAAGTCTGCTGGAACATTGGTAATGTGAGTAGTAAAGATTCCTTACATCAGAACAACACTCGGTCATTCACAAAATTGTGGCACACAGACTCTTGTGTGAGCTTGATAGTGATCCCGGAAGGTAGTGCCTTTGTCCTCAAGGAAAACCAAGCCTGATTTCTTGTGCTTACAGTGACAGAAGCCCTGGAGTGTCGCTAATGCCTTTTTCAGAATACTCTGCTTGCTGGCCCTCAGTGTTAATGGCCAAGAGGTGGCAGCCCTAGCTGGTGAGGTGTGTGAACACCCGTTCAGAGCTGGTTGTGGGACATGGTATCTGGCTGGCTTTCTTTAACTCCTTTTATGACTCCTGATTCTGGGCACTGACAGCCCATTGCCCCACTGAGTGTACACTGGTTTATTCTGGGTGACCTTCCCTAAGGGTCAGATTTACCTCCGTGGGAATAAAGTATCTGGAAATGAGTAACACAGAATAATTGGGAAGAGTGTCAGAAAAGAAACTCATAGCCTCAAATGTAAAATCCTACGTGTCTATTCCAGTGCCAAGAGAAAAGGCCATAAAGCAAACTTGACATTTTAAGGTAAATATGGTCTTTTAGGGATCCTCAAATCTTAGTGGGTTGGTACTCATGACAGGAATATAGTTAAGTTTTCTTTGGATATTGTTCCTCTTTTTCTATTGTTTTCATTAAAAATTTAGAAAGCAATTCATGTCACTGTAAAAATTTTAAACAATTTTTTAGAGTATAAAGCTAAAAGGGGAGTTCCCTTTTTATCTCTGCATACTGAGGATAATGACACTACGGTATATATCCTTCAAGAACTTCATACATACACACTTACACTTACATAAGTGATTTGAAAATTTTAGGTAAAAAATTGGATCATATTATCTATGTAAATAGTTTTGTGACCTGCTCTGTTCACAACATTTCTTGAGGAAGATCCAGCCCATACTTTGAATGAACAATAGAGAATTCCATTGTGCCAATGTACCATAATGTATTTAAAGAGCCCCCTGTTCCAGAGCAATCAGGCAAGAAAAAGGAATAAAAGGAATCCAAATAGGGAGGGAAGAAGTGAAACTCTCGCTGTTTGCAGATGACATGATCTTATATATAGAAAACCCCAAAGAATCCATTGGAAAACTCTTAGAAGTAATCAACAACTACAGCAAAGTTGCAGGGTATAAAATCAATTTGCATAAATCAGTAGCATTTCTATACTCCAATAATGAACTAACAGAAAAAGAACTCAAGAACACAATACCATTCACAATCACAACAAAAAGAATAAAATACCTTGGCGTAAATTTAACTAAGGAAGTGAAGGACCTATATAATGAAAATTACAAGGCCTTTCTGAGAGAACTGAATGACGACATAAGGAGATGGAAAGACATTCCATGTACATGGATTGGAAGAATAAATGTAGTTAAAATGTCCGTTCTACCTAAAGCAATCTACAGATTCAATGCCATCCCAATCAGAATCCCAACGACATTCTTTACAGAATTAGAACAAAGAATCCTAAAATTCATATGGGGCAACAAAAGACCCCGAATTTCTAAAGCAATCCTGAGAAAAAAGAACAAAACGAGAGGCATCACCATCCCTGACTTCAAAACATACTACAAAGCTACAGTAATCAAAACAGCATGGTACTGATACAAAAACAGGTGCACAGATCAATGGAACAGAATTGAAAGCCCAGAAATAAAAGCACACATCTATGGGCAGCTTATCTTTCACAAAGGAGCTGAGGGCCTACAATGGAGAAAAGAAAGTCTTTTCAACAAATGGTGCTGGGAAAAGTGGAAAGCCACATGTAAAAGAATGAAAATTGACCATTCTTTTTCACCATTCACCAAAATAAACTCAAAATGGATCAAAGACCTAAAGGTGAGACTTGAAACCATAAAGCTTCTGGAAGAAAACGTAGGCAGTACACTCTTTGATATCAGTATTAAAAGGATCTTTTCGGACACCATGCCTTCTCAGAGAAGGGAAACAATAGAAAGAATAAACAAATGGGACTTCATCAGACTAAAGAGCTTCTTCAAGGCAAATGAAAACAGGATTGAAACAAAAAAACAACCCACTAACTGGGAAAAAATATTTGCAAGTCATATATCTGACAAAGGCTTAATATCCATAATATATAAAGATCTCTCACAACTCAACAACAAAACATCAAACAAACCAATCAAAAAATGGGCTGGAGATGTGAACAGACATTTCTCCAAAGAAGATATACTGATGGCCAATAGGCACATGAAAAGATGCTCATCATCGCTGATCATCAGGGAAATGCAAATCAAAACTACACTAAGATATCACCTTACACCTGTTAGAATGACAAAAATATCTAAAACTAATAGTAACAAATGTTGGAGAGGTTGTGGAGAAAAAGGAACCCTCATACACTGCTGGTGGGGATGCAAACTGGTGCAGCCACTATGGAAAACAGTATGGAGATTCCTCAAAAAGTTAAAAATAGAACTACCATACGATCCAGCCATCCCACTACTGGGTACTTATCCAAAGAGTTTGAAGTCAGCAATCCCAAAAGTCCTATGCACCCCAATGTTCATTGCAGCATTATTTACAATAGCCGAGACACGGAAGCAACCTAAGTGCCCATCAACAGACAAATGGATAAAGAAGATGTGGTACATATATACAATGGAATACTACTCAGCTGCAAAACAAAACAAAATCATTCCATTTGCAATAACATGGATGGACCTTGAGGGAATTATGTTAAGTGAAATAAGCCAGCTAGAGAAGGATAATCTGTGTATGACTCCACTCATATGAGGAATTTAAAATTATGGACTAAGAACAGTTTAGTGGATACCAGGGGAAAGGTGGGGTGGGGGGTGGGCACAAAGGGTGAAGTGGTGCACCTACAACACGACTGACAAACACTAATGTACAATTGAAATTTCACAAGATTGTGAGCTATCATTAACTCAATAAAAAAAAATAAATAGCCCCCTGTTGAAGAATATTGAAATTTTCTTCAATTATTTGCAACTAAAATAATACAATGAGTAAATATCCTTATAAATATACTCTATTTTATATAGTTATATAGTTATTTCTGTAGGATAGATATCAAGGAATAAAACTGTGGGGGTAAAAATGTATGTGCATTTACAATTTTGATTTTGTCAAACTCACCTGCAAAAGAGTTGTACCTGTTGGTACTCTCACCACATTATGGTAAAGTCCCTATTCTCTCCCCTGATCCTTACCAACATTTTGTATGAACAATCTTAAATTTTGGCCCATCTCAGGTGAAAACTTGTATCTTGTTCTTATTTTGCAACCATTTGACCTATTTTTTTTATTTCTTTGAATTTCCTGTTCATGCCCTTTGCTATTTTCCTATTAATTTGATTGACTTTATTTTACGATTTGTATGAGCTCTTTATATAGAGCTTTTTAAATCTTGACATATAGTATGGATATTAATATTTTATGTGCTACAAATATTTTCCCTCAATTTTCCATTTATCTTTTGTGTGTGTGTGTGACGAAGAGTGTCCCTGAGCTAACATCTGTGCCAGCCTTCCCCTATTTTATAACTGGGACGCTGCCACAGCTTGGCTTGATGAGCGGTATGTAGGTCCACATCCGGGATCCAAACCTGCAAACCCCGGGCCACCAAAGTGGAGTATGTGAACCTAACCACTATGTCACTGGACCAACGCCTCCATTTAGCTTTTAACTTTGTTAAAGTTGTATTTTAAGCCACATTAAGATTTTTACGTTCTTTTGTAGATAAATCTGATCTGTTCCTTCATGGTGTCTGGGTTTATGGTCTTGGGTCTTGTTTTGGATATTTTGAAATGCTGATAAGGTAACTGGAAAGCCTTAAGGAGAAAAATAAGCCTTGAACGTTTGACTTATTAATGTCATAAAAGATAGCCAGCATTTTTTTAATACTTTACTAGACATGCTATTATGTGTTGAAGCAAAACAAAAAAAATGTTTTTCCAATAAGGTTAATAAATGCATTTTGCAGATCAGGGAAGAATCTCCAGAGTGGAAAGCTGTTTGAGCCTCTGTGCGGTGCAGACGTTGCTGGGGCTGGAGTGAGGGCCGAACAGGAAACGGAAAGGGGGTCTTGACATGTATATTTCATCATTGGCTCTGGAGCCAAAATCTAGCACTGGCTTATTCTGTCTTTATTTGCCACATAAAAAGAAAAGAAAGAGAATTAGAAATCTGTCAAGTGCTCTGTGTTTGAAAAGTGACCACCACTTTCAAGCTCAGGCTTATTCCGGTTTTCTCTCTCTAACACACATTTTAGATATGTGTAACATTCCTCCAAAGGGACCAAAATGTGAGCTGGTCGATGTTTAAGTTCTTTTAAATGGAAACAAACTATGCTGTTATTTTGGAAAGAATTAGTTATTCTCAGAGAAAGTTAGGATATATTTATTGGTTCTCTAAGCATTATTTTGCCTTTACTTAAAATATTAAAATCCATATGCTCCTTTTGCCCTGAAATAACTTTTCTTTTTACTTAAAATGCCATCGATGACAAAGGAACTGTGAATGTCCAAACAATTATTAAATATCATTCCTCACTGGATAGCTCAAAATTAATTACTCAAAATACTTTGTTTTAAATAGGACTCCCAGTACACGGGAGTATAATTGCTTGAAATAGCTCATAACAGAACAAGAGAAAGGAAAAGAAAAAAAGACTTCCATTTCAGCATTTCAGGATTCCATCTGTAAGAATTATAGCATAGAGCAAGAAATACTCAGATAAAACTGTAAAACCAGTGACTATGGAAAGTATTGAGTATAAGAGAGAAAGGAGCATTGCAGGAGGCATGTTGCACAGTAAAATTCAGGTTAAGATCATTGGAAAGGAGGCGAGAAACAGTACTTCTGGTCTCAGGTGTCTACACGCTGTTGCCTAGGCGATGGGCAATAAAGAAAGTGAACGTGCTCTCTAATGATCAGAAATAAAGATGACCTCACAGACATTCCTGAGCCTTGATGCAGAGACTCGATGACAGAACACAGGAATGGAAGAATAGACTTTGTCCAGAGAAAGAGACTATTAGGAAGATAAACATTTGAGTAGAAATTCCAAAACTGAAGACAGTGCCACGCTGGAGAATATCTGGGTACAGATAAGAGGAGATGGGGTCAGAAGCAGCATAGAAGTGGGCACCACACTAACCCACCCAACTTATTGGATGACTTCAACTGTTTGATCATTACTCCAAGTCTCCTTTGACCCAAAGACACAGGTGTAGGTCATGGATGTCACGCTAGGAAGTTCTGTCTTCAGTCAGTGGGCAGCCACCTAAATTTTGGAGGGGGAGCTGAGCTGCTGGAGGCTGTATTTTAAGAAGGCCAATTGTATTAGGGTGAAGATTATTCTCCAAATTAGAGCAGTAGCAGTGGAAATCCTGGAAGCATTGATAGAATACATATCAGATGCCAGGTGGGCTCCACAGTAGGCCCTGGAGATGCAGAGTGTAAAAACAAACCAGATATAAGTGCTACGAAAGTGACACACAGACTGGGAAACAATGCAATGTACAAGAAGGAATGGTTTGCTCTGCTTGGGGTTGGTGGAGGGGCAGCTTCAGAGAGGGTGATATCTGAGCTAGGCCTTGGAAGAATAAAAAAATGTTACATGGGGGAGGTATGAAGGTGTGGGCAGTCCAGGCAGAAGGAACAGCATGGATAAAGGCACAGAAGCATGAAGGTGCCTGGCATGTTCTAGAAAGAGTGAGTAGCTCCAGGTGTGAGCACAGGGCATTGGGCTGCGGGCATGGCTGGCTGGAGAGAGGCTGCCTGTCCGTGAAGGTCTCGTAATCCTCTGGCAGCAGTGGGGAACCTTTAGAGAGTTTTCAGTAAGGCCAAGACTGATCAGACCTAAGTGAATCTGCAGAGTCCAGTTCCAGCCGCACTGCAGAGAACAGACAGCGGGAGGGAACTCAAGGCAGACGGTCAGTTAGGAGACGGTTGCCTGTAGATGAGCGCAGTGGTAAGGTCCTGAACTAAGTCAGGCAGAGGCCGTGGAAACGGGAAACAGATGGAAGAAACAGAACTTGGTGACTAATTGGAAATGGAACATGAAAGTTTCTGGGACCCATTGGGTGACTTGTGATGCCATTAACTGAAAGGCAGAAATATAGGAGGGGGCACAGGAGGCAGGGACAAGTGTGGTTTGGGACGTAATGAGTGTTCCAGTTATCTACTGCAGTACAATAAATGACCTCAAACTTAGTGGCGAACAACAGTAACTATTTTTTTATGCAGTAGGTATGGTCATCTCTGCTGCCACTTGGGCGCCTCTGCTGGAAAGACTGGAGCTGACTCACATGACTGGGACTGGAATAGCTGGAGTTGCGAGTCACTTCCAAGATGACTTTTCTACTCACGTATCTGGCACCTTGGGGTAGAAAACTGGAAGGCTGGCCTCTGGAAGGCTGCTGGTTGGAATGCCTACCTGTGGCCTTCCCTGCATGGCAGCCTCAGGCAAGTCAAACCTCTCACATGGTGGCTTAGGGTACCAGAGAATGATGGCCTTTAATGACCTGGCCTTGGCAGTCGGATGTCATCTCTTCTGCCTTGGTCTGTTGGTCTAAGCCCACCCGGATTCAAGGGGAGGGGGATACAGACTCCTCTCAAATAAGAGGAGTGTCAAAAAGTTTCAGGCCATGGTTTAAAACCGCTGTAATGAGTTTGAGAGAATAAAAACAAGAGGACAAATATGAGACACTAATAGACTCTATAGATCTCGGCAACTGATTGAGTGTTAGGTCAAGGAAGAAGGAAGCCTCAAAGATGAACTTGCACATTGAAATTTCCCACCATATCGTGTGAATGCTGCGATAAGAGGCCAGCCTTGGAATCAGACTACCTGGGTTTAAATGCCAGTTCCATTGTCTAGTGACAGTTTGACCATAGGCAAGTTACTTAATATCTCTGTGCCCCATTTTCCTTATGTGTTACCCCATTTTAATGGGCGTAATAATAGTAACCTACTTCAAAGAGTTGGTAAGGATTCCACTCAAGAGATGTGAAGTTCATGGAACGTTACCAGGCACACAGCACCTGCCCTACAAGTTAGCAGCTACGATTGTTTACAAAGCATTCCACATGTATTATCTCATTTATTCCTCACTATGACCAACTGTCTGATGTAGCTGTTCTCTTTATCATCATTTCACAGATGAAGGAACGTGACCCTGAGAGGTTAGGTAACATTCTCAAGGTCATGCAGCTGGAAAGTGACAGTGCTGGAACTCAGAAACCTGCTTTCCTGCTGCCCCAGACCCAGCTCTTCCCACGGCAGGCAGCTGCTCCGCAGCAGGAGCAGGCTCAGCTCAGGCCCACTCCCACACCCACCCACACTGTGGGATTAGCTTCCTGGCAAAGCCGCTGTGTTTCTGGTGCTGATGTGGTCCTGCCGGGAGATGCCGCCACGGCTGCCTCGGCCCTCGCCCACCACCGGCATGTCTAAAATTTACTGGAAGCAAAAAGCAGGCAACTGTGACAGCAGGTGTGACGCCTGCTGGCCCCCCTGCTTGAAATCTCCAGACTGCTACATTTGCTCTGGAATGGGAGTGGGGTGGGGTATAGCCCTTGCCCCAAAGCCAATTGGAACTCAGGATTGGATGCACCAATGCACCCCTGGCTCCCTTAGGACACAGCCCCAGAGCAGATGCCAGGCCCAGATGTTCCTGCCCCATTTCCTGGCCAGAGGCGGAGGTTCAGATGGCTGTAGGGAGTGTAGGGGGAGTGAATAAGGACAGGCTTGCCTTTCCCCTAAAAATCCAACACAAGCCAGCACCCTGGTGAAGGCTGTCAGCCCCCAGTGATGGTACCTGCTGGCCCTGCCTCACTCCCTGGGCCTTCTGGCCGAGCTCAGTGCTTTCCCCAATCTCAACCTGCCCCATCTTCCTATTGTGGGGGCTCGTAATTAAACAAGGAAATATCCAGAACAGTGATGGGTTTTCTCTTCCTCCTTGAACAGCCTAAAACATTGACACATTGGGAAAATGAATCTATCCACCCATCAGACACGCTGAAACTGCCTGTCAAGAAATAACAGTGTAGGGGCTCTCTGTTAAAGGTCACCCTCTAGGCCCTGAGGAATTTTTCCTGAATTACAAAGGAGGAACAGATCAAATGCCTGTCATAACACACTTCAGAAAACAAGGAGCAACCAGAAGTTCCCATTCATCCAAGGAATCTTTGGAAATCCTGCTTTGGGTGGAGTGACATTTGCTAACAATAAAAACAGTTCACTTGGCAGGCGGCCTTGGGTAGGGCCAAAGCTGACTGGCGCACTGTCCCTCCAGATACTGTGTGTCACCTCTCAAGGCTTCCAGGAAGTTCGCAGAACAGCAGGAACCGGGTCTCGCCTTGGTGGGTCCCAGCCCACCCTCCCACGCAGGCTTCCTCTCCACCCACATCACAAGGGAAGGAGCTCCAAACAGAGCTTTCTTCTTCTGAAGCCCAGTGGGGCTACTTCACCTTTTCCCACAGTTTTAGCTGACCTGGGTCAGCTTAGGAAGAGGCGCAGGCAGAACCACTCACAGATTTGTGTGTTTCCAACAACTTATTTGGGTTCCTGTCCAATTCAGATTCTGAGGCGTGGAATCCTGGACGGCAAAATCAAAAAACATCCCATCAGCTATGCGGCAATGGGTCTGAGTTAACAAACTTGCTACTCTTCTTTACCTGGGTTTTTTTTTTAAAAAAGCATTAAAATAACAACTAATATTTGTAATGTACTTTTACAGGAATATGTAAAATACCTTTTAGAATTAACATCTCATCATTTCCATAACATTCTTGTAGAGGTGGTAGGGAATTTTACCTCCTTTCCCTCTTCCTTCTCTGAAAATGTAGTTTTGACTCTTTTTTTTTTAATAGCTGGCAGCACTGAAAGGTAATATAGGAATAAAGTACGATAGAACTGCTACGTGTTTTTGTACTGTGTGCATTTCCTGGCAATAATGTCAGAAGCGAGGTGGAGAAAGGAACCCACCCCTCGACCACCCTGTAGTGGGACGCCCTTCATTGGCATCAATGAATGCCTCTAACAGTTCTAGTAACTTTGGTGTGATTGGTATGATAAGAAGTGTCGTATGCCACTGTTTTACAAACTCCCCTGTAGCCTAGGAAGGAAATTTATATATAAAATATATAGGAAAATAAATAATGCATTCAGTAGTATTCTTCTTCCTCCCTTCAAAACAGTGCTTCACTATAACCAAGGAATTATTCTAGTTATTACCATTTTTATTTGCCTGTTAAAATTTTCATAGGATCATGATTTCAAAGATAATGAAACCCCACATCTGTCTGTTGCTTTACAAATTTTAAAGCACTTTTGAACCAATTTTTGTTTCCAATTAGATCCTTAAGATCACCTGTGACTTCGGCAGAGCTGAATGCAATCGTTCTCACTTCACGGATTAGAAAACTGACGTTTATATAGAGATGACCTGCTCCAAGACCTACGCTGGGTTAGAACCCAGATTTTTCAGGATTTGGTTCAGGTTTGGTCCAAGCTGCCTTTCCAGAGATTTTCAGCATTTCTTTTAGCCTCTTGAAAAGGGATGACTGTTAAATGATATTAGTCAAAAATGTCTATAATCTAGGATCATTTCACTTCAGACGGACAGACACACACACATGCACACATACCGCCCCCCCACACACAAATTCTTGAAAGTTTTGTCTATGCCAATTTTATTTTTTGGTAAACTGAGGATTTAAGTGCTTATTATGAGAGGAGTATTATTCTGCAACCCAGTGTGATGGCTGAAGTTTCCCGTGGCCAGGTGTGCTTCATGTGCATAAGGTGCGCGTCTCCACAGGTGAATAAGGAACATTAGAGGGATTGGGCAGCTCCTGGAGAAGCTGGGACTTGGTTTTGAGAGGATTCAAGATTTCCAAGAAGGTCGGAAGGACGCTTGGGCTAGACTCGATTGAGCAGGTCTGTGGGAGTAGAGTTGGAATCAGTATTCCCAGGTCAGGCAGCGTGCCCGGAGAAGGGTGTGCCATGGCTGGAGAAACCCCCCAGGCTCACTCTTGGTGCTCTCCTGACCAAGTCCTACATATGGGAGACAAAGCAGGTGATAACCAAGAGGTGATAGCACCCTTCTGAGCGAAGGGCCCTACCTCTTGTCCCCTTCCAAATCGGGAGGCCAATGCCTATAAGAAGGCTGGTGTGAAGAGATGAAGACCTTCTTGGGGCCTAAGGTCTGAGTCTGTATTTTATTTGATGAACCCTGTATTTAAAATATTTCTGAATTACGGGATCTTTAGAAGGAACCTGGACTCCACAGTTTGCTGTAGGTTCAAGCACTGCCTACTGTCTTTTTTTTTTTAATAACAACTTTACTGAGATCTAATTCACATGGAATAAAAACTCACCATTCTAAACTGTAGAATTCAGTGGCTTTTATTACAAGGTTGTGCATTGATCACCATTATCTAATTGCAGAATGTTTTCATCACCTCAAGAAGAAACCTCATACCCTCCTCTCCCACCCCCATCCCTGGCAGTCACTAATCTATATTTTTGTCTCTGTGAATTTGCCTGTTTTGGACATTTCCTATAAATGGGATCACAGAGCTTGTGGCCTTTTGTGTCTGGCTTCGTTTATTTAGCATGGTATTGTCAGCATTTGTCTATGTTGTGGCATGTATCAGTACTTCATTCCTTTTTATGGCTGAATAAGCTTCCATTGTACGGGTATACTGCATTTTGTTTATTTGTTTATAAATTGATGGACATTTGGGTTGTTTCTTCTTTCTGCCTTTTATAGATAGTGCTGCTATGAACATTTGTGTACAAGTTTTTATGTGGACATATGTTTTCCATTTTCTTGGGTATATACCTACGAGTGGGATTGCTGGGTTGTGTGGTAACTCTGTGTTTAACTTTTTGAAGAAGTGCCACACTGTTTTTAAAGTGGCTGCACCATTTTATAATCTTACCAGCAATGAATGAGGGTTTCAGTTCTCTACATCCTCGACAATACTTCTTAACTTCTTTTTGATTTTGCCATCCTAGGGGATATGAAGTGGTTTTCCATTGTGGTTTTAACTTTCATTTCTCTAATGCCCCATGATGTTGAGAATCTTAATATGTTTATTGGCCATTTGTGTAACTTCCTTGGAGAAATGTTTATTCAAATCCTTTGTCCATTTTCTAATTGGGCATTTTTTTTATTGTTGAGCTTATGAGTTGTTTGTATGTTTTCAATACAAATCTCTTATATGATTTGCAAATATTTTCTCCAGTGGGTTGACTTTTCACCTTTTGGTGGTGTTCTCTAAAGCACAAAAGTTTTAAATTTTGATTAAGTCCAACTTATCTATGTTTTCTTTTGTTTCTTGTGATTTTAGTTGTCATAGCTAAGAAACTATTGCCTAATCCAAGGTGGTAAAGATTTACACCTATGTTTTATTTTTAGGAGTTTTATAGGTTTTGCTCTTACATTTTGGTTGGTGATCTATTTTGAGGTAATTTTTGTTAGATGTAAAGAAGGGGTCCAGCTTTATTTTTTTTGCACGTGGTTATCCAGTTGTCTAGCACCATTTGCTTTGCAAGACTATTCTTTCCCCATTCAATTGTCTTGGTACCCTTGTTAAAAATCAGTTGACAGTGGATAGATGAGTTTATTTCTGGAACCTCAATTCTATTCCATTGATCTATATGTCTATCTTTATGCCAGTGCCACACTTTCTTGATTTACTGTAGCTTTGTAGTCAGTTTTGAAACTGGGAAGTGTGAGCCCTCCAACATAGTTCTTTCTCAAGATTTTTTGGATATTCTGGGTCCTTTGCATTTCCATATGAATTTTAGGATCAGCTTCAATTCTGCAAAAAAGGCACCTGGGATTTTGAAAGGTATTGTGTTGACTCTGTAAACCAGTTTGGGGAGAGTTGCCCAATTTAACAAAACTAATTGTTCCGATCCACGAACATGCACTGTCTTTCCTTTATTTAGATCTTCTTTATTTTCTTTCAACAATATTTTGTAGTGTTTAGTGTAAAAATCTTGCACTTTTTTGTGACACTTATTCCTAAGTATTTTACTCTTTTTGAGAGTGGGATGGGAATGGGGAAGTTAAAACACCACAAAGGTCATTGTTCTCACAGAGATTCAGTCATTTTTATTGAATAGATGCTCTTCCAATTGTTTTAAGCCCTTGGTTAATTTCCAGAGTTTTGGAACAGTTGATTTTGACAATTTTTGCCAGTATTCTCATTTCTTTTATGGAGGAGTGGATTTTCAGAAGTCTCTACTCTGACATGCCAGCCTATCATTTATCCACTGGCTTATTTAGCTTACCTGCCTGGTCTCTGAGGACATTTGGAATATGGAAGCAGGTGACACAAAGAGGTATGACACAGAAGTTCGTTGAACCACAGGGCATCTTGGTGGGTGTCAAGGCTATATTAACAGACACATATACTGGGCCAAAATTCCCATCACTGAGGCCACTGAGAGTGGTATAACTGAGGTCTTAGGAGTTGTTCCTCAGTGAATTGGAAGTGAGAGAGCAGTGAAGTATCCAATAATAAGGTGTGTATTTTATGATTCTTGGTAGAGGCTCAAACCAAGAGGAATACCATTAAATCTCAACTCTAGGAGTGACAAATGCATTTCGAGGGTCAACTCTGATCAATTCATAGTTATAACCTAGAGCTCAGGGTTGAGAAGATTCTGCAATCACCTGTGGCCTTAGTGCTAATCATTGTATGCATCAGGTTCAGCAAAGAAATAGTGGCCACTCAAATGGCGTAACTGAGGAGAGTTTAATAAAGGGACTATTTTGGAAGCTGCAGGCAGAGTTAAAGGAAGTCAGTAACGGAAGTTGCTGTACCATAGGCCAGAAATGGTGATGACTCTTCTGAGGCCTAAAGGACCTTTAATAGGATTGACTAAAGAATTGAGAGTTTTAGTGATTGATATAGAGTTCTTCTTTTGGCCATTTTTTAGTACCATAACTGAGATTAATGATACTAAAGTTAATATTTTGTCCTTAAAAATTTCAGAATTTCATGATTGAACATGCTTGAGAACATTTTTAGAGCTAAACAAATATAATTTATCAACTTCTTCTATCCAACATTCCAACTCCACCTAATATCACGAGAGATTCCACATTACCGAGGAGTTTCACTATAGACTTCATCATCTTGCTTAGTCCTCACAACAAATAAATCTGCCTTGCAAACTCTGAGAGTCCCCAAGGCCATCCTCACTTCTGACACCAACTGCAAGTTCAAGGGTCCCAAGATCACCCTCAGGTTTGATAATTTGCTAGAAGCACTCACAGAACTCACTAAAAGCTCTTATACTCACATTTACAGTTTATTACCATGAAAGGTACACATTAAAATCAGTGGAGAAAGAGGCACATAGGGCAGGGCCCAGAGAGTTCCAAGCCTGAGCTTCCAGTTGTCCTCTCCCAGTGGAGCTGTGGACAGTGCTGACTTCTCTCAGTAATGTGTGATGATACACATGGAATATTGCCAACTAGGTTGCTTATCTGAGTTTTGGCGTCCAGAGTTTTTATTGAGCTTGGTCATATGGTCAGGTTTGACTGCCTGCATGGCTGACCTTAGTCTCCAGTCTCCCCAGAGGTCAGACTAATACTGTGTGACCCAAGATCCCCCACAATAAATCACATTGTTAGTATAGACCATCTGGTGTGGCCCAAGGTCCCCAGGTAAACAAAACACTGTTATCAGGCAGGATATGCCAAGGTCTTAGAAGTTACCTTACAAGAGCCAAAGGCGAAGGCCAGACCTCTCTTTGGGCAAGGTGAATCCTGTACTACACAAGCATGTACTAGGGTTCTAGAATCCTAATGTAAACACAGAATCGAGGAAACTCTGCAGGCAGGCAGACATCTGATAGGGATTTTCCTTTTGTCTTTGTAGCTCAGTGATATTTCAGTGTATATAAGAATTACTGTACACAAATTTTGTATACTGGACATCATGGGCTATGCAAGGGACTTTCAAGGGACTTTTTACAACTTTTCTTTTAAAAATACCTTCTCACTGGGGCCGACCCAGAGGTATAGCATTTAAGTTCACATGCACGACTTCAGCTGCCCGGGGTTCACATGTTTGGATCCTGGGAGTGGATCTACACACCACTCATCAAGCCACGCTGTGGTGGCACCTCACATACAAAGCAGAGGAAGATTGACACAGGTGTTAGCTCAGGGACAATTTTCCTCAAGCAAAAAAAAGAGGAAGATTGGCAACAGATGTTAGCGCTGGGCCAGTCTTCCTAACAACAACAACAAAACAAGAAACCTTCTTACTATCCCCAGCTCCCACCACCACAAAATATTTAAGCAGTCATTGCTATAAAGAAACAAACACAAAACCAACCAAACAAAAATACCCTAAATAATGAAAATGTTTTTCCAGAAGAACTTAATTTGGAAATTCAATTTCTTTTAGAGCTACAACTAAGATTCTAGCCATGAAAACTGTGTTAGTCATACATTTCTTCATCTCATTGGCTCATGATTGTGAAATAAAGAGCTAAGACCTCTTGAGACCATTTTTGGGATGTCTCCTTCTAGTGCAAAGTTGACTAGAGAATGAGGAAATTATGTGACTTATGAGGTTATTTAAGAGTAAAACCTTAAGCACTCTCAATCTACAGAATTAAAAAAGAGAGTTTACAAAGTCCTTTGAAGAAAGTTTTATAATAAAGAAATTAATCTAAGCGAGTTAAAAGTAACATGTCTTTGCTGTTTCTCACAAAATTCACTCTTTCAGAAGTGTGAGCATCTTTGACTTTGGTGGTCATATAACAGCTCTGGGTTCTGCATTCCTGGCTGAAATATTGTAGATCATCTTGATATAATTTATCAACCAAAAGCATTCTCTCCATGAACCTTAACAAGTTACCAATGAATTTCTGTGGTGAAAAGGGCTTTTTTCCTCCTTTTGTACATTTTGATTTAGAACATGCCCTTTGCTGGAGCCATGTTTCTAAGAGAACAGTGATTTGCACTAATGGTTACATGCAGCCTGTCCTCCTTGCATCATGAATTCAAATACCCAACAAAATATCCTATTACCAATAAATTTTTTAAAAAATTTTTTTGGTGAGGAAGATTGGCCCTGAGCTAACTAACATCCATTGCCAATCTTCCTTTTTTTGCTTGAGGAATATTGTCCCTGAGCTGACATCTGTGCCAAACTTCCTCTATTTTATATGTGGGATGCCACCACAGCGTGGCTTGATGAATGGTGTGTAGGTCCATGCCCAGGATCTGAAACCATGAACCCTGGGCCGCCGAAGCAAAGCATGCAAAATTAACCACTACACCACTGGACCGGCTCCATCAATAAATTTATTTTTTGTATGACACATTAGTAGTTAACCTTGCAAATCTGCTCTTTCAAAAAAAAAAAAACACATTTGTTGCACAATAGATTGAACCAATAGTTTCCAAACTTTGTGATTTCACAGACTAGGAAAATTACCAAAATTTTGGAGGGAACTGACATAGAATTGTTAAACATTTTCCTTTGCCAAATAAAGACACTACATGGGAAAAAACATCCCCTAGAATCTAATATCAGATCATTTCACAAAAAAAAGAATACTTTTTGTAGTTGATATGTAAGTTAATCAATATAATTTACTGATTTATGTGTCTTATTCTTCTGCTTACGTCCTACTTTTTCTGTCCATGTTCAGTACCAATCTTTTGGTAGTAATTTCAGTGAAGGTCTGTGAGTAACAAACTCTGTTACTGTGAGTGATTGAAACCATGGAATCTGGGGCAGAATGCCTGTGCTGTAATCCTGATTTGGCAACTTACTAGCTGTGCGACCTTGGGCAAGTTACTTAACCTCCCTGTATCTTAGTTTCAACATCTCTAATATGGTAATATTAATAGTATCTATCTCAGAGGGTTGTTGTGGGGATTACTGAATTAAAATATATAATGCACTTAGAACAGTACCTTGTAAAATTGTATTATAAAGCACTTGCTGTTATTATTAATCTGTGTATGTCTGAAAACATGCCTATTTGCCCTCCTTCTTGAACTATAGTTTAGGTAAAGCATGGAACTCTATGTTGACCATTATTGCGTTCAGCATTTTCAAGATATCACTTCACTACTTCTTGCATCTATTGTTTCGGATGAGAAGTCTGTCGTCATTACGATTGCCTTTCCTTTACAGATAAGAATCTCTTTTCCCTCCGATTTGCTTTTCAGGTTTTTCTCTTTACATTTGATGTTGTGTGGTTTCACTATTATGTGTTCATGTGTGGATTTAATTTCATTTTTCTAGCTCAAAGTTCAGTTTGCTCTTTCAAATTGAAGACACACCTTTAATCTTAGAAAATTCTCAATCATTGTGTAATTTAGGATTAGGTTCTGCTGCAAGTGATTAAAAACAACTCCACATCAGAGTGGTTTGTACAAGGTAGACATTTACTTCTTTCTTACATAAATTGGGCCATCCAGGTGGTGTCTGATAATGTCATGGGCTCAGGGGCCCTTCTATTGTATTATTCTACCATTTTCAGCAAGTGGATTCTCTATTCAGACTTAAACCATAACATCTGCTTTCCAGTTACTAGGAAGGAAAAAGCACAGAGAAGGGCCTACCTCCTGCTTTTGAGGATGTTTCTAGAAGTTGTACATGCTGTTTTGGTTACATCCCAGAATATAGTCATATGGTCAGTCCAGATACAAGGGAATCTGGGAAATTTTGTCTTTATTCTGGGCAGCCAAATTTCCAGCTAAAAATGGGCAATTCTGTGAATAAGGCAGAGGGGGGGATTAGCTATTGGGAACAAGCAGTAATCTCTATCATAGCCCTTTTTTATTGTAAATTTCTCTCCTGTTCCCTCAATTATGTCCTTCTGTAATGCTCATTAATATTCTATTCTCTGTGCTTCTTTCTTTTTAATATTTCTTTTTATCTTTTTTGTGTTGCATTCTGTGAAATTTCTTCAACTCTATCTTCCAATTTACTGATTTCCTCTTAAGCTATGTTTAGTCTACTAAGTTTTTTTTTAAAGATTTATTTTGGGGCCAGCACGGTGGTGTGGTGGTGAAGTTCACACGCTCTGCTTCAGTGGTCCAGAGTTCACAGGTTTGGATCCCGAGGGCCAACTTGCACACTGCTCATCAAGCCATGCTGTGGTGGCATCCCACATACAAAAAAGAGGAAAATTGGCACAGACATTAGCTCAGCGACAATCTTCCTCACCAAAAAAGATTTATTTTTTATCTTTAGAATGTCTATAGATTTTTCCCAAAATATGTTTATTATTTTTTATGCTGTTCTGGTTTTTCTGTATAGCTTTTATTCTTTTATGTCTTGAAACATTTAAGCATACTTACTTTATAGTCTCTTTGCTCTATTGTCTGTAATTCTTGGGTTATGAATTCTGCTAACTTCCTCCCCTGGAAGATAGACAGATAGATAGATAGGTAGATAGATAGATAGATAGATTTTTTTTTTCCCCATGTCATCCTGGGTATTTCTTTTCATGGTGTCTCATGTATCCAGGATTGTAAACTGTTACTATGGGACACTTTTGTATTTGTCCTTCAGGTTTCCATGGTTCAAGCCAGTTTTTCTGTGCTACCTTGGTTTGGGTTTCCCACACTATTCATGAATGCCCATTTGGCCCACGCTCCTATGTGCAGCTCAGTTTGGGAGCTATGTCATCTGGGTGGTAATCAGTCTGCTTTCTCCCCTAATTCTCAGGCTAATGGGAGGAGATATTCTAGAATCTAGATTTTCACAGCAGCAAAGGTCTTCTAGGATCCCGGCTCTATGCTCAGTTCCAACTCGACTGAGGCACATGGGGTCTCAGCTCCCATTCCAGCTCCCATGCCTAAGTCCAATTTCTGATTCTACTTCTCCAGTTGCCTATTTAGCCTCACCTCTTGCTCACCACGTTTTAGTGTTCTCTTCATTTCTGGCACCTGAGGATTTCAATTTCTTTAGTGCTTAGTTGTATATTTCAAATGTTTTTGTTGTATTTTATGGAACATTTATCTGTGTTAGGAATGATGGGTGCTTCCCATATCAACTTAGTCCATCACAGTGATAAGAAGTCTAACAAAGAGCATTTTAAATCCCAAAAAGCAGTAAAATTACAATCTCAATAAAGGTGTTGAAATTACGGGGCCAGCCCCGTGGCGGAGTGGTTAAGTTTGCGCGCTCCTCTTTGGCAGCCCAGGCTTTCACTGGTTCAGATCCTGGGTGTGGACGTGGCACTGTTCATCAGGCCATGCTGAGGTGGCGTCCCACATGGCACAACCAGCGGCACTCACAAATACAATATGCAACTATGTACTGGGGGGATTTGGGGATAAGAAAAAACAAGTGTTGAAATTATTTGCTTTGATACTACTTACACGATCCTTGTTTTTAATTTGTAATGGGTGAGCATTGCCTTGTGGGTTGACATTTGGGAATTAATGGGCAGAGCATTGAGAAACTTAGGTTCTGTTCCTGGCTTTGTGCTGGCTAATTGCAAACTTGGGGAAATTACATAAGTTCTCTGAGCCTATTATTAGCTGTAAAATTGGCATATTATTATTTGCCCTGCTTCATAGGATTATTGCAAGGATCAAATGAGATAACGGATTTGAAAGTGTTTTAAAGCTTAAAACACATCATACAAATTTATGGTATTATTAACAGCAATGTTAAGGGTTGAGAACTGTTAGCACATTCATTAAGATATTTTTAAAATATTAAATTATATGAAGGATCATGTTTTTTTAGTTTGGTTTGGTTTGGTAACCTGAAAAAGAATCTTGTATCCTGGTAAGAGCTCTCATTCTATAAAAATACCTAACAAGGGAATTTGGGGATAAACACTCCGCCACTTGGAAACATTCAAATATTCTTGTGAAATTTAAGAGCACTATTTTTACTGACAGGCAGTCATAACTTCAATAGACTATGGAATTCGTTGTGGAGAGACACACCCTTAGCAGTTAAAAAACGGAGAACTAAACCTGGAAATCACCACTGCATTTTGTTATTATGCATTTTCTCAAGCAAGGGATTCTGAAAGTTCAGTTACTGTTTTTTGAGGAACCATAAACTTCTATTAGTGCAGAAAAGATGTCCTCATAGTTGAAAACGTTGAGAAGCACGAACCCAGCCTGTGGCAGTAGTCCATTAACTGGGCTATTTGGCTCCAAACCCTCCATCTCTCACTAAAACGTATTCTCTAAGACAGAAGGACTGTGTCGATCCTTAATGATGTTTGTCAGTCAACTGTGAAGTCTATAGAAGAGAATTTGTGATTTACTAATAAAGTATTAAGTTTGCAAATGATTTACTTTAAAGAAAATTAGAGCCTGACTCAAGATGGCAGACTGATCATACACATCTACTGCTTATTGATCACTAAATTTCATAAAAATATGTGTAAATAGAAATAGATAATAAAACACAGTTTATTAGCATTGGAAAAAGGAAAACTTACTATCAGAAGAAATACATTTTTTTTTATTTTCTCAACATTCTTTTTTTTAATTTTTTAATTTTAATTTTTTAATTTTTTTATTAAGGTTATGAAAGTTAACATCCTTGTGAAATTACAGTTGTACATCATTATTAGTCATGTTGTTCACCCCTAGTGCCCTCCCCCCACCCCTCTTTCCCCTGGCAACCACCAATCAGTTCTCTTTGTCCATATGTTAACTACCACCTATGAGTGGAGTCATACAGAGTTTGTCTTTCTCTGTCTGGCTTATTTCACTCAACATAATACCCTCAAGGTCTATCCATGTTGTTGTGAATGGGACGACTTTGTCCTTTTTTATGGCTGAGTAGTATTCCATTGTATATATATACCACATCTTCTTTATCCAATCATCTGCTGCTGGGCACTTAGGTTGGTTCCATTATTTGGCTATTGTGAATAATGCTGCAATGAACATAGGGGTGCATGGAACTTTTGGAATTGCTGATTTCAGGTTCTTAGGATAGATACCCAGTAGTGGGATGGCTGGGTCATAAGGTATTTCTATTCTTAACTTTTTGAGGAATCTCCATACTGTTTTCCACAGTGGCTGCACCAGTTTGCATTCCCACCAACAGTGTATGAGGGTTCCCTTTTCTCCACAGCCTCTCCAACATTTGCCACTATTGGTTTGGATATTTTTACCATTCTAACAGGTGTAAGGTGATATCTTAGTGTAGTTTTGATTTGCATTTCCCTGGTGATTAGTGATGATGAGCATCTTTTCGTGTGTCTATTGGCCATCCGTATATCTTCTTTGGAGAAATGTCTGTTCATGTCCCCTGCCCATTTTGTAATTGGGTTGTTTGATTTTTTATTGTTGAGTTGTGTGATTTCTTTGTATATTATGGAGATTAACCCTTTGTCGGATAAATAACTTGTGAATATTTTTTCCCAATTGGTGGGCTGTTTTTTTTGTTTCAATCCTGTTTTCATTTGCCTTGAAGAAGCTCTTTAGTCTGATGAAGTCCCATTTGTTTATTCTTTCCAATGTTTCCCTCATGTGAGGGGTTATGGTGTCCGAAAAGATTCTTTTGAAGCTGATGTCAAAGAGTGTACTGCCGATATTCTCTTCTGGAAGACTTATTGTTTCAGGCCTAATCTTTAGGTCTTTGATTCATTTTGAGTTTATTTTAGTAAATGGTGAAAAAGAATGGTTGATTTTCATTCTTTTACATGTGGCTTTCCACTTTTCCCAGCACCATTTGTTGAAGTGACTTTCTTTCCTCCACTGTAGGCCCTCAGCTCCTTTGTCAAAGATTAGCTGTCCATAGATGTGTGGTTTTATTTCTGGGCTTTCAATTCTGTTCCATTGATCTGTGCATCTGTTTTTGTACCAGTACCATGCTGTTTTGATTACTGTAGCTTTGTAGTGTGTTTTGAAGTCAGGGATTGTGATGCCTCCAGCTTTGTTCTTTTTTCTCAGGATTGCTTTAGCAATTCAGGGTCTTTTGTTGCCCCATATGAATTTTAGGATTCTTTGTTCAATTTCTGTAAAGAATGACATTGGAATTCTGATTGGGATAGCGTTGAATCTGTAAATTGCTTTAGGTAGAACGGACATTTTAACTATGTTTATTCTTCCAATCCATGTGCATGGAATGTCTTTCCACCTCTTTATGTCGTCATTGATTTCTTTCAAGAAGGTCTTGTAGTTTTCGTTGTATAGATCTTTCACTTCCTTGGTTAAATCTATCCCAAGGTATTTTATTCTTTTTGTTGCAATCGTGAATGGGATTGAGTTCTTGAGATCTTTTTCTGTTAGTTCATTGTTAGCATATAGAAATGCTACTGATTTATGTATGTTGATTTTATATCCTGCAACTTTGCTGTAGTTGTTGATTGTTTCTAATAGTTTTTCTATGGATTCTTTGGGGGTTTCTATATAGAAGATCATGTCATCTGCAAACAGCGAGAGTTTTACTTCTTCATTGCCTATTTGGATTCCTTTTATTTCTTTTTCCTGCCAAATTGCTCTGGCCAAAACCTCCAGTACTATGTTGAATAAGAGTGGTGAAAGTGGGCACCCTTGTCTTGTTCCTGTTCTGAGAGGGATGGGTTTCAGTTTTTGTCCGTTGAGTATGATGTTGGCTGTGGGTTTGTCATATATGGCCTTTATTATGTTGAGGTACTTTCCTTCTATAGCTATTTTATTGAGGGTTTTTATCATAAATGGCTGTTGGATCTTGTCGAATGCTTTCTCTGCATCTATTGAGATGATCAATCATGTGGTTTTTGTTTCTCATTTTGTTAATGTAGTGAATCACGTTGATTGACTTGCAGATGTTGAACCATCCTTGTGTCCCTGGTATAAATCCCACTTGATCATGGTGTATAATCCTTTTGATATATTGCTGTATTCGGTTTGCCAAAATTTTGTTGAGGATTTTTGCATCTATGTTCATCAGTGATATTGCCCTGTAGTTTTCCTTCTTTGTGTTGTCCTTGTCAGGTTTGGGGATCAGGGTGATGTTGGCTTCATAGAATGTATTAGGGAGTGCTCCATCTTCCTCTATTTTCTGGAATAGTTTGAGAAGGATAGGTATTAAATCTTCTTTGAATGTTTGGTAGAATTCTCCAGAGAAGCCATTTGGTCCTGGACTCCTATTTTGGGGGAGGTTTTTGATTACTGTTTCTATTTCTTTACTTGTGATTGGCCTATTCAGACTCTCTATTTCTTCCTGATTCAGTTTGGGTAGGTTGTATGAGTCTAGGAATTTATCCATTTCTTCTAGGTTGTTCAATTTGTTGGCATATAGTTTTACATAGTATTCTCTTATGATCCTTTGTATTTCTTTGGTATCTGTTGTGATTTCTCCTCTCTCGTTTCTAATTTTATTTATTTGAGACTTCTCTCTTTTTTTTTTTTAGTGAGTCTGGCTAAGGGTTTGTCGATTTTGTTAATTTTTTCAAAGAACCAACTTTTTGTTTCATTGGTCCTTTCTACTGTCTTTTTTGTTTCAATATCATTTATTTCTGCTCTAATTTTTATTATTTCCCTCCTTCTACTGACTTTTGGCTTTGTTTGTTCTTCTTTTTCTAATTCCGTTAGGTGTCGTTTGAGGTTGTTTATGTAAGATTTTTCTTGCTTATTGAGGTGAGCCTGTATTGCAATGAATTTCCCTCTTAGGACTGCCTTTGCTGCGTCCCAAATTGTTTCATAAGGTGTGTTTTCATTTTCATTTGTCTCCAGATAATATTTGATTTCTTCAATAATCCATTGTTTGTTCAGTAGCATGTTGTTTAGTCTCCACATTTTTGGCCCTTTCCCAGCTTTATTCTTGTAGTTGATTTCTAGTTTCATAGCATTATGATCAGAAAAGATGCTTGATATTATTTCAACCCTCTTGAACTTATTGATGCTTGCTTTGTTGCCCAAGATATGGTCTATCCTTGAGAATGTTCCATGCACGCTTGAGAAGAATGTGTAACCTGCTGTTTTTGGATGAAGTGTCCTATATATATCTATTAGGTCCATCTGATCTAATTTTTCATTTAATTCTATAATTTCCTTGTTGATTTTCTGTCTGGATGTTCTGTCCATTGGTGTTAATGGGGTGTTGAGGTCCCCTACTATTATTGTATTGCTGTTGATGTCTCCTTTTAGTTTTGTTAATAGTTTCTTTACGAATTTTGGTGCTCCTGTGTTAGGTGCGTATATATTTATAAGCATTATGTCATCTTGGTGGAGCATCCCTTTTATCATTATATACTGCCCCTCTTTGTCTTTCTTTAGCTGTTTTGCTTTGAAGTCTACTTTGTCTGATATAAGTATGGCAACACCTGCTTTCTTTTGTTCATTATTAGCTTGGAGTATTGTCTTCCATCCCTTCACTTTGAGTCTGTGTTTGTCTTTGGGGCTGAGGTGTGTTTCCTGGAGGCAGCATATTGTTGGATCTTGTTCTTTGATCCATCCTGCCACTCTGTGCCTTTTGATTGGAGAGTTCAATCCATTCACATTTAGAGTGATTATTGAAACATGGGGGCCTACTGTTGCCATTTTATCACTTGTTTTCCAGTTCTTTTGCATTTTGTCCTGATGGAGAGCTGTTACTTTGTGTTATTGTCCTTCTGCTTATCTCCTTTGTTCTGGATTTTTTAACCCCTTTCCTTTTTTTGATTTTTCAGGAATGAGGTTCTTCCTGAGCATTTCTTGAAGAGGAGGTTTTGTGGAGATGAACTCCCTTAACTTTTGTTTATCTGGGAAAGTTTTTATTTCTCCATCATATTTGAAGGATATTTTCACTGGGTAGAGTATTCTTGGCTGCAGGTTTTTATCCTTCAGAGTTTTGAATATTTCATTCCAATCTCTTCTAGCCTGTAAGGTCTCTCCTGAGAAATTTGCTGATAGCCTTATGGGGTTTCCTTTGTAAGTTATTTTCTTTTGCCTGGCTGCCCTTAGTATTTTCTCTTTGTCATTGACTTTTGCTAGTTTCACTACTATATGCCTTGGGGTTGGTCTTCTTGTGTTAATAAAGTCTGGAGATCTATTGGCTTCTGTCACATGAAGTTCCGTCTCTCTTCCCAAGTTTGGAAAGTTCTCAGCTATTATTTCTTTGAACAGGCCTTCTGCCCCCTTCTCCTTCTCTTCTCCCTCTGGTATACCTATAATCCTTATGTTGCATCTCCTAATTGAGTCGGATAATTCTCGGAGAGTTTCTTCATTTCTTTTTAGTCTTAGTTCTCTCTCCTCCTCTGTCTGCAGCATTTCTATATTCCTATCCTGCAAATTGCTAATTCTGTCCTCCGTATTATTGACCCTACTGTTCAGACAGTCCAGATTTTTCTTAATCTCCTCCATTGTGTTCTTCATCTCCAGTATTTCTAATTGGTTCTTCTTTATAGTGTCAAGCTCTTTTGTGACATAGCTCCTGAACTCATTGAAAAATATGGAATGCTTCACGAATTTGTGTGTCATCCTTGCGCAGGGGCCATGATAATCTTCTCTGTATTGTTCCAATTTTAGTATATGTGCTGCCGAAGTGAGCACAAGAAATACATTTTTAAAAAATTCTGAAAGATAATCCAGAAAACAAATGTTTGGAGGAGCAAAACTAAATGAAACAAAAGCTGCACATATATAGAGATGACTGCTGTGGAGGTGAGTCTGGTAGAACTACAAGCATAGAGGCAATGGATATTAAGAGGTGGAAGGAGCCCTGGGGCATTTGTCAGTTTGAAAGACTAGGGAACTGTGTGTGGAGCAGCAAATCAGTCATCTCCTACCTGCTCTGCTTGTGCCAAGCAATGGGCAGCTGTGGTATGAATGAATCATACACCAGGGCTGGAAATGCAGGGCAGCGCCTGAGTAGCTAGTGACCCCCAGGAGGATCAAAGAGCCCATCAGACAACTCATCTTCAGATCCCATCTGACTACATAGCCCAATCTTGTCCTGAAGTCGGTTTCTAGTAGACAGAAACAGCTTATATTGATAGGGATCTGGAAACTCATAATTGAAGAAGAGTATACGACCAAGAATCACCGAACATTTGAGAAAAAAGTACGATACCAAGAAAATGAGGCATCACACTCACTTTCAGAATTAAACACACAAAAAGTAACAGAATTAAACATACAAAAATTAACAAGAGCAAACAAAAGACATTAAGTATAATTACAATATCCTAAGATGGATAAGAGAGGCTATCATGTCCATAATGTAGGAAGAGTCTCATGTATTAAGGAAGCATGAATAGATCTTGGGAATTAAAAATACTAAAAAAAATTTAATTTCAATAGATGGCTGGCATAACAATGGACATGGCTGAAAACTAAATTAGTTAGTAGAAAGCTAATGTTAAGAGATTCTTGCATTACTTAGCGATAAAAGTATCATGAGAAGAATAATTAGAGAACAGTTAAGAGACAGAAGACAAATTCAAGTGTTCCATCACTCAGCTAGTAGCTGTTCTAGAAGGAGAGAAGAGGGAGAGTGGAGGGGCACAGAAATAACAGAAAAGACTTCAGAATAGAATTTTCCAGAGTCGAAAAAGACAAGAATCTTGACATTGAAAGTGTTTTAATTCTATTATCTCAGTTCTGAAGTTTTAGTTATTCTCTGTTGTACTGCAGACTCTTGCTCAGTTTGCTTTTCTTCTTTGTGTGATTTGTAATTTTTGTTTGTGACCCTATCTTTATTAGGAACTGTTTTTTTCTGTGGATTATGAAAATGTCTCTCCAGGGGAGTTTGGCATTTGCTTTTGTCAGGTAACTCAGTAGTAACGAGCAGCATTAATTTTTATGTTAATTTTGTGTCCTATGAGATGTCCTGCATTTAAATTCATATTCCAAACCGGAATGTGGCAGAAGCTTGAGGTTTCAGTTTCTCACAAAGATTTTATTCATTATCTATAGCTCTGGGCAGAGGCAAACTTTCTTGCTGTCTGCCTGGTTACATGAGTGGAGTTCTTCTAGTCCATCTTGTACCAATAGGCCAAGTATTTGAGGGTTCTAGCTTTATGCAGGGTTCAATTCCAACTCTCTACTTTAGAGGCCATAACGTTCCATCTCTGTTCCGATGTGGATTAAAATTCAAGTCCCTAGCCTTTAAGTACTCTCTCCAAGTCAGCTAACAACCCCCAACATCTTCTCCCCCACACACACCAAAGCTTGCATCCTTATTGCTCCAACTATATAGTGTATCTATACTATGGAAGATTATGCGGCTATTAAAATAATGAGGTAGTCTACATGTGTTGACAAGGAAAGATCTTCAAGATATATATTGATACACAAATAAACGAGTTCTCTATTTTGGAAAATGAAAGTTTCTCTGTTCCGTGAGCTTGACTATGTATTTGTTGGTTTGCTGTTCCATTTTGTTCAGCATTTCAAGGTGTTTGGAGTGCAAGGAGTTCACTATCAGCTTTAATCCACCATGTTGTAAGAACTGGAAGACCCCAGTACACATATATGTAGTAATGGCATTCATTCGTTTGCAGTCTATTAAAATTTCTTTAGTGGAGGAGAAAGCGGTAAAGATGCGCCTCTAGTCTTATCAGTACTGCAGATAACAGTTTGCAATTGATACATACCCATGGAAATTTTTTTGGCAAGTAACTACTCTTTTGGCAGCAGAGGGATACCGTACCTACTTCTGCTAGGATGCAACACAACATAGCTTCTAGTGGACACATTCTGGCACACTGAATGTACAAATGGAATAGCTGGTGGAATTAACCATACTACACCCATCCAAAAAGCAAAGGTTGAGTTAGTGCTAGAAATGATCTAAGTAAAATAAAAAACAATTTAGAAAATATTTTGATATTCTATGTATCCGTATGTCTTTGAATTAAGTGTGTGTGTGTGTATGTATCTTGTACCAGGAGAAACATTTTTAGATTTTCACACTCTTAATTGTATATAGAGGGGTTCAAAGTTTTAGAATAAGGAGGAAAATTTAAGTTTATAGGAGAACGTTATCCTTAAATTGAAATTTTAATTATAGTGATAGTGTTGATACGATTATATTGATCACTGATTGATCAATGTGCATAATCTCATGCTCAATAACCTTATGAAGTCACTATTATTCTAATTTTACAGATGAAACTGAAGTCTAGAGATGTTAAGTAATTTACCCAAGGTTGCACAGCTCACCATATTGTGGAGCCAAAATTCCAGTCCCAGTTGGTTTGATTCCAGAGCCGTAACTAATGACTATCTATTAGGCCTCTCCTCTAAAAGTTTTACAACATTCATTAATTACATTTACTTCTGTGCAAAACTAAGTTGTTTTGTTAATAAATAATATGGCATAGAAATATGTCTCACAATCCATCACTCATTGGAGCCCACTCTTAAAATTTTGCTATAGTTTAATTGTCTTCTTTTCATTTTTCCATTTGTGTAAATTGTATGTTCTGAGGTTCTTGACAACAGAAAAAGCAAATGCAAGGGCCTGTATGATTCTGAAATTTCTCTACATTCCAAGGATTCTGTTTGAATCTCAAGAAGGTAATTTATCCTGATTTATCCTGACTTTTTACTGGTGGATTTAAAGGATTGCGCCTGGTGAGCAGAGCATTTGCTGCAGCCGTTTGAAGGGTGTCTGCAGTCTTCTCCCTTCTCTCAGGATTGCTGGGGCAGGCCTTGGCTGCCTCTCTGACGTCTGTTTCTGATAAGTGAGTTTTAGTCTCTAACAGCTCTTGGGAATTTTGTCGGCAGAGACCGGGTGAGATCATTTTGCTTTCCGCTGAGTTTCCTTTCTCTGTTTTTTTGGACTGTTCTGATGAGCATGGCCGTGGAGCATTCAGTAATACCTCTGTTCCCTTAGGAACTATTGGCCTACTCCCTGGTTTTATCTCTGTCTGTACAAAAACTCCATGTCGCTGGAAAGGAAAACAAAGTTGACGTTAACCAGGGAACACAAGTTGCCAGAAGATGCAGCTGTAAACTGAGATCGTGTGTTAGATGGAGTCCTGGTGAGGCAGGCACTTATTTGTCTGCCTCTTTGTTGGTTGTCACCTTAGTCCAAAACTAAAGACATCAGCGTAATAATTACTGGTGAAACTTTTAAACAGATTATAAATAGGGTGCACCAGAAAATGAACAGGAAGGGAAAAGCAAAAAGCCAAAGAAGCAGCATCCATCTCAGTATCTCCTGTTTTAAACTTTTCTATCATTTGGATTGCGTAAGACTATTCACATCAAATTTCCTTTGTTGCTTTATTGGTTGCTATGGATACAACAGAAACTATGTTCATAGACAAAAGGATTTATGATTGTATCCCAAATGTCTATTAGTTCCAACAAAAGACTTAGTTATACTGAAATATGAAAACAAACATCTGTAGTTGGAAAAAAACCCAGCAATTGACTATCACATTTCTGTTTTGCTTTATAAAACTTATATGCATCCCCCACCACACCCACATGTAAACATATCAAAAAGTTTATCAAACTGCTTTGATATTACCTTAAGTGAATGATTTTGATAATTTAAACCAAATTCCAAAGACTGTGATCCAGAATTGTCATCATTCCTTATTTTGACTATAACATGTAGTTGAGCTTTTATCCTCCTAATAGCCATGTTAGTTTGTTTAAATAGATTTTGAGAAAGATGATTATGACTTGGAAAGTCTTAAAGTTCTACCATAAATCGATCCCATCCTAAAGTATTAAACAATTGATTCTAAACACAGTCTCACCTTTCCCCGAATGGGCTCACCGGGAATTTTCCTGGCATCAAATTGATGGATAAAAGAGATGCGTTCTATAAAATTCTTTTGAAGTTCTGCTGATGCATCAGGAGAGGCAAGTGGAACTAAGGAGAAAAAGAGACATTGTGAAGTCAGGACAAAAATTAGATTTGTATATGGAAGATTTGCATAATCAGTATTCATAATATTCATACTTTATCAAAAATGCTAATGAAACTAAGTTCTTTTAAGTATTCAAGGTTACTTACACACATCTCAACAATAAATATAATGGATTCATCATTCTTTGTCTATGAAAAGAACCAAATAAAAACAATCAAATTAGCCCCACATGAGGAATTACTAGTAATTTTTAAAACTAATATTAATGTAATAATGGCTTTAAAAATCTACTGTTACCACATATTCAATCGTGAAAAGCTGAAAGCTTTCCCTCTAAGATCAGGAATAAGACAAAGATTTCCACTCTCACCACTTTTATTCGACATAGTATTGGAAGTCCTAGCCAGAGCAATTAGAAAATAAAAGAAATAAAAAGCATCTAAATTGGAAAGGAAGAAATAAAACTGTCTCTATTTGCAGACAACATGATATTAACTATAAAGAACCCTAAAGACTCCACCAAAAAACTGTTAGAATAAATGAATTCAGTAAAGTTGCAGGATACAAAATCAATATACAGATATCTGTTGCATTTCCATACACTAATAATGAACTATCAGAAAGAGATATTAAGAAAACAATCCCAATTATGATTGCATCAAAAAGAATAAAATACCTAGGAGTAAACTTAACCAAGGAGGTGAAAGGCCTGTACACTGAAAACTATAAGACATTGATGAAAGAAATTGAAGAATACACAAATTAATGAAAAGATATTCCATGTTCATGGATTGGAAGAATTAATATTGCTAAAATGTCCATGCTACCCAAAGCAATCTATAGATTCAATGCAATCCCTGACAAAATTCCAATGACATTTTTCATAGAGATAGAGCAAATAATCCTAAAATTTATATGGAACCACGGAAGACTCCAAATAGCCAAAGCAATCTTGAGAAAGAAGAACAAAGCTGGAAGCACCACAGTCCTTGATTTCAAACTATATTACCAAACTATCCTTGTCAAAACAGTATGATATTGGCATAAAAATAGACACATAGATCAAAGGAACAGAATAGAGCCCAGAAATATACAATACAAAGGAGCCAAGAATATAGAATGGGGAAGGGACAGTCTCTTCAACAAACGGTGTTGGGAAAACTGGACAGCCACATGCAAAAGAATGAAACTGGACCACTTTCTTATACTACATACAAATATTAACTCAAAATGGATTAAAGACTTGAATGTAAGACCTGAAACCATAAAACCCCTAGAAGAAAACATAGGCAGTAAGCTCCCTGACATCAGTCCTGGTGATGATTTTTTGTGTTTGATACCAAAAGCAGAGGCAACAAAAGCAAAAATCAACAAGTGAGACAACATCAAACTAAAGAGCTTCTGCACAGCAAAGAAAACATCAACAAAATGAAGAGGCAATCTACTGCATGGCAGAAAATATTTGCAACTCATATATCATATAAGAGGTTAATATCCAAAATACATAAAGAACTCATATAACTCAATTGCAAAGAAAACAAAAACAAAACCCCCAAACAATTCAATTAAAAAATGAGTAGAGAATCTGAACAGACATTTTTCCAAAGAAAACATACAGAAGGCCAACAGGGACATGAAAAGATGCTCATCACTAATTGTCAGGGAAATGTAAATTGAAACTACAATGAGATATCATCTCACATCTGTTAGAACGGCCATTATCAAAAAGACAAGAAATAACAAGTGTTGGCAAGGATGTGGAGAAAAGGGAACCCTTGTGTACTGTTGGTAGGAATGTAAATCAGTGCAGGCACCATGAAAAACAGTATGGAGGTTCCTAAAAAAATTAAAAATAGAACTACCATATGATCCGGCTATTCCACTTCTTGGCATTTATCCGAAGAAAATGAAAATATTAATTAAAAAAGATATACGTGCCTCATGTTCATTGCAGCATTATTTACAATAGCCAAGATGTGTAAACAGCCTGTGTCTATTGACAGATGAATGGATAAAGAAAATGTTGTATTTATATATACAACAGAATATATTCAGCCATAAAAAAGAATGAAATCTTGAATTTGTAACAACATGGATAGACCCCGAGGGCATTATGCTAAAATAAGTCAGACAGAGAAAGACTAATACCATATGATCTCACTTTTACATGTGGAAACTAAAAAACCCGCTAGGGTCATAGATACAGAAAACTGACTGGTAGTTGCCAGAGGCAGGAGTGGGAGGTGGGCAAAATGGATGAAGGAGTCAAAAGGTAAATACTTCCAATTATAAAACAAGTAAGTCATAGGGATGTAATGTACAGCATGGCAATTATAGTTAATAATAGTGTATTGCATATTTGAAAGTTGCTGAGAGAGTAGATCTTAAAAGTTCTCAACACACACAAAAATTTTGTAACTACGTATGATGGTGAAGCTTAACTAGACTTATCGTGGTGATTATTTTGCAATACATACAAAATCTATATGCAAAATATATGAAAAATATTGAATCATTATGTTGTACACTTGAAACTAACATGTTCTATGTCAATTATACCTCAATAAAAAAATTTAAAAGAAACGAAAAACAATCTATTGTTAGACACGCTTCTTGCACAGATACCAACCAAAGTTTTAGGAAAAGCATAAGTACAATTTATTTTTCAACCTATTTTTTACTACTAGAAAGTCTATGAGCAATTTATGCATTAGTTGCTCCCAACTAGCTCTAGCAGAATGAACTAGAAAATTCTGGGGCTGCTGCAGTTGTCATTGAATACGTAATTCTTTTCATTTCCCATTGGCAGAGGTTCTGAAAATTTGCAAGAGTATTAAACCCTCTAAAAGTCACTGTTAAATAATCTTTCAATCTGAGTGATGGGTAAATAAGGGTTCATTATATTGGTCTCTCTATGTTTAATATTTTTAATGATTTTTAAAACACTTTATTTTTGCTTGCAGCACATCAGTTTATGTAAGGAGTCAGAGTAACTCCCAGTTTAGTGATATAAAATTCTGTCAAGGAAAAAATAAAAAATGTCTCCCTTTTATAATAAAACATACATATATTAGAGGTTATGTACACCTACGATATCTATGGGATGATACACAAGACACTGAGAACAGTGCTTGCTGCAGGGGAGAGAATTAGGTGACTGGAGGATGGAGGTGGAGAGAGGTGGATTCATTTCCACTGTACACTCTTTTGTACCATTTGAATTTTGTACTGTATGCATGTATTAACTATTAAAAAATAAAATTTAATTTTTAAATATCATGCCTTTAAAATTAGAGAGGATATATAAGGAGAAATATGTTAGTAAATTCATATTTATTAAGCATTCATGAATTCAATATTCAGAAATTGATATAAACTAATTTTACTAGCAGGAATGATGAGTATTCAAATATTTCTATATTACATGATATGAAATAGCAATCTTTTCTGAGTTAGCAGGAAAAAAATACTGACAACATTTTCTTGATTTCTAATTGAGATCAGATACTCAAAACTCATTTTCTACTTAATTATTACCTCTCTTTTAGGATTTGATAGCATACAAAAGAACAGTAATGCCAAAGATTTAATAAAAATTTGTGGACAACAACTATCACATTGAGAAAATTCTAACTATAACTTACATTTTTTCCCACCAAGTGGGAAAAGACTATTAATTTGGGGAAGAATGCCATAGTCCAGCTCACAGAACATTAGTGTTTTCAGAAACATAATTTATTAACTTCTTGAATAAAATGAAGCAGCTCTAAATTTGGGCATTAATCAGGTTGAGTTAATGGAGTATCCAAAGTGTGGGCTTGTTTTCAAATTCCAGTTCTGCCACATTTCCGAGCTGTGTGACTTTGGACAAATCACTTGACATCACTGAGATTCAATGGAGAATCCTCTCTCTAAAATGGGCATGATAATAATTTGCTTTTAGAGTTATGAGGATTAAAGACAACGTTTATAAAGTCTCTAGGATGCTGGGGTCAAATTAGAGAGGGTCTTGAAAGTTAGGCAAGAGACTAGCTCTTTTGTATCATGACAAAATGAGAACCCATGGAAAGGAGAAGAAGCTTGAATCTGATGAACTATCAAAAAACTGTGAGAAAACCAAAGGCTTTAGTAAACTGGTATGAAGGGTTGGTGGCAGATTGGGCTGAAGGGTAGGGATGTCAGATGCAGCCAAGAGAGAATAGGTTGGGGAGAGCTTTTAAGATCTGCTCTTGACTTGCCCCTAGATTGCCTTAGGAAGATCAATGCTTGTCTTAGGGTCACAGAAACTGGCAGCAACTGCCTGACCATCTGTTGTCAACTTAGTAACATCAGAACAGCACAGAAGTCCCTCCAGGGTAAGGAGCTGATGCAAATGGTTGCATGCTGCCCCCTTGGGCATTTCCTTCTCCACCATTTCCCCAGCAACCATCAGTGATGGAGGATTAAAAACTTCAAGAGATGGCTTCTCTCAGTAATGTCTCTTTTTAAAAGCTTAAAGGGGAGAAGGGATGGAGTCCTGAATAGAGGACTGGTCTAGAACAGTGACAACAAATAGAGATGGTTAAAATTGGTTTTGTAGGGCCTGACGCTCTCCAGCCTGACTCTCATTTTCTTTTCTTAAATTCCCCGGGAGGCACATAAGCCAGAACCTACTCTTTAGCCTTTGCCCACACAGGGCTGCTGATTCCCCTCAGGGAACATGACCTAAGATAAACTAGTCAGACACTGTAAGAAAAAGACAGCAAAATTTAAAACATATACTATGTGAAGCAGAATTATTAGAATCTATGCACCAAGAATTTAAAATAAGCATAACAAATATCCTCAAATACATATAATATATTATTAACATGAAGCAAGAATAAGAGGTCATAAAAAAGAGTCATGTAAAATTTTAGAAATGAAAAAATATAATAGTTGAAACAAAAAAGAAAAAATGAGATAAATAACAATATTCATGAACTAGAAAATCAGACTGAGAAGCTCTCCAGAAGGCAGCAGGAAAGAGAAATAAATAAAAATATAAAAGAAAAGCTAAGACGGGCTGGCCCCGTGGCAGAGTGGTTAAGTTCATGCGCTCTGCTTCTGCAGCCTGGAGTTTCGCTGGTTCGGATCCTGGACGTGGACATGGCACCACTCATCAGGCCATGCTGAGGTGGCACCCCACATAGCACAACCAGAAGGACCTACAACTAGAATACACAACTATGTCCTGGGGGGCTTTGGGGAGAAGAAGAAGAAGGAGGAGGAGGAAGAGGGGAGGAGGAGGAGATTAGCAACAGATGTTAGCTCAGTTGCCAATCTTTAAGGAAAAAAAAAAAAAGAAAAGCTAAGAGACATGGACAGTAGCAGTACCAACACCAGAATTTAGGAGACATAGAAGAAGAAATAGAAGGAAATATTTGAAGAAATAATGATGACAAAAATCCAAGAATTAAAGAAACATCAAAGACCTCAGGTTGAAAGAGCTCACAGATTACCAAATGGGTAATAGGTGCAGGAGTAAGATGAGCCAAGTGAGTCCCATGGGGTGCAAAATTTAAGAAGGCACTTGCATGGTCCTGGGAATAAATGCCCCCTTAAATTTTGCACCCTAGGCCTCTCACTTGCCTCACTCTCCTCCCATCCTGCAGGGTAGATAAAGAAAAACTCACATCTAAGACACTTTATAAAGAAATTTAAGGTTATCTGAGACAAAGAAAAAATTCTAAATACTTTCAAAGAGGAGAGGTAGATTACCTAAAAAGGAGTAAGATGCAGATTTATATCAAATTTCACATCATTGGACACAACGATAACTGATTAATATTTTTAAAATATTGAAGGGGAAAGAACTTTAAGCCTAGAATTTTTATATCTAACCAAACTGTCATTTAACTATGAAGTCAAAGTAAAAAATACTGGAAGGCAAAGAAGGCCTCAAAATATTTCCCCATAAAACAGGCCTACTTTGAAAAATTCCTGGAGGAAGAAGTTAAATAAGAATAGGAATAAATTCAAAGAGGGTGCCTAAGGTATATAGAAGAAAATAAAATTTTTTGTTTCCTTAAAAAGACAGAGACTAAAGAACAGAAAAATAAGTATTATACCCATAACAACTCAGAACTAAAATTCTACTATTTAACATATTAATGAAGATTCTGATGTAGGGGAGGAAGACATTTCCTCTACCCACCCTGGGTCCTTCTGGCTGGAGAACAAATTAAATTCACATGAGACAGAATAATAGGAGAAAATTAAACAAAGCTTTATAACATGTATACATGGGAGAGGCTCAGGCAAACTGAGCAACTCGCCAAAATGGTGGACATTTTCCCCTTAAATACCACCCTCAGGTAAAGATAAAGGAGGATGTTGGGGATAGGTGTATCAATCATGGGAGGTTACCAAAAAGTACAGTAAACAAGGGTAAGGTTATTATACAGATTTAAGTCCTTGCCTTCCGCATTGATAAGAGTTTCTAGAAATAAAGTCATCCCCCCTTCTTTCTGGTACAGAGAGGGAGACACCTTTATAGATGGAAGTTTCCTTTACAAATGTAAATGTCTCTTAACAAAGGGTAAGTAAATTCTACTTTTCAGAGTTTCTTTCCTGTCTGCAGTTTTTAAAAATAATCAGCCCCAAATAATCCTCATGCCAAAGAGGCATATCTTGGGGTGGCCAATTCCAGTCCCCCACACTGGTGAATATTATAAAGAAAGAAAAAAGTAGTATAATAATTGCAAAGGCAAAGAAAAAACTGTCATTATTTGTAGGTAATATAATTAGCTGAATAGAAAAACTGCTAGAATTAATAAATTATGAGAATAAAGGTGTAGGAAGGTAAGAAGTTAAGTGTATAAAAATCAAAAGCACTTTGCTATAATAATGATAATCTATTAGAAAAAAAGAAAAATAAGATACATTCTCTGTGGGAACAAAACCTATATAGTAAAAAGTTTCTATAAATTAACAAAAAATTTACAAGACTTTTATATTTTCTTAAAGACAAAAGTAGAGCTGAATAGATTTTCCATACTCTTAGATAGGATGGAATGGCATGTTACTATAAAGGTGACAAATTTTCCTAATTTAATCTATAATGACAACACAACTCAATCAAAATTCTAGCTGGATATTTTGAGGAATGTCATAAATTCCGAAATTTAAATGGAAAAATAAAAGTCCATAAATAGAGACATCAACTCTGAAAAAGAAGAACAAAGAATGGGGACTTTCTCTGTCAGATATTAAGACAAGCTAAAAAATCATATAATTAAAACATTTTAGTACTGATCCAAGAACTGAAAATTAACCTAAGGAACATAACAGAGAGCTCCGAGACAGACCCATTTATTTAGGAACCCTAACATACAATTAAGGAGGTCTCACAAGTCAACAAGGAAAGTGTGGATTGTCTGGCAGATGGAATCCGGAAAACTTCACTCCATGGAGAATAATGGAGTAGGTTCCCCACTTAACACTGCACATAAAGGTGGACTCTAGAATTACAGACATAATTATGGAAGGTAAAATTATGAATCAAGAGAAGAAAATCTAGGGGAATATTTTTGTGACCTAAGGGTAGGAAAACTCAAACACCCAATGCACAAGCTATAGACAAAAACTTGGTAAACTTGATTACATCAAAATTTAGGATTGCTGTCCAGCGAACACCACCATGGGCAAAGCCAATAGAGAGATGGTAGATTGGGAAGAAATATTTGTAACACGAAAACTAAAAGGGATAGGACTTCAGTGGGAATGGCAGAGTAAGAACCTCTGAAAAACTGCTCCTCCATAAAAGCAATGAGAACACTGGCGAAAATAATCAAAATCAACTTTTTCAGAACTATGGAAATTAGCCAAAGGCTTGCAACAATCCAAGGATCATTTATTCAAGAAAAATGGCTTAATCCCTGTAATTAAAGCAAGCTTTTTTAACTTGCCCAGTTTTCATGCCCCTCTCCCCAGCTCTGCAGAAGCCTTGAAAACCAAAAGCCCCCAAATTATGGTGAAAACCAGCAGCCTAGCAGCCACTGGAAGGAGCCACTGGGTTTAGAGCTTCCCACAAATACCAACTCAAGAGAACTGTCATTATTTAAAGTGGCAGGGAGTTCTCTAGAAACTTCATTCACAGGGTTCGTCTTTATCAACATGACTCAAACCTCTCTCAGTGTCAATAGCCTTTTCCCCAGAGGCATTTGTCAAAAACAATCAAAGTCAATTGTTTAACATCTCAGCTGGCTAAGATGGTGATAACAGTCGGGGCAAACAAGCAGCTGTCCCAAACTGGAAATTTAGATGCTTCCTAGCTGGCTTAAAATCCAATTCCAGCAATTTTCCACATGAAAAATACTCAGATAACACAGTTTGCATCCACCTACTATAAGGAAAACTTTAAGAATGATGAATTTAAGTTACCATACTGATATTTTAGTAAGAGAAATGCATAGAACAAAATGTCTATCATCATTAAAAGCTTTCTGAATGTTCACAATGATACTTTGCCATGAACCAGATTTAATACAAATAGCATATTGCATAATTTTTCTTGAAGGGTAACAAATAAAGATTGGTCACAGGATAGCTTTTTTAAAAATAAATATTTTAATACTTTACTAAAATTCAAAACTAACAGTCTACTAACCAACACACTATTTCCAAAATAAATGTTTGGTAAGTCTTTTCAATTCTGGGAAGATTTGGGATTAAATATAGAGATGAAAAAGCAAACGAAATTAAATCTATAAATTGTTATTTAATATATCAGAAGAAAACTTGATCTAATAGTTTGCTAGTGTTGTGCTGACAGTTTTAGGGAAATATAATTAAGTATATAAACAGTGTTAAAATGTTTGACATATCTGGATTTACTATATTTAGAGGTTTAATTTGCTAGATTTACAAGATTTTTAAAAGTGTTTGGGAAGGTTTTGATAGTTATGGATTTAAATTTTCCTTCTTGGGTATTTAAAGTGTTTAAGAGGAAAATAGAATATAATTAAATCAACAAATTTGCAGTTTAAAATGTTAATGGAATTTGATTATGTTTGTAAATGAGTCATTGTTAAGGGATATTTCATTTGTTCAAATTGAGTTAAACATCAAAGAATAAGTGAAAGTTACTATTCTTATATAATATTTAAAAATCAAAGGCTTAAAGAAAGAAATATTTTAAAATTTGTAATGTTAAATTGGAATATTAATTTAAATCATCAGTAACTATAAATAACTTTCTATATAAAAAGGCTCCCTTTGAACACTAAAATTTTTATACTGAAACTTATTACCCTCAAAGAACTAAGAATTGGACTTCCTGCAGACCTGACATAACAATGGCATCTAGAAGACAATGGAATAGTATCTTCCAAGTATAAAAGGTAAGTAGCTAAGAACTCAGAAGTTTTTTTTTAAATTGGCACGTGGGCTAACATCTGTTGCCAATCTTCTTTTTTCTTCTTCTTCTTCTCCCCAAAGCTCCCCAGTACATAGTTATATATTCTAGTTGTAGGTCCTTCTGGCTCCGCTATATGGGATGCTACCTCAGCATGGCTTGATGAGTGGTGCCATGTCTGTGCCCAGGATCCGAAATGGCAAAACCCTGGGCTGCATAAGCAGAGTGCGTGAAGTTAACTACTCGGCCATGGGGCTGGTCCCTGAACTCAGAATTCTATACCCAGGTATACTTTCACTCATTAAAGTGTGAGGGCAATTCAAAGACATTTTCAAAGAAAGGCAAAGAGTTGGCTATTCCTAAACGTGCACTGAAAAAACTATTTAGGGACATTGTAGTAGTCTGTTATGTTGGTGGCCCCAATGAATCAGGTTTCCAGTATTCACATCCTTGTACAATCACCTCCTTGTGAATGTGGGCTGGCCTTGTGATTAACGTTAACCAATAGGATGTGGCAGGAGTAACTTTGTGCCAGTTCTGGGCATAAGCCTTAAGAAAACCTTGCTGCTTCTGCTTTTGCATTCGTGGGAGCCCTGAGCTGGCATGTAACAGGTCCAGCTACTCTGCTGGAGAAACCACATGGAGAGACCACATGAAGAAGGAGAAGCCTGGTCATTCCAGCATCCTAGCTGAGTCCAGTCCTCAGCTGATCTGCCAACTGAATGCAGCCCCGCAAGTGATCACCAGCAAGACCAGCCAAAGAACTGCCCGGCTGAGCCCAACCCGACTGCAGAATCATAAGCAGATAAAATGATTGTTGTTTTAAGCAACTAAATTTTGGAGTGGCTTGTTACACAGATCAACAAAAATACTTCAGAAAAAAGTCAATTAAAATGAATCATCTTTTATATAGAGATCTAGAAACTCCCAGAATCTCAAAAACAATAACTTAAAAAAATTTCTTCATGGAGACTAATAAAGGGAGAGGAAAGGTAATCTAAACTATTGTAGAAATTTCTTACCCAGATATTATACCTATTAAAATTGGATATAAATACTATGTTTATTTATGCAAATATATGAGACTTTTAAAGAAGCCCACAATAGTGAAGAACATCTAAGTGGGAAAACATCAAAGAAGATATTAGAGTTCTTAGTGGTTACTCAAGAATTCAAATTAGAATCAAAGTAATTACTTAAAAGAAGCCTTGTTAGATGAGGCTTACAAAAAATAAGGCAAAGTTCATGAAGAGTGTTTGAACTCCATTCTCTGTTTTTTGGAAACTTTATCTAATTAAAATGAGAATTTTCTAAACAAGCATACGCCAAGCAAGTTGGGGTCTAGCCATCTATATTTTATCAACAAAGCCAGGATCTATTCAAACAACTTGATCCTCATATTGGTAGAAACTTAGCTTTTACTTTGACAAATTTTCTTAATTTTTTGTTTGTGTCTACTTAAAAAACATTTGTCAGTAAATTATCCTGTTAGAAACCCCATTCTTCTAAATAGTATTTTGATCTTATATAAAAAGATTATTAATGAAAAGACGATTGTACAGATTTTCAAAATACAATGAAAAAAGGAAACTTCCACATAACTATAGCAAGAAATTATGTTACACCTTGGTGCAAAACAAGCCGCACAAACTAAAACCTATTTTAGAAAATTATTTTTACCACAGTATCTGAATTTTCAGTTCAAAAGAATGTTAAAATACCAAGTAGTTGATCAACAGCCAAAGTTTCATTTAAGTATGAAATACCTCCCTCAGAAATTAGATCAGCCTTTCCAATTTATAGAGTTTTGTTATATAAAACCAAAAGTGAACACTTATTCTTATGGGAACTCGGATATGATGGAGCATGGGCATTTGTTAAACTGACCATGGATGGCAGCCAGGAAATTGTGTGGTAGTACAAGACATAAAGGGCACTTTCATTGTCAGCACAAGATGACATTGCTGAAATGCCAAAGACCAGGCGTAATTAAGTGGGCTGATGGAACAGAACAACTATGAGCTGACTTTTAATTGGTATTAATGCATGTTTGTATACACATTTTCTATGTCTATATATATATAAAATCTGGCATATACAGACTCATTTACATACATATTCTAAAATGTTACACTGAAATATTTTCTTTTTAAGATCATTTTTATCTAATATCCAAACACCATCTAAAATATAAAGTGCAGGCCTATATTGTGGTGTGTATGTTGGTTTAAATTATATTATGACTTTAACTTAAATAATCTGTTAATACATAATTATCATTAAACTAATTAATAAATATTGGTTGTGTCTGGGCATTGTACTAGGACCTGGGATACAATAACAAATTTGGCAATGAGAAATACCAATAAAAGGACGGAGAGAGGGAGGAAGAAGGGGAGGAGGAGGAAGAAAGAGAGACCTCCATGCCAGGTTTCCAAAGCTAGATCCCAGCTTACCACCCAACTTTGTACAATGCAATAATTAATAATAGAAATAGATACCATTTGTTGTCTACTATGTACCAAGTGCTGTGATAGGCACTTTACATTTTATTTCATTTATTTCTTATAACAATCCTGCAAAGTAGGGATTATTATTCCCAATTCATAAATTGAGTAAAACAAAATGGTGAAATTTAAGTGATGGGCTTGGGATCAAACAACTGTAAGTGCTGCATCAATATTAAATCCCAAAGTGCGTAAGTGTTGTTAGTGACAAGGTTACCGTGATTTCCAGTTAAAGATGGCAAACTCAACACATGCATTTCCCCCTCTTCCCTCCCCAAAACCCAGTACAATGACAGTAAAGAAATTAAAGGGCTTAAATCCTTAAGAAAAAAGAGAACTAGATGGGAGCAAAGATATTAATGAATTTGGAAGCTGGAAGCAGATGGATAAGTGCCAACTGACTTGAGTAGACCAAGCTAAGTGCTTGTGGGGATGGGGTGGGGCGAAAATCAAGCCAATCCATGGCATGGTGTTCTAGTAAGGCTCAGAAATTGGAGGCGTCAGCCGCCTCTGAGGCAGGGAGCTTGGGACATGGTACAAGGTGAAGTTGCAAACAGAGGATTGTTTGGGAAATTCTCGGATTTTGCTGTCTGCCACTCCAGGCAGAAGTTTGGAGGATTCCTTGCTGGGAAAATTGATTAGCTCAACAGCACAGACTGACAGACACTGATTTGGGTGGGGGGTCCCTTATGAAATGGCTGGCCCCCACCTGATCGTCCTAGAACTAAGCCTATCACTCTGGTTTCATCTTCTACCGCATCCCTTAAGGAACTAGAGTAGAAACGCTGCTCCTTAGGAGAAAGGACTGGGACCTGACTGGTTAGTTAATCAAAAAAAGTCAGTTAAAGCAAAGAATCATAGAAAATGATATCTATCTTACTTAGATATTTTATTTTAACCAGTTCATTCACCAGATTTTTATTGGAGTACCAAGGCATTTTCTCTGAAGAAGTACCCAGTGATTGGAATTCCACTTTGTTTCCTGCACAAACCACACCTCTAATGCATCCTCTCTAGTTTGTTTCTTTGACACACAATGAAAACTTAAAGACACATTTGAAGCAAAATGAGTGCAGAATCCTTCAAGATTTAAAAAATTTGCTCCAGCTCTTTTATAGTTATTTTGCCCACACCCCAATTAGCATTTTTTAAAGTTAGTGATTGACCTTTTAGCAAGTCTTTCCAAAGCATTCAACTTTCAATATTTTATGGAAACAAGTGTCTTCTTTTCATATTCATTTTAATTGATCAGAATGATGAATAAATGAAAAACAGTAGGATATATTGGAGTATATGAGGAAGCCATTTGGTTTAAAACTAATCAGCCTGACCTTGTTTTTCCAGAAAGACCTGATGTGGCCTACTGAGTATGCATTGTATGTCTGCTTTAAACAATTACAATGTCCCAAAGCCAAGAATGATGCCCTTAAAGATGGAGATGTTGCCTCCCCCATGTCAGCATTTCTTTAAAGATAGGCATGTCTTCCCAGAAACGAAGGATTAATTACTGACCCGCTTTAACTCATCTTGTGACCACTGACCTGCTGTGCTAGCCAAGTATCTCATGACAGTAGTAAAAGAGATACTCCTGTCATATGTGATGTTTTGCTCTTTGTTCCAAGACAGTGTATAACCACTCTGTACACCCCACTTCTTGAGAGAGCTTCCTTCCTTGGTGGCAAAGTTCTCCTGGGCTATAGTCTTCAAATTGGCCTATAACAAACGCCAATTTTGATTTATAGATTGATTATGGATTATTTGCATCAACAGGAATACATAATTAAGTTATAGAAATACAATAACAAACACACAGGCATAAATCAGTTTGAAAAGAAGCATGACTTTCAGAGAGCATTCTCTGTCTCCTTGGTCTGAGTTTGATGCTCCTTCTCTACATCCTTATATCATGATAGCATGAGCAATGGGAGATAAAGTAGGTAGATTCAGTAGACCAAATAGGGCTTTGCAGGCTATGGTGAGGAACTTGAAATTTATTCTATGAACAGTGAGAAGTAACTGGAGGATCTAAAGGAGGCAAGTGATGATGTCATTTGTGTTTGTAAAAGATCCTTCTGACGATGGTGTGGAAACATATTCTGGAGGAGAAAGAAAGGAAGCAGGATAATAGTGGCTGCTATACATTGGTATGAAGATTTGTGATATGTTCTGGAGATAGAGATGTCAAGACTTTCTGATGGATTGGATGTAGAGGGTAGGGAGTTTTGGAATGACTTCTAGGTTATCAAAACCTGAGCACCTGGAAGAAAAGAAGTGGCATTTATTGAGATGGGGAAGACTGATGTGGGATAGATTTGGATGGGGGAAATGAAATGTTCTATTCTAGTCATGTTAAGTTTGAAAAAGAAAAGAAGAGATGTTAAGTAGGTGGTTGAATACATGAGCTTGAAGTTCAGTGAAAGGGCCAGGGCTGGAGAGAGAAATTGGTTCTTATGTTAGCTCCTTTGACTTCAGCCTTAAATTTCTACTCCTTGTCTCATCTACTCTGGGCGGTATCTCTTGAGTACTCTATGTTAAATAATGATATTAGCACCCTTCTCTTCTGCTTCCATCTTCTCTCAGTTGTATATTTAATTTTCTTGTTAAGGCTGACAACATAATTCTGTTCTGTAACGATACTAAAATTTTCCATATTATGTCTATAGATTGATAGTGAAAGTTGAAAACTATTATAATAGCATTTATAATATAATTAATGAATTTTGTTCACTTAAGGGCCAAATATTATGCTAGGACTACATTTCCTTCTCAGTGAGTCCAATGCCAAGTGCGAGTTGGAAAAAAAATATTCTAGTGTCCATGTCAAATAAATCCTGTTTTCTGGGTTAAAAATTATTTCCCCTGAGGGGCAGGCCCAGTGGTGCAGGGGTTAAGTTCACACATTCTGCTTCAGTGGCCCAGGGTTCACTGGTTGGGATCCCAGGTGTGTACCTACAAGCACGTTGTAGGTCCTTGACAAGGACCTTGACAGGCACCGCTTGTCAAGCCATGCTATGGCAGGTGTCCCACACATAAAGTAGAGGAAAAAGGGCATAGATGTTAGCTCAGGGCCAGTCTTCCTTAGCAAAAAGAGGATTGGCAGCAGATGTTAACTCAGGGCTAATCTTCCACAAAAAAAAAAAAAAAAATTATTTCCCCTGACAACTTTGAAGACAGTAACACCACTGTGCTCTTGCATCAGTGCTGCTTGATTCCATATTGATTCTTATTCCTTAGACAGTAACTTATTTTTCTTTCTCTTTATGGAAACTTTTAGAATCTTCTCTTTGTAATTGTTGTTTTGCAATTTCACAATGATGTATAGACATCTATTTTCCCTTCATACTTGGAAGCACTCAGTAGACCCTTTCAATCTCTCTCTTTTATATTGGGAAACTTTCTTCTCATTATTGTTCTAGAGGCTATGTAGAGTACTGGTTATTATTAGAGGTACTGGAGTCAGATTATCTGAGTTTAAATACCAATTATTTGCTGTGTAGCCTTGAGCAAGCTATTTAAACTGTGCTTGCCTTCTTATCTGAAACACGAGAGTATTAATAGTATTACTTTACTATTATATTGCATAGGGTTGGTGCGAGAATTAAATGAGTATATATTTAGAAAGTTCCATAAAGAGCCTGGCAGATAGTATGTGCTCAATAAATGTTATGTTTTGATAATTATCTTGCCTTCTTTTTTACTCTTCTCTTTTCTGGAGCTCCAGAAAAGTTGGACTTCCCAGACTGATTCTCCATTCTGCTTTTATTCTCTCATATTTTCTAGGTTTTCTTTTAGACATTATTCTGGATACTACTTTCAGAGTGGTTTTTTTTGTTTTTTTTTTTTTGAAGAGTGGCACCTGAGCTAACAATTTTTGCCAATCTTCTTCTCCCCAAGGGCCGCCAGTACATAGCTGTATATCCTAGCTGTGAGTGCCTCTGGTTGCGCTATGTGGGACCCCACCTCAGCATGGCCTGACGAGTGGTGCCATGTCCGTGCCCAGGATCCGAACCAGCGAAACCCCAGGCCGCTGAAGCAGAGGACGCGAACTTAACCACTTGGCCACAGGCTGGCCCCTCTAGGTTTTTGTTCTGTTATTTTATGCTCTGCGATATTTCCTTGACTTTTATCTTCCAAACCTTAAAAAAAAATTTTGGCATAACTCTTATCTTTGGGTGTTCATTCATAAATTAAGACTAAGATAGGAGACCAGCTTGAATTACTACAGTACGTGGTGTGGTAGCTGAATTCTGGCTAAGACACTGGGCTCTAGTAGTCTTAATGCGGGGATGTGGTGGAGTGCTCATGACCGGAGCAGTTAAGAGACAGACTTTCAAGTACCCTGCTGATTCTGTGCTCCCCCCTTTCCATTCTTGCCTTTTGTGTGCCTGCTGATGGAGCCTGCAGCTAGTTTGGGGTTTTGTCAAGAAGATTGGCTCTTCTTTGCTACCTCTCCTTCTAGGTATTCTAGGCTATTTGCCTCTTTGCTCTTTTTTATCCAGTAAGAGTCTTCCATTTCTTCCCACATTCCAAAAAGTTCTTCCTTCCATTCTCTTCCCCTTTAAATGACAGCAAAACAATCGACCCATAAAGGGTCTCTCATTTAATAGGGTCTTGGGAGACAGGGGATTTAGATGTTTCTGCTCAGTCTACCATTCTCAATCAGAAGTGGAAACTTTATAAACTTTCTAAATGGGCCATTGCTACAGATTACCTAACAGCTAGCCCTCTCCATTAACTACCACCCTTGAGGTGGAAATCATGCTGAATATGACCATTTTGTAACGTGCTGGCCTTCAATCTAAAGGTCAGGCTTCAAGGTTAAAATGAAGTGAAGGACTGTTGAACTCTAAAAGTAATCTTTGTTGTCTGCTGCCGTGTTCAGAAAATTATTTGAAGTTTAGCTTATGATCTTTTGCATCGTAAGCTAAAGCTAAGGAGTGAGGACAAGAGTGGGTACTCCAGAAAAACATTTTTGTTTTGACTTGATCCTGAACTTCTTTAAGACTTGCTAAATCCTACTCCAGAAGTAGAGATGACTAGGACATCGGTGAAGAAACAGATACAACTTGAATAAACATGAAAGTCTTAGTTTATTAAAAAGACATTGTCAGGTAAAATAAATTTTAGATCTGAAAATATTTTAATAGTCTTCGTAACAGTATTTCCTAAATTATGTTTTGTGGGATACCACTAATGTGAGATGATCTCCTGAAAAAGGGTAAGGTGGTCGGTAAGTGGGGGAAACAGCATTCTTTATTCCCCTTCTTGGAAATTCATTTTGCTTATGCTTAGAATAAGGGTTTTAAGAGTTCTGTAGGAAAAAAAAAATCTGTTTAACTTTATAAATTCAGTTTTTGCAAAACTTATTTGACCACTTCCCCTATTTTTTTGAGCAGTATCTATAAACATCATAAAAAACTAGTGTTGGGGCTGGCCTGGTGGTGTAGCAGTTGAGTTCGCACATTCCACTTTGGTGGCCCAGGGTTCACCAGTTTGGGTCCTGGGCGTGCACCTGTGCACCATTTATCAAGCCATGCTGTGGCAGGCATCCCACATATACAGTACGGGAAGATGGGCACAGATGGTAGTGCAGGACCAATCTTCCTCAGCAAAAAGAGGAGGATTGGCAGCAGATGTTAGCTCAGGGCTAACCTTCCTCAAAAAAAAAACAACAAAAGAACTAGTGTCCCTCAGAGGGCACTTTGAGTAATAGTGCCATGTAGTGTTGCCCACTATTTGTGTGTGTGTGTGTGTGTGGAAGATTGGCCCTGAGCTAACATCTGTTGCCAATCTTTCTCTTTTTGCTTGAGGAAGATTGTTGCTGAGCTAACATCTGTGCCCATCTTCCTCTATTTTATGTGGGATGCTGCCACAGCATGGCTTGAGGAGCAGTGCTAGGTCTGTGCCTGGGATCTGAACATGCAAACCCCAGGCCACTGAAGCAGAGCATGCAAAATTAATCACTACGCCACTGGGCTGGCCCCAAGCGTTGCCTACTATTTTAATAGTTCTAATTTTTAAAATTTGGTGGCAACAATAACGAGGAGAACACTACTAAGTTTCTGACTTGGAGGCTGGTGTTATCAATGATCAGTACAATTTTTATTATGTTACATTAAATGTATTTGGAGATAAGCTGTCCACCAGGAAGGGATAAAGAACAAACTTGTCAAGGGCTGCACTTGCTGTATATCTATTTTCAACTCTTGTAGAGTAGTGCCAGCACGTCTAATACATCTTAACTTGACAGCAGTAACCTGAGAAAATGGAGCAGAGGTTTTACCACTGCTAACCTTACCTATTCCACAAGAAGGCTTTTGCAACTTGCTGTGTTTCACTGGCAAAACCGGCAGACACGATGGTTTTTGAAAGTCACTCCTCTGGGTGCTCTTAGTGTCATAAGGTGGTTGCAATGGATGTTCCAGTCCTTTACCATGTGACCACCAATCACCCTTTATGGAAAAAAATTGGAAACTTGAAATTGGATGCTGTAGGACATTTTCATGTGCTGCTTGATATCTATGAATGTTCGGTAATTTTATTCAACAAATTATTGGATATTCTAGTACTAAAACAGAGTTCTGAGATCTAGGAATAAATATACTTTCACAAAGATTGAATTTCTTAAAAGGCACCTAAAAATGAATTATCATGTATTTTTAGCTAAAATATTGCTGCTAAGTTCTTAAACTACCTTCTATCAACAGATGGAGTGGTAAAAATAAACAAAATAGTTATATTTCTATGTTTTGTACTATAATTTTATATATGTACACATGTATATGTATATATTAAATATGACTTAATTTTTAAAAATCTTCTACACTTTTCATTGCGGTACTACAAATAATGTGTTATCATATGAGATGGCGGTTTTTGAAAGTTTTTAGTCCATGAACCACACCATAAAAGACATTTTATGTCATGCAAGAGCACAGAATGCATGCACATACATGAAACTAAAAATTTCACAAAACAATACCTATTCTTACTACAAGCAGTGCACTCAGCTATTTTTCTTTTTCTTTTTTTCTTTTTTTTTTTTTTTGGCTTTTCTCTTCAATTTCATTTCACAATGCTGGCTGCAACCCACATTGATTTATAACTCACTAATGACTGAGTTTGCAAAACTTTTTTGTTCTAAGAGGAAATATCTCCAAAGTTATTGAATTTTTGATTGTAAAACCTCACCTAGGTATGCATAAAAAGGGAGAACTGATAAATTCTTCATTAGAATATATGACAATTTGATGTCTTAGAAATTGAGAAAACAGTGCGGAGAATTATTACTTGATGTAATTTTAACCAAAATTTTTTAAAAATCTGGTTTATAGGTAGAAGTAAGAGAATCTTGGGAGAAGACAACTGTGCCACCTAGGAGCTCTTGGACATTATTAGAGAATGAGAGTTACCTACCTTGGGCTTTAAAGAAAAAGATTAGTCTTTTAAAAAATCAACTATGATTCCATAGTCAGAGACTTTAAAAATATGATTCATGGGGGATGAGTATGAGATTCTAATAAGTAAAATTCTGACAATGCAATTAAACCTACATTGATATAAAAAGTTAGAGGCATCTAAAGAACCCTATGTGGCTGCATAGGGAGTCAGCTCTCAAACAAAATCAGTTTCTGGGGCCAGCCTGGTGGCACAGTGGTTAAGTTCGCGTGTTCCGCTTCAGTGGCCCGGAGTTCGCCAGTTTGGATCCCGGGTGCAGACATGGCACTGCTTGGCAAGCTATGCTGTGGTAGGCATCCCACATACAAAGTAGAGGAAGATGGGCATGGATGTGTTAGCTCAGGGCCAGTCTTCCTCAGCAAAAAGAGGAGAATTGGCAGCAGATATTAGCTCAGGGTTAATCTTCCTCAAAAAAAAAAAAGTTTCTAAAAAGACAGGCAGGTACATATAAAAGAGAGGTGCACAATATCAAATTCAAAAGAAAACTTAATAGAATCAACTTGTCAGGAGATTGTCAAGAATCTTAGATAGGAGAAATTCATGAAATATTGCCAAAGGCAGCAAAAATAAGGTTTTCTGGGGGAAAATTTTTTTTGCAGCAAGAAATCAAGTAAAGGCTAAGAATTTGGAGGAGAGTCCACTGTTCAGAGCTGAAAGTCAGAACTACTCAACTTTAGGTTATTTCTTAAAGGAAATTATCTTCAAACTGAAAAAGATAGGATGAAAAAGGAAAGGGAACTAAACTGAACAGTTGAAAAAAGAGACTTCACTTTGCAACTTTAAATGAGTGTGAGCTTTTAGGCCAATGACAAATTATAACCATGGGTAATGAATGTTTGCAGAGATCAAAGAAAGTAGGGAATTCTGGAGAATAGGAGAGATCCATTAATGCCTCATTTTTCAGAATGGAATAAAAGGTGAACCACAAAAATTAAGACTACTTGATGTAGATCCTAGGAATTCTGGAACAGATTACTAAACAGATGGTGTCTTCTCACTATTTGGCTCAAAATAGTCACGTCTTACTGTTGTCACAGTGCCTGCTTCTTGCAGCTCTCCTCTACTCCACAATTATGATAGTGTGTATTATGGCCCAAAGTCTAGGATTTGTAGACCTTCTCTGACATTCTCACCACAATTCTACGAGGTAGGTAGATCCGCTTTACAGATGAGAAAACTGCTGGGAGATTAAGTGACTTCCCCAAGGGATATCACCAGAGGCAGCAGAGCTGCCACAATTCAAATCCCCACCTATCTGTGCACGCCTCTGATTTCTAGGCTGCATTGCAACATCAAATCTGCTGTGGAATGCAAAGCCAGATAAGCACAAACTTATTTGAATTATTTCAAAAGTAAAAATAAAGAGGCTCTGAGAAAATATCCTGAGAAAGATCTTCTCTGATAAAGTTTTAAGGATTGCACTTCATTTTATCTCCTTTTGTTGATCAGAAACTTACCTTGCTAACACCTAAATTACTGGAAAAGTGCCTCTGGAATAAGCGAACTACTAGGAAAAGCCTGGCAGGCTTTGATTTTTTCTTAAACGAGAGTTTAATGCAAAAGCTATCCTTAAAGCAGAGTTATCAATTCACCTTTCAAGAAGACTTCTTTTTTTTTCCCCCTGCTATATCTCCCCAAATCCCCCCTGGTACATAGTTGTATATCTTAGTTGCAGGTCCTTCTAGTTGTGGCATGTGAGACGCCGCCTCAACGTGGCCTGACGAGGAGTGCCACATCCCTGCCCAGGATCTGAATCAGCGAAACCCTGGGCCGCTGCAGCAGAGCGCACAAACTTAAACACTTGGCCACGGGGCCAGCCCCAAGAAGACTTCTTTTGAATTTAGAATTTTACCAAAATGGTCTGTTTGGTTCACAAGTATAAAGGAAATAATGAACATTTTTTCCTAAAGTGTGATTGATGACTTTAAGACCCCAGAGTTGGTCAAAGTGTTCTGATTAGTGTTGTAAATTGCATGATTCTTCACTTCCGTAGAATAAAATCCTACAGTTCAAAAAATGTTTTTATCTTTTCCATTTCTAGATAATTTGCCCTATGCCTGGAAAGTCTTGTTTATTCCTGGAAGAGAGAGTGTGCGCAGGCCCATGCACACGTGCATGACTTTTTGGTCCAAGCATTTACTCATCAGAGATTATAAGATTAAAGATATAGATGGAGACTCGTTCTTTCCTTTATCTCACGCTGAAGAGAAAGACTGAGAATAAAAACCTACTGCTCTGTGTGTCATCACTTACATTGGATTGTGAGGGGCTGACATGGAGTTATTTATGATGAAACACGTCACACTGGGAAAAGTCCTCTAGTGTGATTGCTTTGTCTAGGCTTTGGGGGTCAGACTGCATCTTGCAGATTATGGAGGGGATTTTGACAAAGGAGATAGTTGTTCCCAGTACAAAAGTTTGGACCCATAAAGTAGAGGAAGTCTTCCCTTCCAGCCCAAGTCCTGTCTCCTCTCCTGCCCCAGGATAACATTCCCTGGGGCTCCGTGGTAGGAGATGCTTGGAAATTCCTGCTGACGGGCCTCCCACAAACCCCCGGCCCCTGGAAGGCCTGACGGACTTGCACTAGGAGCCCCTCAGCCACATGTGGAAACCTCTGTGAGGCAGTTTATGTTACACTCTGTTATCCCTAAGCCTTCAGAAATGTGTTAGCAAACATTACTTATCTTTCATTCTTTGGGAAATCAAGGGAGAATCCTCTGGGGACGTAGTAAAAGCAATCAGGGCATCCTGGAGAAACCAGTTAGGAGAATGCAAGCGGTGGTGAGCCGAGCTCCACAGCAGCAGCCTGGCCATGATGGCTGGTGGTGGTGGTGATCTGTGCCACATAAAATCATACTTTAGGGACTCCTAGGGCAATATGGACTTTGAGCATCACCTTACACACGGACAATCACATTTTATTAGCAGAGGTTGGAGACTTTAAAAAACTGAAGTGCTAACTACAGTTACATTGTATTTCAATTCTCTCTTTTGCTGTGAATACCAGGAGTACTGAAAATATACCTCTTTTTAAGCAATTCATAATGTCCCCAATAACAATTATTCCTAAACTGTGTTCTGTGGAACACTAGTTATGCAGCATATTAATAGGTGTTACATAAAAGAGGTTTCCATAGTTAGGTAAATTTGGGAAATATTGAGATAAGCAAGTTAAACAAGGTTATTACAGGATTTCTCAGAACCTTTATATACGAACATGAATTGTGAAGCTCTGAGAAGGGTACTAGATAAAAATACAGCTTTTCCAAAATATATTTGACTCTGGAACTTTACTTCATTGAGCACACAGGCAAGGGCTAGCAAATATATTTTGCTAGCAAATATATTTTGGAAATATATTTTGGAATATATTTTGGAACATATATATTTTGGAAATATATAACAAATATATTTTGGAAAATATTGACCTAGTATAATTTCTTTTAAAATACAAATATTTAAAAATATAAGGCAACCAAACTAGTTTTCATTGGAAACGACTGAGCTTAAAGCTCCTTTTTCACTTTTTTTAGCACTCCCAATTTTATGTCCCTAGGAAGAACTGTGTAAGTGATTATTTCATTTAAATATCTTGTAAATAACCAAAATTAACCAATCTGGTATTAGGTCTAAAGAGATTATCTTGACAAAATACATAAGACATGGGGCTGGCCCCGTGGCTGAGTGGTTAAGTTCGTGCACTCCGCTGCAGGCAGCCCAGTGTTTCGTTGGTTTGAATCCTGGGCGCGGACAAGGCACTGCTCATGGAACCACGCTGAGGCAGTGTCCCACATGCCACAACTAGAAGGACCCACAACTAAGAATATACAACTATGTACCGGGGGGCTTTGGGGAGAAAAAGGAAAAAAATAAAATCTTTAAAAAAAAAATACATAAGACAATAGATATGTCCATTTAAATATTTAGGCAAATTTATTTTCTTTACTCTTATTTTAAAGCCAGCATTACTATAAACAGCTTAATTTTTTTAACCAAGCTAAACTTTAAAAAGAAACTGGTCATCCTAAACAAAAGAACAAAGTTTACAAATATGTGAAATGAGCATTCTTTATTACTCCTTGGGTACTTGGAAATGAGTACATTTAAGGTTTTTTGTTGTTTGTTTTTGTTTTTTAAATATGAACACCCCCCTCAGTCCACACCCAAATCAAGCATGCTTTTAACTTCTGATGCCTCTTCGTCTTTGTAACTCCTCATTCACATCCACTGTCACCCTCTCTTACCTACCCTCTGACTTCATCTCAAACGCACTTTCACCATCTCTTAAAGGTCCCTGACTCATTTAGCTTTTAGCACTAATAAACAAAGATTCTACCGCTCCTCTGTCACCCAGTCTTGCTGATAACATCTCTTGACACTTTGTTCATTTATTTTTTCAAGACACCTACAAACCAGGAGTAAGAGAAAATCAGTTGGATTAAATTTCGCAATTTTCACATTTCTTATTTGTATTCTCGAACGAGCTTCTTTTCCTTCGTGTCGCCGAGGGAAGGATGGGTTCAGTTAACGGTCTGATTTAAATTCATTCCCAAACTAGAGCTCAGGAGAGTTGTTCATTAACTTTTGTAAGAAATACGAGAACTTCACTAACCTGGGTTTCTGTACCAGATTTATTCTCCAGTGTAAGCCTGGTCTATCAATTTATTTTAAATCCCAAATAATTGTTTGTTTAAAAATAAAACAACCTTAAAACTGCCCTTGTAAGGGTTTGCTACATGATATTAAAGCATATTTGACTACAAGAATCCCTGCCCCAAGAAGATCTCACATTCATACACAGTACCATGGTGTGCTATCTGTTTTACGACAAGAACAGTTGATGTTATCAGTATAGAGAGCTCACTCACTTAAATGTTAAGTTAAATCACAACTACACATAACTCACCACTACACCTAACCTTACATGGCAAAACGGGTTTAGCAGCTGTGATTAGACTAAGGATCCTGAGAAGGGGAGGTTATCCCAGATTATCTGGGTGGGCCCAGTGTAATCACAATGTAATCAGAAGAGAGAGGCAGGAAAATCAGTCAGAGAGACATTTGAAGATGCTATGCTGCTGGCTTTGAAGAGAAAGGGGCCAAGAGCCAAGGAATGCAGGCAGCCTCTAGAGCTGGAAAGGCAAGGAAACAGATTCTCCCCTAGAGCCTCCAGAAGGAACCAGCCCTGCCAACAGCCAATCAGACTGTTTTGTTTTGTTTTGTTTTGTTTTGTTTTGTTTTGAGGAAGATTAGCCCTGAGCTAACATCTGCCACCAATTCTCCTCTTTTTTGCTTAGGAAGACTGGCCCTGAGCTAATATTTGTGCCCATCTTCCTCTATTTTATATGTGGGACGCCTGCCACAGCATGACTTGACAAGCAGTGCTAGGTCAGCACCCGGGATCCAAACCGGCAAACCCCAGGCCACTGAAGCAGAACGTGTGAACTTAACTGCTGTGCCACTGGGCTGGCCCCATTAAGACTGATTTTGGACTGGTGAACTCCAGAACCGTAAGAGAATAAACTTGTGTTGCTTTAAACCACAGTTTGTTTGTGGTAATTTGTAATGGCAGCAATAGGAAATTAATACAATAAATTATACCTTAACAAACCTGACTTGAAAGACAAAAAAATAATGGAATATATTTAGTATGATAGTGAATGAAATTGTGGTTTGGCTAAACAAATAGTCCTGGGTCAGAAACCTGACTGTGACATTTGCTTGCTATGTAATTCCCAGATACGTTAATTTACTTCTTTTGAGTATGTTATCATCTGCAAAATATTTCCAATAATATCTCCTAGAAACTGTTGCACAGATTAATGGATATAACTTATATAAAGGATCAACTCATTCCTAGCACTTCATACACTTTCAATAAGCAGTAGCTATTATTTTATAGAAAGTATCTGAATTACTGAGTATCATGGGAAATTTTTATATTAGACTACGTGTCACAAATACAGTATTATAGAAGAGATTTCTTCAGTAACCCCCAAGCACTACTGAGTGGTTATATGCTGACCCAACTAGAAAAACAATTATTTGGATTCCTTCTATATATAGATTGCTTCCATATATATATATAGTATGCAAAAGTTATCTGCAAGAATAGTTCCAGGTTATGCTTTTAACTACTGGATTATAAAAAAAAGTGTTAGTCTGAGATATGTCATATCATCTAAGTAGTCTGCGACCAAAGTATCCTGTAAAACAGCTTCTGAATCTAAATCTGTATTTGTACATAACAAACATCTGTCCAACCTGCTCTTCTGGCCCTTTTTTGGGATCTATGTAGGGAACTGGTTCATTGCACGTTCTTGCATTTGTGTTAATGAATTTCGCATAATATATACGTCCTCTCCTGACACATGGATTTGAATGCTGTATACTTTTTCCAGGTTTTTTTCCACGTTTGATTTCTTCTTTTTTTTCAGTTATATACACTATACCAGCATCTTCTATTTTATGCTGTCTGAAAAATAGAATTAAATAGCAAATCATTATCCCAATGAACATTATAGTACTGAGAGTCATAATTACATAAAATAAGACTTAAAAATATTTCAAGTATCAGTCAAGACAATTTAGGCTTTATTAAATTATAAGGGGCTTGTGCTATTAAAATTTTGAGAGGATATCTTCTCATTCTAAATCATGTAAGAGATAAAGAGATTTGTGTTAATAACAATTATTCGTGACAATATACCAGTACAGTGTACAGACTCTCATCTGCTTGAAGTCAAGAAAGAGTAGTGATTTGATCATGCCTACAAATCAGGTTTGTAGTATTTATTCATGTGGCTAAGTTACATGCTAAACTTAACCCATTTTTTTAAAAAGTTAGTTACCAAGTAAATTCAGCCATCTGGACAAGGATAACTATTTAATTTTAAAAGCTCACCTGGTAAACTTGTAAAAGCTACTAAATGATTACTGCTATTTATCTTTTCAAGAAAAGACCTGTGCAGGCATCAGAACAATTAACTCAATTTCTTATCACTTTTTACTTCTAATAACTATGCTGGTAGAAAAATGAAAATTATTGAATTTTTTTAAATGTTAAAGAAATGTTTAGAAAGAAATAATTTACAGAATTTTTCTCCTTTTAAACAAGGAGTAATAGGGGCCAGCCCCGTTGCATAGTGGTTAAGTTCAGTATGCTCCACTTCGGCCGCCCAGGTTTGCGAGTTCAGATCCCAGGCACGGACCTATACCACTCGGCAGGCAACCCAAATACAAAAGTGGAGGAAGACTGGCACAGATGTTAGCTCGGGGCTAATCTTCCTCAGCATAAATAAATAAATAAATAAATAAGGAGTAATAGTCATTATAAAAGGTAGTATTTCAAAATTTCACATACTTGAAAAACGAAGGTAAGAACGAAATATAAAAAAATTTGAATACTTTTTTACATAGAAGGTTTTAAAATCAAAGCCCTGGCCCATGGAAGGTGAGTGAATATGACTCCAGATTTACAGAGGAAGTGAGCAGCTCTGTCTGGCCTTATACATGGCCTTTAAAATATAAGCCCTACCTTACTTCAAACCAAAGCCAGGTCCATCTCCTCCATCATGTCATTTTTCAATTAGAATCCTCAAATGGCTTTCCACGGCATTTACAGTAAACACTGCCTCCTTATTGTATGTAGCTCGAAGGCCCTGTGTGACCCGGCTCCAGCTAATCTCTTCAACTGCACTCAAGCCTCTCTCCCCTCATGGGCTCCAGCCCGCAGTTCCTGGAACACACTCGTCTTTTTTCCCCTCAGGGCATTTGCATTTGCACGTGCCTTCCCCCTGCCTGGACTGGCTCTTCCCCAACTCCATGCACAGCTGGCTCATTATCATTTAGGTCTCAGTCATCTCTTCAGAAGCTTTTCCAAGATTTCCCCTTCCTCACTCCACCTCTATTTTCATACTTTGTTAATTTCTTTCATAACACTTACCACAATTTAAAATTTATGTACCTAGCTTTTTACTTGTTTTTGGTATGCACTACAAATACTCTTTATTAGTCAATAAGTTCCATGAAAGTGAAGATTGTGTTTCATTCCTCATTATGTACCCACTGTCCAGACAAGCGCCCCATTTGTTGTGGATAAATGGATTGCCGTTATAACGTTTACATGTTTCTGGTGAATCTGCTGGAATTGTTTTTCTCTCTGGCTCTGTTTCAGCTGTACATGCCCAACCCTCACTCCAATACACATACAAACAACATTCAGTACCTTTGGATGCTCATTCCCTGCATTCTAACACAAATTACCCTCTGTAAGGGATTGGGAAAAACTGATTACTGGTAAAGTGTAAATAACTTCAAAGGCTTTTTCTACTACCTTTCCAGAGATTTGAGTATTTATTTAAAGGTCGTGATTGATTTATCACTGTAGACTTCTGACATCTGCTGTTTCCATCTGCTTTTCAGCGTTGTAACCCAGCAACATACTTGTACTGGAATCAGGTCCATGGAGGAACAGACTGCAGCTATTTGCTTACATACTGATGCATTCATTCGATTAAGTACTTGTGGTGTGAGTGGCTATAGACTGATACATAAATGTGAAATATGTGATTCTACAGTAATCTCTTACTAGAAGGAAAACACAGTTAAAAACACTAATGGGCTCTAAAGGAAGTCAGGCCTGGGTTGGAATCCCAGCTCTGCCATTTTCTACCTGAGCCTTGGTTTCCTCAGTTGCATGATGAGAACAGTAACACCTATTGTGAGAGATGTGAGAATAACATTGAATAATTCATTCTTTCAACAAATATTGAGTTATGTGCCTGGTGCTGTTGGAGGCACTGAGGATATATATACAGGAGTGAAAAAACAAAAATTCCTGCCCTCATAGAGCTCACATTCTAGTGGGGAAGGCAGATGAGAAATAAAATAATAAGTAAAATATACAGTCTGTTAGATTGTGTTAAGTGCTAAGGACAACAACAAAGCAGGAATGAGGAAAAGGCGTGCACGTATATGGGAGGTAGGTTGCATTTTTAGATAGAGTGGAGGCTGCATTATGAAGATGACAATGGAAAAAGGCAGGAACCAGGGGAGAGAGCAAAGTGGACATCTGAGGGAGAAACATTCCAGCAGAGTGAACTGTAACTGCCAAAGCTCGGCAGCACAAGTGTACCTGTCCTTAGCATGGTGCTTCTCAAAGTGTGGTCCCTGGAGGAGCAGCATCAGCATCAATCGCCAGCTTGTTAGCAATTCAAATTCACAGGCCTCATCCCAACATACTGAATCATAATCTCTGGGGCAGGTTTCCAGAAATTGTTTTAACCAGTTCTCTAAGTGATTCTGATATATGCTAAAGTCTGAGAACCACTGTTGTGACAAAAATACAGGCTTTGGAAGCAGATATCCCCTGGCTCCACCTCATAATGAGCTGTAATACCTCGATTCAATAGTACTCAAAATTTAGAGGACATCAGAATCGCCTTGTTAAAACCCAATTATTGTGCCCTACTCCCAGAGCTTCTGATCCAGCATGTCTGTGGTGGGAACCCAGAAGAATCTGCATTTCCAGTAAGTTCCCAGGTGATGCTGACACTGGTCTGGGGACCACAGTCTGAGGGTCACTGCGGAGGATTGCAAGGAGGCCTGTGTGCTGGAGCAGAGTCGCATCAGAGGGCAAGCAGCAGATAAGGCCAAGTAAGCGAAAAGGGGCATGTTGTGTAGGCCCCACAGGGCATTATAGGAGCCTTAGCTTTTGCTTTGCAACGGCCAATGGAGAACAGTGATCTAACTTACGTTGTAAAACATCCCTCTGACTGCTGTGTTGAGGAGGCTGCAGAGGGGCGGAGGGAGCAGCAAAGACTATTGCAGTATCCAAGTAAGAGACGCCGGTACTTGGGCCAGAGTGGGGATGATAGTGAAAGTGATAAATAGTGGGCGATGCTGGATATATTTTAAAGGTACAGCCTACAGAATTTGCTAATAAATTAGATGTTGGGGGAGACGGTGAGAAGGAATGGATGATTCAACGTGAGTTCAAGAATTTTAAGCCAAGCAATGCATGTAAATTGCTTGACACACGGCATGTGCCCAGTAAACGGCGTGTTTTAAAAAGTATTATTTTAAGCTTTCAACCACTAGAAATGAGAGGTAGGAAGAAGACTGGAAGAGAAAATGCCCAGAAGGCCTGAGGACCCGCCCCTCGGTCTCACTTAGCTCATGCCCTGAAAGAGGAAAATATTTTTCGGAAGTGGAATTAGGAAACCAAACCCCAGCACTTACTGCTGCTTATCCTCCTCTCCCTCCATGGGCTCCTATGGCCTGACACGCGGCAGCAAGGAGCCTCACGGGAGGATCAGGGACTGAGCCCGGCCCGGAAAAGGGCCCGCGCAGAGCTGCGACTGTGACTCGCGCGTTGCTAAGCAACGGCGGCCGCCGGGCGCGCAGCCTCGGAAAGCGGCCTGGGGGGCGGGACCCAGAGCGCGCAGGCGCAGTAACTCGGGTCGGCTCAGCAGCTGGGCGCGGCGGGCTGGCCGGGTGTCTCGGCGTCCTTCCCAGACCCGCCTCAGGCTGGACCCGGTGCGTTTGAACTTGGCCTTCCCGCTCTCCGGCCGGGCGGGGTATTTTTCAGGCCTGCCGGATCCTTGGGATCAGCGAGGGGCGGTTCCCGGAGCCTCCCGCGCGGCCCTCGGCCCTCGTCCCCGCCGACCCGCGCAGGACGCCGCCCCGGCGCTGCCCGCAGCTGCCTGAGCTGGTTCCAAAAGTGCGCGCAGGCTGGAGAGAAACTTGTTTTCTTGTGAACCATTAAATACTGTGCAAGTCATGATAGCTGCTCCGGGGCTGCCTAATCTTTGCAAGAGAAAGCTTGGCTGTCTCTCTTCTCCCTGATTTCTGACAAATCCTCTTTCCCCGGCCTGGCGGCAAGCATTAAAATAGAGCAAGGGAACACTCGTCTCCTGCAAATGAGCTTCCCCGCTGTGTGTTCATCTGCTTCAGCCTGAGCGGGGTTCAGCAACGGGCGGAGGGGACTGTAGGCTATGGCAGCGGGTTGGGGCTTGTACGTGTAGCACTTATCCGAAAAGAGCAAACTCTTGGGAAAAGCAGTTCATGACTTGCATCCACCTTCTGGCCCTGGAATATCTTACCTCATTTCACCACTGCCTCCCAAATTCCACTCCCAGAGCCAGATGTCTGGCATCTTGTCGTGGTAACTCATGCATTTCCCTGGATAACGGGAAAAGAGAAATCCTTATTGAGTTGAATTCTGCTATGTATGGGCTCTGCATGTCCATGTGTTTTGTAACCCAGTCAGTATTAGTACGTGTTTACATTTACCTGGAGAAATGTGGGAGAGTGGATGCTGGTCCTGAGACTCATTGTACATACATGAGCTTAAGTCCTATGAGGAAGGAGAGTATATGAATAGAAGTTGGATACCTAATTACCTAGACACCTGAGTGTGGACTTTGTTGGTAAAAACAAAAAACAAAAAACAAAAAAAAAAACTGGAGTGTGTGTGAATGTGTGGTTATGTGTATGTGTGTTTAGGGAGTAAGGAGTGGATGGATAAATAAATGTGGAGAGAGTGGATTGGAAACCTGAAAACGGGGGAACTAACATTGATGGAGCTCCTGCTTGGGAGCCAGGCACGTTAGGCACTGCGTTAAACAGCACATACTTTCCTGGTTTTATCCTAACCATTAAACTGTGTTTAGGAGCATAGGCCTTGAGGACTGTCAGTGTTTGAATCCTGGCTGCACCACTTAGGAGCTGGTTCACTTGGGCAAATGATCTAACCTCTTTGAGCCTCAATTTCTTTGTCTACAAAATGAGAAAAATACCTAGGGTTGTTGTGAGCTGTAGATTTATTTAATACAAGCAGAATACTAAGAGGAGTGCCAGACACTAGCAAGTCCTTGGTCATGTCAGCCATTATTTTTATTGAGCAATTTTATCTGCATGTGCTACCACATGTCTTAAGGCTTAGTCAACTCTCTTGTCATTCCCTCTCATTTCTATCCCAACCTTCACCGATCTCTAAGCTCCTAGAACCACTTACCCTCAGGGACAATCCCGATGGCTTGATAAGAAGAAATGAGGAATTTGCTCAACTTTCTCCCTCTCAAAACAACAAATTCACCTGCATCCATATGGGATGACAGTTGTTTGGTTCTATTTTGAGTCATGTAGTATTAGTCTAAAATATAAACACATTTATGTCAATCAATCTCCAACTGTTAAGCAATTTGTATATATGTAGATTTATTAAGGGACACAAGAAACAAATGTTAAATTTTAGTCCTGAGATAACACCGTACTATAAAAATGTGCCAATTATTTATTATTGACACATCTTCTGCAGGACACTGCAAAATAATGTGAATTTTATCATAATTATTGACTTTTTTATATAGAAAAAGAATTGGACAGCTATTAGTGTTTTTTACTACTAACTAGCTAATCCGACCTAAGAGAGACATTTAAACCTCTCTGCTGTGGCTTCTCACTTGTTAAAAGCAGTAGCCCAATTAGATAATCTTTATGATGACTTCTAGCCATAAAATAATGATTCTGTTGGAAAATTTATGTCTGAAAATCAATTAAAACACCAGCCTAAATAATACACATGTAATTTTCTCATTGGTGTTAGGTGGTTTGGATACTTGTTGGTGAAGAATAATTCAAAGTAGCGTGCTAACGTTGTGCAGGTTAAAAATACCAGTGCTATTTAAGCTAGAACACCATATGTGAGGAAACACAATAGGATGGAAATTGCTCATCCAAAATGTTATAGATGCAGAAAATTGTCAACACTTTTTTTCTAGCCATAGGAAAATGCCAAAAATAATGAACAGCACAGTTGTATAACCTGATAAGAAAACTGCGGCTCAGGAAGATCCAGCTTCCTCTCAGTTCTTTCTTCAGTGATGTACTTGTGAAACAGGTGAGGATCTCAAGAATATGGCATAAACCAAAGCTATCTTTAATTCTTTTTTTTTTTTTAAGATAGTTTGCCTTATATACATGTGTTGTAGGGTTAAATGAGAAAATACTTGAGGAAAATTCATCCTGACACATAGTAAGCACTCATTAAAAGTTGTCTGTTAGTATTCTTCCTATTATAATTAGCATGGTGGAAAGTTCAAGTCCATGCATTGCATTGTCTTTATTTCATTACCTTAGACTATCAGAATTTTGTCAAACCAAAATTTACATTGATTTGGGGGCAATGGGAATAAGAAATGTCAGTGTTAGATTTGCCTGTCTTTGAAGATTGATAGGTTCAAATGAATTACAGATATGAAAGGGACCCTGAGTTTTCCCTTTTTCTAAGTTCAAAGCTAATTGATTTATATCACACTTTTTTTTTAAAGATTGGAACCTGAGTTAACATCTGTTGCCAATCTTTTTTTCTGCTTCTCCTCCCCAAAGCCCCCCAGTACATAGTTGTGTATTCTAGTTGTAGGCCCTTCTTGTTGTGCTACGTGGGATGCCGCCTCAGCATGGCTTGCTTAGCAGTGCCATGGCCGCAGCCGGGATCCGAACAGGTGAAACCCTGGGCTGCTGAAGCAGAGTGCATGAACTTAACCACCTGGCCACAGGGCTGGCCCCATATATTGAACTTTTAAGAGAGAGAGATTACAAAACAAGTAGGCGGTATTACATCTCCTGAAAAGTAAAAATCTCTAGTTTAAATCGTATAGATCACTCTAAGTGATCCTGGATGTATGCATAGGTATGTTTACCTTTATTCATATAGATATTACAAGTAAAAACCTTAAAAATTTAATGAAATCTCTTGAAATAACCAAAACAATTACAGACAGCCTGGATGTCTCCAAAATCATTGTTAGAAATCACTAGTTTGGAAATTCACCTGATTGAAGGAAGAAGCCTGCATGTTATGAATTTGAAGGATTCTAGCCACCTCTGTAATTTCATGAAAAAATCCAACTATGGTCACCCATATAGAAGCTGGATAACCAAAGGAAGAATGGAAAGTTGGCCTTAGGTGGTGAAAACAGTAAAGGGTGATTTTAGTCCTATAGTGGTCTCTTAAATAGAGTGATCATGTGGTAAAGATTTGTTGAATGAATAGCTATGGACATATAATTTCTTGAGGAAGGAACAATGCAAAATTAAACATGGTTGGAGTGTTACCATTCTCAAAAAGTTAGGAATCACTAGTCTAAACTGTCTAGTATGGATGGTTTTGTATGTCTTCTAGCTTCTTTTTTAGGCTATTTTTCTTGTTCTATTTGAAGAATCCCAGAGATGTGATTATCTTCCTTGCAGGTCATTACCACATCTTATTGTCTAATTATTGAGCAATCTCCATCATATATCGAGCACCTGTGTGTTCTGGCCTATTCTTACTGGACCATCAGATTTTAGTTTATTCATTTGAGATTCTCAGCCCTGGAAAAGTACCTTGCAAACAATAGGTCCTGTGAATGAGACTGGCCCAGAAAAATTCTTCCTTATATCCTACAATATATATATGTTACTTTGAATTTTTAAGTACTGTTTATGGACACAAATAATAATTGTTCAGCAAATTCCTTAGAGACTCTCCACATTTTAAAAATGGTGATTAAAACTTCCTTTTAAGCTAAGCAACTTAAGTTCTCAAACTTCTGCCCATAAAATCTACTTCTGATCCCTTTTGGCAATACAAATTGCTATTCTCTGTACTTTCCCTAGAGGCAGAGAACTAATACTTACTGAACTTTACAGTTAGACCTGAATTTAAATCCTAGCTCTGTTATTAAAGCTCTGTGACTCCGGGCAATTTATTTAAATTCTTTGAGCTTTAGATTTTGAATATGTCTCTTATTAATCTTTGAAAAATAAATTAATAAGAAAAGATCCTAAAAGAGTAGGGATAAAAGAACTTATCTTGCAGGTTTGTTGTATTAAACAAGGTATGTGTAAGGCACCTGGCACAAAATGGGACTCCATTATTATTCTTTTCCACCCCCTCTCCTAGCCTTACCCTTTGTCAAAGGTCACATAGCCAGAAAGTGATAGTCAGCATTTATTTTTAGATCAGTCTCTCTTTTTTTGTACCTCATTGCCTCTATGTCTAATTTCTCTACCTCTTGCTTTAAACCATAGCAATAAAAATTGAACATAAAATTCTAAATAGGGTCTTCCTAATGTCTCTATGGTAGGAGAGTGGGTAAAAATAACTAGAAAGTGTGCCTGGAGTCCATGTGAGTGGAAGCCTTCGAGACAGGAAGGCTGTGAGAGAGCAGGAGAACATGATAACCATTCAGTGATGGGGGAGGGTGATGAAAAGTGAAAGTCTGCACCATCTTCTTGTAAAATGTCACCATGCACAATGCGTTCTGACAAACATGCAGCAGTTAGAGCTGACGTTTGGGTTCCATGGTAGGTACAACAGAAACGATAACAATCCAAGAATTAAGTACACAAACACAACTCCAACTCGTGACTATGTGGTGCCACAATCTGAGACTATGCCAATGAACTGGTAAACAACGGTAATTATTGTGATATGGATGGGCAGATCTACGATAAATTTAAAAATGCTTCCCTCTGTAGCAAAAGTGAAGAGTTAGGACACAACTTAAGATTCCATTTAAAGAAAAATGAGGGTTTTGACCTAAAAGTTAATATACATAAAAAAAAATCACAGTTGAGGTTTTAAACAGAAAAGTGCAACACTTTTAATTAATAAGGGCTAGTTTAGTTTACCTCAAATAACTCCTGGACGTATGCCGTTCTTTTCCAAATGGTATGGCAAATGAACATTTCACAAGTCATCACTTTTAAACTATTATTCTAACCTATCCTTTTTCCATTATGTAATTATAAGGGCATTATGTGCTTCAAGTTATAGTTCATTATTTCTGTACTTATAAGCTTTTGAAAAGTTTGGAAACTTAGCCATGTTTTTTTATCCTCTTAGAGTAAGCCTGGGAGCAAAGTATTTACCTGATTTAACTTTCCTTTTTTTTTTTCTTTCTCTGCCCATCTCTAAGTTGTTAGCAGTAGGTTGTAAGATTCAGAAAAAGAAATATTATAGGATTTTCCTATATTTTAAGAAAAGGTAGGCAGCATTAGAAAGAATCTGGCTTTTGTGCAGTTTTTTGCCATGTAGAGAATAGATATGGGAAATGTCACAGCCCTTACTTTATCTGGATCTGGCTCATCACCCTCGTGGGGGCTGCAGGGGAGCCTGGGAGCCACTACTGTTGAAGGTAAAGTACTACCACCATGAACTAGGGCCTGGGCTCTCCTGTTGCAAACCCAGATCGGGCAAGTCTGACCTCTCTGAGCCTCCGTGTCTTTATCTGCAACCTGGGATACTGACATCTACCCTCCCTGCCTCAGCAAGGTTAAAGGAGCATTACACACAAAAGAACTTTGTTAAACAGCCCTTGCTTGACAAGCAGGAGGCATCAACTTTCTTGAATGCATCGGCTGGGCTATGCTGGTGTCCTAACCTCACCCTCCTGGGGCTAGTTTCACAGGAAAGGCAACTCCCTGTATGTTAAGTACAGTTTGTGTCAGCATGCACTTGCGTAACAGCCTGTCCTGCAAAACCTGTATTTGCTTTTGCTTTTTATTTAACTTTTGTTTATATGTTTGTTGGGCCTGCAATTAGTCTTCATTTTAAGTCATATTTCATTTATGTAAGAATATTAGGCTCAGAAGCTCATCCACAATATAAGCTGCTCCAAAGTCATGTTTCTCTTGCTAAAGATGGGCCTGAATGGTGCAGAAGATAAGACCAAATAATTGACTTTAGACTTTTGCTTTCATTGGAATATGGTTTGATTAGATTGGATGAGAACAGAAAGCCCCAATAATAGGAAAATGTAATGATTTTAAGTATGTTATTTCCCTTATGAATGCTTGAGTTTACATAAAATAAAATATATAGAAACTATATAATTTCATCTTGGGCATACTTCTTGGGGTTGTAGCCTAAACTTATTATTTTCTATCATTTTCCATTCATATATGGTAATGTGAGACTTCTGAGATTTTCTTATGATTTAAACTTTTTATTTTTACCTTCTTTAAGAAAAATTTTTACACTTTTTTTTACTTAGATCCATTGCAGCCTTTTTCTCTGAACTGAATATAGATAGAACTGAAATTCTACTACCTATTTTTAATATTCTCTTTACTTCTCATTCAGTATTTGAAGAATATCACATAATGATTACAAACTGTGCCCTGGAGTTGAAACCACTTCTTAGCAACATGACTTTGAGCAAGTTTTATCTTTCTGAACCTTAATTTCCTCATCGTAAAGTGGTGATAATTATCATACCTGCCTTCCTCGTAGTGTTTTTGTGAGACTAAAATAAGATGGTCCGTAGTGTACTGTCTGGCATATGGTAGGTGCTCAGTCACTTGTTATCTGTCAGTATTACCATCAGAATCTAAACGTCTTAAAAGTTGAAATTGTCTCGCACTCCTGTCTGTGTGCCCAGACCAAGGCACAGGGCTTGGCATCTGGCAGATTCTCAGTAGATGTTCCCTGAATAAATGGCAAAAACATCCAGTAAGTTTTATGTAGTCCCTGCTCTTTCTCTGCCAGCCTCTAGTTTCTCCCTGTCTCTTGAATTTTCCAGTGAGAGTTATGGGTACGAGAGACTGGGCTCCTGGAGTGTCCTGAGACCTTGCTGTTTAGGCAAGAAGGATTTTATCTTTTTAATCAGACTGTGTAGATTTTCTTGGGTATTTTTTTAAAGCCCTTTTTTTGATTTTGGACTCCACACTCTCAAAAGGCTTGCATCTCTGTCTTAACACTGGTCCCTTCGGTCTCACAGCAACACAATTTGGATCCTCTGGCTTAAACAGTCTCTTCTTTTACCACAAACCATTCTCGTTTCTGCTTTATTCTCTTTGCAGAGATAATTATTCTTGTCTGGACTGCTTTCCCTCCTATTTGGGGGAAGGAACTTATTTTTGCCTTAGTTCGTGGATTAGAAGAAAACCGTTGCTCCATTTCTGACATCCTTCTCTCCACCTGCTTCCATTGCACTGGAGAACAAACTTGCTCAGCAGACTGTCAGAATTGGACATCGATTGGGGCCATTTCACTAGATGGGGGGGGGGGGGGCATTGTATTAAAGGTCAGTGCTCAGAGATGGTGCACACTCTTGCCCTCTCTTGTACTTCCTATCGCCAGGAATTGGACAAACCAGACAGGGTCTGTCTCCGGTGGTCTGGCCATCTCAAAGCTCTCTATTCTACCTGAAGCTGGATGGAACTGATGGACCAGTCATCCATCATCATGCAGCTATTTGGGGAGGGTACAGGGTTCAAGGGAGAGGGTATAAGAAATAAGAGAGTTCACATTGGCCTCCACCCTAAATCAGTTTCTGTAATCTAGCTTTCACTTGAATTCTCCATTGTAGAATTAGGTCCTTGTGCAGGCAATGAAATCAGAACTTTGCCCTTTGGCTATCATTTCTTGTCTCTCTCTCTCTCTATATATATATTCCTTAAGCAGAGAATTCCAGAAGTAAGACCAAAGCCACATGCAAAACTGAGGCCTTAACACCGTTCTCCATCCAGACCAACCTACTTCATAAAACCTTGTTAGACAGCCACAAGAAGGATCTTTTTTCAAAAACTGGACCTTTTACAGTATTAAGAGATTCTAATCGCCCATTCTAATCACTTCCTATTCACCCCATCAATGAGGAAGGGATTCCTGCCCTGGGGTTATGGAGATGGTGGAACACACGACATCCAACACTGGACAGATGGGATTGGTGGCAGTTTATTAGTCCCATATTAGTCCCACTCACAGCCCGGGGGAGGAGGACACCATGCCAAGCAGAGGCACACGGGGTTTGCACTCGAGAACAGACTGAACACCCAGAGGTTGTGGGAGGCAGGCTGTGGAGTGTCAAGAAGATGAAGTCACCCCTAGTTTCTACTGGAGGATGTGATTGGCCTGTTTGAATAATTTTGCAGGCTGGCAGGGAACTGAAACTTGCTACTCAGGGATAAGCAGGAAGTGCATCTGGTCCCTTGTAAGGAGGGTCATTTGGCTGGGACCTTTCCATGGGAGCAGAGTAGATAAGAGAAACTCCAGTTAGGACATTTGAGGTCCTCTCTATTTCAACAGATGTCAAGGCAGCACATAATATCGGGCCTTAATTTTAAGACATACCACATGAGTATAGTACCATAACATCATTTGGCTATTACCTTGGAATTTTTCTCTAAAGATGTGTTTGTGAATGTCTCGTTTCCTAGTCAAATTGTGGGCTACTCATGGATAGCCAGCACTTAAAAAACGATGCACATTATGATTTGGAAAAACATGATTTGCATTTTAATGATCTGTTCTGTCATGTCTCAAAGTGATATTTTCAAATTTAATCATACGGATACCATTTAATACACCCAAGTTTTGTCTTTGGACATGGTTGAGTTTTTTAAATGTAGCAAAGCTTTTAGTACTAAAGGATGTGCTAGGGAGAGTTTAAACTTATGTTAGCAAAGAGTCTGAGCTCATGGCTGGCAGCGATGCCCGTGTGTACACACACTGCTGAATTAAAGCCCTGTGATGGGCTGCGGATTGACAGCTCTGACCATTCAGGGTTATCCACACTTGCTGACATTTGACAATAGCTAATGTGTTTTTTTCCTACTCTGTTTTCAAACAGTGGGTGAGACAATAAAATGAATAGGACATTGGCATTCTTTTTAAAATCAGTTAAGCTACAGCCTAAATACCAGAATGCTGATGTCTCAAATGTATTATTCAGATTGCATATTGTAGGCACTAATGGGCCCCATTAAGAGATTTTGTTGCTAAATTCAAGCAAATTGGTATGAAAGAGAGATGGTAAGGAGGTCATAGACAGATTAAAAGAATTTACGGTACATCTCAATTTTCTGAAAATCTACTATTAAATCTTCTATTCATTTCAATTTAGGTCCATTAAACTAATTTTGTCTTCTACTTTATTAAAATGTTTGTTAAATTGTATGCAACTATAAGTGCAAAGCTCTTTCCCTTTTCAAATTATGGTATACAATTAGATAAATGAAAGTTTAAACATTTAACAGATTTTTATATTTTCAGAGTAATCAGTTATGTCTCTGAGACAGAATGGATTTAATTTTTTAAATGTGGCAAAACTTTTAGTACTAAAGGACGTGCTAGGGAGAATGTATTTGTATTCCTTACAAATAATCCTGTTTAGCTCCATCACAGTGCAGACAAAATATTATTGTTTTAAAGTAATTACTGATTTCACTTTAATGTGAAAACTTAAAACTAATTTCCTTAAATTAAAAGGAGGTTTCCACTGCTAAACTCTCTGTTGGAAGAGAAATTTCTATTCAGAGATAAACACTGCTTTTAAGGACAAAGTGCTAATTCAGTTTCTATACTATTAGTGTTTAATTCTAAAAATTTTCTGGTGAAATCACCACTTAATCATTCCAAATTAGGTATTAGGAATTTAATGTATAAGTTTTTTTCCTATAAAAAAGTAACCCATAGAATAGTAGTTGGATGGTGATAAGCACCATGGGGAAAGTAAAGAAGTAGATAGGAAGTTTGGGAAGTGCGTGTTTGACGGTTTAAATAGGGTGATTAGGGGGCCGGCCAATAGCACAGTGGTTAAGTTTGCACTGTCTGCTTTGGCAGCCTGGGGTTCGCCAGGTCAGATCCTGGGTGCAGATCTATGCACCGCTTGGCAAGCCATGCTGTGGCAGGCGTCCCACACAGAAAGCAGAGGAAGATGGGCACAGATGTTAGCTCAGGGCCAGTCTTCCTCAGCAAAAAATAGGAGGATTGGCAGCAGATGTTAGCTCAGGGCTAATCTTCCTCAAATAAATAAATAAGGTGATCAGGGAAGGACTCATTGATAAAGTGGTATTTGCCCAAAGACCAGAAGGAAGTGAGGGAGTGAGGCGTGGACATCTGGGAGAAGAGCACATAAGTCAGAGAAGATGTAAGTGGAAAGGCCTGCGCGCAGAGGATGCCTGAGACATTCAAGGAACAGCAAGGAATTCCACGTGGCTGGAGCAGGGTGACCAAGGGGGCAGTAATAGGAGATGAGGTCAAAGACATAGGGGAGGCCAGATTGTATAGGGCCCATGAGGCCACTGTCATTCTGGCTTTTACTTAGAGTAAAATAGATCACAGTAGGAAGCTTTTGAGCTGAGGAGTGACGTGATACGATTTGTTTTAACAGTATCGCTCGGTGCTGTGTTGAGGACTGACTGAAGAACGACAAAGGCGGAAGCAGGGAGTTTAGTCAGGGGGCTATTATAGTAACGTGGTGGTGACTGGGATCAGGGGTTCTCCTTAGAGTTAGTGAGAAGCAGTGGGATTCAAGCATATATTTTTAAAAGTTTTATTATGGAAAATATAACCAAAGGGTAGGGAATGGCCTAATGAACCCCTGTGTACCCACTTTAGTAGTTGTCAACTCATGCTTAATCTTGTTTTATCTATACCTCCATCCACTTTGTGCCCCTCCCTTCCTCCCACTGGATTATTTTTAAGCAAACCCTGGACATTTGAAGATAGAGACAACAGGGGCATGAACGTGAGAGAAAAGTCAAAGATGACTTTTTTGTTGTTGTTCTGAGCATCTCAAAATGTGATGTTGCCGTCAGTGGAGGTGGAGAAATCTGTAGGAGGAGCCATCAGCTGAGGTGCGGGAAGCCTGAGGGAGGGGTAAGTTTGGACCCAGGCAGCACAGAAACTTAGTTTGGGACATGAAAATTTGAGAGGTTTAATAAAAGTACAATTGGAAATGTTGACTAGGCTGTTGGTTATATGAATCTGGAGTTTGAGGGAATAAGCCTGGGTGGGAAGTGTAAATTTTGGAGTTGTGAACTTGTATGTGATATTTAAAGTTATGAGACTGAATAATATTGACAAAAGGATGAGTATAGATTAAGAAAAGAAGATGTTCAGGGCCTGAGCTCGGGGACCCTCCAATGTTCCACAGTTAGAGAGATGAAGAGGGGAGAAAGAATCACCAAAGAAGACTGAAAAGGTGTGAATAATGAGCTAAGAGGAAAATCAAGAGTGTGATATGCAGGAAGCCAAGAGGAAAAAGTGCTATCGCTTTAAGTAAGAGAAAGACAGAGAATTGACCAATTGACCAGTGGAGTTAGCAACAATGGAATGGAATCATTGGAGATAATATGAGGAGTGTTGGCAGACGGGTGGGAGACCAAAAGCATGATGGAAACAGGTTCATGAAGAATGGAGGGATTGGTCTACAGCAAGTGTAGACAACTTTTTTGGAGAAGTTTATCTGTAAAAGGAAGAGATATGTGGCAGTAGCTGGAGGGGTCAAGAGAGGAAGAAATAATAGCATGTTTGCAGACTGATGGGAGAGATTCATTCAATAGGAAACAAAAATGGATAATGCAGAAGTGAGAACTGCAGAAGCAGTATCCTTGAGGGTATGGGATCCAGGCATGGCTTCATTTGGGAGCATGTATGGTTCATCTCTGGTAACAAGCAGGACAGGAGAGGAAGTACTTGGGCACACATGTGGGTGGGTGGGTAGGAGCTCGTGGAAGTTCTCTTCTGCTGGAAATAGGAAGCAGAGCCATGACTGAATGAGGAGTTAGTATGAAATAGTTGTCTAGGAGGGTGGGACAGTAAATGGATTAGAGAAACAGAGCGGTTACTGGGCAGCAGTTAGGTTCTTCTTGAGGTGAATGCTAGAGGATTTTGTTTATCTTAACAATTAATTTTTTAGCCAGGCCTTTTTTTTTTTTTTTTTTTTTTGAGGAAGATTAGCCCTGAGCTAACTGCTGCCAATCCTCCTCTTTTTGCTGAGGAGGACTGGCCCTGAGCTAACATCCGTGCCCATCTTCCTCTACTTTATATGTGGGATGCCTACCACAGCATGGCCTGCCAAGCAGTGCCATGTCCTCGCCCCGGATCCGAACCGGTGAACCCTGGGCCGCAGAAGCGGAACATGCACACTTAACTGCTGCACCACTGGGCCGGCCCCAAGCCCGGCTTTATGTATGGGCCTCCTTTCAGTAGTCTTTGCTTAAAATGTAAGTCCTTCCTAGCTGTATAACTTTATAGTGTACATACTTAGAGCTATATTTGTTTATAGCTATATACTGTTACTCAAGAAAGTTTTCTTCTATCCTAACCGATTTTTCCTTCTGTTTCAGTATTCTGGCTTGTTCCCCCACAAACTTCTATCATTGATTTCTTGATGGGTTAGATATGTGCTGTCTTTCTTCTAAATTAATCATTCTCTGTCTCTCACATTTTCCTTTCTTTGTTCTTTCTTCTACTTTCCTGATGAACTTTTCAGATTTATTCTCTACACTGGTGTTTCCTAAACCCGCCAAATTGTCAAAATCACCTGCGAATATTTTTAAACATGTAAATTCAGGGACAAAACCCATGGAAGATCCTGATTCATTAGGTCTGGGGTGGGGCCCAGTAATAAGTCTATTTTAGACACTCCCTGGGTAATTCTGATGATCAGCTGGGTTTGGCAACCAGAGCTCTACATCACTAGTGAAATTTGCCAGTTACTAATTCCAGAATGGATTGCAATTCTCCTGTTCCCTTTGAAGACTCCTATAGTCCGTCCATAGCTTAAGTGTGTAGGTATAGGGGTGTGTTGCCTGCTCTTCAGAATATGATTTTTATATCTCAGCTAATTTTCCTTAATCCATATATTTTATTTTAACCTGCACATATTCTCCCCAAAAGCTCCCTGCTTTTTTTTCAAAGATCAACTTCCATTACATGCTGTTGAGGACATAAACAGATGTTTCCTGGAATTTTGTTTTTTCCTATAATATATAACTTTTAGAGATAGGTACTTCCCCTGATTCTAAAGGATAATGTTCCACTTACCTTGGCTGTAGTGCTTTTTTGAATTTTAAGGCTGATTTTTGTTTCCTATGTATTCGTCTTTTATTGAGGAAAATTTGGTTCTATACTGGTATTTGCCAACCGACAGAGGGGATCGTTATCATATCTAAAGCCTTGGAATGGTTGATGTGCCCTAATCCAGTATTTTATTATTGTTTTGCTATGAGATTTCTAGGAGCCTTAAAATTTTTTAAAATTATGAAATACATCTTACCTATGAAAAGATGTATAAAATAATTCATAAAGAATAATTATAAAATGAACACTTAGGACTTCCTTGCCTCGACTTCCAAGCTTTAAGTAAAGGGACTGCCCAATATGCCACTCCCTGTGTCCTTCTATTCCCCGCCTGCTGTGATTGAGGAGTTATGTTATCCCAATCAGTGGAGAAAGAATGGTAGCTGGAATCAGAGAGAGGAAGGTTGATTCTTCTTTGCTACCTCAGAAGATAGTACCTGAGGAGTAGAAGGATTTCTGCTCCATTTTTCTGGTTGCTGTAGATAGTGAGTCTCAAAAATAATGGTACATAGTGTCCACCAACTTTACGCCAATTTCCTGGGTAAGCATTGCAAGAGTGTTCTCAATCCAGATTAACCTACGCTGAATTTGGTAGAAATTCTGCCTTGATGCTTGCAAATGACTGACTGTAATCCTTGCTTTGTAGAATTGTTTTGAAATGGAAACTCCATTTCCAATACAATGAATTTCCCGCATCTTCTCTTTCTCTATGTGTCTTCTAGTATTTGTAAAAAGTTAGAAGAAAAAAAAGGAAGCCACATTAGAGGTTTGCGTCCACTGCTACTTGCAGAGTCCACTGTGCCAACATGAAAAATAAAACTAATAAAAGAAAAATGTAGTTTGAAGATGAAAGTATCTTGGACATCCAACCAAGAATGTATACTGACCTTCCAGCAGAGGAGAAATAAAAACCATGCTCTTTAGAGGGGGAAACCCCCACTTTTTATAGAAAAGACTGCTAATGAGATCATGCAGTAACTAGACTTTTAAATTCTAATATTTAAAATTTTTATCAGACTTTGGCTTTATTCAAAACCATTTGAACCAGTTAAGAAAAGGAAAATTAGCTTTTACGCTTAATTCTAAATGTCAGGTTAAAATCTCCAAGACATGCTTATAAAACGCATTTTAATTAAGCCAGTAATTATATATATTTGTATCCTCTTGCGTATATATTTTTTGGTAACGTAAAAATAGAAACAAAAGAAAACAGAAAATCAATTTCTGAAATATTTTAGCTACCAGGGACCTTTATGGAAACCACTATGAAAAATAAGAATTTATTTCCAAGAGTACTTTTCACAAATTATGCATATTTCAATGAAAATGATTAAAGGTAAAGTATACATACCACACTGGCTTGACAGAAGTCGTCAAGAGACTAGGAAATGCATTTGAGTTTAGCATTTAGAGAAATTTAGAAAAGAAGAACCCAGATACTAAACTCATCGTCTTGGTTGTTGTTGCTTTTTGTTTTTCTTCATTTGAGGCAGAATTCTTCTCGAAGATGTCTTATGGAGAATCCTACTACACGAAAGAGGTGAGAGCACGGCTGCTCTGATCGGAGGCCCGGGCTGAGCTCAAGCTGCTCATCCTTCTCACTGTTCTTCTGTAGCTCTCCTGCTGCCAGCTCCTGGGAGGCCTCTGCTTTACTGGAATCCTGTGAAAAGTCCTGATTTAGCCCAGCTTTTTGACTTTGCAGTTGTGGACACCTAGGCACACAGCTAATTAATGGATGGGCTGGGACCAGATTGCAGGTCTTCCAATTCCTAGACCAGATTATTGTCTACCATATCATGCTGCCTGTTTTTAGTTCCTGAAATTGGTTCCAGACATGAAAATCTTTTCCTTTTAACCAAGTAGTGGGCATTCTTTGACATCTATATTAACGAGAGCTACTGTATGAAATACATCTGTGGACTACATAGTTCCAAATACAAACTAATTTTTGGAAGTGGATTATTATGTTTTCCTGTTGTCTCTAATTATGAGTTTAGAGATATGTGGTTCTGAAAAATTCCTTCAGTAGACAAGGTTGAAAATATTTAGTTGTAAAAATGGTGACCAGCTTCCAGCAAAGTCAAACTAGTGGGTGTTGTTGCCAGAACCCTGCCCCCCACAACCCCCCACTGGTGAGCTCCCTCCCTCAGTGCTTCTCTGCCCTTTGTTAATGGGAACACCTACTCTTGAAGCACCAGCATTCTTCAGGCTGCAAGGTGTTCTCCTGTACTGAGAGATTCCCAGTCTCACATGAAACTTGGATTGCTTCTGCTCAAGCTTAGAAGCCCATACCCTACCTAACAGAAAAATCTCACGTCTCTCCCACACCCCTGTTGTTTCTATGTGCCCTACCTGGTAAAGAGTCTGTCTTTTGCATATTCCCTCCTGCCAAGAAGATTCTATTGAGCTTTACTTCTTGGGTTAGGTTTTTAAAAAGATATGCATACTTTATATAAATATGAAAAATAATAGTTCATATGTTTTTACAAATCATATCCCCTAATTCTGATTTGTTGCTTCCTGAGGAGAGTGTGGGCATGTGGACTCTTCACTGATGGTCACTGAAGTAGATACTCATGTTTTAATTTTTTTTCTTGGTTTTCAAAATGTCTCATTCTGACAAAACAAAACCTATCAAGATTTGTTATTAGCTAAAATATGAAATGTAAATTAAAAATTCACTCTGTCAGTTCCAAATGAAATTTGACATATTAAGTTTACTGTTAAGATGTGTTACCTGGGCTCAATAACACATTTTTTAAATTGCTTTACCTTTTTCTTTTCTTGCTTTCTACCCATTCATGAACATCTATATTTAATCATTATCTACATTTTTCATCCAGCAGTAGAATTTAGTCATGGATTAATCGTTAAGCAACCTTGACTAACGTGATTCACTTTGTGCTGTGAGAAGGCTGTGCCAGCAAAAGTGTGATTTTCTTATCAAGAGAGCTGGGAAGGGAGCTACCAGAGGCTATCAGGGTAATAAAAAGTGACATATTGGTGTCACTTATGAGATCATATTTTTTCAAAATCATTTAGCCTTTCTATGTGTAAAGAGATACAGATTTTGTTTCCAAATTGAGTGTGCAAGAAATGTCTATTTTATTTTCTCTAAATCAAATTGAGCCTGCTTCACACCCCATCGGGTCTGGGAGATGGAAGTTAAATTTTAGTCATCCCTGGTGCTTTGCACTCTCTCTCAGAAGGACCATGTAAAGGGTCATATGCAGAGAGAATTTCTCTGGTCTCCAGTGCAGATGGGTTACCATGACTACTGTCCAAGCCAGCACGGCCCCTTATGGTCAGGATGCTTTGCAGCACTTCTGGGGACAGGAATCTTGCTAAGGCTGGGAGCCCTAGGCCTGGGATCCAACCTCCCTGGGTGCACCACAGCTGCTCCCCTCTCAGGTTTAGCCATCCCCTAGAGGTGCTGCTGGGGAGAAAGGTGCAGGTCTCCATCTCCTGGGAAATCCACAGCCTTTGGTCTCTTTCGAAAGTCTTGGATAATCTCCTTGTCTTCTTGGCTCTTGCCATTTCTGCTTCTTTTACTCGTTAGAAGGCCTAGTGTTTGTCTTTCTCCTTGACTCACAGCATAATGCCTTCTTTAAAATGAAACCTTGGAAGAAAAGTTGTCTTCAGGGGATGTGGCATCAAAACCCTCCCTGAGGTAAGGGAACACAAAGACTTGTCTACTTTTCCTGAACCAGGAGTGGGGAAGTACAAGCAGAGCAAAACTCAAAGGAATATCACAATAGATTCTCCTGTATAATATCTGACACATATAACACTTAACATGATGATGGGATTAATAGTGAAGTTCTTTATTCTAAGTATATTTGGAAAGTTAAAAAAAAGTCTTTGTCATTCCCTAATGTATTATCTTATATGTATTTGATATCAATATTATCATCATCTATACAATTAACCTTTCAAGTGAACAAAGTCAGTCCACCCTAATCTCCTTCTCTCAGTTCTAATCCTGCAGCAGGTAGAGGAGTGGGGCCTGAATTCCTTCTCCATGCCATGGAGGGTAGCGATGGAGATTTGTTCCATAGACAGAACGGTGGTTTCTAACCTCTATTCCCAAGGGATTTGAAATTGTCCAAGGAGGACAAGATGCAGGAGGGAAATTGACACCAAGTGTGCAGGACTCCAGGGACCCCCATCCCTATGTCAGTCATACCAGTTGTGCTTTTTCACTTGCTTTATGTATTAATTCTATGTAAAATTTTGTTTTAATGAAGGATTCCCTTATAAAAATTTGAAAATCATTGAAAGATATATGCAAGTATATACCTACAACATTTGAAATTCTCCAGTATTTTGAGTTAAAGGTCTTCTCTTTTCAAAGTAGAATTCTATGATATAAAAATGAACCTTCCCCTTAAATACTCTGTTGATTAATTATCATTTACATGTGAAAATTCCCAAATGATAGGTGAAGTTTGGGGGTAGATGATTTATTTAGACTCTGAATTCCTTTTCTGGTTAATAGGACATCCATCATGCATGGTTGTTGATCAAACACTTGCTGCTTGCTGTCCTGAAATTGTGGGTTCTTATCAGTTGCCATCACTCATCTGTTCACTATGCAGAATAATGTAGTTCATAGAAAGCATGAAGTAGCTCCAATCTAAGTATGGAATCATGTTCTCATTTAACCAGAATTTTAAAAATTAACTCTTTATTGATATTATTTTATGATTATACTGATATCATATACATTTATATCTAACTACTGGTTCTTTTTGTTGTTGTTATTAAACAAATTACTCAACTTTAATAAATTATCATTCAGAAAGTTTTATTTATTTATTTATTTATTTATTGAGGAAGATTAGCCCTGAGCTAACATCTGCCACCAATCCTCCTCTTTTTTGCTGAGGAAGACTGGGCCTGAGCTAACATCCATGCCCATCTTCCTCTACTTTATAGCATGGCTTGACAAGCAGTGAGTAGGTCTGCACCTGGGATCCAAACTGGTGAACCCTGGGCCACCGAAGCAGAATGTGAGAACTTAACTGCTGTGCCACTGGGCCGGCCCCCAGAAGGTTTTAGAATTCAATTCAGACAACAGTACCTAAAAATAATGTTTAAACGGTTAACTTTATTATTTTATGTCTAGCCAAATAACATGTATGCTATAATATTCATTACAATTAAAGATTCCATGAGACAAGTTTAAATATTTGTATTAAATATTTTGTAATGACATTTTTTATTTTAGGATACTAAATTTTTGCTTGTTAGAAACATAGTTGAGCAAAAGTATTTCAGTGTAAGACATTTTTAGTAACATATACAATGTTGTAGCTTTCAGAACAGAAATTTCCTTTTTTCACCCTACTCTGCTACTATTATTCTAGTATCTAGAGTTAATAGTATATAATGTCTATTATGCATTATAAGCAGTACAATTTTTATTTCTCTTCTATTAGTATCGAACACTAAAATTAGAGTATTCAAGTTTAGAAATGGTTTTTTCATTAGAAAAGTTCGTGCGGTCAATGCGAGAGCTAGGACTTCCAACCTTGCTCAGCCAGGACTTCCTACAAAAATAAAGAAATAAATAAAAATTAGCATATAAAGTATATATGGACTAGCTAAAATGATCCCACAATAGGTAACAATGCAAGTTTATTTTTACTAAGTAACTTTTGCATATAATGTGAAATATAAATTTTTACATTGTATGTATTACATATATATCAGAATACCACAGAATTTAATATATAATTAAATATGGACAAATAAAAGATAATATCAAATTAAGCACAGTCAACACTTAATAATTTCACATTGGGGTTATTCCCCACCCCCCTTAAAACATTCAAGGTCATTATTACCTAGCTCTTGTATGCAAAAGGTTAAAAGTACTTTTACAAAGAGCTAAGTAATAAAAGCACTTCACCATTGCTTTTTCTCATTACCCAGCACATGGTAGATGTTTTACATATATATATATGCAGAATGAGAGAGAGAAAGAATGAGAGTAAATAAAGAATAAATGTGATTTTCCGTAAACATTAAAATGAAATTAAGTGAACAGTTTTTCTTATCTATTCAAAAAACATTTCTTAACACATATATTAGCAATGTGACTGCATTAAAGGGACAAGTTAAATGTTCTGAAACCACTTTTCTGGTTACATGGTGCAATGGTTTTTCTTAATCTATTAGCAATATCCATGTAGCTAATCTATGCATTTGGGCACTTACCTGAGATGTTTCCTGTCTAATTCAGGTTTATTGTAATATTGCTGACACCTCATGTAATACTGTTAAGGATTTTCCAGCATCTTTCTACCTATTAATAATTAGTCGAGATGACAGATTAAGTGGAACTACAGGTTAATAATATGAGGCCGTTTTATACAAGTGATGGCTGTTCTGCACGCTGTCGCTGTAGAAACACCCTAAGAGTTTCCGCATATCCTCAAAGTTCTTTCAGGTTGTGAAGCTAGTGCTGTAGACAGCTGTTCAATATCACATGTAATAATCCCATATAACCTTGAATTAAAAATGTTTTCTAGGCTAAAGTCTTCTAAATAGCTGAAAATTACTCTTAATCAAGCTAGAGAAGAATTCCAATGATTCCATTGTGTTAATCAAAGCTTTCTTTGTCATATTTGCGACAGTTTTACTGGGTAAGGTGAATTTTCACTTTTCTGCTTTTTCAGAAGCTAAGCCATGAGTACAGTAACATGTTTTATTTTTTTCAACCCATTTAGTTGAAATCTTAAAAATGGAAATTGCATGTGTTGAAGAACAAAATTCAATTATGAAAAGGAGCTGATGGCTTCAATTTTACTAGTCAAATCTCCTTGAAACCTTCTAGAAAACAAAGGCCAGAAATAATAAAAACTAACATTTATTGAGCCCCAACTATTTGCTCAGCACTGTGCTTAGTTCTTTACATAGACTGTTTTCTTTAATCCACACATTAACCCTGTAAGTTATAGTCAGTTATTACTCCTAAGTCATTGATGAGGAAAGAGAGAACAGAAGAGTTAGGTAACTTGCCCAGCATAGAAGCAGTGGTGGTGGTGACAAGTGATCAGATTCTGGATATATTTTGAAGGTATAGTCACTAGATTTGCTGACAGATTGGATGTGGGTGTGAGAAAAAGAGAAGACTGAAGGATGACTCCAGGGTTTTTCATTTGAAAAACTACTTGGACAGGGTTTTCATTTACTGAAATGGAGAGACTGTGAGAAGAGCAGATTTGGGGGAAAGATCAGAAGTTCACTTTTGGAATGTTATGTTTGAGATGTCTATTAAACATCTAAATGAGGTGTTGAGTAGGCAGTTGGATCTATGAATCTGGCTGGAAGAGATAAAATTTGAAATTTGCTTGCAGATAGACAGTATTGAAAGCCATGAGATTAGATGGGATCACCAAGAAAATGAATATAGATAGAAAAGGGAAGAGGTCCAAGGACGGTGCCTTATGGCACCACAATATTAAGAGCTCAGGAAGCAGAGGAAGAACCAGCAAAGGAGGAGAAGAAAGCATCCAGTGAGGCAGGAGAAAAACTGGAAGAACATTATGTCCTGGGAGTCAAATGAAGCGCTCTGGGAGCGGGAAGGGATCAGCCTGGTCACTACTGCTGGCAGGTCAAGTAAGGTGGGGACTGAGAAATGACCATTGTGTTTAGCAACACAGAGGTCACAATGACCTTGACAAGAGGAGTTTTGGTGGAATGAAAGCCATATTTGAATGGGCTCAAGAGAGAACGAGAAGAGAGGAATTGGAACCAGTGAATCCAGAACTAGGACTAGTGGGCATAGGAGCTGCAATGACTAATCCAACTGAGCTGATAACTCAGTATATTTAACTAGTTGAGAGCCTGACTACTTACCTGTAGCTGGTTTCAACATTATCAAGAACTTCTTCACCAGCCGTAGCAAAGGAGGACTCTATGCCATTGGTAGGGGTAGAATGGTCATGCTGTTAGATGATTCAGCTCTGTTTACAGAGTGTCTGTGTGTGTGTCTGAGAGGGAGGGCGACTTTGTGCTATGGCTCCACACACGCCACTCTGTTTGCTAGGAACCATATCGCCTGACCTGTCTACTTACCTAGGATGCTCTGGTCACCTGTCACTTGGCAAGCCCTAAGACCTCACTCTTCATGTGCTGCTCTTGCAGTCAGCCCTTGATAGGTGTGGCTCAGGTCTGGAGATGGTAGAACCAAGAGTTCTCTTAGCCACAAAATAATGATCACAAATTTATATCTTATTAGTGAGGATACGATTGGGATGGGATATGGATAGATAGATAGTAGATAGATAGATAGATATAAATATATATTATCACTCACCCTTAGTGTGGAAGAGAACCACAAAATCCAACAGTACCAGTTAAGATACTGGAGTGCATACATAGATACTTAAAATAGGGTTCCTTCCTTGAGTAACTTAAAATCTAATAGAAGAGTTTAGAGAATAATAAAAATAACTATAATATAAGGCAGAATGTGATGTGCAATGTGATTTATATAAAGGGAGAGAGGAATTAGGGGGATAACTCCTGGTCAAGGTACTCAGCGACATCTTTGTGAGAGCAATGGCATTTGAGCTAAGTTTTACAGAAAATACTACTGAATTTTTCAAATCTTAGAATGGGAATGCTAGTTTAAGTATGACTGGAAATCAAGAAGCATAGGAAAATACTGATAACATCAACTAAAAAAAAAAACGTAAAACTTTTGAATGGTCAAATAAATGTCTTAAGCAAAGCCAAAACAAACAGCAAACTGGAAAACTTATTTGCAATTTTCTTACTATACAAAGAGCACTTAAAAATCAATATATAAAAGATGGCCATCCAATAGGAAAATAGACAAAGAACATAAGCAGATGAAAGGGAAAGAAATAAAAATGGCCAATAAATATGTGAAAATATTCTCACTCTTACTCATAATTTTAAAAATACAAATAAAGCAAGAATGAGACACCAGCTGTTACTTATGAAATGGCAAAGATTTGAAAGTTTGATAATATCTAGTATTGGCAGTTAGGGTGTGGGGAAAAAAGGTACTTTTCTACATTATTGTTGGGAATGCAAATTTGTACAGCTTTTTTGAAGGGCAGCTTGGTACTACCTATCAAATTGTTAAACGTCCATAACTTACAGACATACTGTCATAGAGAGGGTACCCTGGGATACAGACTCTGAGATGGAGATTAGTACCTAGGGAGTTCTCTTAGGTTTAACAACTACGTGAAGCAAGGAAAGGAGAGAAGATTGAACCGAGGGAGAAGTTGGATAGAGATGTAGTCTCAGTGAAGACCTCAGCCAACACACAAGGAGCTCTGACGCTGGGAAGGCCCTTCAGAGTTGTCCCCAGTTGAGGTGAGAGGGCTGGGCCCTTGTATCCCCCACATGAAGTCATTCGAGAAGAGCTGCCCCGAGAAGGAGGTGTGACCTTTAGTGAGGTCACTTTCTTCTGCTGAGGCGATTCCTGAAGAGGGCTGATGGCTGAGGGCAGCCTTCCAGGAGCACTCCCAGCATCCGGGGAATAAGTCCTTCAGTCCTGAAAGGGCTTCTGAGTGGCACATCACAGTGTCCACTAGACAGATTCACACAAGTGGGCAAAGGGAATGAATTGAAGATGCAAGACAAAGGAATGATAATTGGTGGGACAAGGCCCCAGGGCAGGTTGGAAGAAACAAGATCATGAGATAGGTAGACTCATTAGGTTCAGAAAACAAAGAGGACACATCTTCTCTGTACAGAGGAGAAGATAATGGGTCAAAAAAATTGGAGAGCAATTTGGATATGAAGAGGCATTCACATGAGAAAGCCTTCATTTTCTCAATAAAATAAGAGGTAAGGTAGAGTTGAGGGATTAAAGTGAAAAATGTGTTAATTATTGCTATTGGAGTTAACAAATGTTGACTGAAATGAAAGAACTGCTGAAGAGCAATGAGGGCCCTTGAGGTTAGACTAGATGGCCAGGGGCTGCAAACATGTCTGCTTGCATTGCAATGTGCTTCCTTAGCCATCTGTCTTGCAAGCATGGTCAGAACCAGTGGGGCCAGGGATCAATGCCTGGGCCAAAGGCTTCTCAAGAGGGACCAATCCATCCAAGGGGCAGGCGGAACAATTCAACCAGGTGTTTCCTGGGGTGAGTGATAGAACGTGGGATTCCCCATCCCCCCGTCTGGAATGGACTTTTCTTTGGCCAGCTGCAGAGCTGGTCTTAGGTTTACTAGAGCGAACTGAATGAACTATTTCATTGGGGAGCCTCTGATTTGGGGATCTTTATATCGCTTCTCTGGGACTTGTCAGATCCTCCAGGGAAGACACGTCTAGCATCCTGCCTAGAGTGTATAAATCTGGCTGTGTGTGTTCTGAAACTCTGGGAAGAAGATTAAGCCCTTGACGTCCAGTGTGTAACTTACACTGAATCCCTCCGATTTCAGCACTGTATCTTTTTTTCAACTGTGCCTATAAGACCCTCTCCAGAGCATGAGATTCTGGCTTCTGCTGGGTGGGCAGGGCAGCTGCTTCCCAGTGTGGGGTGGGGGATAACTGTTCATTAAACAGAGTGTGAATCAGTCCTCCTATTTTTTATCCCCCCCTTTCTACCCACTTCCATTGGGCCTGAGCCTTGGGGGGTTTCCACTGTGTTAAATGGGCCATTTCTCTGCCTGCCCCACTGCAGACTTAGAGATCAGGTCTGCATTACCACCAGCTCATCTGCTTTATAATCTCCCAAGTTATGTTGCTGTGACTTACTCTCCCATTCTTTCTTCTTGTGGGCGTTTAAACCTTTTAAGAAATCCATTTTATTCCTGCTTAAGTGGGGTCTAGAAGGGAACAGAGCTAAATGCATATATTAAAAATGTAACATCTTTAACTGAAAGTATGGCTTTATCCTTTATATTTAAATGTTTAATTCATCTGGAATTATGTGGTTGCATTATATGAAAAATATGTCTCAATTTTGAATGCTTAGACATTTTCCCCAGCACAACTATTATCGTATACTAAATCAGTGCATAGTCATGCACCACATAATGACATTTCAGTCAACAACGGCCTGCATATATGACAGTGGTCCCATAAGATTGGTACTATATGGCCTAGGTGGGTAGTAGGCTATCCCATCTAGGTGTGTGTGAGTACACTCTGTGATGTTCACACAAAGACAAAATCGCCCTACGATGCATTTCTCAGAACATGTCCCTGTTGTTAAGTAACGCATGACTGTACATGCCTGAATCTTTTTCTAGACATTCTCTTTGGCTCCACTGATATCTTTGGTTAATCCCTAACACGTACCAAACTATTTTAATTATTATGGCCTTAGAATATATTTTAATGTCCAGTAGTCCCTCTACTACCCCCCCAACCTCATTATTTTTATTTCTAAATGTGCTTGTTTGTCTCAAATAGTCTACTAGATTTTAGCAAAATTTCGTCCAATCCCTTCGAATCCTGTTTTAAATCTTAAAATAATTAAAAGAGAATGGACATTCTGACAACATTTAATCCTGTCATCAAGAGTAACAATCTTCCCTACTTTTGTTCGAGTCTTTATGTTCCTCATTAAAATTTTATAGTTTGCTTAATTCAGGTCCTGCATATTTCTTGATAAGCTTATACTTAGATATGTTCTATTTTTCTCGCTATTTTGAACAAGGAGCCTTTTAATTCTCATGTTTCTAAACTGACATATAGGGAACCTAGTGATCTCTTATGTTGTAATCGGATGCCTTACTGAACTTCCTCAGCAGTATAATTATTTTTCTTTTCTTTTGGGTTCCTAAGTAAACCACCCCATGTATTTTTCCAGAATTTATTCTGTTGGTCAATTTTTATCACGTTGGCTGGATAGTTTCAAATTGCTCCTTACTTTAGGCTATCTAGCCACATTTTGGCTACTTACATGCCTTGCAGAGAATTGCTACAGTCACTATGCAGAGAAAGAATTATGAACAGTGTTCGCCCAGCCAGGGCGCCAGCACTATCATAATACACGGCTCTAGCTCTAGCATGTTTTACTTATTAGTTGAGTAGACTCAGTAAATATTGAAGGGATGGTTGGATGGATGGGTAAATTACATTTTCTTGAAAGAGACTGAAGTCTAATATTCCTGCTGTAAATCTGAATCTGCTTTGTGTGTGTATACCTTTCTCATATTTTTATTTAAGAAACGTGATCCACTGATCGGTTTTAAAAAACAAAAAATAAGGGGCCAGCCCAGTGGCATACTGGTTGGGTTCATGTGCTCCACTTTGGTGGCCCAGGGTTCACAGGTTTGGTTCCTGGGTGCAGACTTATGCACCGCTCATCAAGCCATGCTGTGGGAGCATCCCACATACAAAATGAGGAAGATGGGCACAGACGTTAGCTTGGGACCAATCTTCCTCACCAAAAATAAATAAATAAATAAGAAGGTTCAACTAGTAAAAAGGAAAGAGTAAGAATGTAAATTGGAAAATTCTATCTATAGAGGTCATGTTACTTGATAACTGTGTTCTCCCTTCACTCTAGTATATTTTAAATGCCTTATTGTAGAGATTTTGAAAATGAAACTGATTTTTGTAAAATTTAATTCTTTTACCAAAATCATGTTGCCTTTAACAATTATAAAGTAATAATATAAGAAGGAATTACATTATAGATGCATTTCTTACGTGTTTGATGAGGATTATATACAGTTGTGAAAATAATTTTTTAGAGAATGGCCAAGGACAGTGATCTTGCATGTTTTATTTTTAAGTATTCTTCAGGTCATCTATGCATTAAAAAATGAATAAAACCTAGTGCCAATAAATGTTAAATGACCAAGGAAAAATACATTCATTTAATAAATCATCTGTGCTGTTTTTCAGTCCTATTCAGGCAGTCACCAACTGTAGGTCCCCTCAGGGTTCCCACAGGATTCTCTCTAATTCTTGGGTGCAGATGGCACACATTTAGCTATCAAATACAATAAGTGCCACACATTTATGGCCGTGGCAGCCAGCAAAGAGGCCAGCTGTGGCCTTCTAAAATGCACTTGAGTTTTGCCCTGCCAGAGACCCTTCTTCGACTGCCTCTGTCTAAATAGGGCCCCGCCCCCACCCTATGGGTGCATCATGGGAATTATCACATTCTATAATTGCTCTGTTTATGTAATTGTTTGTGTATTCACTACATGCCTCCTCCAGATTAGAATGCAAATTCTAAGAAGGCAGGGTCAGAACCTTTCGCATTATTGTATCCCCAACATCTAGCATGATGCCCGGAGATAGCAGGCACTCAATAAATATACGCTGAATGAATAGTCTTTGCTACCTGCCTGCCTTCTGCAGGTCTACAGCTTCCACGCATGACAGGAGCAGGCGTTTCTAGGGTCCTACATGGTCCACACATAGAAAGGAACTCTGAGCATGACCTATTAACTCTGCGTTTATCTCACAGGGAAAAAAACCCTTTTATTTTTTTACACTCTTTGAAAGGTAAAGAAATAGTTGCTCTTATTACGGAAAATGATAAAATATTTTACTCATGGCAGTCTCTTATGAAATAACACAAGTAATCTTTTTAAAGGAACTTGGAGACCTATGGATCTGACCTAATAACCTGAATATAAGCATGTGAACCAAGTTTATTCATGGAATTGAATTATTTTTGCTAGCCCCCAAATTTTACCGCATTTCTTGTGATTGTGAGTTTACTCGTTATATCAATAAGCATGGTAACCGCTTCATCCAGAGTTCAGGGTAACGATTACTACACCACAGGAGGGCCAAGTTCCTCCTGCGAAACCAGTCACCAGACAGGCCGTGTCTCAGTGAAGTTCAGTGCACGGTTGATTGTACATGCTCAGAGATATTGTGATTATCGAATAAAAACCTTTAGACATTTTTCGTAGCATCCCAAAGATGTAGAAACAACTACAACGATATTTGTTGAATTATTTCAGGATTTTTAAGCTTTTTAAAGAGAAGAATCCTTTCTTCCAACATTAATCTTGCACGAAAGTTTAATGCTTATGACAGAAGTGAAGTGCTTCTCTGAAGCAAGGGAATGGTTGGGGGGTGGGGTGCAGAACCACCCCTCAGGCCTTTCTCCCCTACAGCTGCACCTTGAGCATCTCTGGGGACTCTCAAGGGCTCTGTAGAACTCAGTTTGAAAACTCCCCTATTAACCTATCAGTGAGCAAGGACATAGGGGAGTGGAATGTATGGAGAATCCATCATATGCAGGAGTAGAAATCAACACAGGATGGTCTTTTCTATAACTTAAGTCAGTTAGTGTTTCCCACAAAATGTAGTACGAGCCTGGGCTGATAAAAAAATTCCATTTAACTAATATCCGTCTCTGAAACAAAGAGATGAAATTAAAGCACTAGAAAGCCAATACTATTAATAATTCATATCAGTTCTATTTCCTGGGACTAAAGTGGGGCGGCATAATCCTTTCGGATATCTTTGCAGCACCAGTATAAAATGTAGACCATAGCGAGAAAGCAGACAGGAGGGAAAGACAGCTAATGAATTAAAAGCTAACGTTGTGCACACTGGAAAATATTGAGTTGCCTGCCCATTTCAAGCTTTCAAAGTAGCATTAATAATGGAAGGATACTACATAATATTTTTGCTATTCTCCTTTCTTGAGCAAGTTTCGTTATTCAGTTACATGTGGACAAATAATATGATATACTTTATTATCAATACAAGTATTTAAATGGTATTTTGATATAATGCCTAAAATTTCTGTCAGATATGTAGCCCATGATCAGTGAAGAGTTCAGTGATAATCAAGGGAATCCCCAGACATCCATAATTAACCTGAGACCAGATTCCTCATCTTTAAAATGGGGATAATAATGCTCACCTCACGGAGTTATTGAAAGGATCAAAGTGAATGCAGGTAAATTTCCTAATGCAACATCGGACACACAGTAGGCCCTGAATGGCAGTATTACAGCGTAATTCTTCTCTGCCTTTGCCAAAGATGGTAGACAGCCTGTTTAGCAAGCTCTGTGAGCCTCAAGCTCACACACTTCCAGTGCAATTCCACCCGTAAAACCCCTTGGTCTTGGGAGTACTGCTTCTCAGGCTGCAGTGGGAAATGGCACGCCATTCAACCTCCTCAGGTGGGAGAGAATCTGGAAGAGCTACCCAGGCGTGAGCTATGCCCAGGATCCTGAGAACCAGCCAACTGAATCAAAGGGCCTGGGGCCAGAGAAGGCAGAAGAGGTGAAGGCAGGACTGAAACCTCTAGCTGCTCTGCCACACCAGTTTCCAGCTCAACAAAGTCACAGATACCTCTTCTTTCTGTTTCATTTAGTGGACAGAAAATAGATGCTGGCACAGTGGTCACAGAAGTGGACTTTGGGATCATTCTGCTTGGATGTGAATCCAGCCACCACTTCCTAACCGGTCATCTTGGGCAAGTTTCTTAAACTCTCAGTGCCTCATCTGTAAAATGGAGAGTATGTTGCCTACCTCATAGAGCTGTTATGAAGATTAAATGGGATAATCTTTGTAAAGTGTTTAACACAGTATCTAGAAAATAGTAAACACTCAATAATTTTTAGCTATTGTATCAGTCAGGGTGCAGGAGCAGGGCATGAAAACCACCTTAGCTATTTTAGAATGGAATTTCATGTGGGGAATTAGGTCTTGACAAAATCGCTGGAAGGCCTGGAAGAACAGATTTAGATTGGGCCTGTTGAGCAACTCTGTAGAATTGGCTGCTAAAGTATAAAATGTTAAAAGTGTGACTCCCATGCAAATGTAAAATGACGTGTCAAAGATTTCTACTTAATGCATTAATTAATGAGGGAACTTGGAAGATGTTATGTCTGGTTCAAAGGGGAATTTAGACGTGTGTGTGTGTGTGTGTGTGAATACACACATACAATCAGGAATGCTGAACTCACCTTGCCAATAGATGCAAACCTGGTTAAAATTCTATACAGCAGCAGTGTCCAACAGTACTGCAATGTGAATCTATGTGTAACTTAAAGTTTTCTAGGAGCCACATTTAAAAAAGTAAAACTAAATAGGTGAAATTAATTTTAATAATATATTTTATTTAGTCCAATATATCCAAAACATTACTTCAAGATATAATCTACATAAACAATAAATAAAATTAATGAGATACTTTATGTACATTTTTATATTGAATCTTTGGAATCTGGTGTGTATTTTATACTTACAACATATCTCAATTCAAAATTGCCACATTACATGTGCTCAATAACCACATGTGGCTAGTGGTCCCATATTAATGTAGCTTTAGGGCAATAAAAAAGTAATGTTGGGGGTTAGCTTTTCTTAAGGGCAAAAGTCAATTTTATATCTACCAGAAAACAATTAATTTGCTTTCCTATGGACAAGAAGTATTTGCATTTCTATAGTGTGCTATAAGTAAATTTCTATCTTACCGAGTTGTAAAACAGCCTAGTCAATAGACAATTGATCAAAGGCGCACATCCGCATGGAATCAAAACATTCCTGGAAGTTCCATGAGACAATACCCAGAGCTTCCCTGAAAGATACCCTCTAATCCCCATTTCTGAGCCCTGGACAAATTTTTTTCTGATAAGCCCATTAGGGGAACTGCTGGCAATCAGGAAGCTGCCACCAAAATCACTGCACTTATGAACACACTATCCCAACTGCAGTCTGGGCACCAGGAAGCCCCCGCCAGAACTGTTGGCTCCAGAGCCACGCGACGTCTGCTAGATCCTCACAGCAGCTAAATGGATGACTGAGGCACTGCTGCTTCTCTCCCTACCTAACTCAGTTCCAACCTCAAAGTGCACATGAGGACTTCCAATCGATGAAACCTAAATCACACTTGAAACTCTAGTGGCAAGGGAGTCAGGGAAACATAGCTCCTAGCTCTCCAGAGTCTGCAGTAAAGGAAAGGCACAAGAAGGAGCTTGGAACAGAGGTGGAGCAAGGCAATAACGCCATGCCGACTACTGCTGGTATTCAGTTAACAAGAACTTCATGACATTCTTGTATGGGATGGGATACAGATTATATGGGATTCAGATTATAAATACTTTTTGCTAGTCTGTATGATAGCAATAGTTTTGTGGACTCTCTCAGATCTAGAGTTCTTCTCAGCACTAGAACAGAATCCCAAGGAACACCAGCATTGAAGGGTCAGCTGGAAAGGGAGAAGCAGACAGAGGAGAGGTAGAAGGAATGACCAGAGAAGAGGGAAATAACCATGAAGTGTGGTGTTACGAAAATGACAGCCACGGCATGTTTCAAGGAGAGAAAGTCAAATGCCAAATGCTGCTGAGACCCAAATAAAATATGAACTGAAAAGTGCTGTGGGGACCTTAGCAGGATCAGCTTCAGTGAAGAGGTGGGGGTGGAAGCCAGATTGGAATGGGTTTAGGAGTGAGGGGGAAGTGAGGAAAGGGAGACAGCAAGAATAGATCAATCTTTGCACTGTCTGACTCTAAAAGGGAGGAGAGAGACAGCAGTTTTATACATCTTTAAGGTTCTGTTCTTGGCAAGCCAAGCCTGCCTCAATTCTGAAGTCAATGCCTTCCAATATTTACGAGCGCCTTGTCTCAGAAGAACAATATTTGAGGAAGGCTGCTTTAAGGACTCACAATCTAGGACATTTGCTATTCCAGATACGTTAAAATCTACTCCTACACAAAGCCAAATGAAAAGTGAGTTGGCCAGTATATTCACCCTGTATTTTCACCCCCCACCCTGACCTCTCCACCTCCCTCCAAAATGCTCATAAGCAAATTGAGTTTTTGGGGTGATGCCCTTAGCTGATAGAAGGCTACAAGAGCCAAACTGTGACCCACCCAAGAGCAGAGGCCATTATTTCAGACATTTTTTTAAGCCTTGTTCCTGGCTCTATTTTATGTCCCCACCCTTGTTTTTTATCCTTTTTTACTTTTAAACATACGCTTTCTTGTTATAGTTTTACATATCCTTACAAATCACTTTAAATCATGTTGACAACAAAGTGATATATAAACACATAAAGCTGTGAGGTTTTTTTCTTCTTGCTGATACAGATTCTTTGATTTTAAAATGGAAATTATTGGGGGTAGTTAGAGATTTATTTATGGAGTTTTGCTTTACAACTGACTTTGCTAGATATCTTTTGTGCTAAAGGGAGGCATGCAACATTCTGAGGTCATAGAAACGTATCTTTAGGGCAGCGGTCTCCTTTGTCACCATCCTGTCAGTGACCTTGAACTCTTGAACTTTGGGACTGAGAGCTCTCATGTGCACCTGGGCAAGGGCAGCTCCAGGTTGGAGGGTTGGATCCTTGTTTGAGTGGTGGGCGGCAGGCTCCGACCTGCTCAGTGCTCTCCTACAGCTGCTGGTGGAGAAGGAGCATGGGCTCTCCCAGGCCAGGCCAGTCTAGGGAAAGCCTGGGAGAGAGGTGCAAGCACAGGCTAGAAAGACAAATTCATGATGCGTTTCCCTGACAATCACTTTAAAATAATTGGTGTGGAATTGAATCAAAATAATAGTTTGAAGGCAGAATGCAGAGGCAGCTAATGACACAAGAACCACTGGAAAGGCAAGAGATTCAATAGGTGAGAAACCAGAAACAAAAATTAAATTTTAGTGGAAAGACGACTGTTGGGCTGTGTTTTAAAGGGATTGTCTGTGACAGAGTATATTGCACAACTTCGTTAACCCTGCAGACAGGGGCTTTCAGAATGCCTTTAAATATCTGATGAGAAATCAAAATAGTGAAACTCTTCCTTATGAGTATATCACATAGTTAGGGAAATGGCTTATCTTTTGAACTTCCCAGGGTTTAAAAAAATTGTTATTCTTTTTGGATTCTCACTTTCCCTTAGGAGAATGCTTTATCTTGAAATTCAAGTATGTGACTCAGTTCATAGGGAGGCTCATGATAGGAGATGAGAATGCCATTGTAATGTTTCCATTCATAAGTGGCCACCTGCAAATGGTACTTGAATATTATACTCTGAATATTTTTCCAGCACTCATGTGTTAAACGATCATAAATTTTAGTCTGTGATATAGTGATTCAGAAAACAGCCATTTCCTATCAAAATATTCTCCTTTCTATAATCACGAAAATATATGCTAGCTTACTTCCTTCTTTTACAAAAATAAAGAACAAAGTAGAAGGTAGAGAAAAAAATATGTATCTTCGTAACATTAATAATTTTTTGCAGGTGGTAAAAAAAAAGTCATTGCTGGAGGCCAGCCCCATGGCCTAGTGGTTAAGTTTGGCATGCTCTGCTGCAGTGGCCAGTTTCAGTTCCTGGGTGCAGACCTACACCACTCATCAGTGGCCATGCTGTGGCGGTGACCCACATACAAAATGGAGGAAGAAGATTGGCACAGATGTCAGCTCATGGCAAATTTTCCTCAGCAAAAAAAACAAAAAAACACCTCATCTCTAAATCCCAATAAATGTTTTTCTGCCTAAGCTTTGAAAACTAAAATCAAGTGCAGTGTTATCATCCTAATAACAAAAAATTTAAGTAGTGTGCTCTTGTTGAATGACTTAAAGCTGTTGTATTTTTCCTAAAGAAGTCTAATTTATTAACAGCTTAATGAATCTTAGACAAATAAAAGGACATCATCAATATATTCAAGTTGCCTATCTAGTGGGAGGTGACAAAGTGAAAGAAGGATTAGAGCATGAAGGGAGAAGAGAGAAAAAGATTTAATGGAAGAGGTTGAGAGATGCTTAATGATCCCCCTTTTAAGGTAAAATTCTACATAATTTTAATATTGCATTCTAAGATATGTTCAACTTCTCTGACACTATTAATGAAATGATCAAAGAATGTCTAGTCACCAGAATAAAAATGCAATTAATGATATTACACATCCCTCTTTTGAATTGAAAGCTACTTACATAGTAGATGGCTGTCATATTTAGTTTTCCAAATGACTTTTAGATGAGACTGCTCAAACGAGGCACATAAACCGAAACTCACCAAGAGTGATATGTTTGCATTTAAACAGAATTAAAAGTCTGAGGCCTCAGAAGTTACAGCCATGAAGCTAAAGCCAGAAGATGGGTCCTACTGTGGAAGAAACTAGACTCCCTGACATCGGGTCTAGAAAGCACTGTTTGGTCCTGTCAATCATCCAGATGAGGACTAGTGTTTGGAAGCCTCTTCTAATTACACACTGTTTCCTGCTATAGCTAAACTTGCATCAAAGAAAGAAACCAGCAGCTTCCTGTAGAATCCTATGAGGCATCATTACATCTGTGGAGACGCCAGTGGTCTTCAGTGGTCTAGGAAATTGATCTTAAAAGCTTTCTCTGAAATGATCAATTTATACAATAGAACACCATGTATTCCCTTATATTGGGCACCGTATTTGTCAAATATATCATCCATTTAAGCAAGAATTTTCCAATTGAGGAAGAGTGCTCATGAGATGGAATTAGATTGCTCTTTCTTCAGTCTAGGCATATTTCAGCCTAGAGACTATACAACGATAGTACCTTCTTCCCTAGAAACATTGAAGTGGTAATATGGATGGCCTTTTTACAAACTCTACACCACCCACTGATTTTCACTTATACGTCATTGCCTAGGACAGGTTAATGAGGCTATGGTTTTCTTTACAGTTAGTTTCTTCCTGTCCTGAGGATAACCTGGATTATACTGAAACACATTCCAGTCTCTTCTTGTTTCTAGATCAGAGACAAGGAAAAACCTATTACTTATTGTAACATATTTGCAAACCATATCTTAAGGCAGTTTGTTTTGAAAGAGGTGATTTTATTTGCTTTGATTTTGGAAGGCAACATTTCTGATATATCCCTCAGATTCAGGAAAGGTGAAGGAAGTGAAGCCCTTTCTAACCAATGGCCAGAGCATAGTAGGTGACTGCGAGAATGCCCGCTTGCCACAGAGAGAGTTAGCCAGAAAGGGGATGCGCTGAAGTGTCATAATGTTCTCCACAGCAATCAAGCGATAATATTCTCACGGCAACATATGGAGTCAACATGCTAATAGAAAATGTTCCCATTACTATGGTTACTGTTCAAACTACCCTCAAACCTAGAGGCTTAAAACAATATTTATCCTGCTTACAAGTCTAAATTTGGGCAGAGCTTGGCAGGGAGATCTCATCTCTGCCACACTCCACATAGAGGGTAGCTCCAAGGCTGCGGACTGGAACAACTGGACGGCTCTGTCACAGGTGTGGCAGGTGATCCTGAGAAAACTCAGTCAGCTGGGGTCTGGAACAGCTGGGGCTTCACAGGCATCTCTCTCCATGCCATCTTGGCCTGTCCAGCATGGCGGCCTGCAGAGTAGCTGGATTTCTCACATATGTGTCGGCTCAGGGATCCAAAGGTACGTGAAGGAGAGGGAGAGAGCCAGGCAGAAGCTGCATTGTCTGTTCTAACCTAGTCTTGGAAGACACTCAGTGTCACCTCCACTGCATTCTATCCTTAGAAGCCAGTCACAAAGTCTGGCCCATATTCAGGGGAGGGGAATTAGAGCCCACTTTTAGTGAGAGGAGTGTCAAGTGAACTCATTTAAAAATCACCACAGTAACTTTATATAGTTGAAGAATTATAGGGGAATACGCCATTTCTTTGTTTACTCATTCATTCATTCAGCAAATGCTTATTGAGCTTTTGCCATAAACTAAGTAGACATTGCTTTTTGACCTTTTTATTTTATTTTAGATTCCACATATTCTAGCCTGAGACAACTCACATTTGGACATGATTTTATGCATTGAGAAGGTTGTATTTTATTTCAGGCCTGTCATATATGAAAGTGCTCAAACCAGCACAAAATATCAGATGATGACAAATCATCCATTTGGAGAGGAGTATAATCTTGGTAGCATAAATGGGTTTTTATTAGAACTCATTAAAAACCTGAGAAAATGGAAGTAACCATAAATCTTCATTCAATACAAATATATTCTAGAAAATTTATTTGTTGAACAAATTTGTGTAAAAGTGGATCACGTTTTCTACCAGCTTTATACATTTAGTGAATGATGTACAAGAAAAGTTTTCCTTTACTTCCAAAATATTTCAAACTGCAGAGCATGTGAAAGGAGGATTGTTTTCTAATAGATAAAAGACAAATTATGAAAGACATAGATAAACGCATTGGTTAGGGTTGTATTCAGCTGCAGGACATAGTGATAGCGGCCAGAACAAAGCAGAGGTTTACTTGTCTATCATGTAAAGGAAGCCTGCAGGAGGGGAGTCTAGGACTGGTGCGACTACTCCATGACTCTCAGAGACCTTTCCAGCTCACCGCTACATCTGGGATGTTATCTTATTCCTCATCACCCAAAATGGACACCAGAGCTCCCCCCATCACACCTGTAGTCTAGGCTGCAGGATGGAGGAAAGGCAAAGGAAGGAAAAAGAATGTGTGTCTAGTATTTTAAGAAGGTTTTCCAGAAGCTGCCACACAATACTTCTGATTACATCTCACTGGCCAGAAGTCAGCTACAAAAAAGGTTGAGAAATATAGGCAATATCGGCTCTATTCTGAGTGGCTATGCATCCAGTAAAAATCCCTCGTATTACAGTAGAAGGGGAGAATGGTTACTGAGGGCAGTTAGCAGTCCCAGCCACAGGGTGGAAATAAGTGTTCTGTTTTGGACATGTTAAGCATGAGGCATCTTTTAGATACCCAAGTGAACAACAGGATATATGAGTCTGGAATTTAGGAAGAGATTGAACTTGGGGTTATAAATTGGGAACTCACTGGCCCATAGATGATGTTAATACTATGGGGCTAGACAGCAACACATGGGGAATGAATGGAGACAGAGAAGAGAAGTGGACAGAAAGAGAAGCGGCCAGCAGAATAGAGAAGACAGCAGAGGGGCAGGAAGAAAACCAGGAGATGATGGTGTCGTAGAAACCCAGTGAAGAAAGCGTTTCAAGAAAACAGGAGTCTCAACAGTCTCACAGGCTGCTGAGGGTTTGAGTAACATGAGGCCTGAGAACTGATCCCTGGATTGGTAAGAGGGAGAGCAAGGAGGCCTGGTGGAGCCAGGTTATAGGGAAGGGTGGAGAGCAGAGCCTGCCGGGAGGGGGCGAAGAGGAAATAGGAGGGTTCAGTATTGACAGCTTTATCCAGGAGATGTGTATAAAGGGCAGGAGCTGGAGAGAAATGTGGGGTCTAGAGAAAACCTTTTAAAAAACGATCGTAGATATTAGAACAGATTTGTATGCTTAGGGAAGTGAGCTCACAGAAAAGAAAAAGGTGATTTTATAGAAAAAAAGTGATAATTGCAGTAGAAAACCAGGATCCAGTGTACAAGTGGAGGACAGGAAGAATGTACAAAAAGGATAGACAGACACAGAGTTTGGACAAGAGAAAGAGATGAGAGAGAAGGATGGGAAGATCAAGGAAAAATACTTGATGAATAGATTCAGGCAGTGGAATCAACGATAGCAAATAGTCAAAGGACAAAGAGGATTCACTCGAGGGCCACCTGGGATTGACCGGTAGTGGCTGCCTGGGGCTCTGTGTGGAGCAGACAGGGGGGCCTTACCCAGCTCAGCGGGGGAGAGCACAGTGATCAGTGATTGCTCCCCAATATTCTGACCCGAACCACTTAGTAGCCTACTTTAGACCTGCATGCTTTTTATGAGTCCAGCTTTGGCTTTTAATTATATAGTTTTAAACAAAGTTTAATCACACTATCAGTACTGTTATAATCTTTTCTGCTCAATAATATGAAGAGAATTTGCTTTTATATCAATAGATCTGTATCTACATCATCATTTAAAATGTCCCTCAAGTCTGGCATTGTATGGGTAGAATCTATCGTACTTAATCAACATCCTACTGTTGTGCCAATATTGAAAATATAGTTAAATATTTACATGTAAAACTCCTCCTACTAGATTACACTGACCTTATGATCTGGAAGGCACTGTGAAGTCATGGTTTCAAAGCATGGGCTGTTGAATCAGAGCCTGAGCCAGCCCTCTGGTATTCAAATGACTGCTACCTTAGTCCCTAGCTGTGCAGCCTTGGGCAAGTTACTTAATCTCTGTGTGTCTCAGTGTCTTCATCTGTAAAATGGGGTTAATGACATATCTACTATATAGGGATGTTACAAAGATGAAAGAAGTTATAATACATATAAAGCACCAAACACAGGGCCTAGGGCATGGAAAGCAGGCAATAAAGATTAGCTTGTGTACCTGAAGGAGGCTCCTGTCTGCGCACCTCTAACCTTAGCGCCTAGCCCGAGGCTGACAAGGAGAAGGAGCTCAGTAGGCTTGTTGCGTGAGTGATTGGTATAAGATCTTCAGTAACAATATTAAAGGGTTATCATCCTAGTCACAGAGACTGGACTAAATTGTAAGTGTTTAATCAGAATCTTGAGCTAAGATAAACAAACTTAGAGGATTTGTATACAAGAATCATTTGGATAAATGTTTTCTTGTTGTTTATTTTCAATCGCTCATTCAGTAGAAGGAGAAAACCCAAAACGTATCGTAAATCATTCCATTGAAAACAACACTGTGAAAAATATAAAAAAAGAATTCAAATCAGTGGGGGTGCTATTGCTTATTAGAAATAATCATATTTTTATTCCTTAAATTATTAACTAAAACAGTAATACCTGCCCATTGTAGAAATTCGCATTTTTACAGGATGTCAGTATAGGAAGCAGAGAGTGAAAGCTCCCCTTCACCCCCTCCAGCCCACTCTGAGATGGTGCCGCCCTTGGAGGTGTGTTCTTCCACCCCTTTCCTGTGCACACTACGAACGGGAGTATACAGATAACTGCGTGCGTATACCCACACAGAGATCATCATCCGCCAATTATGTCACAAAATGCTGCTCAACTTTCACATTAAAAACAAAACCAACTTTAAAGAGATTTCCATCAGAAAAGATCGTCACCGGTCTGGTGTTCTCACCCATCAAATGCTCACTCCCAGTGCTATCACTGGGAGTGACTGGCTCTATGTAGTTGGTTAATCACTTGAAAGCAAATCAAATGTTTCGTTTTTTTTTTTGAGGCAGATTAGCCCTGAGCTAACTACTGCCAGTCTTCCTCTTTTTTGCTGAGGAAGCCTGGCCCTGAGCTAACATCCATGCCCATCTTCCTCTACTTTATATGTGGGACACCTGCCACAGCATGGCTTGCCAAGTGGTGCGATGTCTGCACCCGGGATCCGAACCGGCGAACCCCGGGCCGCCGAGAAGCAGAATGTGCGAACTTAACCGCTGCCCCACTGGGCCGGCCCGCAAATGTTTTTACTGTTAATAAGGAAGTAAGTATTTATTTTGTGCTTTTTCTTAAACATTCGTAGGTGTATATGGGGGGAAACACGTGACCTGAACTAAGATCAGATCAGGCAGAATTGTGTTCCAGCTCAGAGTTAATTTCCAGGAGCTTGAAAGCTGACCGCAAACAGGGTGATCTGCTTACAGCAGAGCAAAATACAGGCTGGAGCAGACAGAGGACACAAAGAAGGATTGAGAGAGGAGGTGGGAATTGTCTGAAAACACTTTGATTTTCAGTTTCTCATTGTCCCTGACGGTGGGATTTGCTGGTCATTTATTGTTTTAGTTGTTTTATTTAAAGCCCCAGATCCCCACCCCCAACAGACATGAGAGTGTGACTCATCCTGGGATTTAGAGTTGTATTCTATGAAGGATTTGTAGAACTTGGATATTCCCCTGTTGTTCTTTCATAAGAGATTTTGATCTACTATTTAAGTCAAATTTTTGAGGCAAAAATACTCAACATAAATTTGATTTCCAAGGAACTGAGGTCTCCTGGGTAATGAATTATGAATAAAACCACACAAAATGAATAGCAACAGTCACTTCAGCTCCTTTGCGGTAGGAGATAGGATATAAGTAAGTAAATGTATAAATGAAAAAATGAAAATTAACAGTAATGAAGCCTGCTAATTGTGTTGCTTGCTTCTGTTATAACTTATTCATTCTAAAGAAGAAAATAATTATGGTAGGGCATAATTACTATTTTTATAACTCTTTCTTGTTCAAACAGATTTAATTGAATTTGTGTAATGGGAAAAAAATTGAACTTGGTAAAGCATTTTCTGTAATCATCTAGGTTCTATGTTGCTTCAGTCTATATTTAAGTCCTTAGAAAATGGTCCCACAATCAAGATTTCCTTCCTGGCTCTCTCACCAGGAGTTACAGCACTCTCATTTTAAGAATATTGTTTTGATTTTGGCTTTTTAATTTTACTTCATAACACCAGAGCTAAGAATTAACTTCCACCTCACAAAAAATTGAGCACAAGACCTTCACCAAACTCCAGCTCTGGTGATTTCTGTCACAGGATATCTTTGCTACTCTAGATTCAAGAAGATGGAGAATCTTAACCAACAGATGTTTGGTCTGGCCTCCAATATCAGCCAATCCTTACCTGTCCTGGGCATCATTAGGCTAATAACTTGCACCTCTCAGCCTATTGATTGAGACATTGGTATCCACATAACATCTGTTGACAGTGCCCTTGTACATGTGTACTGTGGTAGCACTCTTGATTTACTTTGCACATGGTAGTTAATTTGATAAACTGAATCAAATAAGTAATCTGGATATGATCCAGCACTCCTATTTCTGGGTATTTCTCCAAAACAGCTGAAATTAAGATTTCAGAGATATTAGCATTCCTACGTTCCTTACAGCACTATTGATGGTAGACAAGATAGGGAAACAACCTAAATGTCTGTTGATGGATAAATGGATAAAGAAAATGTGATGTATACACACAATGGAATATTATTTGGTCTTACAAAGAAGGAAATTCTGCCATATGTAGCAACATGGAGGAAACTTGAGGACATTATGCTAAGTAAATATGCCAGTCATAGAGAGACTAATGCTGCATGATTCCACTTATCTGAGGTATCTAAAATATTGTCAAACTCATAGACTCAAAGAGTGGAATGGTAGTTGTCAGAAGCTGGAGGGAGGAGGAAATGGAGAGTTACCAATCAACTGGCATAAAGTTTCAGTTAAGCAAGATGAATACGTTCTAAAGATCTACTGAACAACATTGTCCCTAGAGTCAACAATACTGTATTGTACACTTACAAATTTAAGAGGGTAGATCTCAGGTTAAGTGTTCTTACAACAATAAAGAAAAAAGTTATCTGGCATCCAAAGCATTAAAATATATCCAACTGTCAGGAAAAGGGACTTGGGTCCTGATTTCTGAGCTGCAATGGCAAGGTTAATTCTAACTAGATTCTAATACTAAGTCACCAAGACAGACTAATCAGGTATTGAGTCAAGGTAATAAACTGGAGGTGATAATACAGAGAGTAATCTGCTTTCAAATAGTGTTTTGCTACTTTCAAAACATTTTTTTTTTTAAGATTTTATTTTTTTCTTTTTTCTCCCCAAAACCCCCCGGTACATAGTTGTATATTCTTGGTTGTGGGTCCTTCTAGTTGTGGCATGTGGGACGCTGCCTCAGCGTGGTTTGATGAGTGGTGCCATGTCCACGCCCAGGATTTGAACCAACAAAACACTGGGCGACTTGCAGCAGAGCGCGCGAACTTAACCACTCAGCCATGGGGCCAGCCCCTCCAAACATTTTTAATTATGTTATTTCATTTAAACCTCCAACATCTCCCTGAGGAAGGTATTATTATTTCCATCTACAAATGAAGAGACCTAGGCTCGTAGAGAGAAATTCCTCTCCCTCTTGTTGCTGCCTCCTTTTCCAGTTGACTTTTATACACTTTCCCTCTATAATCCTGACACCTGGTAGATTCCCTTCAGATAATTAATAATCAATGACGCTAACCATTCAATGGAATATAAACCTACTTTCCAGTTACCATCTCATTTCTCTTTCTTTCTCTCAATTTAAGCTTCTTAAGAGTAAAATGTTCTCAATGCCTCTTCTCTACCTCTCCTTAACTCTTTGACTCATTGTATCAGGCTTCCAATCCCACTCCTGCACTAAAACTGCTCTCAGGCATGTTTCAGAGATCTCCAAATCACTAGATCCAAAGCATCATACATTTTTTGCCCTCCTCTTACTTGACATTTCTCCTTTCTTCCCTAGGTTTCTGGGACACCACACTTTCGTCTTCCTCCCACATCTCCAGATGATCCTTCTCAGTGGGAGTTCCTCTTATTTTGTTCAGTCTGTACTTTTGGTGATCTCTAGGCTTCTTCCCTTAATCCTTTGCTTTCTTAATCTCTATCAATCTTTGAATGACTTCATCTAAACCCAGATTTGGCACGAAAGCTCCAGATTCATATACTCCAACGCCTACTGAGGCTCCCCATTTGATTGTACCATATCCACCTCCACCCACCCCTTCTGCCTTCTGTCCACCCATACCGCCCTCATCCAATGTGCTCTTCCTCCTGCATTCTGAAATTTGACAGAATCTGGGGAGTCACAGACTCTCAACATCCCTGCACAGTTAATTAGCCATGATATCCTGTTGATTCTAACAATCTTTCATCTCTTCTCCATCCTTATTACTCTTGACTTACATTAGGCTCTTGTTTGTTTGCCAGGAATACAGGTCAAGATTGGCTCTGAGGTTTGGGGCCATTACTTAGCAGATTCAGTGAAAAGATTTGAGATTTGTTGCCTTTCTATCACAGTGTTTGGCTCTGGACATCTCCTATTGCTGCGTCTCAGTGGGGGATCTTGGTCAGGAGTGGAAAATTATAAACTACAACATTTGCATTTTATCTTTACAATAGTTGAAGTTTATCTTAAAATAGCCACAGAAGATGAGGTGGCAAATGCAAACCATTGAACAAATAGTTATTAGAGATCTATTCTATAATCTGTGCTAGACATCTGGGCTACAAAGACAAATATGGCATGGTCCCTGTCCCCAACGAACTCACAGTCTAGTGGGAAAAGCAAATGATCACAATTCAGCATGATAAATGCAGTGAAGAAGGAATGCATGAAGCATTGTGTGAGCACAGGAGAGAGTTTTGATTCCGTCCTCATTGCAGTCAGCACATAAAGTGGTGGAGGGGAGAATGACGCCCTGCCTGAGAAGGTAGCACAGGACTTCTAGAAGATGTGAAAATCCTCTCTATCTTGTAGAAAACTTATGGGACTGTAGCTCTGGGTCCTGATATTGGAGATTTGGGGAATTCTACCAGCTGTTTTCTCAAGTTACACGACTTATGTGATTCCCAATCTCCACATCTCTAAAATAAAAAAGTTTAAATCAGGGTTTGGCAACCTATTTCTATAAAGGGCCAGACAGTAAATGTTTTAGGCTTTGTGGTCCATACAGTCTGTCACAAGTTCTCAACTCTGCTGATGTGCAAAAGCAGCCATAAGACAATACGTAAACAGATGGACCTGGCTGTATTCCAGCACAACTTTACTAACAAACACAGGCAGTGGTTGGATTCGGCTCACGCATCATAGTTTGCCGACCCCTGGTCTAAATGCCCTCCAAGATGCCTTCTGGATTTACTATTGCATTGGTTCATGAAACAGCAGTTCTTAAATACCTTATGTACTTTCTGTCGGTTTTTAAACATCCTTTTCTTATGGCAGGTTACCTCAGTAAGTTTAAATGTGACATTAAAAATGATAAGATGTATGGTTTGATTTATTGTGAGTCAGCTAGCTTCTCTCTGTTCCGTGATCACAAACCACATTACTGACTTCAGCAAATTCATGGTCCTGCATGGAGTGAGGTAGGGCTCTGTGACTGGGCAAATGACATCCGTTCCTGCTTCTAAGAACACAACTGACACGCATGCTCCCCTAATGATGGTGTGGCAGCATTCTCTTTACATATGTACTGACATTTTTTAGTTCATTTCAAAAGAGCAAATTATTTTCTAGAAAAGTTCAGTATAATAGCAGGTATTGGGAATCTATAGGTAAATAGAAATGTCTTATCACCTTTTAACAAACCAAATTGGTTTTTAAGGCTACTAAGCAAAAGAATGGTACAAAAGCATACTGTTATATATATAAGCTAAAGCAGAATCAGCAAACTAAATGGCATGGATGCCAACAATCCTCCCTCCTTTTCCTATGGTAGACATTGCTAATCAATCCTAGCAGTTTTCCCCAGCGTCCGCATGTGTTTTCATAGTTTTCCTAACACACTGAACCAGGAAGCTACACCAAGTTGGTAGGCATTACCGTGCTAGATTAAAGCTACTGTCATGTTGCAACAAAAGTTACTGTGCCTTATTTTTTCTATCATTTTCCCTTCCTATCACCAATATATGTATAATATGGGATGCAGAAGCTATAAAATTTAACAATATAAAAATGAAGATAGTGTAAAACTCATACATAGCAGGTAGGAGTATAAATCAATAAAAATTTTCTTTTTTTTAAAAGATTGGCACCTCAGCTAACAGCTGTTGCCAATCTTTTTTTCCTTCTTCTTCTTGTTCTCCCCAAAGCTCCCCAGGACATAGCTGTGTATTCTAGTTGTAGGTCCTTCTGGTTGTGCTGTGTGGGATGCTGCCTCAGCATGGCTTGATGAGTGGTGCCATGTCTGTGGCCAGGATCCAAACCAGTGAAACCCTGGGCCACCAAAGCAGAGGGTGTGTACTTAACCACTCGGCCATGGAGCTGGCCCCTCATTAAAAACATTTTCTTTTCTTAAATGACTCTTTTTTTTTTTTCTAGGAAAGCATCTGTTGTAAATCTTCCTCTCTCTCTCTCTCTTTTTTTTTCTCCCCAAAGCCCCGGTACATAGCTGTAGTTTTTAGTTGTAAGTTCTTCTAGTTTCTATGTGAGCTGCTGCCACAGCATGGCTACTGACAGATGAGTGGTGTGGTTCTGTGCCCAGGAACCAAACCTGGGCCACCAAAGCAGAGCGTGCTGAACTTAACTACTAGGCCACCGGGGCTGGCTCAATAAAACTTTTTATAGAGAAAAATTTGGCATTGTTTATAAAAAGCCTTAAAATGTGCATATCAGTTGGGTACTTAGGGCTTCATTATACTATAATAGTCCCCCCTTATCCATGGGGCATACATTCCAAGACTCCCAGTGGCTGTCTGAAACCACGGATAGTACCAAACTCTATATATACTATGCTTTTTTTTCTATACATACTTATTTGAGGTAGGATAGCAAAACTAGTACAAATTTCTTTTTCTTTCTTCACAATTTCACAGATAGAAAATTCATTCTTACCATAGATCTAAGCAACCTTAGTATATGAATTTTTTCTTTATTAAGTCAACAGCTTTCACCTTTTCGCTTAAAGGGAGCACTTTACGGCTTCTCTTTGGCATATCCGAATTGCCAGCATCACTATGCTTGCGCTTTGGGGCCATTACTAAGTAAAATGAGGGTTATTGAACACAGACACTGTGATACTGCAGCAGTCAATCTGATAACCGAAAAGGCTACTAAGTGACTAACAGGCGGTAGTGTATACAGCATGGATATGCTAGACAAAAGGCTGATTCATGACCCGAGTGGGAAGAGTAGGAGGCATGAGATTTTGCCCTGCTACTCAGAACTGGTGCCCAATTTAAAACTTATGAATTCTTTCTGGAATTTTCCATTTAATATTTTCGGACCACAGATGAATGGTGGTAACTGAAACTACAGAAAGCAAAACTGTGGATAACGGGGGACTACAGTATTCTCGCTACTTTTGGGTGTGTTTCAAACTTTTCTCTAATTGAAAGTTTTTAAAGTGTCCAATGAAGTCAAAATATCATGGTAGTTAATTAGTGATGTACTATTACATAAAAGTAAAATCTAAATTAAGTAAAAATATAGAATGAAAAAATTCAATGTTCCCTTATTGGAAAAGGTTCTGTGACTGTGATTATCTAGCATATGAAACTATAAAGCAAATTTCATGAAACCATTTTACTAATTTCTTAATATGCATACTAAAAGATTTATATGTATACGCTTATGAAAGCATGAAATATTTCTGAAAAAATAAATGTAAACTACTAAAAGTAGCTGCCTCCCAGGAGGGAGAATGGATATTTGGAGGAAAGGACAGGAGGGAGACTTACTTTTCACTGAATACCCTACTGTTCCTTTTGGATTTTTGTACCTCTTGCATGTATCGCCTAATTAAATAGATAAATAAATATAACGTGATTCAGTGATTCTGCTCCTAATAATTTATCCTAAGGTAATAGTTGAGGATGTAGGTGAAGATTTTGCCTCAAGGATGTTCATTGATGTAGCAGGAAAACGTTTCAAGCAATTTAAATGTCCAATAATTAGGAATTGATTAAATAAGTTATAGTATTTGCATATAAAGGAATAGTAGCTTTTAAATTATGAAGATGAATTTATACTAATATGTGAAGATGTTTGTAATATGGTATTAAGTTTTTTAAGGCAAGTTATAAAGCAAAATGTATAGTATGAACGCCACTTTTGTAAGAAAATATATATGGACAGAAAAGTATTTGAAAGATGTGCGTCAAAGTGACAATACTACTTATCTCCTGAAATATGAGTAGTTGCTTTCTTTCCTTTTTTCTTTGCTTATTTTCAAATTTCTCCAATAAATATGTATCAATTTTAAATTAGTGAAAGTGTTTGAGAAAATGCCTAAGAGAATAAAAGCATTTTCTTCTTTTTTTCCTGTGTGCAAGAATAATCTGAACATAAAGTAATACAAAATTTGGTTTTCATGATCAAAGTCAAAATTATTACAATGAACACTGAAATTTTATAGACAATGTCTCTTGCTGGGAGCTAGTGACATCTGGAGTTAAATACTATCTAATATTTCACCAATGGTATCAAATCTTTTCAATGGGTTTAGTAACTCCATCATGGAGTGATTGTTTCCCCCATGTGTAAATAAGTTCTATAATATTGAAAACTGTTAGACTAAATATTCATGATGTGTAATTAACAACGGAGAATGGTAGCTGAAATACCTGAACTAACAACATGGAGACACCAGATGTTTTGAGTGGGAGACTCTTATGGATTAAAATAGGTTATTGAGGACCTGGCTGGATGGTGAAGGGTCTTCAACAGCTTGCTAAGGATTTGGACTTTTTCTGTAAAGACGTGAACAGAGTTGTATTTCAGAATGAAAACTCCAGGTGTCCATAGAGGATAGATTAGAGGGGGTAAAAACTAAATGCAGAGCATACACCAGGGGCATTTATAATTGCAATTTCTTTAAAGGAATTTCTCCTAACAAGGCTAGAAAGGGCAAACATGTAAGCTATTTAAGTTTCAGCTTAAATGTTTTTTCCAGAAAAAGATGTATGATATATAAATACAAAGCCAATAGCAATTGCTATGTAAACTACTATATTATATATAGTTAGGGATGTGCTTAATATCGCATTTTATTGTTTGACTAAATATTAACATATGAAATTATATTAAATTGGGACTTATTTTGTCCTTATCAAATACTTTATTAGGCAAATCAAGCAGAGCTCGGATGTTCATTATAAAACAATACAGGCTGACATTCCAAATTCACCTAAATAGAATTCACTTAACATATTAGATTCTATAAATCTGCTTAATCATTTCTTGGAGCTTGGTATTCTTTAGAAAGGGGACTGTTAAATATAAAGCCAATCCACACACTGAGAACCATCAGTTTTTCTCGGGAAGCAGGAAGCACACCCCAGGGCTTGCTGAAAGAAAGTAGTAGAAGGTTTCCCCATTCCTATCTTTTGCCAAGATTTTGGGGAAAAGGTCAAAACATGATTTTCTTTCTTGATCTAATACCAGAAGGGAGAAATAGTCAAGCAGTACTAGTTCCCTTTCAAAATTAAAAACTGTTGAAAATGTATTTATGAGATTTTCACCTGTCAAATAGTGCCACAGAGCTATTCCTCAGTTTCCCGCGCTTGGGAGGGACACAGTGAGATACACAGCAGATACTGAGATCCAAGTAGTCAGATGTTACCGGAAAACTGTTCTGGGATCACATTGGTCTGCCTGTCTTTTAGAGAATATAGTTGAACTCATACAATTTAAGGGCTTATATGAAATTTAACTTGAATAAATACAGAAGAAATATAGAAGAACAGCCCCATTATAGCCATCCAGTACAGCTGGATCATTTTAACTCAAGGTCAAAATAAACTATTGGAGCATTTATTAAGATCAAGGTTTTTTAGGTGAGGTTATTTTCTTCTTCTTCTTTCATATCTTACTTTGCACAGAACTTTACAATAATATTAGGAAGCCTGAAACGCAGTCTAGAGAATTCAGGACCATCTCAGTTCAGGTTGCCATGGCATTTTCTATAACTGAGCTCTGTCCCTTCTCTTGCAAACTAAAATAACATTGTGAATGTAAAAATTATCCACACTATGAATAAGTTATTGCCAAAATTTAATTAACATGATGTTTTGCTTTTCCTGTTCCAGGACAATAATGCTAAACACTATTACAAAGTGCTAAAAAAATTTTTGAAAGTAATGACATTTGTGACTTTATTGCCTGTTTTTCAGGTTGCAACTGAGTGCAGCTATTTCGGTTTAGTTAAAGGATATGAAAAACACCACTGATGATCTTTACTGTGGCAGCAAAACCTGCTGCCGTTACATCGTTTTCCTTTGTATCCATGTTAGAGAAACTGTTCTTGGTTTATGTAATGTTTTCTTTTCCTGCAAATACTGTGGCTGTTACAAAAAGTTTGACCTTATGACTTTCCCCCCATGCTTCCTCTTATATAAAAACTTAGTAAAAAAAAAAAAAAAAATTGACATTCTAAGTAACTTTCAACAGAAAAGATTTCAGTTCCCCAGATTTTTCCTTTAGTTTCAAAGAACAATCATTTTAAAGTCTAAATATGATGCTAGTCTTTGTGAAGCTCAAGAGACAAAACCAGACACTTGTGCCTGCTGCAAATTCCTGTTTTTATTCCAAAAATAACCTTTGTAACTATTGGCAGCGCAGGTCTTCCCTCCCTCCCCACTTTTGCTGGGGATGGTGGGGCGGGCAGGGAGGTTGTTGGGATATCTGCTCAGAAGCTTTCACACGTAAAGGTTTAGAAATGTTAACTTCAATGAGATTTTAAGTTTAAAATCAGTAATTACAAAATCCACAGATTCTCTGCCTCTCAAGGGCTGTGTGCCTTCCTTTGGATTTTTTTTTTTTTGGAACAAAAAGAGAAGATTCTATTAAATAATGTACAAGCAATTGTATTATATTTTCTAAGGGTGCATTTAAAACATCATGTGTTTAAAGTAGAGACAGGAACGTAAGATTCAGTAATTCTCTATTGCATGCCCAAACAGAGATGTTAAGGCATGCTCCCCACAGTTTGTCATTTATTCAAAATTGGGTTTGGACAGGCTCTAGTTTTATTAAACTTGAATAGTCACAGTTTTGTCATTTTGTTGCTATAACAGCAGCACAAAGATAAAAATAGCCCAAACAGCTTTGTTAGAGAAATGTCTACCTGCCACAGCTCCCACACCTTGATCCTTTCTGGGCTTCCTGCTTTTCTAAACTCAATTCTTTGTTCTTTTCAGATGAAAACAAGCTGACCCTTGTTAAGCATCGTCTTGTGAAAAGCCTCATGACAAATGCAGTCTTTTTAAAAGATTCCACATTTGAAATCTGAACCAATGAGATGTTAGGCGCCCCCACAGGACCTTGTCTTCTAGAATTGAAAATCTCTTGTGAGAAAAGCATTAAGACTATGTTGTTTCATTCATTAATTCATTCATTCTGCATGAACAAATATTCATTGAGCACTTGTTATGTGCAAAGTAATATGAGTGATTCAAGGATGTGGAAGGTATAGTCTCTGAGGAATTTGCAATCTTGAAGAAGAGAAGTGTGAAATGTGTATTCAACAACAGAGTCAGCCTGTCAAAGCTGGATTATTTATCTGACTCTTTCATTGTACAGATGAGGGAATTACAGCACAGAGAGGTGAGATGACCTACCCGAACCACATCGCTGGTGTAAACGTTACTGGGAGAATGGAAAGACCACTGGCTATCAAGCAAGCCACTTCATCACTCACTAGTTATGTGATCTTGGACAAATTACTTCACCTACTGAGCTAAGCCAGACCTCACAGGGCTAATCTGGGTTGAAAGGCTGGTGAGAATGAGAACAGACTGTCTCCAGCACTGCTTTCACTTAGATTTACCGTGACCCAGAAGCAGGAAGCGCAAAGCATAGGTAAAAGACAAGGATGAAAGAGAGCTGATGCAGCTTCTCAATGCCTCCCTAGTTCCTCACAGACCCTTGGCCAAAGTCAGTGGTCAATGCAGCCCCCAGGGAATGATAAACCTGCCAGGTCAAGGACTCCAGAGCCACAGGCCCACGGCCTTTGAAACACAGATTGCCACAGTTAGGCACTTCGGTGTTCCATTTCTTATTGCTTCTTTGGGCCTAGCATGGGCCTGCCTTGGCCTACTACTATAGCTACTACACTTCAGTTTCCTCACCTGTGATATTTAATAATACATATACTCTGTAGGCTTATTCTAAATCTTAGACAGGAGGGCCTACGTAAAGTGCTTAACATGGTGCCAGAGGTGTTTCATAGGCGGCTTTCTTAGTTTTGAGGAACTGAAAGAAGGATTCAAGCTTCCTGACTCCCTAGCCTAATGTTCTTATCAATACACAAATAACGGCAACTGCCATTTAGTGGGTATTCACTTTCTGCCAAGGGAATGATATAGTAAATGGTGAGATAAAACTGCGATTACTTGCAGAAAACATTGCATGTCTAGAAATCCTAAGAAATCTGTTTAAATGTATTAGCCTATATGAGTTTATCAAATTGACCAGGTTTATAAGGAATTTACCATAATTATGGGCTTTCTTTATCATGTTAACCACTAGTTTAATAATGTAATAAAAAGGGAAGAAATTCCTTTCAAAATAGCAAGTAAAACAAAAAAGTGGGGGAGGAATACACTTAACAGAGTTGTCTGTAACATTTATAAAGAAAATTATAAAGAATTTATGAGCCATATGTAAAGAAAACTACAAAACTGTATTGGAATATATAAAACAAAATGAACAAATTAAGATCTATACCATGTTATTATAAAGGAAAACAAATTTCACCAAGTAAAGTTATTTACTATTTGGTAAATATTAAAAGTCCACACTAACAAAGAAAACATGAGTTATGATGCTGATCTAGTTCCAAGGAAATCTTAAAACATAAAGTCTATTAATTATTAAAATAAATAATTAGAAGTGTGGGACATACGGAAATAAACTTAATGTATAAGTATCATAAAGTTAGGGCGAATAATAATTATTTAATAATTGCCAGGATAACTGGCTAACAATTAAACACAAAACCAAACAAAAAGTGCCTTAGATCAGCTCTTATACCACATACCAGAGTAAGCCCCTAGTGGATTAAAGAGTTAAATATTTGCTGTAATTCTTTGCAAAGCTAGGAGAAAAAAGAATCAAATATTTATGAAATCTTTAGAGGGATAGTGCCTTTGAAAATCTTACGGCAATAATGGAAATCACAAAGGAAAAATTAAATAGCTCAAAAACATCAAGAAAAAAATGATTGTAACATAAAAACTAACAAAATTCAAAGAAGAGAAACGCGACTGGGAAACATTTGTATTGACTATGATAAAAAAAAGTTAGTATATGTAATATAGAAAGAATGTATTCAAATCTTCAAAAATATTAAAACCTCAAGAGGCAAATGGTCAAAGGACATAAACATACAATTCACATTTGAAAAAGTGCAAGTAAATTATACACATTAATAAGTTCTTGGAAAGATATTCATAATAGCAAAAAACTGGAAACAAACAAAATGTCCAATATAAATTACACTGTATCAACTCAATAGACTATTATATAGCAAGTAAAATTATAATTATGAAAACTGGAAAAAAATATTATTTAATGGTAGAGGGGAGCCAAATAATAATTCCGCTTATTGTGCACATCAGAAAAGACAAAAATGAAAATCACTACTGATATAGAATAGTGGAATCATGGATAACATTTTTTTCTGTAAATAAAATCGGGACAGAAGAAGGAAACAGCTGTAGTAATTGTTGAACATTACAGATTCTAACAACTATTGTATTTTTCAACCTATAGATGAAAGAAAAGACTTAGAAGAAACCAGGAATGTTAGTGTCAAATGGTAAGTGATTAGGTCTGCTAGAGTAAAGATCTTTCACTGTGCCAGAACCGTACAGAGAGCACTCATGTTTCTCAAAGGAGCTGGAGAATGCAAGGAACACAGAATCATCAAGTGTATGACAATTTTGCCACATATTTATCTATAGGGCCTTGTCCTGGGCTGTCGGTATCATCAGTTTACCTTCCTCCTTCCTGATGCTTTATTTTTACCACAATACTTGTTTTAAAAGTTTGCCTAGATTTTTCCGGTAGCATAGCAGTTAAGTTCACATGCTCCGCTTCAGCGGCTGGGGTTCGCCGGTTTGGATCCCAGGCACGGACCTATATACCCCTTAACAAGCCATGCTCTTGCAGGCGTGCCACATATAAAGTAGAGGAAAATGGCATGGATGTTAGCTCAGGGCTAATCTTCCTCAAAAAAAAAAAAGTTTGCCTAGATTTAGACAAATGTCTTCATCTTTTACATGTGAATTTTTTCTTGTAATTCCTAATATATTTTGATTTCTTTTCAAGGACCTTTATTTTTTCCTTCACTACTTCCCATACAAAAGGTATGGTGTAGATTAGGAGTTAATAACTCAGAATAACAGACATGGGTTCAAATCCTGACTCAGTTGTGCGACTTCGGACAAATTACTTATTTGTAAGCCTCAGATACCTTTATCTATAAGGCGGAAATAATAATGCTTCATAGCATAGGGTAATTATGAGGTTTAAACCAGAGGGGATAATTCACGCAATGCATTTGGTGTGGTGCCTACTCGTAACGTTGTAAACTCCCAGGTAATGACGTACAAATATGGTACTTGAAACTCTATTCAAAATTTTAACTAGTAAGAAAAAAAGAAAAACTCACAATGTTAAAATGGTTCTTCTCTTTCTTTCAACACATTTGATAGATCAAATTTCTTTATAAGAGAGTCATTGCTTAACTGAAAAAGAGAAGTTCCCTTATTCTTCTGTGCTGTGTTTGCCTTTTTAAAGATGCCTTGACTCCTTTATAGAATGGAATTGTGTATAAATAAATATATATACTAAGTTTCCTTAATCACAGAACCTAAATGAATATTTTCATTTACTAAAATTGGAGAAAAGACAGAGAGAAAGACGCATTTACTTAATCCTGGCTTTATGACTTGAATAGTCCAACAACCTCATTTCAACTACTGAAGGCTGCAGAATGATCAAAAATCAAAATACACAACTATTTGATATAGTTCATATTTAAACTTTGAAAATGAAACTGAATCTCAGTTGAAAAGTTCAGGTAGGAAGGAAGGGGTATTTTGAAGGAATTAGATGTTGTTGCTTAGGCTCAGAGTAACTCTGCTTGGCAGATCGTCAAGGCTTTCCCTATCGTGTCTCAGGCAGTGTCAGTGACTGGCATGTAGGCTTTCTGTATGTGTGTTTTTTAAACACTCCTTGAAATCGGTTAAGTGTAATATGAGCATTACTTGGAATTTATTTGAATTTATTTGAATTTCAACAGCTACCAACAGATGTTCTTAGAATGAAAAGGCCCCAATTCCCAAATAGCACAGTATTTCAACTCTATTTTAGACTCTGAAATGAGAGCCGATTCCAGGAAGACGGCTCTGAACCTTTTTCCCAGCTGCAGAAATAACTCCTTTTGTTGCTCCTCTGACCTACACCAAGGGAAGCTGCTTGAAAAGATGTTCTTTTGCCAACAATCATTTACCATTGTAATGCACAAATGGAAAAATAAACTGTTACCTCCTCTTCAGAAAACCTGTTCTCACATCCCCAGAAATAGGTAGATAAATAAAGAAAACCAGAGAGTGCTTTTAATTCCATTCTCATCTTCCAGAATGATCTTAATATTTTTGTTACCTCAGCAAGCTTATAAAATGGGCATATCTACTAACAATTAAGTCACTATTAACCTTCTCCAAAATGAGTTAATTCATCCAAGGTTCTAGGACCGCCCCTCTCCCAATTCCTTGGGACTTTGCTCCATCGGCTAATTCTCACTTGCCTAAACCAATTCGCTCTGCCTCCCACTGGTTCTCATCCCCCACTTTAGGATGTACAAGCCCCTCTCATTGGAAAGTGAAAACCTCTAACCTGAATTCTCCTCTAGCTATTGCCCTATCTTATTTCTTCCCTTCACACCCAAGCTTCCGAAGCTGACAAATCCCTATTAAGTCAAATAGAAACTCTGACTTTGCTTTCAGACCCAAGAACAACAACTTTATTGGGTGCCTCTCTGTGCCAGGCACTCTTATAGGCCTTAAAAAATTTTTTTTCTTGATTAAATAATAAATGAATATTTCACGTTCATTATAACAAATCAAACAATACAGAAACAGACAAAGACAGCATCAATGCCTCCCTTGCCCAAGCTCCATATCTTAATTATCACAACCACCACAAAAGATAAGAATTATCAACCCTATTTTATAGATGAGAAAATTGAGGCTGAGAAAAGCTCAGAGTGTACCCTACAGTGTTTAAGAGGAAGACCTTTGGGGCCTGATTGCCTGAATTCACTTCTTGACTTTGCCATTTACTATGTGTCCATGAGCAAATTACTTATTATTTCTATACCTCAGTTTTCATATCTGTAAAATGGGGTTAATGAGAGTACCTAGTTCATAGGGTGTAGTGAGGATGTAATGCACCAAAACATAAAAAATATTGCTGTTTCTAAAGAAAAAAACAAGAAGAGAGATGATTTTAAAATGATAGCTGAGAAGAAAATACGAGGAATTAGAGCAAAACTCTTCACTATTTTGCCACTAGTGTCGAGTCAGAAAGAGCTTTTAAAGCAGCTGAAGAAATTTGCTCAAAAAATATGCTCTTATTGCAATGATGGCACCATCAACACACTTTGTTTAAGATCGCACTGTATTTTAAAAGATCCAATAATATTTCAATTTTTCATGATTAACTAAATTTTATTCATTTGATATAGTATCAATTTCATTATTTTCAGTAATTTAATCTCAGGCTAGAATGCTTATTATGTTTAACATTTAGATATTATGAACATATTTTACATGTTTTATACTATATTTTTAAGTTTCTGGGATGGTTTTGTGCACCCCTGGCTGATTTGGGTCACCCCTGCCACCTGGCTCTACCACCCTGGGATCAGTCTGCCAGGTCAGTACCATACACAGCCTTTGGCCTCTTGTAGTTTCATCAGGCACCATAATGTATATTTGCTTTTTATGAGCATCATATGAGTAGAAAATGATTAAATCATAACTATTAACTTTCCTAGGGTAAATCATTACCCACGCCCTGGTAACGCAAATATTTTCTCCCCACTTCTGTACATTTATATGCTATTTCTAAGAGGCAGTAGAGACGATTTTACAGAGCAGCTGTAAAGCTACTTGGTTAATCACTCAAAGCCTCTTTTTTACTATTCCTTTTGCAAACACAGCTTAATGGACTTTCTATGGGAAACAGAGGAAATTAACAAAGTATACATCTCTTTCTCTTGTCTACCAACATTCCTTTGAGTCTTAAGAAAGTAACGTATTGTATTAAGGCCCTCAACTTTCTACACTGGGTGGTCTAGTCCAAAGAAAAATAGTTCTATATGTTAAATCACTATACAAACACAGTTGTCTCAAGAATTTAAGTCAAGATTGGTAGGGCTTGGGTCATTTGCGCATGCCTGAATTAACCCCCGGGGCCAAGAGGATGGGGCATTCTGATCTGAAGTTGTGGGTCCCATAGTCCACCCAAGTACAGGGAGAGCTTGTTTGCTAGTTTAGGGAAGGCTGAAAAAAGTGATGCAGAGGGATGTTAGATGGGGAGACAAACGGAGGAGTGAGGGAAAGAGGCGCAAAAGCAACTTTTTGTGTTGTTTAATTTCAAAATTACAGAAATATATAAGGTAAAAAGTAAAAGTTATTCATCATCACCCTCAAGGCCTACCATCATTGACAGTTTGGTATATGTTCTTTTCATGCACAATAAATATAAGAGTTTGTGTGTTCATGTCTATATAATTATATGTATATGATATTTTTAACAAAAAAAATATGAAATCCACTTCATATGCTGTTCTAAAATTAGACATCCTTCTACACTACATATAGAGCCATCTCTTAAATACCCCATCATAGATATTTGTATTTTCTCCATTTTCATAGTTATAAACAACACTATAGTGAACTTATCTTTGAACATATTGCACAGTCTTGCCAACAATTCTATAGGATAAGTTGCAGAAATGAAATTGCTGAGACAAAGGGTAAACATATCACTATAAATTCTGAAATGGAAAATTGCCCTCTAGAAAGAAGTGCCAATTACACTCTCATCAATAATGCAAGAAAGCATTAAAATAATGCTACTCGATAAGCCTCTTTAAAACTTTTTAAGGTTTCCATATTAAAAGGGTTTTTGTAATTGTAAAATTCATGGAGATAACTACATAAGTTGGATTATATAGGAAAACTCTTAAAAAGAATAATAAAGGGGGACTAGATGTACCAGCTGTCAAAGTGTTTTATAAAGCCAAAAAAAGTCCAAATATTATCATATTGGAGTATGGCTAGACAAAGCATGAAAGAGAACGGAGAGTCCAGAGATAGACCCAAGTAAAAATGACAATTTATTGTATGATAAAGATGACATTTCAAACCAGTGAAATTAAAAAATAGATTGTTTAATAAATGATTTTCAGAGAACTGGCTGGCTACCTGGGGGGTAGAAAGTGCATCCATACCTAACACTGTTTACTAAATAAATTCTAGGCATATTAGATATTTAAATGGAAAAAATGAAACCACAAAATACTAGAGGAAACCATGGTTTAATTTGGTTTAGTTTTCTTGTAATTTCAAAGTGAAGCTGGCCTTTCTAAGTATAACATAGAAGTCAGAGCCATGAGTAAAAGGACTGGTCATTTCAATCATGTAAAAATCAACCTTATTTCATGAAAAAAATCACCATAAGTAAAGTCAAAACATGAACAAAAAACTGAGGAAAAAGATATTTTCAAATCACATCAGTGAAAAAGAGCTAATTTTCTAAATATATAAAATCAATAAGAGAAAGATTAACAACTCAGTACAAACATGGGCAAAGGAAATACAAATGACTTGAACATATGAAGAGATGCTCAGTTTCACTCATAAGAGAGAGATGCAAATTTAAAATACACAGAGATACCATTTTTCACCTATCAGATTGACAAAAATCAAAAACTGTAACAACACTGTTGGCAACGCTTCATGAAAATAGTCTCATACAATGTTGGGGACAGGCGGGGCTGGCCTAGGTGGAGGGCAGTTTGACAATATCTATAACAATTACAAATCTATCTACCTTTTGAGTCATTGATAACACTTCTGGGAATTTATTATACAAATATCCTCCCACACATGGGAAACAGCATAATTACAAGTTAAACATTACAATGTTGCTTGTCGTTAACAAAAGATTACAAACAATCTAGATTTTACCAACAGAAAACTAGATTAAATCTGATTTCCATACACTAGAATACTATGCAGCCTTAAAAGAGAATAAGGAGCATTCTGGGTGTTAAAGTGGAACAATCACCAAAATCTATCGACAAAAGAATAGAGCAAGTTTCAGAACAGAGTGGATTTTATATAAGCATACGTATAAAAATAAAGGTGAAAAGTGACAACGAAAGAAAAAAAACTGGCAACATTAGTTGCCTCTGGAAAGGGGAAGTGGGTAACTGGGGGACAGGAATGGAAGGGAGATTTTTGAAATTTAAAATTTTGAACCATGTAAATATTTCCTATTCAAAAATAAATAAAGTTAAACATTTTTTAAAAAGAATTTAAGAGGGATCTCTTTCAAAACAAGTAAGAATTTAACAACAATATTTGAAGAGTCAAAGGAAAATAAGAGAATATAATTCACAGGCTCTCTTCATCCATCTTATATTAAATTTATGTTTTAAAACATTATGGCTTTTCTGTTTCCCAGAGTATTTAAACACTTCACAATCCTATGATGTGCAGATTTGCGGCTAAATTCTAGCCTCCCCAAGAAGCCATCCTTTTTTCTTTACTCATTTTTCTTTTTTTTCTCTTTCCTTTTTTTTCCTCTCTCTTTCTCTCCCTCCCCCTTCCCTCTTTCTCTCCTTTCTTTTCTCTGTTTCTGCCTCTGGTTGACTAGAAATTTCAGACTTTGTATTAGCTCTCTTTATTCTCCCTTTTAAAAAAAAAAATTATGGCCAGAATGTTTCAAGCCGCAAGCTGAAACTGTATTTTGTTCTTTTCAATAGTTTCTAGTCCAGTCTTTAAGACACAAGCAGAATGGAAGACCTCAAAGGAAAATAACATTTCACACTGAACCCAAAGATTATCATCACGACTCACTTTCCAATTTTAAAAAACATATACATTCCCTATTTTTGATCAGGCTAATATATGCGTAACTTTCTTCTAGGCACTTAGAGAAAGAGAAAATAGTACACTGGAGGGTCTGTGACATTAAGTAATATGAAATTACTAAGAAGTCTGCCTTCCCACTGATTTTAGCTGGGGGTGGTGTTGCCATATAGTTAAGCTTGGCCCTAGAATACAGACTCATAATTATGAAACTTCTGTCATGAGTTTAGATCACCTATCGCCCTGCATTCTTGCTACACTCATGTCATTCCCCCTCGTTTCTCAAGGATTTTAGCTCTAGATTTTAGCTCCTAGCTCATTTTCACTTGTCTCTGGTCTTATCTTTCAGTGATGTCAATATACACATAGGTGATCCTTCCCATCCTGGTCTGTTGGTTCATTGACCTCTTCCCCTGCGATAACCTCGTTCTCAATCTGCCTCGTTAGAGCCCAACTTGGATGGATAAGTAGGATTCTATCTAAACCCCTGCAGGTAACCCTTAGACCACTGTCTCTCATCCTTCTCACTCACTCTCGTACTTGACCTCAGTGATCCTTCAATTCCCTGGGTCTTCCAACCCACTGATCAGACCACCCATTCACTGCCCCTCATCCCTATGCATCCTCTATTCCTCCAGCTTAAATTCTAAGATCAATTATTGTCATCACTCTTGCCCTTCTTGTTTCAGCTCTGCCTAAATCCTACTCTGCTTACTCATGCTGCACCTGTTAACTGAATGTAGCTGAAGAAAAATTCACAACCATGCTGATGTGCCTCACTTCAAATTCATGATCTTCATGCTGTTTGACAATCAGACCATATGTCATAGTCCAGTCACTCTTCTACTCTCTAGACAACTATTTCATACCTTCTTCTCTCTCCTCAGAATCCCACTGCTTCTTGCCTCATCCTCACTCTCACTTAATAATCTTGCTTTCTACTTTACTGAGAACAGTGAAGCAATCAGAAGAGAATTTCTGAGAGCCCACCATCACTTCTACCACTGACCAGCATATACACGCTAATAGTTTGTCTTCTTGCTGGTTCCCATAGGTGAACTTGTCATGCTCCTACCTAAACCCAACTCCTCCTCCTCCGCTTAGGCACTAGATGCCATCTTCTCTCACCTATTCGAGGACATCCCTCTAATCATTCTCCTTTCTCTCTCCTACATCAATTTTTGTTCCCTACTGAATCATTCACATCAGCAAGCAGACATACTTCTTTTTCTCCCATTTTATTTATTTATTTATTTAACTACTTTCTTCTCCACAAAGCCCCCAGTACAGAGTTGTATACTCTAGTTGCAGGTCCTTCTAGTTCTGCTATGTGGGACACCGCCTCAGCTTGGCTTGATGAGTGGTGCTAGGTCCGTGCCCAGGATCCGAACCAGCGAAACCCCGGGCCACTGAAGTGGAGAACACGAACAACTACTCGGCTGCCCCCTTTCTCCCATTTTAAAAACATTTTCTTTGACCTAATTTTTCCACCAGCAATCATCCCATTTCTTTGGAGCAAAACTCCTCAAGAGTCATGTATACTTACTCTTCTCACTTTCTCCCTTCCCGTTTTCTCTTAAACCCATTACAGCCAAGGGGGTCACCCTACCACTCCGCCAAAACTGTTCTTGTCAAGTGATAGCCCCATTCCCTTATATCTCTTTAGAGCAAATTCCTCAAAAGAACTGTCAATATTCACTGTCTCCAATTCCCTTTAAAATCAATTCCAACCCCCGCCACTCCACTGAGAGTGCCCTTATTGAGTCACTAGTCACTTTTCTGTTGTAAAATCCAATGGTCAATTCTCAGACCACATCTTTCTTGACCTATCAGCACTGTGTCACACAGTGGAACACTTTCCTTTAACACTTGGCTTCCAGCACATTGTACTCTCTCAGATTCCTTTCTACCTCACTGGTCTGTCCTTAGTTTCCTTTGCAGGTTCTTCCTCTTCTCCCTGACCTCGCAATTTTGGAGGCCCCAGGGCTCAGTCTATCCATACTCACACCCATGGTGATTTCATCCAGACCTCTGGCTTTAAATACCATGTATGCCAATTAGTCTCAAACATGTATCCCCATCTCAAACCTCTCCTGAGCTCCAACTCATAATGCCTAATTGGTATCACAACTCTGTTGTCCAACAGTCATCTCAAACTTAACATATCCAAAAGCAAACCTCTGATTTTCCTGCAAAGCTCTGCTCCATCACAACCTTCCCCATCTCTGCTTCTGGCAACTCCACCCTACTAGTTGCTCAGGTCAAAATCCATGGAGTCATCCTTGACTTCTCACTTTCTCTTATACCCCCTATCCAGTTCATCATGCTGGCTCTACCATCATACCATATCAACCATCCACCTTCATTCCTACCACCTGGTCTGAGAAAAATCTTTCACCTGGATTACTTTGACAGCCTCCTACATCTACCTTATATCTCTCTCTTATATCTACCATTGCCCCCACACAGTCTATTCTTCACACAGGAGCCAGAGAGATCTATGCAAAATACAAGTCATATTTTGAGTCCTCTGCTCAAAATTCTGTAGTGGTTTCCCATTTCACTTATAAATGGGAATAAATAAAACTTACAAAGCATAAAGAATATAAAGAATAAAAGCCAAATTTCTTACAGTACCATATAAGACCCTACTTGATCTGGCTTCCCTCATTCATTCTTCTCCAGTCATACTGATCTCCTTGTCATTCCTTGAACACCCTAGACATGCTCCTGTGTTAGGGCCTCTGCTTAGCTCTTCATTCCTGGAACGCACTTCTCCAAAATATTCACTTAGCTAATTCCCTCATCTTCTTTGAATCTTCGCCAAAATTTTACCTTTTCAATGAGGCTTCCTCTGACTACCCTATTTAAAAATACAACCTGCTCTCCACTCCCTACCCCTAGAACTCTCAATCCCCTTATACTCTACTCCACCTATCATTTTTTTCATAGCACTTATCACTTTCTAATACATTTTATTGTTTACTTGTTACTGTTATTATTTGTTGTCTTTCTCCTCTGCTAGAAAGTCCAAGAGGGGATAAATCTTTGTTCTGTTCACCAATATATCCTAGGGCCTACAACAGTGTCAAGCACAATACAGGTAAACAATAAATAATTGTTGAATGTTTAATAAATATAAGGAATAAATTATGTGTTCCTTGAAGGTATGGTAGTATTTGTCTCAAAACCAATTGAAACTCATACTATTTTTGTGGAAAGACTTTTATTTCACACTCTTGATTCATTTATTGTTTCTATGTCTAGTTAGGTTTTCTACTGCATTTCAGTCAGTGTTGATAAGTTACAGATTTCCATGAAGTCATACACTTCATCTAAGTTTGAAAACATTTTGGCATAAAGCTGTCCAACATGTTCTCTTATATTTCTTTAAATCACTACTGTGATGGTATTTTTCATTCCAGATATTGTTTACTTATTCTCTCTCTCCTTTTATTATTAGTCTTTGGTTAATACTCTCTATTGTTTTCATTCATTTCTCCTCTTATATTTATCATTACTTTTTCTCTACTTTCCTTGGCCTAACTCTGCTGGGCTTTTACACATTACTCAAGTTATACTCTGTGATCAGTGATACAGCGCTCATCACTATTTCCAGTTTCCTTCTCCTTCCAGGATCAGGAGAGGATGACAGTTCCTTGACCCCTTGAAGCTAGACAAGGCCATCTGACTAGCTCTGGCCAATGACATATGTAACTTTTGATGGAAACAAAAACCCATCTATGGGAAGAGGATGGTCTTTTCGATAAACAGTGCTTGATCAATTAGATATTCATATAGAAAAAACAATCTTGACTCCACCACACCATTCACAAAAACCAATTCCAGATGGACTGCAGATATAAACGTAAAAGATATCAGAGAGGCAAGATTTCTTAAACGGGGCACAAAAGTACCAATTTAAAGGGGAAGATGATAAATTGGAATATATTAAGATTAAAAACTTGTGTTCATCAAAAGGCATCATTAGGATAGGGAAAAAGCACTCACAGAAGGAGAAGATATTTGCAGTGCACATATATGAAAAAGGACTTGTATCTAGCATGTATAAGGGATTCCTAAAAGTCAACATGAACAAGATAGAATACCGAATAGAAAAAAGGGAAGACTCGGACACTTCACAAAAAGACGATATCCAGATGGCCGAAAACATGTGAAAAGGTTCTCAATTCGTGAGACATTAGGAAAATGCAAATTAAAACCACCATGTGATAACACCACACACCCGCCAGAACCGCAAAAATAGAAAAGCACAGGCCACAGAAATAGATTCTCGTGAAACTGATGGGTGGGTGTCAATACTGAAGGGTGAGTATCGCGAGACTGAAGGGTGGGTGTTGCGAGACTGAGGCGGCACTAGCGGCTGGTTTGCATGAGTGCATCTTCTATGAGGAAAGCAGACTTGAACGGCCCACTAGTCCGGCTGCTACCAACATGAGCATCTTGGGTGGGGTCTAGTGGATCCGTCTCCCCCAAAACCACAACCTCCCTACTCCCACCCATACGCGGGGAGACCAGGACCTAGACCAGTGCCAGCAGCTCTGAGAGGAAACCCAGGCGACATAGGTGATGGCAGAGACAGGTGAGGGCAGCTTGGAGATCCCTGCACTCCTACCGCCGCAGCTTCTAGAGGAAGGAGGTGCGGAGGTGTTAAAGTACATAACCAGTTTGGAGGTGAAGGAGCTCAGACACCCTAGCACGGACTGCAAGTTCTTCTTCTTTCGAAGAAATCCATGCTTCCGAAACAAGCTGATTGTCAAGGAATATGAGGTCAGATCCTCCGGCCAGGTGGTGTCTCTTTCCACTCCAATCATACGGCACCCGGGCCAAGAACCCCGGTCCTTTATTCATAGGAACCAAGATGACATCTGCAGCTTCTTCACCTGGTTTTCAGACCACAGCCTTCCAGAATCTGACAGGATTGCTGAGATTATCAAAGAGGACCTCTCGTCAAATCCACTGCAATACTATCTATTGCGTGAAGGGGCCCATAGAGCTAGACTTCACCAGATAAGGGAGCCAGTGGAGATCCCCAGGCCCTTTGGGTTCCAATCTGGTTAACCTTTGCCCTTGGGAATACTCCCACACAAGGTCCCCAGCCACCTCTGCTGGACCTGTTGCTTTGGCAACAGCATTGGGTATGCCTTTCACTTTTTTTCTGCTGAGATTTCTGCACCCTCCCTCCTCTGGACATTCAGTTCTCTCAACTTCAAGATTGAGACCTTCATGGCCATGTTACTCCACTTCCACATGGTCATCATGCTGCTCTGCCATTAACATCACCTGCTGCATGGCCATGGTTCACACTCTTCTAAACCAAACAGATGATGCTGTAGATTGCACTGCCTTTATCTGCACTGTTTGGACCCTATTGGTTTCCAGGGCCTCTGGTCTGGGAACTACCACCTGGATTTCTAGCTATGTTTGGGAGCCTGTTTTACTCACTCTGCTCTGCACATGGCCTGTGGACAATTGCTGGGCATTAATGAAGTCAAGGGGCAGCAGCAGTGGGTCACTTGATCGATGTGATTTATGCAACTCCATTGTTCTTCCTGCTCCTCTAGTCACCTGTTGCTGCCTGCTACTGGCTATGCCCATCTGCTTCGGCTGTTGCCTCCTGGGTGAACATTTTCCAGACCACTGTCAGCTCCAGTCTCTGGATTTTGGTAAAAAAGGATCTCCGGAACTGGAAATGGACCCAGGTTTCCTGTCACCACATAAAAGACCTTTCTCTTCCTCCCTTAAAAGACTTCAATTCGTTACTACCACCATCGCTCAGGAACCCTACTGACTGTCAGGCAAATTGTTGAGGTGACAAATTAGACCCTGTCTGCATGGCAAGGATAATAGTGGTGTCCTTACCAAGTAGCAGGCTTTCTCAGCCTCAACCAGTGGATTCAAATGCAATTTAGGTACTTTTGTTTGCCTCCCTTCTTCATCCCGAACATGATGAGGCCACGAGTGCCAGGGTGGGGTATACTTTTTCTTCTCTTCTGTATCTATCTCTCTTCTTCTCTGTCTGTCTCATATCTCTCATTTCTCCTCTCTCTCAAATTTCTTTTTTTAAAAAAAGTGGTAGCTCAGACACATCTGCAAAAGCAGACTTTTTAGTTTAACATGGCTTTCTTTATCACTTCCAGAGGCAGAGAGGTTGTCCTGTAAGGAAGACTACCAGAGTTCTTATTGCCCCCTCTGCTCTCTTCCCAGCCCCTCACCCCGCTTTAGCAACACCTAGAGGGTTTAAAGGAAGACAGATATAGATGAAATAAAAGGTGTTTTTTAGGTCAGAACGGATGGAAGAACTGAAGAGATTGTGGTGGGTGCCCTGAGTAGGGAAAACTGAACAAAAGGCCAGAGGTGGAAATGAGCCAGGGAAAAACTGGGCCTAGAACTAAGAGTGGGTTCACCAAGAGCTTACGAGGAAGGGATACTCACTCTGCCAGCGGTTAAGGGAGGAGAAGTACTTTTCTCAGGACTGGGGTGGGAGAATTGAAGGGGGTTGAAGTGTTAACTATGAGAAAGTTCTTTAAACAAACACAAGGAACGCAACTTTGGGTGTTTTCCCTCTTGTTTTCATGTGACCTTATTTATGTGGAATATTAACACTGTGCCCTTAGTTTTACTAGTATTTAGTAAAATCTAATTTCTTTCTGCTGACTGGGAAGATTCAGCTGTATAGATTTTCTTTTGCTTTCAACTGGGAACATTTGGAAGAATATCAATCTCATTCCTGTACAATATAGAGACTTATGCACATATTCATAACAGTTTTCAACTTGTTTCTGTTAAAACTATATCTTTAGAAATATAATTTGACTAACTTGTTCTTGTTAGACTCTGAAGGCTTTTGAAATTGTTGTCTCCATGGAAAAATAACGTACAAAAAATTTGTGGCTCTGATTGTCTTGACAATTTACCCGGGTAACAACTTAGTAATTGACATATCTCTTTCCCTAAACAGCAAAAATACTTGTGAGATTGCTCTGTAAAATTGGAAATGTACCACTGTAATATTTATATTTCTTTATATGCATGGTGGTAAAATAAAAGCATGTCACTCTGAAAAAACAAAATTAAAAAGATGGAAAATAACAAGGGTAGAAAAGTACACAGAAAAACCAGAATGCTCATATACTACTGGTGGAGAATAGCTTGGTACAAATGCTTTAGAAATTGTTTGGCAGTATCTATGCATACCCTCTGATCCATCTCTGGGAATATACCCAACAGAAATGCATACATATATTCACAAAGACATGCATAAAAGTTTTTATAACAGCACAATTCTAATAGTTAACACTGGGAACTGTCCCAATATCCATCACAAGTAGAAAAAAAAGTTTTTAAATATACACACAATGGAATACTATGAAAAATAAAGAACTATGCCTATAAGCAATAATATGAATGAATCGCACAAACTTGATGTTGGATAAAAAGAAGCCAAACATGAGTATATGCTATATAGTTCCATTTATATATGAAGTTTAAGAATAGATAAAACTAATCTATGGTGGTAGAAGTCAGAATGGTGATTACTACCAAGGAGAGTGAAGGGTCTGAGATGTTACCCTACTTACAAACTAACTAGCCTACCTAGTTAATGGGTACTGAGTCGGAAACAAAGGATCTTACAAAGGACAACTCAATAGCCAGTGTCAGTATTTGCACCAGCTTCTTGAGACCTAATTTCTAATTCCACAATATGAAGAAAGCCAGATGACAGCTGCACACATAGTGGGTTGCATTACAAGAGAGGAATTCTAAGGTTAGGGAACTTCAGTCTTTTATAATGGGAAGTAATAAGCATGCCCGCCCTTTGCTTTGAAGGGCGACATTATTATACTCAACAGTAAGTAAACCTGTTCTTTGCTCCCTAAGAGACACAGTCTCTACTTTTTCAAGGCTATAAGCAAACCTGACCTTTGCTCTGGAGGGAAGTACTATCTCTGTCTTCCAAGCCTTTTCACAGATATCCTTGAAAACATAATCTGAACAAAGACAGTGTCTCTGCTCACAAGATGTGCAGAAACATCAGAGACCCATGAGAATTGTCTCCCAACGGTTGAGGGTGGGGAGCGGGGTGGGGAGCTATTGACTGGAAGGGAGTCTGAGGGTGGATTTTGGAGGGCTGGTGATGTTCTGTGTCTTGATGTGGGTGCTGGATACATGAGTGTATTTGTGAAACTTCATTGAGTCGTACACTTGTAAAACACACTTTTCTATACGTATATTATACTTTAATAAAATATGCTTGCTTAAGAAAAAAAATTAAAAAGAAACCCAAAGTAAGCAAAGAAAAATAAAGCAACAAAAGTAAACAAAACCTTGCTATGTTTCTGAACCTCTAGGCTGGAAAATGATTAGCCAATTTAAAAGTATGTTTCAGATCTTTTTGAATAGGCTGTGAGTCCATACATGAGAATTCTAATAGGATCATTTACTATGCCGCATTCAAATGATAAAATCCATTCTCTAAGAATAAAAATGTTCAATTATCTTGGTACGGGCCATCAACTTTTAGTATTTATAGTGCTCCTGCTCATTTTATCAACTGACCTTTATCAGAGTTTTTCAGCCGTAAACATTTCATTAATCATGGCTTGTGATGGTTCATTTTCAAAGCTCAGTTCTTTCAGCCAAATAAATGTTAAGATCCACATATTACTTAGTGCTGTTGTTCAGCAAGGATGATGCTATTCTGAAGATTGGCTCCATCATATCCTTGCTTTTTATGATGATCTATATCAAAGTTTCATATGCTTTTTTTCCAGGCCTCCCTCTTTGAAGTGTAAATATTTCACTTGATAATTAAGAGATAAAAACTGAATTTTAAACCACACCTTTGGCACACAGAAGACTGCAGTATTAATAGGAACAAAACCTTCTGTTAAACTGTAATGAAATAATTTGGTTTGGCTTATTTGAGCAAAATCTTTCCACTTCTGTATATAACAAGGTCTTTGGGGATAATAAGGATAATCCAGTGTTGAAAATGCAGCAGGTTTGTTTTTTTACATAAAGGATATAAAAACAGTTAACAACGTATAAGATTAATTTATCGCCTCTGAAATATAAGGTAGATTTAATTAGGCTTTTACAATTCCTACTATCAATTCATATTGCACATTATAATTTTAAAAGACATCCATGCTGATGGCTTGCCCTGTATTTTCCAATGGCAAAATTTTTTCTTTGCTGTTGGTAGCTAGAAGCATAAGAGATGTAGCATACTTGGCTCTATGTAAGGGGATCCAAAATTCAAGTTTAGTCTGGCTTACCAGGATAGATGAGGATGGGAAAGGTGGTAGGTGGGATTTTCGAATTCACCATTAAACTAGAGTCTAGAGCACTAAACTAACAGTGCACTGAGTCACACGTTGGGGCCCCTGGGTTCCAGGGGACTCTGCCGTAAACTGTGGGCAAACCACTTAATTCCAGAGACAAAGTTTGCCTTATAACTTTAATAATAGATTTGAAACATTTCTTCTAAATCTGAAATTTCACTACCCCTTAAATATAAGCTTTCCACAAGGTTCTGTGGCCTCCCCCTGGCTTCCTTTCTCTATACTCTTCCCAGGAGAACTTAGCCACCGCCAGAGCGTCTGCCATCATCTTTGAGATAAGGTCTCTTAAACTGGAGTCTCCAACCCTTACTCCAGATCAGGGTCTGACATGTCCATTTGCACAATATTTCCAGAATTGTTCTCTTCCTTTCCATATCTATTTTCACGTCAACATCTCTTGTTTACGGGAAATCTCCAGACTGCCCTTCCTGAATCTGCTCTTTCTCTTCCCATAATTCACATTGTTGACAAAGAGATCAAATCCCTTTTGCAAATGCCATATTTATCCTTGTCAACACACCACTGTCTGCAGAAGCAAGTCCAAACACCCTACTAGAGCATTTGGGGTCAGCTACAACCAAGCCCCTGCCTAACATTCTTGCTGGAGTGCACTCACATGGGACTCCTTGCTTTCCTTAAGCAACCTGTTCATTGTCCTGCATCTCTGCCTTTCTTTGCTCTTGAGGTTCCCTCATCTTGGATTCTCTTCTCCATCTCCTTACCTATGGAAATCCTATCCTTCCTTCTAAATTCAATTCAAATGCCAACTCCTCTAAGTTACCTCCAAAACCCCCTACCTCCTATAGCATACACTTTGTAGCATTTATTCCATACAAATTTACGTTGAAGTTAGTTCTTTATGTATATTAGTAGTTTATATATGCCTTTGTCACTAAATTTTAAGTAATTCAAGGGCTGAGATCAAGTTTTAGTTATCTTTTCGTTCTGTGATGAATAGGAAACAGGTCCTGTCCTCAAGTAGCCTAGAGTCTAACGTAAGAAACACTGGGCAGTGTGAGAAATGCTGAATTAAGTGCAAGGACAGTGCACTACGGGACCACATAAGAGGAACATTTCCCCCAGCTGAGGGTTGGGGGTATCAGGGAGGGCTTATATTATTATAAGAGGAGGCTTTTAAGCTCCTTTCTAGACACCATACTAGATTGTAAGTTTCTTCAGAGTAGGGATCTAGCTTTTCATCTTTGTATCCCAAGGGCATAGTATTGTGTCTAGTACAAAAACAGACGCTCCAAAATTACTTAATGAATTTGTAAATAAAAGATGCCCAAGTCCTTTATAGCTCTGTGTACTGTATGAATCATATTAGTATTTTGTAGTACTTTTTTATTCTACTTATCACATGATCAATAAATAATAATTGGCTAATGAAAACCTAATTAAAAAGTTAATTTATTTTTAGGCTTGAGGTTTTAGATAAATGTTCATTGGCATGGCTGCCCAAATAATTCCTAAGAAAGAAGAACCAGGGCAGAGACCTCAGTCAAGTCCCTATAAGTATCTCAGTTCTAGTTCTCAGGAAGGAGGATAGGTGGATAAATGAGCTGTTTGCAATTATAGATCCAAATTGAATCAAAACTGTGATATTTGCTTCTTAATCTCTAAATTCATATAAGTCAAAAACAACAGGCTTTATTATAGCCCTTAACCATAGGCTGTACTAATAATAGCTCTCATTAACTAAGGCACTACATCATGGTACTTGGTGCTAAGCACTTTATGTGTATTACTCTTTTAATTCTCACACAACTCTACAAGGGATTCCTGTCCCCATTTTTCAGATGAAAGTGAAACTCAGTTGAAATTATGTTGCTTATGTCCAGTCACTCAGTCAGGCAGCGGTAAAGCCAAGATTCAAACCCAAGGCTGACCCCAGAGTCTGACAACTATATATGGACAGAAACACTATCTTTTGCTTTGCAGTAGAAAATTATTAATTAAAATAATTTGCCAAATGGTTTAGATTTTTCCCATTTGTATACAGATTCTCTTGGCATATAAAACATTTACTAATTTTGATGTTTATTAATGAACATTATGACCCAAAAGATAAGTGTAAAATCATCAGTAATAATAATATGCAATTATTTTTTCCTTTAAAGATTGTAAACATATTATAACCTAATTTCTTTTGAGATCTGAATACCACTCACAAATGAATATAAGATACAGTGGTATTTATGACACATCTACTATTGGTTCAAGTCACTTTGCTAAAGGTACCATCACAGCTGAAGCATGTTTTCAGGTGCTCACTGGTTCCAACAAGCTTTCTGCTTTAATTCCAGAGGTAACCAGCAGCATTTGGAAGACAATGCACTTTATCCAGAAAGACCAAATAGCAGAGGTCTTTTGGGGTGGGAAAAAGATTATGTAACTGTCTAGAAATCTTTGATAAACTTGGCTCCTCAGCAGTGGCAGGCTGGGGGAAGAATGCACAGCCAAGCAGCACACGTGAGGTACCAGAAATGTGATGGAAGGAGAAGCATAAAATGGAAAAATCTCAAGGAGAAAGCACAGTGGAAGAGAAAAATAGACATAAGAGAAATTTTCAATGAGAGTTTTATATACCCAAAAGAACATTGGTGTGAGACCTAAGAGATAGTGATTTTTAGTTCCAGCTTGTTTTCTAATCTAATTTTGGGACTTCTGGAGGGGATTGCAATCTCCCCGTGGTTGGAATTTATTATTCATATGGGAGAGAAGTGGACTAGAAAGTCTTAAGTTTCCTTTTAGAGCTTTGATCATATCATGCTAGGGAGGCTGCAGATATATACCCTTGGGGCTTTACTGTCATTTAGAAATATGGTTAAACTCAATAAAGTAGAAATATATAGATACCTTCTTAACTTGATAAAATATACCTTGGTCCCAAAGTGACCATTGTGCTTACTGAGGCAACAGTAGAAGCATTCCCAGTAAAGTCAGGAACAAAGGAGGATGCTTACTTGTCACCAATGGTACTTAACAGTCCTGGATGTTAGACAATACAATTAATAAGAGAAAGAAACTAGAGGTACCAAAATTTAGAGAAGGAAATAAAACTATCACAATTTGTTATGGAAAACCTGAGATATTCAACTGAAAAAGTACTGTAAGCAAAAAGAAAATCTAGTAAGAATTACTATATAGATATCAATAAATTTCAGATGAAAAAACGTAGCAAGTTAGAAGATGAAATGGGAGAAGACTCCATTTACAGCAGTTAAAGATGAAATATCTAAGACAGAAAAAAAATATTAGAAATGTATGAGATTTATGAATACAATTTTAAAGCATTCCTGAAGGACACAAATAAAGACTTGTAGAAAGGGGATGGCATACCAAGTTCTTAGATAAGAAGTCTCAACCTCCAGGTTGTCAGTTCTTCCTAAGCTAATTTAGAAATTTATTGTAGTTATAATAACAAGTCCAAAAATTGAGGAGTGGAGGAGAGAATTAGACAAGCAAATTCTATTACATATTAAAGAATAAACAGAACAAGAATTACAAGGAAACCTCCAAAAAAAAAAAAAAAGAAAGAAAGAAAGAAATGAGGGGGACCACTCCTAACACTTATTATAGAATAGTCTAAACCTATAATAATTAAAAGTGTAGTCCTGACACAAGAATAGACAGGTGAATCAATGGAATGGAACAGGAATTCTACATCTAGACCCCCAATGCATGCAGAACTTGATGTATGATAAACACGGCATCTGAAATAAGCGAGGAAAAGATGGACAACTCAAAAAACTGTCTTTACACAACTGGAGAGATATTCTTAATAAAATTAAGTTGGATTCATGCCTCATGCCGTACCCCAGAAAAATTCCAAAGGAGCAAAGATTTAAATTAAAAAAATGAAATCATAAAAATACTACAAGAATACAAGGGAGAATATTAACTTGGAGTGAGAAGGCCTTTCTGTTATTTAAAATCTGGGGGCATAAAGGAAAAGATGGATAAATACAACTACATGAAATTTTTTAAAAATCGACATGGTAAAAAAAATTCCATAAGAAAATCAAAAGAAAAATGCCAAACTCGGAAAATATAAATTCATATCAAGCAAATCCTCAGAATGGTAAGAAAAGAGGTATACCAAAAGAGTTGCAATCATTGATCCAGGGATTTGCCAAAGAAGGACGCTAACTTCAGATTATATATTCACTTTACCTAAAGTGCCAAGTATATGTTTATTCTGTCAAATATAATCCTATTTTCCATTTTAATGGAGGAAATCAATAACCACAACACCACTAGGGCAAAATGAGTAAGACAAGCCTGCAATTGTCTCACAGGACATCAGTGACGGGCAAGGTCACCTCAGGATTACTAAATTCTGGGAGGATATTCTATTTACCATATCATTTCTACCTTGCTTGATGCTGTGTTGTAATTGCTGCAAACGGTAGTGACTACACTATGAAAGTCATTTCTATAGTGGTGTGCGTGGGTTTGCACAGATTAACTCAACTGTTAAGCATATGGCAAACTTGCTGTTACTTTTACGAAGCATGAAATGTAGTCATGGTGTCTGCACTTATATTAGGCCTGTTATAAATACATAGCTAACTTCTCCCATATACTATTATTTCATCTGAAATATTTTCATATTCTTAACAGCAAGACATTTGATGGATAAATCTGTTACTATTAGAATATGGTTTTTCTCTTAAACAAAAACTTCATTTGATCATTCAAGAGAAGAATATGATTACCTCTGCTTCTCCTGACATACATAAATCTCTATCTCATAGAGGAAAAGAAAATAAAACCATAAAACATCTTTACAATCTCTTCCACTCTTTGACTTCAGATAGAAACAACACAACAATATCAGAGGTTTCAATTAAAAGAAGTTTGAGGGAAGGCCCAGGGTTATTTCACCTTGAGTCTTTTCAGTGAATTTTTTCAAGTTAAGCCCACCTCCTGAGCTCCTGAGTACATACTTCAAAATACATGTTGTTAGTAGAAGCTTTCTTTTTTAGGTTCAATATCACACAAAGCAGCTGGAAATTTTAGAACAGTCCAAGAACATACTGTGTAATAAGATTGCTATTTCCATGGAAATTTGGATAACAGTCAGCTGGCATATATTATAGTTTCCCAAGACATGCCTAAATTAGAGATTAATTCAGTTTATAATAATTGAATTGACTTAATTAAAAAATGTTTTTCATTACTTGTCATTCACAGGCATTTGGGGAGGAGATGGGGTGCTCCACCCTGGTACTCCTTGCTGTAAAGGTGAAAATAATATACTCTTTGGACCATGTCAATGACATTTCTCTCCAGCTAGCCAGAGGAATAGAAAAGAACACAAATAAAGGCTGCCAGATTAAAAATGAAGACTTTCCCAAGAAAAAAATGGTACAAAACCTCTTTACCTCAATGAGAACAGAGATTCATCCCTTTAGCCTAAACACTTTCTTGCTAGAATTACTAAAATAAAATAAAGATCTGAGTTACATGTCAAAGGTGAAATGGACCTCGTTTTGCAGCTTAAGCCACTGAAGCCAGAAAAACATACTCCAGGTCAGGCTGTTAGATAACAGAAGCCCTAGGTCCAGCCCCAGGTCTTCTGACTCCCACATCACTGTGTTCCTCACCCCATCTGGTGAAGAGCTGCTCATCTCATCAGAGAGTTGCTGGTCTCACTTGGACCCTTTGTGACATAAGCCTCAGTCTTGGAAATTTTAACTTGTCACAGGTATGATAATCGGCAAGGGATGCTGCAATGACACAGTTCTGAGGACCAATAAAAATGGGAAAACTAAAAGTTGGAGAATGAGAGCATCATTCACGTCTTTACGTATGATTCAGGAGTGCTGATTAGAAATAACCTTTTCAAGTTATTAGTCAGAAAAAGAAACATCTCTAGAGTGGAGAAGAAGAATGAGTTCTCTAGTCACATAAGTTTGGAGTGTTTCATTTGGAAAAAGGCAATTTTCTTATTTGATTCTCTGCTTGCCAAGAAGGTTTCAGTACACATGCAGACTGATTCCTGAATGAGGTGTGTTTTCCGCTATAAATTAATAAGCTGACATCTAGTTTATTCATCATTCTCTTCTGAGTTAAGGGATTCTGACTTCATTCCTCACCTAAAATCTAGTTCCTAAAATGCAACACTGAGATCGTGGTGACGTTCCCTCCTCTATCCCCAGCACCCTGGGGGCACTGTCAGTTCTACCCACCTTCATTACAGTAACCCAGATCCCTCTCAATCACATACTTGGTCCAGTGGGAGGAACATGCCTTTCATTTCATTCTGAGAAGAAATTCCCACCTCAAATTACGGAACTCTCAGCCTCTGGACCACGGGAGTTACACCTCCTTCTAGGGAACACTCTTAATTTTTAATTGGTGACTATATGTATGATTTTTTTCATAAATACTTTAAATTTAAGGATTATTTTTAAAGAACTTAGGTTTCGCAAGAGAAGAATTCTATAATTCTATAAATAAAGAAATTCATATGTAAATATATGACATTTAGAAATATTTATCGATTTCTTCTTCCCTTTTCCACCATGAAAATAGCAAGCTTGGCTTTTTGGTGAACCATGACTGAGCCTCTCTATTTAGAGTTTGTCTGCCATACTGCCTTCCTAGGTCACCATGCGTGGTAAAGGAGATTTAGATTAAATTTTAGTTCAGCTGCAATAATGCTGTGTCCTTTATAACCTTGGTGGCTTAAACAACCCCTGGAGTTTCTTAGTCATTATGAGCTCAGTATTTCTAACAGGGACATATGGCACAGCCTCAAATACTCCCCTAATTCATATCAGATGCGAACAACCCCATCTCAGGGGTGAGGAATGGGGCACTGGATGCTTTTCTCCTTCACCTTTCCAGGAAGCATTTCTCAACACTGTTAGCTTCATTCCAGTCTAAGAATGTATATGGGCAATGAAGGGAGGCTTTGAGTTGCTGACTTTGTGACTTCCAATTTTGTTTTGAAGCTAGCTCAGTTTGTTTTAAGCTGACTAAAAGGGCAAGACAGAGGCCATTCTTGCTCTCCTTATAAGCAGTGAATGTCACAGCATGGCATCTTTCTTTCAGGATTCCTTCGAGACATTCCTAGAAAAGCAACCCAGTCCATGAAGATCAGGAAAGCATGCTGACCTCAGGCAAACTAGCAAAATACTGTGGGCGCCAGTGAGGTAAAAACCTTACTATTAGGGAGGCCAAGTCTCTCCAGCCAAGTAGCTTTGACCTACACCATAGATTCTTTCTGAGTAGCTATAATGACAGCACATTGTACGTAGGTCTAGGCATTATAGGTGGATTTATGATTTATTTAGGGAAAGAAATTTACAAAAGACATTTAGAAGGTCAGAATTAGGTTTTCTTGCCCACAAAAAATGATGTATTCATCTGAGTCCCCAAATAACTACACAATAAATAGATATCCCTACAAACTGTGAAAGAAATAGGGCAAGTGGTACCCAGGCATGGGCCAATTTAGCCTTTGTACTTATAAGGATTCACAATTTTTTTAAAAAGTAATTTAATAAATTTTTATGTGCAATCACAATATTTTCACACTATGAAAAACACTTGCATCGTGAATGTACATATTCATTAATTTACTGGAAAATAATGCACCTTATTTCATAGGTGCTTATTTGGTAGAGCTGAATTGTGTACCCCCAAAATTCATATGGTAAAGCCCTAACTCCAGTGTGATGGTATTTGGAGATGGGGCCTTTAGGAGATAACTGAGTTTAGTTGAGGTCATGAGCATGGAGCCCTCATGATGGGATTAGTGCCCTTATCAGAAGAGGAAAGAGACACCAGAGCTCTCTCTCTGTCAAGAGCAGACGCAGCAAGAAGGCAGCCATCTGCAAGCCAGGAGGAGGGCCCTCACTGGAACCTCACCATGCTGGCATCCAGATCTCAGATTTCTAGCCTCCAGACCTGTAAGAAAATAAATCTCAGGCTGGCTCCATGGCAGGGTGGTTAAGCTCAGCATGCTCCTCTTCAACGGCCCAAGTTCCTAGGTTCGGATCCCAGGTGCAGACCTACACCACTTGTCAGCCATGCTGTGACAGTGACCAACATACAAATCAGAGGAAGATTGGTACAGATGTTAGCTCAGCAATAATCTTCCTCAAGCACAAAAAAAAAAAGAGGAAGATTGACAACAGATGTTAGCTCAGGGCTAATCTTCCTCAGCAAAAAAGAAGAAAAGAAAAGAAAAGAAATCTTTGTTGTTTAAGCCACCCAGTCAATGGTATTTTGTTATGGCAGTCCAAGCTGACTAACACAGTAGGTTTAATTTTTTATCTTTTTTTTTTATTAAGGTTATGAAAGTTAACATCCTTGTGAAATTGCAGTTGTACATCATTATTAGTCATGTTGTAGGTACACCACTTCACCCCTAGTGCCCTCCCCCCACCCCCCTTTCCCCTGGCAACCACCGATCAGTTCTCTTTGTCCATATGATAACTACCACCTATGAGTGGAGTCATACAGAGTTCATCTTTCTCTGTCTGGCTTATTTCTAGGTTTAATATTTTAAAAATTAAAATTAAATGTCTTAAAAAATTTGTGGAGCTCATGTCTAAACTAAATGATGAAATGCCAGTTAATTTAATAAAAGCAGTATTTTTGAACATATTAACATTTCATTTAGCTATTTCAGTAACAATGATGGATAGAACTATGATCAATGATGCTATCTTTACATACAAAAGACAAAATATAAATAAAAATTAAAAGCCTTGCTTAGCTTATTTCTCTCTGTCTGCTTTCTTCACTTTCTATAGAGAACTCTATCTTCTTAGATGCATTATCTATTAATCATTCTCCCCATAAATATTTATTGAGCACCTACTCTGCTTCGGGCATTATTCCAGGGGTTGGGATATAGTTGTCAGCAAAAAAAAGTCTCTTCTCTCATGGAGTTTATACTCTAATGGAGGGAGACAGAGAATAAGTAAATAAATATTAAATATATAATGTGTCATATTGTAATAAGTGTTATGAAGAAACATAAACCAGGTAAGGAGTCAAAGTACACTGTGGGGAGGAGGGGCCTGGGTAATCATTTTGATCATGGGAAGCCTCTATGATTAAACCACATTTGAGCAGAGACCTGAATCGTGCAAGGGAACGAATCTTGGACATATGTGGAAAACTGTGTTCCAGGTTAATGAAACGATATTTTCAAAAGCCCTGAGGCAGGAGCATGCTTGGCTTGTTAGAAAACCAGCAAGGTAGTTAGACACAAGTAAGTGAACAAGACAGAGTGTGGCAGGGGATGGGGTCAAATAACTTGCCAGAGGTCAATTCACGTATACCCAGAAACAGTGAGAAGGTACCCAGAAGGGAGGCAAGAGAGAATGACAAAGGAGCAATATTGGAGAAGATAACAGCTGAGACTTTCCCCACAAATCAACAAAAGCCACCTAAAAGAAGATAAAGGAAAGCACACCCTGGCACGTCATAGTAGAAATGTTGAAAATCACAGTTAAAGAGAAGATATGAAAAGAAAACTGAAAAAAAGATGAACTTTAAAGGAACAAATATTTGTTAGAAGACAGAAGCCAGCTGACTTCTCAAAACAATCAAGAAAAAACAGAAGAAAATGGAATGGTACCTTCAAAATGCTGACAATATAATGGTAAACCTAGAATTCCGTACCAGTGAAATTAGCCCTCAGTAATGAAGAGAAAAACATACATTTTTCAGGGGGTAAATGTAGAGAATTTTTCACTAACAGTTTAAAGAAAATAATAAAGGGTGTATTCAGCTCCCAAATGCAAGCTCAAAGAGGCAGGAAAAATAAAGAACGATGAAAAGGAGAAACGTGGATAAATCCAAATGAATTTTAACTGAATATAGCAACAGATATAATAATATATTAGGGGATTTTAAGTATATATAAAATGAAAATACATGGCAACAATAGCATATCAACTATATTTGTTTCAGACAAAGGAGACTTTAAGGCAACAACCATTACTACAAATAGGCATACTTCAAAATGATAAAAGTTTAAGTTCTTTAGTAAAAGATAACAATTCTACATGTTATGCACCTAATAACTTAGCCCGAGATTATATATTATAAGAAATATTGACAAAATAGAGAAATAAAAAAATCATAGATTTTAACATACCTCTCTCAGGTACAGCAGACAAATTAATTTATAAGGATATACAACATTTAAACAACACAATTTACATATTTGACCTAATAGTTACACATACCACACTGTACCCCCAAACTGCAGAATACACATTGCTTTCAAATTTGCATGGATCATTATAAAAATCAACCACATGTGAAAGCAAATTCCAACAAATTGAATTCGTACAAAGTAAATTTTTTGACCACAAAGGAGTTAGACTAGAAATCAATGACAGGGGCCAGCCCAGTGGCCGAGTGGTTAAGTTCACGTACTCTGCTGCAGCAGCCCAGGGTTTTGCCGGTTTGGGTCCTGGGCACTGACATGGCACCGCACATCAGGCCACACTGAGGCGGTGTCCCACATAGGACAAGCAGAGCCACACACAGCTAGGACATACAACTAAGTGCTAAGGGGCTTTGGGGAGAAGAGGAAGGAAAGAAAAACAAAGATTGGCAACAGATGTTAGCTCAGTTGCCAATCTTCAAAAATAAAAAAAATCAATAACAAAAATAAGCTTAGAAAATCCATACAGCTTGTAAACTAAGAAATATAATTCCCAATAAGCCATGGGTCAAAGAAGAAATTGCAATAGAAAGTAAAACGTCTTTTGAAGTGAATGTTCATGAAAATTTATGATGCATTAAATCTATTTTAAGAGGAAAATTTATGTCCCCAAACACATGTATAAGAGAAGAAGAAAAGCTGAAAGGCAATGAGCTAAACATCCATAACAAACAAGTCATATAAAAAACAACTTAAATCTAAAAATAAAAAGATGGAAATAAAAAGTAAGAACCGCAACAAGCAAAATAGGAAAACATACAACAGAAGATCAGCAAAGATAAAAGTTGATTCTTTAAAAAGACAAATAAGTTTTAACTCCTCCTCCCCCAGTGGAGAATAATGAAGAAATACAGAGAGTAAACTTAAATAACCAATATCAGAAATAAAAGAGGAGATATCATTACAGATCCCACAGATATTTAAAACTAAGAGAATATTATGAACAACTTTACATCGATAAATTGTGCATTTATAAAAAAAATCATCAACCTTCATGCCTATTATGCACATTACTGTGTGGCTGTTATAGTCAATTAAAAAAAGTCAAGAAAACATACATCTTACAAAAACTGACAGCACAAGAAGAAACAAAATGTGAACAATTCTGTATCTATTTTAAAATCAAATCAATAATTAAAAATTTTCCCACAAAGAAAACTCTAGGTCCATTTGGTTTCACTGGTTGATTCAAACCGAATACTTAAGGAAAATATAACATCTATCTTACACAAATTCTCCCAGAGGATAGAAAAGAAGAGAATAGAAAACACCCTGCAGATCATTGATGAGGCCAGCATAACCTTGATACCAAAGTATGACAAGGGCATTAGTAGAAAGAAAAATTATAGCCCAACTGCATTTACAAATATAGATGCAAAAATCCTAAGCAGAATCTTAGATTAAATGAATACAGAAATATGTAAGAAAGAGAGCTAATACGTTATGACTAAGTTGGGTTTATTTCAGAAATGGACAGTTATTTTAACATTCAAAAATTCAATCAGTAATACAACTAATCTATAGTGACAGAAAACAGATCAGTGATTGCCTGGGGGCCTGTGTGGAGGGGTGGGTGTGAGGGAAGGGACAGAGAGGAGCAGGCGGAAACTTTTGAAGGACAGTGGTAAATATGTTCATTATTTTGATTTCAGTAATGGTTTCACAGGTATATAAATACATGAAAAATGATCAAACTATATACTACAAATATGTGCAGTTTATTGTATGCTATTATACCTCATTAAAGTTGTTTTAAAAATTGATTAGTAGAATTTATCACATTAATAAAGAATCCACATGATCATCTCAACAGATTTAGAAAAGACTTTTGATAAAAGTCAACTTCCACTCACGATTTTAAATATCTTAGCCAACTATGAAGGTAATTTCCTTAAACTGATAAAGAATATGTTTAAAAAAAAAAAAACCTATAGCAAAAAATCATAATTCAAGGTAAAACGTTGAAAGCTTTCCATGTGAGACTGGGAACAAGACAAAGATGTCTTCCCAGTACCACTTCACCTCCTGCTCCACTATGCCTCTCTATGATTTGGGTGACATTGACCAAACCTCAGGTCTTGGTTTGAACTAAGCAGTTTAACACCATTCCTCTTGTCCAGTGATTGGTTAAGGGAAGGGCAGGGATAAGCCAGTCAATGCACTCCGGGCCCCTGTTCCCAGTGATTGTGTCAAAGGCAACACAAAAGATCTAAGTTAGACTAGTCAAAACAAGCCAAGGGTTTCGTCTGGAAGAATAGAAGCTCTCTATTCCTATGGAGAGTGTAATGTAAAGATGTCATCTCAGGAACTGCTACAGCCATTTCTAATCAATGAGGGGAGCCATGGGGGAAGACAGAGTGACAAGAATCACTGAGAAATAAATCCCAGTGAAGAATTATTCAATTGTATGTGTGAAAAAAATTCTCTTTATTTTTTGAGCCAGATCAGTTCTGGTTCTCTGTTATTTGCATCCCAAAGCCTTCTAACTAATATAGTTTGGTGCATAAAGTACCATAATTAGTTCAAAGCAGTAGACAGAATAAAAGCAGACAAAAGCCCAAAGAATACATATTCTAACAGACAGTACCCACAGTTCAAAGTTACGGTAGAAAGTCAGAGAGAAAATCTCGACAGGACTGCTGTTACGATCAAACAAAATAATATATGTACATCACTTAGCACAGTGCTAGATGCTCACCAAGCCGTCATCAACTGCAGATAGCAACAGCTAACGGTGCGGCAGGCTGTGTGGCATGCCCAGGGAGGGAGGAAACAGGCTTTTTTTAATATCAAAAGCAGTTTCTCATCATTTGAAATGATACAACTCTCTTGAGTGGATAGTCTTAAAGTTTAGGTACCAGCAAGTGATAACAGTTAGCTTTTACTGAAAATCTACAAAATTTTATATAGATTTGTTTTTTCATAAGGACCCTGCAAGATAGGTATTATTCCCAACTGACACATCAGGAAGCAAACTCAGAGAGGTGAACAGACTTAGCAGTTTGTTCGGTGGTAATTCCTGCTCTTACCGCAGGTCCCACCTCAAGATCATGCTCATTCTCCTTCTCAGGCCAACTCCCTAATGTGAGATAAGACTGAAGACACACATGAATTACATTCGTTTAGAGAATTTATGTAACAGAAAGTAATTGCATTTCCTGGATGCATTCTATATCTTAGTATTTTTTCTTTTGTACATCTCAGACCCATTTCATAATAACAAAGCTATTTACTGGACAAAATATAACAAATGCACAGAATAAGCAAGAGAAATATTTTTGGATAGAAACAATTGTATATTACGTCAGTCATCTGGAAAACATCTTCCTAGCACAAATGAAACTAAACTGGGTTTTTGAGCACATTTTTGGGAGATTTTTAATAGTACTTACAACTAGCTTTAGGAAACCATGAGCTTTAGAAAGAACAGATAATTGTGTAGTCTTTAGAGCTGTTGTAAGATAAACTATAGAAGCAATTGGATAAACACTACATAAAAGAAAAAATAAACTTTTTTTTCTTGCACAAAATCAAGGACAGGACTAGCAAAGGAAAAGTATTTAAATGACTCTCCTAAGTACTGCTATCTTGAATGTTTACTCTACCTTTTAAGGACACAAAACAAGAGCTCCCCAAATCATATATATTCTGCAAAAGTTATTATAAGACAGAATAAACAAGTGATATGAATAATTAAATAACAATTTCATGTCTAATTATTCTTCCTAATCACCTCCCAAATGGCTTAGTGAACTCTACAATCAATGTATTACATAACATACTATGTTCTTTTAGAAAAATAATGAGAATAACAACTTCGATTGAGCCGTAAATTATATGTGAAAGGAAGTTATTAAATTTTATAATTATGGTATGAAGATTCATCTCTCTGCTCCACAGTCTTTGGATATTTAATGTCACTGCTACACGATCTCTCACCACCTCCCGTAGAAGCAGGGGCGGCCATGGTGGAGAAATAATGTTAGTAAGATGAGCCTTTTGCCTGGAACTCTAACCTAGCTGGGTTAATTTGTAATGGCCTACCTGGCTATGTGCCCTTGCTTCTCTTTCCCTCTGAGCTGAATCTATTAAATTAGCCTGACTTAAGCTATGCATCTGACTCTGGAGCCAACTCCAGCCCTCAGCAGGGGAGATAACATATGAAATCATCTGTCAAGATCTTCCTGCCTCTGCCCTGAATTATTGTTAATCTGATTTTGCTCTGATTTTACTCCAGTCCACTGTGACTGGGTTCCTTGCCTTGTACCCCAGTTTCCCACAGCTGGGTTTCTTATTATGAAGTCTCAATTTCTTTGTTGTGAGTCCCTAATACTTAATGGGATACTCCCACAATACCCAATACCCAATGCCTGTTGAATGGACCTTTCTTTTTTTTCAGGATTAACTTGGTATTTGCGCCATTTTCTAAATAATTCAGAACATGACCTCTGTTAGAATTATATTCCACCAGTTCACACTATCCCCTCCCCCATTAACATGAATTGGTGGACTATGAATCTACTCTTCAAATTCATGGAAAGTAGTATAGCACACTCATTTAGAGTGCAGTTTCCGCACTCAGGTTCCCTGGGTCCAAAAGCTAGCACAGCTGTGTATGACTTTGAGTAAGATTCTTAATCTTTACATATCTATATTTCTTCATCTCCAAAATGAGATAAAGATAGCAACTGCTTCACACACGAATAATCTATAGATAATATATACTATCGTGTCTAATAAATAATGAGAACTCCATAAATGTTAGCTGTTGCTGTTACTATTATGGTTCCTATCTACCCATCTATAGAATTATAGGCTGCATTACTATCTTTAGACCTTGCTGACTGCTAAAGATCTGCCTGATACCATATGTCTACTCATTTCTGATCTCCTTCCATACTTGTATGTAAATTCCTCCTTTTAGATTTATAGTAAATGTGATCAATTTCCCAAAAGAAAGTAATAAGGGATTAAAATTCATTACTTACATCTATCTTCCTTTCCTTTCAAAGAGGAAGGGGCTATTGTTCAACCAGCCTGAACCTGTCCATACTTCTCTACATCTATGAGATGCTACTTTTATAGCCACTCTGCCATCATGGCTTATCTGGAACTGCAGCTGGGGTTTAGCTTTCTGAGCAGATGATTTGGAAGTTTTGCAAAATCAAGCCAAAATGATGGTGGCTTTGAGTACTGGCCTGGTCCATTCCTACAAGGCCATTTAGATTCTCAACCCCGGAATTTTTAATCTGTGACCTGAGAAGTGAAATCCGAAAATAGACATTTATGGACCTTTGCATCTCATTTCATAGATCCAAATACTTGTGGAATTTTTATAAAATATGAATAAAATATTTATTAAATATGAATAAGAACAAAGATAAAATGATGTAGCATTCATTTACATGAGTTTGTTCTCATTCTATGCAATGTTAGTACTACTATACATACAAGTAATAATACCTTGGGTTGATAAAGTCTTAAAATATCACCACTTACTTCTGATATTTTAAGGTTTTTATCACAAAGAGTATTACATGCATGACCTTCAGAAATAGGGGAGCCAGGATTAGTGTGCATATTTTATAAGTCAAGTAAAAGAGATGAGAGAGAAGAAAAGTAAGTGATTTGCTCCAAACACTTATAAAGAAGAGTTGAGGGGCCGGCCCGGTGGCGCAGCAGTTAAGTTCGCACGTTCCGCTTCTTGGCGGCCCGGGTTCGCTGGTTCGGATCCCGGGTGTGGACACGGCACTACTTGGCAAAAGCCATGCTGTGGTAGGCGTCCCACATATAAAGTAGAGGAAGATGGACATGGATGTTAGCTCAGGGCCAGTCTTTCTCAGCCAAAAGGGGAGGATTGGCAGAAGCTAGCTCAGGGCTAATCTTCCTAAACTTAATTAATTAATTAATTAATCAACATTAAAAAAAAAAAGAAGAGTTGAACAAGAACACCAGTCCCTAAACCTCTAATACTTAGCTAAACTGCCTTTAGGAAAAGAAAAATTTGTTACTCATTCTTTGAAAAAAGATACTCTAAACACACACAGTTATTAAGGCTGGATTTAAAACTGAACATATCCTAACACTATGGTCCAATTTGGAACCCTAAAGTCAATTTCCTAATTCAACTCACATTCAGTATTTGCACCAGACAACTTCAGAATACACGTACCTTCACCAAAGTAAGAAGCACTTACCCAATTTCGCAGACTTGGGCAACTTTTCATTATTCCAGTCAAATGCATTGATAAAAATTCTAAATTAGTTTAGAAAAATTATGGTTCTTTAAGCATCAAAATGAGTGTGCTACTAACAGTTAGCCTGGGCAGTAGGAATGCTGTATAGTTTTCAATGTCATTTCTGAAACTCTAATTGAGCAGTAATTTTTATACTGTGCTTTCACAGTTACTGTTAAGTGTTGATTCACTGGAAGGGAGTGGTGAGGCTTAAAGCGGCAGCTGCCAAACCTAAACCCAGGGCAAGAACCTCAAATGGTGAAAGACTCTGTGTTCCACTCTGAGGCTGAACTCTGTCACCTCTTGCAGTATTTACTTCTCTCATTGGTTTCACTCAGGGATTGATTATTCAAACTCATCTTGTGACCCACGGCCGATGAATTACCCTGCTGTGACTTTCCAGGAGTAGATCACGGATAGTACATTCACAGCTGTTTAAAATTAACATTTCTTTCTTATCAGAAATGGCTCAACTCTTTTCCTGACATCAACACATTATTGAAAGTTCTGTAAATTCTTTGTCCTTCTTGACCCTGCCCTTTATGACTGCCTACAGCCAGTAATAACAACGGATTGTCTGTCAGAGGAAACTGTGGCCTCACGAATGCACATAAAAATTCCAGAAGCTCAACATCTTTAAAAGATGAGTCCAGCTTATCCAGGAGAATCAGTTTTTACTGACTTGGGTATTTAAATATTTTTTGCCTTGAATTTTGAATGTGGGGTTGGCTACCAGCTCCCCAAGCACCCAGGACATCATGTGGATTTATGGTAAGGAGCATGCTAAGGCTGCACTGGGGCCATTTCTGCAGTAAATACAAACCACTAAGACCAACATGTTTATACAAGACTTCATTTTCTCACAAACTCTTCCATATTTCCTCTAAATATTTAAGTTAAAGTAGGCACCAAACTAGCAATTCTCCTGGAATAAAACATTAGTTGGATACAGTAGAGAATTTAATTCAACACCAGATAGACCCTCACCCCGTGGATTTTCTGCAGTGAGTTTTTAATCTTAGGTTAGCTTCCTTATATAACTTGCCATCTTCTGGAATGTCTCCCCTCCCTGTTGTATACTCAGAAAGTGAATGCTTACTTTATTATTGGTCTGAGAAAGAAATAAGGAGGAAAGAAATCCTTAAGGCATTCCAGAGCCAAAAATGATTACCACTAATTAGGGGTAATCTTTGTCATTGAGTCCTCCCATTAGTATGAATAATGTATTATTCACTTATTCTTTTAAAAACTCTCAAAGATAAAGATCATTAGTAATTTAACTTTGAATGCAAAAGATGAAGCCAAAAGTGATGCCAGAAGAGTTAGTGTCCCATAACAAGAACGCAAACAAGCAAAAGTAGAACCTCATTGTGATAGTAATGTCCCTGAAACCTAAAAAGAGCATATAGAAAAACTGAAACATGACAAAACTGTAAAGAAGATGCTAGTCCTGTCATTCCTCATCCATTCAAAGAAAAAAAAGTGTTATTACAGAATTTTGTTTTCAGCAACCTTCTAAAATACCCTTAATAGTTTTCTTTTCTGTGTGATTTAAATAGTGAAAAACATGGTGGATTATTTTTAAATCACTCTATTTAATGACGGAAAAAACATGCAGGACCTGGTCACAATAACCAGCTTCTTTTCTGCTCCAATCACACTCTGCTCAGCACTCCTCCTGACTCTTTTGTGCTAGAGATGCGCAGCTGTATTGTCCACAGCTGGACTGGGAGCTGCTGGAGGGCAAGGACTGTACCTTGTCATCGTGTGTATCCCCAGCACACTGTAGACATTCAAAATTACCTGAAATGACCAGAATCGACATTGACTAGGGCCAGTTAAAGGGCCCTGCCATTGCTGTACCCCCAGGCTGGTAGTCCCTTCCCTCGCCATCTTTCAACTGTTTAGGATTTGAGGACTAACCATTTTCAATCACACTGCAGGAATCAATTTAAGAGTAATCTTTCTTCTCCTCCTCCATCCTTCCTGTTTTTCACCCCACAAACATAATCACTAATGTCTGTCAGTACTGTACAATACAAAGTACTTTCACATTTATTGTTTTTCTCTGACCCTTATAACAACATTTTGAGGAAGGTAAGGCAGACATAATCCCCATTTAACACATGCGGAGTGAGAGGTTTAGGAAGGTTAAAGAATTTGGTCAAGGTCACTCAAAGACAAGATGCTCTTTTTGCAAGCTTAGCATTAAGACAAGACTGACAGTAACAGAATCTTAACAAGAATGTTGCAACATGGAATCTTGAGATATCCGACTTCCAAAAGCATCTCACATTCAGGGTCTGCCCCGTCTTTCCCTCACTCTCTTTTGTTATTGCTTACATGTTTGAAATACGCTCCAATGCAATGGTTTGTTTAATAAAGAAAACAAAGTTTCTTAAATAAAAAACAACATCACTATGGGGCCAGCCCGGTGATATGGTGGTTAAATTTGTGTGCTCTGCTTCAGTGGCCTGGGGTTCGGGGTTTCAGATCCCAGGCACAGACCTACATACCACTCATCAAGTCATGCTGTGGTGGTGTCCCACACACAAAATAGAGGAAGATTGGCATAGATGTTAGCTCAGCGACAATCTTCCTCAAGCAGAAAGAGGAAGTCTGGCAACAGATGTTAACTCAGAGCCAATCCTCCTCACTAACTGCACCCCCCCCCAAAAAAAAAATAGTACCACTATAATCATGGAATATAAGAAAACATGAATTCCTCAAAAACTATTAAGGCAATATCTTTGGTAAGGTTTTATTGAAAGGAACTCATGTCTGACAAATTACTAGAAAATTGCTTCCTAAATTAAAGATGAACCAATTAAAATTATATTAGAATTGAATGAGAACTAAAGTTCTTTTGGTCAACTGGTTTTCAGTTTTCTGCCATTAAAAATATTTCTGACAGGAATTAAAATTTTAGTGGCAAATTCTGCAAAAGAATACAGTAGTCTGGGCTTATCCAGAAGCCGAAAGCAGTTTTTCAACCAGTTCTAACACAGAGTTGTAGAAGCAACTGCTTCAGACTCTTTAAATTTACACCAGTTTCTAAATTCTGGGCTCATAAACCAACCAAGCTCTCAAACTCCCGAAATTTTCTCTGAATAGCTAATAGGAAAGTGGTCTGGAAAAAAGGACAAAAAAACTTACACCCAGATTTATTCTGCAATTTTTGTAAATTGCATTTTTAGAAAGAGGTAGGAAGTAAGTAAAATTCTAAAGATAGGATTTTTCTTAGTTATGTAAAGTTAAGTATGTTATTTCTACTCTAAGAAGAAAAGAGTAGCTCTTTCTTTTATTAGATGTTTTCAGTTCTCACCATTTAAGGTTAGCTGAACAAAATTGTTGACGTTCAATGAAATTCAATTTAAAAAATTAAAACTGAGCTAAGTGGGGGCTATCAGACTGATGGGACTAAGTCCAATTTTTGCTGTTTTCCCAAGAGAATCTTATTATTTCTGCTTTTAATGAGATAGAAACAGGAGGCCGCACACTGATACTCCAGCTTGGGAATGAGATGTAACTCCCAAAGTTGTGGTGTCTGGGCTATCAAGGCTTCAAAAGCTATTCTGAAAAACAGGAGGAGAAATTGGGGAGGGGCAGGGCATTGCAATAGTCAAGGCTGAGAGAGAAAGAATGGTGAAGACCTTGTATTTTACCAGGGGATCCTCACAAAAATTCATAAAATCCTTGGTGAAGGTGTGCGCTGTAGAAACCGGAAAGGGTGGAGCTTTACACCCAGATTGATGTGGCAAATCCAGATGGCCTCCAGAGACACAGGAGGAAGGCCACAAGAGTGGAAGACCTTGGAATCAGAAATTGTGGGGAGAGCTTCAAACTTTCAACAAGCTATAAAACCACTGGGGTCCAAGCTAATTATATGTAGATTTCTGAATGCTGAGGCAATTCCAGGTAAAATCTGGATTATATAGCAAATGATTATTAGGGATAGCACACCAACAAATATTAGGTAAATCAGTTTGTAAATTCTATCTTTTCTCCTACTTCCACCCTTCCAAACATGAAAACACCATATAACGATAACAGTATGATCTTCGGAGCCAGACAGACCTCAAGTCAAATCCTAGCTCTGCCCTTTCCAAGTTGTGAGACTCGAACTAGTCACTTAACTTTTCTGAGCCTCAGTTTCTTCATTCAACAAAAATGGGATAATACACACCTTGCAATACCTGGCATACAGTAAATGTTCAATAAATATGTGTTGACTGACTGACAGGTTTGCCATGAGAAGAAAATGTGATATGAATGCCAAGCACATGTGTGGCCAGGTCCTCAACAAATATTACCCATGGCTCCTATGTCATTCCATTTTGTGATTACTTAAAGAACCAGCCAGATTTATTTTTGAAAAGCACTTCAACAACTTATTCCTCAAGTTCCACATCAGGCATTTTACTCAATAAAACTTGCAATGGCCACTAGCCAAAAGAAACTCTCAATTAGTGTTACATGCTATTACTTTTCATCTAATAAGGCAGGGAGCTGATAGTTTAGCCACGTATAATTATGGTTTTTCTTAATGAAAACATAGACACCTGTTTTTTAGACTGCATTAGTCAGCTATTGCCACAATAATCCTACAGAACGAAGCATCCCAACTTATTGATTTATAACAAGCATTTGTTCTCATGTTCATGGGTCTGTATGTTAACGGAAACCTGGCTGGTCTAGATAGGGCTTGATTGAGTGGCTCTGCTTCACACTGTGGTTTGGGCTCAGGTTCACTCCACCTGTGTTCATGCTAGGTCCCGAGCTGAAGGGGCAGCAGCTGCCCAGGGAAAGCTCTTCTCATGGCAAATCACCCGTATGCAAAACTAAAGGCAAACCACGCAAGTATATTTAAGGCTTAATGTCACATCCACTAACATTCCACTGCCCACAGCAATCTCATGGCCAAACCCAACATCAGTGGGATGGGAGTTAAACAATACCCAAAAAGTATCCAACAGTGAATACTAAAATTTTAACTAGTTGGGCGTAATTGCATTATATGTTAGTTATTTCTACATGGAGTTAAATTCATATTGATGAGACTCTGAAAGAAAAAATCTTATGGTAATTAAAGAGGAGATTCTGGAGAGGTGAGGCACTATTGGAGATGAAGATTTCTGATATTCCAATTACTAAATAAATGAGGTAACTCAGCCTTCAGATGTTCACTTATAATTACAAAGGAAACGATTTCAAGCATGTTTTATGTGTTTCAGTTGAGTAAGACTGTCTCTTTACTCAAATTGCTACGTCAACCCATCAAAAGTAATTGATACGATTATTAAAATAGAAAATAACATATCTTACTATTTTGTGAGATTTACAGTTAAATAAATATCTGTCATTTAAAAGAATTCATAAGAATATCTGGATAAAGCTCTAACACACCTTACTTATTTAAAAGAAACTTTGCAAAATGTATTAAGATTGATTTAAAAAGGAAAATAAAATAAAACATTAGGTCAAGGTAAGTGCTTTGAAGTTTAAGCATTTTCAACAACATTTAAATTCTAGGTTGAGAAAATAACAGACGACAAAAGTACATTTAGTCAAAAGAACACCAATCTGTTTTCAATCACCATTTTATAAATTATTCAGTGCAAGCTTTGAGACATGATTTTAATTAAGAAAGATTACACTTGGGTATTAATATGATAAAATATGCTGACATAATATTTAAAATCTATGTGGTGATGATAACAGAAACAAAGAATTCCTTGGCAATATAAAAAAATAAGTTTAACAGAAAATTTGATTTCTGGAGCTCCATTGTTCTATTACTCAGGGCTTCAAATACAACAATATCAAATATTTATTAGGTATTGGAGACCCCTTAGGACCAACTGCTTTGGTCAAAAGTGTTATGAACTATCTTAACTACTGGGTAGGGTGTACAGGATTAGATATTAATTAATTCTAATGAACTAATCTGTGAAATATTCTTTTAAACTCTAACATGTTATCATTTCTATTCTACTTCCTCATAGTATTCCTCTTTTCAGAAACCTCCAATAGATCTGCTCCTCTGAATAAGTCTCAGATCCAAACTCCTTGTGGTAGCATTCAAAACCCTCCATTGTGTTGTCCCAACTTACCTTCTATTGCCTCATAATATGAGTGCATTACTCTTGCGAAGCTGCTCCAGAGATTCAAAAACATGTCTTAAGTGTGTTGTTCCTCACTTGCAAAACAGGTATCTAGTGCCTCTGTATAATATTTGATCCATCTTTTACGGCTCTGCTCAAGTCCCACCTCTCATATTGAACATGTCGGAATCTATTCCATCTTCCAGAGAGCTCTTCTACCTCTAATCTTTCACAGCATTTATTATCTGTGTATATGGAATTTATTACATAATTGTCTTGGGTTGTTGAACTTTTCACTTGTACCTTATCATCCCCTTGTAGATTCTAACAGCTTTAAGTGTAAATTCCACATCCAGGGGCCGGCCCCGTGGCAGAGCGGTTAAGTTTGCGTGCTCCGCTGCTGCAGCCCAGCGTTTCGCCAGTTCGGATCTTGGGCGCGGACATGGCACTGCTTGTCAGGCCACGTTGAGGCAGCGTCCCACATGCCACAACTAGAAGGATCTGCAACTAAGATATACAACTATGTATGGGGGGGAATTGGGGGAGAAAAACCAAAAAAAAAAAAAAATCCATATCCAAGATACATACCCCAGGTTGCCCACCCAAGATTCATTCTCCTTTTCTTCCTTATGAAGAGAATTCAAATTTTGCTTGGAGGGCAATGTGCGCAGTTAAAAATATTCACCTTCAAAAATTCCCTGGCTGACAGAAATGCCCATGTGACCCTAGTTCTGACTAAAGAGATAAGACCAGAAGTCTATTTGCAGATATCTCCAGAAAACCTACTGTTTTCCTGATGGAAAGGGACAGAAACATGAATATGATGCTTGGAGGCAGAAAAGCCTCATACGATTACAAGGACAAAAGCTATACGTTAAGGACAGAAAAAACCTGAGACATTAATGACATTATGACACCACTGTACCAGCCCTGGACTATCTTCCTCCAGACTTTTTGTCATTTGATAAAAATAACTCCTGTTTGGTTAAGCTATTTTAATTGGATTTCCATTACATACAGCAAAATGGCAATCGTAACTGATATGTCTTAACACTATTTTTATGAATAAAATTTTAAAAATAATTACCAATTGTTGAATGCTTAGCATTGTGCTAGTATGCAAAAAATACAAAAATAAATACATGTGATCCCTGATTTCCAAATTCGTCAATTGAATAAAAGATATACAAAATATAAACTATTAATACAAGTTGGATTGTGATATATTTAATAAATTTAACATTTATATATTTAATAATATATTTAATACTTAATTTATATATTTAATATTTAATAAATATATAAATTTAATATATTTAATAAATATTTATATTTAATGAATTTAATATATTTAATAAATATTTACTGAGCACATGTATATATATGCAGCACACCAGCAGAGAGACCCTGCAGGATAGAAAGGTAAATCAGTCAAGGATTATTTCCTCAAAGAGCTTACAAAAGATATGTATATCTGTTGTAATATTTACAAATCTATTGTAAAACCTATCTACACAATAGATATAGATATGTATCTGATAGAGATGTTTATAAATAGCTCTAGGACAATGTACAGGACTAAGTGTTATAAAAGGAAAGCATAAATTAAAAACTAGTTTCAACAAAGACAAAATTAATTTTAATTGATGAGATCAAAAAAGAGTTCTTTCGGGGCCAGCCCGTGGCAGAGTGGTTAAGTTCGCACACTCCACTTCCACGGCCCAGGGTTTCGCTGGTTCAGATCCTGGTCACGGACATGGCACCACTCATCAGGCCATGCTGAGGCAGCATCCCACACAGCACAACCAGAAGGACCTACAACTAGAATATACAACTATGTACTGTGGGGTTTTGGGGAGAAGAAGAAGGAGGAAAAAAAAAAGAAGATTGGCAACAGATGTTAGCTCAGGTGCCAATCTTAAAAAAAAAAAAACTTGGGGAAAAAGGGTTCTTTCATACAGAAGTTACACTTGTAAAGGACCTTGAAGAATGGGTAAAATATAGGGTTGTGGAAATGGGGGTGAGTGAAGAAATCTTTGGGTATTAGGGGACATGGAAAAGAGAAAACTAAAATAAGTGATAGTTTTGGGCTAGGATAATGGTAGCTATATTAACAGAAATAAGGAAGATAGAAGAAAGCATATATCTGGGAGGCTAAATAAAAGGTTGGATTTGGGACCATATTTAGTCTTAACAACAAAACAAACACATGAAAATAAGCTATCTTTCAACCCTCATCTCACTCCAGTTATTCTATTCTATATTTCCTTTCACATCCTGTACTTGACAATTATCTACATGATAATCTCACTTTTCCCCCATCATCTTTACTCTAAGCTGGCTGTAACATGTTAAAGATCGATCTGAAGTAAATACTCAACATAACAAACAATAAAAACCTAGAGTTGTGCAGTCTAATAGAGCAGCCTCTAACCTGAAGGCTGTTTGAATTTAAATTAGTTAAAATCAAATAAAATTCAATTCAATTTTTCAATCTCATTAGCCACATTTTAAGAGCTCAGTGGCTATATGCATTGGACAATGAGAGAATACTCCCATAAGTGAAGAAAGTTCTATTGGACAGTGATGACCTAGAGTCTTTCTCTTTGAAGGTCAGGGATGAGGCAAAGAAGCCCTGTTATCATCACAATTTTCAACACTTTCCTAGACTAGGTTTGAACCTATACAATGGGTCAAGAAAGAGAAATGAGATCTAAATAAAGTAAAGAAAGGATTGTCTCTAAGAAAACTCAAAAAAAAAAAATCTATTAGAACAAAAACATGATTAAAAATTAAGATACAAAACAAATATAATCAAATTCATATATATTTACACTAGCAATAATGAGAAAATATGAGAAAAAGCCCCAATTCACATTAGCAACAAAGGATCAAATATTTTGAAATCAACTTAAGAATGTGCAATAGCCATATGAATAAAACTAAAAAATGTCAGTAAGAGGTAAAAAAAAGACAAAGATATATATAAAGCTTTGAAGATATATACATGCGTAATTTTTTTGGTGAGGAAGATTGGCCCTGAGCTAACATCCGTGCCCATCTTCTTCTATTTTCTACGTGGGACGCTACGACAGCATGGCTTGATGAGTGGTGTGTAGGTTCACACCTGGGATCTGAACCTGCGAACCCTGGGCTGCCAAGGCAGAGCACACGCACTCAACCACTTTGCCACTGGACCAGCCCTGAGAGATATATTTTATATTATGCTTTTGCCCGTATTTATTGAGAAACAAATAACATATAATATTGTGTAAGTTTAAGGTGTACAAAGCAATGATTTGATATATGTATACATTGTGAAATGATTACCACAATTAGGTTAACACATCCATTACCTCACATAGTTACCTTGTGTGTCATGAGAACATTCAAGATCTACTCTCTTAGCAACTTTCAAGTATACAATACAGTATTGTTAACTATAGTCACTATATTTTATATTATTTGATGGAAATATTTTATAAACACGTTAATCTCCCCAAACTAATCTTTACATTTAACATAATTCCAATAAAAAATTCAAGCTGTAAAAAATTTTTGCAACTTGACACATTATTCTCAAATTTATTTGGAAAATGACCAGCTGTTAAGACTAGCCAAAAAACTTTAAGAGGTTTTGCTCAACCAGACATCAATTGAAGCATATTATAAACACTCAATAATTAAAACAGTATGAATCTTGCACAAGAATAAATCAATGAAACAAAATGCAAAAGTCTAGGAATGGATCCAATTATTTATATGGATTACTGTTTATGACAAAACTGGCATTTCAAATTAGTGGACAGATGAATTATTTAACAAAGGGTTTTAGGAAAAAATAAAGTTAGATTCCTGTCTCATAATATGTAAGATAAATTCTGTATTGGTTAAAGTTTTCAGTGTTAAAATAGAAACCACCAAAGTACTAGAAGAAAACAGAGCTGAATAATTTTAAAATATTAGTGTTGGGGAGGAATTCCTAAACATGATCCCAAAGGCAGAAACCATAACAAGACTGACAGATTGGACTCATAATAATGTAAAACTTATGTATGGTACAAACCCCATAATAAACAATTATAAAAGAATTTTTTAAATAACCTAATTTTCATCATCACAAGCTTTCTTAAATAAATTTATTTACTTTATACATCAATACAATGGAATGTCACATAGTTATTAGTAACCACCATGGGGATACATAGTTACTGACATGGAAAGATACTCATAAAAAAGATTATACCTAAGTATGTATACCTATGTATTATACCTAAGTATATATAAAGCGCTTCAAGTCTTATAAAAAATTACATACCTAGTCATAACTTTACATAATTTATTGTGCAATTAAAGGCCTGGAAAAATGTATACCAAAATCTTAATATCAGCTATCTCTAGAAGGTATTGTAATGGGTATTTTTCTTTTTATTTAATGTCTATCTTCTAATTTTTCTAGAAGTAAATATATTACCTGGTTAATAAACAAGAAGTATATCTAAGTTCTTGTGGTAAAAACAGTTGACTTTAAAATAAAAAAGTGAAAGCTAGCTTCTATTAAAATGTGGTTATTTCCAAGTGGTAGGTTTACAGGAGATTTAAATTTTCTTCTTTACATAAACTTTTTGAATATTTTTATATAGGAATATATTTACTCTTTTAGTCAAAAGGCAATAAACTTGATTTATCAAGAGCATCTGGCTACTGTGCAGCTACAAAGTACACAACTACTTTACAAAAGGGTGAACTGACTGCTGAGGAACGCTCATGGGCTCCTCTGTTTCACGCTCTTATTGTCTGAGTCACATGTAACAAGCTACACGTGCAATGTCAGAAATAAAGCCATTTTCTTTGTATTCTTTTAGTGTTTTCACTCCTATTTTGATGCTGGGAGCATGGAAGCAGATGATAAAGGCCTACAGTAGGACAGACCACTACTGCTATGATCCTAACTGGGTTGTTATTCCAGCCCCAGTAAAGCACAGGGAAACGCATTCCCGCCCAGCAGTGCAGGGAAAGCTGACTACACATGAGGTTCCACGATGACAGGTGAAAGGTGAGCTCAAACTAAAAGTAAAAAGCAAAGCAAAGTAGAAATTCTGTGTGCAATTTGATGTATGATCTGTGACAACTGTTTCCTGCAGTGTGAAAGGCAAGCTACCCGCTTGGCTATCCAAAGACCATGCTCGTCCTAAGTGTATCAGCCAGAGGAATTAACAAATTTTCCAAAAGTCTCCTGCATCTCCAAAAAAAAATAAAAGCTCAGGCAGTACGAAGATCAGTAAGACAGTCTCCAGCCTCAAGTAGAAAACAATGTAAAATGTGCTTCTGCTAGAAAACTAACATGGCCACTGCACCAAATTCATTCGCTCATTTATTCCTTCATTCACCTACAATGAATACCTACTATGTGCGAACCACTATGGCAGGTGGTGGGTGGAGCTTACAATCAGCCCCTTATCAAACGTAAACATGTTATGCCCCTGATTGAAATCCTGCCAGACATAAAACAGCTAAAAATAAATTAGAAAAAAAAAAGGAATAAAGCAGAGTTCCTGGCCTCACGAAGGATAAAGGTTTGTTGTGTTTGAATTTTCAAGCACTGATTATGTCCTAGCCTTCTGGTCAATTAAGAGATAGAAATAATGAGTCTTAAAAGTGTAGAAGAAAGAAGGCACTGTAATGCAATACATAGAGAAATGGTACATTCATTTAGATATCTGAAACACAGAAAGGGGAGGGGAAAAATTGCTAAGACTAGAGTTAAATTTATTCTTTGGTAAACAAATCACTTCTAATACTTAGAAATTAAATGTAACCAGTAATACATGAAAATTTGGACATCATAATTCTTAAAGTAAAATAAAAAATATATACTCAAACATAGAAGCAGGGGCCAGGCTGGTGGCTTAGTGGTTAAGTTCACACGTTCTGCTTCAGCGGCCCGGGGTTCGCCGGTTCGGATCCCGGGTGTGGACATGGCACCACTTGCCAAGCCATGCTGTGGCAGGTGTCCCACATATAAGGTAGATGAAGATGGGCACAGATGTTAGCTCAGGGCCAGTCTTCCTCAGCAAAAAGAGAAGGATTGGCGGCAGATGTAAGCTCAGGGCTAATCTTCCTCAAAAAAAAAAAAAAAAATAGAACTAACAACACTGCCCATAGCTGGGACTGGATATAGAAGACATCAAAGCTGGACTTCATGGTCAGTCATTCAGCCCAGCTAAGCAGATGAGGATGCTCATAGCCTGCAGAGCCAGGGCCAACAGCAACCAGGTTCATTCTGAAAACTTATGACGTTACTAAATTCTTTATAATACAAATTTCAAGTCAGGTCCTGGACATCAGATTTAAATATCATTGTAATGTTATACTTTAACAGTGGATCTAGAATTGAGAAACTATTTACAAATTTATTTAAATAGAAATTTGGATTGGGAGCCCAAAGTCTTTTTTTTCACCATCAGGAACCGGTTGAGTACTTTATCGTAGCATTTCTCAAACTAAGATCTACAGATATATTATTAAAGGTCTTCAAATTCTTGGTGATGTTTTAAAAAATATTTTTGTTTTAATTTTTATGATAACCCTTTAAAAAGGAATTTAAAGATGGTCTGCATCTTTTGGATGACCCCACGCAACCGGGTACCACCACAAGACTTTTATGCAGTATGTACAACTGAGCTTATGTCAATTGACATCAGGAAAGGCTGCATGTTTGGAAGGCCTTGTGGTCCAAATAAGCAGAGTGGTGGGAGAGCCTAGTATCATTGTGCCAACTTGTATCAATTTATTGGAAATAAGTATGCAAAAAAGAATTTTTCCATTCCTGATCTTAGCAATAATTGCATCAGATACCTACTTAATGAAGATGTCAGCTGGGCTAACTTTATCTTCGAGTGATGAAGCTTAACAGAGTTGTCAAGTGATACATCTCTGATGCACTGTTCCAAGACTACTCGCTGGCAGAGTTTTATTAAAGACGAGGCTTGATTAGCCTAGCTTCCAGTTAGAGGCTTGAAGGTATTAATAATGTTTTGAATAACATACTTATGTAAATAGGCATTTCTTCAGTAAGTATTATCAAAATCCAAATACAGAAACAGATGAGCCACAGAACTAGACTTGTGGTGACATCTTTCTACTATAATTCCCCAAATCAACAGCTATTGCAGCAAAGCAGTGTCACTCACCCTATTAAATCCATGTTGATTTAAATTGAACTGTAATGGTTTTGCAGTCCTATTTATATTTAATTTGTAAATTTGTTTTGGTTTTACTTAGTGCAAGAGTTATAAGCATAAAATAGTATATGTAGTTTTATGTTTGTGCATATTAAGTAACATAAAAAGCAATATACGAAAAATAAGTAATTCAAGTAATATAATAACAATTTCAGTCAACACTGGAAGTCCACAAGGATCTTATTTTTCTTCAAGAGGCTGGGATACATCCCTCAGCCTGAGGAACTCCGCTACAAGGCATATATTAGTTTTATCTAGGATTCAAGAGAAAAGGAGAACAGTACCGTGGTTCTCCACTGGCAGCTTAAATTTTACTTCTTGATTTCAAAGTAAGTTTCTCTACATCCTTGCTTCTGCTTTACTCCCTGACTTCAAACCTTAAAGTAGCAGGCCATCTGGACACAGCCAGAAATGGCAGGACACAATCAGGAAAAGGAACTCCTTTTGTAACGGACACTACACCGAGTTGCGATTGCTTCCATTTTTGTCTCGCACTGAAGTCTCAGTTTCTGAAGAGACAGGACTGTGTCCTTGCCTGTCACAACTGGAAGGGTTAGTAAATGTTTACCAGATGAAGGAAGGAACCGTTCCAGGTCATTTTCTCAACTCATCTTACTCCAGTCTGGCCCAAAGAAATGTGTCAGAACTATGTCTTAATACAGTTATTTTAACCATGTAAGAAAGACTCTACAAGAAGTGTACTTGCTGTTGACTGATCAAATGCTGACCACATAGATTAGTCAGTATCAATATCCTTGATAGACTAACCTCAGCAGGAGATTCTCTGGTTGATAAACAATTCTAAGATGACATGAACAGTATATTAGAATTTTCCAGAAAAAATAAAACATGAGCAACGTTTACTTCCTTTCCTTAAAAATCGTTAACTATGAGATAATGAATACATCAACCCAAAACAAAAGTCAAAAAGCTAATATGGAATTAAAATAAGCACTATATTAAAAAGCAGTATTAAAATGCATTAAGTATATTTTTTAAATCTACTAGTTCACAAAAATGAAAAGAGTCCTTACCTCCCCCTAGATATCATATTTTAAGAAAACAGATTTTAAAAAAATTTCTGGGTGGTGCTAACCTAGAAGCCAGCAAACATTCCTAGCTTCATTCTTAAGAACTGATGAAATACATCTGGAAAAATAAACAGCTTGAAAAGCTGAGCTTGCCAAAACAAATAATAAAAGCAAAACTTGTTTTTGTCATTTCCCTAATACTTTTCTTTAATGAGAAAGAAATCAAAGTAAAAGCTAATAAAGTTTCTATTAGTGATCGCCTCAGTGCACATATATGCCCCTGCCACACACACACACAATCATATAACAGGATGTGAGGACACAATCTGACAAATGACTAAGCCTAAAAAATTTGATTTATGATACAGACTATTGCTCAATACTATAAGCAAGGAACAGTTTTTCTTCTCATTTTTCTCTATGACTGGGACCTATACCAAGCCCTGAAAAAAAACTCCTTTTCCTTATGAATCTAAACATAATTTCTTATCACCAGGCTGTCTAACGAGTTAGGTCAATCACCGAGCCGCTATTTGAATTTGTCCTTCTGCAGCAAAGAGGTTTTGAAGCTAAGAAAATCATTTCTGTTATATCCTGCTAGTCTGGAAAAAAACTAATTTCCTGCCTAACCCTGGGGTCACATGATGCAAAGCTAATGGAAAGTCACGCAGAGATCAAGCTCCAATAATTAAAAAGACACACACACCACACACACACACGTACACACTCTAAACTTCCATTCACCATTCTAGGATTTAACAAGTAAGCTCTCTATATTCTTTATTAGGTAAAAATATAGACGAAGACTTTCATGTAAGTTGAATATAAGAAATCCAAGGTTAAGGACAGTATATTATTAACGCCAGGATCAGAACTAAACTAGAGAAACAGAGAAGAGAGGAAAGAAAGAGAGAGGGAGAACCTCTTTAGGACTGTAGGCAGAAAGATAACAAAGTTTTTTTTAAAGTAAATTGAACTGCAGAAGGCAAATAAAAGCTCAGAGACAAAAAAAAAATTGAGAGTGAGTGTAGCTAGAAGACCTCCAACTGCATCATTTGAGGTCAAGGAAAAGCAAGTTTGACATCTCCTTGAGCTGGAGGGATACACAAACCACATGAGGAACATACCCCAGAAGATGCATTTTATGGATCTGTGTGAGGTCCTGGAAAATTCTGTGTTGTAACAATTTTAGGATTTCAGAAATTCCACAGGATAGCAAGTTGATTAGCTTCTCTCCCTAATCCACATTTTGGCCTCTATTCTAATTATCTGTTCAAGATTGCCCAATATTGAAAGCACACAAAGAATTTGAAAGCTAAGTTCCAAAGAACAAACTGGAATAATACTATCATAGAAGGTTGACCAAAGAAATATTACGGATAAAGCAAACTGATAAGAAGTATGGTTTATGGCTTGTGTTTCATGTCCCACCCACTTGATTTTAGAGTACTAAGGCATAAATTGGTATCTTTATTACTGAAGAGTTGTACTAAATATTGAATCCAAGTTACCAAAAAATCTAGCTACCACTATCTTTAATTTTGGTTCATGCCTACGTTGACAAAAACGTACGCAAGATGCCAGTGATGATTAATTTTATGTGTCAACTTGGCTAGACTATGGTGCTCAGTTGTTCAGTTAAACACTAGTCTAGATGTTGCTGTAACGGTATTTTTAAGATTAACATTTACTTAACCTTAAGTAAAGCAGATTACCCTCCATAATATGCATGGGGCTCATCCAATCAGTTGAAGACCTTAAGAGCAAAGACTGAGGTTTCCCAGAAAAGAACGAATTCTCTTTCTAGACTGCAACTTAGAAATTCTGTCTGAGTTTTCAGCCTTCTGACTCAAGACTGCGACATCAACTCTTACCTGAATTTCCAGCCTGCCAGCCCGGCCTAGGCTGCCCAGGATTTCAGACTTGCCAGCTCCCACAACAACAAATCTCTTTCTCCCTCTGTGTATATACAGTATCTATATAAAGATAGTTTGTGTATATACATATATTGTGTGTATATGTATATATATCTGTATACTATATTTACATACCGTTGGTTCTGCTTCTCTGGAGAACCCGGATTAATACAATGCCCAAAACTATAACAAAAAATAAATTTATTGGGGGCCGGCCCAGTGGCACAGTGGTTAAGCTCACATGTTCCACTTCGGTGGCCTGGGGTTCACCGGTTTGGATCCTGGGTGTGGACCAACACACCACTTGCCAAGCATGCTCTGGCAGGCATCCCACATATAAAGTAAAGGAAGATGGTCACAGATGTTAGCTCAGGGCCAGTCTTCCTCAGCAAAAAAGAGGAGGATTAGCAGCAGATGTTAGCTCAGGGCTAATCTTCCTCAAAAATAAATAAATAAACAATGCATTTATTCTTACATTATTCAAATTTTTTAACTTGAGGAAAATATTGGCTATCAAGTTTACAAGGTTTTCAAATCACTGAAAGAACCTGTGTTAATACAGAGACAGACTACGAATGTTCAGTCTATGGCTTATAGGTATTACTACGCATATTAAGAGTTTAAAACAGATTGCACCCCCTAAAGGGGAACATTGAGTTTGCATTTCTAAATTATATTTTGGAGCAAGTAAGTGAATTTCATTTACTCTACAATTATGGAAAAGATTCCACAGAGGATTTGATTGAACTAAAGTGAAGTGGTTGGTACACCTGTTTCAGGGAAACAAAGAAGAGACACCAATATCACAGAGAATTTATATAATGCTAATAAGCACCTGGTATAAATAAAGGATGTCGTTTGTGAAAACTATAAGAGTCTTAGGTCTGTCAAAGCATAGAGGACAGATTATCTCATTTTCAAAGTGCCTTTTAGTACATTCGTTTTGAATCAAACACAATAGAGATCCCACCTACTAATTATACCTGTGGAAAGTGAGAGGCAATCTAATTAAATGAAAACATATAATAACATGTTTTGGATAGAAACATTTTAGAAACATCACAGGGCTTGAAAAAAACTTTTTAATTGGATAGGAAAACAATTCAAAGTTGTTCTCTTACACACAGCCAGCAATGACAGTAAATAACAGCTCTAAATTGCAATTCATGGCATGTGCCTCTAATTCACAATATCACTCATTATAATTATTTAAGAAAACTATTTTCAAGCAAATAAATGACAATGACATCTTGAGCTCAAGATCCCAAACTTAAAATCCAATGCCTTCAAGTATAGAAAAGTTAATAAAAATTGGGAAGTGTCGGGTACAAGAGAGGGGCGGCGAGGCAGGTCGTGCATGCCCCATCAAAGGTAAGCTCCCATGAAAACGACACAACAGCAACTTGATTCCATCCCAGCAGAATGCATCAGCCCCAGGTAGAATTCGACAAACAACTGCCAGTTTGTGATTTTTGAACTAGACCACAGAAGTAAATTAGAACAGTGAATATATGAATTGGTAAAAGAGAATATAGCCATAAATATCTAGAAAATATATATACTCTAAAAAGTTTGTGGGATAAATACATTACTCATAATTATTGATATATATTTAACCCTAAAGCAAAGCCTGTATCACACGAAAAGTGCAAAATGAGCTGCAGACAAGTATTCTTGATCCAATTATGAGAGACACTTTGGTAAATCTGTGCAGATTAAGGGCTCTAAGTGGAGAAGTTTCCCAGCTTCTTCCCAACCTAGGGAGTGGGGAGAGGGAAATAATTCTGAGATGCATTTTTCATGGCTCTTCAGAGGGCCCTCAGAGGTACACTGCCTGGGTGGCCCTGTGGTAGCCGGATCCCAACTTAACATCAACCCCTTCATTGGCTCTTCTTCCTTCCCTGTTTCACTCTCTGTTCTCCATCACCCTGCCTCCTGGGATCACCTCCCAAATAAACCACCCACACCCAAGCCTGAGTCTCAGGCTCTGCTCTCAGGAGAATCCAAGCTAAAATAACCTCTAAGTCTCATTTTCCTCATCTGCAACATGGGGGTGATAACACCACCTAACACCATTAGTGCCTTCTACTAACACAGTGCTGCCATGAGGATTAAATCACGTAATATACATAAAGGTCTCCTCATGGTGCCTGGCACACAGTAAGAAATTCAGCAAATACTGCTTTGTTCATAACACCAACACTGAGTGACACTTAAAGTAACACAATCTTCAGTGATATACTTTTACAGGAAACCAAACAGGCAATTCAAATAAATGTGGGGTTATCTTCCTGCATAGTGGTTCCCGATGGGGGTGATTTTGCTCCCCAGATGACATGTGGCAATGTGTGGAAACAATTCTGGCTGTCACAACTGGGAGTTGCTACTGGCATCTAGTGGATAGAGGCCAGGATCCTGCTACACATCCTACAGTGCACAGGACAGCCCCCCACAATGAAGAATGACCAGCCCCAAATGCCAATAGCACCTGGCTGAGAAACCCTCTCTAGCACAACATCCTGATTACAATAGGAGCTTAATAAATGTTTAATGTAATTTGTCAAATCTTAAAAAAAAAAAAAACTTTTGAAATAAGCACATCAGAAGAAGAAAATTAAGTCTTGACAAAATGTCTTTATGTTGACCGTAGAAATAGAACTATATAAAACATATCTCCATGGCTCACTTGGAAAAAAAGGACAAATCCCAAAAATAAAGTGGGTTAAATATCAAGATGTGGTAGAATTTTCTAGATGCCCATATAAAACACATTTAGCGCAATTTCCTTAGTAATAGACCCCGAATTTTAACTGACATGGCAATGTGCCCTGCTAACAGAATTTATTTACCATCATTTATTGTGACTAATGAAGCACAAGTCACAGAATGGGGCTCCTAAGAAAATGCTTTAAAGGCAGTTGACCCAGCCAGGAAGCATGCCCTTTTGCCTTTGCCCCTTTTCCCTTCTTGCTGCCTGGGCTGTGGATGTTATAGCTGGAGCTGTGGAGGCCATCTTGCAACTGTGAGGAGAAATTGAGGATGGAGTCTGGGATCCTTGTGACCAGGGAACTACCATGCAAGCCTTGAACTGCATATCTCCAGTTGAAAAACAAACTCCATTTTGTCTCAGCCAATATTACTTGGGTTTCCTCCGACATGCAGCTAAACCTATTCCTAACACCTACTCAAGAGATTAAATTCATAAATCAAAGTCACAAAAGATGGCTGAATGTCAAAGACATATCTAAAATATCATCTCTCAGTTAATTATGTCAGACAAAGAAGTCTAAGAATCTGAGGTCTGCTGAGGTACATGAGGCTGACTGAATTGGCCTGTGGCTGGCACTGCCCTCCATGATGGAAGCACTACAGAAATCTAACACTCCACCTCTGACAACAGCAATGTCCCCGAAGGAGCTAATAAGGCTAATCGAAGAGAAACACCAACCTGTAGGCAGATGCCCACAATGTTCTGTGAAGATCAAAATCTGCCACTGAAAATTTAACCAAAAAAAGAGAGTGATGCAGTTGAGCTACTGAGTTTTTAGGTCTCCATTCTGACTTAGTTTGGGGAGGTCTCAAAACAAGCAAATGCATATGGTTCTCTTTTCCTACTTCCACTTGAATATTCATCATCAGAAAACCAAACATCTTAAAATAGCTCTTAGAGTTTTCACCAGTCATGCTAACTCTGAATATGTACACTTGAAGTAATACCACAGTCAAGAGGCCATCCACCATGTAGAGAGCATTTTAATAAGGGGTAAATGTTAATGAAAGAAGATAATTCATTCCTAATCTAAACAGTTTTCGTATCTAGGTGAGATACTACACATTATGCTTACAAAGAAATTGATTATAACATTACAAAGCAACAGGAAAAGAAGAAAAACTGTTAGCAGAAATTGTAAATAGATTAAATACAGAAAGAAAAGAAATAACAAAATTAACGTTGAGAAAGTAAGAGTTTGAAGTTGATGGTACTTACCACTCTATAGATATGATTTGTACTATATGTTCATATAATATTATATTATAATAATATGGAATTCCTCACAAAAGAAAAAAATCAGTCAATAAGTACATTTAAGATTTTAATAACATGCCTCACAGATGAAAAAGCTGGGCTGAACAAAAGCTGTAACTCAATAAAAGTGTGTAGTTAATTTTTCATGTCAATTATTGATGTCTTCCTGTTGAATTGACTAAAACTCATTACACAGTGTTCCCAAAAGAAAATGCTGATGAGGTGAAAGACGATCAGTCTTGAGGTTTCATATATCATGCCTATTTAAAACTCTGGTTTCTAATCTTTTTGAACATAGTACAAATAAAATCAAATAAATGGAATATTTTACTCTATAATATAATTTTAAAGCAAAATTTAAATGAATCATAAATGGGAATGTTTCTGTTTTCTCCCAATTCATCATGTCAACTACTTTCTAATATATTACTACTTATCACTTGCAGATATAAAGACAACAATAATATCCTAATTACAAAACACACAAATTGCTACCATTATTCCACTGGAGTGTGCTATTTGTATAATAATAGTTGTCAACCATTCTAGGCTACATTTCAGCCTATATTATAGGCTAAAAAATATGAGGCTGATTTTTATCATTAGTGTAAATTCACATCATTCTTATTAAATGAAAATTTGGCCTTTTGAACAAAACAAGAACACACTTGAAAGAAAACAAAGTTTCAGGTTTTTGATACATTTTATCTTTGAGCTTTTATCATGATTAAGTGTATGGCAGTTCAGGAATTATGTACATGATTCAGACCCATGATGGAGTCAGTCCTGGGGGCTCATCCCAGCCCTGTCATCTGTAAATGGTGTCTGGTTGAATGAGTTCCTTTACCCTCCCTAAACTTCCCTTTCATCAACTGTTAAAAAAGTTTAAAATTAATTACCATTCTGTAGAGCTACTCTTAAAATTAAATGAGATAATAAATGTATTAATCTGATGACAGATATATAAGCATTCAGCAAATGCTACCTATTGTTATTTCTACATTGCCATTATCCTCTACGCTGTTACAATAAAGCTTAAGAGTACATCATTTGATAAACAGGGACTATAAACCTCTTTTCCTTTTTAAAGGACAGCTAAGACCTCAATAGGTCTTAAAACAATCTAAACCAAGTCCGACTTGAAACCAAGTGTAGATTTTGGGAAAGGCTTTGATCAGTTCTGTTTTCACATTTAAGTCACATTCGTAATATTTTTCAAAGTAAGGATTACTAATTGAAACCCAGATTTCTTCTTCTATTTTAAAAATATTCCAATCCTCCATTATTTTTATAAGAGGCAAAATACAGCGAATAAAGTGGCACCAAGGTTTCTTGACTTATAACCCAACTTCCCAGGTTTTTGCCAGAGTCAGAAACTTACATCAATAAAACTGGATATCTTACCTACATTTGTAGTTTGAGCAGAGTTCAAACTTTTGGATTTCACAGACCAGTAATTTTTTTTTATTATTTTGAAAAACATCATAAGCTTGACAACTTTTTATATTTCAATCTTTTAAACAATCAAAAATATAGATTATAAGGATATTTTTAAATAGAGTAATAAAAATAGAGATACTAGGAAAATGTTTTAAACTATCATCTACTATCTAAGGCATATAATTATTTTTTTATTGAGATATAATTGACATATAACATTGTATTAGTTTCAGGTGTACAACACACTGATTCAATGTTTGTATATATTGCAAAATGAGTACCACAATAAGTCTGGTTAACAACCATCACAACACATAGTTACAAACTTTTTTTCTTGTGATGAGAACTTTTAAGATCTACTCTCTTAGCAACTTTCAAATATACAATCCAGTATTATTAACTATTGTCACTACACTGTACCGTATATATCCACGACTTATTTATTTTATAACTGGAAGTTTGTTGTTCTTGACTCCCTTCACAAATTTTGCCCACCCCCCTCCCCCTACCTCTGGCAACCACCAATTTGTTCTCTATACCTATGAACTTGGATTTTTTTTTTTTAAGATTCCACATATAAGTGAGATCATACAGTATTTTTCTTTCTATGTCTGATTTATTTCACTTAGCATAATGCTCTCAGGGTCCATCTATGTTGTCACAAATGGAAAAAATTCTTTTTTATGGCTGAATAATATTCCATTGTATGAATGTATGTATATCTATACCTACACATTTTAAAAGCTTTTAATTAAAGAAAGGATATTTTGACAGTAAAAGAGGAAGGACATATTTTCAGATTAAGGAAAAAAAGTTCCTTCCCAAGGAAGAATAGCTGGCCTCCCTATACTGATGTATATATGCTCTGTGTGTGTATCCTAATTTTTCTCATTTCTCCATGAATTAGTTCTTGGATTTAAATTGGGGAATCTTCAAGTACAAACAAGATACGACAGATTTCAGATTTTATATCATTAATTATATATGCCAGACACTAGCAACACGAACAAGACCCTGTCTCATCGGAACCCATATTCCAGTGGTTAAAGACTGGTAAACAAATTAACAAACGTGTTCAGGTATTCATCAGTGCTAAGAAAAATAAAGCAGGTTAAGAAGACAGAGAGTGATGGAGTGGGAGGGAGGGTGCTCAGAGTCTTCAACCAGGGGACATTTGCCAGAGATCTGAATAAAATGAGGGAGGGAGTCATTTGGATACCATTGGGAATAACAATGGTTAATAGTTACAAAGCATTTACTCCTGCGCCAGTCACTATTCCAACTGCTTCACACAGGTAAATTTGTCTAATTTTCTTAACAACTGTATGTAGGTACTATTATTAGCCCCATTTTACAGATGAAGAAACTGAGGCTCAGAGAGGTTAAGTAACTTGTGCAAGACACACAGCTAGTAAATAGCAGAGCTGAATTGAGAACCCAGAGAATTTGGCTCCAAAGAGTCTTGCTCTTAACCACTATCACTAGGCTCCATTGCCTATCGGGGGAACAGCAAGTACAAAGACCCTAAGATGGTCATGTGCTTGCTTGGCTTGCTCAAGAAATAGCAAGGAGGAGCCAGCGTGGCTGGAGAGGAAGGAGTGAGGGGGATGGGACAGAAGATTAGCTCAGAGAGATGATGATGCAGTGGAGAGCAGAGGGCAGTTTACCACGGGGCCTGGAACAACATGGTAAGGACTTTAGGTTTTATTCTGAGTGAGATGGGCAGCCACTGAACTATTTTGAGCAGAAGAGAGTCAAGATCCAATTTATGTCTTAATAGAATCACTCTGGCTGCTATGCAGAGAATAGACTACTTGGGGCATGGATGAAAGCAGGAGCCGAGTCTAACATATAATGCAATAGCCCCAGAAGAGAGATGACGATGGTTTGCACTGAGGTGATCACTGAGGTGGGGGGATGAGAAGTGCTCAGATTCTGGGTATATCTTTAAAGTAGAGGAGAATTTTGTGATGAATGGGAGATGGGAAGTGAGAGAAACAAAGGAGTCATGGATGACCTCAAGGTTGGAATCTGGGCAACTGTAAGAAAGGAGCTGGCATGGCTCGCATAGGGAAAACTGGGTAAGGAACAGGTTAGGGGAGGAAATTAGGAGTTCAGTTTTGGACACACTAAGTTTAATATGCCTGTTAGACACCCAGGTGAAGCAGCTGGGCACGTGTGTCTGGAGTTCAGGTCTAGATCCACACACTTGGAATGTATCGTTTATAGATGAGACTAAAGCCATGGGACTGCAGATGGAGAAGAGGACTGCATCCTGGGGTGCTCCAGCCTGTCAAGATAGAAGAAATGAGGAGAAACGAAGCAAGAAAGGAGACTGAGAAGGCCGTCGGTCAGGCAAGAGGAAAACCACGAGAGTAGGTGTCCTAGAAGCCAAGGAACGAAGAGTGTTTCAAGAAGTCAGGCATCAATGGTGCAAATGTTGCTGAGTGGTAGAGTGAGGGGTGAGGACAGAGAACTGGCCATTGGACCTAACACCTGGAGGTCATCAGTGACCTCAGCAAGAGCAGTTTCAGTGGGTGAGTGGAGAGAGAGGGAAGAGAGAACGTGGAGATGGTGAGCAATAGACAAGTCCTTCTGATTTTCCTGCAGATGGTATAAAAAAAGCAGAAAAAATGAGGCAACATCTATACGGAGATACCAGGTCTTCAAAGTGTTTGGGGTTTTTTTTGTTTGTTTTTTTAAAACATGAGAGCTATCACAGCATGCGTGTTTGCTGATGAGACTGATCCAGGAGGAGAGAGAGGAGATAACTGCAGGAGGACAGTCCTTGAGGAGGCAGATGGATTAGGATCCAGAGCACAGGTAGTGGGGCTGCTCTTGAGATGAGCACAGGCTGTCCACCAGAACAGGAGAACGAAGAGTGTTGAGGTATGGACACCGGTGGGCTCGCAGCGGGAGTATGAAGTCTACACTGGTGCTGCTGGTGTGCACATAGCACCTGGGAATCTTGTTAAAATGAAGATGCTGATTCAGGAGTCTGTGAGGGGCCTGAGAATCTGCATTTCTAACATGTTCCCAGGTAATGATGACGCTGCTGGTCCCCAGACCACACCTGGGAGTGGCAAGGCCCTAGACTTCGTTTTTCAATTTTTTTCTGATTATAAAAAGAAATATATGTTCATTTTATTAATATGAAAAAGACCACACAACAAAATTCTCCAGAAACATTCACTGTTAATATTTAGATGTATATCTTTACAGACTTTTTAATGTGTTTACATTTTATGTGTTTAATAATAATTACTATTATTTTAGAAAATTAGAATCCCATTGCATCTACTGCTCGCTTTTTTAACAATATAATGAGCATCTTTGAATTTCCTTAAACATTTTAAAGATAATTTCAATGAGATCATAATACACAAACCAATATGGAAAAAAATATATAACTTTATTGAGTTTCTCTACCAAACCACATCTTGCTCTACAGCTCCCATCCCCAGTGATGGCAGGGGAAGATGTTTCTTTTTAAAATGACTTACATGCTACCCTCTATCAGGACTGTATTTTTTTCCTTCCAAAAATCTCCCTTCCCACGCCTTTTGCCCCCAAGATGGCATCTGGGTGCAAGGGAGAGCTTGGCCTGGTGACAGGAGTGGAAGGCCTCTTCTCCCAGTCCAGCCTCTGGGTCCTCGCTGGCCTCCATTGAGAGGCGGTGTCCCTCCTGCTCACCAGGCACCATGCAGTGCTGCCTGCTGTGAAGCAGCTGATTCCAGGTCTCGGTGGGCACATGCCAGCCCTGATATATGTCCTTGGACTTTGCTATTTGCTTCTCATCTCCCCATCCTTCCCCAGGTCTCTTTCTGTTGCTTGTTCTCTCAGCTCTTTATACGCAGCCCTTGGTGGCATGTCGCCAGGCTGTGGGCCCCTGGAGGCACTGTCTCAGGCTGAACACCTAGACATCTGCCCTGCCACTCCCAAGCCCTGAGGACTGTGCCAGGAAAGTAGAGTACTAGTCCTATGTTCTCCAATTCCCCAGGACTTTGAGGTTTTTAACCCCAGGGGGCAATAGGGACGCAGTCCAATCTGAACTTCTGATGCTCTCTGTACCCAGAGAAAGCTACAAGCCTTCCTTCCTTCCTTTGGAAGGGGAGGGGTCCTCCATCAGAGCACATGTCCCCCACCTTCTGGCTTACAGCGAAAGCATACACTCAGACTGCCAAATTTTCCTCCTAACATGGAAAGAGGAGCTTTTGGAATTTAGAAACAAAGCCTGGCTTTTAAGACTATTGTTTCCCCATGGATTAAAAAGAAAAAATCTAATTTGAAATTTAAAGCAGGACAATGTCCCTTTGTCCTCCTCCCATGGTGCAGTATCTCAAAAATATTACTTGGCTATGTGATTTTTAGTGAATGAACAATATTTCATTATGTGGATATATTACAATTTATTTAAACAATTCTCTATGATTGAACACTGTAATTGCAATTTTCTCCATTATAAATAACTGTACTTGTACATAAATCTATGCACATCTAATTACTTCCTAGGTCTATATTCCTGTAAGTGGAATTACAGAGCGAAAGGAAAGGGCATAGACATTTTCAAGGTTTGGGCTACATGCTGCTAGTTTGTCTCCCAGAAAATTTCATACCAGTTTTCAATACAAACTGAGTGACTGAGAGTGGCTATTTCTCCATACACTTCCCACACCGGGTATTATTCTTTTTTTCCCCTCTTTTTAAAAAATTGAGATGAATTTCACATAACGTAAAATCAACCCCTTTAAAGTGAACAATTCTGTGTTGTTTAGTACATTCACAATGTCGTGCTGGTTTTTTTTTAATCTCTGCCATTTGATGGTTGAAAAAATTTCTCTCATTAAAATTGAATTTCCTTAACTACTGGGGATAGTAAACATTTTTCATATACTTGCTGATCAAAGGTTTTTCTTTTGCGAACTACTTGGCCATGTTTTTCTATTTGGATTCTTTTGGCAGTGTTTTATTCAAATATTTAATATTATTTTATACTGACAACACATATAATTCAACTATGTATTCTGACAATTTACCTTTTGACCATAAATTCTGTTTATGGTATCCCCTGATGTATAAAGTTTTAAATACTTCAAGACTCTCCTACATTTCCTTCACATTTTATTTAACTTTCAGCTTATAAGACACCCACTAACTCCAAGATTTGATATCTATATATTTTTCCAGTTCTCTAATGGTTTAATCTTTTACATTTAACTCTCAACCTAGATAGATTTATTTGGTAGGAGAGAGGAAACTACCTCATTGTTTTTCCAAATAGTTACCAACGGTCTCAGCATTGTTTATTAAATGGTCCCTATCAAATAGTAAGGGCAAGTATTCGGGTCTGCTTCTGAAATTTCTATTCTGTTTCATTGACCTAACTGGCCTATATTTGTATTAGTATTACACTGCTAAAATTACTGTAGCAGTTTAAATTTCCATTCTTCTAGAGAAGTTTTTAAATCATTTTGTTCTTTCTTTTAAAAAAAATCCCTGGGAGATAACAATTACCGTATTAGTTAAGATGCTCCAGGTTGCAAAAAATGGAAAGCCCAATTCAAAGAGGCTTAAACAATAAAGGAACTGATTGGTTCTCATAACTGAGTCCAAAGGTAGATAAAATTTCAGGGTTGCTTGAAACAATGGCCCATCGATGTCATTAATAACCCATGTATTTCCATCTCCCATCTTCCAGCTCTGCTATCCATTATGTCAAGTTCACCCTAAAGGCAGGTCTCCTCACGGGTGTAGGATGGCTGCCAGAAGCAACCTGGACCATTATATCCTCACTCACATCTAGCAGAAGACTAGAAGCCACGAGCAAATTGTTTTTTGTGTGTCATTAGCCTGAATCCTATCACCTACCCATTCTTTTATCAATCACAACTAAAAAGGATAGGATCAAAATTATTTGCTTGGATTAACCAGGGGTACCCACAGACCTGGCATGGAATGGATGCTGGGAGACAATCACAATTTTCACTACAATTAGAATTGCTTTAAATGCATTAATTTGAAACGAATTGATTATCTTTATAATATTGAGTCTTTTTATCCAAAGGCATAGCACCTCTCCCCATTTATTCAAGTTTTCTGCTTTTCTAACACGTATTTTAGTAAGGACTTATAGTTTTCTTCACATATATTCTGCACATGCATCTATTTATTCCATAAGTCTGTTTAATTCTAGCTAATTTTTATTTAGGGTTCTATAATAAATGGGATCTTATTTTCTTTTGTATTCTCTACCCAGTTGTATGATTCAGGATTTTCTTTTTTTAAGTTTAAACTAGCTTAAGCAAGCAAGAAAGTTTATTGATTTACATAACTGGAAGTCGGAGGCAGTACCTCCCTCAGACCTAGCAGGAGGCCCCCTGCCCTGGGCCCACACTCTATAGGGTCTCCATATAAAAAGACACAAATAAATAAATTTATTAAAGAATGCATGAGCACCTCTGTTACTCAGGATGTGGTACTTAGAACTGACAAATGTAACCTGTAATGCTGAACATCCACTCTCCCGACTAAAGCTGTTCAGGCCTCTGGAAAATGTTTCTCCACATTTCTTGCCCTGTGTCATCAAAATAAAAACTACTAGGGCCAGCCCGGTGGCACAGCAGGTAAGTTCGTGTGCTATGCTTTGGTGGCCTGAAGTTCACAGGTTCGGATTCTGGGCACAGACATACATACCACTCATCTAGCCATGCCGTGGCAGCATCCCACATACAAAAAAGAGGAAGATTGGCACAGATGTTAGCTCAGGGACAATCTTCCTCACCAAAAAACATCCAAAAAACTACTGCTTATAAATGTTGTACTACTGTGACCTTGGAGACATACTCTGCTTCCAGCTGCTGGGAGGGTCTAAGTGGTGGAAACGCTTAGGTAGAAGAAATGACAAATTAATTACCTTGTCAAATCCTTCCTCCTAGGTAGAATGATGCAATAAATTCTTGCATAATTAAGCATCTTTCTGAAGGTGTTGAGCATCTATCATCTTGCCTCTCTTTGATTTCCACTTTGTGGTTCTAGAGAAATAACTCATATTACTCTTAAATTTGTCAATATGTAGGTATAAATGTCACATACTCAAAGTTCTTTACATTGACAACTAGATCATTTAGGGTTAAAATTAAGAATAACTTTATTTTCAATTATAAGATTAAATTTTCAGAAAATTTTAAGTCTTTGATTTTATTTAAATAATTTTATTAAAACTTTTGATATTCATTAATTATAATTTTTAGTTCATCTTTGAACATTAATATATAATTTTGATTTTATTTTTGAGGAAGATTAGCCCTGACCTGACATCTGCTGCCAATCCTCCTCTTTTTGCTAAGGAAGACTGGCCCTGAGCTGACCTGCATGCCCATCTTCCTCTACTTTATATGTGGGGACACCTGCCACAGCATGGCTTGACAAGGGGTGCATAGATCCACACCCGGGATCTGAACTAACGAACCCCACTGGGCCACCAAAGCAGAGCATGAGAACTTAACCGCTGTGCCACGGGGCCGGCCCCAATTTTCAATATTTTAAAGGGTAAATAACATTTTTAGAAAATATATTAGAACATTTAATCTCTCAATTTTTGCAATTGTGCGAATTTACATTTCTGATTAAGTATATTCAAATTAGATATATTTTTAAATATTTTAGATCATTACTGTGAATAGAACAAAAATTAAGTGAATATCTTTATAATAATAATAGTGATTTTGGTGAAACTAAAGCAAGGAAAATAAGTTTTATAGAATAAATTATAACTCATGTATTATTTTATATTACCGCCCATCCTAAAATTCTGGCCCATCATCAGAACATCCAGGTTTGCATGATAATTATTTAATGAAATCATTTTTATGTTTTGCCAACTTATAGTAACATAGACACCATAGCCTTACAATTTTGATTTACATTTTTTATTTTGTTGTACTGGAAGGTTTATTTATCAATGTGGGGGATAGAACAGACTTTATTTAATAGGTTAATTTAAAACTCGACATGAAAACATATGGTTTGTGGGCCTCCATTCTTACTCTTTCCCAACCCTGCAACGATTAGGGGAATTACCTGGTCTTGAGTCTTACGTGGCCTATTCACGGCCAGATCCAGGGATCAAAGGATGCTGTTATGGTAGGAGGCTGCTGACAGTCCAGTCATATCCCAGCCCAGCAACCCTAGTAGAAAGCGGGCTTCTATCTCTCAGTGTTTCCTACTAGTCCTGCTTGGATCACATGCTCATCTCCCAGACGAATCATGGTACCCAGGGAGTGTGGGGCCATGACCAGACCAGCAGTATCTCATGCCCTCCCCTGTATCTGGGAGCTGGTAGGGGCACATGGAGTGGAGAAGGGGTGGTTCCCTAAAGAAAAGATGCTGGCAGTTAACAAAATTAAGTCCATTACATTGGAACCTATAATAGGTACTTAATTTTGCAAATTCATTTTATATCTTCCCTCTTATTGAACTCTCTTATTAATTCTAGCTGTTTTTTGTGGGTTTTCTAAGTAGACAATGCTATAAAATGCAAATAATGATAATCCTGTCTCCTGCTTTACAAATTTATTTATTATTATTCCTTTTGCTTTTCTTATTGTATTGACTCAAACTCTCAAAGCAGAGTTCAGTGGTGGTGACGGCAGATATCCTTATCTTGTTCCTACCTTGACCCAGATTTGCCTTTAGCATTTCATCATTAAATGTCTTTTTGATGTTGGCTTAATATAGATATTCTTTGCCCTTTCCACGTGAGGTCTTTCCAGAACGATATGGCCAGTTCTCCCTGGCAAGTTTTGGGGAACATGGGTCTGCACCATCGCGGCCAATGCCACTGTACACAAATAAGCCAAGAAAAGAAAATAACTCCCAACTGGATAAACAAATTGCTCGAACTTCAGAGTCACTGCTAATCGTGTGACTTTGCATGACTGAATCCCTGCTATACTCCTGCAAGCCCGAGACAATCCAGGAGCGAGGGTGTCCAGACACCAAATGCTGGTCATAAATTTCATCTTCTATTTGTCTGTTCCTTTGTTATTTTTAGTGGGGAATAGTAGAAACTTATAGCAGGTACATAAATAAGGATTTAGGCTTTTGTGAGAGAGGGCTCATTAGATTTTAAGATTTATGGCCTATGTTTTATGCACTTTTTGTGCACTTTATTTCATAACAACAAAAGAAATTTAACATAAAATGGTGCTTACCAACGAGGTGAAAAGCTGTTACTACTAGTCAGGAGAACGGGTGGCCAGAAATGGCTTTGTGAGTCACAGCCAAATAAGGTCATTAAATGAATTCTGACCAGGCAGGGACGGTGTCTATTTCATTCACCATTGTAACATCACCACGGACTGGTACTTAGTAAGTTCAGTAAACATCCGATAAATTAAATTGATTCAAAGATGTATAGAACAGTTTCCTGAAGTTAGGTTTTTGGAAAACAGGTATTGCAGAATTCAGATTATATATAATTTTAAGAAGTTAACAGAAAATTAATATTTATCTGTGGCCTGACAGAAAGTAATGCTTACAGTGCTAGGAATTTTCTGATTTAAATCTGCGACTGCTGTAAGTAGTAGGTATTATCATCTATGTTCAGCCTATCCAGGTGTTCAGAGAGGTTAAGGAACTTGCACAAGGTCACAAAGCCGCACTTCAAATCTACTCCCTCACTCCACTCTAGCGTGCTACATGCTACCTTCCCTAACACATAAAACGAGGCTTGTATTTCTCCCTGACCATCCAATCTAAAGCGCCCTGCCTCACTTCCTCTCTTTCATCATCCTATTTCCTTGTCAGTATTCATGATTATCTTGTTTATTTGTTTACTTGTTAATTATCTTACTCCCTTGAGAGACGTTAGTGCTATGAGAGTAGGTAATTTATCCAGCTTGTTCACAGACATATCCGGGTGCCTAGAACATAAAAGGTGCTCAATAAATATTTATTCAATGCAGTGAATGAATGAACTGACTCAAGTACTTTCTGTAATGCTAGAGGAAGGTTAACCTAAGTAAAGAGAACTTATACAGGGTCACCAAGTAATGAAGAGAACTAGCAGCCCAGAATTTAAGAGCTCATGCTTACTTTGTTCCAATCTCATACTCCTTGATTAAAATCCTACTCTTACTGTTTTCAATTATGGGGCTATTCTTATGCAAGTTACGTCATGATCAAACTACATTCTCTTTCAAATCCTTTCCATTAAATGCTTTTTATTTTTTCCAGAATTACAAGCACACAAGGAATACAAGAGGGTCCATCACCCTGTCCATTATCAGCATCCAAGCAAAGCCCGGCCCAGAAAACACAAAACATCTCAGATGCATGTAAAAGTGTTGTTTCCAACAGTTAGTTCAACTGTTTTAAGTGCCCGGAGCTAAGGACCTTGAAGTTGCGGGTTTGGGCCACAGCCTTGTTTCATTCTGTAGGAGCAACAGAGTACAGCCAGCCAACCATCTTGAAAATACATTTCCTTTGTCATTATAAACACTACAGGAAATAAATCAGACGGATTAGAAAAAAACCTCGTTACTATTGAATAAACAACTCAAGGTACATGCTCTACCCATAATATAGCAATCATTTAAAAAAGTGTTTATTGGGAGTTTTCAATGGCAGAATAAATGCTTTGGTTTGTCATGATAAAAAGACATATAATAACTGTATATCCACTCCAACAATAGGAAATTAGTTTTTAAAAAAAAAAACATAATGGAGTTTTACATGACCAATAAAAATCCTGTTTTAGAAGAATACTTAAGAAGTGGGAAATGTTTTCAGTTTATCTTTGTATCAGTCATCCTGCCAGGAAATAGATGGCACATTCAAATGGGGTAATTGAGAAGAGTGACTATTTACAAAGGATTGGGCGGGGATAACGGAAACCAAGAGAGATGGTGAAGCACCCCAGGGCTAGCAGGGAGAGAGCAATTACCTGAGCAAATCACAGTAACACCTGTAGCTGTAGAGGAAGGCCTCAGGACAGGAGCCATGGTCTCAGGGAGAAGAATGATGCCTCTTCCAACCCACAGCCTGGCAAGGAGGGATCTGGGGAATAAATACCCAAGGCTTTCTATGCTCCCACTGTCTCATCTCCTATCAGTGGCTTCCATTGGCAGAACCCAACTGGAAGACAGAGGGCAAGGGCGCCCATTGATGGAGTCCACAGAGGTGAGCCTCGCAGAACAGAGCTGGGTGGAGGAGGGTGGAGTGTGGATCTGGAGGGATGAATGGAGAATATCTAGCACAATATTTAGTGAAGAATCAGCTTGCAACACAGTATTACAATATAATTCCAAAGTTAACTATATACATATATGTCACAGGTCAGGTTCCCTGGCAAACAGACTGAGATTTGCATGCAGGAAGTTTGTTGTGGGGTGCTCTTGGGAACCAGGCCTGTGAATAGGGAGGGAAGTAGGAGAGGCTGAACTATGATACAGTTACAACAGAAGACTTGGCCATTCCTACATGGAGCTCTGGAGTTGGGATGGCCCTTCAGGGCTGTCTCAATTGGGGCAAGAAGGCCAGGCTTTGGTATCCCCTCAACAACCAATTATTGGATGTAGGCTGCCCCATGAGGCCAAGGGCAATGACTAGATAGAGCATTAGCTAATACTCCTGGCACTGAGTGACTGAGTGAATTATCATGAAGAGGTTTCAGGACGGGGGGCACACCACACTGTCCACCAAGATGTCAGTTAACAATGTCTGACTCTAGGCAATAGAATTATGATTTTTTCCTGCTTTGTTTTTTTTATAGACTTTTCTGTTGTTCCAAATGTCTAAAATGAGTATTATATTAATTAGGATACAGAGCAATTCAGATGCTGTGACAGAGAGACTTAAATAGTGGCTTGAAAGAGTTACAGTTTATTTGTCTGTCCTGCAAAGTCTAGACAAGCAATGCTCAGCTGGTATGACCACTCAACAACCATCAGAGACACTTGGTCCTTCTAACTGGTTGCTCTGCTACCCTCAATATATGGCTTCCATCTCATGGTCCAAGATGGCTGCTCCAGCTCCTATCTTCACATTCACATTCCAGCAGGGAGAGGGAAAGAAGGCAGTGGAGGGCATGCTCCTTCCCTTTAGGAGTACAACCCAGACATTGTGCACTTTCATTCACATCCCTTTGGCCAGATTTATTTCTACGGCCACATTAACTTCAAACAGGCTGAGAAATATGGTCTTTATGCTAGGGGGCCATGTGTACAGTTTAAATTTAGGACTTCTATTACTAAAGAAAGAAGGAAACAGCTAGATATTAGGAGACAACTGGGAGTCTCTATCACAATATGTATTTGTTTGATAGACAGTAAATTTACAGTAAAAAAAATAATAGTTGTTGTTTGGTAATTTGCATACTCCTAGAAGACTTAGAACAAATATTTTTCTTCCCTTGTAATTCCCACTGGGATGCAGATACATGTGAGAGAAGATCGGCGCCCCTGGCTATACATTCCATAGGATGGTATAAGGACTGAATTCATAGGTTACTGTTACAACATCTGTTAATACTTCAGTACAGTCAGTGTGATATTAAAGGTGCCAGTTAGTTTAACTTTTAATGCTGGAAGTGGTCAGGTAACTTGCTGTCAAGAATCACAGTCCAGGGGCCAGCCCCGTCGCCAAATAGTTAAGTTCATGCACTCCGCTTCGGCAGCCCAGGGTTTCGCTGGTTTGGATCCTGGGTGCAGACATGGCATCACTCACCAGGCCATGTTGAGGCGGTGTCCCACATGCCACAACTAGAAGGACCCACAACTAAAATATACAACTATGTACTGGGGGGATTTAGGGAGAAAAAGCAGAAAGGAAAAAAAAGAGAGAGAGAAGACTGGCAACAGTTGTTAGCTCAGGTACTAATCTTTAAAAAAAAAAAAAGAATCACAGTCCAGAGCAGTCAGTTGGCATTACCTAAAAAAGGCAACATTCCGGAGGCAGCTTCTACAAATCCTTCTGACATTCGGATCAATAAATGACACTTTGCTAACTAGTATGCTACTTTATCAAAAATAGGTTTTCAGTGGCAAATTAGTGACTTATTAATTGGCATGGTAAATATTCAAATTAGATTACCACTGTTGAAATTAACAGTATTCAAAATATGTGGATTGGCTCAAATAATTTAGAAACATTCCTCAATCCTTGTGCACACATAGTATAAGGATCCAGCAAATTGTAACATGTAATCTCAGGGATGACATTAGGGGTTTGATTTTCTAGTTGGTTCCACATCTAGATACAGGTTTCAGAAGTGTTCTGACTGTGTGATTTTTCTTGCCCCAAAAATGTCATGAGTGTCTGCAATGAATTTTGCATACAAGATGAAGTCGAAGCACTTAAAAGAACACAGCAGTGGGATTCCACTGGGCTTACAGAAAGTTTGAGCCAACTGCTTTGGGCCACTTGCAAATGAGTGCTTGATTAATAAATGCCTATATGTGTGCCTAAATTTTGCCTGAAATCTTCTTTTATTATTACCTGGTAGCAGTTTTGTGAGAGAGCAGCTAACGATACCTCCTCTTTGATAGCTATTATTACTCACCAAAAAGAACCTATGAATCATGCACATCTAAATTGGCGTAGGTTCAATTTGCAACCTGCATCAAAAGAGAGGATATTATTCTTATCCTTCCAGGACAATCAGTTTATTCAGAATTGATTTACAGGAATATTTTCTCATTCTATTTCTAGGAGTAAATATATCAATTTTTTCATGGAAAAATTCCTCCCTTTCACTCTACTTTATTAATTCATTCATTATAATAAACTTGTAGTGTCAGCCAATCAATGTTCTTCATCAAGTGTCAGCAAACTATAGCCCACAGGCAAAAATCTGGCCTGCCATCTGTTTTTGTACAGCCCACGAGCTAAGAATGGTTTCTACGTATTAAAATGGTTAGGAAAAATGAAAAGAATAATGTTCATGATACATGAAAATTATAGGAAATTTAGATTTCAGTGTCTGTAAATAAGTTTTATTGGAACACAGCTTTGTTCATTTGCTTACACACTGTCTATGGTTGCATTTGTGCCATGACAGCAGAGTTGAGTAGTTGTGACAGAGACTATTTGGCCTATGAACTCTAAAGCATTTGCTATATGGTCCTTTACAGAAAAGAAATTCGCTGAACCCCTTCTCTTGATGACGGGGATATCACTGAACAAGTCAGGATATAGGTTCGATTCTCATGGAGCTTAGACTCTGGAGAAAGATTGAGAATAAACAAATAAACACAAAAATATCCAATGGCAATAAGTGCTGGGGTGAAAGCAAGGGGGATGTGATAGGGAGTCACATCAGGCCTACTTAGATGGAGGCTCCACAAAGTCTTCACTGAGGAAGTGAGATTTGAGTGGAGAACTGAATGACAAGGAGACAGCTGTGTGAAGATGGGGACTCCCCAAGCTTGGAGTATTAGGGGAGTAAAAAGATAGAGCAGGTGCATGGCCAATAGGAGAAGAATGATAGAAAAATATATATACTCCTCATGCCCCTACAGATTGTCAGGGACAACAAGACTCTCCCTGGAACTTCGTGACAGCAGCTGAAGAGTCATTAATAACCACTTGGTTAATGTAAAAGAAACAGCGTCAAAGGACAGACAGGCTGAGAGACTGCACCATTTCCCTTGGTTCACATCCCCAGAAGAGGCAGCAACTAATCTACAAAATTCCCTCTCTCCTCCTACTTTTCATCTCTAAAGTATCTGAGAAAAGATCTGAGTAACTGAATAGAAATCAGTCAAGGTAACATGTAAACCTCGCAATATGCAAGGTCCACAAGCTACAAACTGTAGACATAGGACCTTGAGAGATGACCTCAGTTCAATTTCCCCCACCTCCCCTCCCCTCTCCACTCATCCTCATACTGCTCCTACTCCAAGTGTGGAAGCTAACTTTGTCTCCACGTCCATTCACTGTCATGCGTTCTACATCCCGTTGTGTGGTTGATGATTTAGGGAGACGAAGGAAATTCAACCCAGGCCATCACACCAGTTGCTACAAATGTGTTCACATAAAGGCACGTGATCACACTGTTAAACAACTTCAATTTCAAAAGCTTTGCCCAAAGCACCTGACTTTGTGTTACCCATTGCAAGCATTTATATATATTTTTAATGACTACGGTTAGAGGGAACATGAATTTTTAAAACCAATATTTCAATTAGTGCAGGCAAAGAACTCAGCACCTTTTGAAAGAAAAACAAGCCTCTTAGAAGAGGAGAAAGACATGTAATTAGAAATGTATTAAGGTCTAAAAAGCTGTTTTTAACTTGTTTCCTAAGAAACCAAAAATAGAACTGACAAGTACAACTTCCAAAGAAGCTTAGATCTACTTACTCTATTATTAAATTTTCCAGTTCAAAATTTTTAGAATCACTAATTTAAGGGGTGAAAAAAGCTCTTACAAGAAATAAAATGAAGTTCCCCAATTAATTTTGTTTGTAATTCTTCTACTAGTGAAAACCAGCCTTCGTGAACAAAGAAACTGCCAAGGTTGCTCTCAGCCAGGTTAATAATGTGTTCAGCAACAAACACCACATTGTAATTCTTATATAACCACAAATGAGAACAAGATAGTCTGCTAAATTTGTGCAAATCATAACTTTCTGGCAACTGAATTTATTTAACAAAAAATATGTAGTCATTCAGTCATCAGGAATTAAAACTCTTAGTAGAAAAACAACAGTTAACTCATTCCTCTATAACCTTCCCTTATTCCACTCGATATCTTCAGTATGTGAGGAAATCTGAGACTGAAAACTGAGCTCATGCATTTATTTTTAAAGCCCTTCTAAGTAGTTTTATGAGGTTGAAAGGGTCCATATTTGGAACTGAACTGAGCAGAAGTGAAGGAAGTCCAGCAGGAAACTTTGGGAATATGCAATCAACTCAAAAGCCAGCATGTGCAGCCTCGCATACTCCCACCATTCCCCCCACTGATAGGTTATAGGAAGTGCAGTAAAAGGTTAGCCATGAGAGAGAACCCTCCTCCCATCTTTGACTGCGTAAATACGTTCCATTCCAGGAGACCCAGGGCTTCAGAGAAAAAGGTCAAGAGACCAAGAGTATAAAGCGTATCCTCCTTCCTTTTGCCTAACCAAATCATAGCCTGTCTTTCTCAAGTTCTGTATTCTTTATGAAGCCATATTCATAATCCCTGCCCTCAAGACTTTTCACAGTCTAGCCAGAGATGTGAACATGCTTCCAACCATCTAAAAGATTATGTCTTCTCTGTGATTAAAAAAAAAAGTTTCAATAAAGCATAACAGGATTTGGGTGTAAAAGTTGTCCTATTACCTAGAATTGACAACCAAATATCATTAAGTATCATCAAATTCTAAAAGGAGGAATGAACAATTGGAGCCAGATTCCTCCTTGGGGCTTCTTAGGAGGAGGATGAGCAGCGGCACCCCCACCCCACCCCACCCCAGCTTTAAAAGAATATGAGAAGGGGAGGCAAGTCATAGGCCCCTGCAAGGGCAGCCTCATAAGTGCCGTGTTCTTGGGGAATATAGACTACCTTGCTTAGCAATGAACAAACACTTCTAAGAATATAAAAACCGATTGCTGATTCAGAAGTCAGATATAACTATACTGGGGAAAAGAGGGAAGGAGAGTGTGGTACAAGTAGTATAAGAGAGTTCCATCTTTATCTGTCACACGTAAAGTCAATAAATTCATCTATCATAATAGAAAGTCAATAGAGAATATCTAAAAATAATGATATATAAAATACTTGTTTAAGTATATTATTTTGAAATTGGGAGGAATGCACAAAGAAATCGCTAAAACAATTGTTGAAGAGTGGGATGGGATGGGCTGGAGAGGGGAGGCTGCTGTTTGACTTTTTAGCAGCATTTGAACACATACAGGTATTATTTTCTTAGAAAACAAAATCAACTTATAAAAATAGAAGGCGATGTTTTTCTTTAGGAAAAAAAACTAATAATTTTTGTGGACCTTTCCTGTGTGCTGTTTGTCAAAAGTGTCTACAGTAACATGAACATAGCTAGTAGATCATAGCTAGTCTAAAACCAAATTCCTACATGTTGAAGATTGTTTCTTGAGGATTCTGATATGGAAACCAAATAAAGGTGAGTATATGCGTACGTAGGTCAGAAATGTCCATAGATTGGAAATTGAAGTGGGTGGGGGGAGGGGAAGGCTCTCATGGGCATGCCCCAAAAGTTACCAAAACAAATAAAAACCAGGCAGATCCAACAAAGTAGAGAAGAATAACATACAGGGACACAAGAACTCAAGAACACAGTGGCCATGTGTTGTTGGCACAAATGGTGCTACACATGTTAATTGGCCCTGAAAGATTCATTGCTGAAATTATAGACTAGAGTTGTCAAGAAAAGGGTAACCTCTGCTAAATAGCTTCCAATGTGGGGAAAAAAGTAAGGGATGAGTGTAATATACTTTAGAAAGAATACCATCTAAAATGATTTTTAGGGACCAATCCCATGGTGTGGTGGTTAAGTTTGGCATGCTGCACTTCAGTGGCCTGGGTTCGCAGGTTCGTCAGCCATGCTGTGGTGGCGACCCACATATAAAGTGGAGGGAGATTGGCACATATGTTAGCTCAGGGCTAATCTTCTTCAACAAAAAAAAATAATAAATAAAAAATAAAATGATTTAGGTAAAAAATATTCTTCTGTAACATTCCTAGTTGGTTCTTGAGGCAGGAAAATCAAGTTTTACAAATCCCAATAATTTTAAAGGAAAAGAAATTGGTGCCCAAAACAAGGCTTTGGCTCTTCTGACCAGTGTTTCACCTTGGTTGCCCATTTTATATGCCGTTTAAATGAGTGCATGCAACACAAATTTTGCCTTTGTCATCCTGAGCTATCGAGAAAATGGCAATACTTAAAATTTTATTTCTAATAGTTATAGACACAGCCAGACTACAATTAATGTAATATCTATAATAATCATCCTCCACATTACTAGTGTCTTATCCATTTTACATTTTCCCAAGAGATACTTTATATTCATTTTCACAGATCCTCCTCTTTATTAAACTCACTGAGTTTCTTAGTTTAATTCAATGATTACCATATATGTATTTTAAAATAACTCAGCACATATATAAATATAATTGACTCTACTACACTTGTCTAAATATTACCCTAGTAATGTCTAAAATTATATTAATAATGCTTCCCTTGGTAATATCCAATTACTTTTTATGGTCCCTAATTCAACATTCATGTTGCTTTCTTCCTTTATTGGACAATTTTATTTCCTTTATTGGATATTGCTTTATTTTTCCTTTATTTATTCCTTTATTCTGATGTAGCAGATTTGACAGTGGTTTTGTCTGGGGCATTTTTTAATGGAGCCAATGGCAAAGTGGACATTTTGACAGAAGAGTTTTGAGAATTCTATATCAAATAGAAACAATTTTTATTATAAATTACAGTAATACTATGGGTGAAGAAATGCAATAGAGTGAGGCTCTGGGATGGCATGGGGCCCAGGAACAGGATGAAGATTTCTTTTTTGCACATTTTATAATAATTTTTTAAAGTTGGCTTGCTATGTAGATCTTATCAAAATATTCCAGACTCAAAACAATTACATCAGAAAAAACTGATAAAAGGCCAGTTAGCCATTACTCTGACTTTCTTTAGGTATCTCCTGTCCAACTCTCTTCCCACTGTATTCTTCATGACAATCTGAAGTATTGTAAATAAAATTATGGACATCACGATATTTTACCCAAATACTGCAGAAAATAAATACATTTTCTTACATAACCATGATGCTACTATCACACCTAACAAATTTAGCACTAATTCCTTAATGTTCTTTAATACCCAGGCCAACAGTCTCCCAAATGTCTTTTACATCTGGTTTGTCCAAATCAGGTAAAAAAAATCAGTCAGGGTCTATATTTATGACAGAACTATAAAAAATATTACAACTGTGAAATCTAGATGTAGGTGTTCATTATGCTATTCCCTCACTTTTCTATACACTTGAAAATTGGTATAATACAATGTCCAAAAGAATTACATCATTCTATCTTTGTAAATATGTCTATGTATGCGAAAGAAGAGGGAAGTTCCTAAATCAAGCTACTGAGCTCTGTCCTGTTCAATGTTGTCATCAATTATTTGGACAATAATATATAAAAGATGTTTATCACATTTCTCAATTGATGAGCTGGGAGGAATAATGAATATGTTAGATAAGTGAATCAAGATCCAAAAATGTTTTGACAAACCAAATAGAATAAGACCTGGTAAAGAAATGAGTAGTGGTACATTGGATGTATTTTTGTGTTCAACAAGAGCTGGAAGCAGAAGGTCACAGGTCAATATACGTAGTAACGAAGAAGGGACCTAAGGAATTACTATCCAGCTTTTGCGATGACTAGAACGAATGGAATTGTCAGAAGCATTAAAAAAAAAATAGGGTCCCTTAAAAAGAGGGGTTGCTGCCTTCCCTGCCTGTGAGCTGCACCTGTCAGCTTTGGCAGATGTGCATTATCATGGGTACTGGGATGGTAAATGTGAAACTAGGAAAGGAGAGGGGGTGGTATAGAAGGTAGTGGTACAAAAGGCAAATTGCTGTAAAATCTTGATTTAAGTTTCCAATGCTATGGAACACAGAGACGATATTACTCATCTTTGTATCCACAGTTCCCAATACTCTGCCAGACATACAGTAGATATTTCACAATGGAATGAATGAATGTTTGCCTACAGGATACAGGCAATAATCAATGCATCAGCTCATGTATCAAAGACTTTACATAGCCCTTTGGATGCTCTAAGGCAATAACGTGGCCACATGGAGTATACACATCTTGATCTCCTTGGCTGGCCAATCAGACAGCATGATGTCAATAACTAAAGCTACATCCAGATAAGAACAATAACAATGAGGCACCACTGGACCAACGGATCAAGTTCTAATTTTTCTGGACAACTGTCTAAACTGGAATATAAAGCTGAAAACTTCTCAGAACAGAGGGTCATATGAGCCTCTTTTGGTGTAGTAAGGCATTGTGTTTTCTGCTACAACTTAGGCTGGGTGGTTCTAACTCAATATCCTTATGTGGGTTCCAAGGATTTTTGGAGAGATAATCCGCAAAATGGCCAGTAATTGTCAATAAAGAGCAACTTGGGTTTCCGGCCAGAAGATTCCTTCATCCAGGGGTCAAGGTGCATTAGCTTTCCCTTGCGGTCGGGGAGGGAAGAAGACTGGTTCAGAGAGCTCTCCTGGTCTTAAGCCTCCTTTCCAGCCTGAGGCACCAGTGATCAGATCTGACACAGCTCTGTGAACCATCTTATCATGGACGGGGCATGGTGATACCTGGCATTGCCTTCAAGCATAGTTTCCTTCTGCCTCAAGTCCTAGAGGACTTTTGTTGTCTCTAAAGTTTAAGAGTGTGTGTGTGTGATGACTTCTCAAGTCCTTCCTAGATCTAAAATTTTAAGACGATTGTTTTGAAAGTACTAACTAACAATGGATTTCCAGCTTTGGAATTTGTGACTAGCAGTATTCCAAACATATTCGCAATTGCAGAAAATAAGGCAGAGGACTGTAAAGGGAGATGCAAAACCAAAAAGATAAATGTGAGTGAAATAAATATATAAATTTCAAACCACTAAAGGCAATATTATTTAACCTGCCTAGTCTATAAAGTGTCTCCAAGACAGCTAGTTGGAAAGTAAAGCTGTTTGCCAGGAGGGGAATCTCAAAAGGACAGACATAGGGTCCCAAATGCCCCTAGTTTCCATTTATATTGATTAATTTATCTTAACTTCTCTTTAATCCATTTATATTTTCAGTTTATATTATCCCTTTGCCAAATCTCTTTTTTATTATATTTTCTGCAGTCTTCACGAGTGCCTACTGCCAATGCCACCCATTGCAAAGGCCTTCCAACAAGTGTTTCTGCCTCCGGTCTTTGTCATTTCAATTAACCCTGAACATTCTATTAATGACTCTCCCTAAATCATCATTATGATTGGGTCCTTAGCCCCCCAGCTCAAAGCCTTCTTCAACAGCTCCTTGAATTCCTTGGTACACAAGGAATTAAGTCAAAACAAAAGCCTGGCAGTTAAATCCTTACCAATCTCGCTGTGGCTCATTTTCATAATCCCTCCTACACGAGAAGTCTCAACGCTACACAGTCCGAACTATTCCCCTGTTCCCACGTGCTCTGTGGTCCACTTCTGGCAGCTGCACCTTGGCCTACGCCACCATGTCTTTTATGGAGCCCCCTCCTTCACTCTCCTCTGAATATCCAAATTCTCTCCACCCCTAAAACCCAAGCCAGGCTCCATGGTTTTAACTTCTTCAGCCAATAGCTATCCTGTGGTCTTTTGAGGTTCCACCACACTTCTTTACCATTTGACAGAATACTCCCTATACTGGTAATTAACTTTCACAGGCATAGGTTTTACCGCCTCAGGTAGATTGCAGTCTCCTCAAGGTCAAGGGCTTTATTCTATTTTTTTTTTTTTTTAATTTCCCAAAGTCTCTAGAACAGCGTATCACGTGGCAGATGCTCAACAAATATGGAACACTCAATGAATGATTCCAAACATATGTGAACCACTGCTTTTTGTCTGTAATTATTTTGTCTGAAAACACCATCAAACTTCAGGATTTTCCCTCTAGCTTCATCATGCCATGAATGTTAGTTTCTCAATTAAAAAAAATAATGCAATCCTCAAGTGTGCCCGCTGCTGATCAATAGAGGGTCTCAGAGACAGAACCTGGTAAACAATACCCTCCTGTAGCATTTAATAAGGGTGAGTCACTTTAAACTAGACAAGAAAGCATTACATCTCAAAAATTGTCTCCTCCCACTGTGACTGAAAAGGAAACACTCATTGACTTTAGACATAGTAAACCAAAAGCACATACTCATAAATCAGAGGTAATTCTCATATATGGGCATGACTAGTCTCAACATGTTATTTGGCTGGTCAATATCATCCCTACTCAAAATGTGATCCATGGACAAGCAAATCCACATTGCTTGTTAGCTTGTTAGAAATCTAGGGGTCGGCCTGGTGGCGCAGTGGTTAAGTGTGCACGTTCTGATTTGGCGGCCTGGGGTTCGATGTTTCGGATCCCTGGTGCGGACACAGCACTTCTTGGCAAGCCATGCTGTGGCAGGCGTCCCACATATAAAGTAGAGGAAGATGGGCACAGATGTTAGCTCAGGGCCAGTCTTCCTCAGCAAAAAGAGGGGGATTGGCGGCAGATGGTAGCTCAGGGCTAATTTTCTTCAAAAAAAAAAAAAAAGTAAAGTATTGGGCTCCACCTCAAACTTACTGAATGAGGATTCTGCCCTTTAACAAAATCCCTAAGTGACCTAAAACGCACTGGACAACCTCAAAATGGGCATAGCTGATTGCACAGGAGTTTTTTTAATGTAGGTGCCAGTGAGTATAGGATTTTTACCCTTTCAAAATAGCCTACACTTAAAAATAGTTCAACACTTGCTGGCCCCCATCCCCAGGGTTTCTGATTCAATAGGTCTGGGGTGGGACCTGAGAATGTGCATTTCTGACAAACTTCCAGGTGATGCCAATGGTGATGCTGCTGGTCCAGGAACCACAACCACTGGCTTATACCATTACACATGCTGCATATTCTGGGAATTTTGTTCAAGCGCACACCCAGCAGAAAGGAGAACACTGAGCTAGTAAAGAGGGAAGACAAAAAGAACTGGCATGAAAATGTTTCATTTGTGTTACAGGAAGATAGCTGTTAACACTCTTTTGTACACGATGGGATAAAAATAGCTGAAGAAATTACTATAGCAACAGCTATGTTATCCTCAAGGTCTTTCTCTACTTACATTCTTCACAAAAGGAAACCCATCTTACAGAAATTCTATTTCCACATTGAGACTCAGCAGAAACAAAAACCATGGGAAACACATCCCATTCATTAGACACTACGAGATAACAACACAGATTTAAGATGGATTTGAAAAGACTCTCTGAAGCCTAGATCTGGATTATTTGGTCAAGCATTGCAACAAAAATAAGAGTTTTTATCTATATGGCTCTATAACAAGAAGAAAAGGAGAGATGAGAAATGTTGAGAATACTTATTATAAATTTTTAAATTTTTAAAAAATCCCGAAAAGCTCCTTTTTTAAAATAAAGACTCTCAAAATTATAAATAAAATATATATATAAACCAAAGAGCTCCACCTAGAGTTTGAAAAAAGGGTTCTACACACACACATAAATACAAATAACAAAGCACTATTTACCCATACCTTACCTATACTCCTGTTGATGTTGAAAATACATATTTTTACAAAATCTTCATAAAAAGGATAACTTTCTAAAGTGCGAAATACCGTAAATTAAAGGAGAGCTGTTTTCATAATGCTGTTTGTAACCTATTTTGCTTCTAAAAATTTGGCAATTATATTTGTCACTGAAGGATTTAGAAACCATTATTTTAATTACTAAAATTATTAAAAAGTTGGGATAATGTTTAAAGCATCTTGGAGAAAAGAGGTTAAAAACTGATTCTTTCCTGAACTTGCTGTAAGACCTTGAGCAACTCATCTTCCAGCCCTGAGTTTTCTCATCAATAGGGGCTGGACAAGATCAGTGGTTCTCAGCCCTGGCTGCACAGTGGGACCACAAGGAGTGACAGAAATAAAGGGATGCCTGGATGCCATCCCCCAGAGGTTCTGATTTACTTGTTCCGCTGTGGGCCCCAACCTAGTTGCCGTGAAAAAGCTCCCCTAGTGAGTCTAATATGCAGATTGGCTGCCTCGGATCAGATGATCTCCAAGCTCGCTTCCACCCTCATGTCCATTGCTCTAGTTAGCGGTTCTCAAGCTTTAAGTACTTCAGAGTCACCTGGAAGGCTTGTTAAAACAGATTGCTGGACCCATCGCCAGGGCTTCAGATTCAGTTGGGGCTCAAGAATTTGCATTTCCAACAAGTCACCAGATAATGCTGATGTTACTGGTCCAGGGTCAGACTTTGAGAATCACTGTTCTAGATGATGACCTCAAAATGACAGTTTCCAAATTCCCCAAATTATTCGTACTCTACTTTATCAGGCCACAGTATGATATTGTTAATTAGCCTCCCTGATTCTAATCTCTCTTCCTCCAGTTCTTAGCCCATACTACCAACACAGTTAATATCCTAACCCACAAATCCTGTGTCACTCCCTGGCCTGAAACTTTTCAACGACTCCCCAGTGCTGACAGAATAAAGGACAAACTAACATAACGTGCAAGGCTTTCAAATTTGACCCCAAACTACCTTTCCAGCCTCAATTTCCAATAGCCCCTGTCATTTGCCTATGCTCCAGTCACTTGTCCCCAAACACATAACAGAGGCTCTTTCAGCTCAGTGCCTTTGTACCTGATATTGTCTTCTCCTGGAACGTCCTTATCCTGCCTTCTCTTTCTGACATACATTCACCATTCATTCTGTTTGTCAGGTTCAGTGCTAGGCTTTGGGACTTCAAGGAAGAACAGGACAGACAATCCCCTCCCTTAAGGTGTCTTCAGAGGTGTGGTAGACATTGTTGAGCAATGCACTCAACGTCAGTCTTAATTATCCCCTTCTCCTTCACTTTATTGTATATATTTTTCATTTTCTGTATATAGTCATGTACTGCATAATGATGTCTTGATCAACAATGGATCACATATGTGACAGTGATCCCATGAGATTAGTACCATATAACCTAGGTGTGTAGTAGGCTATGCCAACTAGGTTTGCCTAAGTATACTCTATGATGATTGCACAAGAATGAAATCGCCTACAATGCATTTCTCAGAACATATCCCCCTTGTTAAGTGATATATGATTGTATTATTATTATCATGGGTTTTTTTTTAAAGAATGGCACCTGAGCTAACATCTGTTGCCAGTCTTTTTTTTTTCCTCTTTCTCCCCAAAGCCCCCCAAAACATGGTTGTATATTCTAGTCATAGGTCCTTCTAGTTGTGGCATGTGGAACGCTGCCTCAGCATGGCCTAATGAGCAGTGCCATGTCTGCATCCAGGATGCGAACCAGAGAAACCCTGGGCCTGAAGCAGAGAGCAGGAACTTAACCACTCAGCCATGGCCACGGGCCGGACCCATATTATGATGTTTTGATATCTTAAAGAATCTTTCTGGGTGGGGAGAGACTGCCCCTCCTGGGGGCTAGCCAATTCTTAGAGACAGCAAAGAGCTCAGCCCTGAGCCTGCCTTTAATATGCAAACTAACCAATCCAGAGCCCTACTTCCTCGATGGGGCCAGACGGTGCATCCCAGGAGGCAATATACCACTCCCTTAAACATCCCTGGGTCAGATAGCAGGCAACAAGGGAGCACCCCTTAAGCCCAAAGCCCTCCAGAATTATTCAAACTAGCCAGTCCTAAACTGTTCACCCTGCCCTGCCTCGCCTTTCCCATGAGCACTCCAACAAAGGCTCTGGCCTAAACCCTGCCCTCCCTCCCTCCTAACCACCCTGATGTTTTCCCCTGTGACTCTGCGTGGCATCACTGTGCCCTAAACTCGTTTTTCCTGAGCCTCTCTATCTCTTCTTGTGACTGCACCTGACTGACCATCTCATAAATGAACACAAAACACTCACCTTCCTTACCAGTGGCTGGAAAAGCTGATTACAGCTAGAGACGGCCCATGGCACATACATGGAGGTGTGCTGGAGGTTTCTGGGAAAGTTTGCTTTCCAGATAAGAGGAAAAAGACCTGCAGCCATTCCTTCCTCCGGCCTTGAGTACAGGCATGATGCTGGAAGCCAGGGTAGTCATTTTACAACATGAGGGAAAGGACAAGAGAATCCTACAGACTAACATCCTGAGGTTGATGATCAGCTGACCAAGCACAATGTCCACTGATCTCCGGCCCCTTTATGTCTGAGAAGACTAAAGCCCGGTTTGATTGAGCCACTTGCTTTATACTATTACTTATAGCATCTCTTGGGATGGAGTTAGGGGTATTAAGCAAATAATTCTTCATTACAGCTGTGCTAAGTGATGTGAAGAAGCAGAGCACGTGGTGAGAGGGTGTAGCAGGGTGAGTGGGGAACTGAAAGAGTGGGGGATAATCAGCGAGGCTTGGAGATGACAGGCACCCCTTCCAGGCAGAGGGAGGAGCTAAGGGAGGAAGAGCATGTTGTAGCAGAGGGACTGAAAGGCCCTGAAAGAGAGGGAAAGCGGCAGAAGAGGCCCGAAAGAGGCCCTGCTCCCCAGGGCAGGAGGGAGCACCCTTCCACCATGCACCCCCAGCGCTCCATCCCAGCTTCCATCCTGTACTTTCCATCCAGCGCTGAATTCACCTGTTTACTTCTTTCCTCCAGTTAGACTGTGTGGACTTTTCACAATACCTTTAATCATCTTTTTACCCCTGCGCCTAGCAGAGGGACATGGAAAGATACATACTAAATACTTGCTGAATGAAAAAATTATCAAGATAGAATACTTTAACCAGTAAAAATTATCCCCAAAGTCATAATCCAGTAAGAGGGCTGATTTATGACTACTTTTGACCTCCAGTTCTGCAACCGGTTCCTGCCACCCACCCAGGTATGCCATCTTTACCTGATTGAATGAGGTTCCCATTCCAATAAAACCTTATTAGGGTTAAAATACTAGCTAACCTTTGATGAGCCTGTCAGCTCTACAATTTCCTGATTTGAATACTTTTTAAAATCACAAGGAGCTTGACTTTAGCACCCAAGCAAAAGAGAGAGAGAGAGAGAGAAAGAGAAATAGAAAGTTCTATTATGCATCAAAATATTATGTAATTGTAAAAAAAAAAAAAACTATCATATGTATTAGTTTTTAAACAGCAGATCTGGGGTGATTTTACTTAATTTTCATTTCTTAATTTTTTATAATTGGCTTGATTCACTTAAATTTCCTAAATCCCTACAATTGTTTACTTACAAAAGTACATAGGAGAGGGGTTGGCCCAGTGGCGCAGCAGTTAAGTGTGCACGCTCCGCTTCAGTGGCAGCCTGGGGTTCACCAGTTCTGATCCTGGGTGCGGACCTGGCACCACTTGGCAAGCCATGCTGTGGTAGACGTCCCACATATGAAGTAGAGGAAGATGGGCATGGATGTTAGATCAGGGCCAGTCTTCCTCAGCAAAAAGAGGAGGATTGGCAATAGTTAGCTGAGGGCTAATCTTCCTCAAAAAAAAAAAAAAGAGTACATAGGAGAACAAAACTTCCTCATCCAGGAGTCCTCAGCTTATTCGGTATTTATTTGAAAAATACTTCATAAATTTTATAATTAAAAGTGAATCACCAAGTTTAAATTTAAAATGCACACAGCCTTTGACTCATGTGCAAGAATCAACACTTCAAAAATATTAGGAAAAGCACACAATTACTGTGAACGTTGTGACAGGGGAGGGCAGCAGGGAGCAGTATTTTATGGGTTAGAATTGCTGGCACACAGCAGTAATAAAGAGTAGACCAATTTTAGCTGGTTTTCTTGTTGTTTGCAGGTTCCTGCACACATGCACCCTTATTGCCTGCACTGGGCAGATGCTCCCACCACCCAGACTCAAAGCACTGGCAGACTCCTCTTCACCACGCAGCTATCAGCTCAGATGTCACCTCCCTGGAAAGCCCTTCCCTGACCATCCTGTCTAAAGCAGGAAAACCACCACTCCCTTTACAGAACTTACCTATCTGAAATATCCAGTTTATTTATTGTTTGTTGTGGGTCTCCCCACACGAGAAACTGAAGCTTATCTCGGCTCTTTGCTGAATCCCAGCACCTGGAACTATGCCTGGCACGCATAATAGGTATCAAATAAATAATTGTGGAATAAATGAAAAAGATACACACACACACACACACACACACACACACACAAAGGATGCTCATTGAAACAAGATTCATAATAGCAAAGAACTGTAACAACCTGAATATCCAGTAATAGAATGAATGATTAAATAAACTATGGTTTATCCATACAATGGAATACTCAGCAGTGATTTAAAATAACATTTAGTACCACGAAAAGATATCTACAACATGGGGCCGGCCCGGTAGCAGAGTGGTTCAGTTCACGTGCTCTCCTTCAGTGGCCCATGGTTCGGCAGTTCAGATCCTGGGCGTGGGCCTACACACTGCTCATCAAGCCACGCTGTGGCGGCATCCCACATACAAGAACTAGAAGGGCTTACAACTATATACTGAGGCTTTGGGGAGAAGAAAGAAAAAGAGGAAGATTGGGAACAGACATTAGCTCAGGGCCAATCTTCCATCTTCCTCACCAAAAAAAGCATACCTAAAAAAAAAAAGAGTGGGATTTATCTCTGTTTGATTTAAAAAAGAAAAAAAAGATATCCACAGTATACAGGACTGTGAAATTTTTTAAAGTTGCAGAACAATATGTGTAGCATGATCTTATCTTTGTAAATAATAAAGAGAGAAATGTAACTATATGGGTATTTATAGTTTTTTTAAAAAAATAACAAGTTATACTTTAAGCATTTTTAACATATATACATGTTTTTACACAGATAGGAAAAAATATGTAGGACTATGGTATTAGGAGGACAGGCAGGGCTTCTATCTTTTACTCTATATACTTCTATATGATTTGAATTTTTAGAACAATCATGTAAAACTTTTGCAAATTAAAAAAAGTTACCACTTTAGTGGGTAGACTGAAACAGATTTCAAGCTTTTGGAAAATTGAGATATCTCTTTAAAAAATATTTTATGCTCACATTTTTATATGTAGGTTAACTTTAAAATTTATAAAAGTAAATACTAAAAAGTATATTTTGTTTACAGTATCAATTTTTTCAAAAGTAATTAGTCTCATAACTGCCAAAACTTGGAAACAGCCAAATGTCTTTCAATAGGTGAACTGACTAACTGCAGTACATTGATACAGTAGAATATTATTCAGCAATAAAAAGAAATAAGACAAATCCATAGAATGTACGACACCAAGAGTGAACCCTAAGGTAAATTACAGCCTTTGGGTGATTATAATGTGTCAATACAGGTTCATCCTTGGTAAAAACTGTACCATTCTGATGAGTGATGTTGGTAACAGGGGAGGCTCTGCATAGGTAGGGGCAGGAGGTATATGGGAAATCTAAACCTTCTTCTGAATTTTACTGTAAACCTAAAACTGCTCTAACAAAGCAAAGTCTTAAAAATATGTTTAAAAAAATGTTCCTGTAACTTTTTAAAACTCGGCTATACAATTATCATTTAACTGAAATCTGTTTTCTAAAATAAATTCCCAACCCACCACACACACATACAAAAAGAAACCAAATATCAAGTCATCAAAAGGCATAGAGAAATCTTAAAGGCATATTTCTAAGTGAAAGAAGCCCATACGAAAGGCTACATACTGTGTGATTCCAACTATATGACATTGTGGAAAAGGCAAGACTATGGAGACAGTAAAAACATCAGTGGTTGCCGGGAGTTCGCAGAGAAGGAGGCAGGGATGAACAGGTGGAGCACAGGAGATTTTTAGGGCAATGGAACTACTCTGCGTGATACTGCTGGTGGATACACGTCATTATACATTTGTCAAAACCCACAGAATATACAACACAAAGAATGAACCCTAATGTGAACTATGGGCTTTAGTTAATAATAGTGCATCATTATTGGTTCATCAATTGTAACAAATGTACCACACTAATGCAAGATTTTAATAATAGAGAAAATGGGTGGGAAGCAGGGGATATATGGGAACTCTTTGTACTCTGGACTGAATTTTTCTATAAACCTAAAACTGCTCTAAAAAATAAAGTCTATTAAATTTTTAAAAATTAACTAGTGCTGCTTTATGCATTTCTTTTATTAAATATGATTATCTTACTAAATTCACATATTTAAAATATAAACTTTAAAGCAATAACCATGCACTTAAGTAATTTTAATAAAGATGTTATGTTCCCAAGGAAAATAAATGACTGTTAGCACTTAGTGTTGGAGGTCTAAAACTTGATGTTAGAACTCCAACTCTACTGTAGATATTTTTCATATTGCTAGTTTCCCATTAGAATAACTTATATCAATTAGGTTATACTAAACTTTTTCTTCAAAATTACAACTTCTCAATGAATTTTCATTCTCCTGAAAAATGTCTAAGTCTTGTATATTTCAGTAGAACATCCAACAGAAAACACATATATACACACAAATAGAACATCCAATGAAACCTTCTTAATAACCCCATCTATTCAAGTAAGAAGGACCTTGATGAATAAGGTATAAAAACATTAGCAAAGTGCTTTGAGATTCTCAGACCAAAAAGTTAGGAAAAACTAGCAACTCTGGTTACATAGAAATTCATGCCACTAACGGTCTGCCAGAGAAAAGTTACTTTTGAAAATATTAAATAACTTGGAATCTGGCACTACTAATTGTTCACAAAATCCATTGCTTCATTCCAATCCACTACTGTAACAGCTAGAAATTCAAAATAAAGGCATTTCATAAAGCAGAATGCTATTAAAATGTCACATTTCATACAAATGCTAAATATCTGTGGAAGAAATAAATACAACTATATTGGTGAATATGTCTATTCTACTTCTAACTCTTAAACTGTGAGCACATTTTAAGTACCTATTGTCAACTCTGTATAGACCACAGGGTCTTAGTTGGACAGGACCTTAGAGGTCACCTCTTACCGTCCAATAAGTTAGATCTTCTACGACCCTCAACTGTCTGATATGTACCCCAGGAGTCAGAAAACTTTTTCTGTATGGGGCCAGATAGTACATATTTTAGGCTTTGTGGCCATCTAGTCTCTGTTGCAACTACTCAACTCTGCCATTGTAGTACAAAAGCAACAACAGACAAAACACGAATGAATGGGCATGGCTGTGCTCCAATAAACCTTTATTTACAAAACAGGCAGTAGGCCAGATCTGGCCTGAAGGCCTTAGGGTGCCAACCCTTGATATAGATTACTCTTAGTTATTAATAAAATCCCATTATATACATTAGATGTCTTTATAGGAAAATTCTTTGTCAGAGCGAACTGAAAAAAGCAAATTCACCCATTGCTATAACCAATATTATTGCTTCTGGAACAATGGAGGACATCTATCCTTTCCCGTGTAATAGCCCTTCAAACTCTTGAAATAAACTATCGTGATTCCCTCAAGAATTCTTTTCTCTAGTCTAAATATCCCCAATGCCTTCAAGCATCCCTTGTATTATGACATAGTTTTCCAGACCACGTAACCATTTGATCATCCTCTTGTATACACATGCCAGTCCATTAACAATCCTTTGAAGTGCAGAGTACAGATACATGACATATGGTTTTAAAAATATGTAGCAATCAAGATGCAATTTTAATTTTAGAAATTGGCTCACTGTCTTCAAATACAAATGTTTTTAGTTTTGGGGGTTTTTTTAAAACAAAATTACCATTTAGTCTTTAAGAAAAATCTATTTTGTGTAGATTTGGTCAAAGGTTTATGCCCCGTGTCATAACTCTATACATTAATTTAAAATGATTACCAAGAAAATAGAAAACACTTTTTAATTTTGAAAAAAAAAAGTAGGTTTAATAAAACAATAGATTCCAACTGGTTTCTATACATCAAAAAATGTTGGCAGAACTTACCTCTACAATTGGAATCATATAGTGCAATTTGCAAAAGAAAGCCATCAGTCATTCTTTTTGAGAAAATGAAAGACAGAAGGGGAAGAAAACACACACACACATCTGCAGCATGTCCCTGGATCCTGCTGGCTCCTTAGCAAGAACAGAGCAGGGCTGCCACAATCGCCGCCAGGCCACCTCTAAATGATGGTCCCTGGTGCATTCCACATTTCAATAACTTGCGAAGAAACCACACCCATGTTTTTAAAGACAGTATAACTCTGGTTTCCATGGCTTACTGTCATAACACTCTTTAAAAAAAAGGTTTTTTCCAATAACTAGAAGAAAATAAGGCAATATTCATACAGCTACAAATGCACCACATTTAGCCCAAATTTACAACTTACTTCTGTAACTGTTTAATTTTTTGATAATTCAGTACCTTAAACAATATTTTGCTAGAGAGTAAATGCTAGAGGAATAAATTCATTCTTTAAAATCTAAATATTTTTATTTGTAATGACATCACAATTTATAATGTTTGTTAAGCTTAATTTACATTCTCTGGGTCTGCTTCCTGCTTGCTTGTCATCACACAAATTCTCTCTGAATAATCCCATCCATGTACGTGGCTTCAAACACTATCTACACACTGATGACAACCAAATTCATTTCTCTAGAGCAGTTTCTCCGCAGCGAAAACCCATATATCTCAGAGCCTAGTGGCATTTCTGCCTGGGCCATCCAGCTGCCACTGAAACAACATGCGCAAAGACGAAGCACCATGGGTCACATAATGAGAGCAAATATTTACTGATTATTTATTATGTGCCCAGCATTGTGCTAAGTGCTTTATGTGGATTTTCTCACTTAATCTTTGCAATGCAATTAAACATGGAATGTTTATCTACTTTTACCTAGCCTCTTATTAAAATGATAGCATCAAAATATGAAAGATGTAACAGACATTGTTCATTGCCCACCTAGTACCCATTCCCCTCCCTTTCTTCCTGGCCAAGAGAACATCAATTTTGTTCAGGGCATGAATATGCCAAAGCAGTTTCCCAGTCTTCTTTGTAGCAAAGAAAAACCATATGACCCTATACAAGCCAATGAAACACATGTAGATGTCTGTTTTGGGAAGTTCAGAAAAAGCAACACAATCCTTATCCTTTCCTACCTTCTTCCTGTCTTAATGATGGATATTATACGCAGCTACACTTTTCCTTTTCTGATCATGAGGGAAAGGCTGAGAGAATCACAGAGACATTGGCCCTGATATCACTGAGCTACTGAACCAAGGCCAATAACTATCTCTCTCCAGACTTCTTGTTACTGAGAAAAATGAACCCCTATTTATTTTATCAACTTTAAGTCTGGTTTCCTATTAGCTTGCAGCTGATATTATTCCTAGCTGATACAAAACTATAAACCTGAACAAGAGATTTCAACAAATTAGAAGAGACGCAGATGGAGGAGCAACCACACAGAAAACAAAGGATGCTACAGCCCAAGTGCCTGCAGAAGCAAAAACAATGAGAAACAGGTCAGCTCACCTTGCGGAACCCACAGAAGACTCAGGGTTTGGAGGCACCCGGGACTGCAGAAGACAAGACCTACAGATTTCACATTTGGAGGTTCCCCAACAAAAAGGCCAGCTCTCCACCAGTCACCACCATTCCTCAAGCCAACAAGTCTATAATTACATGTTGGAAAATTCCCTTAAAAGTCTGTTTATTCTTGGCTGTCTGTTCATATTTATGAGTAAGCTACTGAAAATATGATTGTAAGGAAAGCCTGTGGTATGAAAGAGCAAAGCAAAACAAACAGAAACAAAAAAAGAAGGGCAAGGAGGTGTGAAAGAAAAGCGGCTTAGAAGAAACAGAAACAACGCAAAAAGCAGAAGAAAACAAAAAGAAAAACAATATCCTCAGAAAGACATGAAAAAAACAAGAACAAGGTGCTACAAAGTAGAAACAATTAAAAGGTAGTGGCAGAAAAAAATTTAAAAAATAAAAGGAAGGCTGGAAGACAAATTTGAGACAATTTCCCAGATAAAGTTTAGAAACTAGGCAAGAAAAGTTGGAAATTAGAGGATCAGGTCCACATAGAGGTTTCGAAAGAGGAGAACCAAGAGGAGAGAGGGAAAGAAATTGTCAAAGAAAGAATTCTCCTCCTCCAAGAGACCAGCATTTAAAAAGAAATTAAAACATGCACGAAGGCAGATAATTCTGAAAATGCAGACAAACAGGGATAAATTGAACATCTAAAAAGCTTTCTGAGAGGAATAAACAATCCTTTGTATGAGAATGACATCAAGTCTCTCAAGGGCAACACAAGAAGTCATGGAACTATGCCTTTAAAATTCTGAGTGGGAGGGGCCAGCCTGGTGGCTAGTGGTTAAGTTCGCAGGCTCCACTTCAGGGGCCTGAGGTTCGCCAGTTCGGATCCTGGGTGTAGACCTACACACCACTCATCAAGCCATGCTGTGGCAGACGTCCCACATATAAAGTAGAGGAAGATGGGCATGGATGTTAGCTCACAGCCAACCTTCCTCAGCAAAAAGAGGAGGATTGGCAGCAGATGTTAGCTCAGGGCTAATCTTCCTCAAAAAAAAAAAAAAATCCTGAGTGGGAGATGATTTTTGGTGTCGAATTTTATAACTCAAACAATCAATCAAGTCTGAGGGCAAATGAAGGCAGGCAAGGATACAAACTGTCTCTCTCGTACCTTTCCTTGGGAAGCTTATGGAAAATTTTGTTTCAACAAAGCAAGGGAATAAATCAAGGAAATGAAAACATGTGATTGAGGAAAGAGGAACTGCTCCAGGAAAAGGAGCAAACAGAAGCACTGGAATGACAGCTGTGCAGCAAGCCTAGAGCCAGACTGGGAGGAAGACAAGCTTCCAGGGAGAGCGCAACTGACAGGTTATGGGATGCACTCGACATTTAGAGGTAGATCTGCTGTGGGGTTTTGAAAAATATATTGTTAGGTCTATAGAGTTTCTGTTAGAGAAAAATAGTAGTATTAGATTAAACAATATGAAATTGCTGTTTTGTATGTCAAAATTTTGTCGAATATTGGCAGTTTCATATTGTTCAAGCTAGCTTACAGGTGAATAATATGATGCGAGAAATTCACTTTAAATACTCAAACAATAACAAAAACAAAAGAAAAGCTGGAGGAATATGTGAAACAAGAATGCCAGAAATTGTTACTGAAACTGGATAATAGACACATGGGGGTCATTGTCGCGTTCTCTCTATTCATGTGTATGTTTGAAAATCCCGCAATAAAAAAATGTAAAAAGAGAAAATCATGACAACACCAAAATGCAGAAAATTTCAATAATCTTTCAGACACCAGGAAGAATTTCCCCTTAGCAACGCTCAGATGAAGTCCAGTTATAGAGCCACCAGAAACAGGAAAAAAAAAAAAACAGTCAGTGAAAGAGCCCACCTATACTAGACCTACACTCACAAAGGGGCAGAAACACGAGGCTGTCCCACAGCCCCCATCCCATCCCTTCCTTTCTGCTTTGACTCCACTGATCCTAGGACTGCGTTGTGCAACAAAACAGTCCTCTTGGAAGCTGTTACGATTCTTTAGATCCAAAATCCAATAAAACAACCATTTCTCACTGCCCATCAACTCCTCCCAGCTCATTTCTTTTCTTGTCCAAACTAGATTCCAGGATCCATCATTCTATTCACACCCTTGTGAATACCCTCTAGTCCCTGCTCTCTCACTTCTCCGTGTAGCTGGCAACAAGCAGCCCTGGATGAACCCTCCTTCAACTCTTCTCTGCATCTGTATCCAGAAAACTAAATATTACTGGAGAAAAGCACCTAAACCAACTGACTGGCTAAATGTTAAATTTATCATTGCAGATTGTAAACTGGCAATTTTACTCTTATTGTCATCTTATATGCAGCTAAATTACTTTAAAGAAGCAATGTGTAAAACTGACAGCTGACTTCATAACACAACAACAGGAGCCAGAACATTGCAATGGCATCCACAGGCTGCTGGAAGAACATAACTGCCATGTTAGAATTCTACACACAGCAAAGATATTTTTCCAGAATAAAGGTAAAATAAAAATACATAGAGATAAACAAAAACTGAAGTAAATCACCAGCAGGCCCAAATTAAAGAAGACACTAAAGAACATTCGTCTGGCAGGATAGAAATATTCCTATACAGAAGCCCAGAGAATTGGGAAGGGGGGGAAGCAACAAAAATGGTAAATATATGGAAAAAAACCCCCAAAATTTGACTTAAAAAAATAATATGTCTTGTGAGGTTTAAAATAGATAAATAAAATACACAATAGCATCTAAATAAATAGGGAGATGAAGAGACATAAAGGGTGCTATAGATCTTGCATTGTTAGAAAAGAGAGTAAAGCCATAAATTAATAAGAAACTTACAGTTATGATTGTATGTTGCATCTCTAGGGAAAACACTAGTAAAAGAAATAAAAGAAGATACAACTTCTAAACTAATAGAGGGGAAAGTGTAATAATAAAAAATAGTCAATCCAAATGAAGGTTAGAAAGGAGAATAAAAGTAACATGGGGAACTAATAAGTGGAAAGAACATAGCAAAATGTAAAATTCATTCCAAATATATCAGTAATTCCATTAAGCTCAAATGGACTAAATAATCTAATTTAAAAACAAAGCTTATATGGTTGCATAAAGAAACAAAACTCAACTATATGCTGTTTACAAGGGACACATATAAAACACGATGAGAAAGAAACATTGAAAATAAAAGATATTCTATGAAAACACATACAGAAATAAAGCTTGTATGACCTATTAATATCAGACAAAGTAAGTTTAAGGCAAAAAGCATTATTAAAGATAGAGAGGGACACTTCATAATGATAAAAGGCTTAAGTCACCAGGAGACTACAATAGGTCTAAATTTGCATGCACCAGATAACATGGACTCAAAATATATAAAGTAAAAATTGACAAATCTGCCAGAAGAAAGAAGCAAGTCCACAATGATAATTGGACAAGCAGTCAAAATAAATCAATAAAGGTTTTGAACAATATGGTTCAGCAAATTTGATCTAATGGACATACAAAACACTATATCCAATGATTACAGGATATACATTCTTTGCAAGGCATAGACAACTTTTATAAAAATGATTATATACTGGGCCACAAAAACAGTCTTGACAAACTTCAAAGGACTGAAATCATATATAGAATATTCTCTGACTATAGGGTAAAATCAATAACAAAAGAATACCTAGAGAATCTGGATATATTTAGAAACTTATAAATATATTGCTAAATAATTCATGGATCAAAGAGAAAATTACCCTAAAATTACACTAATTGTATATAAAAACAGCTAAAACAGTGCATAGAGATAAAATTATAGACTTTTCAAATATATATTAGAAAAAAGAAAAGCAGAAAAATCAATGTACTAAGAATCCCTCTCAAGAAGTTATAAAAAGAGCAGCAAACTAAATGCAAAGAAAATAGAAGAAAATAATTGCAGCAAAATTGTAACAGCAAAATTAATGAAATAAGAAATAATCATATATAGAAAGAATCAACAAAGGCAGAAGTTAGTTCTTTGAGACGACTAATAATATCAATAAAAGCTTAGAGAGAAAAAGAGTAAAAAACAGTACAGACAACTGATGGAATTAAAGGGGAAAAATGCTATATATACTACAATATTAAAAAGATAATAATGTTTTATGCCAATAAATTGAAAATTTTTAAAAATATGAACGAATTTTTTCAAATACAACTTACAAAAATTGACAAAAGGAGAAGAAAATTTGAATAGTCCTAAAACTATAAAAAGGCATTGAATCTGTAATTAAAAACATTTTCACAAAGAAAACTCTCAGCCCAGAAGGAATAGCTGATGAATTCTACCATTTAAAGAGACCTGCATAACTTTGACATTATAAGAAAGGAAGATTACAGACCACTCTCTCACATGAATATAAGTGCAAAAATATTAAACAAACTAGGAGCAACAATATCTAGCAATATATAAAAAGAAAAATCAACTATAACTAACGAGTTTATCGTAATGTTGATTATCATTACAATATGATCAATATAATTTGTCTCAATAACAGAATAAAGGAGGAAAATCATATCATCTCAATAGACACAGAAAAAGTATTTGATAGGATTCAGCATCAATTAATGATTTTAAAAATAGAAGGGAATTTTAATCTGATAAATAGTATCTACAAAAAAACTTATAATCAAGTATACTATTTAATAGTAAAATGTTGAAAGTTTGAGATCAGTAACAAGACATGGATGCCTATTATCACTGCTACTTTTATTCAGTATTGTACTTGAAGTCCTAACCAGTATATAGTGAGGCAAGAAAAAGAAATAAGAAGGTAAAGAATAAGAAAGAAAAAACTAAAACTTTCATTATTCTTGGATGATATATAGAATCATGTACACAGAAAATTCAAAAGAATCTATATGCAAATTATGAGAGTCAACAAATAAGTTTAGCAAAGTCACTGGATATAAGGGCAATTTACAAAACTGAATTGAATTGGATTTCTACATATTAGCAATAAACAGAAAAAAATGCTTAAAAAGATAGCACTTATAACAGCATCAAAACTTCAAATACCCGGGGAAAAATATCCAAGACCTTTATGCAGAAAATTATATTATTGAGAGAATTAGAGAAGAACAAAATACATGAGAGATTTATCACATTTGAGACATAAAGTCTCCCTAAATTTATCTATACACTCAATGCAATTCCAGTCAAAATTCAACAGGTTGTTTTGTGAAACTTGATCTAAAACTTAAATGGTAATGCAAAGGTATAACCAACACAATCTTGATGAAGAGTAAGTTGGAACAACTTGTCTACCAGATGCCAGGCCTTATGGAGGAGAAAGGAGTAGCAGCATAGAAAGTGAATTTAAAAGCATTAAATTAAAATGTATGAAGACAGACTATGTAATAAAAAAAGGCACTGTTTATGAAGACGACACATCATAAACCTGTATGCATCAAACAACACAACAGCAAGAAATGTAAAGAAAAATTAAATTGCAAGGATAACTTGATAAAAATATACAGAAAGGCTTTAATGCACCTCTTTCACAATTAAGTGGATTCAGTTGTCAAAAAATAGTGGAATTGAATAATATAATCAACACATTCAAACATGTATACATGAAATCTCATATGCCTCAGAAAGAGAATATACCTTCTTTTCAGCTCTCTTTTACAGTCAACATTGTTGGGTATCCCCCAACAGCCATTCTCCCCTCTCTTCTTTCTTGATGCCAAATGCCATCTGCTAAGAGGAAATCTAAAAATGCCAGAACCCACCCCCAAATATCACTTGAAGCCAGGGCACAGGCCTGAGACTGAGTTCTGCCCAGCAGAACCTGTAGAAAATCTGCTGGGGTCTTTTAAGAATTTCCTCTCTGAGAAGAAAGAGTTGTGTGATGAAAAAGCCTCGCCTTCTTCCTGCCTTTGAACCAATTCTGTGAGGCTATGCAGGACTTGCAGGTGAGCAGAAGGGAAAAAAGCCAAGATGGTTCCAGAGAAACTGACCCCAGAACCCTAACATAAGGAGCCACCGAACCAACCTGGAACCACCTGCCTCAATCTTTTTGGAAAGTGAGAAAAATCAGTCCTTTCATTAAGCCACTTTTAATCGGATATTCTGTTACTCACAGCCTACGGCATCCTAATTAATCTATCCAAATAAATCATGTCACCAGAAGGACCTAACAAATTTTTAAAAGTAGAGATCTTCTAGGCCCCATTCTCAGATCATAATCAAATAAAAATAGAAATAAATAATGAAAGGTGACTAAAAATTTCATAAGCGCTGGAAATTTAAAAAATACATACCCAGAATACCACTGGTTATTAGCTCAAAGAGGAAATAAAAAATGAAATTACAAACTATCCAGAAAAGCAATGAAAAGAACACTTTTACCAAACCTTTGGAACAAAGCAAAAGCTATATTCAGGGGAAATGTCTAATCATTAACTTAAAAAGACTTAAAACTAAAGACAACTACATGTTGAACACTTAAAGAAAGAGCGACAAAAAAATAAAGAGGGAATTAATAAAGATGAAAGCTGAAATTAATGAAATGAAAAAGCAAAAAATAGTAGAAATGATCGATAAATCCAAAAGCTGTTTTTTAAAATATATCAATAAAATAAATAAATTCCTTCTGAACCTGATTACGGAAAAAGGAGGAGAGAATAAAATTATACAAGATTAGGAATTTTCAAAGGAGATATAAACACAGATACAAAGAGATTTTTTAAATTATAAAATCTACATCAACAAATTTGAAACCCTAGAACAATTGGATAATTTCCTAGCAAAATATAAATGAATCTGGGAACAAGTAGCAAACTCAAATACACCAATTACAATAGACCAGATGGCAAAGGTGGTTAAAGGCCAACCATTGAGAAGGGACCAGGACCAAGTGATTTCATAACTTGTTTCAGGCAAACCTAAGAACAGTAATTCCAATATTATTTAAATTATTCCAGAATGAAGGAAAGGATGGAAAACTTCCTAATACATTTTATGAAGCCAGCAACACCTTAACATCAAAACCTGATATAGTACCAAAAAAAGGGAAACCATAATCTTACTTATGTATATAGATGCAAAAATTCTATATAAAATATTGGCAGCAATATTAAGCAATGATTCAAAACAATAATACACTATGACTAATCAGAGCTTAAATCAAGGAATGCAAGAGTGAAATTCAATGTGACGAGGTATATTTACCAAAAATCAACAGCAAACATCATTCTACTTGGTGAAACAATAAAACTATTTCAAATAAAACCAGAAACCAGACAGGGATGTCCACTATTGCTACTATCATTCAACATTGGTTTGATGCATCTAGCAAATGACATAAACACTGAAAAAATGATACACTATTTTTGCTGATTACATAATTGTATATTTAGAAACTCCAATGACTATTTACAAAAAAAAAAAAAAAAAACCCTAGTAGGTCTAATGAGAATATTTGATAAGATAACTCTATGATATAAAATAAATATATAAAAGTTATTAGGTTTTCCCTATTCTAGCATTAGTACCCAGAAACGGAAATAAGAAAAATATTCCATACACAACAGTGAAAAAGGCAATAAAATATTGTTATGGACTGAATATGCCCCCGTCAAAATTCACATGTTGATATCTAACCCCCAATGTCTTGGTATTCGGCGTTGGGGCCTCTGGGAGGTAATTAGGTCATGAAGGTGAAACTCTCATGAATGGGATTAGTGTCCTTAGAAGCAGAGGCCAGAATTCTAGCTAGCTCTTCCCACCACGTGAGGATGCAGTGAGAAGTCAGTAGTCTGCAACCCAGAAGAGGGCTCTCACCAGAACCCGGCCTGGCCGGCACTCTGATCTGGGACTTCCAGCCTCCAGGACTTTAAGAAATAAATTTCTGCTGTTTATAAGCCACCCAGTCTGTAGCACTTTGTTAGAGCAGCTCAAACTGATGAAGACAAATACTTAGGAATAAACTCAGCAAGAAAAGCATATAACCTATATGATGATAATCATAAAATCATATTGAAGGATAAATTTTAAAATCTGAGCAAATGAAAAGATATCCATATTCTTAGAAGACAAGACTTAATATCAATTCTCTTGAAAATATAAAAATGTACCATTAAAAAGCAAGTAAAACAATGGGTTCCTAGAAGAGAAAAAGGACATTAGGCAAAAACTGAGAAAACCTGAATAAAATATAGACTTTAACGTATTAATATTGATTCATTAATTATAACGTATGTACTATCTTCAGAACTTTTCTGTAAATCTAAAACTGTTCTAAAAAATAAAGTTTATTTTAGATGGCATATCTGTAAGATAATCAGAGAAATTTTTTTTAGAAAACAAATATAATTCCAATTAAATGGATAAAAGTATCTCAAAGTTTAGAGAGAAAATAAAAGCTCAAGAAAGCAAATGAATGAATGAAGAAGAATGGTGAAAGGAAATATACTATAAAGCCACTGTAATTAAATCAATATGGAGTATTGTATAGGAATCCAGAAATAAAATCCAGTTTATATGAGATTTTAATACATGACAAAAAATGTATTTCAATTCAAGGGAAAAGAGTGATTATTTAATAAATGGTTCTGGTACAACTGGCTATCCATCTGGTAGAAAAGTCCCCAATCTCATATTATAAATAAAAAACAAATTCCAGATGGAGTAAATGCTTAATGTAATAAATAAAGCATCAAACATTAGAAGGAAACCAAGGAAACAACACAATCTGTTTCTTAACCAGAAAGAAAAGATAACCATAGTTGAGTTTATAAAAATTAAAAACAATTTTTGTTTAAAAAGCTATCATAAACAAAACTAACAAGCAAATGAGAGATTTGGGAAAATACTTGCAAAAGAGATAACAGATAATGAGTTAGTAATCATCACCAATATACAAAGAGCTCTTAAAAACTGGCTAGAGACAGGAATTCAATGCAAAATGGGTAAAGGATGTGAAAAGGGAGTTCACAAGAAAACACTACATGGTCCTGAGCATGAAAAAGCTCAAATTAACTAGTAATTAGAGAAATGCAAATTATAGTAAAAAATAATGTCACTCTACACCCAATCAGATAAAAGAAAAATTAGAGAGCAATAAAACCAATTGCAGACAGGATGAAGAGAAAAAAATGTAAATAGTTAACAGCTGTTTTGAAAAGCGGTCTGACAAATATTTTTAAATTAAAAATACACAGACATTCCAACCAACAAATCACACTCTTGGGACTCTCCCCCATAAAAATAAAATCCCCATGAAATGTTTATTATAGCATTGCTCTCATTGAAAAAGTAAATGAGAAACAAAATGAGTTCCCAGCAATAAGGTAATAAATAATGGGACATTTATACTGTAGAATATGAAGCAGCTATTCAAAAGAATGGATTAGAGCTATAACATCTGACTTGGAGGGATTTTGAATTGAATGGCAACAGTGAGATGCAGAGAAGTGCATACACCATGATCCCATATTTGAAAAGCAAACACTGATCACCATCCAAAAATATATGTGCACCCCAGTGTGTGTATATGAGAAGTTGGACATGGAGACAAACACAGAAGGAAACACACAGGTTGCTGACATAGATTACTGGTGGTGTGCGGGGGAGGAGAGGTGTGCAGCAGCTGGAAAGAAAAAATGGGCAGAACATACAATATGATTACAGTGATGTTGAGGAAATTAATCAAAAACCTGCTACAAAATAGATTACAATATAGCATGATTGGCATGAGCATCCATCCTCCACATAGTCCCCATTCTCAAACTACCTCATAGACATTCAGCATTCTCTCATCCATTGAACTATTAGTTGTGTACCGCATAAGCCTCACAACCTTTTCTTTTGTGCATTCTGTGACAATTCTACTGAAAAATACTGTTTTCCAATAACTGTTACCCCACATTTTATGAAATTACATTTTTAGACCTTACTTTTCAAGTGAGATGTGGTTTTACACACAAATAAAAGTATGTACCTATACATAAAGAAATTAGAAAAAATAAGAAGTTGGTAGTTATATATTTACGGATGTTGAATGCCCATGAAATGAAAAAGCTAGTTACAGAAAAATATGCATAAAGTATACTATTTCAGTAAAAACAAGCAAAATTCTAATTATTAATGTATGCTTGAATATTTTTAAGTGAAAGACAAAGCTCTGGAAAGTAGTCATGAGGCCATTGGCACAGGTTACGTAAAGGGGAGGGAAGCTGAGGGGAAGGTGCAGATTACTAGCCTTGTTCTTATGCCTCCCTGCATTTTGTTCCTTCACTTAGTACAATAAGCAAAAAAGTATTGCCTTTTAAATCTGAAAACATTAAGGAATGAAAACAAAGATAAACTACAAACCATAAAATAAAATAAATTGGGTATAATTAATACTACCTATCTCATAGGATCTGTTATGAAGATTAAATGAAATAATCTGTGTAAAGTGTTTAGCACACTGCCTAACATGTTGCAAATGCTCAATAAATGTTAGCGATACTTTATTAAAAAAAAAAAGATGGTAGAGTGACGTCAGCATCATGGCCGAGTGAGATCTCTGGTGATCTCTTCCGTCCACCATACAATGAAAAAGACATTGATACTCCAACAGAGGACATCCACACAACACAAAAGACATCTGAGAGACCCATGCAGCCATACGTCGGAGAGTGGAGAAGCTGGAGCCCCCCTCAGAGGAAGTGGAATGAGGTTAATAGAAAACTTCACTCCCTCCCCAAAAGACTGCCATCCAGGACTGCGCATGGCTTCAGAGAGGGAAGGAAGGGAGGAGAGGATGCTCATTCGCAGGACCATCAAAGATCCCAGACGTCCCTCCCAGCCTAGTGGAAAGCCCCTACTGAGATGAAAGCTAATGCAGGGGTGACCTCATCAAGCCAAACCCCAGGAGAGCAGATAGCAACGGCAGAGTGATAAAACCCCTGAGAGCACACAGAAGAAAGCGCCCCTCCCTCCCACCTGCCCAGAGCCAGCTCCAGTGCCTAAGATCCCAGCTGATGGCAGATGGCTCAGAATATGTGGCTCTTGACCCCCATCCAGTGGCAATAGGTGGTAACTGCGACCAAATAATACTAGGATGCAAAAGAACCAAGGCACACCTTCTAGCAGTATCAAAAATTGTGTTGGGGCTGGCCCCGTGGCCGAGTGGTTAAGTTCACGTGCTCCGCTGCAGGTGGCGCAGTGTTTCGTTGGTTTGAATCCTGGGCACGGACATGGCACTGCTCATCAAACCACACTGAGGCAGCGTCCCACATGCCACAACTAGAAGGACCCACAATGAAGAATATACAACTATGTACCGGGGGGCTTTGGGGAGAAAGAGGAAAAAATAAAATCTTTAAAAAAAAAACTTAAAAGAAAAATTGTGTTAAATCCCCAGACCAGAGAGAAAATGACAAGTATCCAGAAATCAGTCCTGAAGACACAGAAATATATAATCGAAATGACAGAGAATTCAAAATAGCTATTATCAAAAAACTCAATGAGTTAAAAGAGAATGTAGAGAAACAACTCAACAAGTTCAGAAGCTACTTCACAAAAGAGATTGAAACTATAAAGAAGAGTCAATCAGAAATAATGGAGATGAAAGACACAATCAATGGGACAAAACACAATATGGATTCCCTGAATGCTCGATCGGACACCATAGAGGAGCAAACCAGCATAATGGAGGATAGACATATTGAAAAATTCCAGATAGAGGAGGAGAGAAAACTAAGACTAAAAACAAATGAAGAAAGTCTCCAAGAAATATCTGACTCAATTAGGAAATGCAACATAAGAATTACAGGTATTCAAGAGGGAGGAGAGAAGGAGAATGAAGCAGAAAGCTTGTTCAAAGAAATAATGGCAGAGAACGTCCTAAACCTGGGGAAGGAGATGGAAATCCATGTGGAAAGGCTATCAGATCTCCTAAATGTGTCAATTGTAAAAAGACATACAGCAAGGCATATAGTAGTGAAACTGGCAAAAGTAAATGAGAAATGAAAAATACTAAGGGCAGCAAGGCAGAAGAAAATAACCTACAAAGGAACTACTATCAGGTTTTCAGTGGATTTCTCTGCAGAAACCTTACAGGCTAGGAGAGAACTGAAATGACATATTTAAATCTTTGAAGGACAAAAACTTCCAGCGAAAATACTCTATCCAGTGAAAATATCCTTCAGATATGATGGAGAAATAAAAACTTTCCCAGACAAACAAAAGCTAAGGGAGTTCATAGCCACAAGACCCCCCCACACACACTTACAAGAAATTCTCAAGAAGACCCTCCTACCTGAAAAATAAAAGGGGGGGAGAAAGGGGTTACAAACCATGGAATAAGGAGACAAATAGGTAGACAAAAGCAGAAAATTGTAGCTATACATCAGAACAGATTAGCAAATACTCAAGTATAACATTAAAGATACAGGGAAGGAAAACACCAAAAAGAAAGGTAATCTTGTCATTTTAACCACAAACTCACAACACAAGATGGAATAAGACTTGAGAAAAACAACTTAGGAGAGGAAGAGGAAAGGGACTGAATCGGTTTAATCTAAGGAAGTAAGAGGCCATCAGAAAATGGACTACCTTATCTACAAGATTTTGAATACAAACCTCATGGTAACCACTAAACAAAAAAGCAGAACAGAGACACAAATAATACATAAGGAGAAAACAAAGAAACACAACATAAAAAACTACATAACTCAATTGGTAGACTGAAACACATGGGATGAGAAACAAAGGAAATGCAGGAGAACTGGAAAATGAGTGATAAAATGGCTGCATTAAGCCCTCATATATCAATAATCACCCTAAATGTAAATGGATTGAATTCTCCAATAAAAAAACATAGAGTGGCGAGATGGATTAAAGAACAAGACCCAACAATATGCTGCCTCCAGGAAACACACCTCAGCTCCAATGACAAACACAGGCTCAGAGTGAAGGGATGGAAGACGATACTCCAAACTAATGGCAAACAAAAGAAAGCAGATGTCGCGATACTTATCTCAGGCAAAGTAGACTTTAAGACAAGACAGGTAAAGAGAGACAAAGAGGGGCAGTATATAATGATCAAAGGGACACTCCACCAAGATGACATAACACATAAATATCTATGCACCCAACACAGGAGCACCAAAATACTAGCAACTATTAACAAACCTAAAAGGAGATATTAATAACAAAACAATAATAGTAGGGGACCTCAACACTCCACTCATATCAATGGATAGATCCTCTAGAAAGAAAATCAACAAGGAAACAGTGGAATTAAGGAAAAACTAGATCAGTTGGACTTAATAGACATATATAGAACACTCCATCCAAAAACAGCAGAATGCACATTCTTCTCAAGTGTGCATGGAACGTTCTCAAGGATAGACCGTATGTTGGGAAACAAGGCAAGCCTCAACAAATTTAAGAAGATTGAAATAATAACAAGCATCTTTTCCAATCACAATGCTATGAAGCTAAAAATTAATTAAAAGAAAAAAGCTGAGAAAGGGACAAAGATGCGGAGACTAAGCAACAGGTTATTGAACAACCAATGGATCATTGAAGAAATTAAAGGAAAAATAAAAAAAATCTAGAGACAAATGAAAATGAAAACATACCATATCAACTCATACAAGATGCAGCAAAAGCGGTACTAAGAGGGAAACTCATCGCAATACAGGCTCACCTTAGCAAACAAGAAAAATGCCAAATAAGCTAACCTAACTGAATTTGAAAAAGAAGAATAAACAAAGCCCAAAGTCAGCAGAAGGAGAGAAATAATAAAAATCAGTGCAGAAATAAATGCAACTGAAACAAAAAATGCAGCAGAAAGGATCAATGAAACAAAGAGCTGTTCTTTGGGAAGATAAATAAAATTGACAAACCCCTAGTCAGACCTACAAAGAAAAAGAGAGAGAAAGCTCAGATAAATAAAATTAGAAATGAAAGAAAAAAAATAACAATGGATACCACAGAAATACAAAAGATTATAAGAGAATACTACAAAAAGCTGTATGCCAACAAAATGGACAATGTAGAAGAAATGGATAAATTCTTAGACTCTCACAACCTCCTAAAGCTGAATCAAGAAGAAATAGATAATCTGAGTAGGCCAATCCAAGTAAGAAGATTGAAACAGTAATCAAAAACATCCCAAAAAATAAAAGCCCAGGACCAGACGCCTTCCCCAGAGAATTCCACCAAACTTTCAAAGAGGATTTAATACCTATCCTTCTCAAGCTATTCCAAAAAATTAGGGAAGATGGAAGGCTTCCTAACAAATTCTACGAGACCAACATCACTCTGATACCAAAGCCTGACAAGGACAACACAAAAAAGGAAAACTACAGGCCAGTATCGCTGATGAACATAGATGCAAAAATCCTCAACAATATATTGGCAACCTGAATACAGCAATACATCAAAAAGATCATACATCATGATCAAATGGGATTTATACCAGGGACACAGGGATGGTTCAACATCCACAAATCAATCAATGTGATACTGCACATTAACAAAATGAAGAATAAAAACTGCATGATCATCTCAATAGATGCAGAAAAAGCATTTGACAGGACCCAACATCCATTTATGATAAAAACTCTTAATAAAATTGGGATAGAAGGTAATTACCTCAACATAATAAAGGTCATATATGACAAACCCATAGCCAACATCATACTCAATGGGGAAAAAACTGAATGCCATCCCTCTGAGAACAGGAACAAGACAAGCATGCCCACTATCACCACTCTTATTCAACATAGTACTGGAGGTTGTTTTTTTTAACTTTTTATTAAGATTATGATAGTTTACAATCTTGCGAAATTTCAGTTGTACATTATTATTAGTCATGTTGTAGGTGAGTACTGGAGGTTTTGGCCGGAGCAATTAGGCAAGAGAAAGGAATAAAAGGAATCCAAATAGGGAGTGAAGAAGTGAAACTCTCGCCATTTGCAGACAACATGATCTTATATATAGAAAACCCTGAAGAGTCCATCAGAAAACTATTAGAAATAATCAACAACTACACTAGAGTTGCAGGGTACAAAATCAACTAACAAAAATCACATGCATTTCTATACTCTAATAACGAACTTACAGAAAGAGAACTAAAGAATACAATTCCATGTACAATCCCAACAAAAAGAATAAAATATCTACGAATAAATTTGACCAAGGAGGTGAAGGACTTATACAATGAAAACTATAAGACATTATTGAAGGAAATAGATGACGACATAAAGAGATGGAAAGAGATTCCATGCACATGGATTAGAAGAATAAACATAGTTAAAATGTCCATACTACTGAAAGCTATCTCCAGATTCAGTGCAATCCCAATCAGAATCCCATTGACATTCTTCACGGAAATAGAACAAAGAATCCTAAAATTCATATGGGGCAACCAAAGACCCTGAATTGCTAAAGCAATCCCGAGAAAAAAGAACAAAGTGGGAGGCATCACAATCCCTGACTTCAAAATGTACTACAAAGCCATTATCAAAACAGCATGGTACTGGTACAAAAACGGGCACACTGATCAATGGAGCAGAACTGAAAGCCGAGAAATAAAACCGCACATCTACGGACAGCTTATCTTTGACAAAGGTGCCAAGAACATAGAATGAAGAAAAAATAGTCTCTTCAATAAATGGTGCTGGGAAAAACGGACCGCAAAAAGAATGAAAGCAGACCATTGTCTCGCACCACCACAAAAATAAACTCAAAATGGATCAAAGACTTGAAGATAAGTCCTGAAATCATAAAACTCCTGGAAGATAATATAGGTGTACAGTCTTTGACATCGAACTTAAAAGGATCTTTTCAAATACCACGTCTTCTCAGACAAGGGAAACAAATGAAAAATAAACAAGTGGGACTTCATCAGACTAAAGAGCTTCTGCAAGGCAAAAGAAGCTAGGATCAAAACAAAAAGACAACCCACAAATTGGGAGAAAATATTTGCAAATCATATATCCAACAAGGGGTTAATCTCTGTAGTATATAAGGAACTCACACAACTGAACAACAAAAAAACAAACAGTCCAATCAAAAAATGGGCAGAGGATATGAACAGACATTTTTCCAGAGAAGATATACAGATGGCCAATAAACACATGAAAAGATGTTCAACATCGCTAATCATCAGGTAAATGCAAACCAAAACTACACTAAGATACCACTTTACACCTCTTAAAATGGCTATAATCACTAAGACTAAAACTAACAAATGTTGGAGAAGGTGCGGAGAAAAGGGAACCCTCATACCCTGCTGGTGGGAATGCAAACTGGTGCAGCCACCTTGGAAAACAGTAGAGAGATTCCTCAAAAAACTAAAAATAGAAATACCACATGACCCAGCTATCCCACTACTGGGTATCGACCCAAACAATTTGAAATCAACAATCCAAAGTAACATATGTACCCCTATGTTCATCACAGCACTATTCACAATAGCTAAGACATGGAAATAATCCAAGTGCCCACTGACTGATGATTGGATAAAGAAGATGTGGTGTACATATATACAATGGAATACTACTCTGGCATAAAAAAAGAAAAAATCATCCCATTTGCAACAACACGTATGGACCTGGAGGGTATTATGCTAAGCAAAATAAGCCAGAGTGAGAAAGACAAACACCATATGATTTCACTCATATGTGGAATATAAACAAACACATGGACAAAGAAAACAGTTCAGTGGTTACCATAGGGACGGGGGTGGGGGGTGAAGGGGAGCACTTACGTGGCGAGAGACAAGAAATAATGTACAACTGAAATTTCACAATGATGTAAACTATTATGAACTCAATAATAATAATAATAAAAAAAAGAGAGAACAGTGGAAATTGTGAAGCTGAAAAGCCTTTGGAAATCACACTGTGCACACAGGGCACTTTTGTCTATATTACTGAATCTGCTCTCCTTTGGACTGCAAGGACTCAGAACCATCCTAAGGCACTGTGCTTCTTCACAACCACTTCAGATGAGAAACACTTGGGCCCTGGATGTTGCCCCCATATTAGTGGAGACTTTACAGAGCACATTTCACGTAGACTGGAGAGAGATGCTGTTGCTCTCTTTAGGGGCCTGCCCAAGTGGGAAATCCATTCTTAAATGTAGAAATCCTACTCTCAACTCTATTTCTTTGCTGGTCTGCCTAAAGCCTGTTAGTTTAGTTGTAATCTATAAACTAAATTTGGCTCATCAATACGATTCTTATTGTCCAGTGAAACATTAAGGTAATTTCATAAATTGCATGAGTGTGCTCTTAGTCTTATTACTTACATGGAATTGACTTTCTCTTCAGGGCCTTGCACTTGGCCTGTCACAGTGCCTTTGCTGGTATTCTTCACCCAGCCAACCACTCCTATTTTCCTAGCCTCATCTTCTGCGTACTGGTTTCAGGGGAAAACAAGAGAGACGAAGTCCAGCATCAAAAGTCTGAATTCACAACATACTTTATCCTAACACTCAAAAAATGCAAAGCTGACAATAACTTTTTTTTCCAAAATATAGTCTACACCAAAAATTGTGCAGCTGACCTATGGTTAATACCTTTCTTTACAAGAACCTTCGCTTCAGTGCTATTTTTTGTTAAATTCCACTTTCAGTAAAGACAGCACATTATGACACAATAAACTGATAGTGGGAATTACTTCAGAAACAGTTTCCATGATGTGTTTTGGGATCCATAAGATTCAGCTGCATTGCTCCCCTGTCTGCTAACACTAAATTACATTGTTAATCTGCATTCCAAATGATCGTCACTCCAAGAATCGCAATCACTGAGGAAAGATAACCAGTTATGGTCAATATAAAGTATTCGATTAAAAGATTCTGATGTTTTCTGTTGGCTCTGGACTTGCCGCATGTTATATAATTGTCTTTGGGTAAATTTATGTCTCCTATTATTCTTAATTTTTTTTAATTCCTTTTCCTGGTTCCAAATTCAGTTATGCTACTGACAAATGAAAAACTAGCAACATTTTAATTTTGAATTATTTCAACTATATCATACTAAAGTTCTTGTGGATTCAATCTACTAGAACTTTTTAAAAACATGCTCTTCCCTGTTTGGAGTCCAGGGTGACCAAGATCTCTATCCTGCACATGCTCAACAAAAATGAAGCAACACAAACCGAGTTGGTTACAGCTAGGAGTGATGTAGAAGCTGGTTCTGAAAATAAGTCAAGCTCTCACAGGTAATAATGAAAAGGAAGATAATTTGAACTGTAGGGGATGGAACTACCTCAAAATGCGGAGACTTTACTGGTGGGAATATGTTAAAACTCTCAGAGGTTAAGAACAGAGACCTAGTGACTGCCAACTCAGATAACAGGTGAAAATAAATGCCACATTTAACTTTTAGGAAAGGTATATATACCAAAAACTAAAAGTTTAGGGGCTGGCCTGGTGGCATAGTGGTTAAGTTCAGGCACTCCACTTCAGCAGCCTGGGGTTTGCAGGTTCAGATCCGGGCACAGACCTAGCACTACTGGTCAAGCCACGCTGTGGCGGCACCCCACATCAAATGGAGGAAGACTGGCACAGATGTTAGCCCAGGGCTAAGTTTCCTCACAAAAAAAATTTTTTTAAATAAAAATTTAAAAGGCAACAAGGAGTTTAAACTTCTAAAAATCTGGGAATCGCTTCCCTATGCAACATGAGCATTTTTCATCTTGCAATTTCTGTATTCCCTTGCCTGGAAGGATTGTTTCATTCATAACAAGTGGAAGATCTCATACTTTATATTCAATATGCCTAATTAAATGTTTAATTCAATCATCCCAAGAGAAGTACTTTTGAAATTCATAGAAAATATTAACTAAAAACTGGGAGGCTGTAAAGTTTTTAATAGACTACCTTTTTTTCACCATACAAAGTTATTACTATATTATTGACTATATTCCCTCTGCTGTACATTACATACCTGTGACTTTATTTTATAACTGGAAGTCTGTACCTCTTAATCCCTTTCACCTATTCCACCCACCCTCAACCCCTCCCCTCTGGTAACCAACAGTTTGTTTCCTGTACCTATGAGTCTGTTTCTGTTTTGTTTTGTTTGTTCATTTGTTTTGTTTTTTAGATTCCACATATAAGTGAAATTACATGGTATTTGTCTTTCTCTGTCTGATTTATTTCACTTAGCATATTACCCTCTAGGTCCATCCATGTTGTCACAAATGGCAAGATTTCATTCTTTTTTATGGCTGAGTAATATTCCAGAGTGTGTGTGTGCATATACATATATATATGTGTATGTGGTATATGTATATATATACCACTTCTTCTTTACCCATTCATCTATTGCCGAATACTTAGATTGCTTCCATACCTTGGCTATTACAAATAATGCAATGAACATGGGGTGCATTTATCTCTTTGAACTAGCACTTTCATTTTCTTCAGATACTCAGAATTGGAATCGCTGGATCGTATGGTAGTTCTATTTTTAATTTTTTGAGGAGGTTCCATACTGTTTTCCATAGTAGCTGCACCAATTTACATTCCCATCAATAGTGTATGAGGGTTCCCTTTTCTCCACGTCCTCTCCAACAGTTGTTATTTTCAGTCTTTTTGATAATAGCTATGCTGACAGGTGTGAGGTGGCACTCATTGTGGTTTTGATTTGCATTTCCCTGATGATTAGTGATGTTGAGCATCTTTTCATGTGTCTGTTGGTCGTCTGTGTGTCTTCTTTGGGAAAAGGTCTATTCAAGTCCTCTGCCCATTTTTTAATAAGGTTGTTTTTTTTTTTATATTAAGTTGCATGAGTTCTTTATATATTTTGAATATTAACTACTTTCTAAAGATGGCTTTAATAAAAATCTTAATCAGTAATTTTGAAGAAATGCAAATATTTCTTCTTCATTTGCTGTCAAGGACGGAATAAGCAATACACTAGCACTAAGTAGAAAACTGCTCACTCTCTGTGATTAGAAATAACAGTGAAAAAAATGACAAAAATAAATAAATAAACAGATTGTATTGACTTACCATTCTGAAGCAGACACCTGTATAAAAGAAAGACAAAAAGAAATGTCAGCTTGTCTACCTTTAAAAAAATTGTATATGTCCTAACTTAACTTTCATATATTTTATTACTTAGCAAGTAAGCAAAATGAACAAACTTTTAACATCTGAATGTATTCAAAAGTGTTTTTAAGAGAAAGGGAAGATTATTTTTGGAGAAAAATAGTAATATTCTAAAACTAAAGTATAATGAAACTCTGAACTGTGCATTCATTCTATTTTAAAATGCTAAATAAAACAAAATACTTATTACAAGGACAGTTGAGTATATTTGGCATAAAATTTACCTATTCTCAGCTTTTAGAATTTCTTCTTTGTATTTGTTAGTGCCATGGAGTTGATTCTAACTCCTAGCACCCCGTGTACAGCAGAGTGGAACCCTGCCTGGTCTTTTTGCATCATCCTCTCGCCTTCCACTGCTATATTAGACAATGCTCCACTGCTATTTATAGGGTTTTCATAGCCAATTTTTTCCGAAGTGGGTAACCAAGTCCTTTTTCCTAGGCTGTCGAGGCTGGAAGTTCCACTGAAACTTGTCCACTTTGTGTGACCCAGCTGGTATGTGAAATACTGGTGGCATAGCTTTCAGCATCACAGCAACATGCAGCCACTAGAGTATGACAACTGCCAGATGGGTGGTATGCTTCCCTGACCAGAAAATGAAGCCGGGCCACCACGGCAAGAGTGCCAAATCTTACCCCTACACCATTACTTCTTTAAATACAAGGACTAAGTTCAAGTTTAAACGTAATAAAACATTTCCACTTTTATTTTAACTCCACATTCTGGAAAAGCCAAAACTACAGGAACAGGAAACTGCTCAGTGGTTGCCAAAGGCTGAGAGTCGGGGGAGAGGACTGTTGCAAAGGGGCACGAGGGAACTTCCGGGGTGATGGGACAGTTCTGTTTCCTTCATGGTGGTAGTTACGAGACTGTATGCAGTTGCCAAAACTCATTGAACTCTACACTAAAGAGGGTGAATGTTACCGAATTTAAATTATACCTCAATTGAAAAAAAATTTAGGAAAAAATGCACTGGGAAATCACAGGGGATAGATTAAACCAATCTCCAGAGAAGTCAAAAGATACTGCTTCTACATACGGCATTCGAGCTGGTTAAGAAGATACAGAAGGGATCAGTGGCTTAGGAAATTTTATGTAATTTTCTAAGTGGATTTATAATACTAAGGGGTATCATTTATTTCCTGTTGATAGTGTACTGTAGTACCAAAGGAAAATGAAGAAAAAGAGTAGTACAGCAATAAAGACAGGATAATATCACAAATGAAATTTTAGTAGGGCTATAAAAATATCTTAAGAGATACATATAAAATGTGGAGGAATGCTGAGTGGGAAGTATTGACCTGAAAGGGAATCAGAAAGGCAATCTGTTATACAGATGGAGGGAAAGATATTAGCTGGTAGATACAAAAGGTATTAGCAAAATATTCAAGAGAAACTTCAGGTCAACCAGACCTTGCAGAAGAGACAAAACAGGAGAGAAAATAGGTAGAACTATTGAAAAGTGTGCAGCCGTTTTATCCTGAGAGTGAGGGAGTCCCAGAAGATGCTGAACAAGCAGAGTTGAAGGTTTCGGTCAAGCCTGTATTGTGCTTATTCTCCTCTGAGTTCGTCAACCGTGAACAGCCCCTCTGATGTTAGCATTATGAAAAGAAAGCACATGCAACTGAAGTAAACAGAAATTGGAAACATATGGCCCAGGTCTTCCCTAGTCAAAGAGTGGTCCAAGAACCAGCAGCACCAGCAGCACCTGAGAGTTTTGTAGAAAATCAAATCCTCGGCCCCTTCCCCAGACCTACAAAAATGTAAACTCTGCAGGTGGAGTTGAGGAATCTGTTTTTATCATGCTCTCCAGGCAATTCTTATGCCCACCAAAGTTTAGAACCAATGGATGGGTTCACCTTAAAGAAAAGTCTGGGAAAGATTTGAAAAGAATTTCTATTTCAAGTCAAGAATCACAAAGGGGAAAACCCAAATCTTGCAGGGTACTGCAGATCTGATGCATTTCCCACTGATGCTGTTCAAGTTCGAGTTGGTAATAAATCAGGTACTTGCATATCAATGCTGCCTCATCTATTTTACAAGTCAGCAGCATTACATGAAAGAACCTATGGACAAAGAAAAGGCAAAAGCCCCTTCTCCTGCGCCCTAATTGGACCTGCAGCTGGAGCAGCCCAGGTAGCCTGACCCTTAGATTGCTCTCTCCACCCTTACTACTGATGGCCAGAAATAATGGAGCTGCCCAGAGAGGGAGGTTGACAACATGTGTGCTAGTGAAGAGCAAGGTCCTTTAAACATTTATGAATCCCAAGCAGTCCTCCCACCTTCTATTTACTGATGACAAAAAGGCCACTTGCTTAAGGTGATGGACTTTACAAATATTTATGAGTTATCTAATTTAGACAACTCATAAATATTTGTTAAGTGACTGATCAGAATGTTGAATTGTGTGCTTATTAAATATATCTGAGTTACCTAATTCTTAGGTTATGCCTGTGTGAAAAGAATATTTCATCAGTAGACTGGAGTAGATAATTTTCTTAACTCTGAAACATATGGAATATCTGTGTGGGATACCTCTTTTAAAAACTCCTCAAAGCCCATCACCTTAAACAAATCTTAAAACAATAGAACTAAAGGATTGTCATTTAAGTTTAAGAGACAATTTTACTCCAAGTTCATACTGCTTGACAAGTTGGGTAGATAACACGAGCAGTACCCATTACTTCAGACAGTGATAGATGGAAAAAAAAAATAAGACTGAGACAAATCATACATGAAAGATTCAATATGTACTTAACAGAAATTTAGGTTGTCTTGGTCGTAGACCTAATGTTTTGAGGTTGAGACCATGTAGATCAAAGTCTTTCTGTAATGTGTCCATTTATGTCACTACTTGGGAAAGAATACTGAATATAAAAATTATGTTGTTAAATTTATTTAATATATGAATGTCTGTAGCAGACACTGCTAGCTGCCTACACAAAATCCAGTTTTCCCTTCTTCCTTTCCAATAGAACTCTGACTTTACTTGAGGCAGCAACATGCCCTTCGATATTTCCCAGAGGAGTGACCCAAGAGATGTAAGCCAAGCCTTTGGTTGAGGCTTTCAAGAGAGCTCTTTGACAGGGCTGACTCAGCCAGGGGTTCTGCCCTTGCCTCTCCCTCTTCCTGATTGCAGAGTGAATACAATGACCGCAGCCATCTTGAAACCATGACTGAAAGGCCTAGGAAGTCAGGGAGGCCTTGGCTGTGACTTCTCTGAGGGACTGGAGAAGTGGGGAATGGGGAATGACTGCTAAAGGGAACTGTGGTGGAGGAGATTCTTTTAGGGGTGATGGAAATGTTCTGGAATTACAGGCATACCTCATTTTATTGTACTTCGCAGATATTGCATTTTTTATACAAATGAAGGTTTGTGGCAATCCTGCGTCAAGCAAGTGCCATTTTTCCCACATTTGTTCCTTTCATGTCTCTGTGTCACATTTTGGTAATTCTCACAATATTTAAAACTTTTTCATTGTTATTATATTTGTTATGGTGATCTGTGATCAGTGATCTTTGATGTTACTACTGTTATTGTTTTGGGTCGCCGCAAACCGCGCCCAAATAAGACAAGAAACTTAACTGACAAATGTTGTGTGTGTTCTGACTACTCCACCAACTGGCCGTTACCCCATCTCTCTCCCTCTCCTCAGGCCTCTCTATTCCCTGAGACATAACAATAGTGAAACTAGACCAATAAATCCTACAATGGCCTCTAAATGTTCAAGTGAAAGGAAGAGTTGCATGTCTCTCACTTTAAATCAAAAACTAGAAATGATTAGGGGCCAGCCCTGTGGCCAAGTGGTTGTGTTCACACCCTCTGCTTCAGCAGCCCAGGATTTCACCGGTTCGGGTTCTAGGCATGGACAGGGCACCACTCATCAAGCCATGCTGAGGCAGCCTCCCGCATGGCACAACCAGAAGGACCTACAACTAGAATATACAACTATGAACTGGGGGCTTTGGGAGAAGAAGGGAAAAAAAAAGATTGGCAAAAGATGTTAGCTCAGGTGCCAATCTTTAAAAAAAAAAAGCTAGAAATGATTAAACTTAGTGAGGAAGGCACGTCAAAAGCTGAGATAGGCCAAAAGCTAGGCCTCTTGTGCCATACAGGTAGCCAAGTTGTGAATGCAAAAGAAAAGTTCTTCACAGAAATTAAAAGTGCTACTCCAGTGAACACACAAATGATAAGAAAGTAAAACAGCCTTATTGCTGATATGGAAAAAGATGTAGTGGTCTGGATAGAAGATCAAGCCAGCCACAAAATTCCCTTAAGCCAAAGCCTAATCTAGAACAACGCCCTAACTTTTCTCAATTCTATGAAGGCTGAGAAAAGTAAAGAAGCAGCAGAAGAAAAATTTCAATCTAGCAGAGGTTGGTTCATGAAGTTTAAGGAAAGATGCCATCTCCACAATATAAAGGTGCAAGGTGAAGAAGCAAGTGCTAATATAGAAGCTACAGCAAGTTATCCAGAAGATATAGCTAAGATAATTAATGAAAGTGGCTACACTAAACAACAGATTTACAATGTAGGCAAAACAGCCTTATATTGGAAGAAGATGCCATCTAGGACTTTCATAGGTAGAGAGGTAAAGTCAGTGCCTGGCTTCAAAGCTTCAAGGGACAGGCTGATGCTAGTTAGGGCCTAATGCAGCTGGTAACTTTAAGCTGACACCAATGCTTATGTAATATTCTGAAAATCCTAGGGCCCTTAAGAACGATGCTAAATCTACTCTGCCTGTGCTCCATAAATGGAACAACACAACCTGGAAGACAGCACATCTGTCTGCAACATGGTTTATTGAATATTTTAATCCCACTGTTGTGACCTACTGCTTAGAAAAAGATTCCTTTCAAAATATTAATGTTCATTGATATTGACAATGCACCTGGTCACCCAAGAGCTCTGATGAAGATGTACAATGAGATGAATGTTGTTGTTTTCATGCCTGCTAACACAACATCCATTCTGCAGCCCATGAATCAATGAGTAATTTCAACTTTCAAATCTTTTTTTTTTAAAGATTTTATTTTTCCTTTTTTCCCCAAAGCCCCGCCCCCATCCCCCCACATAGTTGTATATCTTAGTTGTGGGTCCCTCTAGTTGCGGCATATGGAACGCCACCTCAGCATGGCCTGATGAGTGGTGCCAGTCCACACCCAGGATCTGAACCAGTGAAACCCTGGGCCCCCGAAGCAGAGTGCATGAACATAACCACTCGGCCACGGGGCCAGCCCCTCAACTTTCAAATCTTATTATTTAAGAAATACATGTCATGGGCTGGCCCCATGGCTGAGTGGTTACATGCACGCGCTCCACTTCGGCGGCCCAGGGTTTCGCCAGTTCTGATCCTGGGCATGAACATGGCACCGCTCATCAGGCCAAGCTGAGGTGGCATCCCACATGCCACAACTAGAGGGACCCACAACTAAGATATACAACTATGTACTGAGGGAATCTGGGGAGAAAAAGCAGAAGAAAAAAAAAGAACTGGCAACAGTTGTTAGCTCAGGTGCCAATCTTTAAAAAAAAAAAAAAAAAGACAGAAAGAAATACATGTCATAAGGCTATAGCTGCCATAGATCATGATTCCTCTGATGGATCTGGGCAATGCCAATTGAAAACCTTCTGGAAAGGATTCACCATTCTATACACCATTAAAAACACTTGTGATTCATGGGAAGAGGTCAAAATATCAACCTTAACAGGCGTTTGGAAGAAGCTGATTCCAACCCTCATGGATGACTTTAAGGGGTTCAAGGCTTCAGTGGAGGAAGTGGCTACAGATGTGGTAGAAACAGCAAGAGAACTAGAATTAGAAGTGGAGCCTGAAGATGTGACTGAATTGATGCAATCGCATAATACAACTTTAACGAATGAGGAGTTGCTTCTCATAGACGAGCAAAGAAAGTGGTTTGTTGAGATGGAATCAACTCCCAGAGAAGATGCTGTAAAGATTGTTGAAATTACAACAAAGGATTTAGAACATTACATAAACTTAGTTGATAAAGCAGAAGCAGGGCTTGAGAGGACTGACTCCAATTTGGAAAGAATTTCTACTGTGGGTAAAATATCATCAAATAGCATCACATGCTACAGAGAAATTGTTCATGAAACTAAATCAATCAATGCAGCAAACTTCATTGTTGCCTTATTTTAAGAAATTGCCACAGCCACTCTGACCTTCAGGAACCCTGATCAGCCAGCAGCCTCAACATCAAGGCAAGACCCTCCTTTGATTATGACTCACTGAAGGCTCAGATGATAGTTAGCATTTTTTAGCAATAAAGTATTTTTAATTAAGGTATGTACACTATCCTTTTAGACATAATGCTACTGCACACTTAGCAGACTACAGTACAGTGTAAACATAACTTTAATATGCACTGGACAACCAAAAAATTCACATGAGTTACTTTATTGCAGTGGTCTGGAACCAACCCTGCCACATGTCTGAGGTATGCCTGTAGACAGCAGTGATGGTTGCAAAATATTGTGAACATACTAAAAACCACTGTATATTTCGTATGCTTTGAATGCTTTAAAAGGGTAGATTTAATGTCATGTTAATTATATCTCAATTTTTTTAAATGTCACCCAAAAAAAGGAGAGCATAAAACAGGACCGTGATGTAGTTCTTCCTACTTCCTTCTCTGTAGAAGAAGGGCAGTCATTCTTCAATTTTGCTCACCATACAACCTCCCTGACTTTTCCTATCACTCCATACCAGAAAACTCGGCAGGGAAGAGCATCTTGAAATACTGCCACCAGAGCTAGATAGCTGAGCTCCCTCTAGATAGTACAACTTATTTCCGGAGAAGAAGGCTTCTTCACCCTCATGCTAGTTCCCTTCAGTGAGGAGGAATATTCATTAGGGTGACACTCCTGGCCACTCTCTACCCTGTCCCTGACTCCCCCTCAGGGACATGCTGACTTATCTAACAGGTAAGTTGGGAAGGAGAAAGCGCATAGCCCAGGTGCTTCCTCTCCATCCTTCTCCTGGGAGCGAGTTACCCACAGGGATCATACCTTCTGCTCTGCCCATCAGGGAGCCTGCCCTAGTACAGCCCTGCCTGTGCCCGGGTGGGTGTGTTTAATTCTGCAGTACAGATTATTATAAAGTCCACTTGCTTGAAGATATACACCACATCCCCAAAACGCTGCTTTATTTTGTCTTACTTGTCAATAACTCACATAATGAAGAAGGGTGCTGTTTATTGGGCCCCTCAACCAAAATCCTTATTTTAAAGCCTTAGAAGGAAGGTGCATCAAGAGGTGTCAGGACCTCCAGCCCATTAATTTTGGGAAGCAGTAAACCATGCAGGAATTAACCACTGAAAGCCCCATAATCCACTTAGAATTTTATCAGACTCTTTCTGAGTCCTGATCCCTAGTTTGAAGCATACTGTGCAACAGAGGGAGGGCCATAGAGAAAGAAAAAGTGAATGTGGAGACATCTCCTGCAGTTTATCAGCACTGGCTGAAACAGAGCACTCCCAGGACAGGGCTTGTATTGGAGAAGTGCTTCTACGGGCTTTCATGGCCTCCCCACACTGCTTCCACCTCACTTGCTAAAGAGAAGGGAAGCTGATATGACACATGCAGGTTTTTTAGAGACACACTGCTCTGGAAACTGGGACAGACAGCAGCGCCTTCAGTTACGAAAGACTCAAGCACAATATGCTTCTCAGTCAAGGCTCCATCAGCAGCCACTGCACCTCATTTTGTGGAAAGACGTGTCAGTGAGAAACTCTGCGGTGAATATTTGCAAAGCAAGTTGTACTTTAAGATCTACAAAGAAACATTGATATTTAAAGAAACCATATGATGAATTTTAAATGTCAGCATCCTTTCATGCAGAACCACATTTTCATATCATAATGTACCTATTCATCCTGGGATCTGACTGCATGTGTCAATTTTGAATGCAAGAAGTCACCCAGTCACTACCTTACAAGCCTTAATGATTTTCAACATCTTTAATTGTTAGAAAGGCTTTCTTTATATGCAATAAAATTCTGCCTCACTTTAACCTTTCACCATTAGTCCAGGGTCTGTCCCCTGGAGCCACACACCATGGCATCTTTCAAAGAGTCAAAACAGCCATCACACTACTGTTTCTTCTCCAAGCCAACTATCCCTAAGCACTTCAATTTAATTCAAGACACTTTTGAAGTCCCCACCAGAAGCATAGTCTGTAGAGGATATAGAAACAAGCCACCAGCTTGACCTTCAAAATGCTATCCTTATTGTTTAGTGAGAGACACACATAAGTGTACATAAATAACTGTAGTTGACAGCAGAATGGACTAAAGAGAAGCAAAAACAAGTAGAACACAACTGTAAATGAAATGCTACAGGAACAAAGATGAGAGAGGGAATCAGAGTTAACCGTATTTACGTTTCTTGCCTTCAACACACTAAAATTTTCACCCTCTAAAATACAGCTTTTCCATTACCTGTCTACATAAGGAAAAATGTGTCCACCTAAATCACGTGGTGTCTGACAAAGCTATTTAATAATTCATCCCAATTTTCATTTTAAGCAATCTTAAAGACAATTGCTATTTATTGCTGTAGTCCAATAAGCTATTCCTATTCCAAATCTGAGCTAATACTGTCAAAACAAACTGTTAAATTTCTAAAGCATAGGTAAACCAACAGACTGTCACAATCCATTTCTAAGAGTGTCGTTAGTATTCACCTGAGAACTGGTAGAGAACCTCTACACGGCTCAGTCCATTTCCCTTTCAAATTTTCAGATTATATTATTCCAGATGTAACTGTAATTAAACATTTATAGAAACATTATTGCTCATTTTATATTAAAATTAAAAATGTTCTTTTTCTTAAGATTTTATTTTTCCTTTTTCTCCCCAAAGCACCCCAGTACATAGTTGTATATTTTTAGTTGTGGGTCCTTCTGGTTGTGGCATGTGGGATGCCACCTCAGCATGGCCTGATGAATGGCACCATGTCTGTACCCAGGATCAGAACTGGCGAAACCCTGGACTGCTGAAGTGGAGTGCGCGAGCTTAACCACTTGGCCACGGGGCCGGCCCCTAAAATTAGAATTTTTATTTTTTATTATTGTCAATTTCTCCATAATCATTATGACTCCAATAAAAGACTAATGGTTTATTAGCCTTAGGTAATCCACAAGAAAATTGTGAGCAGTTTTGTGAGGCACATACTGATATACAGAAATATGGCACTGTATATGGCATATACACTATATATACAGAAATATGGCACATCAAGCAACAGACAGAGAGTCAGAGGCTGTAGTTTGTGAGTGTGCCAACTGCTTATTGACCAGATCAAACTTCCTCGGAGTGAGAAGGATCACAAAAACATCCTCAGGGTCATCTGGAATGGTCAAAACGGCTGGGTCCAAATGTTCTGCATCACTGTATATGTGTTCAGTGCACAGGTTAGGAGGAAAGAAAAATAAAGGTGGAAAGAGTACTGAGAGGAGAATCAATAGGTTATTGTGATTAAGAGCATGGGCTCTCGTATCAGACTGTCAAGGTTCAAATCCCAGTGCCACCACTTAACTCTCTGTGTAACCTGGGAAAGTTACTTCTCTATGCCTGTTTCTCCATCTGTTAAGGGAGGAAAATGGCTGAGGTCACAGGGTTGAGGATTAAATAAGACAATGCATGTAAAATATTGAGTTATGAGCTTGGCACATCCTCAGTTCTCAGCAAATGTCAGTGTATATATGTGCAAATATGTGACTGTGAATTTGTCCCACATACTCTATCTTAATAAGTCAATAGTATGCATGTACTCTTTGCCATTTAACAAAATGCAAACTATATGAGTTATTGCCCTAAAGCTGATTTTTTTAAACCCCACTGTTTATGTATAGTATATTTCTCTTTTCTATAATTGCACTGTTGTCCAAAATCAATCTTCATATACCATTTGACCATCATATGCACAAAAGTGCAATTATATAGTTAAAATCAATAGAAATACATTATGAATGAACAAAAAACATTGTATAATAGAAAAGTGCAGGTTTCAGAGTTAGAGAGATGCAGGGTCAAATCCTATATGTCGATAAGGGCTTGTCCAAGTCACTGAACCTCTCTCTGCCTTGTTTTCTCACTATTAAAATAAGAATAAGACATATATCTCACAAAATTGTGATGAGAATTAGGCAAATAATAGTAAGATGCTCAGCATACAGGACACCCTCAGTAAACGTCACACATGTGCATACACACACACACATTCCTTAACTACTGCCATCTCTGTCCAATAGACCAAATATTTTGCTAGGTGATCTTTGCCATCATTTTCATACTTTAGGTAATGTGTTTCAATGACTTATTGTGGCAGTTTTCAATCCAGAGTACCATGCCCTGGGTATACCCAAAGACTTTCTAAAGGGTACAAAGCCTCGGATAACTTTAAGGGAATCAGTTTCCAGACCTTCAACTTCCATATGTATTCTTCCCTAAAACTGACCTGTCTGAGAAGGCACCTGTGGTCTGCTGAGGTTCTCCTTCCTACACCCCTTTTCACAATCACCCTTCGAAAGAAAGGTCCATCTCTTTACAAAAGGCATACTCTCACTCACCCTTAACCTTACCCTGGTACATCACCCCAAAGTGTAAAAACCTCTAGAGTACCAAAACAACAGGATAATTCAACCTTTCCTTTAATCAAGGTTCCATAAATACCCCCAGCTTTCTCCTTAAGAAATAAACTTCCAATACAAATTCACTTTTTATATTTAATAATATTTATCATACTTTTAAATGTATTTGTATTATTTTCATCAACTGTGCTCTAATAATCACAATAGTAACTCAAGCCAGAAGAAAAAAAAATTAATAGAGCTTTTAGCCAAAGGAAATTAAGAAAATATATTTATATGTGTATGTATATACACATAACATATTATAAATACATATTGCAGAAAAGTTTGAGAGGGTGATCAATAAAACTCTCAAGTATGGGATAAAATTCTGAGGAGAGGGGCAGCCTGCTGGCTAGCGGTTAAGTTTGCTCACTTCCGCAGCCCGTGGTTTGCAGGTTCGCATCCTGGGTGCAGACCTAGCATCTCTCTGTCAAGCCACTCTGTGGCAGCGTCCCACATAAAACAGAGAAAGATTGGCACAGATGTTAGCTCAGGGCCAATCTTCCTCTCACACACACAGAATTCTGAGAAGGGGAATAGAAATCAAATTCAAAAAAGGAAAATGTACGAGGTAAAATTTCCCACTGTTAAAAGGCTTCATTTTAAGTGAATGACGGTCAATATTAAATCACTACCCTATTTATAGTCCACTGGATAAATTTCAGAGTGACTCAACATTTTAATTTAGAAATAAGGATAGTTACAATAAGCCAGACATTACATCCTTCAGAACTATTTAAACTTACGGTGAAATAAAAATTACATAACAATTTAGTAATTCTCTTAAGTGCTACACAGAAAAAAAAAAAGTATAATCTCCGACAAAGTGCAGCCTCAGATATCATCTAGGCGTCCTTCCTGGAACTCGAGTCAAGCCCAGCAGTTTGAGTGGCATGTGACGTGGACCACTAGCTCAAGGGCCTCTCTTCTTTCCTAGCCAGCTTCGTTCTCTCCATCTCCGTGCCTCCTGTCTCCCTCTCCTCGGCCTCTCCTCCCGCCTCCCTCCCCTCTGCCCCCGTCCCCCGCGTCCTCCGCTCTCCTCCCCCGCCCACCCCAGCTCTCCGGCGCAGGCGCGCTGCGCCCCCTTCCCCCGCGGCTGCTGAGTCATGGCCCAGCGGAAGTCCCGGCCAACACGGGGAAGTGGCTTCCCAAGATGGGGAGCGCTTCTCGCAGCCTCTCCCTTCCTCCCCTAAGAGCTCTTTGAGCACCCACTGTAGGGGGGCGTCCCCTACCCTGCACTCTCCCGAACACCTCGTAGTCCACGGATTTGAGGGGCCTGGCGGTAGACATGGCGGCGGCGAGCCCTCTGCCGAGGAGCCGGAGCTGGCTTCGGGGCCCGGCGACTGCGGCGGCCGCGAGAGGGAGGGGGCACATGGAGCCGCTGGGCGCACCCCGCGCCTGTCACCGGCCCGGGACGCGAGCGCGCCGGAGTCACGCGTCGGAAGGCGGCAAATGAGATGGCGGGGCCCGGGAGCGAGGGCAGCTGGGGACGCCTGGCGGGAAGAGGCCGCGCGGCCCGGTGCCCGAGGCCTCCGTCCCCTCCGCCTCCTTCTGGGCGAACCCGACCGGCTTCCTTGCGAGGGAGGCGCCGCCAGCGCTTCTTGCGATTGATGAACCCTGGTGGTCGTTTCTCAGTGTCTATAAATAAAAGCCGGATGCTGTGCCCAGATGTCAGTAGTTTGGTACCCCAAAATGATTGTCTTTGAAATGAAAGACCTGCCAGCTTGCTGGTTGAGGGTATTTGGTTGGTGAGTTAGTTTCTATTAAATGTTTAGGCGACTGCCAACCTATCTGGGGATTTTGAGCCAATTCTGAAGGTGATGCCCGCATCCTCTTCATCTCTTCTATTGAGTAAGAAAGGCTTTGGGTCTAAATCCATATTCTAAATGGATTGTGATATTTTGGGGGGCAAGAAACTTTAAAAGTCTAACCTCTTATGCTAGTGGAAACAAACCGTAGTCATCTTGGCTGCTGGTCACTCATACAGCTTTCTTAGAGTCTTGATCATTGTCCAGCAACATCCCAGTTGCCGAAAGGTTATACTTAGAGGATTTTACTTCCTGGGGAGCTCTTATGAAATCTTAATTTAAAGCAACCCACAAGAATCTGGATACAGCTATTGATAATCTGCTGCCTTCTAGAATTCCAAATCTTTTTACTTGTGAGAATTTGCATTTCTCAACATGTTTGTTGGCTTCAGTACCTTTACATCTTTCTGTGCATCTGGCCACAGAGTTAAAATAATCCTCTCCAATCTGATTCAATATTGTGTGCCAATTCTATTAGGGAACACCAAAAATCATCTAAAACTTGGTTAGAATGTGGTTAAGTCATTTAAAGTAAACTGTATTCTGGAAATGCTAATCCAGATGATTTTATGTAATGAAGATCTTGGTTGATAGCAGAGACCTCACAACTTATATCTTCATTTCCCTTCCAGTTCATTCCATGAAGACTCTGGAAACAACATAGATCTTATGTCATTCTTTTCACGGCATATCTTCAGAGTCTCTACACTGCATTCGGAGTAAAACTGAAGGTCTTCAGCCTCCACTGCTATTCCCATACTATAGTTTATAGGTACCTTAGGACACTTTGGATCATTCTGCTCTCTGAACATACCCTGACGTTTTTTTAAAAAAATCTTTGCTCTTGGATCTACTTTATCTGGACTACCTCTTCCTATTCCCAAATCTTCCCTTATCCTGTTCAGCTGCCTGTGCAAGTAAATAATTTCATCCTAATTATTTAGTGTCTTCCTGACTAGTACTGTGCCTTCCAAAAAGTAAAGTCTCGAACTGGGTTGAGGGCCTGTTGCTGACTGGGAAAGCTATTTTCCTTTTCTTTTTTTTAATTTTTAAATTAATTAATTTATTTATTTATTTTTGAGGAAGATTAGCCCTGAGCTGACATCTGCCACCAATCCTCCTCTTTTTGCTGAGGAAGACTGGCCCTGAGCTAACATCCATGCCTATCTTCCTCCACTTTATATGTTGGATGCCTACCATAGCATGGCTTGCCAAGTGGTGCCATGTCCACACCTGGGATCCGAACCAGTGGACCCCGGGCCACCGAAGCAGAATGTGTGCTCTTAACCACTGCGCCACCAGGCCAGCCCCGTCCTATTCTTAATCAATCTTTGACTTTTCTCTACATTTACCCAAGAGTGCCTTTGCCAATTATTATGTAGCTTTATTGTAATTTTAGAGGTGCTACAGCAACAATTGACAGTTGCTTAGCTAAAAACTTTACTGTCTGCAGAAGAACATTAGCAAACGGAAATTTTTATGTACCGTTTCAGCATGGATTGCCAATAATATGTGATTCTAAGACTTTAGAAATTTTAAGCAGATGTTGCTAATATTAAACTAATCTTAAATAACAGAAAGATCTATGCATAGAGAAATTTTTGAAAGTAGAATGAAAAAAATCATCTGTAACCTTAACATAAACTTTATCATTTTTGTGTATTCACTTATATATATACATTTTGTAAGTAAAAATCATGGTATAAATTCAACTTTTATTCTCTTTTTCCACGTGATAGTCTTTCCAATGAATAGTTTAGTAATGTCATGATGTTCTTTGAAGTGGATATAACTGTAAATTTACCTCCTAATTCCCTGTTATTACAAACTCGGTTTCTAATTTTTCTCTATCATAAAAAATATTGTGAAGGAAATATTCATATGTGTGGCTTCCATCCCATATTTTTAAATTACTTAGGATAGAAGTTAGAATACCAAATCAAAGGGTGTAACTGTGCATTGTCATTGATACATGCTGCCAAATCGTTTTTCAAAGGGCTGTACCAGTTTAAATATAGCACTGCCACCACTGTATGAGTGTATGATTATTTGGCTTCTGATGCAAACAAATGCAAGCAGGCTCTTCACATACAATACATGATTAGATTAGATGAACGTTTTTCATTTTGTAACCTAAGCAATAGCTTTGGAATGACTAGGCTTTCTGTTACTGCTGCTTGAAATTAAAACCTAGTCAAATCATGCCTTGAACCCTTTAAAACAATTTGTGTGTGGCGTAGGATCATGTTTAAGGTAATACATGGAAAAGGAAAACCCTGCCTATATGATACGGGCATAAAAAATGACCAGGCCCCAGAACCTGTGAAAGAGGGGCAGACAGTACAGTCTCTGTGTCCAAATGACATTGGAATTGACAAAGTACCACCTATAAATCTCTAATTTATCACCACAAAAGATCAATTGAGAGTGATTTCTCAGAAATTTGATATCAGGTATAATTGATTTCAGGGACAACCAAAATTACCTTATCTGTCAACATATCTCTACCCCTGAAATATTTTTGTAATCATTGTGTTGAAAGAGCAGGACTCAACAGAATACAGATTGTCAACTGCCACAATTGAAGAGGCCTAAACAAACCAATTTAATGATTCCTTCATGGAAGGAATACTTTATAGGTAAAGCAATGGTTAGATAATTGTTGCTAAACTTGATTCACAATCGTTAGACACCAGTCTGTTAGCTGAGGAAGTAGCTGGCTTCCCAGAAGAGGCTTTCATCTCATTACAATTTATCTGAAAATTGCTTAAGCATTTTATCAGGAAAGCATATTTCTCCCCAGAAGGAAATTCTGTGCCAGGTTTGAAATCATTTTTCTTTATCTCAGTTCAATTTGATATTCAAAATTCAGAAGTGCACTTAAATTACAGCTGCTTCCTGTCCCAGCTTGGTACTACGTAGGCTGGCGGGGAGGGGGCATGGTTGATCCCTCCCCTTGCCTTAGTTTCCCCCTTCGCAGGTGAGAATTGGAAGGAATAGGTACTTTTGGAGTCCAGGTTGGGCTGTCAGGATTGGTAGACATTCACAGCTGATTAGCTGTTTTTCAGGATCCTTTCTGGGGGGACTCAGAGCTTTTCCCCACCAGGAATTCCCGGCTTTTGCTCCCTTTATAGCCAATGCCTGTACTTTGGCTGTGCACTCACACCCCCATCACAGCTTCCATACTGAATGCTACACCTCCAACCTCTTTCTGCTGAGAGAGACTAGCCCCCAGCAAGAAGACTGCGTGGGTGGGATCCCTTTTAAAATGACCACTGGAGCAGATCTGATTGTGGGGACTCATATCTGTGCCCTCCCACTGATAGAAGTGCAGTTTGCTCTGAATTCAACCACCTGCTTTTGCTCTGCTTGGCAGGTGTTTTATTCAGCCTTTCCCCTTTACTTTCCTCAGGTATGGGTCAAATACCAGTCCCTTCTAGCTCCAGGGACTAAATGCCAAGCTCTCAAAGTGGCTCTTTTAAAGACCCTCTCTGGGCATGTGGTGAAGGGCAAACCACCCCCAACCTCCCCACCCCCATTTCTCTCTCCCATGGCGGGAGAGGGGAGAAGAGGGAGAAGCCACTGCTCTCCCAAATCTTTCCTCAAAGAAATCCTCTCAAGCCTGAGATGAGTGTGGGGCTAAGGATCTTAAAACCGGTTTTAACAGCCCTTTTGCACCACATAGGTAGTCTAGCGCCTCACCTTGAAGTGTAGGTGTAACTGTTGTTTTCTTTTCAGTCTCTGGTCCCAGCTAATACTGAGACAAAAGTCCCATTTTTCAAATAAACAAAATTTCAATATATAAACCTCGTTTGGATCCTGATTTGAATACATAAATTCAACAAGACATTTCTGGGACCCTTGGGGAAATTTGAACACAGGTCAACTATTAAATATTACAGAATTATCTTTAACTGTGTTACGCGTGATCATGACATTGTGAGTGTGTTTTTTTTAAATGACTTACCTGTTAGAGGTATAAACTGAAGCATATATAGATGAAATATTTGGGATTTGCTTTAAAATCTTTGGGGGTTGGGAGTCAGACAGTTTAGATAGAATAAACTTAGTAAATTAGTGATAGTTATTGAAGCTGTGTCCTGGGTACATGGGGATTCATTATACTATTCTCTAATTTTGTGTATGTTTAAAATTTTTATGTAAAGGTTTAAAATAAAATTTAAAAGTTAAAAGAATCCATTTTCATTCTACAAATATGTGACCAATAATCCTCAAAACCATCAAGGTCATGAAAAACAAAGAAAGCCTGAGAAACAACCAAGAGGAGCTGAAGGAGACACAATGACTAAATGTAATGTGTATTCTGCATGGGATTCTGAAACAGAAAAAGGACTTTAGGTGAAAACTGAGGAAATCTGAGTAAAGTACGGACTTCAGTTGATAGTAAGGTATCAATGTTAGTTCATTAACTGTGACACATGTACCACACTAATGTAGGACGTTAACAATAAGGGAAACTGGGTGTAGGGTATAGGAGAACTCTTTGTACTGTCTTCATTATAATTTTATAAATCTAAAACTGTTCTAAAATAAGTTTATTTTTCAAAAGCATTTTAATATACTATTATATATTTTCATAATAACATTTCAAAATAATTTCTCACTGTAGTGCATGAACACCATTATTAGTTTAAAAAATCTTGTTAAACTCTTTCAGTATATGGGCACATGATTTAAATTTTTAGTAAACTTTAGCTCAGGCTAAGATAGGACTGAACGGTTGACTTTCAAAGCACTAAAGCAGATCTCAACTGGTTTAAAGAAGCACAAAGAGATAAAATGTAATAATACCTCAATTAGTGAAAAGAATGTGTTACAGAAACAGTTCATTTCTAGAAGAAAGTACATAAAATGCATAAGAATATGTCTAGAAGTGAGGAAACAGGATGGAAAAATATCATTATGCTTAGCACTGAGTGCTTTATAAAACATGAAATATGCATCTGTAGGTCTTGAGAAAGGGACGGATCAAGTTAAGATTAGATGAAGAGGGGACTAATCACAGATAATCCTGCTTGGACATATCACAGAGGCAACAAATGGCAAAGCCAGGCTTTGAACAGAGCACGCCAGGCTCTGAGCTATAGCACCAAGATAGGGAGGGGGAGGAAGGGACAGACACTCAGAACAAAGTAGGCAACACAGACCCTTCCCTTCCTAATACCTCGAAGCACAGACTTCAGCTAGTCTCAGGTCTGCTTTTCCTATGGAAGCACAGAGCCTATCTGAGGAAAAGTCTTCTGATTCCTCCTTAGTGTACACACACACACACACACGTGCACACACACACACGCTCATGCTTATTCCCTGAAAGGTATGAATCACATTTAACCCTCAGATCTGAGCTAGTGTGACATCAAAGGTTCTGTCTCTAAAACAAATCTGTTCGTGATGGCTTGGGTGGATCACTGGATTGGTGTACAACATCCATTCCAATCTCTTTCTCACTTACTTTCCTGTTCTGTAGAGCTGGAAATTTAAAGCTACATACCGCAGCCATTCTTGCCTTTAGGGTTCCTTATGTAAGAGAGGATCCACCATCAGACGTACCAGGCTAGATGTGGAGCGAGGGCACGAGTGAGGTGGAAGCCATCTGCTGCTGGTTCTGAGATAAGCACAATCATGGAGGAGCTCGTTTTTCTGTAGCATTGTTAACTGAGGTCTCCGTGACTGTAGCTTCTGGAGCATCAAGAGGCAGAGTGCAGGACATCAATATTACTAGTTAAGATCCTAGCAAGTATGGCGGGTTCTGGAATGGCAGCTTCCTGGATGTGGCAGTTCCCAGAACATGGCAACTTCCTGATGGTGGCAGAGGAGACAAGGTTATAAAGCCCCAGCTTCCCAGTTCAGCACATAGTTTCCTGATTTTAAAAGAATCAGTAGCTCCCTTGGTGGCCCAGTTCTGCAATGAGAGTCGATCCTGAAACCTCAGCCTCGAAGTGGCTCTCAAGCCTGGCTGCACATGAGACTATTCGTTATCCACATATGCATGCCCAAAGGTTTTGATTCAATAGTCTCCAATGGATTCCAGAATCCATGTTCTTAAAAGCAACCCAGATGCTTGGGATACAAAGCTAAGGTTGAGAACCACTGACCTAGAGACTCTTTCATTAGCCCTCCCAACAACTCCATAAGCCATTTAATACCCAAGGTTAAATCCGTTTCTGTTTAAATCGTCTAGAATGGATTATTTTTTCTGTAACTGAACCTTGACCAATGCAATGCCTGGAGGCAGAATCTTCACCATAGGAATAGATCAAAGTTTAAGCAGAATGAAAGTTCAAATATGCCATCCCCCTCCTCTCAATAAAGAAGCATTAGAATTGCCAGAGCTCACAAAGAGAAGAAATAAAGATTGTAAGAAAAAATAAGCCAAGAACGGTAACAAAACTAAGCCTAGAGTTTTGAAAAATAAATTACTGTTGAGAGATTAGATTATAGCATAAAGGATTAGGTAATTTATACTCTGCAAATTAATTACATCCTGCTTATTTATTTTTATTGTCTACTTGCTTTGCAACTGTACTATTTTGAAAAAATAAAAATAAAGACATTATAACATTAAAAAGAACCCTTCTAATGCCCTGATTGTTTAAACAAACTATCATTTCTGGTCTGTTGCTGCCACCTACCAACCATCCAAGGCGAAGCACGTCGGGTAGATATGATTGCTAGTCCAGTCTTTCAGGAATGTCAGTACCACCCGAGTTCTCTCTCATTTCAGTGTCACATTCTAAAACACTTTTAGGTTAGGTGCATGCTAACCCTTAAATGATAAGCAGTTTAAGCGTTGTTAAGGCTCTTCACTCAACAGTTCACTCAAATGTGAAAGTATCTTGACCATGAATTACTATGAGATATGGATGTCATAGGAAAAGCAAAACGTACAAGAAAATTCCTTCAGCACATGTTGGTTGAACTTCTACAATATACTAGGTGTTATGGTTTCTAGTATACTCATCTACTGCATCCTTTAAAATTAGCCTTCTGTAGAGCCAGCCCTGATGGCCTAGTGGTTGAAGTTCAACATTCACTGTTTTGGCAGCCCAGTTCCACTTCCTGGTCTCGGAACTAAACCACCCGTCTGTCAGTTGCCATGCTGTGCCAGCAGCTCACATAGAAGAACTAGAAGGACTTACAACTAGGATACACAACCATGCACCGGGGCTTTGGGGAGATGAAAAGAAAAAAAGAGGAAGATTCGCAACAGATGTTAGCTCAGGGCGAATCTTTCTCTGCTAAAAAAAAAAAAAAAATTAGCCTTCTGTAAAGATCAGGTGTTTCAGAGATATCTTGTTATGTAAATAAGACGGTGATTATCTGGGCAAAAAGGTGATTATCTTTTTGCAAAATGGAAACATTTCCTCTAGAATTATATACTTTTCACTACCATTTATAAACTCTTGCTTTAAAAAGTTGATAATGGATGCAGTAAAATAATAATTCAGCACTTAAAACATATTTTGCTGATTGAATATACGTGATTTCCTTTTGAGTTAGTGAATGGTGCACCAACTTACATTTCCAGTAGCATTTTACAATTATTAAGATACTTTTATATACATTCCAGCTCCTGTTTGATATTTACACCAACCCTGTGAACTAAGTAGGGCAGGTACTATCTTTATTGTAGAGACAAGGAAATAGCCTCAGAACATCTAACGGATTGCCTAAGATCACCCAGGAATAGAACTCCACCTAGAATCTGGCCTTCTGAGGTAAAACTCAGGGTTCTTTCAACTATGCCACGCCAGCTTTAAGCAGTCTTCCATTCGCTTGTTCCGTGAATATGTACTGAGTGCTTACTGTGTGCTATGTGTAGGTGCTGGAGAGAAGTAGTGTCTAATTTAGAGACAGGGCTGGGGTAGGGCATAGATTGTCATGGAAGGTGTCTGAAGCTCCTGAAGGAAGTATAGGAATGAGCCAGGAAGAAGGGTGGGAGAACTTAATCCAGGCAGAGGAGACAGCATGGAGAAAACCTGAGCTTCCTAAGTAGGAGGCATTGACAGAAGGCCAGTGTGGCTGAAGCACTATTAAAAGGGAGAAGGTGGAATTAAATATGGCTGTCAGTCTAGGCAAGGAGAAACTACACATGCCAGCTTAAGTAGGCCATCGTAAGGAGTCTGGTCTCTATTCCAAGACTAGTGGGAAGCCAGTGAGGGGTGCTCAGGCTCTAAGCCCCATGTCACAAGTCAGAAGACTCTCTGAGGTGCAGAAAAACAGCATAAACTGTCCTGGATGCTTTAGTTCCTTTCCAATGCCTTCAAATATCTGGAGTTTTATTCTGTTTCATTTTTTTAATCAGTTTTGAAAGTTGTCCTCAGCTGGTGATTGATCCGATACAAGCTAATCTGAAGCGGAAGTCTTCTTTCACCTCTCTGAAGATTACTTCATTACTCTTCAATCACCTCAACTCACCTCCTTTTTTGTCGTTTATTCTCTCAACTGATGACCTTGCCTAACCCCTCAAGGAGAAAATAAAATCCACAAAACCTACTGCTAACTTGTAGGAGACGTGGCAGAGCAGAGCTCTCAGCAGTCCCTGGATTCAGGCGAACAAAAATTGAAGCTCAGGAAAACATACGCAGCCAGGACTTGAGAAGTGAGCCCCACATTTGATGTGGCTTTTGCCCTGATATTTACCAGATCTTAAGCTGTGCAATGGTGAGAAGGCAAGAAACCAGGCAGAAATCATCTGGTAAAATGATAAGCAGAGCTTTGGGCAATTTCATGCTACTGGGTAGAGCAAAGTTCTAGTTCAGGGCCCACCAAGGACGAAGGGCACTGATAAACTCCCCAGCCTTCTATTGGCTCTCCTCAAGACACTCTAGGAATAAGGGCAAATGGAAATAGATCAACTTTCACACAGCCCGTAACAGCCTAAGATGATCTCAATCCCTGGTAGCATCTATGTGATCTGGCCCCACTCTAACTGCTGACAAAAAGAAAGTTCAATTTTTAGAGGAAAATAACATCAGCCATTTCATTTTTCTGGAGTTAAAAATAACATCAGGCATGCCAGGAAATAGGACTGAAAGGCAGAAGAGCAGAAGAAAAACGCAATAGAAACAGACCCACAAGTAATGCAGGTATTGTAGGTATCAGACATGGATTTTTTAAACATTGGGAGCATGAGTTTACAAGAAAAACATTGTGGGAAAACACACCAGCTACATTCAGTGTTGAGGTTGAAAATCATGAGTCTATATGGACACCAATCTGCAAAGTTGTGTGATTTTTTTTCCCCCAGCAACTCTGTCCTCTCCCCTGGACTTTCAATGTGCTTTAACCCACTTCTAAGTCAGAACCTCCAGCCCTGTGCTTAAGAATTCTTTATTCCAGAATTGTCAAAAACCAGACTGCTTGGACTCACAACAGGCCCAAAGCACTTCAAATAATGGTTCCCAGGAAATGATGTATAAAAGCCAACGTAGGATAATTCTGAGGTATGTGTTTTGTGCTGTTTCCCAGAGTCTCCTCATAGAAACTACTTGTGGAGTGGCTTAACAGTACATTCTCTACTGGACGTGTCCCGTCCTTTATTACCTCTCCGTTTCTCTACAGTGTATTTATACTTCCCATGTAGACTCCTTACACAAATCCTTGTTTCAATGTCTGCTTCTAGGGGAAATCAAAACTTAGACACTTAGGCATACAGCTGCAGGCATGGAGAAATATGTCCAGAGTTGGGGTTTTGCCAATTAAGTACAAGAGAGAGGGAGCGGCAAAGGAGCGTTGTTATAAATTTAACACAGCCAAACTTTGGGGGGAAAGAAAAAAAAAAACGTTTAAAATCTTCATTGGAGATATCCAATTCCATATGAATTCCCCCCGTTTACAAAATGCCCTCTCTTCACCCTCATTACCAGTTTAGATCACTTCAACACTTGCAAAATATCTGAATAGTTTTTTTAAATAACATTTTAAAAATCTGAATAATAACAAAATTATTCCAGAAACAACTAGTTAATATGCCCCAAATTGTGTGGATTTGGAAGGGAATCCTTGAATGATGCACCATGCCTGAGCTTGGCACATTACGTCGTGTTTGCCAATATTCTCTAAGACCTGACTTTAGATCTCCCTTTTTATATAATGCCCTGGCAGCCCTTTTTATCTAGCTGCACCTTATAATCACTTGGGGAACATTTTTCCTACCTCCAGAGATTTTAATTTAATTAATATGGAGTTGGGCCAGACATCAGCATTTTCTTAAAAACCCCTCAGGTGGTTCTAATGTTTAGCCAGGGCTGTGAGCCACTGATATAAGGGATTGTGATGAATTTTATGTAATGCTTTCTCCTTTTCAAAACGGTTTTTATAAAGTGCAGCATACCCAAACTAAAATAAGCCTAAACAGTGGTCTGCAAGGAGAACTGAACTATTTATCTGATTTGCCATTCAGGTCCCAGAATCTTGCATCTAATAATCTGGCAGAACCTAACCACTTCAGACAATATATGGAAAAGTTCTTTACAAAGATGACAAAAGGACTTGTGGAGCATGACTAAGCTCACCCTTTTGTGGTATATACATTTTACTACACATTAATTTAAAAATAAATGTATGTGATAAACTATCAAAGGTACATAGTGGGGAGCTCTGATAATAATTTCCAGTTCTTTCTCGTGAAGGAATTTATGAAAACTCTTGGTCATTGTAATCAAAGAAATAGTGTCTTTCCTCATCGCATCTTGATTCTGTTCTCCGAGACTCTTCTGATCTTGTCCCACAGCAGACTGCATGAGGATACATCTCGTATCAGAATCCTAATTCTACTTGCAGAGAGTTCTCAATCTATACGTTTGGAACTGCTTAAAGTTCATTTTAAGTACCAAGTCTTTATTACCAATGTGCCTGCAGTTACACCCAGGAAAATACTGGCTGCCTGCTTTCTCGGTCAACCCGGGCTGGCTTTGGTCCATTTAGCCCTGGAGCCTTGAAGCGCTCTCTTTAACCTGCAAGCTCTGGCATCTGTGTTCTCTGTAGCTGCAAGCATTTCCTCTGCCTGCTGCATGCCCTGCATGGTTAGGGCAAGGGAGGAGGGGTTTATTCTGCTCTATTTGGCAAGAAGAGTAACTTCAAGCTGTAAATGGATCACTGTGGTACTTCCTATGGAATACCGTTAAATATCCTCTGGCAGCATTGACTCAGAGTATTACTCTCCAACATTTCGTATCTACTATCTTGAGGTCTACTCTTTGAAATATATTAACGTTATTTGATAGTCATAACAATGTTATAGGTATAGGAAGAAGAGTTATTGCCCATTGCAGATAAGGAAACTAGGCCACAGAAGCTAAATCAGAGTAGGTCATAGAACTCTTTAGTGCCAGAATTAGGATGAATAAAAGCAAAATAACCACTGCATAAATCTATATGCAATTTAAATTTGTATTCTTGTGTAAGTAGGTACATAACAGAATTAAGAAACTAATGATGAACTGGAAAAAAATATTCACAGCATATATAATTGAAAAGGGTTAACATCAATATCTTGCAAATCAATAAGATGAAAGTATTGCCCTAATAGCAAAATGGACAGGTAACTCATAAAAAAACAAATGGTCAAGAAATATATGAATTAATGTTTATTAGTGAAGGTAGATTAAAACAATGATTTGGTGGACATTTGCTGCTTTTATCCATGCACTATTCCTTTCCCCTTCTTTTGATATGAAACATCTTTCTCCCAAATTCCAACTATATGGTTCTGGGAGGGCTGATGATACTTGTAATAGATGTGTTTTGGGTTTTTTTGGCACAGTATGCACTCTCCCTTTTTCTCTTTCACAAACCCTCCTCCTCCCCTGTCACACCTTGTGGTTTGGTGGATCTAATACCTTCCCCAACCCTTGTGCTGGGTGGCACATGACCTAATCCTAACTAATCAGATTATCTAATCCCCCTGCCTCAATATCCAAACTAGGCCAACCAAAGTCTTCCTTCGAATCTTTACTGGAACCATCATCAGAAATTAGGTACTCCCTTTGAGACTCATGAGACTTCTGAGTCATTTTAGTCTGGAGTTGCCAGGAACCAATTTGCCAACAGGCAGAGAAAGCTTGCCTAAGGATGAAGACAACAAAGAAGATAGAGACCCGCCCAGTGGCGCAGCAGTTAAGTTCCCACATTCTGCTTCTCAGCGGCCCGGGGTTCACCGGTTCGGATCTGGGTACAGACATGGCACCACTTGGCAAAAGCCATGCTGTGGTAGGCATCCTACATATAAAGTAAAGGAAGATGGGCATGGATGTTAGCTCAGGGCCAATCTTCCTCAGCAAAAAGAGGAAGATTGGCAGTAGTTAGCTCAGGGCTAATCTTCCTCAAAAAAAAAAAAAAAGAAAGAAAAAGAGAAACAAAAAGGATAAGAAGTCCTGATGACAATGTTTGAGCTCCTGGATCTAGCTGTTCCTAAAAGCACCACTCTTTCCTAGACTTTTCAATTATATGAGCCAATATATTCGAATGTTTTGCTTAAATCAACTTAAATTGGGTTTCCTTCAAGGCAAGCAAATGAGCCCTGAGTAATGTAGGATTAAATCAAAGAGAGCAAAGATTTCTCTTTCCCCTAGACCTCCTGGGCTGAAATGATATAAGCTTACAGCCACCTGTAACTATATCTCCCTCCTTTGCAAAAGCCTGTCTGCAATAGAAGAGGAATGAGGACAGCACACTCTCTAACATCAGTTGGGTTCCTGAATCAAGTAAACCCTGAGGCCAGGATCCAGATGAACGAGGCAATAAATCCCATATTTTGCTTAAGTTGGCTTGTGTAAATCTCTGTCATTGTAACAAAGAGTCCTAACACAGTGATATCTTATTTGTATTTGTTCTAATATAAATGAGATATTAATTTCTCTAAAATCAAAAATAATGATACCCAGTATTATTGATGATGTGCCAAAATAGGGACTCACATACTGCTCAATGGGCACAAACATTTTTAGAGTAATTTGACTATAGACCACAAAAGCCTTAAAAATTACACATACTTGAAGGAGGGAGAAAGGGATGAATAGATAGAACACAAGGGATTTTCAGGTCAGTGGAACTATTCTGTATGATACTGTACGGTGAATACATGACGTAAGTTTGTCAAAACCCATAGATCTGTACAATACAAAGAGTGAAACCTGATGTAAACTATGGACTTTAGTTAATAGTAATGTATCAATATTCATTCATCTATTCTAAGCACAAATGTACCACACTAATGTAAGATGTTAATAATAGGGGCAACTGTGTGGGAGTGGGGGTTTATATGGGAGCTCTTTATACTTTTTGCTCAGTTTTTTTGTTGACCTAAAACTGCTCTAAGAAATAAAGTGGGGGCTGGCCCCGTGGCCGAGTGGTTAAGTTCGCGCGCTCCGCTGCAGGCGGCCCAGTGTTTCGTTGGTTCGAATCCTGGGCGCGGACATGGCACTGCTCATCAAACCAGCTGAGGCAGCGTCTCACATGCCACAACTAGAAGGACCCACAACGAAGAATATACAACTGTGTACCCGGGGGCTTTGGAGAAAAAGGAAAAAAGTAAAATCTTTAAAAAAAAAAAAAAAAAAGAAAGAAAGAAAGTGTATTGGGGCTGGCCCCGTGGCCAAGTGGTTAAGTTCGTGCACTCCGCTTCAGTGGCCCAGGGTTTTGCTGGTTCAGATCCTGGGCACGGACCTGGCACCACTCAGCAGGCCATACTGAAGCGGCATCCCACATGCCACGACTAGAAGGACCCATAACTGAAATATACAACTATGTACTGGGGGGATTTGGGGAGAAAAAGCAGAGAAAATAAAATAAGAAATTTGGCAACAGTTGTTAGTTCAGGTGCCAATCTTTAAGAAAGAAGAGAAGAAAGTCTATTAATACAAAAAGAAAGAAAGAAAAAAGTTTACGCATGCTTTACATAGGAGTTCTGCTGTTATAAATTTCTCCCAAACAAAAAAAATTGGACAAGGATACAGAGATAAAAATAAAACAATAGTCACTGTGAAGTTGTTTGTCATAGTAAAAATTGGAATTGGAATCTACTCACACATCCATCAGTTTAAAAAAAGTTAAATAGGGGCCGGCCTGGTGGCACACCGGTTAAGTGCACACATTCCGCTTCCGTGGCCCAAGGTTCTATGGTTCTGATCCCAGGTGCAGACATGGCACCGCTTGGCAAGCCATGCTGTGGTAGGCGTCCCACATATAAAATAGAGGAAGATGAGCACAGATGTTAGCTCAGGGTCAGGCTTCCTCAGCAAAAATAGGAGGATTGGCAGATGTTAGCTCAGGGCTAATCTTCCTCAAAAATAAATAAATAAATAAATAAAGTTAAATAAATGATGATTCGTGCGCATTCTTAGAGAACGGTGATGTTGATCAGGGCTTCTTACCAAGGTCCAGGGATGAGCTCCAGGGGTTCAAATGCTGGCTCTCTCTTGGAGCCATTTGTGGGTTCCTTTGGGCCCCTGTGGGGCCGTCTGACTGCATAGCTCTCTGACGTGGTAAGCAGTGTTGGGGCAACCAGTGGTACTCCCCACAAGCACTAAATTGTGGAGTTTCTTGCCCAGGTATGTCACCCTCTTTGGAAGATTTACTCCAAGAAGGCTTAACCCAAGTACCTTGCGCTTTTTAAAAACCCTAAAGAGCCTCCTAGGACCCAGATTCCAGACTTTTTGGCCTGGTATTCAAGGTTTTCCATTACGTGCTTTGAGCTGACTGTTTCAGCCTTATTTCCCATTCATAGGGGGCTATTTTTTATTATTTTTAAATACTAGGTACTTTCCTCTATTGTTGTTCAAAAAATAGTCCCTTATGAATAGGCTGATGATAGAATGGTCAATTTAAACCATAGTTTCAAATATTGTTCCTGGCATAGACCAAATACAAATCAGGTTAAAATGTGGCATGATTTTGTACAATTGGTGGAGTATAAAAAATGAGAATCTACTTTCTTTTTTGAGGAAGACTGGCCCCAAGCTAACATCCATGCCCATCTTCCTCTATTTCATATGTAGGACTCCTACCACAGCACAGTGTGCCAAGTGGTGCCACGTCCACACCCGGGATCCAAAGCAGCAAGTCCCAGGCCGCAGAAGCAGAACATGTGAACTTAACCGCTGCGCCACTGGGCCAGCCCTGAGAGAATCCATTTTAAGGTAACACTAGAGACATTCTTCTCTGACTAGCACAGGGGTTCTAACATTGACCCCATAAAGAGGAGACCAAAGGGTATTTTTTGGCTCTCTAGTGAACTAAATCTGAAAAGCCATAATAATATAAATGTTCATTTTTATTTCTTACAATTTTAGAATAAACTCCTAGATAAACCGCGGAAGACTAAATTCTGATTACAGAAAAGAATACATTATCCGTGTGGAAAACTTAGAACTAAGTTTTCAGCTGACAGAGGTTGGGGAGTCAAAGGGAAGAAGAGCAGGTGAAGGGGGCCATCGGAGCACTCGTGTCCTCGACAAGACACGCTCTCTTGGTTGATGGCACGGCAGACAGAGGTTCAAGCATATTGTCTGAAATCAGAGGTGACTGAAGGAGGAAGCAGAGATTACTGACAAAATTGTGTTGGGAGGAGGGAGGCAGGGATAGTGAGCTAAACTCTTACCCATCATGATATCCAATCAAGAAAATGCATTTAGAGATATCAAGGTAATCACAAAAAGAACTAAAGACAGAAACTGGTGAAAGTAGTTACCTCTGGAGAACACGTTAAAAGGACACCATGAGGAAGCAATCAGTCAAACCCAGAATATGGGACAATCCACCAGACAACTGACCTAGTTTCTCCAACAAATCAATGGCATGGGGGAAAAATTGAGTTACAGAATAAACGACACTTAGGAGACAAAACAATCAAATGCAATATGGAGAGCTCATTTGGGATCCTTGTTAGAACAATTTTGAAACAATCAGGAAAATTTGATTCTGAACTGGCTATAAGGTGACGATATAAGAAATTGTTAATTTTGTTAGGTATAATAATGGCGTGGAAGTTAGATTTTTAAATATTTTTTGTAGAGGCATATTGAAATATTTCTAGGTAGAATAATATGATGTTTGGGATTTACTTTTAAAATACTCCAGTGCCAACCCTTCCTACACCAAAAATATAGGGGGAGAGAGAAACAAGACTGGCCAGATGTCGATCATTGTGGAAGCTGGGTTCATGGGGTTCACTGTATCATTCTCTCTGCTTTTACGTATGTTTGGAAATTTCCAGAATAATGTACTGTTTTGTTTTGGTTTTATTTATTTTTTAAAAAGCAGGCGCCTCTGATGAGTGGGATGGGGTTTGGGGAGCAATAGTGCTGGCAAGACTGCTTTATATTTTTCATTTACTTGGTGAATATTTATTGAGTCCCTACAATGTGTGAGGCACTGTTTAGGCACTTTTGGGATAGGAACAGAACAGATCTAAAATCCTGTTCTAGTGGAATTCGTATTCCAGTCAGGGGAAAGAGACAATAATCCACAGATATTAATAAATAAGTTTTAATACGTTAGAAGTGGATAAGTGGTACGAGGAAAGAACAAAGCAGGGATCAGGAGCGGGGCCAAGGTTGCAGTTCTAAATAACGCGGTCAGGGAAGGGCTCATTGAAAAATTTGACATTTGAACAAAGACTTGAAGGAGATGAATTGTTGCTTTTTAACTGTGTCCACTGGGGCTGGCCCGTGGCGCAGCAGTTAAGTGCGCACCTTCCGTTCCGGGGTCCCGGGGTTCGCTGGTTCCGATCCCGGGTGCGGACATGGCACCGCTTGGCAAAAAGCCATGCTGTGGCAGGCGTACCACGTATAAAGCAGAGGCAGATGGGCACAGATGACAGCTCAGGGCCAGTCTTCCTCAGCAAAAAGAGGACGATTGGCAGCAGATGTTAGCACAGGGCTAATCTTCCTCAAAAAACAAACTATGTCCACCATTTACTTTGAATAAAAAGAACTGAAAAAGATTACTTTAAAAAATAAAATGAAGTCTCCCTCCTCCTCACTCCTCCTTCTCTGCTCACCGAAATCTTCCTTTGTTCAGGCAAACTTCAAGAGATCAGCTTTCACGAGGTCTTTTCATCCACAGCCAGAACTAACTGCTCTTTTGTGTTCTCTCGTACACCGCTGGTATCTCTAACAGGTACTTCATTCCCCCACATAATGCGGCTCTTTATAGCTTCAATCAGCGTTTTCACTATCATTATTTTATTTATATCTCACAATAATTTTGAGTGGTTTTTATTTTAACATCATTATTATTCCCTCCTGTCAGATGAGAAAACTAAGGGCCTGACCCACATTGGATTAACCAGACACAGAGACCGAGTCTGAATGCTAGATCATATCCTCTGAACACGAACATTATTATTTCGCTACCTCCCTCCACTACTTCTGCATAATTAATTGTTTTGAAGGGTCTTTTTTTATGTTCAAATTGGATTTGAATTAAAGTACTATTTGCGTATATCAAGTGGTTGAGAAAATCTTGAGAGGAAACGCAAGTCTCACCTAACCAATCCCCAGTCACTCAACAAAGACGACGTTTTTTCACCATTTCTATTTTTAGTTCTTCACATGGCTGTCTGTGTAACTCCAGATGACATGCTTACACCTTTATATATCGATCTTATTCACTTTTAGATATTATCTGCGGACTTCCTCCCATAAAAGGGGAGGATTTAGCTCACTTGAATTGCCCTACTGTCTTAGGTCAGGTCTCCCAGGACACTGCCTCTGAGGCAGAGATTTGCCTGCAGGAGGCTTTGGGAACAACCCTGGAGGAGTGAAGGCAGCAGGACTGAGCAGCGGGAGGAGTTGACCTGCAGTGCAGTTGCGACAGAAGCCACAGCCCATCCCGGGAGCTCTGGGCTGAGATAGTGCTTCACACCTGTCCTGAATTGAGACAAGGGGGCTGGGCCTTTGACCCCCCACAATCAACCAGTCATTAGATGTAACGTGGGGGGCACTGAGGGCACACACCTCCTGTCTTCCTGCAGATGGATCTCACAGAATAAAAGCTGATTTCTGCCCCCAAAGGCTAATGCCATAATTAATTGCACATCAAGCAGAGAACCCCAATTTTGTGCAGTAACACTGTTGACTTCTTTCAATTTTAGAAATTATATATTCAGGGACCGGCCCCATGGCCAAGTGGTTAAGTTCGCATGCTCCGCTTCTGCATCCCAGGGTTTCTCCAATTGGAATCCTGGGCAGGACATAGCGCCGCTCATCAGGCCATGCTGAGGCAGCATCCCACATGCCACAACTAGAAGGACTTACAACTAAAAAAAAAAAAAATGCAGCTATGTACCAGCGGGCTTTGGGAAGAAAAAGGAAAAATAAAATCTTTGAAAAAAAAAAAGAAATTGTATATTCACTTCCTTCTACTATGGAAGATGAAGATTTAGCTTTCTTTCTGTTCCCCCTGATGCGGGGTCGGTGAGCCGAGGAGTCGAAAGAAAGATTTCTTAGACTCTCAAGATCTGGCAGTAGTGCTCTTTTATTTAGAGAATAGTGTGGAATAGCATGGGGACAGGACCCATGGGCAGTCAGAGCTTCTGCTGCCCCCAGTTGAGGGTTAGAGCTAAATTTAAGGCATAGGTATATGATTCATCTCTTTACAAGACAAAGGAAAGAACATGAAAAAAAGTTAAAATGGTATCAGTGCAGGTGGGGTCTGGTCATTGGGTGATCCCATGACTTTTAGACAAGAATCAAATCGGATTAAGTAAAGGTTAGAAAGGTTAGACGCCACCACCCTAAACCAGTTACATGAGATTGCCAGACAGCAACCAACTTAAGTTCTTGCCTTCCACATTAAGAGCTTCTAGAGATAAGACCATTCCCCCTTCTTCCTGGCACAGAGAGGGAGGCATCTTTACAGATAGAGGTTTCCCTTAGAAATGTAAATGTTTCCCAGCAAAGGGGCAAACAAATTCCACTCCTTGGAGCCTGAATCTCATCTGTAGTTTTAAAACTAACCAGCCTAAAAATCCTCATCATAAACCATTTTAAAATTAAGCAGCCTAAAAATCCTCATCACCCCCATGATAATATACACATTCTTTCCCCCATTCTCCAATATAGTTTTATTAAAAATGTACTAAATCAATATTCAGTGTTTGCTTTATTCGTTTATTCACCCAATAAATACTCCTTTGAATTTCTTTGAATATTTCAGTCAGGGTATATAATAACACATACTTTCAATCATTCCAGGCTGCCTCTTCTGAGTGTCATCTTTTGAGAAACATTAGCGCAATTTCTCTGTTTATTTTAAAATCCAAATGTCAATTTTAAATCAATCAACAAATTATGTCAGTGCTCATTACATCCAAGGCAAGGTAAGGAAAATCAAGGTGTCTAGAACAGAATGTTTACCCTCAAAACACCAAAATCTCGACGATGAAATCATGCAAATACACACAAAGAGTTAACAACATAATGCCTCCTGAGTGGTGTAGCCTGGTAGATTCCACAAGAGTCAGAGGAAAAAGTACCTGTATATAGGGCTGGCCCAGGACATCATTGTAGAGGAGGTGAGACAGGGTTGTGAGGGATCCATTAAGATGCAATGGTAGGTGGGGCAAAAGGCAAAGAAGAGGAAGGCTGCTCCAGGCAGGAGGAAATCGCATTAGCAAAGGCATGAAAGGAGGAAGCACTGTTTGTAGGAATGCCGAGTAACCCAGGTTGACTGCAAAAGAGGTTCCTTGAGAAGAACAGCAGGAGATCAGGGGCAAGGCAGGGTGAGAGCAGAGTATAAACAGACTTGAATGCCAAGAAGAGAATTCCTGACATTTTCCCATCATGTGGTTCTATTCAAGGTTATCAAGCAATGATGCAGGAATGTACAAACTTTTTATAGTTACAATTCAGTGGGGAAAAAACCCTGAATTATTAGGTGATTTTGATGCGGGATCGGTGAGCCGAGGAGTCGAAAGAAAGATTTCTTAGACTCTCAAGATCTGGCAGTAGTGCTCTTTTATTTAGAAAAGAGTGTGGAATAGCATGGGGACAGGACCCATGGGCAGTCAGAGCTTCTGCTGCTGCCGCTTCTGCTGCCCCCGCTGGCATGGGGACAGAGCCCATGGGCAGGCAGAGCCGCTGCTGCTGCCCCCGCTGGCATGGGGACAGGATCCATGGGCAGGCAGAGCTGGTGCGTGGGGACAGGACCCACGGGCAGTCAGAGCTCCTGCTGCTGCCCCGAGTTGAGGGTTAGGGCTAATTTTATAAGGCATAGGTATATGATTCATCTCTTTACAAGACAAAGGAAAGAACATGAAAAAAAGTTAAAATGGTATCAGTGCGGGTGGGGTCTGGTCATTGGGTGATCCCATGACTTTTAGACAAGAATCAAATCGGATTAAGTAAAGGTTAGAAAGGTTAGACACCACCACCCTAAACCAGTTACATGCGATTGCCAGACAGCAACCAACTTAAGTTCTTGCCTCTGGCATTGACCAAGAGCCTCTAGCGATAAGACCATCCCCCCCTCTTCCTGGCACAGAGAGGGAGGCATCTTCACAGATAGAGGTTTCCCTTAGAAATGTAAATGTTTCCCAACAAAGGGGCAAACAAATTCCACTCCTTGGAGCCTGAATCTCATCTGTAGTTTTAAAACTAACCAGCCTAAAAATCCTCATCATAAGCCATTTTAAAATTAAGCAGCCTAAAAATCCTCATCAATTTGATGAACATATTAAAGTGATACTACGAGTAAAATTAAATTCTTACTTTGAAAAACAGTAATAAACTCAATAGTGTTAGTATTACCTTGACAGGACATTTTCACATATTGAGGTATAAAAGGTAACTATTCAAGTTCAAAACTGATTCTCTGGCTTGAACTAAAAAGCCTGACTTATGGCCTATCAAACATACCTTGTACATCTGCTTAACCATCAAAGTAAAGAATGTGCTCCCCTTTTTTTTTTTTTTTTTGAGGAAGATTTGGCCCTGAGCTAACATCTGCTGCCAATCCTCCTCTTTTTGCTGAGGAAGACTGGCCCTGAGCTAACGTCCGTGCCCATCTTCCTCTATTTTATATGCAGGACGCCTACCACAGCATGGCTTGATAAGCGGTGCCATGTCCTCACCCAGGATCTGAACCTGCGAACCCTGGGCCGTTGAAGCTGAATGTGCGCACTTAACCGCTGCGCCACACCACCAAGCCAGCCCCAGGATGCACTCTCAAGATAAAAATGCATACTTCACCTCCTACACTATTGGTAACACCCTATTGGTAGCACCCTATTGGTAATGCCAGGATTAGTCCCTTTCCTGATGTCAGGGTCATGTTGAGCTGCTAATTTGCATCTGAATACTTCTTTGAAATTTTGATGAAAATGTATCCTGGGTGTGTTTAATGTATGTTCTTTGTTCTAAAAAGATATAAAGCTGTACTGAAAACCATGCCTCTCCAGAACGCCTTCTAAGTCCTTTCCAGGTTATAATCCTCACTCTGGCTCATAGTAAACTCACCCCAATTTTGATTTATAGGGTCATTATGGATTATTTGCATCAACAACCTAAATATATAATTAATAAACCAACAATACTGATTTGACTAGTAACTGTTATTCAAGGTACATTAATGATTTAGAGTAGTTTATTAGCCTTTCTGTATTTTGGCCACTGAACTAAATACTGGGAAGTACAGATGAATAAGAACTAGTCCTTTGCTGCAAGGAGTTCATAGTCTAATGATATTACAAACATTTTCATCTCCATTTTGCATCATTCCAGGGTATCTCTAGTTTTTTCAAGAAATATCTAAACTGAGTAGAAGTTAGAATAGATATCTAAGATAGAGTAGAAGTTCTAATTCCCTTTATCGATCAATCTTTCTTACCATCTTATCTTTCTTACTTTCTTATCTATCAATCTTATCTAACACTCTAAGTTACTTGCATGTACAACTTGTGGGATGCAGGGCCTCAGAATAAAGCCACTCCAGGCAGAATGGAATGTTGAATTGAGACCATTGAAGCTGAGCAATAGGGATGTGTGTGATCAAACATAACTATATTTTTGCCCTCCATGTACTATTTATGATGTATTAAGTGGGGACAACCTTTCCCCTGATCCGAAATGAAAACACTGGCAGACTCCATAATTTTTCAGCTCAATCTTAATTAACAGACCATTCTTGCTCACTTTAGGTCACAGTCTCAACTCAATAATTAGAATGTCCAGTTGAAGATGTTAAACAGAATTCTGGCCTTGATTTAAAGGCAATTCTTCTGTGAAAGACGACATGAGTGGAGCCATAGTAAAATAGAGCCAGAACAGCTATTTCAAAGGAATTGCCTTGCACGTCTTGCTTTCTTTATCTTCCAAACTGAACCAAACTGCCAACTTTCCAAGAAGTCAGTAAGGACATGAATATCCTGTTCATAAGGACTGATGAAATTGGACTTTGCTGATGACCGAATGGCTAACCAATCAGTGAAGTACAAGTCTAGCCTTTTGCCTGATGACTGAATCTCAAGCCAACCTATGAAGTACAAACCTAGCCTTACCTCATGTAGCACCAATGAACTCTTCTTTAACACAACTTTCCTCATTTCCCTCCCTTTTTCCTGTAAAAACCCTGAGCTCCTCTCCTGTAATCAGGACACTCTTTAGGTTTCTACCTGAGTCTGTACTCCCCAAATTGCAATTCTTTGATCCCAGATAGACACTTCACCTGTTAATCAAGTTTCTGTTTTTGTAGGCTGACACTTCTCTCTGCCCAGCTTGGCCCTGTTACAGACTGGAAGCCGGCAGTGAGAAAAGGGGCTGTGGTTGACCTCTCTCCCTCCCCCTTCACCCCAACCTCAGTTTGCTGGCCAGTCTCTGACCTCTCCAAAGGAGTAGGGAAGGTAGAGGAAGAGGGGAGGCCACGTGCTCTCAGGCCCTGGCAGACATCTAAGTTGACTCCCTAGTGGGCCACTTTCTTGGGCTCCTCAGAGAGCCCCTGAAGGTTCCCTCCCATCATGGCAGGGGCAGACAGTGGCTTCTGACTCATTCCACAGTAATCCACTTTGCCTCCTGCTTCTTGAAGGTGAGGGCCCTCCACTCCTCTATATAATCCTATTGGACATGACCCAAGATGACCCCATGTTGGCTTTCTCTCCTTTTTGAGCTCCTCTGATCCATGGTGAAATACATGCACCCTCTGCCCTGACAATTTCTGAAGTAGAGTCTGGTTCTAAGCTAGCAGTACTCTTCTGGTTCCACCAAAACAGTTGGCTAGTCTCTTCTTGCATTCCCAGAGAGAAGTTAGACCCCATTCCACAATGACTCCCAACTGTAGGAGCCACATATTAAGCTCTCCAAGGAATTTAGTGGAAGCACTCCTTACTGTGGATCTGTCTCACAATACAGCCTTCTCCAAAGACCGCCTGCTCCAAAAAGTTCTCCCACATTTCCACATTCTTTTTTGTTTTTTTTGTTTTTGTTGAGGAAGATTAGCCCTGAGCTAACTACTGCCAATCCTCCTCTTTTTGCTGAGGAAGACTGGCCCTGAGCTAACATCCATGCCCATCTTCCTTTACTTTATATGTGGGATGCCTACCACAGCATGGCTTGCCAAGCAGTGCCATGTCGGCACCCGGGATCTGAACCGGCGAATCCCGGGCCACCAAAGCTGAACGTGTTCAGTTAACCACGGCACCACCGGGCTGGCCCCTATATTTCCACATTCTGACCACTTTTTTTCCCACCACTTGTTTTATCCTTGATTTGTCTAGGAGTCTTGAAAAAATTTCCTTTGTAAATTCGACATATGGGAACCTCTCTGGCATTTCACATCTTTTATCCTGGTGTCCTAGTTGAAACTTCAGTTTCAGTGTCCTGCTACCTCTCCATCCATCTGTCCACCCATTTATCCACCTATTCACTCATCCATTTGTGTTAGGCAACACTTTTAAGGAAGAGTTGGGGGCAATAAGTAGGTGGGAGAAAATAGTAGAAAGAAAGTATTAAAGAATGAAATTAGCATGTGAACACCAATAAAATTAGGAATATTTCACATCAGAAAATAACAGAAGTATACTTTGATTTCTAAAATATGTGTGTCTTAAAACAAGTACCAATGTGTTTTCTTCAGTTGGACTTTCCCATGAATTAATACTATAATTTTTAAATGCCTCCTTTTCATTGAAGATTTATATTCATGCCACGTTGCCTCCCAGAACTCTAATTGGCCATTCCTGCTTGTACCTTACATATCATAGTGTGTACAGAGCCTGCTTTTGAGAAAATAATTATTTCTAGATTGTCATTTAATAGCAATAGAATTTGGTAGAAAACATTACTGTCTGATTGTTTTAAATAGCGCTTTTGGTTGCATTTGGACCTGGTGTCCTATGGCATAATTTCTATAGGTATCTTAGTAAGTTTGGAAAATCCTGTGCTAAATTGTTTAGATGTGCTTCTTTTTTGAGGGACTTCTCAGAAGTTTTAATAAACTAATGTGGTTTGAATGTGAAGAAGATAATATAATATGCAGTGTTTCCAAACTTACATGACTGCAAAATAGTTTTTTTTAAAAAATGGGAACGCAGTTTAGGAAACACTGATTTTATCCATTCCCCTGTGGTAGTCTGCTCTTGCTTCAGATGTCTGTGCAAACGTGCCTGTGTGCACACACACATACACACACACGTACAACTTGTCTCTCCCATCAGAAACTCCTGTGATGGCACTTCCTGTTCTTTGAGGTAACAGGTTGCTCGTTGAAACCAAGGAAACAGATCTGGTTCATAGATTAAAGTGATAACAAATGTTGTAGCAAGATACAGAAAAGAGGGGCCGGCCCCATGGCCCAGTGGTTAAGTTCTCGTGCTCTGCTTCGGCGGCCCAGGGTTTTGCTGGTTCAGATCCAGGGTGCGGACATGGCACCACTCATCAAGCCACGGTGAGGCGGCGTCCCACATGCCACAACTAGAAGGACCCACAACTAAAATATACGACTATGTACTGGGGGGATTAGGGGGAGAAAAAAAGGAGAAAAAAAAAAAAAGATTGGCAACAGTTGTTAGCTCAGGTGCCGAACTTTAAAAAAAATAAAATAAAAAATAAAAATCTGGAAAAGAGAACTATGTCAATCTCCTAAACACCTTATGCTCTTTGGATAGCACTTTGTGCCTAACCACCCTGCTCCCACATCCACTTGCGAGACCAGTGAGCCAGTGAGACAGCCACCCCAGGCTCTCCCTCTGCTGCCTGAAGTCCTGCCCATAGCTGACTCTCCTGCCTCCTTACTGTCTAGTTTTTAGAGGAACTATGTCTAACTAATGAGTGCCTGGACCATCAGATGCCTGGTGTGGAGGGCTTGATGATAGTCAGCCTTCCAGTTCTGCAGAAAATATAAAAGTGATTCAAAGAAACTACTAGAGTCGCTAGACGTCAGATACTACCTATCTCTCTTGCATACTTTTTACCAACATTTTCTTTTGAAAATTTTCAAACCTCCTCAAAAGGGGAAAGAATGGTACAGTTAACGCCCATACTTTCTTCACTGAGATCAAATAATTAACTTTTGCTACAGTTGCTTGTCTCCCACCACCACCCACCTCTCTCTTTTTTTCCTCCATATACGTTTCTTTTAAAGTAAGTTGCAGATTTCAGAAAATTCCACCCCTAAATATTCCACATATCTCACCTAAGAATAAGAACATTCACCTCGGGCCGGACCGGTGGCACAGCTGTTAAGTGCGCACGCTCCACTTCGGTGGCCCCAAGTTCACAGATTCGGGTCCCGGATGCGGACATGGCACCGCTTGGCACACCGTGCTGTGGTAGGTGTCCCGCATATAAAGTAGAGGAAGATGGGCATGGATGTTAGCTCAGGGCCAGTCTTCCTCAGCAAAAAAGAGGAGGATTGGCAGCAGTTAGCTCAGGGCTAATCTTCCTTAAAAAAAAAAAAAAAAAAGAACATTCACCTACATAGTCACAATACCATTATCACATCTAAGAAAGCTGACATAAATTTAATAAATTTAATAGTGTCATCTAATATACAGTCCATATTTCAATTTTCCCAATGAGAGATTCTCTGAGCGCTAGCCTCCAGGGTTCTTTCTTGTTCAGGCTGGACACGGATGGCAGGAAGAGGGCAGTGCCAGGCAAGCAACTGACTGTGATGAAGCCCCTGGAAGCTGGAGCCCATCTTTGTTGACTCTTACACTATTCTTTCCCTAATAAGTAAGACTGTGAAATGGTTAAGAGTAATCAACCTTCTTGCTCAAATGAGTTTGAGTGCTACTTGTACTTTCAGCAAACCCATGCAAAGAAAATCAAATCTGCATTATTTATAAATTAAGATATAAACCAAATATTAAGATTTGGATCTAATCCTTGGACGGTCCGTCCTTAAATGGATATGCTCTCCAGGCTCTTAAGGATGCTGGCACAGAAATCATTCTTATATTTCTGCAGTAGAGGAGCCTTATTCATCAGGTCCACCTTTGACCTAGAATGTAGAATTTGGCTTTTGTTTTTGTTTTTTTAAAGATGTTTTCTCCCAGGATCTAGGAGGGTGTGCGAGCATGTTCTATCCAGATTGTGCCCTGTTGTGGGTGTGTGTGTGGCTGGGAGTGCGGGAGCCTACAATTATCAGCAGAACCCTGGAGCTTTGTGTCAGCTTCTTCACAGCAGGCCAGACTTTCCTACCATGCTTGTGTAGAAAGTCATTCTCCAGGATGGTCTTTGGTTCTTTTCATCCTCCCAGATTCATGATTCTTTCCTACCACTGTGTTTACTGCTGACCACTCCACCAATGGCTGTTCTCTGTAAACTTAGCACTTTGATTTCTCTTGAACCCACTGAAACTTGTCCCAGTTGAACGTTCTGGATCAGCTGTGGGATTTAAAATCTTTATGGCTGACAAATAAATGTAACTGAACAAAAAAAAGCACATGTGCTGCCATCAGAGATTCAAATATAATGGGAAATTATGACACTGCATCAGCTTCACACGCCTTGCCATTGCTGTGGTCTCTGTCTGGGAAGCTAATGTACTTATTGATTCATTCTAAAGCGAGACATCTTCACAAACTGACCCCTGGCTTGTGGTGGTAGACTAACGTTTGTGGTAGCTTCAATAAACGTATTAACAGATCCTGTTGCTGGGAAGACACGGGCAGCTGTTGCCTTGACAACACAGCATGCAAGTCTCTAGTTCCCTCGTCGTTTCCCTGAAAAGATGGTGATTACTTATCAGTCCTACCTAAGAACTTGGGTTTTGTCTACAATATGAGAATTTTAACCCATAACTCAATTACTGAAAGTTTGTCAGTACCAGAAAATCTTGTCTAGATTCAGGTTGCAAACAGTATAAAACAAGCTTAAAGATATGAAAGGCAATGATCATGTAGAACGTTAGGTTTAAAACTTCATTATTGGGGGAAAAGCATCCTATTTTAGTAAGAAAGTACTTCCACTATAAAAGAATTGTAAATGTGTACAAATTATGTATTCTGATGTAAAACAAGAATAATGAAAACTGATCTATGTTTTTAAATTCAACTCCATCGTCAGAGATCTTTTAAGGTGAGATGCCTGCACCTCGCTACTGTGATGCACCCATTGGATCAGGTCAGGACTCAGGGAGAACAGCTTCGGGCCGGGGCAGGGCCGGGTTTGAGTGCTGTGAAGGGTTAGTGAGGCTCTCGTGGTCCCATCTGTGAAGTGAGCAGAAACTTGAAAGGTGTTTGTGCATTAGGGCTTGCTCTCTCTTACGGTTGTTGGAACTGTGATTCCCCATAAAGAAGCCCAAGCGAGCTTCCTGGAAGACGAGGGACATGTGGCCTAATCTTCCCTATTGCCTCAGCTGATGGCCAGGCAAGCACCAGTCGTCCCAATAAGGCCATCCCAGATCATCCAGTGGCCGGTCAACCTGCCAGTTGACTGCACATGAGTGAGCGAAATCAGTTGAGCTGACTCACGACAGAGGAACCACATCCCTCATCAGATCACCAGATGTGTGAAAGTGTAAGCAGATACCTGGTCAAAACAGAAATTCTCTCCTGTCAGGTATATACTCAGTGATGCAGCATATAGAACTCAAAATGCACCAGGCTTTTTTTTCTTTTTTGATGGAAATCATTTGAGATAAAATTTATCAGAATTCCTGTGCTTACAGGCACAAACTATAGCAGTACAAGGAATGGAAGTGAGGGAAGCCACATGTATGCAGTCCCCCCAAGATACTGATATCAATGAGGATAACATAAAATTCATAATCTGCCACTACAAAGTGGACATTTATAACTACAGTCATGCATCACTTAATGATGAGGATACGTTCTGAGAAACGTATCAATAGGTGATTTCATTGTTGTGCAAACACCATAGAGCGTACTTACCCAAACCTAGACGGAATAGCCTACCACACACCGAGGCTATATGGCATAGCCTATCGCTCTGAAGCTACAAACCTGTGCAGCATATTACTGCACTGAATACCATAGGCAGTGGTAACACAATGGTATTTGTGTTTCTAAACAAATATAAACATAGAAAAATACATACAGTAAAATACCTGCAGTAAAAATATAATATAATAGATTAAAAATGGCACACCTCTATGGAGCACTTACCGTAAATGGAGCTTGCACGACTGGGTTGCTCTGGGTGAGTCAGTGAGTGAGTGGTGAGTGAACGTGCAGGCCTAGGACATCCCTGTATGCTACTGTAGACTTTATGGGCACCGTACACTTAGGCTACACTAAATTTATAAAACATGTTTTCCTTTCTTCAGTAATGAATTAACCTGAGCTTACTGTAACTTTTTTACTTTATAAACTTTTTAATTTTTTTAAACTTTTTGACCCTTTTGTAATAACTTAGCTTAAAACACAAGCACATTGTACAGCCGTACAAAATATTTTTTCTTTATATCCTTATTCCATAAGCGTTTCTCTGTTTTTAAAATTTTTAATTTTTTTAAAGTTTTTTGTTAAAAACCAAGACACACACACATTAGCCTAGGCCTACACAGGGTCAGGATCATCAATATCAGGGTCAGGATCATCAATATCACTGTCTTGCACCTACACGTCTTGTCCCACTGGAAGGTCTTTGGGGACAGTAACACGCATGGACCCACCATCTCCTATGACAACAATGCATTCTTCTGGAACACCTCCTGCAGGACCTGCCTGAGGCTCTTAAAGAGGTGTTACTCTTTTCAGAAATATTTTCATGGTAGTTTGCTTAGTTTGATTCTTTTTTTCATCATAGATTTGCTCGTAAACAGATAATGCACCATGAACATTTCTGTCTATTAATGAAAGCTTTCAGCGTTGGGGTCCATGTTTCCAAACTTTTTAAGGAGCTTGTTGAGGTCTGCAAAAGCTTCTGCTAACCCCTTCACTGTGAATTTTCTTGGAGGTTCTTCTTTTTCTTCTTCTGCAGTTTCCTTTTCTCTTTTCTGTTCTTCAGCTATGCAGTCCTGTTCCAGTGCCAACAGCTCCTTCCCAGTCAATTCCTCAGGAACCACCGCTAGGCGTTCCTCGACGTCACCACCATCCACACTCAGGTTAAGGGTGTTTGCCGTCTCAGCCACAGCCTTGTTGATTTTGCAACCTCCTCATCCTTGGACAACGCTTTGCAGTCATGGATGAACCTCTTGAGTGTCTTATTCCAGATGCACTTGGCGACAGGAATTTTTCAGCCCCGTTATAATCTTTTGGGACCACTGTTGCATGTGTGGGCCGTCATCAACGGGAACATTGTTAGGCAACACATGACTGTACATGTTATCAACTCAAACTGTGTTAAGTTTTACACTTTGAGATTTAAGATTTCATAGTATCATTGCTCAAGAAAATTTGAAATGTCCCAAAATCTTATAAATCACTGATAAAATGTGATAGAGAGTTTTGCAAATTTGACAAACCTAGACAAGTTGCACAGCAATACGAAAATGCTGTAAAACTGAAATAAATTTTTTTAAGTTATTGAAACAAAACATAAATTTTGATCAAATGGAAGAAGCAGCATCAAATTTTCTCCAAGATTACAAAATTTCTCTAATGCTATTGTCTTATAAAGAGCACATTATCTTATGTAAAGAACATCAAAGAAAATGCATCCCGGAAAGTAGGAGGAAAAGTACCATAAAAATGTGTCAGGCAGGTAATAAAACAAAAATAATGTTGATTTGGAGGTATTCATGACATTTGCCAGCTTTTCAAGATTCATGGTTTAGTGCGATTTCTTTTCTCATTCTAATTAAATATTAACATTTATACTTAATTTTGCATATGTAATCTTGTAGTCTTTTTCTTAAAGAGAACTCTCAAAAATGTATAAGCTTCAAACCACTCCAGACTTGGATCTGCCGCTGGTCAGATTTCAAGGTCAGTTCAATGGGAATCACTTGACATAGACTCAGAAATGTCATCAAAGATTTCTTTTCTTTTCATCTCTCTGCTTTGACATCTACGGTGTCAGCATCATCCTAATGCTGGCTTCCTTCATGGTGACAAAATGACTGCAGTAGTTCCAACCTTTTATCTGGTATTCTACTCCACCCAGAAGGAGAGTGACAGCTGGCTTTGCATTGTTCTCTCAGAAGAATGAGAAAACTTCTTAAACAGAAGACCCTACTTATTAGCCTGAATTGGATTTCTGGATTACCTGAACAACTCATTGGATCAAAGTGGATGGAATTACTGGAGGGGAGTCAATCTCCTCCCCAAACCTCCGGCTGGTACTTGGTGAAGGTGAAAAGGATGATGGGAGACGACCACAATGTCGTGTTCAATAACTATCTCCCTACAACCCCCGTGGACTCAATTCTATGTCGTGTCAGGGAGTTCTTATTCTGAGATGAATCAGATCTAGATGCTTCCCACCTCTTCCTAGTTGGGGCAGGCTCTTCATTTTAAAAGACCATTTGGGGTCTGGGATATTTGATTCTAATACTACTACAAAATGAATTTAGAAATTACAATAAATTCCACTTGTAAGTCTCCATTTATTCAATAAACAAACAAGTAACACATGCCTACTGCATGCTCATCACAGAGTGGGATGCAAAATGCAGTTTATGACATTTTGAGTTAAAAAGCTTGTTGAAATGAATTAAACAAGTGAAAATTTTAAAATGCCAAAATGTGTAAATAGCTAAAATAAATAAACATCTGTTCAATATGGCAAGAGAAGAGATGAGTCAAGATAGTACAAGAATAGCTTCTGATGAGTTGTACAGATAGTAAAGCTATAAGAATTTTATAAAAAATCATATATACATGTATTACTTCTTACTGAGAAAGTAGATGACTGGCATTGGCCTAAAGTATATAAGTGAACTTTCACTTTCAACCAGGGTTTGTTATCACTGATTACTTCCAATCTGGGTGATGAATAGGAAGCAGATACCAGTACGCACTTTGACCTGCAGTATTACTCTCAGTACTCAGTTCTGTTGAATGACAGACTTCCCTGCGTCAGAGATGAGACAGAAAGCACAGTAGTTACTACCTCAGTAAGCTGAGGGGGTTTGAGTAGAACTGTCCTACTTTTAGCATCTCATGACTTTGTCTCTTAGTCTCTAAAGAAGGCAAAGGGGTACATGGAAAGAATGTTTGTCTGGGGGCCAGAAGACTTGGTTTCTACTCCCAACCCTGCTAATTTACCTGGCACTTTGGGAAAGTCACAACCTTTCCGAGCCTTAATTTTCTCAGGGCATAGACCAATCCTCTATTCAGATCACTCCCCTGTTCTATACCTGCTAGGCTCCTTGAAGTGTTGCTTACGTTGCAGGGCCATTTTGCCGGACACTCTGACAGTCCTTCTAGCTTCACAAGCCATTTCTCTGTGTCGTTACCACTTCCTCTGCTCAGAGCCTCTCTTCCTTGTACCGGCTGGTTGTGCCCTTGTCCAGAGCTATTTGCCCACCTCCAGTAGCCATGCTGCAACATCTCATGCACTGAGAATGTTTTAACCTCCATTATTAGCATTTTTTTTAAGATTTTATTTTTTTCCTTTTTCTCCCCAAAGCCCCCCGGTACACAGTTGTATATTCGTAGTTCTGGGTCCTTCTAGTTGTGGTATATGGGACGCCACTTCAGCATGGTCTGATGAGCGGTGCCATGTCTGTGCCCAGGATTCAAACCGGCGAAACCCTGGGCTGCCCCCGCCGCAGCAGAGCGCGTGAACTTAACCACTCAGCCACGGGGCCAGCCCCTGCATTAGAAGCTTTGCCTTTAGCGTTCAGATTTATTCACTGCCCAAATATTTATTGAGCACCTGTTATGTGCCAGGCATGGAGTAGGGAATAAGATGTTGAACAAAAAAGATGTTTGCCCTCATGGAGCAAACAGTGGATGGATATATCAAGGAGCTTATAGAGGTAGAGAGGAGTCATAAACTCAGGTCTTTTGTGCTTTAAATTCTTTAGGTGAGCTAAGTTAGCTTAAGTAAATCTAGGGCCTCCTCTAACTCTAAAAATCTCTAATTCTGCTTTGACTGTTCTACTTTGTGAAAACGTACCTTAAATTTTGACAGGAAAGAAAACGAAGATACAGAATGTAAGTGTATTGAAAAGTAACTCGGGGGCTGGCCCGGTGGCGCAGCAGTTAAGTTCACACGTTCTGCTTTGGCGGCCTGGGGTTCCCCAGTTGGGATCCCGGGTGCGGACATGGCACCGCTTGGCACGCTCTGCTGTGGTCGGCATCCCACATATAAAGTAGAGGAAGATGGGCATGGATGTTAGCTCACAGACAACCTTCCTCAGCAAAAAGAGGAGGATCGCCAGCAGATGTTAGCTCAGGGCTAATCTTCCTCAAAAAAAAAAAACCTACTAAACTTCTAGACTAGTTAATATCTTCTTATTCGATATATGCAAAAAAGCCATTTTTTAATCTTTTTGGTACATTACTGGCTGGGTAGATTATTTTGATCGAGCATCAGACAGGGTAACAGGAGACTTGGCTTCTAGTCCTGTCTCTACTACTAACTAGCAGTGTGACCTTCCTTGAGCCTCTCAACCTCTCTAAACCACAATTCTGCAATTTGCAAAATAAGAGAATCATAGCAGATATGTTATTTTTTTCATTGTTAATTATACAAGTGATATTATGCATTTATTCTCCATATCAATTTTTAATATAATATGGCTAAGTTTGAAGTCCACTTCAGACTTCTCCTACCATCCTCTCAATCCCAGTTGGCTTTTCAGCTCCCCATTATTATCACTTTGGTGTATCTTCCTTCAGAACTCTTTCCTTGCATTTACATAAGCTCCCTACCAGATTTAATATTTTGCATATAAAAGAGTAAGCAGCCTTTGTGCAAAGAAATAAGAGTTTAACTTGTGTTCAAATGTATGATTTTCCAGATGGGAACATTTTCATAGTGAATGTTTAAGCAGCAATGTTAAATCTAAAACGAAAACACTTGTTAAAATGCAAAGCCCACAATATCTGCTACAAGAAACTCACAGAATATAGCTGTTAATAAAAAGGAGAAATGTCAACATGAATGACATATTTTAAAACCTTTAGTTGTGGAAAAAGTTTACGCAAAAGGAAACTTCTGGAGGTGGATACTATGTCATTTTATTCTTAGGAATTATTTTTATCGCTCCCATTATTAACTCTATTAATAGCCTAATTAGTCTGTCAGGCACACACTGTCCATTGAACTTTTATTGTGCACAGCATGCTATATCTAGAATTGCTTTTTAGGCAAATTAACAATGCCGTTTCCTAGCACTATGCAATCTCTGAGACCAATGAGAAATTGGGAAGAATAAGCCTTTGCGAGGCCTTTATGCATCAACTTAACTGGGTCATAGTGCCCAGATATGCAGTCAAACTTTATTCTGGATATTTCTGTGAGGGTGTTTTTGGATGAGATTAAGATTTAAATTGGTAGACTTTGAATAAAGTAGATTACCCTCCATAATGTGGTGGGCCTCATCCAGTCAGTTGAAGGCCTGCATAGAACAAAAGACCGACCTCTCTGAGTAAGAAAGAGGGAATTATGCAGTAGAATGCCTTCGGACTTTAACTGCAATGTCTCCTCATCCCTGGGTCTCCAGCCTGCTGGCCCACCCTGCAGACTTTGGACTTGCCAGCCTCCATAATCACATGAGCCACTTCTTTGGAGAACCTTGACTAATACAGATATATAAACCATTTACATCAGCACCAACAATATATGACGGTTCTGATTTCTCCACATCCACACCAACACTTGTTATTGTCCATCACTTTGATTATAGCCCTCCTAGCGAGTGTGAAGTGGTATCCCTATAGTTTTGATTTTCATTTTCCTGATGACTAATGACATGGAGCATATTTCCATGCGTTTATTGGCTATCTGTATATCTTCTTTGAAGAAATGTCTATTCAGATCTTTTGCCCACTTTTTAATGGGGTTGTCTTTTTACTATTGAGTTGTAGTTCTTTACATATTCTAGATACAAATTCCTTACTAGATATAAGATTTGCAAAACTTTTCTCCCATTCCATAAATTCTTTTCACTTTTTTGGTGGTGTCCTTTGAAGCACAAATATTTTTATTTTTATTTTAAATTTTTTTATTTTTATCTTTTTGAGGAAGCTTAGCCCTGAGCTAACATCTGCCACCAATCCTCCTCTCTCTTGCTGAGACTGGCCCTGAGCTAACATCCGTGCCCATCTTCCTCTACTTTAAGTGTGGGATGCCTACCACAGCATGGCTTGATGAGCAGTGCTTAGGTCCACACCAGGGATCCAAACTGGTCAACCCCGGGCCACTGAAGTGGAATGTGCGAACTTAACTGCTGTGTCACCACACCAGCCCCAAACATTTTTAATTTTCATGAAATCCAATGTATTTATTTTTTTCTTTTTTTGCTTGTGCTTCTGGTCTCATATCTAAGAAACCACTGCTTATTCCAAGGTCATGAAGAGTTACACCTATGTTTTTGTCTAAGAGTTTTATATTTTTAGCTGTGATAGTTATGTCTTTGATTCATTTTGAATTAATTTTTTTTTCTGCTTTATTTCCCAAACCCCCCAGTACATAGTTGTATATCTTAGTTGCAGGTCCTTCTAGTTGTGGGATGTGGGACGCCGCCTCAACGTGGCCTGACGAGTGGTGCCATGTCCGCGCCCAGGATCCGAAGCCTGGGCTGCCGCAGCAGAGCATGCAAACTTAATCACTCAGCCACGGAGCTGGCCCCTGAATTAATTTTTGTATATGGTGTGAGATAAGCATCCAACCTCATCCTTTTGCATGAGAATATTCAGTTGTCCCAGCACCGTTTGTTGAAAGGACTATTCTTTCCACATTGAATTGTCTTGGGACCCTTGTCAGTAATCAATTGACTATATATGTAAGAGTTTATTTATGAAATCTCAATTCTACTTCATTGATCTATATATCTAGGCTTTTGCCAGTACCACACTGTCTTGATTACGGTAGCTTTGTAGTAAGCCTTGAAATCAAGAACTGTGAATCCTTCAACTATATTCTTTTTCAAGATTGTTTGGGTATCTTTTATTTCATTATGAATTTTAGGATCAGCTTCAATTTTCTTTTTTTATTTAAAGATTTTTTAATTTTTCCTTTTTCTCCCCAAAGCCCCCCGGTACATGGTTTGTGTATTTTTACTTGTGGGTCCTTCTAGTTGTTGTATGTGGGATGCCACCTCAGCGTGGCCTGATGAGTGGTGCCGTGTCCGCACCCAGGATCCGAACTGGTGAAACCCTGGGCTGCCGAAGTGGAACGTGCAAACTTAACCATTCAGCAACCAGGTCGGCCCTTCAATTTTCATTTTAAAACAAGACAGCTGAGATTTTGATATTTTAATTTACAGATTGCATTGAATCTGTAAATCAATTAGGAAATTATTGCCATCTTAACAATATTAAGTCTTCTGATCCATGAACATGGGATGTCTTTCCCTCTATTTAAATCTTCTTTAATTTCTTTCAACAATGTTTTGTAGTTTTCAAAGTGTACATTTTGCAATTTTTTTGTTAAATTTATTCCTAAGTATTTTATTCTTTTTAATTCTATTGTAAATGGAATTATTTTCTTAATAACATTTTTCGATTGTTTATTGCTAGTGTATAGAAATACAAGTGATTTTCACATATTGATCTTGTATCCTACAAACTTGCTGAACTTGTTTATTAGCTCTAAGAGTTTTTTTGTAGATTCTATTTTTTTTTTTCCCTTTTTCTTCCCAAAGCCCCCTGGTACATAGTTGTATACTCTTTGCTGTGGGTCCTTCTAGTTGTGGCATGTGGGACGCTGTCTCAGCGTGGTTTGATGAGCAGTGCCATGTCCGCGCCCAGGATTTGAACCAACGAAACACTGGGCCGCCTGCAGCAGGGCACACGAACTTAACCACTTGGCCAAGGGGCCAGCCCCATGTAGATTCTTTTGAATTTTCTACATACAAGATTATGTCATCTGTAATCGGAGGTAGTTTTACTTTTTTCTTTCCAGTCTGGATGTCTCTTGTTTCTTTCTCTTGCCTAATCATCCTGGTTAGAACCTCCCATACAACATTGAATAAAAGTATTGAGAGCAGACATCCTTGTTTTGTTCCGAATCTTAAGGTAAAGCTTTCACGCTTTCACCATTAAGTATGACATTAGCTGTGGGTTTTTTGTAGATGTCTTCTATTAGGTTGAGGAAATTCTCTTCCAGTTCTAGTTTGTTGAGTGTTTTTATCATGAAAGGGTGTTGGATTGTCAAGTAAAGGATAATTTTTGAAGGTAACTTGAATTATATTTTATTTTCACTTAGATATCGCTTAAAATTAAGGTATAGTTTATAAAGTAAACTAGAGTTATAAAGAAGGGTTTCTCTGGGACTCAGAGGGCTTAACCAGTGTAATCTTCACCAATGCTGGAACAGTATATGCTAAATCATGCTGAGATCTTTTTTTTTTTTTGAGGAAGATTGACCCTGTGTTAACATCCATGTCCATCTTGCTCCACTTTCTATGTGGGGGGCCTGCCACAGCATGGTTTGCCAAGGGGTGCCATGTCCAAACCCGGGATCCGAACCAGCAAATCCCCTGGCCGCTGAAGCGGAACGTGTGCACTTAACCACTGTGCCACCGGCAGGCCGCCATGCTGGGATCTTACATAAAAGAGCTAAGTAAGTGGAGAAAGATCCTGACTTCTAGAAGCACAATATGTAATGCAGAGGAGAGGCAGCTAGTGCTCTGATTCAGTCTAAGATTCATTCTCATGAAACCACTCAACTCATGTTCAACTCCAATTTAAATCACTGCAATGATTTAACTCTAATTAGGATTTCAGAATCCTCGTTACAAGACATTTTGTCAATTAAGACTGAACACTTGCAGAGCAGATTCCGAATGTGTTTTTGTCCTAAGAAGTAAAATATCTTGAGCTTTAACTTACCCTGTAGAAGTATTCTAAATTAATTATTCCCAGCACAATCTGCTCCTTCTCTTTTAAAATCTGCATATTTTAGAGACTGATGTTTTTAAACACAAAAAACTTACTAACTACAATTATGTCAGTCACATAGTTAGATTCAAAAACTTTCTGGCCCACTAGCATATTCATCACCTGGGCACCCTTATGGTGCCTCTAAATACGATGGAAACATATGTCTTTCCATTCATCCCATATTCTGCTTGGTTTGGGCAGTGCGAGATGTTTATGCAAGTTCTTGGGAAAAGAAGAGGACGTAGAGAATGTCAGGCAAATTATCCCCGTATGTAACAAAACTGACTCACATTATCTCTTGGTTTCATTATATAAATACCTCATCCCTCTGATTTCCGTCATCAGGCATATTTTCATGCTGACCGTTTAGCATCATGGATTCTGTAGGCTGGCAATGGCAAATACAGCTGAATGAATCCCAAATCAGAATTTAGCTGATTTCCAATTTCATGAGTTCCACGTGACTCTGAGGCAGAGACCACATCCTAGAGATCCCTATACTCTCTGGACAAATATAACTCATGTTAACGAATGAAGAGACAATGGGCACCTATTTGTTTATAGAGCAAAATAAGTTATTGACTCAATAAGAATTGCCACTTTGCATAATTCCATAGCTAATAAGAAAAACGACTATTAAATACCACATTTATTTCCTTATTTTAAGAATCTCATAGATGTTTCTGACACAGTTGAATAGATTACTCCTGATCAGAGTACCATCTATCAATAGTTGGTGAACTGTTTTCACTAATTCAATTATTTCCTTCCACAAATCAATAACAAAAACCTCTCTCGTTAGAAATATATTCCTACTTACTAAAACTGGCCAAGGTTGCTTAAAGATGCCCCATCCACATGGCCATATTTTATGTTCTCTTTACATATTTTAATTTTTTGTAAATTAAAGCAAACAAAGATATTTAAAACAAAATTTCATTACACCATTTAAAATGGCAATACCAATAAACACATGTACCAGCAATCTTCTTCTCAAACAGCCTGTGTAAGATTATTTATTTTATTAACCGTAACTAAATAATGTGTTAGTTAAGATACTCTGGACACATGTAACAGAAAACAACTAGTGATATCTCTAGCAAAGGCAAAAAGAGTATTTACTATAAGGACATAGGTATCCCATAGAACCCAATGTCAGGAATTCAACCAGATCTCAGAAAAGAACTGGAAGTAAGAACTAAAAGGCAATCAGAACCCAGGGACTTCTCTTCTTTGGACCTTGTTTCGCTTTCTCTTTCTGCAGGATAGCTTTCTCTTCTTGATTCACGTAGGAGGGAAGCAATGGCCATGCCCAAACTCCCAAGTTTACATATGTATCATGGCCAGACCGACTCTACTCAAATCACTAGAGAGAAAATCTCATTGGCCCAAAATGGCCCATCTCCACCTGCGACTGGATGTCACTTCCTGCTGCCTGCAACTCATCCTTGGGAGCAAGGAAGTATTCAAGGGGTTCTTTGTAAGCTAGGAAGACATACCAAATAGTGTCTACTGCAAATGGATAGGCCTATGCAACCCCAGCCCCTCTCTCCAATTCAACAAAACAATAAGTCATTCTGCCTCTCCTGGAATGAACTGACTAAAGGGCCAGAGAAAAGCCCAAGAGTGTTAAAGAAATTAATGTCCCTCCACACAGAAACATCAGCTACAGTGTAAGAACAAACTAAGCCAGCTTATCAGTGACACGTTCAACTAGACAACCTCCGTGCCAAAATACACCTGTAAAATGAAATGTCGCACTAAACAATGTATGTTCACTCTCCTCAATGTTTTACTTAAATCTTATGAGTTATATAAACAGAGCTAAAAATATTTCATGCTTAAGATAACCAAAGCATTTAGGCTAATAATAAAACACTCTGTGCTTACAGCCTCTATTTGGAAAAGGCCAACAATTTAAATGTTAAAGAGTTACTGAACTGATAATAATCTACTGTTTTGTTAAATTTTACTTTCCCATGAGGGTTTGCTAGCCCACTGTATGGACATATCAGTAAGTATGGGACATAGTGCATAGGAAAAAAATCACTTTCAGATATAAATCCAAAGTTGAGATGTTTAAAAACGAATTTTAGGTACAGTTATCGCAGACTTTCCCCCTTAGGGATGAAAGATTTGCTAGCCTGAGCTCTAGGAATACCTGAAACCCAATTTTTTTCCTAGCAGATAACAATTCACGTTAAGTAGGCACTCTCTCTAAATATATTCTCCTAGTCTCATCTTTCAACATTATCTGCTAAATTTAACCAGAGATGCTTGTTACATTTTTTTCCCATAAATGGTATTAAACAAAGGTATTGTAAAGAGAGGAGGAGCACAGTACAAGGTAGAATTAAATCCTGATTTTTTTTCTGATGCTCTCTGCAGCCCTGGAGAACATCTTATTTCAGCTTCTTCTTCTGTAAATTTTATACAACAGCAGTGCCTCACAGTGTCGTTGTAAGAAGAAAATAAAATGTGAAAATTGAGTAAATATAAAAATTGCCTGACGCACTGAGGCAGCATCCCACATGCCACAACTAGAAGGACCCACAACGAAGAATATACAATTATGTACTGGGGGGTTTGGGGAAGAAAAAGGAAAAAATAAAATCTTTAAAAAAAAAATTGACTGATTGGTTGGTATTGCTATTAGTAAGTTTTCCCTGCTTACAGGAACACAGATATCATTTGCTCTAGACTTGACTTCCAGATATTCAACAGTTAGGTCCTCAAGGACGTTAGCATTAAGGTCTGCATTTGTATAATGCTCTATAGTTTATAAATAATTTCTGTAAATGTTACTCACTTTAGCCTCACAAATGTTGCATAACAAAGGTGTTACCACCCAATGAGACAGAGGCTTCGACATGTTGAGCAGTTTGCCCAAGTTCACACAACTGGTAGTAAATCTAGGACTCAAAGCTGGGGTTTGAACTGTGTCTTTTGACTCCAGGGCCAGTGTTTTCCATTTATTGTAGTAAAACTTGTCTAATGTTTAAAAAAGCGTCTGATCCTATTTCTCATCCTAACTTATAGGAGTCATGTGGAGGAATCCATTGAAAAGCATTCAACCACCCTTCCTGGATTGATCAGAGATCCTAATGATCTCTTTTAACCTCTTAAATTTTCAATTCCTTTACCTACTTCTTTAACTCCTACCTTACTTATTCATTAATTTGTCTATGCTTTTATCTCTGTAAGAATGTACAACATGATGTCTTCAATTTCAAAACAATATAATATATTCCGGATTGATCCCAGTTGAGGGAACGCAGAATAAAGGAGAGGAACAAATGATAAGTCAGATGATTTTGTGGCATGGTGGTTTGGTATGGGCCCAGTAACACATATCTGGCTTCAGATTAGGATTTCTAAATGTGGGGCTCAATTCTCTTATGTGTAAAGTAGGGTCAACAATATCTATTTCACATGGTCAGAGTGTGAATTAAATAAACATATGGTGTGCATGAAGGTGTATAAATATATATTTATTAGTGGTTGGCAGAATAATCGGTGCAAAATAAGTGCCCAATACATAGAAATTTATGTCTTTGGTTGAGAAAGTTGTAAATAAATCCAAGTTTGGAAGTGGTATTAAACATGGCTTGATTCACAATTAGTTTCACGATTTCCATATGTTAGGTCATGCTGTAAGTGCTGGTGACAGTGGACTTTGGGCAAGAACTCATTCAACTGAGGATGCATAAACAAGCCCAGAAGGACATTGAAACAAAGTCCTCAAACAGAAAACAACATTGAGAGTTTTCTCCTGAATGGAGATGCTGCATATCACTTTCCAGCCACCGCCTGTTAAATGTTTTATTCACCAGTTATGTGTAAGAAGCTGAGCCATGCACCACAGATGGTGGCCCAATTTTGGTTTTTCTAAAATGGTTTTCCTCACACTCTAAAGAGCCCAAGGATGTGTTGATGCAAGAATTGCAGATGATTCCTCAGCACTGAATACTACTTCGCAGAGTGACTCAGACCAACTGCGTTTCTCCTCATCTGTGATAGCCAAGCATTAAAACATGATCTGAATTCAGAGTCTGGATCTGAAGACAATTTGTGTGCAATTTGTCATCCAACTCCAACAATTTTATGCATGTATATAAAGTATAGAAGGATGGAAAAATCATTTTGATCAGCCATTAAGTCCTCAGTAGCAATCAAGGCTTTAAACAAAGTAGTTAAATTCATGTAGTCAACACCAGCTCAGGAAGCAGAAAACTGAGCACTAACCTTGATGCCTCTCTTTTCTTTAACACCCTCCACATCCAATCATAGCAAGTTCACCTGCTAAACAACCCTTACACCCATGCCCTCTCTCTGTCTCCACTGAACCTCCTTAGTCTAAGCCAGCATCACCTATTTCTTGGTCTCCCTACATTTAATCTTGACCCTTTTTGATGCAGTCTGAGAGATTTCTCCAAATGCAAACTTGATCCTGTCACTGCCACCCCTCTACTCCTCCTGCTTAAGAGCCTTAAATGGCTTCCTTTTGTTCCTATGATAAAGGTCAAAATACTTGGTATGGTCATTAAGGCACAGTGTTCTTGGTTACCACAGTGTATTTAGTTATCAGAGTTCTTAGTTACCAACAACAGAAACTGACTCTGGCTGATTTAAATAGCTAAGAAACTTATTAAACAGATATTGCCACTACGAAGAAATTGACTCTGGCCCATTCAGACAAGAAAGAAATTTCTAAAAGATGTGAGCCACCCAGAAGACTGGAAGCCAAGCTGAGGAAATGGATGCCACAGCTTGCACTGCCAACACCTTGGAAACCACTGCTGGAGCCACTGCCTCACCTGCCGAGACAAGAAGAAAATTCTCCACTGTTCGGCTTTTGGCTCCAGATCCAAATACTGGGGGGGTGGACTTGACTGGCTGAGGCTGGTTCACGTGACCACACCTAGCCACTTGGAGCTGAGCTTCTATAATGGGAGGCTGGTGACCTTCCACCAACACTCCTAAAGTGGGGAATTCTCCAAGCACAAGAAGGAGTTTCAAATGCTGAGTGGCCAAAATAAAGAAAAACATCCACTACATCTATGATCCATAATTTGGCCCTTGTCTCCCCCTCCAGCATCATCTTTTTATGTTTATGTTCCAGCTATACTGTCCTTCCTTCAAACATTTCTGCTGTAGGGCTCTTCCTTCTGCCTAGAATGCTCCCTTCTCCACCAGCAGCCCCACTCGGCTCTGGTTTATGCTAGTGTCTAAGTCCAGGTACTGTTATAAAAAGAATGGCACGCTCATAGGTGAGTTCAATGAGGAGGCCATTTATAAAGATATGGGCCCCATTAAAGGAAGCCAACCAGCTGTACTGAAGCATCCTGAGCTAGCAACAGCAGGAAGCCCTTATCACCCCTCACCTAAAGGGGTAAGGGATGGGGGGTTGGAACTCAGGGAAAATAGCTCTGGTCTTCAGCAAAGAAAATAAGTCAATCTATACTAGCAGGGAAGGAGAGCAAATAGCCTGATTTCACCCTGCTTCCACCCTCTAACCTCCTGCTGATGCCTCTTATTGACCAAACCTAACCTGAGGCCAGAGGGACAAGTTGCCTGTTGATGGAGGCGACCAAGTAGTCACCTCCTGGAGCACAAAGCAGGGTCAGAAAGATGGAGGATGGATCTGGAAGGGCTAATGGAAAAAATCCAGAGTAGTCAGTGTCCTTTGTTTTAGGTTCCTTTCCTTAACAGTACTTATCTCTATTTGTAGCTATATAATCATAAGTTTTAAAAAATTATTATGAATAAACATTAATAATAATTTTAAATTCCTGAGGTCAGAGATTGTGCTGGTCTTTGCTCACCATTGTTGCCCCAGGAACTAGCATAGTACCCGACACACAGAAGGGCCTCAATGAGTCTTTCTTGAGTTAATGAAAGTATCTTCAATATGGGATATTGTACTTTAAATAGTCTAATTCTTGAGCCTTTAATAACTAGAGTAGGGAAATCATGCTTTCCTACTTCCTGTCAGCCAGACTCTCTCCCAGTTTCTTCTTTGTCCACATAGCAAAATGGCATGTAATCTCAAAATCTCTGAGGTACTGCCTAGACTGAGCTAAAATTCTAATTTTTATTTTGCCCAAAGTTTCTCCTGCTCAGTTATTTTTCCTGGGTAATTTATTAAGAGCTCATTCTACGGCATATGTGTAGACAGCTAACTTACTCAGACTTCATGATAACCAGAAAGTTTAAACCACAATACAGAGCAAACACTCTGGTTTAAACTTTTTTGCCTTTGTGCTATATTAAAATATGCTTTGAAACGGGCATAATGCCATATGGTGATAACATATGGTACATGACAGCCCCTATTCATATGGAAAATATGCTAATGAGATCCTGTACAGGAAGTAAAAGTGGAACCAGATTTATTTTTTCTATATAGGTTTATCTGGATTCAGTATCTAAAAATACTGATTTCCAATGTCATGGAGGGAACGATCCGGAGGCTGAACAGAGATGGCTGGTGTGCAAGGTCGGTTACAAAATAATCCACTGGAGAAAGACAGGAGAATCTATGATCTGGCTGGTCAAGGTCAAGGTAATGTTGAGGGCTAATAAGAGATGTTTAAAGAAGCCCCTGAGCATTATCAGGAGAGTCCTTCAAGGCTCGGCTCTCCCCCAGGCCCAAAGAACTCATAGCTTCTTGCAGGAAACAGGCCCAGCATCCCCCACACACTTCCACTAGTGGATTGTACTTATTTTTATTGGCTAGAGCTCTATCAGACCCAGTGCCCACTTTTTGTAACAAACATTTTATAATGCCTCCTTCTGCTATCCTAAAATGGAATTCATAGACAATATAATTTACACAAAACATTTTTTAAACCAGTGTAATGATCTAACTATAAAATAAAGGATAGGGCCATCTCTGGTGGCCTAGTGTCTGAGTTTCACATGCTCTGCTCCAGTGGCCTGGGTTTGGATCCCAGGTACTGATCTATACCACTGGTCTGCTAGCAGCCATGCTGTGGCAGCGGCTCACATAAAAAAGAAAAAAAGAGGAAGATTGACAAGGGATGTTAGCTCATGGTGAATCTTCCTCAGCAAAAATACATAAATAATAAAGGATAAGTAAAATACACTTATAATAAGGTAATATATATCTCAGAAGGTAAACTCTTAGGCACTCACAGCTTACACCTACAGGCAGAATCATTGTGAATGCAACCACCACCAAGGCATATCATGTTTCACTGGAGACTCAAACACCACTGCTAGCATTGTTGTCAGGGACATGCGTTTTCAAAATAGTGAATGCCTCTTCCTAAATTTCCCCAGCAAACAATGTATAATCTTCTCTTGGCTTACAGAGTAGTTATATCCCTGAAAAGTTGAGTGATCTTAAAAATACATAAAAACTGCTTAGAACTTGATATAAAATGGAGTTGGGTTCTAGGCACAGATCATTGCAAATAAGTTTTATACCTACATGAAAGTCCTATAGCATGTTCAAAAGTCTCATTCAACTTGCAGAACAATTTTTTGATGTATGGGTTTGTCTTGTACATTGCAGAACATGAGTGGCCACAGCCCACTGAATGGTAGTGCATCTTCCAATCATTTTAACAAGGCAAAATGGGTCTACAGGTTTCCAAAATGTCCCAAGTGTATGTAGTATCTCCTCTGTTGAGAACTGCTGTGATGCTATCAGTATGTGATATTCTAAACTTTCCTTTAGCTGGTACAATTCTTTTCAACAGGCCCAGAAACAAAATCCTTCTAACTTAGGGGGGAGAAAAGTTTAAGAGGAGGATACTGGAGCAGCTCATCCAATTGAAGGAAGAGCTGAACAAGAAAGCCTTACTGAAGGGCTGGCCCAGTGGCACAGCAGTTAAGTTCGCACGTTCTGCTTCGGCGGCCCGGAGTTCACCAGTTCAGATCCCGGGTGCAGACACGGCACCACTTGGCAAGCCATGCTGCGGCAGGCGTTCCGCATATAAAGCAGAGGAAGATGGGCACAGACGTCAGCTCAGGGCCAATCTTCCCGAGCAAAAAGAGGAGGATTGGCAGCAGATGTTAGCTCTGGGCTAATCTTCCACAAAAAAAAAAGAAAGAAAGAAAGAAAGAAAGCCTTACTGTATCATTTAGGATTAAGTTCCACTAAACATGATAGGAAATCCAAAATAACAGTGGGTTAAACAAGACAGAATTTTAATTCTCTCTCACATAAACTGAGCCAGAAGGCAAAAAGTCCAGAGTTGGCATAGCAGCTCTGCTCCTTGAAGTTCCCTGGGGCCCAGGTTCATTCTACTCACTCTCCACCGTCCTTAAGGTGTGGCCCTGGTCCTCATAGTCTAAGATGGCAGCAGAATTCAAGAAAGGATGAAGAACCAGGCAAATCCCAGCTATCTTCTAAGGAAGGTTCTCAGAAGCTGTCACCAGACAATTCCAATTAAATCTCATTGTCCAAAACTTAGTCAGATGGCCATGCGTAGCTGCAGGAAGGCTGGGAAGGTGTTTATTTTGGGTGGTCATGTGACAGACAAAAATTCTATTACTAAAGAGAACGAATTGGATGACAAACAAATAATGAGTGCCCCACTTGGGGAGAGGAGGAATCAAGGCAGCTCTGGGGTGTCAACTGACCGCATTGTTTGTGCATATTCAATGTTGGTAGCAGTGGGGGTTTATGACTACACTGTGCTATAATCCAGCTGTGTTTCTTGGTGTGGTGGGCTGAAGAATGGCTCCCCAAAGATGTCTATGTCCTAGTCCCTGGAACCTGTGAATATGTCACCTTACATGGTAAAAGGAAATTTGAAGACAGATCAAATTAAGGCCTTTGAGATGGGAAGATTACCCAGGATTATCCAGATGGGCCTAATGTAATCACAAGAGCCCCCACAAAAGAGAGGTGCGAGATCAGAAAAAGAGATGCGTCGATGAAAGCAGGACGTTGGAGGGATGTGAGGAAGGGTCAGCCTCTGGAAGCTGAAAAAAGTCAAAGAAACAGATTCTTCCCTGAAGCCTTCCCAAGGAACAGACCTTGATTTTACACTGCTGACATCCAGAACTATGAGAAAAGAAACGTGTTGTTTTGGACCACTACATTTGTGGTAATTTGTTACAGCATCAGTAGGAAACTAATGGACTTGGTAACTGATTATTTTCTGAGCCTGATTCTAAAACCTTAAAACCTTCTCCTAAATTTCATGAACTACCCAATATGATCCCATGAAATCCCTTTCCTGCTGAAGCTAACCAGAGCTGGTTTCTGTTGTGTCCAACAAAGGACCCAGGCTAGTACAAGCATAGACCATCCCTCTAGAAGTTACCCATAAGAAAACTCAGGGGCCTGCCCAGTGGCACAGTGTTTAAGTTCGCACATTTCCCTTCGGCAGCCTGGGATTCGCCAGTTTGGATCCCGGGTGTGGACATGGCACTGATTGGCATGCCATGCTCTGGTAGGTGTCCCACATATAAAGTAGAGGAAGATGGGCATGGATGTTAGCTGAGGGCCAGTCTTCCTCAGCAAAAAGAGGAGGATTGGAAGCAGTTAGCTCAGGGCTAATCCTCCTCAAAAAAAAAAAAAAAGAAAGAAAACTCAGCACTATCAGCACCCTTGGTCTCCATTTGTCTCTGCTCAGGAGTCATATTCCGATGAGAGCAAGACTAATTTTCCAGATTAGATCACCTGCCCACCCCTGTGGTCAGGACACTGAGGTCTTGTGATCAGCAGCCCCACATGGATTGAGGAAGGGGCAGTTCATTCAAAGTAATGAGGCAAGCACTTTTACAAGAGGAAGGAGGAAAATAAGGCTGGCCAGCCAAAACCAACATATTTTTATTAATTTAATATTTTAGAGACATAAAAGACATCTTTATACCCGTGAGCCAGATTGCCAAAATCAAAAACCAATAAGGGACTTCCAGTTAAAGATGGCAGATAAACTAGATGTGTTTGTCTCCTCTTTTTTAGTAAAAACCTTAAGGGCAGATAGGAAGCAAACATCATCAGACAAAAAACAACACATTTTTGAAAGCTCAGAAACAGATGGAAGAATGGTAACAGATAATGCTGAGCAAAAGAAGCTGAAACCTAAGTAATCCAAAGAGGTGGATACCAAGAAGCAGGCAGCCGACCTACCCTGCAGACATTTCAGAAAGCTTGAGGACTTAGAAGCATGAGTACTTCCTGCAGAGAAAAAGAAGCATTTAGTGTCTCATTATTAAATGTGAGTGGATAAAGAATTTGATAAAATTCTGTCTTGTAAATATAAAATATATTTAAACAAATAAATTACTATACCCTACTTACCTCTGGAGAAAATTGTTAGATTATTAAAAATATAAGTAGATAACCAATGACTACAAGATATTTGAGGAAAATCTCCAACATCAGCAATGAATCCCAGAGGAAACAAAGATCATGAAAGAAACAGAACAAAACTTTATTAAAAACTGTAATTGATATCAGAGAGATAAAAGTATTATAGTGACGAAACAAGAGGAGGATGGTTGTTTTAAAAAAACAAATAATCAGGGGCTGGCCCTATGGCCAAGTGGTAAAATTCGCGTGCTCCACTTCAGTGGCCCAGGATTTTGCTGGTTCAGATCCTGGGTGCGGACATGGCACTGCTTCTCAGGCCATGCTGAGGCAGCGTCCCACATGCCACAACTAGAAGGACCCACAACTAAAATATACAACTATGTACTGGGGGGACTTGGGGAGAAAAAGCAGGAAAAAAAAAAGATTGGCAACAGCTGTTAGCTCAGGTGCCAATCTTTAAGAATAAAATAAAATAAAAAAGGAATAATCAGAACAAGAAAAAGTTCATGGAAATTAAAAATATGGTCTTGAAACAAACAAAAACATTCAATAAAAGGGTTAGAAGATAAAAGCAGGGAAATCTTCCAGAAAGTAAAATGAAAAGATAAAAACAGATGGACAATGAGGGGAAAAATAAGATACTCAAAGGATCATTCCAGAATGTCTAATATCTGACTGAAAGGATTTCCAGAAGGAGAAAACAAGAAGAAAAAAAAAAAACTGATAGGAAGAAATCATGAAATAAATCAAACAGGAAAATATCCCAGAGCTGAAAAACATGCAATTTAAACATGCAATTTCAGATCAAAACGGCCCACTAAATGCCCAGCCTGATGGATAAAAACACTTACACCAAGTCGCAGAATGAAATGTCAGGATGCTGAGAATAAACTTAAAATGTCTAGGGGACTAGGGGAGGGGGTAATCACATAAAAATGATCAGGAATCAGAATAGGTATCAAACTTCTCGACAGCAATGGAATTCAGAAAACAAGGAAGCAATGCCTTTCCAGTTCTGAGGGGAAGCTATTTTCATCCTAGAATTCTATTCCTATCCTTAAGCAACAATCAACTATGAGGGTAAATATACAAAGATGTGCAGGCGCTCTTTCTCAGGAAGCTACTGAAGGACGGGTCCCACCAAAATGAGGGATCTAACCAAAAAGAAGAAAACGTGGGAGCTGGAAAACAGGGACTGTCATGCATAGACCTAATAAAGAGACAGTCAGTCTCAGGATGACAATCCAGGCAGCAACCAGTCCAGACAGGAGCAGGAGGACAGAGATAATCAATGGACTATCTGAAATGTTAAATGTGGTATTGATAAGCATCTGAAAATCTAATGAAACATTCGGTTAGATGGACAGAAAACTGATAAGATGAAAAGCTAGGCAATTCTTAACTCCAAAGAAAACAAAAAGTTGTACAAAGAAGAAAAAGTAGTCAAACGAAACTTACTTGGCTTACCAATGACCAACACTTACATAATAATGTAAATGCTAAATATTGAATTAACTAGAAATTGGTTACAATTATATTACAAGGATGGGGAAGGGAAGTATATGTGTGTGGAGTTAACAGACAAAGTCTAAAATTTATAAATCAAGAAATAGCATATAGCTACAGGCATAATATATCAGGAAAAACTACCAAAGATTTAAAAGTCTCAGCTGAGGGGAGGGAGAAAACACTGCTTTTTTTTTTTTTTAATATACACTTTGTAGTATTATTTAATATTTTGTATGGTTTTTTTTTTAAGTTTTTTAATTTTTCTTCTTCTCCCCAAAGCCCCCGGTACATAGCTGTATATTTTTAGTTGTGGATACTTCCAGTTGTGGCATGTGGGACGCTGCCTCAGCATGGCCTGATGAGCAGTGCCACGTCCGCGCCCTGGATCGGAGCCAGTGAAACCCCGGGCCGCAGAAGCAGAGTGCGCAAACTTAACCACTTGGCCACGGGGCTGACCCCTGTGTAACTTTGATTTAAAAAATTTATACCGTTCCTCCCAAGAAAAAAACCAATGAGAATAAATCCAGAGATTACTCACGTTTTAGCTTGTATCATGTATTAATGCCAACACTCTATTTAGTTCAAATTCTCTTCAGATATCCAACATTTGCTGAAGTTAGGAAAACCTCATTGCTCCATGATGCGGGCTTGGCGAGCCAAGGACTCGAAAGAAAGATTTCTTGGACTTTCAAGGTCTGGTAGGAGTGCGCCTTTATTCAGAGAATAGCATGGGGACAGGACCCATGGGCAGAGAAGAGCTGCAAACATGGGTTGAGTGTAGGGCTAAATTTATAAGGCATAGGTATGCGAGTTATCTCTTTACAAGACAAAGGAAAGATTATGTAAAAAAGTCGTTAAAATGGTCTCAGTGTAGGTGGGGTCTGGTTATTGGGTGGTCCCGTAACTTTAGATTAGAATCAGATCGGATCAGGTCAGGACGTCCTGTGCTTGGAGGAGGATGATATAGATCAGTATGTAGGCCAGGACGCCTGGGGCTTTTCTCCCTGGGGCAGCCTTGATCCTCACCTCTTCAGATACCCTGTCTACCTCAGCGACCAATATTTGAATTTTCAAAGAATTGCTCACAATGGGAAAAACATTGTCTCCTATTTTCTGTGTGTGATTAGTGAATATCCCAAAGCTTGAAATACCATTTTAAAATATTTGTTTTCTGAATATTCATTTACACTCCACATTTACTACACCACCTCTGTTTGGCATTTGATAACCAAACAAGAAGCTCGCCTTGCTCTGCTCTGTGGTGTGGTTCTCCCTCAGTCCCTTATAAGGTCCCTTATAAGGTCACGACTCATTACATCATTCGGGGCCTTCTCTGCTCTAACTCCTCTTTATGTGAGTAATCCCCATGTTTCACCTTATAAATTGCCAAATATTCAGTATTCTATAAACAACAGTATTGTATATATTTTTGCTAACAACACATATATATTTTATAGTGAAGAAGTTTATAAATTTAGAATTTATTAAGAATCTAGAGTAAATACACTTTTAGCATAATAAAATGTACTTTTCTGATAGACGGAACAAAGTCTGTCAGTGACTATGTGACAGTAAACAACTGTCTTAGAACTGAATTAATCAAACTGACTCAATATTCATTTCTTTTTTTTAATGTTCATTTCTTTCCATGGGCATTTTCTCTTCAAAATGTCTCTAACTGATAAATTCTGCCATACTGAGGATAATTTTATATACCAAAGCCTTCTGAGGAACTGTAAAGGGGACATATTCATCACAATTCGGTATTTATGTTGAAGACCCACTTTCACAAATTGCTCATTTTAAGGAAGCAGTTGAAGAGCAAATAAAATGTTCCCCATCCATGGTTCTTCACTCAAGATTATGACTTGGTCAAAAACAAACCAGTACTTGTATAGATTTATGGCTGGAAAACAAAATGTGACAACAGTAAGAAAAAATCACTGGGAAACTGCAAGAGGCAGGTTACACAGTTATCTCACGAAATCAGTTAATGGAGACAGTGTAGTTTATGGTTCAAGTCAAAATTCATATGCCTCCCCTGCCAACCCATATACTTGGGGGTGAAAAACACACTAGAAAACTATTTTACATGAATAATTTGGATAATAGCTATAATTTCCATTCAATTTTGCAAATGGGATTAATTTTTCAGTATAAGGAAGATTTTGTTAAATTATTTGTCCTACACTGTTCCCTTGTATTCTTAATGTAGGACTCAACAGGTAATATAGTAGAAAATTGTTAAAGTATAGGTGACAGATGGTAACTAACACGCCTTTAGACACAACGTGAAATACACTTACTATTTTCTGAATAAAAAATTTAGACCCAGGGGCCAGCCCGGTGGCACAGTGGTTAAGTTCGAATGTTCCACTTCCATGGCCCGGAGTTCACCAGTTTGGATCCTGGGTGCGGACCTACCCACGGCTTGTCAAGCCGTGTTGTGACAGGCGTCCCACATAGAAAGCAGAGGAAGATGGGCACAGATGTTAGCTCAGGGCTAATCTTCCTCAAAAAAAAAAAAATTTAGACCCAGATAAGCAGAAATGCTTTTGGGGAAAATAATCACTAACTTGAAATCAGTCCTGTCCCAGAAAATTCAGACTGCTTCATCGAAAATATACATCATTATAAACACAGGGAGAAACAGTACTCAGTCAAGGAATAAGATGAGGTTCCATTTTATGCTTATTTAACCAGCTAGCATTCAACTACATATTCTCAGCAAAAAACATTTTTTAAGAGAAATAGGGGCCGGCCTGGTGGCGAAGCAGTTAAGTTCGCACATTTCGCTTCTCCGCGGCCTGGGGTTTGCCGGATCGGATCCCGGGTGTGGACATGGCACCACTTGGCACGCCATGCTATGGTAGGCGTCCCACATATAAAGTAGAGGAAGATGGGCACGGATGTTAGCTCAGGGCCAGGCTCCCTCAGCAAAAAGAAGAGGACTGGCAGTAGTTAGCTAAGGGCTAATCTTCCTCAAAAAAAAAAAAAAGAGAGAGAAATAGAAATGGAAGTAGAGTAGGCAATTATGCTTCTGTTAAACCCAATGAACAAGTGCCCTTGCTAATGGATATGATCAAACTTAAATTAGTCTATTGATGTTGACAAATTTGTGGAAAGAATATATGATTTTATTTGAATTGTATCCTTGACCATGGGCAAAGTAGTCAGAACATTGCTCATGTCACCAGGCCATGAGTGGTGATGTCTTCTTTGCTGCCTATCAGATCAACAAATGACTAGTTCCACCAGTGCCTTGCCTGGTTCCCCTCTCTAATAGCACTCTAATCCTTTTCAAAGCAGGGCCTCCAATCTACGGTCAAGCTGGTAGAAGAGGGCCAGCTCTTTTTCCCTGTTTCCTGAAGAAACTTCCCAAGTGGAATCTCTCTTGAAGTCAATTACATTAATCCAGAAAGAGCACATACTTTGGGATCAGAGGGATTTAGATTTAGATAATTTACTCAACTTCCCTGAACTTCAGTTTCTATGTCTATGAAGTGAAGGAAGTAATAATATCTATGCTAGATATATGGAGGTACTATATCCGAGGGTGCTATGTCTACATTATAAGCCGGTGTGTTTATCAGAATACACATTATAGAATACATATTTAATGTCAGTTTGTGTCCACTCTTTCCTGACTTGACTTCAGAATCAGACTCATATCTGGAACACTTGGAAGCTTTGTTCTGTCTACCAGATTAGACGTCTGGGTGCATATAATTGGTTGAACAACAGATGTGCTTAATATGTCTTTGGTTATTATGTAATATGTGGAGGAGAGAATGGTTAGGAGAACAGGTTTTGGAGTCAGATAGATCTGAGCTCACATTCAACCTCTACCGCATATTAATCACATTCTAACTGTATGTCCTTGGGAAAGTCAGTTAACCTCTCTGAGCCTCTATTTTTCATTTGTAAATAGAATAGTCCTTTTCCCACCTACCTAGCAAGGATTTTTGTGGGGTTGAGATTGGATAATATACATAGGAATGCTTTATAAACAATAGAATGCTATGCAAATATGTTATTGCTTTGTTATCATTATGATTATTATAAAAAATACTTAATTTTTATTTTTCCTGACAGATGATTTAGGAAAAAAAAGAAATTATCTCATTCAAGAAAAACTGGGGCCGGCCCTGTGGTGCAATGGTTAAGTGCACACGTTCTGCTTCAGCAGCCCAGGGTTCGCCAGTTCAGATCCCAGGTGCAGACATGGCACCGCTTGGCACACCATGCTGTGGTAAGCCTCAAAAAGAGGAGGATTGGCTACAGATGTTAGCTCAGGGCTAATCTTCCTCAAAAAAAAAAAAAAAAAGAAAGGCTATTTATTGCATAGCCAACTCTTTCTTACACTGAAGAAACGATAAACTCAATAAATATTTAAGTAAAGATTACGAACCAGGGGCTGGCCCCATGGCCAAGTGGTTAAGTTTGCCAGCTCCACTTCGGCAGCCGAGGGTTTGCTGGTTTGGATCCTGGGTGCGGACATGGCACCACTCATCAGGCCATGCTGAGGTGGCATCCCACATAGCACAACCAGAGGCACTCACAACTAGAATGTACAAATATATACCGGGGGGCTTTGGGGAGAAGAAGAAAAAAAAAGATTACTAGCCAGAAAATTAAAATACAACTTCTAGTCTGAGTGCTAACACTAACAATTTCTTGGACAAAAAATCTCCCTAAATTATTTAGCTTGGTTTTCTTGTCTCTAAAGTAATTCCTACCTCACTTGATTACTAAGAGGACAGATGTAGAAAAACAATGGGAGAGATATCAAATCCTTTAAACAAAAGGCTTCTGTATTCACATGAGTTGTTCCTTCCATCCTTCTTTAGGTATGTGGTAGTGAGCAATCATCTCACCTTGTTTATACACCTTGTGTTATGACAAGACTGCTACAGATACAATCATCCAAGATTTACAGATGTGGCAGAGTTAACCAAAGAAATCTTTAAGGAACATTGGAGGACCTCAGCTTTATTCACTTTACTCGTTAGTTAGAGCATGGTTAACAAGCAGTACTGTTAAGAAAACTATTCAAACCACAACCAGGTAAAACCCAGAAACTAAAATGTTCCATTCTCTACAGAATAAGAGAAACAAAACATTCAAGAAATTTACAGTAAAACCAGTCTGTCAGCAGAATCTCATAAGAACTTCAAACTTTCCTTTTCTGACCCAGGAAATATTCTTTAAAAGAGAAACAGAAATGCATTGTTGGCAGGAATTAGAAAGAAGGAAAGCAAGTTTTTTTTTATTATCATTAAAACGTGCCTAATCTGGAAACTATCTGGCTATTATGCCATTTTTAGGTGTCCAGCTCAATGAAAAGAAGCTGAATTTTACTTCTCAGTATCAGTAATACTGTTCAAGGAGCAACTCATTTTATTCCACTCTAGGCAGAAGTCTACCAAACGCTTTGAACCCTTACCAGCTCCAGGGTATGAGGTGTGCTCAGCCGCTGTCCCTTCGTCATGCAGGATGCTCCCTGTCTCAGAACTCTACCTTGTCTACAAGCCAGGATCTGGGGTCAGGGGCCTGAGTTACTCATTAGGGTTTCCATGTTGACTCAATCCTCTACCCAGTGAGCCCGGGCCAGTATCATGATCAAGTTTCCTGACAAGAAATCGCACTCTTCTCTGTTTTGAAATGAGAATGCAAATGGAGGACCTCAGCTTTATTCACTTTACTCGTTAGTTAGAGCATGGTTAACAAGCAGTACTGTTAAGAAAACTATTCAAACCACAGAAGACAACAGAAGAGCAAGAACACCTGTGCATTCTCCCAGTGAGAGTAGACTTTAATTAGCCACAGTTGAATCAAGAGCAGAAACCACAGAGTAATTTAAACTGGGGAAGCTTAATAAAAAGAAGTATTGAGCAGTGAGAGGAGGATAACTATAAAGATGGAATGAGAGCTCTAAAAGTTGCTGAAGAACTGAGGGGAAAAAACAAAAAAAGACAAAGGTGGAGAAGGTCAAGCTTCAAAGCTCATTGAAGAAGATGTTGTCACAGGCTACTTGATGGTAGAGAAGTTGCCTAGGCCAGACATGGCCCAGAGTTGCCAGGAAAGCAGAAACAACCCTCTGGGCACAGACCAGCCAGAGCTGATGGGCAGGTTGGGCGTGCAGAGGGAAACAGGTGCAGAGAGTCAGGGGGCAGATGGAGTTAGAGGGCCACTGCAGGCATGAGGCCTGGAATGCACGGTGTCCATGTCAGGACAGCCATGGGAAACTGCGTGGGCACTGCTGGGACTGGGGCCTGGAGAGGCCTCCCTCTGTGGGAACCTAGTGCACCTCTGCATATGGCTTGCGCCAGAGCAGCTCTGGGCCACTGAATAAGACAAAGCTTGAGCATCCAGCTCACTAGACAGTCAGCCCAATGGGGGGGCCCTTGCATGCCCACGCAGAGCAGCAACCTGGGCTAGGGCGAAGGCTGTGCTGTCTGGGGCTCCCAGCTGAAGAAAGCACACAGCAAAACTACAGCCTACAGTCACTTAGCACTGGGCTGAGCAATGGAAAAGAAAGCATGTTCTAGGGGGTCTGGCTAACAAGCCATCAGAACCAAGAAGGAAAATCCCTTTCTCCTTCAGTGTCTCTCTCCAGTGTCTTCTACTGACAAAACATTGTGTCAACTGCCAAAGGAAAAATACTTAAAGGGCCCAGACCCATTTTAAAAGATTAGTCAACGAAGGGAGCTGAGAAGCAATAAATTAACAACCAGCACAGCCTCTCTCTGGCTGAAGTCCTCCACACAATCAGACCTCCCCGATTAATTGCTCTCTCTGCTGTCCCCTAGAATTTATCTTGTCCCCATGTGCCACCAGCTTCCATCAACTCCCCAATAACTGTGATCCACCAGCCCCTCTAGCCATTTACAGTTGGCTGTCTCAGAAATCTCTGTACTGCCTCTTTGGAGGGAGGCTCATAACTGAGCCAGTGGAGCCCTCTGGTGGGAGACACAGTAGTGCACAGCTGTTTAAAAGAATTTGATAGCGCAAAGTTGAATTAGAGATTAGGGAATTTTTAGAGTGATGGGATTGTTCTGTATGGCACTGGAGTGGTGAATACATGGCTCCCATGCGCTTTTCAAAGCTCATAGAACTGTCCATTATAAATAGTGAACTTTGATGTATGCAAATTTTTTAAAAGTCACAGCAGTTAAGTTCGCATATTCCACTTTTGCGGTCAGGGCTTTGCCGGTTTGGATTCTGTGTGTGGACCTACGTACTGCTTGTCAAGCTATACTGTGGCAGGCGTCCCACATGTAAACTAGAGAAAGATGGGCAAGGATGTTAGCTCAGGTCCAGTCTTCCTCAGCAAAAAGAGGATTGGTAACAGATGTTAGCTTGGAGCTAACCTTCCAGCCCCCCCAAAAAAATAAAGGATTAAAAAAAATCAACTAGAATGATAGAGGATCCCAGAATAGAATGCAGACTGGGAGAGATGAATCTAACTGTATTACAAATGCATGGCATAACCTTTTTGAAAGGGGTGGGGAAGGAGCTGATCTAAAGTAGATCTGGAAAATGATACCTTGGCTGGAAACCATATAGCTAAAGATGAAAAAAAGTACCCATAAGCACTGTACTCTAGTCTGTAAATTAATCTCTTATAGGGATACAGGTTAAGAATTCTAAAAGTACTTTATAGCTATACTAGGGTTGAACAAGCGATAAGTAATAGATAACAGGAGCCAGGTTCCTCACAGGGGAAGAAGTTACAAATAAACAAGGGGAGAGGCTAGAATAAACCCTGTGATACTAAGTTAGAGTTGGGGACATCAGGATGAACTCATGTTTAATTTAATATACATGGGATAGGTAGATAGATGATGAGATACGTACATATACATGGGAATATGTGCTTCTATTTCCTAGCTCTGTCCACTGGGAGAGTCCAGAAGCAGTGCCCCCTGGCCCCAGCCCCCATGGCAACGAGCACACCTGTCCTCAGATCTTGGTTTCTAAAAACCATTCTCCAATAGAAGGAAGCAGAGCTCCTTGGAGAAATGGCTCCTTGTACGGAAAATGCAAGAAGAGCCTGGAGAAAAGTAAGTGTACTGTGACAGAAAGTAAGGAAGTGCTCAGACAACAAAAGGGACGTGAGCCAATCTGAAAGAGCTCCCAATGGCCAAAGGTGGAAAAATTTGAAAGAGAATGTTATTCTGAGATGTGGAGATTAATTTTTTAAAGATTTTATTTTTTTGCTTTTTCTCCCCAAAGCCCCCCGGTTCATAGTTGTATATTCTTCGTTGTGGGTCCTTCTAGTTGTGGCATGTGGGACGCTACCTCAGCGTGGTTTGATGAGCAGTGCCATGTCCGTGCCCAGGATTTGAACCAATGAAACACTGGGCCACCTGCAGCGGAGCGCGCGAACTTAACCACTCGGCCACGGCGCCAGCCCCTTATTTTTTAAGGATATAGCATTAAAAGAGTGGAAAGTGGTTGTTTCTGGGGAGAAGCAGCAGCAGGGGGGCAGAGACTGTCGTTTGCTGTGAAATGCCTTGGAAAATAATTTGACACCTTAAACCATTCCCGTGTTGGCTTAGGTAGGTTTGAAAGAAAAAAAAACATTAAAAAGAAGAAACAAAAGAAAAAGAAGAATGTGGGGCTAACAAGGGAGGACTTTTTGAGGAGAGAGGGTTTTGTTTGGTTGGTTTCTTTGTCTTATTAAAATGGTTTACATGTAGACAGGATGTCAATAGAGGGAAAGGATAAAACTCAGGGAGGGAAAGGATAAAACTCAGGGAGGAAAAAGAAACAATTGATAGCAGCAAGTGTCTGAGGTGGTTAGGCAATCTTATAGTTTGTTGGGAGGATTTACGAAGGCCCTAGTCAGTTCACTATCTCTAACCTATACCAGGACAGAGATCAACACACGCAGAATCTCAGAAAACCTCAGTCCTTGTCCCCTCTCGCTTCCCGCTGAGCCCTGAGGTGCAGCCACCCTTGCCTGGCGCGCGTTGCTCTCTCACAAAGCGCAAAGCTGCACTCCCTGGGGATTTTAGAGGCAAGTCTGTCACTTCCTTTTGTCAGCGTCGAAACTAATTATCTATAAAGATTTGGCAAAAACTGCAGATTTAGGCACTGAAGGCCTCTTAAAAAAGGCAAGATATGTGAATGTACTTAATGCCACTGAACCGTACACTTAAAAATGGTTGTAATGGTAAATTTTATATTATGTAGATTTTACCACAATAAAAAAAAAAGAGGTTTTTTAAAAGAAGATATGAAATTAGAGAGAGTCATTCCTAAATCCATAACATCACATTTATCAGATTATCTTTAACTACCTAAGTGATGGAGTGAAGCTCAAGGTTAAAATGTTTAGAAAGTGGGTTGGCCAGGTGGGTGGCGCAGCAGTTAAGTTCACATGTTCCGCTTCTCCGCGGCCGGCCGGGGTTCGCGGATTTAGATCCCAGGTGCGGACATGGCACTGCTTGGCAAAAGCCATGCTGTGGTAGGCGTTCCACATATAAAGTAGAAGAAGATGGGCATGGATGTTACCTCAGGGCCAGTCTTCCTCAGCAAAAAGAGGAGGATTGGCAGTAGTTAGCTCAGGGCTAATCTTCCTCAAAAAAAAAAAAAGTTTAGAAAGAGGTAGAAGATCAACTTTCCCTTCACATGGGACTGTGGAACTAGGCTTTGTTGAGAGAAGAACTCACTTCCCACATCTCAGGGGCAATTTTGTCTTCCTAGCAATTGAAGACTTTTCTTCCAGAACTGTGACTCCATTTTTTGGGGAGGAGTTCCTTATCACAGTATGGTAGCTGAGGTATTTCCACTAAGTAGAATGGTCATAACACATTTAATATATTAGAACTTTAAGAAAAAAATCCATTTCACATTCTAAAAAGTTGTTCTCAACTTCAGAAATAATTTTAAAAGTACAAGTACTTCCAAAGACTACTTTTAATTATAGTAATAAGCAAGGAATTAATAGGGGGTATTCAGTCAAAATGGAAGAAAATGCTCCCAACTCGGCCTTACTTCCACATTTCATTCCCCACTTCACCCAAACCGTACTCTAATACAATACAATCAATTTATTCAGGACAAGGTGATAATTAGGATGTAATCCTAGCAAAAGGGGTCTGGTGATTTTTTTTGACTTGTACCTTCTTTGGTTGGGAATATTGCATTAAAGAACCGTATGGCAGATAAAATGACTCGGCAAGCCCACGCAGCAAAGGAAGTATTTTCAATAGCAAGTTGCCTTTATATGGGCATATTTCTACATTCTAAAATAATGTCTCCATTATCTTGGTTAGTGTTCAAATCTTTGAAATCTATAAGAAATATGTGATGCATGAGTGTGTGTGATGATTCACAGATCTGAAATAACACCTACTCTCCTTCGGTTCTGGCACAAAATGTGTCAGTGAAGCCTGCAATTAAGAAAATTATCTTGGCCTGTCTTGCCACAAGGATGGTGACGTCAATATACATATCCAGAGCAGAAATGTGTTAGCAAAAATGAATTTAGAAAACAGTTCTACTCCAGCACTGGCTGGTGCCTTGTTGCCTTTGCCATGTCATCTAGATCTTTGTCATTGATGATGACACTAATAATATCTACTAACAACCGCTATATTGTTTCTTTTAGTCTTCACAATAGTCCTATGAGATAAGTACTGTTATGGTTCCTATTTTACAGATGAAGAGAGGTAAACACATTGCCTAAGATCATATGGCTGGCCAGTGGTAGAGCTTGGATTTGAACCCAGGTCTCTAAGACTCAGATGTTCGCTCTTTTGACTAGGACTGGCTACATAATTTGAAGAGCCCAGTGTAAAAGGAAAATGTGGGGGCCTGTGTTCAAAAATGATTAATAATTTCAAGACAGTGACAGCAGGGCATTAAACCAAGGCAGGGCTCTTCTAAGGACAGTGCCCTATGCAGTTGCACAGGTTGTACACCCATGAAGCTGGCCCTGCTCTTAACCATATCACTTCCCTCCATCGTGTCCTTCATCCCCGTGCCTCAACCTAATTCAAATATTTCGTCCAAGCCACAACTCCACTGTACAAGGTCCAGCATAGATTCATGAGAGACACACGTTCAGTCTGGAGACAAACGACATTTATTTTTATTAATCCTTTCACTTGCCAAGATTTCGCATTATGCTCAACGGCAGAAACTATCCCATAATTTTATGAGTTTGAATATCAAGCTTTCTCTTTGGTTGGTCCCTGAGACCTCTCTTTTAATTAGTCTATTTATCTCTTAAAAAAAATAAAATAACTTTAGCCATTTTCCGCTGCATTTTAAGCATGCAACATCACGGTGTCTTGAACTGCTCCTTCCTGCTGTCATCATTTGCAGCTGCTTCACCCCAAAGATGGGAAAACGCCTCAGAGCCTTGTAATTGTAGGGTCCTGAGTGATGAACTCTTTGCCTCACTGGATCTTCTTTTGGAGATCTTTCCAAACCCTTCACTTGGCACCTTCACACAACTGGGATGTCTGGAGCTTGGTGGACAGCATGTTTCAGTATAAGCCCTTTACCGTCCAACACATATCCTGCGCACAAAGGAAGTCTGTTTGCAGTGTGTACAGAGTCATTGGGACATGCAGTTTACATTTCTAGAGACGGGAAGGGGTTGTGTGTATATATCTGTGATGGGGACGAGTTTGGAGGTGGAGGACTAGAAGACAGAGGAGGCATGATCTCTGCCCCTGGTGGGGATTTTCACCTAATTTGATGCCTAACCCCAGACTCTCCCATTCTCACGTATCTTTTTTTTTTTTTTTGAGGAAGATTAGCACTGAGCTAACATCTTCTGCCAATCCTCCTTTTTTTGCTGAGGAAGACTGGCCCTGAGCTAACAGCCGTGCCCATCTTCCTCTACTTTATATGTGGAACGCCTGCCGCAGCATGGTTTTTTGTCAAGCAGTGCCATGTCTGCACCCGGGATCCAAACTGGCGAATCCCAGGCCGCTGAAGCGGAACATGCACACAACCGCTGCGCCACCGGGCCGGCCCCGCTCATGTATCTTTTTACTGTGATTTCCTTTTCCACAAGAAATTTTGGCTGTTCCTGTCTTTAATTTCTTCCTAACATGAGGTAAGGAGGGAAGAATTGCAGGCAGCCCCTCAGCTGAGACTCTTCATGCTTTAGGACTTCGGTGTGGACTCCTGGAATCAATAACTCCTTACCTCGTATGGATACGGTTGGATGGGATTGTAGACAATCTGTAAACTTACCGTGAAAAGGATAAGGCACGAGCAAGTATCTAGCACAGTAGTTCTCAATCGTATCAGACCCACTATCTCCTTTCTATAATGAAACATTCCCTTCACTGCCCTGAAATGAAATTCATATATGATATTACCTACCCACATACACACAAAAATTTTTTAATTGACATAATGCTCTAAGTGCAATATAAAGGAGAAATAAAATTAGAGTTATGGTTTATTTTCAAGTAATTATAGATTTTTCACCCCCATTCGTGCCCTGAAGGACATTTGAAAGTTGGGCAGGACAATGTCTTTGTTCTAGGGAACTATTCCACACATCTGTCAATCCTGGCCCCCAGCCACCACATACCAGTTAGCATGCCTTCAATTATTGTGGTAACCAAAAAGGCACCCACAATTCCCAGAACACACCCTAAAAGTTGGTATAGCCCCTGTTGAGAGCCACTGGTCTGGGTAAGAGTGTCTGTGTGTTAGATTCCTTTTGATTTTTGTTGGTTAGGATTTCCAGGTAACAGGACAAGATACACTTGCCAGACTCCCTGCCTAAGAGTTCCAGGGCCTGGCAAGCCTGAACTCAACAAGCAGGCATTTTCTATTTGTACACAACTATTTTTAGGGCACTAGTTTTAAAATAGTACACACACACGCACACACACACCCTATATTCACCAAAGGTCCGTGACCACATAGAGCGAGAGGCTTCAGTCAGGGAGTGGCCATGCTCTGCGTGGACTGATGGTTATGTAGGGTGAAGCAGAAAGAGCATTTATTTTGTGCCATATTTAAAATTTAGGGAGGTGGAAATGTTGGGTGTGTCAATGTGGTGGGTTGCTAAGAAAGGCTGGTTGCCTTTGCACTTTGTTTCTTGGTCCTCTCTGACCTTCAGCTTGAATTAAAGGACACTCTGCATTGTAAACATCTTCTCCCTGGCCAGGCACAGGTATTAATATTTGCCTTTGTTTCTATCTGCTGAATGCAAAATTGAAGCCAAATAGGCACCCAAAGGGGATAAGAGTCCCCTCACTATCATGCCCCTTGACACAGGCCCTAATTAGGATCAATCCAAATATTTACCAGATACTTATTAACATATTGAATTCTGGCCAAAAAGAAAAAGGAAAAAACAAAGTTGTATGTGTGTGGAAACTTCTGTGGGTCATCCTCTAGCACCTACCAGAGGTCAGTGATTTGCTGCCAGAATGAGCTTATATTTGAATGGAAGGTGAGTTCTAAACAATCTAAGGGAAAACTTAAACAGCAAAATCGCTCTACACCATGACATATGATATGACATTTGCCTCTCTTAAGTTATCCTCATCCAAGAGCACGTTTACCAGCTTAACCCCAAGCTCGGTTCCTGGGCAGTACAGTTCCTATGAGGGCCATTGCGAATCAAGTGGGTTTGAACCAATGGATGGGAAAGAAAAAATGTATTCTCAATGGGGAAACCATTCATTCATTTATGTATGCATTCATTCGCTTCCTTGCTCAGCTTAAATTCACTTAGATTACATTGCCTGTGCCCTCAGCTCCATTGACTCCTCTGACACATGGAGATACTCACTTGATTAAAAATGATCTTTTTTAAAGGAAACGTTCCCCATGGTCCATGCCTACACTTGTGCAGCTAAATGTGGCTGGCAGAGAACAAAACCACTCTGAGAGACTCCACTTTAAATCACGATCATAAACTTCGAATGGGCCCTTAGTGCTGCCAGTTATCCTACTATATTTCCCCAGCTCTTTCATTCTCCCACTCTCCCAGGTGATATTTCATACCTTCTCTGTCCACAAACCTCAAACACCTACTCAACACCCATTTTCATTCTCTGTTGACAGCCTTGCTTTCTATTTCACTGATGAAATCGAGTGAATCAGAAGAGAGTTCATATAAACACCCACTACCTGCATCAGTGCTCATGTCCTGGGCTTCTTTCCCACAGCTGTAGATGAATACTCTGTTCCCCCAGAAAAGGCCACTTGCTCTTCTTGTAGACCAGACACCACTGACTCTCACCTACTCAGGGACATCACTCCAGTAATTCTCCTCTCAATTCTTCCATTACATTCTTTTTTTTTTTTTTTTTAGGAAGATTAGCCCTGAGCTAACTACTGCCATCCTCCTCTTTTTGCTGAGGAAGACTGGCCCTGAGCTAACATCCATGCTCATCTTCCTCTACTTTATACGTGGGACGCCTACCACAGCATGGCGTTTGCCAAGTGGTTCCATGTCCGCACCCGGGATCCGAACCAGCAAACCCTGGGCCGCCAAAGTGGAACATGAGAACTTAATCACTGCACCACCAGGCCAGCCCCCATTCTTTTTTTTTTTTTTTGTAAAGATTTTATACTTCCTTTTTCTTCCCAGAGCCCCCCAGTACATAGTTGTGTATTTTTAGTTGTGGGTCTTTCCAGTTGTGGCATGAGGGATGCCACCTCAGCGTGGCCTCATAAGCGGTGCCATGTCCGTGCCCAGGATCCTAACCAGCAAAACCCTGGGTCCCCAAAGCAGAGTGTGCGAATTTAACCACTCGGTCCTGGGGCCAGCCCCTGGTCTTCCATTACATTCTTTCCATCAATCTACAGACATTATCTTTCCCACCTTTGAAAAGCCCTTGACCCCACTTCCTCTCCCGTTTCTTTCTTTTCTACAGGTTGTGTATATTCACCATCTCCAATATGTCCCTTCCCATTCTGTCTTAAACCTAATAGAATCAGATATTTATCCAATCCACTCCAATTAAATTGCCCTTATCAAAGTCACCTTGACTTCCCTGTTGCTATATCCAATGACCCAGTGGCCAAGTCTCAATCTTCACCTTACTTGGTCAGTTAGTAGAATATGATCACTCTCTCCTCATTGAATCACTTTTCCACCTGGCTTTTAGAAGCAGACTTACCCGGTCTTCCTCCTACCTCTGTGGCTGCTCCTTCTGAGTCTTCTTTGTTGACTTCTCCTCATCTCTCCAACCTCCAAAACTTGGCGTATTCCAAGATTCAGTCCTTGGACCTCTTCTCTTTTTTATCTTCACTCATTTATTTGGTGAGCTCATCTAGTCTCCTGGCTTTAAATACCGTCTAATCTAGGCTGTGTCCAGCCTGCATTTCTCCGCTGAACTCCAGACTCATATATCCAGCCGCCTCCTTAATATCTCCACTTGGATAACTTAATGCACAGCTCAAATTTAACAAGTCCAAAACTGAACTCCTAATCTCTTCTTGCCTCCACTCTACCACCAAACCCTGTTTATCTTCTGCTCTTCCCCAGCTGCTCAGGCCAAAACCTTGAAGTCATCCTTGACGCCTCTCTTTTTCTCACATCCCAGATCTGATGTCAGCTTGACCTTCAACGTATGTTTGGAATGTAACCACTGCTCACTCCTTCCACTACTACTACTGCGATCTCTCACCTCAATTAGTGCACGAGCCTCTCATCTAGTCTTCCAGCGTCCATCTTTGACACCATTCAGACTCTTCTCAGCACAGAAGCCAGATTGATACTGACAAAGCACAAATCAGAGAGGGTCACTCCTCTGCTCGAAAACCCTCCAAGCATATTTTTAGTAAAAGTCCAACTCCTAGAATTCCTATAAAGCCCTACTTGCTCTGCTCCCTGCCCATTCCCTCCCCAACTTCATCCCTTGCTTCTTTCCACCTTGCCGGTGCCATTCAAGCAACACTCTCCCCACTCTTGCTATACCTTGAAACTTCCCGGCGCTTCTGGGATGTTCCTCCCCCAGACATGACTCATTCACCTCCTTCCCTCAGATGCCACCTTCTCAGTGAGCCCTTCCCTGTTTACCCACCTGCGATTGCTCATTTTATGTATCAACTTGACTGGGCCATGGGGGGGCCCAGACATTTGGTCAAACATTATTCTGGGTGTGTCTGTGAGGGTGTTTCTGGGTGAGATGAACATCTGAATCAGTGGACTGAGTAAAGCAGATTGGCCTCCCAAATGTGGGCGGGCCTCATCCTAGCCATGAAAGACTTGAACAGAACAAAAAGGCTGGAGTTAGAGGAAACTTTGCTCGCCTGCCTCGGAGCTGGAGCATCTGTCTTCTCCTGCACTCAAACTGGAATTTACATCATCAGCTCTCTTGGCTCTCAGGCCTTCAGGCTCAGACTGGAACTACACTACTGGCTCTGCTGGATCTCCACTTAGCCAGCCACAGATCTCAGGACTTCTCAGCCTCCATAACCACATGACCGAATTCCTTATGATTTTATATATATATATATATATATGGCCTGTTGGTTCTATTTCTCTGGAAAACTCTTACTAATACACCAAAATTGCAACTCCCACGTAGCCTCACTTTCCCTTCCCTGCTTTATTTTTTCTATGGGATTTATTGCTATCTATCAGAACAGGGATTTATTTTACTTATCTTTTTTTTTTTTTTGCCTATGTTTGCCAACTGTGGGGGACTGGAATTGACCACCCCAAGATATGTCTCTTTGGCATGAGGATTATTTTGGGCTGGTTACTTTTAAAAATTGCAGACAGGAAAGAAACTCTGAAAAGTAGAATTTGCTTACCTTTTGTTAAGAGACACTTACATTTGTAAAGGAAATCTCCATCTGTAAAGGTGTCTCCCTCTCTGTACTGGGAAGAAGAGTGGATGACCTTATCTCTAGAAGCTCTTATCAATGTGGAAAGCAAGGACTTAAATCTGCACAATAACCTTACTCTTGTTTACTGTGCTTTTCCGGTAATCTCCCATAACTGACTCTACCCACCCTGAACATCCTCCTTTGTCTTTAGCTGAGGGTGGTATTTAGGGGAGAGCTTCCAGGGCTGGCCCGGTGGTGCAGCGGTTAAGTGCCCATGTTCCACTTTGGTGGCCTGGGGTTTACTAGTTTGGATCCTGGGTGCGGACATGGCACTACTTGGCACGCCATGCTGTGGCAGGCATCCCATGTATAAAGTAGAGGAAGATGGGCACGGATGTCAGCTAAGGGCCAGTCTTCCTCAGCAAAAAGAGGAGGATTGGCAGCAAATGTTAGCTCAAAGCTAATCTTCCTCAAAAAAAAGGTGAGGGCTTCTGCTGTTTTGGCGAGTTGCTCAGTTTGCCTGAGGCTCTCCCATGTATACATGTTATAAAGCTTTGTTTAATTTTCTCCTGTTATTCTGTCTCGTGTGAATTTAATTCATTGTCCAGCCAGAAGGACCCAGAGTGGGTAGAGGAAATGTCTTCCTCCCCTCCACAACCAAAATGTGAACTCCACAAGGGAAAGCTTTTTGTCAGCTTTATTCATTGCTGTATCCTAGCACCTACAAGAGTACCTCACTTGTGTGAAGTATTACATAAATAGTTATTGAGTGAATGAATGCCAACTGTGTACAAAAGCATCAGCTTTAGGTGCTAGTGAAACAGAGATGAATAAAGTTATTTAACACTCTGTACTTCAGGTTCCTCATCTATAAAATGGGGATAATGGCACTGTTATGTGGATTAAATGAACGTTTACACAGTGCTTAGAATAATGCCTAGTATAGTACTATAATAAGTGCTATAGTAAGTAAACTAAATATATATCTCTGCCCTCAAGAAGCTCACATATGGGGCCATCCCAGTGGCGCAGCAGTTAAGTGCACATATTCCCGCTTCAGCGGCCCAGGGTTCTCCAGTTCGGATCCTGGGTGTGGACATGGCACCGACTGGCAAAAGCCATGCTGTGGTAGGCGTCCCACATATCAAGTAGAGGAAGATGGGCATGGATGTTAGGTCAGGGTCAGTCTTCTCAGCAAAAAGAGGAGGCTTGGCAGTAGTTAGCTCAGGGCTAATCTTACTCAAAAAAAAAAAAAAAAACAAAAACAAACAAAGAAGCTCACATATGGTGGAGAGGAAAATGTGTCCGCAAAAAGTACAGAGTTTGCAGTGGGAGCACAGAAGATGGGAAGGGTTAATTTCTCCGTAGGGTCAAGGAAGCCTTCACAGAGAAGGTGATATTTAATGTGAATCTTGGAGAATGAAGTGGTGTTTACTAGGCCAAAAAGAAGGGCATTCCAGGGTCTGACCCCATGGCCGAGTGGTTAAGTTTGAGAGCTCTGCTGTAGAGGCCCAGGGTTTTGCTGGTTCGGATTCTGGGCGTGGACATGGCACCACTCATCAAGCCATGCTGAAGTGGCGTCCCATATGCCACAATTAGAAGGACCTACAACTAAGAATATACAACTGTGTACTGGGAGGCTTTGAGGAGAAAAAAAGAAAAAAATAAAATCTTTAAAAAAAAAAAGACGGGCATTCCAGGCTGAGGACAAAGAACAAATATTTGAATCAGGAGGCTCCGAGGTAAGAATAAATCTGTCCTCCCACCTTCCAGGAAGTGATGATCCAGAGTTGTCTCAATAAATCCAGCTTGTTTTTCCCACTTTACGCTTTAATTTCTTTATTATGTAAGGGAAGGCGCTGGTAACACTGAATGTTAAATTGTAGTCATTTCATTGTGTAGGAGAGAAAGCTTCGGAGATTGTTACACCCTAGGGAGATGTTTATCCCCATGTTTGATGCACTTGGTGAAAAGAATATGCCAGCTCTAAGTCACCTTAATGTTCTTGAAAGAATCTTCAAATTTCCTATGCTTAATTGATATTTCCAATATCTGCTGATATGATCATTGATAACCATTTTGCTTAAAAGTGTTACATTAGCATTCATTTGTTTAAAAAGCACTCTGATTTCAATTTTACCACATGCTTTAATCATTTATTTCATTAGTGATTAAATACTAATGAACTATAACTAAACTAAAAACTAATTAAATAGTGAAATAAATTACTATTTATTTCATTAATAGTAAAAAAATAAAATATTTTTATTTATTGTTACATTGTCAGAAATATTATCAGTAATTATTTTAAAAATAAAACAACCCTAATGTCCCTTTAAATATTTTCCAAGAGGCTTTTTTTTTTTTACTTTTTATTAAGATTATGATAGTTTACAACCTTGTGAAATTTCAGTTGTACATTATTGTCAGTCGTGTTGTAGGTGCACCACTTCACCCTTTGTGCCCACCCCCCACTTTCCCTTTCCCCTAGTAGCCACTAATCTATCCTCTTTGTCTACATGTTTAACTTCCACCTATGAGTGGAATCATACAGAGTTTGTCTTTATCTGGCTTATTTCACTTAACATAATACCCTCAAGGTCCATCCATGTTGTTGTGAATGGGACGATTTTATCCTTTTTTATGACTGAGTAGTATTCCATTGTATATACATATATATATACTGTATCTTCTTTATCCAATCATCTGTTGATGGGCTCTTAGGTTGCTTCCATGTTTTGGCTATTGTAAATAATGCTGCAATGAACATAGGGGTGCATGGCACTTTTGGAATTGCTGATTTCAAGTTCTTTGGATAGATACCCAGTAATGGGATGGCTGGGTCATAAGCTATTTCTATTTTTAATTTTTTGAGAGATCTTCATACTGTTTTCCATAGTGGCTGCGCCAGTTTGCATTCCCACCAACAGTGTATGAGGGTTCCTTTTTCTCCACAACCTCTCCAACATTTGTCACTTTTTGTTTTGGTTATTTTTGCCATTCTAACAGGTGTAAAGCGATATCTTAGTGTGGTTTTGATTTGCATTTTCCTGATGATTAGTGATGATGAGCATCTTTTCATGTGCCTATTGGCCATCCATATATCTTCTTTGGAGAAATGTCTGTTCATATCCCCTGCCCATTTTTTGATTGGGTTGTTTGACTTTTTGTTGTTGAGCTGTGTGAGTTCTTTATATATTATAGAGGTTAACCCTTTGTCAGATGTATAACTTGTAAATATTTTTTCCTAATTAGTGTGTTGTTTTTCTGTTTCAATCCTCTTATTCCTTGCTTTGAAGAAGCTCTTTAGTCTGATGAAGTCCCATTTGTTTATTCTTTCTATTGGTTCCCTTGTCTGAGAAGACATGGTGTCCTAAAAGATCCTTTTGATACTGATGTCAGAGTGTACTGCCTATATTTTCTTCTAGAAGCCTTATGGTTTCAGGTCTAATCTTTAAGTCTTTGATCCATTTTGAGTTTATTTTTGTGAATGGTGAATTTTCATTCTTTTACATGTGGCTGTCCAATTTTCCCAGGACCATTTGTTGAAGAGACTTTCTTTTCTCCATGGTATGCCCATAGCTCCTTTGTCGAAGATTAGCTGTCCACGAGGCTTTTTCTTCTACATTAAAAAATATTATAGGGGCCATCCCCGTGGCCAAGTGGTTAAGTTCGTGGGCTCCACTTCAGCAGCCTGGGGTTCACTGGTTTGGATCCTGAGTGTGGACCTACGCACTGTTCATCAGGCCATGCTGTGGCAGCATCCCACATAGTAGAACTAGAATGACTTGCAACTAGGCTATACAACTATGTATTGGGGCTTTAGAGAGAAAAAAAAAGAGGAAGATCGGCAACAGATGTTAGCTCAGGGTCAATCTTTCTCACACACACACAAAATGTGTATATGTATATATATATTTTATAGGGACAACATTACTTCACACACCTTTGACTAAGTCCTTTTAAGTGAATGATCTAGAAATCAGTGAAGAGGGACCTCACAGGGAAGTAGTCAAGGGGTCATCCAGGGAAGGCAGCAGGAGCTGGACAGGATGCATCAGAGCACCACAACTAGATCTGGCCAGTTTTCAGTATCTGGCTTAGAAATTCACTCCTGCCAGTGTCCTGGGTGCAAGCCTCGAGAGATTGACTCATGCATGAGAGACAGCAGTAGACACCCAAACGCCACTTTATTCATTAACAATGAGAAACTAAACTCTCATATGGACCAGAGTGCTCTTATTGGCATAATTACTGTATTTTCTCCCCAACGTCAAGGAGAAAGTCAAAGAAAGGCAAATTCATACTCAGAAGGCATTTTCTAATTTACCATGAGGAATCTCTGTCATGGGAACAAATTTCTCTATGATCTCTGCATTTTCTCCCTAGAGACAGCCTAAATGGGAAGCAAATCAGAATAAGAATATTGCTCAGTAACAGGAATAAAGATAGATAATCATACATATGGACTAAAAGACCCTGTGGCAGACAGAATAACGGTCCCCAAAGATATCCATGTCCTAATACTCAGAACCTGTGAACATGTTACCTTTGCAAGTGTGATTACATTAAAGATCTTGAGGTGGGAGGATTATCAAGGTGGGCCCAACATAATCACAAGCATCCCTATAAGAGGAAGACAAGAAGGTCAAAGGCGGGAGGAGGGGGTGTGATGGGAGAAGCAAGAGATTGGAGTGATACTAGAAGGGGGCTATGAGCCAAAGAATGCAGGCAGCCTCTAGAAGCTGAAAAAAGCAAAGAAACGTATTTCCCTCTGGAGTCTCCAGAAGGAATGCAGCACTGCTGACCCTTGTTTTTAGTTCAGTAAGACTCCTGACCCCCAAAACTGTAATCAAATAAATTTGTATTATTTTAAGCCATTAGTTTGTGGTAATTTATCACAGCATCAAAGGGAAATGAATATACTGACTTTGGGGTATCTGTATTAGCTGGGAATAGATTCAGCTGTGAGTGGTAGAATTCCCCAAACATCAGTAGCTTGGGCTGGCCTGGTGGCACAGCAGTTAAGTGCGCACGTTCTGCTTCGGCAGCCAGGGGTTCGCTGGTTCAGATCCCAGGTGCAGAGATGGCACCGCTTGGCAAGCCATTCTGTGGTAGGCATCCCACATGTAAAGTGGAGGAAGGGAGGAAGATGGGCATGGATGCTAGCTCAGGGCTGGTCCTCCTCAGCCAAAAGAGGAGGATTGGCAGCAGTTAGCTCAGGGCTAATCTTGCTCAAAAAAAAAAGTCTAGATTAAACAATCCAAGTCTGATAAACCAGATCCACCATTACCAGATACTCAGGCCCCCTCCATCTTGTCACTCTGCCATCCTCAACACACGGTTTCAACACTATGGTTCAAGATAGCTGCTTAATCTCCAGCCATCACAAACACATTCTAACAAGCAGGAAGAAGGAAAAGGTAAAGGAAAGCATGCTCTTTCCTTATAAGGAAATTTACTGAAAGTTGCACACACAATGTCAGCTTGCATCCTATAAACAAACACTTGGTCATGTAGCCACACCTAGTTTCAAAGGAAGCTGGGAAGTATAGTCCTTATTCTGGGTGACTGCACCAGTGAAAAATAAAGGATCCTATTCCCAAGGAAAAAGAAGAGAAAAAATAATAAGGACTATTTATAATACCTGCCACAGCATCAGTCTCAGTTGAGATCATATTACAAAAAGAATCAAGTCTTCAATAATCCATTAGCTGTCAGCCCTGCATCCATCTCCATCACAACCAGAAACACGCAAGCTAAGACTTCCTTTCCTTTATTCTAAGCTTGGATGGGTTTTGCCTATATGTTTCTTTATCTAGGACTTGAAGGCTAATCAATCCTTTTTTGACTAATATCTTTAGATATATTAATATATCTTCAATCAGGTTATTGACATTTTAGCTGGCCTGAGTTAGTCTGTCTCTTTCAGGTAGTTAAATGTTTTTCTACCATGATTCTACAGTAATTCTTAGAAGGCAATCTTATTTCCTCATTCACAAGTCCTTGGAAGATACTTCTCCATGGCCCTAAAGGATGATAACAAATTAGAAACGCGAAACATCTGCCTTTGGGTTAAAGCTCGGTACCAACAGATAAGTTTCACTCTCTTCTAGGGCCTCTAATCATGACCAGCCATTCCGATTTTAGAATTGCCTGAAATTTGTCCCAAATGGAGCAAAACGTGATTATGTAGATTGTTGAGTATAAATCCAAAACCACTACTTGAAAGATAACTGTTCAAGTTGCTTTTGGAATTCTTTTTAGCTACAGTCAGGGCTGGTCTAACAAGTTAGGTAAGGTGATTATCTATGCTCATGGAATTACAACATGGGGAGGTATAATTAATATCCCCATTTTGCTGATGAAGAAACTGAGGCATAGAGAAATTAACCAATTTGCTCAAGGTTGGGGCTATTAAACATCAGAGTGAGGATTCAAATCTCTTAACCAGAGTCTGGGCTCTTAACCATTATACTATTGATATTAGTTGAGACATATGGGGCTGTGTAGGGAGATGGGAATGAAAATACCAGACAGGCAAATACCATGAGCAAATGCCCTGAATTCACTTGGCACATTTGGAGAATAATTGAGCAGACAAATTTCGCTGAAGTAGGACATCCATATAGGAAAATTAAGAGTTAAATTCGTACCATTTTACTGTGGCCTTAAATGTCAGGCTGGGGTTCATCTTGACTTGTTCTGAGATCAGTGGGGAACCACTTAAAATTCTAGGGACCTCAGGGCTGGCCTGGTGGTGTGGTAGCGAAGTTGGTGAGTTCCACTTCAGCGGCCAGGGTTTTCAGGTTCGGATCCCAGGTGCGGACCTACACAATGCTCATCAAGCCATGCTGTGGCAGCATCCCACATACAAAAGAGAGGAAGATTGGCACAGATGTTAGCTCAGGGCCAATCTTCCTCACAAATAAATAAAATTCTAGGGACACAATGAAAGCAGTATTTTAGGAAGACTGATTTGACTAAATGCATACAGTAGATTACAGTGGGGTTTCTCAGGCTGTCATATGTATAGGAAATCACCTGGAATCCTGTCAAAATGCAGATTCTGATTCAGTAGGTCTGGGGTACAGGCTGAGATTCTGCATTTCTAATACACTCCCAGTGATGCCCAGACTGCTGGTCCTCAGTACTTTGAGTAGAAGGGGATTAGGGTTTGGTTCTAAATTCAAGATATCCACTGAGGCATTATATTGAAATAGAAAAAGAAAGCATGCCATAAAGGAAAAAATAATTTTTTACAATTTATTATTCTAGTCTGTTCATTTATTTGCAAGGAACAGACATCTCTTACTCAACTATCTGAAGTAAAAAGGGAGGCTGTGAAAAAAGAACATAGGAGAATCGTATAGAAGCAAATACAGAGTATGGTAGAATGTGTCTGGGAAATGGAAAGGCACCAGACGCTGCTCTCTCCATCTCTCTAACTATATGGTTTCCTGTATCCCTTTGCTTGCTTACTCATCAGTTTGCCCACAGGGACTCTCAGTCTTGACTCTAAATAACTTTCAATTCAAGCATCCACCAGCTTCTTTATTGCAGGCTCTTAAATCTCATTTCAGGAAAGAACCAGATTGGACTAGTCTTTGGATCGGTCCCCAGGGTCAGGAGTCCATCTCTGGTTCAATGATCTGTTACCTAGACAGAGTCATTTATACAATATTTCAGGAACTGTGAGTGAAATGAAGAGGGAGACCTGGGCATGGCGGACAAACTGACCAACAGATCTGCTAAAAAGACCAGTGCAAGAGACTCTCGGGTGCAGCTGAGACCTCTATTGCTTGCACAATAGTTGTCAAGCACTTCCCATGTTCTAAAAGCAAGTGCTTTTCTGAACATGTTAAAACATTGAGAAACCAGTTCTGTCAGCCTTAAGCTATCATCCTCCTCCAGACTATATGTGTTGGTGAAAAATTCATTTAGGTTGAAGAAGCAGGTGGTGAGGTGAATGTTGCTGGGCATTCCCTCCCCCCAGGTCACGTGCATGAGACTGGAGAGGTGAGTTCTTATCCCCCAAATGAGGGAGTTTTCTAGAGAATCACTTGGAGAGTTTGACTTGTGTCCCCTGGAATTTGGCGATACACGGGAATTGTTGTCTCACTTTGAAAAGTCTAAAAGTGAAAGGCTGTGGCTGCATCAGCCGGAGATGGCAGAGTGAAGGGAAGGGCAGAAGGAGAGAGATGCAGTCCCAGGAGTAAGCTGCACTCACACTGATGTGGAGGCGGGGGTTGAACTTGGACAAAGAGGGATCCTGCAGGAGGAAACTGGCCTGCATTAAAAGGGTCCCTGCCCCTTTCAAGAGCAACACCATCTCAAATGTGGAGCTGTTATGTGGACTAGACGTTTTACTATCTAAGAATTACCTGATAGGTATGAGACCTGTCCAAGATTTTATCAAAAGTGTGGGGAAGGGTTAATCTTCGGAGCTGGTAATGGAGAATGGGGAGAGGGGGGTCCCGCCTGTGCATTCCTAAGTCCAACTGTACCCACAGTCCCTCCAGGACCAATTCAACTGACCCTATCTTATCAACAGAGTAATTAAGAGTAGTTTTTCAGGAACTGAGACCCTTTATCCAGTTGAGACCATCAACCCATTAACTGAGCTTACACAAATGTCCAATAAGTGAACTTTCTGACCTCAAAGGGTTGAAAACTCCACCCTCAGATCATACTAACACCACCATTTTGTGAACACGTGTACTATCAGGAGGCAGGAAGCTTGACCACGTTTGCACAGATCATCATTACCTCACTTCTCCTTACCTCCAATTATCTATTGCCACATTTCAGATCGCCCTGCCCTTTATCCCATAAATTTTGCCCAGAGTCCTAGATCGGGGAGACAGATCTGAGAGCATATGCCTCCTGTCTCCTTGCAGATTTTTCTTGCAAATAAAGCTGCTTTTTTTTTTTTCACAAAGGCTGATGCCATAATTGGCTTTTTTTATGCACATCGGGCAAGAGAACCCCAATTTCCTGTGATAACATAACTTGTTCTTTAAACTGGCTACATATGCAAAATTACATCATCCCAATGGTGGTGGCAGATTCCTGGCGCTGACTAATTGGAGAATAGTCTAACAGCCTGAAAATAGAACTTGGAGTTAAAAGTTGTTCGTTTTTCTACTTCTACTTGTTTCTTGAGATAAAACTGTGCTCTATTTGGGATTTAGAACCCAATAAAAAGATCTCTAGAAGCTCCAATGAAATAGATATTTAGGAAAGGGATTTATGAATCAAGAAGAATGACAGGAGACGAAGCAGAGGGAGATAAATATTCTTAATTCTGTAAAAGCCACATGAGATTTCCTAGTGAAAATCTATGATAGATTGGAGAATGGAGAAGCTAGCTGAATAGTATCACAAACTTTGAGCTCATCAGGTAAAATGCAGTCCTACAGCCTCAATTCAGTAGCTAAACTAAGTGAAGATAAGCATGACCCCAGCCCCACCCTAATCTTCCCCACAGGAGCCCAGAAGCTAAAGAGGCAGGTCAGCCACAAAAGGTTTGCATTCCTCAGCTGTGCCCAGCCCTCCCGGATTTCATCAAGCTTCTCAAAGGCTCCACTGTAACCACAGATGCTTATCTGGAGTCCCAGCTGTCTTACTTTGTTTAGTAAATATTTCTCATTTCTCATGCTAACTGCTAAGTTAATTCATTCATTTTTTTTTTTTTCTGGCGGAGACTTCTCTGTGTCTGGCACTGTTCAATAAGCCCCTCATGGAACTCATATTTGAGTGTGTGCCAGTGCAGGTAATAGACAATACATCCATTAAAATATATCAGATGACGGCGAACGTTATATTAACAAAAAAGTGGCAGAGAAAAGGCATAGAGATTGCTTGGGGGAGCGGGATTTAAAATAGGGGGTCAGAGAAGGGCTTCTTGAGAAGGTGACATTTTGAGCAAAAACTTGAAAGAGGTGAGGGCCCGTGCCATGCAGACATAGCTGGGGAAAGCATTCCAGACAAAGACAGCACAAGTCTTGAGGTAGGAGCATCTTGCCATATTCAAGGAATATTATGTAGCAAGGAATTAGTGTAGCTGGAGTAGAGGGAGAGGTGAGGTCAGAGAGGGAAGAAAGGCCAGATCACTTCAGGCCTTGTAGGCTACTGTGAGGGCTTTGGTTTTGTAAGGGAGGAAGACTTTTCCTCTATCCAATGTGGGTTCTTCTGGCCGGAGAAGAAATTAAATTCACATGAGACAGAATAGCAAGAGAAAATTAAACAAAGCTTTATGAGGAACCATGGCCCGGGGCCTTTCTTCCTAAAGGAAGAAAGGGCACCAAAGAAGTGGGGTGCACAGAGTGGTTATATACCCCTAAACAGGGTGTTTCACATATGATTGAAATGTCCCTCCCACAATAGTCACAAGATTGCCCTGTTGGCACAGCGCTCGATGGACACAGCAGGTACTGGTCTGCTATCTCGGAGGGCGTAGCAGGAGGCAAGTCTATTGTCTCAAGCTGGGTGGTCACAGGTGAGCATAGCAATCAGTTCCTAGCCTAAGGAAAGATGCTTAATCCTTAAAGAAATACAAACATTGTGAGGGGGAGGGAAGTCAGTTACAGGAGGTTACCAGACAAGCACAATAAACAAATGCAGATTTAAGTCCTTGCCTTCCCCATTGATTAAGAGTTTCTAGAGAGATCTTTACAGATGGGGAGTTCCTTTACAATGTAAATGTGTCTTACAAAGGGTAAGTAAATTCTACTTTTCAGTTGCGTTCCTGTCTGCAAAGAAACCAGCCTCAAACAATCCTCATGCCAAAGAGACATATCTTGGGGTGGCCATTTCCAGGTCCCCACAGTTTATACTCTGAATGAGATGGGAAGCCATTCAAGGGCCAAGGAGTGACATGACCTGACTTACCTTTCAATAGGATCATGCCGGCTGCTGGCTGAGAAAGATGATAGAGGATGGAGTGCCAGGGGTGGCCAAACAGCTGGAAGGCTCTTGAAACAGTCCAGGCCAGAGATGATGGAGGCAAGGACTGTAGGTGAGGGTGGCAGCAGAGGAACAAGGATGGGAGGAGTAACCAGAATCTGATGAATAACTCCCCAAATGACATACTAAGCAGTACAGTGTTGTGCTTTTATTTGGCACAGGGAAGATAGAAAGGCTAATGCAAACTGTCAATGAAAATAATCCATAACCAATCTGTAAATGAAAATTTGGGTGAGTTTATTCTGAGCCGAAATCTGAGGACCATGGCCCGGGGCCTTTCTTCCTGAAGGAAGAAAGGGCACCAAAGAAATGAGGTGTACAGAGTGGTTATATACCCCCAAAGAGGGTGCTTTACATATGATTGAAATGTCCCTCCCACAATAGTCACAAGATTGCCCTGTCGGCACAGCGCTTGATGGACACAGCAGGTAGTGGGTCTGCCATCTTGGTGGGCGCAGCAGGAGGCGTCTATTGTCTGGAGCTGGGCGGTCACAGGTGAGTGCAGCAATCAGTTTCTAGCCTAAGGAAAGATGCTTAATCCTTAAGGAGATGCCAAAGTTGGGAGGGGGAGGGAGGTTGTACCTTTATCTCAAGGGCCTTTGCTCTTGCCATAGGGAATCTCTAAAGCAGATATACAATGCATGCTCAACAGCCACGGTCAGGCCCTTTTGGAAAGACAAGGTCAGGCCGAATTAGGTTTATACCAAATGGCTTCCTCATATTCTCCAATATATCCTATTGCTTGCCATTTTTATTTGTCAAAACCAAATGTAAATTTAACAACGAACATAGCAAGGGGAATTTGACTACTTATTTCAGGAGTATTTTATTTATTTATTTTTACTTATTTATTTTTTTCTGCTTTATCTCCCCAAAGCCCCCTGTACACAGTTGTATATCTTAGTTGCAGGTCCTTCTAGTTGTGGGATGTGGAACACCGCCTCAACGTGGCCTGACGAGCGGTGCTATGTCTGCGCCCAGGATCCAAACCCTGGGCTGCCGCAGCAGAGTGCGCAAACTTAACCACTTGGCCACAGAGCCAGCCGTCAGGAGTATCTTAAATCAGCAAAGTCTATAGGTACTTTTCAAGAATAAAAACGTTCAGATATAGATATTCTGAAAACTAGAAGAGCCTTGAAACCGTTTAACTCAGATCAGAATCCCTGAAAGCATTTATGAATTTGACAAAGAATCTTATTCAAGGAGAAAAAGCCCTAGAAGGAAAAAACAGAGATTAGATTTTTTTTAAATACACCAAAGGAAATACAAATGGAAAATAGCTAAAAATACACCTAGATGTCACAATGTGCCAGATTATCATCTGATATTTCTGAAAAAATCTAGTGTCAAAAGTAACAAGGCTCATGGCTGAATGATACAGACAATTTCCCAAAGAGGCGAAGACAAACAGAAGAAATAAAAAGGGCTCAAAAAAGCAAAATATAGTATTAAATATATGTGACTTTAAAAGAGATTAAGAACGGCATAGCAGAGGTCTTCCCCTGTTATTATGAAAGAGAGAGAACTACAAAAAATGCTACGTATTCATGAAGGATAACATAATACAAATGTGAGAAAGGAGGAAGCAGGTGACATTTCTGAAATGTCATCAAACAGTGCCAATGAAGATTGTCTCTGACAGGGAACAGAATGAGAAAGAATGTTTTATTCAAGTATATCCAAGGAAATAAAATTACATTTAAATGGGACATGTGTCAGCTACATCAAAATTTTTAAATGAAAAACAGAAAATCACCTTCTGGGAATAAAAGTGTATATTTTTATTCTAGGAATAAAAGTGTTATACTACGTATATTCTCATAATAAGTGATTACTCAGGTCTTTAATAGCTGAGGATTGAGACAAGCGAAACAACAGAGGTTTGGCAATTTGTTGATACCTTTCATCTGACTTTGCCACCAACTAGCCTTGATTATTAGCAGTGCAACATCTTTCAGCCCTTGTTCCTCACTTTTCTAAGTAAAATAAAGGGAGGTTGTCCTCTCCAGACAGACAGAGCACTCACTGTTAAAGTAGATTACCTATTCTCCTTTGATATTTAGGCCAAATGTTTCCACCCCCCTCTTCTCTCCCCTGTCGAATTTACATCTACCAGCCTTGGGGATATCCCATATCTTCCTTGACAGCTTCAGGAGCTTCCTGCTTTCTCTCTAATTACATCATCCTTGACCATTTCAACATCCCTGTCTGAGACTTTCCAACAACCTGACCTCCTGTTTTCTCAGCCTTATTGGCTTCCTGCCACCTGCCTTCCTCAGATACTGAATGTGCTTGACCTCCAAGATTTTAAACTGAAATGCCCGTTGGCAGCCGTCACCTCTTGTCTTTTCATTTCTCCCTTTGAAGCTGGAATTTGTCCTCAGGGTAACATAAATTCCATCAACCCTCAACCAGTAGCGTTGTGGTTAGGGCTGCAGATTTGAGAGTCAAAACGCCTGGGTTTAAATCCTGACCTTGCCCTTTACGAGCTGAGTGACCAGGGCCAAGTTACTTAATCTCTCTATGCCCTAAATTTCTCACAGGCTTCCTGTGAAGGTTAAATGAGATAATCCACTCAAACCTGGCACATATGAAAAATGTGATGAACGTCAGCCTCTAGTGTAAGTACTGCTTCAATGTCCTCTGTGGAGCCTGGTCACCATAGGCATCCTGGCTTTCTCCCACTCCAGTTGGTACTAGTCCCTTCTATTGTTCACTTTTTCCATCTCAGCTCCTAGGTTGCTTCATACTTTGATTACTTCCTGGATCTGCTTGGACCCTAACTCTAGACCATCAAGGATACTCAGGATTTTTTCTTTTTTTTTGAGGAAGATTAGCCCTGAGCTAACAACTGCTGCCAATCCTCCTCTTTTTGCTGAGGAAGATTGGCCATGAGCTAACATCCGTACCCATCTTCCTCTACTTTATATATGGGACGCCTACCACAGCATGACTTGCCATGCGGTGCCATGTCCGCACCTGGGATCCAAACCGTCAAAGCTTGGGCCCTTGAAGCAGAACGCGCACACTTAACCACTGTGCCACCGGGCCAGCCCCAGAAACTTTTTTTATAATTAATCTCTCTTTGAGTCCTTATTCTATTCCCCACAATAGCTATTCTAAGCCACCTATACTTTCTTCAAGTCCCCAAATCATCCCCTCCATGAAACATTTTTATGACATAAGTTTGTCTCCTACTTCACTGGGAAGACAGAGGTCACCCTGTTAGCAGAGAATGCTTCTCCTGTACTCTTGTTTTTTCCCACGCAGAGGGAACCCAGTGAATGTAACTCTTGGCATCTCTGCCTCCGTACTCACTCTACCTTAGGGGAAGTGAAGTGACTCACCTGATTGGTAAATTTGTGCAGAATAAGCCAGCATTCTCTGACCAGCCTTTAGATCTCTCGGCAGCTGGCCAGCCCGAACAGCCTGGACCAGTTGCTCTCTCCCTGGCCATAAGGTGCACAGAAGGCCAGTTCTGCCCTTGCAGGGCATGAAGGAATCTGCAGTTTGAGAAGGGAGTGTAACTCCGAAATCTGAAGGTCTCTAGTCAGACAGATGTTGAGGAATGTTGACAAATCAAAGCCTAAACTGGGAATTTAGAGGAGCTATATAAATTTAGAGGTGTGAATGGACTTCAGCGTGTGGGCAGAATGTTTTGATGTTGGCAGTTGCATGGGTTTTTAACAGCTGCAGTCTGAGAAAGAGGCTGTAAGCCTCAGAGCATGCGGCGCGCTAACCATAGGGACAGACTGCAGTTTGTGGTGGCTTGGTCCACAAGTGAGTGGGTATCTTTATAACAGAAGGCCTCAGGAAATGCTCAGGAGCCGCGAGATCCTTAGCCTAGGCACATGACCTTTGAGTGGTCTCCGCATCCTCTGGAAAGTGAGGCCAAACAGGCAAATACTTTGCAGTTGCAAAGGCTAGACAGTGGCAAGATTAGATCCTTTTAGGCATTTGTTGCTTTAAAGCTGCAAGCCGAGTTCTGGATGCTCTTCAGAGAACAAAACAAGTTCTAACTTTCAGTTGTTAGTGGCACCCAGGGCAAAGGACAAAATTTAAGGGATTAAAATTCAATGCACTAGGCTTGTCCACAGACCAAGACATAGAAAATACCCTAAGAATTACTGGCAACTTGGTGGCTGTAGATGGGCATGTAGGAGTTTCTGTGCCTTGTGAGAACATGCCTGAGAAGTTTATGAAACTCAAAAACAGAGGAAACAGTGTCTCATGGAGCAACTGGCAAAGGTATCAATCCTCTCTGGAGTTTAGAGTCTTAGGGGTACAGGCTTTAGAAACATGAATGGCAGTTTTAGAATCTTCCATTGTTGATTTTCCAGCTGAAATAAATGCAAGAATAAGATGAAAAACCTATGCCAGTCTCAGCTCACTATGAATAGAAGAGAATTTCCTCAACTCGATAAAGAACATCTACAAAAAACCTATAGGCAACATCATACTTCACGGCAAGAAGCTAGAAGCTTTCCCACTAAGATCAGGAACAAGGAAAGGATGTCCCTCACACCATTCCTTTTTAAAATTGTACTAGCTATGGGGCTGGCCCCGTGGCCGAGTGGTTAAGTTCGCGCGCTCCGCTGCAGGCGGCCCAGTGTTTCGTTAGTTCGAATCCTGGGCGCGGACATGGCACTGCTCATCAGACCACGCTGAGGCAGCGTCCCACATGCCACAACTAGAAGAACCCACAACGAAGAATACACAACTATGTACCGGGGGGCTTTGGGGAGAAAAAGGAAAAAATAAAATCTTAAAAAAAAAAAAAATTGTACTAGCTAATGCAACAAGATGAAAAAGTAAATAAATAAAAGATATATAGATTGAGAAGGAAGAAATAAAACTGCCTTTGTTCACAGATGACGTGGTTGTCCATGTAGAAAATCTGAAAGAATTGAGAAAAAAATGTCCCGGAACTAATAAGTGATTACAACAAAGTTTCAGGATACGAGGTTAATATACAAAAGTCAATTATTTTCCTATTTACTAGCAATGAAAAAGTGAAATTTGAAATAAAAAAACACTGTCATTTACATTAACATCCCCCCAAACTTTAAATACTTAGGTATAAACCTAACAAAATATGTACAAGATCTATACAAGGAAAACTACGAAACTCTGACGAAAGAAATCAAAGAAGAATTAAATGAATGGAGAGTATACTATGTTCATATGTAGGAAGATGTAATATTGTCAAGATACCAGTTCTTCCCAACTTAACCTATAGATTCAACACAATCCAAATTGAAATCCCAGCATGTTATTTTGCGGATGTTGACAAACCAATTCTAAAGTTCATATGGAGAGGAAAAAGATCCAAAAATACCAACACAATTATGAAGGAGAAGAGCCAAGTCAGAGGACTGACACTATTTAACAGAATAGAGAAACCAGAAATAGACCCACAACAATATAGTCAACTGATCTTTGACAAAGGAGCAAAAATAATACAATGGAGAAAAGACAGTGTTTTCAAAAAATGGTGCTGCCACTTGGCAAGCCATGCTGTGGCAGGCGTCCCACATATAAAGTAGAGGAAGATGGGCACAGATGTCAGCTCAGGGCCAGTGTTCCTCAGTGAAAAGAGGAGGATTGGCAGCAGATGTTAGCTCAGGGCTAATCTTCCTCAAAAAAAAATAAATAAAAATAAAAACCAAAATATACAAAGAATACTTAAAACTCAACAATAAGAAAATGAACAAGTGGAGGGGCTGGCCCAGTGGCACAGTGGTTAAGTGTGCATGTTCCACTTCGGCGGCCCAGGGTTCACCGATTTGGATCCTGGGTGCGGACATGGCACCACGTGGCAAGCCATGCCGTGGTAGGCGTCCCACATATAAAGTAGAGGAAGATGGGCACAGATGTTAGCTCATGGCCAGTCTTCCTCAGCAAAAAGAGGAGGATTAGCAGCAGTTGTTAGCTCAGGGCTAATCTTCCTCAAAAAACAAAAAAATGACATTTCACTATATACCTATTAGAATGGCCAAAATCCAGAACACTGACAACACCAAATGTTGGCAATAATGTGAAGCAATAAGAACGCCTATTCATTGATAGTGGGAATGCAAAATGGTACAGAAGACAGCTTTTGGAAGACAGCTTGGCAGTTTCTTACAAAACTAAACATACTCTACCATGCAATCCAGCAATTGTGCTTGGTATTGGTATTTACCCAAAGGGAAATTACACGACAACTTGCACACAGATATTTATAGCAGATTTATTTATAATTACCAAAACTTGGAAGCAAGCAAAATGTCCTCAATAGGTGAATGGATAAAGAAACTAGTACATCCAGTCAGTGGAATGTTATTCGGTCCTAAAAAGAAATAAGCTATCAAGCCATGAAAAGCCATGGGGGGGATCTTTTTTTTTTTTTAAGATTTTATTTTTCCTTTTTCTCCCCAAAGCCCCCTGGTACATAGTTGTGTATTTTTAGTTGTGAGTCCTTCTAGATGTGGCATGTGGGATGTCGCCTCACCATGCCTTAATGAGTGGTGCCATGTCCGCGCCCAGGATTCAAACTGATGAAAGCCTGGGCCACCAAAGCAGAGCACACGAACTTAACCACTTGGCCACAGGGCCGGCCCCTCCATGGGGGAATCTTAAATGCATAATACTAAGTGAAAGAAGCCCATCTGAAAAGGCTACAGTTTTGGGTTTTTTTGAGGAAGATTAGCCCTGAGCTAACATCTGCCGCCAACCCTCCTCTTTTTGCTAAGGAAGACTGGCCCTGAGCTAACATCCGTGTCCATCTTCCTCTATTTTATATGTGGGATGCCTGCCACAGCATGGCTTGCCAAGTGGTGCCGTGTCTGCACCTGGGATCTGAACCAGCGAGCCCTGGGCCACCGATGCGGAACGTGTGAACTTAACCTCTGCGCCACCAGGCTGGGCCGTGAAAAGTCAACATTTTTTGTGATTCCAAGTATACGACATTCTGGAAGAAGCAAAACTATGAAGACAGTTAAAAGATCAATGGTTGCCAGAGGGTAGGGGGAAGAGAAAGATGAATAGACAGAGCACAAAGGATTTTTAGAGCAGTGAATCAATTCCATATGATACTATAATAGTGGATACATGTCATTATATATTTGTACAAACCCATAGAATGTACAACACCAAGAATAAACCCTAAGGTACACTATGGACTTTGGGTGATAATGATGTGTCAATGTAAATTCATCTGTTGTAACAAATGTACCATTCTGGTGCAGGATGTTGATAGTGGGGCAGGTTGTGCACGCATGGGGTCTGGGAGTATACAGGAAATTTCTGTACTTTCCATTCAATTTTGCTGTGAACTTTGCTCTGAAAAATAAGTATATTTAAAAAAAAAAAAAAAACCCCACCTATGCAAGGAGGGAGGTTTCCTTGGTCTAACACATGGTATTTTTAAAAATACAGATTCTTCAGGAAAATGACATAAGAATCAATATTTTTTTAAATTTATTTATTTTTATTTCTATTTATTTATTTTTGCTGAAGAAGATTCACCCTGAGCTAACATCTGTTGCCAATCTTCCTCCTTTTTAGCTTGAGGAAGACTAGCCCTGAGCTAACATCTGTGCCAACGTTCCTCTATTTTGTACATGGGTCGCCACTACAGCATGGCTGATGATTGGTGTAGGTCCATGCCTGGGATCTGAACCTGCGAACCTGGGCTGCCAAAGCAGAGCACACCAAGCTTAGCCACTATGCCATAAGGCTGGCCCTCTAAGAATCAACACTTTAAAATAAGCACCCAGGTGACTATTTTGATCAGACAAGTCTGGAAAACATTGGTTTAAGCTATTCTATAGCTGAAAGCAATCACAGCAACTGATGTCCAAGAACTAAAATTGTCAGCTCACATGATATTACTCAACCAGGATTAGTAGAGCTCACTCTAAATGTAGCACTGAAAGGACAAGAACTTATCCTTGCATGTTCCCTTCAAAGTTAGAAGGCCATATAACATGCTTTGGCCAATGGAAGTGATGCCAGTGGAAGAGATGTGTTACTTCTGGGCAGACATCTGAAAAGCCAGGGCATAACTTGTCACTTTCTCTAGTCCCTGTTGTGGTGATCATGGAAAAATCTGTGGAGAGTGTGTCATCCTAGTTCCATAAGTGAATACAGTGTGAACAGAACTCCCTTACAATCCAAGATGGATGTGTAGTATGAGTGAAAAATAAACTGTTGTTGTTTCAAACCACTAAGATGTTGAGGTTTTTTGCTATTGCAGCATGACCCAGCCTACCCTGACTGATACAATCTTCAAACTCTACAAACGTCTAAGCTTTACAAGAAGACAATAATATCTCAAATGTCACTCTCTGAGAGAGGAGTTAATACGGATAAGTAAATTTTTCCCCTAGAAATGGAAAATTTAAAGTGCCAAATTTAACATTTCCTAATTAAGTTTATCTTCACAGGACATGGGTTCCAGAACCTTATATCAGATCAACCATCTTGGTAAAGCTAAAACTCAGAATTTCTCTCCCTCTTACCCCTGACTCCAGAGTGTCTAACCTGCTATTTGACCCCACAAATTAATGGGCTTTGGAAACATAATTTTGCCTGGAATAACTATACTAGAGACTGGGGAATAGCTTTTTCTAAATGTAACGGGTATAGAGACAGTGCTATAATAATTTTGCATCTTATTGACTTTTTGGACTCTCTAGAAACTCAAAGAGAGACTTGATATTAAACTAATGCAATTTTTGTCCAAGCTACAACTGCTTAAAAACATTCCAATCCTATTTAAGCCATAAGAACCCCTCTAATTAAGATTGACTGAAATATGAAGTGGAAAGGATAAATCTGGATATTAATTTCTTTGAAGTTTAAATCTCAAGGGCTTCAAATTCAAGAGAATTTTACTTCAGACAATTTCTTTGGACCTTAATTTGTAAGGGGTTTTAATCTTTATACAACAATTTTCTCTGAGAATTTGATAATGGAAGAGAGTTTATGGTCAAATTTGGAGGGTCTCTGTGTTGATTGCATTTTATTATTGAAGCGTCTTAATGGTGCCATGTAGTCTCATTGCAAGCCCTTTTATATGTGAGATCAGACAATGTTTCTGAATATAATTGGTATGGAAAATCGATGAAGGGATGAATTTTCATATTTGGAGCTTCTATAATTAATATACTATTTATGGTGACTATGAAATGTGTCTGTTTTATGCCCTGTCCTAGCAGTTTCTCTCTCATGCAGGGCTTGGTTCTGGAAGGGAGCTCAGGTCGGTTTTGAGAATGCATGGCGCCTAGGCCACTCTCGCACCACCCAATCTTCCCATAGTTACCTTGTATTCACCTGCGAAATGGAGCCAACAAAGCTTCTGCCCAGTTTTGACTGCTACCCTCAGATGAACTCTCTAAGCTTTATACACCAGATGGGACTGCTTCCTTTGGGGGCATCTTTGGGTGCTCTGTTTTGGTTCCCTCTTCCTCCTCCCACATGTGAATTTTGTTGCTATCATGATGTGTCCCCACCTGTGTATATTTAGGAGCTCATACTTTGCTACCAAAACTTGTTATTGATGTTTGTGGGTTATAGGTTTTGCTAGCCAACTTGCTCTGTCTTTGTAGGAAGATATGGGGATATTAAACAACTATGCCACTTGCAACTTCCTAGAATTCCCTTTGCTTTTTTCTTGATCCCTTCATGTAGCAAAGATAATTATATGCTCACCAAATCCCTTTTCATGTTTATTCTACATTCCCTGCGTGCACACACACACACACACACCCCACCATTAAGCATGACCATGAGACTAGTTCTGGCTAGTGAAACACCAGTGGAAATAATAGGTGTCACGTCACAGCTGTAGCAGTGAGATCCCTCTGCATCACTCCCTAGGCACAATCTTCCCCTCCAGTCATGAGCATTCAGCCCAAAGATTGAAGCAGCTGGATCAATGGGTCTTAGTGTTGAGGACAGCAATCTATAGAAGAGTTTGCATTAGCAAGAAATAAACTTTTATGTGTTAAGTCATGATTCTTTTGGGGTTGCTGCTACAGCATAAACTGAAACTACCCAGACACTTTCCCACCTACTTCCTCTATTAATTATCCCCTTTTCACCTCTTCCTCTGTAAATATGCTCAAGTATCTCCTATCCAAAAAAACCCTTCTCCTGATCCTACTGTTTCTCAAATTATCATATACCTCCCTCCTCGTTCACTGATACATTTCTGCAAGGAAAATCTATATTTGCTGCCTCTACTTCCTCACCACCCACTCACTCCTTCATTCCTGGAGATCCGGCTTCTGCTTTCTTTACTCTTCAGAAACTATTTTCTTTAAGATTATCAATGATCTCCTACTTGCCAAATCATACTCAATCCTGCTCAACCTCTCTTCTACCAAGGCCCCCAACTCTGATCAAGTGGTTTAAATCTTATGATCACAGACCCCTTTGAAAATCAGGTAAAAGCTATGGATATTATTCCCAGAAAAATCACATGCATGTGCATAAAAATTTTCATAAATTTCAAAAGGTTTGGATCAGCATACTTCCCCAAAGCCTATCCATAAATAGTCTAAACATCTCCTGGTCTGTACCTAAGAAATAAACAGAAGTGAAGAGTGTCATCCATTCCCACAAAACAGTCACATGGAGTATTCTTTCACTTCCCGATGTATTTTTCTATATCACCCTGAAGTTTTGTCTCCTTTCTATTTCTTGCATTTCTGTAGTGGCTTCTTCCCATCTATTCCCCCATTCACCTCTCTCCTCATTCAATCACGGAGTACTTGTACAGTAAAAAACAACATTGTGTTCCTCTTATGCCAGAGGAAATGACAGTATAGCTGGGAAAGAGACATGCTCACATTAAAACTTGAGTAATAAAATAAGGAAAAATATGAATAAGTGGGAGATATATTGAAATATTTGTGAGGACTAGTCAGACACTGCTTTCTGTAGGAGTGGAAATGTATAGTGGGCTTTGAAATTTGGGCTCGGTTTTGATAGGCAGATAGCAGGGCCAATGCGTCAAATAGAATAGAAGGTATTACATGAGCAAGAAGAAATAGGTAAATATAAATGACATGTTGGAGAGATCACAAGTAGGCCCCACTTAGATTGACCAGAGAGGACACAAAGTTAGATAAAAACAGAATGGTAGGTTGGGCCCAATTTTGTGTTAGCCTTGAGTACCAGGTTAAAGAGTCTGGGCTATTATTTTGCGGATAATAGGGAGACACTGAACATTTTTGAGCAAAGGACTAACAGGATAAAAAATCAGTTTTTAGAAGATTAACCTGCTAACTGTTTAATAAAGAGATGAGGAACACCAAAAGGAGGAGAGTTAGGAGACTGTGAAACAATCCATAATCCGAACTTGTGAACTATAGAACTGAACAGTTTGAGGAGAGTAACATTAGCAAAAGGGGCACAGTTGATACAGTAGTCATGAAGACTCGCTGCTTGGATCTCCCTTCAGCTAGAAGGATGCAGTTAGCTGACAGCCTCCAGCTGCAGTATCTTTGGGACCTAGCGCAACAACATTCGAGCTGAGGTCATCATCTTCTCATGCGGCCCCCACCAATAACTGTGCAGGGCAACGTTACTAGGGCCTAGCCATTTCTACCCAACGCAAGGCTTCTTTAACAGGAAATCTTTGCTCTGGAGCTCCTCACTGGATTGGCTGAGACTTTGCTAGATCTACATCAAAGTTTGAGCATGTCCAATCCTATCTCCTCCCCATTTTTTCCCCACAGGTGTCAGGTCAGCATCCAAATAGGAAGGCTTTCTCCACTCAATCCTCCTCTCTCTCTCTTTCTCTCTCACAGGTGTTATACTCCACTTTCCAACTAACATAAACATACTTTGGAAATACATGAAAAGTGACACATTACAAAATTCATACAAATAAAAAGTTAAATTGATAGCAGTGAATTAATTGTGTCTAGGAAAGGCATATTCTAAGTTTAATTATTTCACGCGCTAGAAAACTAAGAAATACGGGGCTGGCCTCATGGCCGAGTGGTTAAGTTCACGCGCTCCGCTGCAGGCGGCCCAGTGTTTCATTGGTTCGAATCCTGGGCACGGACATGCCACTGCTCATCAAACCACGCTGAGGCAGCGTCCCACATGCCACAACTAGAAGGACCCACAATGGAGGATGTACAACTACGTACTGGGGGGCTTTGGGGAGAAAAAGGAAAAAAATAAAATCTTTAAAAAAAAAAGAAATTGAAAAAAAAGAAAACTAAGAAATGTGATAACAATGATTGATGTATTGAGAAAAACACCAAGGTCACTTCAGGTTTGAATGAGTTTCTATATGCTGAAATCTTTTCTTTGATTTAACTTGAGATTAAATAAGAGACTGAAGTAGCTATTTGGACATTTCTTTATTTAGAGGAGCCAATTTATTTCAAAGAGAACATTTTCATCTCACAACTGAAAGTAATAATGGGATAAATGGGAGGAGCAGAGCAGTTCTCTGAGACAAATGCTGCAGCTGGGGTTCGGTAAATGTGAGAGTCAGTATATGCACTAAAAATATGTCCTTCAGAAGCTAAGATTCTTGAAGTTTCTTTTGAATATACTTTCTGTCTTGTGCTCATGAGACATTTCTGTGAAAAAGGAAAGATGCGCCTGTCATGGCAGTGTTGAAAAAATACATATGCATGTAAAGAACTGTCACACCAACTTCATATGCAGAATGTAACGGAAACTCTACATGACAGACCATCTAACACTATCAGCTAAACATAACCACTCTTCCTGTTTGGTTTGATGGGGGACGTTTTAGCGTAACGTTAGAAGTATATTTTGCTGAGTGTGTTAGGCTGGGGGAGATTACTTGGTCATTGAGTTTCAGTTGTTCAGTCATAGAGTAATTTGGGAATGAAATTGTTACACTAGAAGTAGTTTTGAGCTAATACAAAACTATTTGGTTGAAGCCCTAATCATTTCATTCTTATTTCTAATTGCTACCCAACACAATAGTTTCCTTTTGAAGTAGATCTTGGTAAAGGTTGAAACATTTCAATGGTATAAATTAAAATTATTGCCTCTCATTAATAAAACATTTAGAAAATAATTCCACAGTCCACCTTAACCACCAGCATGACCTCTCTACTTCCAGCTTCCCATCTTAGATATTCTCTTTCCCAGATTATTTTCCTCCTTACTCTACAAATTCCCAATTTTCTACTTTTTCCTCATACCTTCTACATCATTTCCACAACTCTCTACTCTCAACTGAGGACATTGCTTCATACTTCTCTGAGAAAACAGAAGCCGTCAGAAGTTGCTCATCTTCTGCATCCCAAATCTACGATTCTACCTATATTTTCTCCTTCTTCCCTCACATTTCAATGGAAGAAGTGTCTCTCCTCCCATCATTTCACTCCTGTTCTGGATCCAATCCCTCTCTCTCTACATCATCAACTCTCCCTTTCTGATGAAACATTCTGATCCCAAACAAACATGTGTACATCATCATCTCTCCCTTTCTGATGAAACATTCTGATCCCAAACAAACATGTGCTAGTGTCTCTCACCTGTTAAAAACTTTTTCCTGACTTTTATACTCTTCAAGCTACCTTTCTTTCTTTTGTTTCCTCTCATAGAAAATTTGAAATATTCTTTCTCTACATGCTATCTCCACTTCCTCACCAACCAGTCACTCTTGAATCCTCCCTAATCCAGCTTCCCTGTCCCACCATGTCTCTGAAATTGTGCCTGTCAAGGTCAACAATGACCTCTGTATTGACAAATCACTTGGTCACTTTGGTCCTTATCTTACTTGATTCTTCAGCAGCATCTCTCTCCCTGGAAACATTCTCCTCCTGTAGCTTCTGTGATGTCACTCTCTGCAGAAAAGAGTTAACATAGCAGGTTTGAGATTGCTATCCTTTGAAGGGGCTTGCAAGGTTAGCCCTTGGCTAACATTTGGAAACTCGATTTTCGGAAGTGTTCCCTTTGTTCCCTAACTGATAATGATGGCTCACTGTGCCTACACTGTGTAAACAATGTGGTTTATGCTGAACACCTGCTTTCCTTCTGGGACTCTGGAAATTTGTAGGCAGAGTGCCTATATTACCAGACCCCAATAAAAATCTTGGGCACTGAGTCTCTAGTGGGCTTCCCTAGGCAGAAACATCACACATATGTTGCTGTATTTTCATTGCTGGGGGAGAGTGTGCTCTGCATGACCCCTCATGGGAGAGAGAAGGCATAAGGAAGCCTGCCCATGGATTTCTCCAGACTGGACCTGTGTTTTTTTCCCCTTACAATCCAGGGCTGTTTATTTACTATACCACTGTGATAAATCTTAGCTGTGAGTACAGCTATGCCGATTCCAGTGAGCCTCTTAGTGAATATCTGAACATGGAGCTGGTCTTGAGGACTCCTAACACTACTCTGTCCTGGTTTTCCTTTTCTCAGATTCCTTTGTTGATTTCTCCTCCACTGTCCCACTTGGAGCCTCAAGGTTTTGCTCTCTTCTCTTCTCTATACTGCTTTCTGGGTGATCTTTTTTGGTCCCTTAACATTAAATATAATATCATCTATATGCTGATAACTTCTAAATTTATATCTCCAGTCTAGTTCCTACCACTAACTATAGAAACCAGAAATCCAAAAAACTACTTGAATCTTTACTTATGATGTTCTAGGCAAATTTAATATGGCCAGTATGGAACTCATGATTGCTTTTTCTCAAATCTCGTCCTAGCCTCTGTTTTCCTCATCTCAATGAATGATTCTACCATACACACTATTACCAAAGGCAGAAATGTGGGAGTCATCTGTGACTCTTCCCTATCTGTCACACTATATTCTATCATCTCCTCCTGATACAAGCCATCATCATCGCTATCATCCTCTCTCACTGGATTGCTGAAATAGCCTCCTAATTAGTCTCCCTACTCCATTTTCACCCCTGTATAATCTACTCTCCATTCAGAGTCAGGGAGATCCTTTGAAAGTTTAAAACAAATGATGTAATTCTTCTGATTAAAAACTTATCTTTCAGTTTCCATCGCTCTTAGGGTAAATCTTAAATCTTGGTTCACTTATTAGGTTAGAAGAAAGAGTAGGTGCATTGTGAAAAAGCTTGGCTTGATGAAGAAACTGATAGAAGGTCAGAGTACCTAGAATAGAATGAGTGAATGGGGAATCAAGATATGAGATGAAATATTAAGAGAGGAAGGCATCTTTTCTTGCAGAGCCTTGTTTTTGAGTATTTATTACAAAAATACGTGCTGGCATGTGGAAGCAAAAGCCATAATAACGCAAAAATGTTCTCTAATGAACTATAATGATCATTTATAAAATGAATCCCTATCAAATATTTTTCCATACAAAACACTGGTACTTATTTTCCCCACCCTATCTCATTCAGTTGCCCCTCAGTTGACATCTTCATTGGTTTGAAGTTTGAGATTGTGGTAAACACCCAAAAATATTAATCAAATGCAAACCAAATAAATCAAAAATAATTGAACTGTAGATTTTGCAACAGGTACAAGATTTCATGAAGTTGATGAAAGTGATATTAGAGAGCTCTTCAAATCACACACGATGCTGTTGGCAAGTGAGCTTCCATAGTTATACCAGTTAACAATAGAAGCAGAGAAAATAGAAAAGGAGTGTGCTTCAAAAAGAAATAATTTGAGGGGCCAGCCCAGTGGCATAGCAGTTGTGTTCATGCACTCTGCTTTCGTGGCCTGGGGTTCACCAATTCAGATCTTGGGCACAGACCTAGCACCACTTATCAAGCCATGCTTTGGTAGGCATCCCACATATAAAGTAGAGGAAGATGGGCACGGATGTTAGCTCAGGGCCAAGCTTCCTCAGCAAAAGGAGGAGGATTGGGAACAGATGTTAGCTCAGAGGTAATCTTCCTCAAAAAAAAAAAAAGAAAAAGTTTGAATATCAAGCAATTAAGGGAGATCACTAGGAAAACTGATGAGGCTCTTGATAATTTTTACAAAAATCACTCTATGCATATTAAGAGAAAAAAAAAAAGCCGCAGGCTGGGAGAAAATATTTGCAAATCACATGCACAATACAGGACGTATCCTCAGAATATATAAAGAACTCTCAAAATTCAATAATAAGATAACAAATAAGGCCCCAAAAAGAGGACAAAAGATTTTAATAGACACTTCACCACAAAAGATACTAAATTAGCATGCAAAAAGATGCTCATCATTATTAGTCATTAGGAAAATGCAAATTGGAACCACAATGAGCTACTACTACACTCCTAATAGAAAGGCTAAAGTTAAAAAGACCAATCATACCAAGCAGGCAAGGATGTGGAGCAACTAGAACTCTCATACACTGTTGGTAAAAATGTAAAATGGCATAACCACATTGGAAAATGGCTTGCAGATTCTTAAAAAGTTATACTTACACCTACGATGTGTTCCAGCCATTCTTCTCCAAGGTATTTACTCAAGAGAAAAGGAAATGTATCTGCATACAAAGACTCATACATTAATATTCATAGCAGCTTTATGTAACAGCCAGAAAATGGAAACAATCGAAACTCAACAAATGAATGGATAAGCAAATTGTGGTATATTCGAACAGGGAACTCTAATCAGCAGTTGTTTGAGAGAAAACTCTAAAATCACACCAACCCTGATGAAGTTCAAGGGTGGTCACCTGACCAGCAGCATCAGCATCATCTGGGAATTTGTTAGAAATGCAAATTCTATTCTCAGACTCCACACCAGACCTGCTGAATCACAAACTCTAGGGGCGGGAGCTCTCCCAACCACTGATCTGGTTGCTGACTGATCTGCTGATCTGCTAAAAGTATCAGCGAATGTTCTTGATATGTCAGTTATCTTCATTGTCAGTAACCAACTTTGGTTAACGTAAATTGAAGACGAATTTATTGGAAACTCTCAGGTAACTCACAGAACTGATGAAAAATGATAAGAAACATTCTCAGATAATAGGCTGGAATTAAGGGATTCAAGATAGCAGAAATAATCTACTGCTGCCACCACCCATGTATGTCATCTCTTCTATTTGACACAGTGGTCACTGTAGGTAGCCACTGCTCCTGATAACACAGCCACAGATGCCAGATTGCCTACGCCATAGTTACCACAGATCCAATGTCATCCATCATCTCTTCACCTTGGCATCACTTGCTCAAGATTTAAAGTACATCCTGTCCAAATCTGGTCACAAGGCTGTCAGGGGAGTGAATAGAGGGTGAATCTCACCCCTTAGGCTTCTAAAGTTACAGGTAGGAGCTCACTTCTCACCAAGACCTGGATAATGGGGCATTTCCCAAATCTAGAGGGTAGGTTCAGACGCTGAGTAGTCAAAAACAATTACAGATGCCGACTATTGTAAGTGTTCTGAATAAAGTAAATTAGGTGTATTTTTAGCAGGACCGTGTTCCAGCAGAATTAGTCAAATTTATTCTTTGTATTACTAAGTATGGACTTAAGAACTGTACATAAAACTTATTCTTTGTTCTTGAGAGATTTGTCTTTTCATTTAAGTTTTGGCTCACATTGGATCCTAAGAGTGGATGGTGCCAGCATGTGCCTTTCTGCATATTTGAGTAAAGACTGTGAAATGAAATGACTGGGTTTGGAACAGTGCTACTTTGGCTGAACTGTTGGTGGTCTTCGAGTGGTATTATTTATGTCTGAATTAATTGGACATTCATAGGCAAAAATAAGACCCTTGACCTAAATGTCACACCTCATATAAAAATTAACTCAATTTTCACTGACTTAAATGCAAAACATAAAACTATAACAATTTAAAAAAAATCTTTGAATCTAGGACTAGACAGAATTCTTAGATTTGACACCAAAAGTTTGACCCACAAAAGGAAAAACTGAAGGGGTCAGTGCCACGGCTGAGTGGTTAAGTTCACAAGCTCGGCTTCAGCAGCCCAGGGTTTCGCCAGTTCAAATCCTGGGCAAGGACATGGCACTGCTCATCAGGCCACGGTGAGGTGGCGTCCCACATAGCACAACCAGTAGGACCACCACAACTAGAATGCACAACTATGTACTGGTGGGGCTTTGGGGAGAAGAAGAAGAAAAAATAAAGAAAGAAAAGGTTTTTTTAAAAAAAGGAAAAATTGATAAACTGGACCTCATGAAAATTAAAAACTTTTACTCTGCAGAAGACTCTATTAAGAGGATGAAAAGACAAGCTACAAAGGAGAAAATATTTTCAAGCCACATATCTGACAAAGGAATAGTATCTGGAATATACTAAGAACTCTCAAAACTCAACAGTAAAAACCCAAGCAATCTAATTAGAAAGCAAGCAAAAACATGAGCAGACATTTCATCAAAGAGGACATGCAGGTTGTAAATAAGCACATGAAACATGGTCAACATCACTAGCCACTAGGAAAATGCAAATTAAATCCATAATGAAATATCACTACACATTTATCAGAATGGTTAAAATAAACAGTAGTGACAATAACAAATGTTGGCAAGGATGCAGAGCAACTGGAGTACTCATACATTGCTGGTGAGAATGTAAAGTGGCACAGCCACTCTGGATAACAGTTTGGTGGTTTTTTATTTACAAAACTAAACATGCAGGGCCGGCCCTGTAGCTGAGTGGTTAAGGTCATGCGCTCCGCTTTGGTGGCCCAGGGTTTTGCTGGTTCCGATCCTGGGCACACACCTAACACCATTCATCAAGCCATGCTGAGGCAGCGTCCCAAATAGCACAACTAGAAGGACCTACAACTAGAATATACAACTATGTATTGAGGGGCTTTGGGGAGAAGAAGAAGAAGGAAAAAAAAAAAGATTGGCCATAGATGTTAGCTTAGGGCCAATCTTTGAAAAAAAAAAAAACTAAACATGCAACTCAGCACGACCCAGCAATTGCTCTCTTGGGCATTTATCCCAGAGAAATGAAAACTTACGTTCACACAAAAACCTGTAGACAAATGTTCATAGTGGCTTTATTTGGAGTAGCCAAAAGCAACCCAGATGTCCTTCAGTGGGTGAATGGTTAAACAAACTATGGTACAACCATACCATGGAATGCTATTCAGCAATAAAATGGAGCGAACTATTGGTACATGCAAGAACTTAGATGAATCTCCAGGAAATTATGCTGAGAGAAAAGAGCTAATCCCAAGAGGCTACATCCTGTATGATTCCATTTATATAATAGTCTCGAAATAATAAAATTGTAGAAATAGAGAACAGATTAGTAATTTCCAGTGGTTAGAGACATGGGAGGGTTCAGAGAAGTGAATGTGGCTATAAAGGGCAACAGGAGGGATCCTTGTGGTGATGAAAATGTTCTTATCTTGACTGTGTCATCGTAAATATCCTGACTGTGATATTGGACTACAGATGATACCAGTTTTGCAAGATGATACCAATTTTGGGAAACTGGGTAAAGGGTACAAGGGACGTCTCTGCATTAGTTGTACAACTACATTTCTATTTCTACATGTGAATCTACAATTATCTCAAAATAAAAAGATCAATTTAAAAAACAAAGCAACATCTGGAAAACTGAATTACTCAGGTTCTAAGTCCAGAAAGGCAGTTCACTCTCTATGGGTGGGGATGAGCGTTTTCCCACAGCAAACGCTGTGTCCACCACGGACTATCCACAGGTCCAAAATGAAGAGGGCTTAGACAGAGAAAGGAAGGACTTACCTTGTTCTCTAAGCTAAATGGGAATTAGGAGCCTACACTTTGTAAGGAAGCCTGGAACTGCTGCTTTTTGTTTTAATTTTGTATATATATATATATATATATATATATATATATAAGCCTCATACACATATATAAAAGGGCACGTATCATAACTGTACAGCTCAATGAATTTTAACATAGTAAACACACTCATGTCAACAGCTCCCAGATGAAGCAACAGAACATAACCAGCACCCTGGAAGCCCCTCTCATAGCCCCTTTCCGTACTTGATGCTCAAGGGTAACCATTATTCTGACTTCTAACACCACAGATTAGTTTGGCCTGTCTTAACTTACATAAACAGAATCATACAGAACATGATCTTTTGTGTCTTCTTTTGCTCCAACATTGTGTTTTTGAGATTCACCCATATTGTTGCACGTATTTGCAGATTTTTCATCCTTATTGCTATGTAGTATTTTATTGTGGGAATAAATCACAATTTATCCATTCTACTGTTGATAGGGATTTGGATAATTCCCTGTTTTGGACTCTTGGATACTGCTGCTGAGAATTCTTAAATGAATGTCCTTTGGTGAATATATGTACACATTTCTGTTCTATTTTCCAGATAGTGGCTGCTCTATCAGCCTGGATCTTGGAGTGAGGACAACATGGAGAAAGGCTCCTTCTTGGACTGCGATGGAAATATAGTAAATCTTAAGCCACTGAGATTTTGGGATTGTTTATTAGTGCAGGATAACCTGACGCAATTTATTGATACAACTATTGTCATTATCTTGTTCCTGATTTTAATGGGTCTTCTAAAGTTTCACTTTAAGAATATTGACAGAAATTTTATCGTTTAACGAAGTTCCCTTTTATTTTCTAATTTGATAAGCATTTTTATCATGAACAAGTGAATTGCACTTAATGATTTTTCTGCATGCATTCTGCAACATTTGTCAAGATGTTGGTTTTTCTGCATTAATGTGTCGAATTTTATTGGTAGATTTTGTAACACTGAACTAGCTCTGTGTCTCTGAGATAAACCCTACAAGCTCTCAAAGTGTTATTATTTATTTTATTTTTTTTTGGAGGAAGATTAGCCCTGAGCCATCTACTGCCAATCCTCCTCTTTTCGCTGAGGAAGACTGGCCCTGAGCTAACATCCATGCCCATCTTCCTCTACTTTACACGTGGGATGCCTACCACAGCATGGCTTGCCAAACGGTGCCATGTCTGCACCCAGGATCTGAACCAGCAAATCCTGGGCCGCCAAAACGGAACATGTGCACTTAACCGCTGAGCCACCAGGCTGGCCCCTCAAAGGATTATTTTTTTAATATACACTTCTGGATTCAATTTGTTAGTTTTGTTTTTTGTTTTGTTGAGGACAATTATCCCTGAGCTAACATCTGCTGCCAATCCTTCTCTTTTTTGCTGAGGAAGATTGGCCCTGAGCTGACATATGTGCCCATCTTCCTTATTTTATACATGGGATGCCTGCCACAGTATGGCTTGATAAGCAGTGCACAGGTCCACACCCGGCATCTCCATCAGTGAACCCGAGGCTGCTGAAGGGAACATGTACACTTAACTGCTGTGCCACTGGGCTGGACCCTCAATTTGTTAGTATTTTTGTTAGGAGTTTTTCCATCTATGTTCAAATCAGATTGGTCTATAATTTCCTCACTCAGTTTTGAGGTTAAGTTTAAATTAGTTCTAGTTCCTAACTGCCAACTACCAAGGCATTTTTTGGCCTTCATAAAGCATCTCATTGTTCACCAACAGTTGCCCCTTCAATGTACTGGTTATTTTTATTATGATAATGATGATGATGATGTCCAGAGTTATCTTTCTAATCTACAAGGCCTCCTCATGTCATGCCCCTGACTCAAAGATCATAGGATAAACCTCAAAAACCATTGGTAGGGCCGGCCCAGTGGCGCAGCGGTTAAGTGCACACCTTCCGCTTCAGCGGCCCGGGGTTAGCGGGTTCGGATCCTGGGGTGGACATGGCACCGCTTGGCAAGCCATACTGTGGTAGGCATCCCATATATAAAGTAGAGGAAGATGGGCATGGATGTTAGCTCAGGGCCAGTCTTCCTCAGCAAAAAGAGGAGGATTGGCAGTAGAGAGCTCAGGGCTAAGCTTCCTCCAAAAATATATATATATATATATAAAACAACAAACAAACAAACAAACAAAAAACCATTGGAAGGCATACATGACTATTTGTAATCTGGTTTCAGCTTACCTTCTCATCTCTTCTCTTGCCATTATCCACACTTTCTATGATTTACCATACCATACTCTGCTCCCTGGCCAAAGTAGGCTCACTGAAAACTCCAGGCCTTTCTACATACTGATGCCTCTACCTGGGATATACCTACCCACTTGACTTTAAGACTTCAAGACCCTAATGTTACCCCTTCAGCTTCCCCCAAGTATTTGGTTACTGCCCACAGCACTATACTCATATATCTGAAATAGTTTTTGGATAAAATCCAAAATTCTCAACTCAGTTTACAAGGTCCTACATGATCTAACTCTGCTTACCTTATCAGCCTTATCTGCTACTCTTACCCTCTCTCTCTGAGCACGCTGGTCCTTTCTGAGCTTCTTGGACAAGCCAAGTTCTTCCCCTACCTTAAGCCTCCACTCATACTGTTTTCCTAGCTGGATTATTTCTAACTACCATTCTTCCCAATTCCTTATTCCTTATTCACCAAATGCTACCTCCTCAGAGAAATCTTTCTAGGCCTCCCAGTCTAGGCCAGGTCCCCCTATTCTACACAATCAGAGCACCCTTTCTCCTATTAAACCATTTAACAAAATTATAATTACAGGGGCTGGCCCAGTGGCACAGTGGTTAAGCGCGCATGTTTCGCTTTGGCAGCCCGGGGTTTGCTGGTTCGGATCCTGGGTGTGGACATGGCACTGCTTGGCAAGCCACGCTGTGGTAGGCATGCCACATATAAAATAGAGGAAGATGGGCACAGATGTTAGCTCAGGGCCAGTCTTCCTCAACAAAAAGAGGAGGATTGGTGGCAGATGTTAGCTCAGGGCTAATCTTCCTCAAAAAAAAAAAAGTAGGGAGTGACCATTAAAACATAAGCCCCCGTCCTCTAAAACTGAGGAAATAAAATAGAAAGATAAAAATAAAACAGAAAGAACTATTGGATGAGGCATTGAATTCTTCACAGTCTATGGAAGAGAGTTTGCATTAGTTTTATCTAGCAATCTTAAGAGGTAGGAAGATCCTAACCGACATCTGGTTTCAATTTTAACTTATTTGTTTATTTGTGTCAATCCATTAGACAGTGAACTCCTTGAGGACAAGCACTGTGTGATTCATTTTATCATCTCAAACTTGGCACTCAGGAGGCACTCAATACATGCTTATTGAATTAATGGACATATAATCCAGTCTGGAGAATTAGGAATTTGATATATTACCCCTTGTATGAGTCTATAAATTTTAAAAGAGATTCTGCTTAGTAAAAAGAAACAGATTGCAAAGGGTTGCATTTCAAGCAACAGATAAAGTATGAGTGTCTTGCTGGCTACTCAAACTATTCATGCAGACAATTCCATTCTCTGCCTATGAGCAAGGCCTGTTCTATTTATACATATAAAAACTGGCGGTAGGTGGAAAGAGTGTACATCCTCTTTGTGCATCAGTTATTATCTCTCCACTGACTCTATTGTTAATTTCTTCAACTACCATTAAAAAATACAATACATGTCTTTACTATATTTGATTATGAGGGAAGCTGTGACCTCTTACATTATTCAAAGCTTATCAAAAAAGAAGAAACACAAATAGCTTCAGTGGTGAGGAAAAACTCTTTTTGCATTAAAATATCAAATAGGTATTTTAAAAATAATAAATTATTTTTTAGTCGTTAAATAAATATAACTTGGTGGATAGGCATCATCAGTGACCACCTATGTGATATGTAGATTCTAAAAAAAGCTCCTAATCATCCACAATTACTCCCTTTTGTTGCCAATGATATCTAATATTTTAGAGTTAGAAGTTCATTCCTTATGGGTCTTCCAGTTCCACTGGCATGGCAGGCTGAGCTAATGCAGAAACTCTCTTCTATAGGAATGCTTCATTAAACAGAACAATAAATGATAACCATACATGAGCTCACATAGAGAAAAGGAAAATCTCCAGATGTCAGAAACAAAGAGGAAAGGAAAGCCACAGTGATAAGCGTTAACTCTCCACCAGCTTTGGGGCAGAGTTATTGGATCTGAAAACAGCAAGTGAGGTGGCTTTCTTTTCCTTTTTTTTAATGATTGTCCCTGAGTTAACATCTGCTGCCAATCTTTTTTTTTTTCTTTCCCCCCCAAACCCCTGAGTACATAGTTGTATATTCTAGTTGTAGGTCCTTCCAGTTCTGCTATGCGGGACGCTGCCTCAGCATGGCTTGACGAGTGGTGTCAGGTCCTCGACCAGGATCTGAACTGGTGAAACCCTTGGCCGCTGAAGCAGAGTGCACAAACCCAACCACTCGGCCATGGCCCAGCCCCAGCAGTTGGCTTTTAACATCTGCTCAGGGATAGAAATTGACGCCATGGACCTAAGGCAATTGGAAGTAAAATACTGCATAAAAACAGAACTCTCCAAGCGTTGAATTCCCAGGCCTGTAACTTGCATAGGATAGAAATCCAAATTTACACTAGATGCAAAATGAACATAAATATTGATCAGTACTGGGCCTGTGATACTTCATGCATCTGGTGCAAGCAAACAAAATACTGCTCTGGGTCACGTGGGATTCCCACAGAGAAATAAAGCTATCTGAAGATGATCCCAAAATATAGAAAAATTATAAAACACAAGTAAATGATCCATCATGAACAAAAGTCAACAAACATATAGCACTGCTAAGAATTTGAGATAATAGAAAGTATGTCTAAATTTGACTGTCTAAAATAATTAAATACATATTTCTAAAATGATTAAAGAAGTCATTGGAACCATAAAGGACAAAACTCAATGAAAAACAGAATAGGCAGATTTGGAAAAAAACTAAATAGAGGGCCATCCTGGTGGCAGTGGTTAAGTGCACACGTTCTACTTCGGCGGCCCAGGGTCAGTGGGTTCAGATCCCACGTGCGGACATGGCACCGCTTGGCAAGCCATGCTGTGGTAGGCGTCCCACATATAAAGTAGAGGAAGATGGGCACGGATGTTAGCTCAGGGCCAGGCTTCCTCAGCAAAAAGAGGAGGACTGGCAGTAGTTAGCTGAGGGCTAATCTTCCTAAAAAAAAAAAACCACAAATCTCCTGCAAGATAAACAGAAAGAAGCCCAGAGAGAAAAATGGTAAAATAATCAAAGCAAAATTCATTCCTTTAGCTGTGATTTCCTTCTTATTAAAAAGTGAAGTCCAGGGGTTGGCCCCGTGGCCGAGTGGTTAAGTTCGCGTGCTCCGCTGTCCAAATATGCTCTGGTTCAAATGAAGAGAATGGATCTTACGGCTGGATGAGAAGAGAAGTGTTTCTGGATGAAAAAATTCAAAACTTAAAAATCATATGGGGGTCCGGCCTGGTGGCATAGCAGTTAAATTTGTGTGCTCCACTTTGGTGGCCTGGCATTCACCAGTTTGGATCCCAGGCACGGACCTATGCACCACTTATCAAGCCATGCTGTGGCAGGCATTCCACATATAAAGTAGAGGAAGATGGGTACAGATGTTAGCTCAAGGCCACTCTTCCTCAGCAAAAAGAGGAGGATTGGCAGCAGATGTTAGCTCAGGACTACTCTCCCCCCAATCCCCCCAAAAACAGGGTTGGCCTCATGGCCCAGTGGTTAAGTTCACACACTCTCCTTCAGCAGCCCAGGGTTTCACCAGTTTGGATCCTGGGCATGGACATGGCACTGCTCATCAAGCCATGCTGCAGTGGCATCCCACATAGAAGGACTAGAATGACTTATAACTAGGATACACAACTACGTACTGGGGCTTTGGGGAGGAAAAAACAAATCATATAAGAACTAGAAAAAAATCCTCATTTCTCAGATCCAATATTCTTGTGGGTTTAATAACTGTAACAGAGGGTGTCTGGATATTTGATTATATTAGAATGAGTCATTCTAATATAATTTAAAAACTTTTAAAGATTACGCTCTGGCAACAGAGATTCTTCCAGTTACAATATAGCTCCAGCCCCAAACATATCATATACAGAAACAAACTAAGGCAGGGGAAGGTGTGAAACTAACTGCCACTTTTGTTCACTGTTAATAATAAGTGGATTATCCAGTAGTGAACCAATAAGTATATCAAAGACATAAATATTTGATCGATAATTATCCCTGCCAATTCCTCCAGTTTGAGGAGAAACCTCTTTCTTCAGAATATTTTTCCAAGAGCTACTGCACTTTCTTCCAAGAAGGGCAATTACAGTATGCTTTCTAGAGGAGTCTGATAAGCCAGTGTCTCCCTCAGGACAGGACTGAGGAAAGCAGGCTGTTATCGTTGGGCAGAGTGTCCGGAGCTCTAAGAGATAAAAAATGCTTGCCAGTTGGTCTCAGGAGAAAACTGACCCCAGTCTTTGGGTTACTGTCTTCAATGATGAGTAGACTATGTCCCTCAGAGACACTTAAGGTCTCCCAACTGTCTCACCTGAAGGGGTTTCAATAGTGTTTTCTATTAAATTTCACATGAATAACGGAAACAGACTTCATCTCTTCTGGTTCAATAATTCTTTCGACTTTTCCACTTCAGACATAAACTCCCAGGGAACCTGACATCACCTGGAACTGCTTCTTTGAAATCTTATCCAAACACTCCTGTTCTTCCAGGTGCCTTGCTCAGGCTAATCCTTTCATACTGTCCTCGTACCTTACCAGGATCTGAGTCCCTTGACCCTTCTACTCTGCCTATCAGCCCTCTTCTCTCTTCACTTAGACTTCAACCAACTTAGTTGTTAACCACTCTCTGTCAAATATTTTCAACACAATAATCTCTATTGAGAGAAGAGAATTCAATGAGATAATGTAGGTAAAGCACTGGCAGAGAGAAGTGTTCACCAAATGGTAGCCAAGACCACCACTATCACCACCATCAACATACATAACATTCTCTTGCTCCTTTGTCATTCTATCATACCAGCCTGCGTCTCATACAATCCTCAGCTGCTAATTATTGAAGAAAATCACTAAATCGTGCAGACAGATGATAGTAAATTCGTGCTTCCAGCCTTAACTGCCAAGCAATTTCTCCTGTTTCTCTCAACAGTTTTCTGAATTTTGAGCGTACTCTAAAACTTCTCCAATCTCCTTAAATCTCCTACCCACCTCTTCTTCCATCATTCTCATTCTCTTGCTTCACAGAGTAAAAAAGAAATCACCATAAAGAACTTCTCCAACTTCCAGCCACTAAATCTGCAAAGCTTTCTTCATTTGCACCTATCTTCCCCTGCTTTCCTCCTCTGACAGTGGAAGCACAGTCTGGTTTACTGCCAAGGGCCAATGACTCCACATTCTCTCCCACTCACTGTCATCCTCACCCACAGCATCTTCAACTTCTCTCTTCATTGGCTCCTTCTCATCAATATTTAAACATATTTAAATATATCCCACCTTCAAAGATTCCTCTTTTTATTCTAGCTACCTCCTTATCTCTCTCTTGTTCTTCCCACTCAGACTTTTGAAAAAGGTTGTCCATATTAGCTGCCTCTATTTATTTACTCCCCATTTGTCCTTTGTCATTGTAATCTGGTTTCCATTACTACACTCCACTGAAACGGTTCTTATCTTCTTTATCAATAACTCCAATAAACCCTTCTAGGGTTTCACCACCTTTGGTAGTTGATCACTTCCTCCATCTCAAACACTGTTTTCAGGAATGCCCATTTGCCTAGAACTCCTCCTACCTCTCTTCTTTTGAGTATTCTTTGTGGTCTCTCTCCTCTTTCTCTGTCCATCCTTAAATATAGGGTTTCTCAGAGTGTGGTCAAGGGCCCTATTCTTTTCATACTGTGAAGTTAATTAAACAAGGAGGCCATTAGGCTGAGATGGTTCTAATGCCTTAGTAACAAACCAACGTAAACAAACCAAAATCTAAACCTTTAAATGGCTCAAGATTACCAAATCTAAACACTAGGAATGACCAATCACAAAAACTAAGTAGGCTTTAAACTATAGCCAACGAAATACAATCATGTGCAGTGAAATGAACTTAGACTCAAGCAGGGACCACATATATAACACTGGTCCCATAAGATTATGTTGACAGAGGGAAGATCACTACATTTTAAACAGCATTTATTTGAGCAATTAGAATTGCAACTTGGGAGACATAGATTCAGGAAGAAACCCAAAACGTGTTCTGATTACAGGAGAGGGGCTTAGGGTATTTATGGGAAAAAGGGAGGATGAAGCGAGCAGTATTTAAGAATTCATTGGTGCTGGATGAGGTAAGGGTAGGTTTGTACATCATTGATTGGCTTAAGATTCAGCCATCAGGCAAAAGGCTAAAACTTGTATGTACTTCATTGATTGGTTAGCCATTCAGTCATCAGCAAAGTTCAGTTTTATCAGTCCTTACAAACAGGATATTCTTGTCTTTACTCACATCTTGGATTGTTGGCAGTTTGGTCCAGTTTGCAAGATAAAGAAAACAAGATGTGCAAGGCAATTCCTCTGAAATGGCTGCTCTGGCTCTATTTTAACATGGCTCCACTGGTGTCATCTTCCACAATTAGTACCATAGAGCCTAGGTGTGTAGTAGACTATACTACTAGGTTTGTGTATGTACATTCAATGATGTTCCCACAATGATGAAATCATCTAACGATGCCTTTCTCAGAACGTATCCCCATCATTAAGCAACACATGACTGTAATTTCTTATCTTTGCTGCCATATCTTCTCTAGTATATGCCTTACCCCTGGCTCCTCTTGGCAGTGCTAACCACACCTGGTTTGGTGCTGCCCAATTCCAATGGATTTTCGCTCAAATACACTCTCAAAATTTTCAATATGCCTCACTTTATCTTTTAGCAATACTCTATATATCTCATTCCCTCCAATCCACCAATATGCTAACCCATATCCGAGTTTAGCTCACCCTCCTGATCTACACATTAAAATACTTACCCATCCCTCAGACACCTCCAAAGCTATTTCTGCTGTGTTCTCTCAGTGAAGGGTTTCACTATCTACCCAGCTTCCCAAGCCAGAAATCTGACATCATCCTGTCTCTTCCCTCTCTTTCACTTCATATGTAATCAACCACTAAGCCCAGGCCAATATACTTGCTGAAACAGCTCTCAAATCATTTCAACTGACATCCAGGTCATCATTATGTCATATTTCTTATTAAGGGGTCCCCCGGTTTCCAATCTTGTCTGTTCTAACCCATTCTCCATACAAAGCCAGTGTGATTTTTCAAAAATGTAAATTGCATCATATCACTCCTATGCTCAAAATCTTTCAGTTTCTTGTTGCCTTTAGGATAAAGGTCTAATAACTCCCTAGCATTTCCTTCTTAGTCTTGATTTTCCACTGCCCTCTCTTGCAAGCAATCTTCAGCCATCCTGAACTTCTCCGAATTGCTTAGAGTGCTTGCTTGCAGCCTCTGAGCTGTTCCCTCAGCTAAAATATACGTTCTCCTCCCTTCTTTTCCTAATCAAATCTGCACTCAACCTTAAGCTCAACTTTATGTATCACTTCTAGGAAACTACCTGACACCCCTCCAGTTTTCAATACTTTAGGTGTTCCCAAGGCAGCCTGTATTTATCTAGCAATTAAGAGTATTGTCTTGTAATTGCCTATTCTCTAGTCTATAGCTCGGCTTGCCTGTAAATCCCTGAAGGGCAGAATCTAGGTGTTCTTACTTTCCATCTCAAGGGCCTAAAAGCAGCACCTGACACATAAAATAGTAGTTCAATAAACACTTGTTGAATGAGTAACAATTCCCCTCTTTGGAATGAGGGTGGACAGGACAATGCCAGAAAGATGACGGCTTACAGTGGACAGAGTAAAAAAAAATCTCCAAGTAACAAGCGGGACGGACACAAAATACCTAGGTTTTTCCACAAACTTGGCCTGGCGGACTAGGCCGACTGCCTTGCCCAAGGCCACGGAGACTGCGGGCTCTCGAGGGCAGCCGCAGGGAGCACGCGACCCCAGGCAAAGAAGGACAATAGCGTGGAATTCGGCCTCGGGCTTCCGGTGGGGAGCCTCGCGCTCGGCGGCTGAGGCCCCGGATCGGGGGTGCGAACCTGGCCCACCGCGAGGAAGGGGGCCCCCGGGGCTCCCGCCGTCGCCGCCGCCGCCGCCGCCACCTCCTCGGGTGCCACCTCCTCCGGTGCCACCTCCTCCGACGCCGTCGCCCCGCCCCGGAAGTGACTTGAGGCCCGTCCGGAACCGCTGGGCCCGGCGGCTGCAGCGTCACCACCCGAGCCGGTGCGGGGCGGGCGGAGCGGCCGCTGCCGCCGCCAACGAACCACAGACCGCGCGGGCGCCAGCAGCGCGCCGGCCAGGGGAGGGGGCCCAGCGGTCGGGCCGAGGACGACAGGCCGCCGGCGGCCGCGGGGCGACGACGACGCGGAGGAGGCGGAGCCCGGAGAGGGGTGGGGGCCGGGGAGGGCTAGGGTGGGAGGGTGGGGGGGTGTCCCTGGGCTCATGGAGCCGGCCGAGCGGGTGGGCGGCGGGGATCCCCCGGAGCCGGGCGGGTGTCCCGCGGACCCGCGGGGCTTCGTCCCGCAGAAGGAGATCGTCTACAACAAGCTGCTGCCCTACGCCGAGCGGCTGGACGCCGAGTCCGACTTGCAGCTGGCCCAGATCAAAAGCAACCTGGGCCGGGCCGTGCAGCTCCAAGAGCTGTGGCCCGGGGGCCTCTTCTGGACCAGGAAACTCTCCACGTAAGTGTGTCCGGGCCCGCAGGATGGGCCAGGAGCAGAGGCTCAGAGGAGGACGTCGGGGGTGGGGTCGGCTCCTCGTCCCACCGGACCGCTGGACCCTCAACTCTGCCCCGGCTCGAGCCAGTGGTCCTCGTGCAGTAGTCTCAGGGTCACGACAGGAGCCTGGGAAGCACTCGGACCTCCCTGCCACTCTCTACGGGACCTCACCAGCCCTCAATATCCTCCCTACTGCTTCTCCCCAAGGAGTCAGGTGGTTTTCCGACCTGCGAGGCCCCCAGGGAAAGAGATGAGCGGTCCTCCAAGGGTCCTCCTTGGACCTTTGCCTGTGGGGGAGGGGAGGCAGAGAGGGTTCGTTTTTGAGGGAGCAGCTCTTGACTTCTGGTGCTTCCTCCGGTTCTTTCTTCCCCTACGGTCCCCGCCTCTTCCTATCCCTGAATTCGCGTCTCGTAACTTTCTGAATGGGAAAGAGGCCGTAGGGAACTTCTAGGTTCTGCTTTTTGGGGGCCTGCTCAGTCTTTGTGAATTTGATTGAAAAGATTGATTTAAGCTCAGCCTTCAGCGCATTGTTGGGCTGTATACTAGACGTTAATGTTGAGAATGTTGAGTCTTAGAACCTCGGCAAAGTGTATGTTGCTCCTGCTGTGGCAATTCCTTTGGAAATGTATGATATCAAGGAATATAGGAGAGCTGTCGGCTTGTCCTGGGCATTATTTGTATCGGGCTCGTGTTAATTTTTGAGTCACTAGGATAAATATAGATTACATAACTCAGTTTCAGGAGTTCATTCTTCTTTTATTACTTTTTTTTTGTTTGGCTTTTTTGTATAAACTAGCTGCAAAGTGTAGTGCCACTGAAATTAGGGGGGAAAAGTGAGTAAAAATATAGCTGGGGGGGCATCTTAGAGACTTTATTTGCTAGATGGGCATCTTCAAGTGTTAGAAGAATTTTTTTAAAAAAAGGTTTTGCTCTGTCTTGTGTGGTTAACTGTACATGAAATCTGGTAACATGGTAAGTTCATGCATGTGGGTACGGAGGATTGAACACACAAGACATAAGTCACTTAGCCAGTGTTTACCGAAATCTGCTGAGTGAACTGGCTGATGACTCAGGGTTTTATAATGCAATAGTCTTCTCTGTGTTTCCTCACAGGATGATTCTTATCTGCCATTTATTAGGGATCCTCTGACAAATTTCTCATCTCCACTTGTGGTGGTGGTGGGAATAATAATTGCTTTTCAATTAATAAGCAAAACTAAAACACTTACTTTGCTCTTTTCAAAGAGTGACCATAAAATGTCAAGGTTAACAGCTCTCCTCTTGATTGAGGGTAAAGAAGTTTGTGGTGTTGAAATCCATAGGAGACTTGGGGAAAAAAGAAATGCAACAGGGAGAAGAAGCACTTTTAGTGAGAAGAATGTTTTATAAATGATTAAACTTCAGATGGTTTTTCAAGTGAGCCTCCTAGCTGTTTGTGTTATTCAGGCCAGGAAAAATAAAGTTACTTTGTCAGTTTCAATAATTCCCCATTTTTGTCACTTGGATTAGATTTGCTAGAGAAGAACCATGTAGGGGGAACAGAAACAGCTCTTAGGTGCACAGTATATGAATATACCAATGAATGACTGCAGAGCTGGATCAGATTTATGAATCTAGAGTCTGCACAGGCATAGTTAAGCATTGTTTTCTGACATTGTTACTGTTTGGCAAAGTAGCACCTAGAGTTCTATTATTTTTGGCTTATTAGGTATAAGTAGTTTTTACCTAGAAAGGGCTAAAAATACAGCGGAGACAGTCCTTGGTGTTTAGGGCAAGATTGCAGCTATATGGCTTAACCTAGGAACTGCAACCCGTTGATATCTAAATAACCAGCCAGAAATGCTATGAGGTAGAATTTTATTTTGGAACGGCGGTTGAATGCTGCAAACTGATTCTTGGGATTGCGCTGTGAGACATTTTGAACTTGGTGGGACATGTTGTGATCTTGGGTGTATTTTTTTCTCCTAAGTCACGTTAAGGTGACCTGTTTATAGTTGTGCTTGTTTTTTAAGCCATGTGTGTGTTGCACAAGTTTATGTCTAAATTATGCCAAAACATGTGACGGTAGCTTTCAATTACCTCAGTAGTGATCATATTTGGTACTTTGTAGAAGAATGGAAAGTGGTAATGAAATTAAAATCTAATTTCTACCATTATCTCTGTGACTGTGGGAAAGTTGCTTTAATCATGTATTTCAGTAGTCCATGTATTTCAGTATTGTGAGGGAAACAGCGGGGTTGGACTAAGTAATTCCTGAGAAACATTCCTGCTCTGGTATTTTATGACTTTATTTTTTATCTTGTAGAGCCTCGAATAAGCCAGTGTGTGTCTTTCTACAAGGACTGTTTGAGCAGTTTGTAAAGTACTGGAAATAGTTGCGTAGATCTAGTACATTCCTGAAGACCAGAGTGTAAACGTTGTTCAGAGGCACTGGGACGGATCCCTGACCAGAAGTGTACACCCCTAATGTGGGTGTCCCAGGTCTGTGTAGGGTAGAGTTCTGGTTTGAGAGGTACTCAGGCTCCCCTTTTTTGATTTGTACCTAATTTTAGTAGTTATTGTAATTCTGTTTCAATCCACTTCAAGACTTGCGGGTCTGTTTAGCATGTCTGTGAAGAAAGGTTATTTTTGTGTATTTTAAAAATTGGCCCTATGGTTATAATACCAGCTCTCTTGTACAGACAGTTTAAACTATTAGAACTGCCTGTTGCAGAGAGATTGTGTGATGTAATACATCCCAGGGCCAGTTTTTAAGAAGCAAGGAAACGAACTAGAGAGGCACAGACTGGTGGTCTTTGGAAAGCAGCAGTAAAGACAGCTCATGGCCACTAAGTGGAAGGTATTGGTCCATAACCGGATGGCCTATGTAGAGAAGGAAAGGAGTTGAAGAAAGATAATCTTGAAACTGGCTTTTTCTCCCTTGCCGTTCTGGAACTTTCATAAGAGGCAGTGAGGTGTAATCCGAAGACCTGGGTTTATCTGTACCTGGCTTTGCCACCAGCGCTATCATCTTGGTCTTGCTTAACTTCTCTTAGCCCTAGACTCCACTTTTGGAAAGTGGGAATGTAGACTGTTAATGGTTTTTCAAACTTAAAATTTAGCAGCGGACTATTTTATAAAAGCAAAATCTTAAACACAAAATTGGACTCCTCAGACCAGCTAAAACCACGCTAATTTTTTTTCTTTAGCAATTCATTGATAATAGAACCCCTTGAAACCTGCTCAGGGCACCAAAACATATGGTTTGAAAAAGCACTGGTCTAGTCCCTACGAGCCTTTCTAGCTCTGTGTTCCGTTAAATTCCTAGCTCTGGAGGAGGGGGAAAAGGAGGGAGAACAAGTGTATAGGTTACAGTTTCCTACAAGCTTACCCTATCCCTGATCATTTCTTTAGTGTTTCTTTTTTTTTTAACAGAATTTTGATTTTAGTGAAGTATGTGGGCTTGGTGTATTATGAAGCAAATTTAGATGCCTTGTTTGTTACAATGAAGTGTTCTATTCTGTGCTGTTTTGTAATGAAATGACTGTGTATTATACTGAGGCATCATTTCATTTGCTAATTGAACTGTAGCTCCCTTGTTTAATTATTATTAAGAACATTATGTGTCCTTCCTGGATAGGAGTTGGATTATCCCAGTTGAAACCACATAATGTATTTAATTAGATTATATAACCCCTGGAAATGTAAGTTTGGTCAAGATATGAGTTATCGAATACACTGACCTCTCGTGGAAAGTAGTAATGTGGCTACAGGAGTACCCAAATTCTTAGCATCTCTGTGTTGAGGAAGAAAGTAGAAAATGCTGACCACTGAATCTCAGTTGTCTATTAACATGATATACTTAACAGAATACCTAATGTTTGAGTATTGAAATTGTGAAGTTCACAATAGATACAAGTGCTTTTCATTTGTAAAAGAATCTCGAAATGTTGACAAAATTACTACGTTCATCAGTGTGAACCATTTAGAGAAAGTAGTAGAAAAGGTTTGTCTTTGTTATTAAGTGACCACAATCAAAATGGAATCATAATTTCTTTGTGGTGAGAAAGTTGATTTTCCATAGAAAAAACAAAATAAATGAATTAAGTGATTTGGGGGACATGAATTTTTCTGACAAAGTTGTATAATAGCATAATAAGCTATCCTTCACATTTGATTTTTTTTTTTAATTAACAAACTTAATTTTTTTAGAGCAGTTTTAGGTTCAGAGTAAAACTGAGCAGAAAGTACAGAGAGTTCCCATATACCTCTTGTCCCCACACATGTACACATTTAAATTTTCATAGCAATGTCAAACATTTTTTAAGAAAAATATTTGAGGCCTTTCCCGTTTTCCAGGGACCTCTCTTAATCATTCTTTTAAAACACCTTGTCAGGGGGCTGGCCCCATGGCTGAGAGGTTAAGTTCACACACTCAGCTTTGGTGGCCTAGGGTTCGCAGGTTCGGATCCTGGTCACGGACCTAGCACTGCTCATCAAGCCATGCTGAGGCGACGTCCCACATAACAGACCTACAACTAGAATATACAGCCATGTACTGGGGGTCCTTTGGGGAGAAGAAGAAAAAACAAACAAAAACGGCTTTTCAGTTTTCTCCTTGCTAGTTAACTCACAGTTTCTGCCTAAATTTCGTTTGTCAATATATGTGATTTGAACAGTTTTCTAGTATTTTTTATTTGGTTTTCTTTAAATTTTTTTTTTTGGAGGAAGATTAGCCCTGAGCTAACTACTGCCAATCCTCCTCTTTTTGCTGAGGAAGACTGGCCCTGATCTAACATCCATGCCCATCTTCCTCTATTTTATATGTGGGATGCCTACCACAGCATGGCTTGACAAGCAGCGTGTAAGTGCGCACCCGGGATCCGAACCAGCAAACCCCGGGCCACCAAAGTGGAATGTGCGCACTTAACCGCTGAGCCACTGGGCCAGCCCCTAAATATTTTTTTATTATGGAAAATATCAAACATATACAAAGTAAAACAATATAATGAACTCAATGTACCCATCACCCGTCTTCAGCAGTTATCAACTCATGGCTAATCATGTTCCGTCTACTACCATCACCCTCATTATATTTGAAGCATATTACTTCATTCGTAAGTCTTTCCAGTATGTATCTCTAAGGGAAAAGGAATTAAACAAAAAATCAGTACCAATACCATTCTCAAACCTAAAAAAATGAACAATAATCCATTATCACTTTGATCAACCTTGTGAAATTCTTCTTTCCAAAATTTGTGATTTTACTTTTGAGTTTCCATTTCATTTGCATTGTTTTGTTTAAGGTTTACTATAAACAGACTTCATGGACAGAGATTAAAAAATAGCTCATTAAAGAACATTTTCATATTATGACATCTTTTCCCTCTTCACTTTGGGGACATAGAATCGATCATGGGGTAACTAGGACTCCTTTGAATTATTTCCATTTTAAAAACAAAGACACTGAGGTTCATAGGTTAGTACATGGTTTGATGCAAAGTAGTAGAGGCAGGAGTGTTAGAGCAAATTATTTTCTGGGTGCCTTGTATGGGCCAGGCACTGTTTTTGGCACTTAAGCTATATCAGTGAAAGCTTTCTGCCCTTCCTGGAAGTTCCATTGTGCTCTTTCTCTTCGTGCATATTTTTGTTTATTTAGGACAGAGTAGGCAAGGTGTAGCTCCATGAAGAAATTTGGGGAAAGAAAATATGAGTTCTAAGTATATTACTTTAAAAAATTCCCATTCTTACCATTGTGTTTTAACACTCTACATTGAGGCACTGAGAAAGGCAGTTAGAAAAAAATTAGTGAAACAGTACCATTCATTGTTTGAGATCTGAGTGTATCATTTAAAAACAATTTTCCCCAGTAGTCTTTCTGCAGTGTTGTGAAATAAAATTGTCTTTGAAATACATATTCTTAATTGAAGTGAAATGGAGGCAAATTCTTGGTTTTTAAGGGATGCTTATTTATTAGAAAATAAGCACACAACTTCTAAACCAGCTTTTCTCCTTGTGGAACCTGGAAGTTAACTTTTTTCTATTAAGTGAGACTCATTACTAGTGAATCTCTCCCACGGCCACCACCCCCTCCGCCTTTAAGTATAAAATCTAAATCTCTGTTTCCCTCCAACCCTTGTAGAAAATGAGATCAAAATCTGATTCATACTGTGTGAACAGTAAGCTGAGAGCATGGTAACAGAAGCAACAGCAAGCAAACGACAACTAAAACCCTTCTACTTTCATTGAGACCGCCACTGGAATGTTAAAAGCAGCACATACTATAAATATTCCCATTTGGAATCTTGAGGTTGGCTACTTCCATATTCGGCCTACGCCTAGCATTTCTTCCCTTTTAGTGCATTCTCTCTTGATCCCTTATTCATGGTTTTGTATTCTTTGTGTACATATCTTCCTTCTCCTGTGAGCTGTCTTGAGGTCAGTGTTTTCCGTATTTACCTCTCCCTCCCTCTACTCCCAGCATTCAGTACAGTGGTGTATACATTCATAGGTACTCAATAATATTAGAATTAACTTATTTATTCTTTGTAAACAAAAGCATTCTGCAGTTCTCAGGAATTATTACTTTTAAAGTCAAAATGGAGAAAATGAGTCTGAAATGAGGTCTATTTTTAACACTGGGTTCAAAAGAGTATATACTAACCAAAGAAGTGTGGAGGGAAGGAGCATTTTGGTTAAGGAAGAGAATGGTGTGTTTTGTTAGAGAAGAAAGTAGGTTGTATTGGTTGCATCAGGGAGTTTGTCCAAGACTTTCATTTAAAAATAAACCTATAATAATTGTTATGATTAAATACTTAGTATTAAAAAATTAGAGTATAGTTATTATAATTTTTTGATAGATGAACCGTAGAATTTTGGTGGTGGTCATCTTTTTATGCTAACTTGGATTTTTTCATAATACCTTGACCCTGAATTTTCTTTTAATTAATTAATTTTTTAATGTAAAACTTTATTCTGTTACCTAGAAAAGTAAATGGACAACTCCAACATTGTATTTTCTTTGGAAATTATAATCTACCAAAAAACAAAGCAAAGAAAAGACAAAGAGAAGTGATATAACACTCAAGTGCCCAGTATTGTAAATCTAACTTGAAACTTAAAATTTGTGACGTTCTCATAAAGCTAATTTACTTAGATGGTTTTAGTTTAATGGCCTTTGTATACTTTTGTGAGTGCTGTAAACATTACATCGTTTATAGGGTCAAATTCTATTTTGTGTAATGTTGTATTTCATCGTTGAGTTCCAAACCTGTTGACAGAATATTTATTGACCCTAAATTGTGGAATTTAACAATATAATAAAGGCTTTTTCCTTTCTTAAGAAAATAACACTTGCAGCTGTGAAATGGGTTTGAGAATAGTATTGTAGTTCAAGTAAATTAGAGGTTGCTTAAGAATTATTAAAAATCTTTATAATCTAATGGTAGACAGCTTAAATGGAATGTGTTAGTAATCTTTGAGCTGTTAAGTGTGGGTGTTTCATTTCATTTTATGACAATTTTCTTTTTTAAGTCAAGGATGAAGTAGAAGTTCTTAGAGCAAGAAATTCTCTGAATGCAGTCTTTTGCATGCGTGTTTATATTTTAGGCAGATTACTGGGGCGTTCAGTCAGGGTGGTTTGTGTTCTAAGGGGAGGTAGGTTACTTCCGAAGATCCCAATAAATAAACTGTCAAATTTCTGTACCAAACAGAGGTCCCTATTTTGTGTGTGGCAGGAAAAAGTTACCATTTAACAAATTCAGGAATGATTTAGAAATATGATTTTTTTAAAAGATTATAATTTAACAGACAAATATCTTAAGAGTTTTTCCACTTTAATTTTGGTGTTTGTTTTGGGCGAGGGTCTCACAATTTTTCAGGTATATGTTCATTTATAAGTGTTTACAGAGAATTTTTTTTTAATTTATTTTTTTTAAAGATTTTATTTTTCCCTTTTTTTCTCCCAAAGCACCCCGGTACATAGTTCTGTATTTTTAGTTGTGAGTCCTTCCAGTTGTGGCATGTGGGACGCCACCTCAGCATGGCTTGATGAGCGGTGCCATGTCCATGCCCAGGATCCGAACTGGCAAAACCCTGGGCCGCTGAAGCAGAGCTCGCGAACTTAACCACTCGGCCACAGGGCCAGCCCCAGAGAATTGTCTAAATTGTGGGTTATGGCCAAAGGGATGTGAAATCAATTTATTAGGTCTTGACCAGTTTTGTTTTTGGGATTTTTTGTTGGTTGGTTGGTGAACTAGACTAGAATTATTAGAGTAAATTTGGAAGTAATAAGGGTGAACGTTCATGACCTTTGTTTCAGTTGTGTATATGTTTCTGTGTGTACTGGGTTATATATTACTGTGGGTTGTGGCCAAAAAGTGTGAAAGCTACTGATTTTACAAGTTTGTTTCTATACTTAAGCTCATATAATCAACACTTATTGAACTCTAAAGATACCAGGGATGCAAATGAAAAGTTGTAACAGTTTAAAAATATCAGTAACCTGAGGGATCATACAGGAAAGCATTAATAGATTGTTAAATGAGTGGCATAGATACTACTATCCTTTGTTGAGAGCTCAGAACGTGCCAGCACTATGCTGAGTACTTTACATTCATTATTTCATTTGATTTTCACAAACAACCCCGTGAAGCGTAGATACTTTGATTATCCCAATTCCACTATGGAAGAGGTCAGGCTTAGTGACTTTGTGTTACAGTGGAGATGCCTGATGACTGCAGAGCGCTTGCTCTTGACCATGTCTGTGCCCAGAAGAAGGAAAGCTCCCTGAGCTATAGAGCCCAGGAAGACTGCTCAGGGAAGGAGGAATTTGGAAAAAATTAATGTGGGGGAACAGAGATATGAGCAAATTGACTATACAACGGTCAGTACTGAGAGCATCATATTGAAATAATCAGTTACCTGTCTCCCTCTCTAGGCTGCATGCTCCAGGACCATTTATTACTTACTTTTGTTTCCGTTGCCTATTGCCATGTCTGGCTCTTAAATGACACTCAGTAAAGCATTTCAAGAAATGAATGCCCTTTATCCATGTCTCAAGAGAGAAACAACTGGGAAAAGAATAGAGGGGTCATTATTAGATGTTAATAGTGAATGACTTTATTACTCTAGAAACTGTCCTGTCAATTTTAAGGTCATAAGAAATATAACTCTGAAATATAATATGCCGAAACTCCAGTGAGTGTGTTCAACCTGTGTTGGATGGGGATTAAAGTGTCTACCTCAGATCTCCTTGTCCATTTAGAGCCTTCCATCAATTGGGTAAAGATGGTAAACTTATTTTTTAGTGTCTTTTGGAAACCTACTCTTAATGTTTTAAAGCCAATTTGCTTAATTTGGTCAAATATTTATTGTTAGTTTGAAGGTTTTTCCCCCCTCTTTAAAAGTACAGTTAGCCCTGTTGAGCTCTTTGTAATTACATAAGCTAGTATATTCCTCAAGATATACTTGTACATTGTCAGTTGAAAAAAATGTTTCTTAGAATGTCCACCTTGTTTCATCTCCAGTTAGAGCTGAGGGTTAAATAGGTGTAGAGGCTTGGTGCCTGCAACCAAGTAGCTTTCATCATCTAAAATACAGTAATGTATACATACAGAACTATAGTATGAGATAGAACTTGAAAAATACTCACGTTTGGTACAAGCTATTAAGGGGTAGAGAGAACAGAGACTTTTCGTTGGGAATGAAGGAAGACTTCATGGAGGAGGAGTCTTAAAGGATAGATAGGCTTCTAAAGATATGAACAAATAATTCATGAGAAAATAATTATAATATGTAGTAAGCAAACCTCTTAAGGTATATTTAGCCACATAACTAATTAAAGAAAGACAAATTGAAACAGATTATATTGGTATTACATTATTTATTTATTGATTGATTTTTTTTTTTTTGAGGAAGATTAGCCCTGAGCTAACATCCGCTGCCAACCCCCCTCTTTTTGCTGAGGAAGACTGGCCCTGAGCTGACATCTGTGCCCATCTTCCTCTACTTTATATGTGGGACGCCTACCACAGCATGGCTTGCCAAGTGGTGCCATGTCTGCACCCGGGATCGGAACCGGCGAACCCCCGGCCACTGAAGCAGACCTTGTGCACTAAACCGCTGCGCCACTGGGCCGGCCCCTAGTATTACATTTTTAACGATTTAAATAGATTTTGAAAAGCATATATTGTGCTCCAGTCAGTCTGCTAAGGTGCAGTGGTTCTCAAATGTGGTGAAATGTCTGGGGAAACCCACTCCAGAATAATTAAATCGGAATGTCTTTCATGTATATTGATCAGTTATCCCTCACCAGGGCCTTGTCAGGAAACCCAGTTTTACAAATACACAGATTAAATGACTTGCCCAAGGGACTGACATGGAAGCTGTTTGAATTCTCGGCAAACTTGTTAGAACCATGCTGTTCCTGCCCGCTTGGCTGCTGTGTTGAAATCAAATATTCTGTCTGTCCAGAGTTGAGTATAATGTTGAGAGTTGCAAAGCAAGCTAGCGTGGAAACTGAAGACATTCTCCACTTTACATAACACCTAACTTGTCTTTATTCCATATCAGCAAGTCCCTTGGAATTAATATCCTTTATTGTTATTTATTTATTTGCGATAGTGTATCCTCTTCTTGATCCTCAGCTTGACCTCTTGGGAGGGGAAATGGGAGAATAAACAACGTTCTCGGTTGTGTCTTCTGACCGCAGACTGTTGTTGTTCTAGAGCTGTCTCCTGTGCCTCTTCCTGCCTCTTTCCCAAATGCTCAGATTATCTTGACTTGAGTTGCCTATTCAGAGTGATAACAGTTTTCTAATCTTTCAAGATTCAGTTCATGGATCACTTATATGTGATGAAACTTTGGTTAGAAAAAAAATGAATCACAAAACTCTAAAAATACATTTATCCCCCTTACTTCTATGTACTTTTCCATACACATCTGATGTCTCCTCGTATCTGATTGTGAGTTCTTGGCCGAAAGGGACTATTTGAATCCTACTCTTATCTAGTACATATCACTTGCTAGAGAAATGCTTTCTGAATAAACAGGTAATTGAGTGAAAAGAAAAAGAGAGGTAGGTTTATGAGAATCACACTTTTTGTCTAGTCGCTTACTGTTTTTGGCAGTGAGAAGTTGTATCTGCATTTTTAATATTATGTGTAGTGATGAAGGACTTAGTCTTGGAATAAAGTCAAAGTAATGTGTTCCTGATCCTCTGGTTTTCTCTGCTAATTTTGCCTTATTTTTTTTTTTTCTGTTTGGTGACAGTTTAGGAACAGAAGGAAAAGACTGGAACTGATATAGCTATAGCAGAGTGTGTTTTGTTTGTTTGTTTGCTAGAGGGAAGAGTTGAAGTTACTGTCTGAAATTGAATTTCGGACTTGTTCAGGGATTTCATTGGCCGTGGTAGTTTTCCTTGCTGTAAAATACTTGTCATTTAGCCCCAGCTGGCGGGTATTAAGACATTTAAAAAAATTCTTAGGTCTCCCTATTTACTCGACTATTTTGCATTTTGGTAAAGTTTTAAAATGTAACTGCTACACATTTCTTTTAGAGAAATTTCTAATTAATCTTTTTGTTGGTATTATGAATGGAACAATTTTCTTTCAGCCACCACTGTTTTTTATTTGAATACCATACAGGAAGGCTACTGATTTCAAAAAATGTATTCTGCAGAAGTATTTTTTTGGTTGATTGTTTCAAATGTTTTAGATATAATCACAGCATTGACACCACACTATTCTACCTTGCCTGAAACAATTACCCTTATTTTTGTTTCCTAGTTTACTATTTAATCTAGATTCAGAATAATGCTAAATAATAATGGTAAGCGTACTTGTTATTGTCCTGGCTCTGAAGTGCCTCTTGGAAGGATGATGCCTTAATTCTGGTACTTGCTATTTAATTAAGACTCATATGTGTGTGTTTAAATGATTTAGTTTCTTTTTGTTATACTTTGTTAATATTTGCTAATTTACTTTTTATTATACTTAGACTGTTTGGCCAGAATAATTTCCACCTGTTAGAATTAAGTCAAGGTTCTTTGTGGCCTAGTTTATGACCAGTTTTTATAGGTGTTCCACAGAAGATTGAAAAGAGGGCATAGTTTCTGTCAGTTCACAATTTTTATGTGTGTCTTTTAAAGTCAGCTTTATTAATTATAGAATTCTAATTACTTTTAGGTGGTCAGGTTAAAATATTAAAGATGCACAGTAATTGCTTTTGTTGTGTTTTTCAGCACATACAATTTCCTTTTCTTTTTTGAGACTGTGTAACAGGTGGTATTGTGTACTATTAGCAGGAGATGCATAGTCCGTAAGCACTGCGTCAGCAGGCTGACCCCTACTTTTTGATATTTTGACTTTGATATTCTGAATTTTTACTTAGGACATATTGCTAGATGTCAGGTTTTTAAAAAATGATCCATAAATACTTTTAAGTGCTTTCAATGAAAACAGTTCAATTCTGGTTTTTAAATTTTCAAACTAAAATTCTATTTTTTGTCTTTTGAGTAGGACTAACCAAAATAAATCGTTTAGTTAAATATCATTGCTAAATGTCTTACATGTTTTATAATTACAGATAGTCTCAATGTTGCTCTAAAATAATGTTAATTTTACTTTATTGATGGATATAGTTAGAACCTTAGAAACCCAGTGATTGCCTTGAAGAAAAATAACTGGTAAATTATAAAGCTTTTTGAAAACCAGTATTTTTAGTCTTTAGCCAAGCTCTAATTCTTTGTTTATTTCAGTAGCGTTGTATAATTTTATGTTTTACGTTAAATTTCCTTGTAATGTATAGTAAACTATCTTTAGGACGTATAGTAGAAAAAACTCGGCAGTATTATTATACATTTTATTAAATAATTACTGTTCCTAGTATGTTACTCTTTCTTTACTTGGGATTAAAAATTAAAACATTTGATAAATACACTAAGGTTGTGAGGAGGAAGCAGTTTAGGAAGAGTTTTGTATTATCTTCTATTGTTTTTTCCCTGCTGTGGGAGGGTAATGACTTGTCTTCTATATATTCTGGATAGTTTAACAAATATTCTATTAAAAAGTTCAATCATGACTGTTACCAAGGTTTTCAAGTATTTTGAGACATCCATTGGTAATTTTTTAGTCCTAAATTTTTTTTTTCTTTTTTGAGGAAGATTAGCCCTGAGCTAACTTCTACCAATCCTCCTCTTTTTGCTGAGGAAGACTGGCCCTGAGCTAACATCAGTGCTCATCTTCCTCTACTTTATACGTGGGACGCCTACCACAGCATGGCTTGCCGAGCTGTGCCGTGTCCGCACCCGGCATCTGAACTGGCGAACCCCAGGCCGCCGAAGTGAAACGTGTACACTTAACCGCTGAGCCACCAGGCTGGCACCTAGTCCTAAAATTTAATGTGAAAATAAATTGGAAAAAAGGAATAGGCTGTCTCTAAATATGGTCTAAAGTAGGGTTTTTGAACACAAACAGAAAAATCAACTGGAGTACTTTTAAAACATGAAGACTCTTAGCCTCCACTCAGTATTTTTAAATTTGTTTTTTCTTTTTACAGCTTTATTGCGTTTAGCACACTCAATATTTTTGATGGACTAGAGCTAAGATGGAACCCAGGAATATACATTTCAAGAGTTACTGTCATAATTCTGATTTATTGATCTTTTGACCACATTTTCCCCTAAAGATAAATCTATACTCCATTCGTGTTTCTAGTCTCATTTTATCTATATCTTTTTTTAAAAAAAATTGGTGTATAGTATTGTTCAGTAAAGTATGTTGAATGCGCTAGTCTTAAATGTGCATGCAACGTGATAGATTTTTGTATGTGTGCACTCATGGAACCACCACACGGATTCAGATGTACAATATTTCCAGCACCCTATAAAGTTCCGTGTTCCATATCAGTGCTCCTTCAGAGGTCACCACTGCTCACTTTGACACTGTTGATTAGTATTGTCCATTCTTTAAAATGGAATCATACAGTGGGCATTCTTTTGTGTTTGGCATCTTTTGTTCAACATGATGACTGTGAGATTTATCTACATTTTGGCACGTATCTTTGGTTGACATATGCACTCATTGCACATACCTAGTAGTGAGATTGCTGGTCATAGTCTAGACAGCCTTTGGTTTAGCTTTACTAGGTAATGTCAAGCAGTTTTTCCAGAGTCGCTGTACCACTTTATACACCCATCAGTAACAAATGAAAGGTCCAGTTGCTCCACATTCTCACCAAAACTGGGTCTTATTAAGCTTTTAAATTTTAGCCAGTCTCGTAAGTGTGAAGTGGTACCTTAATTTGGTTTTAATTTGCTTTTATTGATGAGTAATGATGTTGAGTATGTTTTCATATGTTTATTAGTCATCTGGCTGTTGTCTTTTGAGAAGTGCCTACCTGAGTCTTCTGTCCATTTTTTATTCAGTAGTGTCTTTTTCTTACTGAATTGAAGACGTTCTTATGTAATTTGGATATGAGTTCTTTGTCAGATAGATATACATATTTCAAATATCTGACTGGGCTTTTCACTTTTAATGGTGTGTAATTGTGAATAGAAGTTCTTAATTTTAATGAAGACCAGTTATTAATGTTCTTCAGTACTTTTTGTGCTCTTCAGAAGGAATCTTCTTGGACAGCATTTTGAGAAATGCTGAGACAAGAACCACTTTCTGGTTGGTGAGAACTGTTTGCTAGTTGACAGGCTAAAACAGGAAGTTTCTGAGTCATCCCCCTAAAATCGCTAGTTTTGTCAGCAGTGCTGGCTCCTCTAGGAATCCCCCTGTTGGTCTCTTCTTTTCGTAGTATTAAATTTTGGGCTCTGAGTTTTATGTCCCTGACATTAAGTACACAGTTATATTTCTACCGCAGTAGAAGCAGTGGGCTGCTGTAGCTGAGTTGTTTCAGTGGCTTAGAGCAGTGTTTCTCCAGTTTTTCCATGGAAGTATCCTAGCCACGAGTTAACATAACTCCAGGGGCATCTGGAGTCCTGGCAAGGCCTGAAGTAGTCACTGAAAGCAAGGAATGCTTCTTTGAACCCCTCTGTTTTATCTTAAAACTATGTGTCATGTTTTAGGGATATAGTTTATTTTCATTTGAAAGTACTATTTAAATGATTCTAGTTTTTACTCCTAAATTTAGAGTGAAATTGCGGGAGGCTTCAGGAGACTACCATGTTTATTCAGCAGCTTGCAGTACCTCTGGCAGCCCTGGGCTTAGGGTCTCTATATATTGTCTTGAATCCGTTTGCTTTACCAGCCCAGAGTGGTTGAGAACCTTTCACAGTAATTATGGCACAGGCAGAATAACAGGGCTTGTTCCTCTGTCCCCCATATTGCCAGTTGCATAGTCCCAAGGTGAGATCATGGGGATTATAGTTTGAAATTATAGAAAAAAGCTGAGTAAATACACACAGCCTGAGAAACTGAAAGAGTGCTCCTAGTGGACCAAGAATTTTGAAGAATTTCTGGAAAAAGAAAAGCAATTATGTACCCTAATTTTAAAAGTTAAGTGTAAGTTTAATTTGATCTTGGCTGCTGTTGGGAAGTGCTAAATATCATTTAAGGGACCTGTCAATGCTATTTTTTCTGTTGATTTATGTATTTAATTGTCTGTAAAATTGTCTTCCTCAAAGGAGTTTATGGTTTTAAGTATCTAGTAATTTGTTCTAAGTAAGTTTTGGTTACTTAGTTTTAGTTATTTCTGAATCCTTAAATATGCTATGATTAGTCATTCTTGCTTTTGGGGACACATTTGCCTTAAATTTGCTTACAGTTAGTGCTTTTGATTACATTGGTTCTCTAAAGTTAAAAAATTGAAAATGTATGCTTTTGAGATAAAAATATGTATTATTTTTGGTAGTAATTTAATTTTATTGTAATAATTATGAATTACGTCTTAGAAACAAATAGTACAAGTTATGCAACTTGCTGTATTGTTTCAGGATTCTAAGTAAGCCATATGCATTCTTCAATGATTCTTGTAGTTAAAACAATAAACTTATATATCTGTATTTTGTTGTTTAACTTTAATTATGTTGTGATATGCTTTTTAAAAGTAGTTCCCGGGAGTTACAAGTGTATCATTATCTTGAATGAGCTTTTGTTTAATAAAGGAATAGGGGCACAGTTCTTTTTTTTTTCTTTGAGGAAGATTAGCTCTGAGCTAACTACTGCCAATCCTCCTCTTTTTGCTGAGCAAGACTGGCCCTGAGCTAACATCCATGCCCATCTTCCTCTACTTTATACGTGGGACACCCACCACAGCATGGCTTTTTGCCAAGTGGTGCCATGTCCGCGTCCGGGATCCGAACCTGGATCTGAACCGGCAAACCCGGGGCCACCAAAGCGGAACATGCGAACTTAACCATTGTGCCACCGGGCCAGCCCTGGGGCACATGAGTTCTTTGCAGCTTAGGACCAGAGGCCAGTTAAGACCATATAACAATAAGACGGCAGTGTTTTAATTGGTCATTAAATGTTGATGAGAATTCAGTTATCATTATAAGCCTTATGTTAATAATACTTACTTGGTAATCTCTTAACTAAAATACAGAATAATTCTTTCATGCATAATGATGTATGGATATAAAATGCTTAATGTCAGAGGCATTTGAAATTAGAGTGTCACAATATATTTTTTTCTTGTGACAAAAACATAAATTTCCCCTTTTAATAATTTTTGTATGCAGTACAGTGTTGTTAACTATATGTACATTGTTGTACAACAGATCTCTAGAACTTTTTCATCTTGCATGACTGAAACTCTACCCACTGAACAGCAGCTCCCTGTTTCTTTCCCTCACGCCCCTAGCAACCACATTCTATTCTATTTCTATGAGTTTGATTAGATACCTCATACAAGTAGAATCATGCTGTATTTTTATCATTGGCTTATTTCATTTAGCATAGTGTCCTCAGGGTTCATCCATGTTGTAGCATTGTAGAATATGACAGAATTCCCCCTTTTTTTCCTTTCTTTTTTTTTTGCTGAGGAAGATTCTCCCTGAGCTAACATATGTTGTCAATCTTCCTCTTTTTGCTTGAGGAAGATTGTACTGAGCTAAAATCTGTGCCAGTCTTGCTCTGTTTTTTGTATGTGGGGTACCACCACAGCATGGCTTGATGAGTGGTGTGTGGGCCCGCACCCAGGATCTGGACCTGCAAACCCTGGGCTGCCCAAGTGGAGTGCATGAATTTAACCACTACGCCACTGGACTGGCATCTCACCGTACCTATTTTTAAAGGCTATATCAATTTTTCTCTTGCAGATATATTCGACTTTATGGGAGAAAATTTAGCAAAGAAGATCATGTTCTTTTTATCAAGTTGTTATATGAGCTGGTATCGATTCCAAAACTGGAAATCAGCATGATGCAGGGATTTGCCCGTCTCTTGATTAACTTGTTAAAGTAAGTCAGTTTCCTTTGATTTCTGCTAAGATTTTTTTGGTTTGTTTCTTCAGGGTTTTAGAGAATGAAAACCAAGCGTTCTTTGGTAAGAAGACGAAGTCCCAAATTGTGAGTTTGGAAAAAGATTGCAGAAAACTTTATTATAAGTTTAACCATATGTGTTAATTAACCTTTAATTAAAGCCATCTCCTCCATGAAGCCTTCTCTAGCACGCACTGAACTATGTCTTGTTTCATTTATATATAATTTATATATATAATTATATAATATATATAATATATATTTATATATAATTATATATAATTTATATATAATTCTCTTCCCTTATATAGGTTGTAAGACCCTTCAAAGGGATCATTTATTCTTTTGCTTATCCCAAGGCACCCAGCACAATGCTGGAAACATTAAGAACTCCATAGATAGTGTGGGAAAAAATGAAATTCATGTACAATAATGATGGCACAAATTTACATGTCTCTTTTCACCTGGTGCTCTTTGAGGTTTAAGCAGCAGCAAGAATCTGGTGCATTGTTCTTCCTGATACTGTGTTCTGCTGGTGCTGGGCTGTGGCTGGGAAAAGCAGAACCCGGTGTGATGACAGCAGCATTTAACAGCTGTCCTCCCTCTGTAGTAGGTACCTGTGTACACATACATCCATATGTATTTACTTTTTTTAATTAGGAAAAAGGAACTTCTTTCAAGAGATGATTTGGAGTTACCTTGGAGACCTCTTTATGACATGGTGGAAAGGATATTATATTCCAAGACAGAGCACCTGGGATTAAATTGGTTTCCTAAGTAAGCATTTCCTTTTAAAGTACTTCTTTGGGAGCACTTGGGGGCTTTTAGAAGGTTGATCACAGTTGAGAAATGATAAGCAAGCAAATATACATTTTAATGTGTTCATTTCTGTGTAACTTGACTCCTAAAACAATTTATGGCCCTCTTTAAACTATATCCAAAGCTGCACTTGAGAATTTGCCACCAAGGTATCTCTTAATGGCTAACATCACCATACTGGCCCAAGAAAGCAACGGATTTTTATTTGAAATCTAGTATTTTGTCATTAAAAGTAATACACATTTGGCGTTCTTTGTAATACATCCACGTGTTTTAATTCTCCAAGTAAAGTGAATGCTTCAAGAAGAGGAGCTTTGTGTATTCCAGGGGGTGCCCACATCCCAGAGAGTGCACGGTGCCAGTGAAGGAAGATCCATTTCAGTGACTGACTGTTCTTAGAGCATAAACTATTCAAATGCACGCTCCTTGGTTTATGTTATTTCCTAGTAATGTTTAGACATGCAGAGAGTATAAATCTCTTGCTGATTATGGCTTCTTGTATGTGCATCCTTCCTCTTCCAGCTCTCTAAGTTGGGTATGTTTTGTATTTTGTTCTGAATTTACAGAGTATAATATGATCACCTCTCCTTTTTGGTTGATAGTGATTTCAGCCTTGACTCCGGAGTATCATTTCTGCCCCACAAGGGTTTGTCCAGTTGCGATCTAGCTCTTAATGTTCTCAACCTTAGTACGTTTGGCTTAAAATTGTCTTAAATTATTTGTGATTGAGGTTTATTTTCAGGAAATTTTTCCTTCCATATTTAATAGCTGTTTCCTCTTATTATCTAGAGTTGTTTGTCATGTACATATGTACTCATTTCCTGAAGAGCACCATTTTATATGCCTACGTTATTTTCCTTTTTCTCTTTTATAAATTGTCTTTCAGGCTTTATTTCTGTGGTTTCTCTTTTGATCCCAGACATGTGTATGTTATTTCGTTACTTCTTGTAGCCTCCCCAGTTCAGTTCATTTAATGCATGATTAGTCCTCAGGCTTCATTCATCATTCAGTTAGCATGCTGTCTTTGTTATACCCTTACTGTAGAATTGTTTGAAAATGATTACAGATGGCAGACTTAAAAGATTTTCAAGTCATAGGTAAATAGTGAAATGAAAACCCAAAATTTAACATAAAAACTTTGTTGTAAAGATACCTTTTGAAGAGCCGGCCTGGTGGCACAGCACTTAAGTGCACACGTTCTGCTTCTTGGCAGCCCGGGGTTCACCAGTTTGGATCCCGGGTACAGACATGGCACTGCTTGGCAAAAGCCATGCTGTGGTAGGCATCCCACATATAAAGTAGAAGAAGATGGGCATGGATGTTAGCTCAGGGCCAGTCTTCCTCAGCAAAAAGAGGAGGATTGGCAGTAGTTAGCTCAGCGCTAATCTTCCTCCAAAAAAAAGATACCTTTTGAGGTGATGGGGTGATGGCCCCATGGCCCAAGTGGCCAAGTTTGTGCGCTGTGCTTCACCAGCCCAGGGTTTGCCGTTTTGGATCCTGGGTGCAGACCTGCACACTGCTCATCAAGCCGTACTGTGGTGGCATCCCTCATAGAAGAACTAGAATGACCTACAACTAAGATATACAACTATGTCCTGGGCCTTTGGGGAGAGGGGAAAAAAAGAGGAAGACTGGGGCTGGCCAGTGATAACAGCTGTTTTCCTGGAAATTTTGTCAGTGCTTATCGTTCTTTCCCTGTGTCTTGGTATTATTACCATGTCTTTTCCTGAAGCTTCACATTATCCCTGCTCTTGTGGAAATCTTTGTCCTTAAAAGTTACGCCGTGGCTATTCCTGGTCTTTTGAAGAGCCACTGTGTCTTTGCTGAAATCTTTGCTGTACGACGGTACTTTTAGTTTTTCAGTCCTCGCAGCTGTTCTCTGTCCACTGAATTTCTGAGAGGGAATCATTTAAGACACATTAAAATTTGCTTTTCTACTTAAGGTTCAATTTAGCACACTAGTATGGCAAGTGTTTTGAACTTTTAAAGCCAAGGGATAAAATTAAGACTTTTAACAAATATTTTATTTTAGAAAATCCCTTAAAGAGGCCTTTAATGTGGCATGCTTTTGGAAATGGTGTTTTGTTTTGAGTATTTTCATCTTAGATGTATTCTGACACATTTTGAAACAGTTTTGTCAGCTGACTTCATGTGTTCCTACTATTTTTAGAGTACTATTTTTATAATCAAAAGTGAAGGATTGCTTCATTTGTTAACTGTCTTTCAAGTCTTAAACTCCTGTGCCTTCTTTGTCCTTGTTGAAACCACTACTTAGAGTGCCATGCATTTCAGCCCGATTTTAAAGGCTGGTTCTGTTACTTGGAGCAAGGATTATTAAGCTGCTTCTCTTCCCCTTGTCTTCCTCTCTCTCCCTCCCCCTCTCCTCTCCTCTCTTTCCTCCCTTCCTTCTCCTTTCTTTTTGCCTCAGGAGCAAAAGACCCTCTTCACTCTCACCTGTTTCTATTTTCTACTGGGGAAACAATTTGTAGGGTTTTTTATTCAGTAGAAAAATAGAAATTGGAAAGGACCTAGGTGGTTGTGAGCTTGATACTAGCAACATAAGAATTGCTTATAGTTTACTTCATAAAGGAAGCATTTGAATCTTATGGGCTTGGTTTTAAGTCATAAAACGATGTCCTGTAAACTTAATTGCAGTGGCATATGCAAGTTACCGCTGTAGGCAGCACACTAATGAAGGGTATTGCTGTTAACAAAATGTGGGGATTTGTGCATAGATCAGCCTTTGCAAATTGGCAGACAGTTCATATTTGAATTGCTTTGTGTATAAATTTGTTTTAGTTATCACTGTCAATTTAGTTTTTATGGGTTGTTTGGTTTTAAGGTTTACATATTTGCTTCACGAGTAGTTTGGCCCTAGATAACTCATTTACTTAAAAAAAAATTTTTTAGGGCTGGCCCCGTGACTGAGTAATTAAAGTTCGAGTGCTCTGCTTCGGCAGCCCAGGGTTTTACCGGTTCGGATCCTGGGCGTGAACATGGCACCGCTCATAGGGCCATGCTGAGGCGGCGTCCCCCATAGCACACCCAGAGGCACTCACAACTAGAACATACAACTACAACTGTGTACTGGGCTTTGGGGAGAAGAAGAAGAAGGAGGAAAAAAAAGATTGGCAACAGATGTTAGCTCAGGTGCCAATCTGTAAAAAAAAAAATTTAAGTATTTTTCTTTTATATGTATTGTTCTAAGAGGATCGTACATTGTTAGACTTTTTCATTTTTCCTGTTAATCTCCCTATGAAGAAATTTGTTATTTCCCTTTTCTGGTACTTGTTCTTGATGGTATTTGTTTCTCTGTTGATCTATCAAAGGACCATTTGGGTTGGTGCTCTTATCCTTAAGATACAGTTAATTCCTTTGTTCCCCTCCTTCCCACCTTCAACACATGGAAGTGGCATGTTCTTAACCTCTTTTGGGTGTTTCTTGGCACATGTGGCCACATTTCTAAGCTTAAGTTACTTACTACCAGCAGCTCAGAATGATATCTAGCTACAGAATTTAACATGATAATGAAACGATGGAAGTAATTTCTCTAAGGACCTGTTGCTGTTTAAAATAGTTTACAGTTATTAATAAACAATGATTATTAATGTGATATTTGCAGTGATTTTTTAGCGTGGTATTTGAGGAACATTGTTTGCTTGTTTTTAAATTCTACTTTTACTTTTGTTTTTAAATTAGGGAATAAATGGTTTATTTTTATTATGACTTCGATAGTGTTTCTTCCAAAGTTATGTCTGTGTTACAGTGATCTTTCTTTAGAAACTTCTCTTTCTAAAGCAACTTAAAAAAATGCTTAGTTCAAAATGATCAGGCTCGTCATCACTTAAAGCGATTAGACATGCTCTTTTTATATGATTGGTCAGGATTATTACAACTTAATAATTGCCATAGAGGCATATTTTAAGTAATTGTAATGAAAAACCAGTGTTATTGCAACATCAGTAATGAAGATATTATACTTCATTTATACCTTTCCATGGTAAAATTATCTTGACCCTAATATTGTGTGAAGTGACTGTGAAAAATGGCTACTTGCCAATTTAACCAAGCAATATTAGATTTTGAAAGATTAGATATGAGATGCGTAGTGTTTGGTTAACTGATGATGGATTTGTTTAGATTTAGAGAAAGCAGGTAAAACTGAGTTCTTCTAGATGAAGAGGCACAGTCTTAAGAAAAAAATGCTATATAAACAATTATCATTAAATTATAAGGTTAAAGCAGGGGTATATAGAGTATGCCAGTGTCACAGTTTCCCAGTTCATTTATGAAAAAGCAACTATGATTATTTTGAAATTAAATTTTAGGTCAGGAATTGTCAGGTGAAGCTGAAAGTACTTCTGGCTATGGGCAGTCCACACTGCTCTCACCTTGAATATATCATTTGCTGTACATTTCTCTGGTTTAGAAGTGAATGTTGTCCTGATAGTTAGGTAAGGCCAAGGAGGCAGGAAGCATAACCCTCCAGGTATATATAAGTCCACTATCTTAGTAAAGTAACTGTAGCTTTTGGCTTTTCTCAGCCTTCTCTGCTACATATTTGGCACTCACTTTATTAATATCATCATAAGGAATCATAAAGAATGTCATCATAAGGAAAGTGTGACCCAGAGAGGAAAATTCACACAGTCATTTGTTGAAACTGGGACAAGAACTCAAGAACTGGGACAGGAACTTAACTTTCTGCCCTAATAAATAGGGTGGCGGTTTGGGGGGGAAATTCCTATTTTGATGTGATTTCCTAAATATAAACTAATAGCTACAGTAGGATAAATGTAAAAGCAAAGTGAACACAAAAATTTAGTTCTTAAAGAGATTGAAAATATAGTTTATCTTGGATAAGTATGACATGAAAATGATAGTTAACATTTATTGTGCTTAATCCTGGGCCAGATAACTGCTTTCTTTATGTTATCTCATTTTATTTTTGTCACAGCCTTATGAGAATAGGTATTGTTGCTCTTACATAGATGGAAAAACTGAGGCTATAGTATTGCACTACTAGTAAGTAGCCAAACTGGTCTTTAAATTCAGATCTGTCTGACTGCTAAGCCCAAGCTGTGAACCATTACATGATAAACTACGGCTTTCTTTTCAACTTAACATGCCTTTTCTACGAGGAAATAGGGTCTGAGAAAACTCATCCAAAGCTTAGTCCCTCTGTAGATCCCTTTTGATTTTTTTTTAAAAAAAGTGTTTTGAATTACCACTTTAGTATTATAAATTTCCAGCAATTGGAAAAGTGTGTGGTGATTATTCACTCCCTCTAAAAATTAGTGAAATATAGTCTAGTAGCATCTAGCTTTAACCTTTTATTTTATTTTTAAACAGAAACATTGTTCCCTTCATCTTGAGCGATTACAAGAATCCCAAAAGGTCACTATACAGATATCACAGGTTAGAGAGATTGTACCCTTTTCTGGCTAAAGAGCATAAATCCAATGGCACAGGCCTTATATAGAAGGAGGGGTTGAAATTGACTATTTAGAGGAATTAAATCACTTTCCCACACAGGCTCTTCCTCTACTGAGTGAAGCAGCAGCTATCAAGTATTATAGTTAACCTCCTATTTTCCTGAAGAATGAAAGAAACTGGAGAAAACATGTAGCTGTGCTGCCTTTTATGACCTGCTTTCCAGAATCATTTTGACACTATATGGAAGTTTGTTGGTAGAATAGAGAAGTTACTCAGTGAAGAGAGCAGGTTCTCTGTGTCGTACTCCCACAGAAACAGAAACACAGAAAGTAAATGTGAAGTTACCATGAACAGAAACTTTGAGGACTGGTAGCGTTACAGATCTTCTGCTTGTTTCTTTGGACAGAGAGTGTACCATTTTAGAATTATGTTTTTAAAACTTGCATTTCAGTTGATCTATTATTTAGTTTGGAACTAGATGGCTCTTTAAATCTTGCCTCTTAATTCCATAATTTGTTTCTAAATGGAGTTCTTTATTCCAAACTAAAAGAAGATCCGAAGATCTCTACTCTTTGTTGCCCTAATAGAAAATGTTTATTGAGCATTGTAAATACATAAATAGATAAATATAAACCTGTATAAATATGTATGAACACATAGCCTTGTTATAAGCACTTTGGAAATCCCCAGAAGTATAAATCATAGTTGTGATCTTCAGAGAGTTTTAAACAGAGTTAGAGAGAAGTTTGCCTTTTGGTTATTTTTACCAGGCAAGCTAATATGTTTTATGAACTAAATTCTGTGTTTCTGAATTGCTTAGCTTGTTTGTGAGAGAAGGTGGAACCTTTCTCTGATAATCAGAGAAAATGCTTCATGATGGCCCTCTGGCCATGCGGTCATCTTTTTTATTTTAGAATTACCTCGTGAGTTGTAGCCCGGTTTCCTGTTTAGTTAATTTTTTTCTGAATAGTTTGAAAATTAAAGGGGATTCCTACGACTTCAAGTAGTGAAATTATAGTATTCTGTCTTGGTTACATAATATATTGACTGTTTGAGCTGAGTTTGGTTTGTGTTAGTCCTTGGAATTTCTTTGCAGATTAGTTCTTGAGTTTTCAGAGAAGTTCGATAGACTTCTGAACTTAAGAATTTCAGGAAGCTTAATGAGAAAGTGTCAGGTGGAAGCACTGCCTGAAAGTTACCTCTTTCCCCCATAATTTTTTTTTCTTGAGATTTGGAGACTTGTTTTATTTTTACTTGTACACATCATACTGTAAGTAGTCACACATCTATTTTAAAATTTCAGTTCAAAATTACCTAATGCCCCTTTGTTTTGTTTATTTGCATTTGACCTCTTTTCGACGATGGTCTAGTTAATATTTTAAGTATTCCATTCTGGTCCTGTGTGTTTAAACCAGGGTACATTGGCCTTTTCATTAAAACAGAAATGTTTATTATAAATTCATATACAGATATTTATGTTTTCCTGTATTCACTTGAGCCACCTACAAGTTGGAAAATAAGTAGGAGCTTTTAATGTTAGTCCACTAACTTTTTAACTAGCTGATCAAAAAGATTCCTGTTGCTCTTTTGGATGATTGTTGCTGGTAGTAAAGTGCCTTGGAAGGTTATAGAACTCTCATCAATTGGTTACAGAAAACTAGTTTCTGGCAGTTGCTGATAGAAGCATACCAGATTTAGGTATGTCAGCTGTTTGTGTTTTGGTGTAAAAACACTTTAATAAAAATTAAAAATTAGTATGTGAAGTTTTAAGCCACTGAGCATACTTGATGTGTTGATAAGTATGGTCATTGCTGCCTACCTTGTAAAGATTGAAAATGATTTGTCCTTTTCCCAGTTTTCTTCCCTTTAGTTCATAGCAGAGAAAGAGCAAAATGAGGGCAAAGGAAAGAGTAGATGAAGTAGTTTAGGTAATTCTTGCAATTCTGTCTGTGTGAAAGAAAAGGATTAGTTATTGCGTGTACACATATAATATCTAAATGAGCATGTCTTAGAGATATTTATTAATTGAATTAGATGTATTCTTAAAATACACCAACCTAATTTATCAAATGGCTTTCCCCCCCCCACAGTTCTGTAGAAAATGTCCTCAAAACACTCGTGAAAAGCTGCCGACCGTAAGTAGCTTCTCAATTTATAAAGCCTCTTGTTTCTGTGAGCTTTTCCCCATTTATAGTATGCTTTGAAGAGGAAATTAAAGATATAAATAGTTTCCGATGTTGTGAAGTTATTCATGGGGCGCAACATATCATTTCCAATTCTTGAACTGATCTTTTCAGATTTTGTTTATAAATTTAGAAATTTTTGAGTGATGTGAGTGTCAGTTGTTAGAAAGTAAGAATGCCATAATTTATGTATAATTGTCTTTATTTGAAAGATTTCCTAGAGTATAGTTACTCAGATCAAAAATATTTTCCAAAATGAGCATTGTAGCTATTGCATTAAAATATAAGTAATAATAAAAAGGTGGTCCATACGTTTTTTTCTAGTATGTTCTCTTTCGGTAGAATATTTGACTTTGAATATTGCATATTCTGATGTTTAAAGATGAATATGAGTAGAATTTAGTTTTAATTAATTGAAGTCTAGTTCTGTGGGCTTGCACTATTTTTTTGTTCTTGTTAATCAAGCTGTTCTAAGACAACTTATCCTGCTATGGATGCAGTGATTTCTTTTGAATGGAAATTCCTATATTTATCATAAGCTTATATGAGTTACAGTTATTTTATAAATCAAATATTTGTTGTTGACCTACTATGCCACCCAGTCTTGGGCAAATACATTTTCAGGATATAAAATGTTTCCCTTTTAAGAGACTTAAGATCTAACCTGAGTCATAAGCCACCAATGAGCCATGTCACTTTTTGCTAGGCAGTTATCCTCTTGGCCTCTATTTCCTCACTGGTAATTTGATCATCACAGAAGTGTTTGCTGGTTTTTAGGTTCTTAAGTAATTCATAGAACATCCAAGCTTTTATTTTGGATTACTAGGCTAACAGTTGACTCTGAAAAATTAGGAAAGGGAATTGATATATAAGATCTTTGAAGGTGAAATATATTCTACTTTTTTTTCCCTCCAATTCTAACCTGTTGCACAGTGACCTGGCGTATAAATGCTTGATGAAATCAACAGAAGTATTACTAGAAATGTAATTTTGTTTTTCTCGTAAAGGAATGAAGTGATTCTAGTTAACAGGTATATAAAGATCTAATAGGATTGATAATATGATACGTAGGCCAGACCTACAAGTGTATTTGAAAGGGTTTCCTGACTTTTTGGGCCATACTCAAATCAGAATTTCTAATGCTCTTTCTTATTTTAAACCCATTACTGAATATTTGGTAATTATACCTGGGTCCACTTTATCTATTTACCTTTTTGTGTGTATACGCACACTTCAGATTTTAATTTTGTAAATCTTCTCTACCCAGGGACGCTTTTGCCCATTTCGTAGAGTTGTAGAATGGTCGAGCCTGTAGCACCAGATCATGTGGTCCGGTCCTCTCTTACAGGAGCACTGTGGCCCACTGAGGGCAGATGGTTTGTTCACAGGCACCTAGAGATTCCTGGGCTGATGTTCTCTTCTCACCTCACTGATTATCCACTGCTTATACAGCCTGGATTCTCTACGACAAGATTCTTTTCTGGTGCTGTTACATAGCACATAGGAACTAAAAATACAGCAACCATGTTTTAAGTTTATAGGTGATTTGAGTGACTTTGTATTTTTCTTAGTTTTATCAACTTTATAGCATTTCTCTAAGTCCCATAGACAAGAAGAAAATTTACTTTATCCTTAGTGTGACAGGTATTTATTTTAGAGTTATAAAAATATGTGTTCCTTATAGGCTACTTTGACATTTGTAGTGTGTGATGTATCTTATGAAATCCATTCCCCCCTCCCCTTTTTTTGTCAGTTATTTATTGATATTGTAGAGCTTTTAGACAATGATTCAGAAACATGAAAACTTTCTTCTTTATTAGATATTTTCCAGCAGATGCCACAGCTGAGATGCTAGAAGAATGGCGGCCTTTAATGTGCCCTTTTGATGTAACAATGCAAAAGGCCATCACTTATTTTGAAATATTTCTTCCTACCTCCCTTCCTCCAGAACTTCACCATAAAGGTTTTAAGTAAGTATATACATATCTTGACAAATTCTAGAATACAGCAGGAAATACAGATATATAAGCAAACTATTAAAGCAATAATAAGTAAAAAAAGCCTTTTACCAGCTCAACCATTATGTTTATTATACTTGAAGTGTGTGAAGGCTAAAACAGTTAAACATGATTGAAAATAAAGGAGTAATGCTTATATATCAAACCAAGTAAGATGAGGGCTTTAAGAAATCGAGAGAGAAAAAATGATAAATGCAGAAGGAGTGGAAAATACCAATAAATAGGTAGTAATAGAAATGTTAACTTGTATAGAATTTAGGAAAAGGAGAAGTATTTTCCTAAAACTTGGGTTTAACCGTCATCACATATAGTTTTTCTTGGATCTTTTTTTTCTTTAAGATTGGCACCTGAGCTAATATCTGTTGCCAGTCTTCTTTTTTTATTTCTCTTCTTTTTCCCCAAACTGCCCCCCGTACGTAGTTGTATATTCCAATTGTACTCTGTGGGACGCCACCTCAGCATGGCTTGATGAGTGGTGCCATGTCCGTGCCTAGGATCTGAACTGGTGAAACCCTGGGTCACTGAAGCGGAGCGCTTGAACTTAACCACTCGGCCATGGGGCCGCCCCCCGCTTGGGTTTTTTTTATAATCTTTTTTTCTTTTACTTTTTCTAATTTTTGCACCACTTTTAAGAACTATTTTTTTCTAGATGACTGTAGGTATATAATAAACCCTAGAATGAAAAACATTTGGACTGTACTTTTATGAAAAAAGAAAACAGTATAAAAAAAGACTGGAAGGATAATAGTAATTATCACTGTCGTGGGTTGATGCTTAGTTTTTCCCCCATGTTTTCTACAGTGAGATGTCAAATCTTTTATTTCTGTCAAATCAGAAATTTTGTATATAGCCATATATTTATGAAATGTTAGTTTTAATTTAAAAATTCTAAAAACTTATAATTTCTTTGAGATTTGTAAAGATTGGTTAATAATATTCAAACATTTTCTTGCCTCTGTATTCTCTTCTATTTCTTTAATTTGAGATAGTTTTCCCCACTATAATTTAATTGCATCTAACACTTTGTGGCTCATTTCTTTTGTGGAACATTTACTATAGTGCTAGTTAATGGCGTAATTACTAATTGGGCTTACTAAAGAAAAGAAAGTAAGGAAGAGTTGGAAGAACAGGTAGTAACAGGAAAATATTAAAGGAGAAAGGCAAGGAGAGGAAGGAAAAACTTGAGCAGTTGTTAGATAGGAGTGGACGATAATTGTTTGACAGTGAAGTAGAAATTTGATGACATTACTCTTTTTTAGCATAAATAGGAAGGGGAATATTCAGACAAAAATAGTCCTTTGTTCCATTAACTTTTTAACTTTCAGTATTATTTTTTCTAGGTTGTGTAGTTATCATTAAGAATAATAGATTAAAAAAATACAAAGGATACCTGGCTTTGAACCACTTTCTATAAGTCACTTGCTATTTATAACAAATTTTTCTCCTTCAGACTTTGGTTTGATGAATTAATTGGCCTTTGGGTTTCAGTGCAAAATCTCCCACAGTGGGAGGGGGTGAGTATCTCCCTTTTTTGCTATACTTTTTAGTTTGGAAATAAATATATCAGATCATTTGATCAGTAGCTTCAGTTCCCTGGAATTGGCTATTAGCCATGTTATAATCAGTTTTTAAAATGTTTGTCTGCTGTATTCTAACAGAGTAGGCATTTCATTATTTTGGTTTTGTTAACATCTGGAAGTGCACACATGCGGTGGAGGACCTCGTTTGTCTCCTTGTATACCCTCACTAGCATGGCACTGGCTGGACACATAGTGGATACTTCCTATATGCTTATTGGATTGAAATTTCTTTTTCTGTTTGCATTGTGAATAATGCTTTGTCGTTTTCCTTTTTACAAGCATTTCAACTGCAGTTGATTTTAAATGGGTGTCAAGAATCAGAACTTACATTGGAAGATTTTTAAAAACTGAGTCATAAACCATATATTAAGTTGTACTAATAATGATTGCTGAATAGAACAAATGGATGAGAAAGAGGTGTGACTGTGACACTTAAAAACAACTGTATGTACTTAATTGTCTTTCTTTTGTTTGCTTTCAGCAACTAGTAAATCTCTTTGCTCGATTGGCTACAGATAATATAGGGTACATAGATTGGGATCCATATGTACCAAAGGTAATTAAGAACATTTGAACATAAAACAGCACTGACATCAACTTTATTCTTTAAGGAGACATGCTTTGTATCCTAATTCCTAATAGCACATAAAATATTTTTTGATTATTAGTAAAAAACATATAACTTACAGAGACAGATCATTTATTTTCAAAAAGTAATTTGATCATATCAAAGTTATCATAAATGTGTGGTTTTTGTCTTACCTATTCAGGGCATGAGGTATAAGTTTCAGAGTGAGTAATTTAGAAAGTAGTAAGTATATTATTCAGGGTGTCATACATTCATACCTTCCAACAAATTTTGTATATTGTATTTGAATGCTATTCTAGAGTTTTCCCCACTTTTTAGATCATATGATATATTTTCCTAGAGTGCCTCTAGGTGTGGTATTCCTTTCTTTTCTTTTTTGGTGAGGAAGATTGGCCCTGAGCTAACATCCATGCCAGCCTTCCTCCATTTTGTATGTGGAACGCTGCCATAGCATGGCTTGATGAATGGTGTGTAGGTCTGTGCCTGTGATCTGAACCTGCCAATGCTGCGCCACCAAAGCAGAGTGTGCAAACTTAGCCACTACACCACTGGTCAGCCCCTAGGTGCAGTGTTCTTAACATTGCATCTTCGATATTGTTTCACCTGCAGTAGAGTCATCCGGGAGCTTCAAGAGGACTGGCATGGGGCATGCAGGAGATTCTGATGCATACACTCGCAGGAGAGCAAGGCTAGGGAGTGGCAGAAGGCAAATGCTCTGTTTGCTTTTGCTTGTGCTGTCTTCCTCTATTGCTGGCCAATAGAAACTAAGGAGAAGTAGTAGATTTTTTCCACCTTCAGGCCCCTTACCTTTTAGTAATGACAAGATTTTTCTTCTTCTCCGCAAAGCCCCCCAGTACATAGTTGTAGATTCTAGTTGTGAGTGCCTCTGGTTGTGCTATGTGGGACACCACCTCAGCATGGCCTGATGAGTGGTGCCATGTCTGCACCTAGAATCCGAACTGGCGAAACCCCGGGCCGCCGAAGTGGAGTGCGCAACCTTAACCACTCGGCCACGGGCCGGCCTCAATGACAAGATTTAAAATATAAACTTAAAAGTTAATTGCATTAAAATGCAATTGTTAAATGACAGATTCAAATGCAAATTCTTTTCTTTTCTTTTTTTTCTTTTTTTCTTAAAGAAGATTAGCCCTGAGTTAACATCTGTGCCAATCTTCCTCCACTGTGCCATCTGTGCCTGCCTTATATGTGGGTCACTGCCACTGCATGGCTGTAGGTCCACACCCTGGATCCAAAACTGTGAACCTGGGCCAGTGAAGTGGAGCGTGCTGAACTTTAACCACTATGCCACAGGGCCAGCCCCAAAATGCAAATTCTTAGGGGGAAAAAAATCAAGTTGTTGTTAAAATTTTGAGAGGGAAAGTGATCCTCTAGAAGAGACTTGCATTTTGTGCATCCTTGGCATGGAATGAAAGCATAGGAAAAATAATTTTATGTGCATTTAGAGAGACAGGAGTCAAAGTACTTCATGTTTAACTGCAGCTACCTATGTTTTGCCCTTTTTATGTTTCGCTGTATCTCATTTGTCTGTTTTTGGGTACACAGATACAGCTGCTTCATATCCATATGCCTGTGACCTCAGTGTGTCCTTAAAAAAAAGTATGTAGAGGGGCTGGCCTGGTTGTGCAGCGGTTAAGTGCGCATGTTCTGCTTCGGCGGCCCGGGGTTCACAGGTTCGGATCCCAGGTGCGGACGTGGCACCGCTTGGCAAGCCGTGCTGTATCAGGCGTCCCACATTTAAAGTAGAGGAAGATGGGCACGGATGTTAGGTCAGGGCCAGTCTTCCTCAGCAAAGAAAGAGGAGCATTGGCAGCAGATGTTAGCTCAGGGCTAATCTTCCTTAAAAAAAAAACAACCAAGTATATAGATATTTTTATATAACTTTTAAAGAATGAAAGCAGATTACTAAACAGTATGTGATTTTGCTTAAAAACTGATGAGAGTACATCCAATAATACTAATATAAAGCACTAAAGTTATTTAAGGAAAGAATTATTTGATACCTGTAAATATTTGTTTTTAATTCTTTTTTTCCTTTTAAAGATATTTACGAGAATTCTGAGAAGCTTGAACCTCCCAGTGGGAAGTAGTCAAGTATTAGTCCCAAGATTTTTAACAAATGCTTATGATATAGGACATGCTGTAATATGGATCACCGCTATGATGGTTTGTAATATAGTATATTTGCTTTATATAGTTCATCTAAATTTTGTGTTAACCATACAGAAATCCTGTACAATCACATAAGTCTATATTAGTGACTTAGTTGGTCACTTGATTCTTGGATATTTTCTGATGTAGTAAGCTTATGTTTATCAGACCCAGAATATAGTCATATGTACCATTTATAAATCTCCTTAACCAATGGACCATACAAATAGAGTCAGAAGTTTAGAGTTTTGAGAGATTCAGAATGTCTGTAACAGTTTTACAGACCAGGAACCAGGCTCGTAGATAAAAGGACTTTCCCAAGGTCAAATTGATAATGATAAAGGTAAGGTGAGAGTTCAGGGTTCTGCATATGCTCAGTATTAATGCATTGTGTCAGTGTCCACATAAAACATTACACTGAGCACAAAGCTTATTCACAAAGCAGTCTTAGTGAAGGAGAAGTATGAAGGATTATTTTATTGACACCATTGAAGGAAAGTAAAAATATATCCACATGCTTGGATTTCAATGTGATCTTTCAAATAAGAATATTAGAGCAGTTTTATACTGTAATTTTCTGGATTGTCATTCATATTGCTTCTACAGCTGTCTCCTTCTGTGTTTGATATTTGATATTACTCTGTGTCTGATATTTTCTCCCAGTTATGTGGTTTGGTTGGTTTTTTTGTGTTGGTTGTTTCTGTGGAAAAGGCAGAACGGTTGTGAGAAGTTTAGCTCTTAAATTTCATTGTAAGATTAAAAGGAAAAAAGGAATTCAAGCTCCTCCTGTTTTTGTTATTTCATTATTAAACAGAGGGGGAAACCCCGTTTTCTTGCTTCTATTCAATAGGAGCAAAAAAATTTGGATGTTTACTGTCTTACATAAGCCATGAGTTGGAACTTGTTTAGGAGCCGCAGAATTAGATAGTGATTAGTATCAGCCTTATCTTAATTAATAGTGCAACAGTGTTTTCATTGGCAGCTTCATTTTGTGTTAAATATGAATATTTAATATAATAAATCAACAATGCTAATTAGAATTTTAGAATTTTGAAAGTTTTGTTGATATTTTGCTATGGAATTATTATGGTCTCTTAGTGGTCTCTATTCTATGGTCTTAAAACCATAACTTTTATGGTCTCTATTCTGTATTGGGAAACATGCCCATAGATTTCTTTTCAGCTGGAAGACATGTTTCTAATGTAACGTGACATTCTACCTTAGGTCTGTGCCGTTTCTTGAAAGCAGATCATTTTGAGACAGGCAGGAGGTTTCAAGTTGTAGTCCTTTATCCCCAGGGCTGTTCAACTCGACAAGTTGAATGCTAGCTTTTCCTCATTTTTTCCCCAAGTTATGTTGTTGTTTGGTTGGTGCTTTGTGTGTTTTAGTGATAGATGAGTAAAAATGTTTTTCTTCTGAGTCAATATGTGGTCAAATATAACATGTTTAATCATTTAAAACATTTAGAAGTAATAAAATATTTGAATGCATTTATGTAAATCTCACTTCTTCATTTCTTGCAATGAGAAGTTCACTTCTCGAATCACTTAAGGGATGCTTTTTATGTCTGATGTTACCACTCTTGGTTGTTTTAAGATGATAATCTTAGTGACAAAAGTTATTCGACTGCAGAAGAGTAAAAAATAGTGTTATCCTAAATTGAAAGGTATCTTTTCAGTTTTCTAATTTGTTTTCAGTAAGTTGCCCTTATATTTAGTAGAATGTTTTAAATTGATTTGTATGAAGTTCATTGGGAAATTGTTTATGACTCTTATTTAGATGTAGAATTAAGTTTTGCCAGCAGGATGACTATGAACCACATTAAAGATTTTTATGTAGGTCTGGGCCTGTTAACGCCTTCAATTTTACAGTATTATGTGGGTACTGATATTTTTACTCTTTTATTTTAACAGGGTGGACCAAGTAAGCTAGTACAAAAACACTTGGCTGGTTTGTTTAATAGCATCACATCTTTTTATCATCCTTCAAATAATGGGCGCTGGCTGGTGAGTATGTCTGTTTTTCACTCTAGGATTTGGAGTTTTTCAATGTATGGTCACTTGTAACTATTGCCTGTTGTGTAACCCGTAATTGATTTTCTGTCCTTCATATAAGCTTTAGCTGTATGTAAGTGATTTAAGTTGCTGTTCATAGAACATACAGAAATAAATTAAGATTATACTGGTGTGGTAACTGGTGACAGATGCCACCTTTTGGCAACAAAATGTTAGCAAAAATGCCACAGAAGCATGGAATCTGACTTTCAGTTTTATTGTCAGACTTTTTGGTTTAAAGTGCCTGGTTAAAATGGCTTTTCATGTAATAGAAGAGTCTTGTGGTGCTAGAAATTAAAATCGAACTTTGAAACACATTTTTATTAGTTATTATCAATAGTTAATTAGTAAGTATTTTATTCTGTCTAGTTATGCTGTGCAAGTCTTTGTAATAAAATTATAAGAGCTGTTATTTTAAAAATCTTTACCTGGGTGGGTAGAGAGGAACCCTGAATATCTATAGAAAATAGAACCTACCTAGGACTTTTTGCTTCTGTGTCCCCAGAACAAGTTAATGAAACTACTTCAGCGGTTGCCAAACAGTGTTGTTAGAAGATTGCATCGCGAAAGATACAAGAAGCCTTCTTGGTTAACTCCGGTGCCTGATAGCCATAAGCTTACTGATCAGGATGTTACAGACTTTGTACAATGCATTATTCAGCCTGTCCTCTTGGCTATGTTTAGCAAAACCGGTAGTTTAGAAGCAGCCCAGGCTCTGCAGAATCTTGCTCTCATGAGACCCGAGTTAGTAATTCCCCCTGTACTTGAAAGGTAAGTGTAGCTTTACTTGTTTTGTTGAAGCCTCAGCCATGGCTAGGTTATTCTGGTTGTCTGTTGCCTCTACCCCTCTGTTCTGCTTGGTTCTCTTTTCTTTTCTGTGGCTTCTGTTTTGCTACCTTGGTGCTTATTCCTGTTTCTAGAGGAGAAGGAAGACATTTTAACCTAATGATTGGTAACTTGATGAAGGTTTATTGGAGAGAAAAGAAAATTGAAATGAAGTGGATCAGTATTTTGGATTATTTGCACATTTTGGGTCCGCAAGGTTTTCGCTCATAAATTGAGCTCTGGCTGTTTTTTCGTCAAAATGGGAGTGTCACTAAATATTGAGAATATGGCAGTGAAAGTGATTTTGGATTTCTCTTATTCCTTAGAATCAGTGATACAGAAGAAAATTTGGCTATATTTATTATTTTCATATATTGTATAACGTTGTGTGTATTGTTTTCACAGTGTAGATTTTATTGCATTCATTTTGTTTTGTATGTTGGAACAGTAACAAAAATAGTTCTCCATTTGCTAAGTGACTGTCACAATATAGGCTTGCTGTGCTTCCCAAGGGAGAGCTACTCTCAATTGTTTTGAGTGTTCCTGAGCAGATTAATTAAACTTTCTGTTATTCCTCTGTTGCCTGAATTTGAGCCTTATATTTTCTCTCTAAATGTCTTCATCAAAAGTAGAAGAAGAGCATCAGTTTTTAGAGCCCAGAAGAATCTAATAGTTTGAGTTCCATACAACTCAGATTTGTCCAAGGTGCTTAGTGACAGAGTGCAGACAGCAGCCTATTTTCTGACTCACTGTTGATCACATTTACTTGGAGAAGGGTACCCTGTTTAAGATCTTGACCAAAACAAGACCCCATTATCTTTATATGTGAGTTGCTTATGTTCTCTTGCCCTGTCTTTTTTGCCATAAATATTCAAGTTAAGTTGTACCTCACTTTCCCAACTTCTATTCTTGTGTCCAACCTTGGGGGACTGAAACTCTTCCAACACATATAACTTAATTAGGAAATGGAATGAGGAAGTTAGGCACTTTGCTCTCTGTCTTCAACCCCCAGTGTTCTTTGCTACTTGACCTCCATGTGGTAGCAGAAGCTAACAGTCAGTGGCAGGTCCCTTGATGCTCCTTGGAAAGAGAGACATTTGCCTCCATGGGGTTTCAGCTGCTTCCATAGTAAAATTTTGTTTTGGGGTGTTTTGGTGTTTCTTTAACTTCCTCATTGTTTTGCCTTATTTTAGTGTTTTCCAGCTTGTTAATTATGAATAGTGAGATAAGTTTAGTAGAAGGAACAAAGCTTATAAATACAAATACAGTTGTCCATCATGGTTTTCTTTGGTTTTCAATTTTTGGGCAAATTCAGTATCAGTATATTGAGTGAACTATACTTGACCAAGATAAAGATTTAATTGACAAAATTGACGATACAATGGCATTTTTTGAGACTCCTTCAATTGTAATTTTGTCCTATTTAGAAATGACATGGTTACCTTTTTTTGAAGATTTTTTTATTTTATAAAAGCAAAGGTCTTTATAAAAATCAAGTTGTAGAAAAAATTTTTAGGTACTTAGTTTTGTCTCCTAAAGATAGCCTTTGTTGAAGAGCTTGGTATATTTTGAAATAAGCATAGGTTTGGTTATTTTTTTAATCCAATTATAAATCCTCCCTTTTTTCCTACTTATTTCCCTTATTATTTACATTTTCTGCATAGGAGGAATTTCGCTACTTTTTGGGGATTTTTTTTCCCTATAGGATAAATTCTCAAAAGTGAAATTGCTGGGTCAAAGAATGCATGTTCTTGGCTCTTAAATACTTAGTGATTAAAGATTACATTTGTCTTATTCCCCCCCAATTTAGTCACTGTAGTGTCAGGAATATTCTCATATATTTCTGATAGCAGATTTTCAATTTTAAGAGTGTAAAATAGGAAAAATTTCAACATTTTAATAAGATTGTTTTTCCTATGAGAGGGAGGAGTACAGTAGCTGTAACTTGTTATTTCTGAATTCTAGTAATCGCTGGCCATTAGATTGGATGCAGTCCTGTTGGAATGTGGAATGTGGATTAAAATGGCTGAAATAATAGAAAATCTACCAGTTTATGTTCGTTTTTTCATTGTGAAATTTGCGTGGAGTAAGGTGGCGAGGTAGCAGGGCATTGGGAAAACGTGCAATATAGTCTCTGTATCTTTCCTTTATTTGTGTGATTCTGTTACCTCTGAGAGCAAATATTCGCTCAAAATGTTCTGCTAGCTACAAACCTTTAAGCCAAAATGCAATTTATGAATTAAGTATATTTAATGTATTATGTATGTTTTATCTGTGATGAAAAGTTTTTTTAAATTCTGTTTTCAAACCATAGAACATATCCTGCACTAGAGACTTTAACAGAACCTCACCAGCTCACAGCTACTTTAAGTTGTGTAATTGGAGTTGCCCGCAGCTTGGTATCGGGGGGTAAATGGTTTCCTGAAGGTCCAACACACATGCTACCTCTGTTGATGAGAGCATTGCCTGGGGTGGATCCAAATGACTTTAGTAAATGCATGGTGAGCATATGTATGATTCTGTTCTGTATCTAAGTTTATAATTATGTAAATGGACATCCTGTTAATTTTTCTTCAAATACTCTTTAGAACATAGTTCAATGTAAAATTTGTTAATTATAACAGAATTATATCTGTAGATGCCCATGTTTAGCTCTCTGAACAGTTAGTTGATCTATGTAACGTCTTCCTTCGTAAGTAATTTGCTATAACCTGTGTGCATTTAATGATCATATGTCGTAAAGGTCATTATATATTTACTATTTTCCTTAAGCAGAGCTATTAAAAACAATAGCGTATGAGTGTTTGCACTTCCCTTCATCTACACTGGTGATGGGGCATGATAAAGGTTACTGGGTATAAAAGTGCCAGATCCTACTTGCACACACATCTCCTGACTTAGAGCATTGTTCGTCTGCCCTCTTCCCCGGCCTCTAGCTTCTGCATTTGCATTCACTATTTACCCTTAGTTAATGCCACATTTTTAGCTCGGAGGCAAAGTAACTTCTCAGTGACAAAAGGTTGGAGAACTTTGTGTTTAAACCTAGTAAATAACTGTATGAAAATAAATTTAGTATCACTTCATTACTAAAGTAAAGCTAGTTAGTTGTGAAGAAGCTTAAAATGTTGAATTCTAAGTGAAAAATTTCCAGAAAGATTGTTGTGAGATTTCTATCAAGATAATTTATTTGGGTACTTTATTGCAGCTTATGGTGTACTTATATTTTTAAACTGGAATTAATTTAATTAATGTTAAATCTTTTACATCTTCCCACAGATCACATTCCAGTTTATAGCAACATTTTCCACTCTGGTGCCTTTAGTAGACTGTTCATCTGTACTACAAGAAAGAAACGACCTCACAGAGGTAAGGATGCTGTTTGGTTGTAAAAAGTTTGTTTAGCTGAGTTCTAATTCTTACTGTATATGCATAGTAATACTTGACAGTTTAAAAGCAAGTTTGAATATGTGCCAACAAACTAAAATTAGTGTTTTGTGACTAGGATGGTGTAAATGGAGGGCCAGGTCGTCGTTGGTAAGATAGTCTGCAGGGCACTCACCAAAGGGGGCTGAGTCAGTAATAGGCCATTTTTGTAAACAACTGAATCTAGGGCTGTATTTCCAGATTTTTGTCGCTTTTCAACGTTTTGTTAAGCAAAGGTGGTGATGTTTTATTTTTCCATCTTCTTGTGATAGGAATCTGTTGAGGGGATCAGTGCCTAATGAAGAGAAATTTTCTTTATTACTGTCTTGTTCTTTTAGAACTATTTTCTTTATTGCAAGCCTTTTAGTACTTGACTTGTGTCGTTTGTATGTTTAAGTAGTAAGAGATCATCCTTTCCATACACACCAGCAATTTAAAAACTAATTGATAATAAAAATGGCTACTTGCCTTCTGTTTTTGGCCCGTATAAAATATGTTTATTACTTCTTATTTTTGTTCCCAGAAAGTATTTGATCACGTTGTTCTAAATTGATATGCGATTATGGTGCTGTTTCTCACAGTGCACAATATAATAATGTAGTGTTAGATCTATTTTGTAGGCTATCATTGAGTTCTGTTAGTTCACAGAAAAAAAGTCGAAGGCTGTTTTAAATTTTTCTTCACATTGGCATGTTGTAGGTGGAACGAGAACTTTGTTCAGCTACAGCTGAATTTGAGGATTTCGTCTTACAGTTTATGGACAGGTGAGCATGTACCCCGGAGCCACCCTTTATCTGAAATTCAAAAAGATTACTCCTGTCCCACCAACTTTAGTCTCTCTGTGTGTAGCAGCCTGTATATAAGTATTTCTCAAGTTACAAAATGACAGTAGATTTGTGAGCCATGTACATATTCAGTAGCTATCACTCGAATAGTTATGACAGTAGACTTTTATGTAATCATCTTCAAAAATGTTAATCTAGTTCTTAGTTGCTAAAATTATACTTTGGATTATTTAGATGCTTTGGACTTATAGAAAGTAGCACATTGGAGCAAACAAGAGAAGAGACAGAAACTGAGAAAATGACTCACCTGGAGAGTTTGGTCGAATTAGGTCTGTCTTCTACATTCAGTACAATCCTCACTCAATGTTCCAAAGAAATATTTATGGTAAGAATGCATTGCTGCAAAAATAAATTCCAATCTTATAGTTGTGTTTGATTCTTTAAAATTGAAGTTCGGGTTACTTTGTGTGTATATCATGCCAAGTGATCCTCATTATTTGAAAACTCCATATTTTTGAATTCACCTACTTGCTAAAATTTATTTGTAACCCCAAAATCAATACATGCCGCTCTTTTGTGCAGACGTGTAAAAGTGGCTAAAGACTGGAGTTCTGCATGTTCCCAGCTTAGGTCGAACATGGTGACGCTTTGCCTTTTTGTTTCAGCTCTCATGCTGGAAACGTGTCCTTTTTGCATCTATTTAGTGCCAGGTTTTTCACGTCGTCGTGCATTTTGTTAGTGATTTTGCTGTTTAAAATGGCCCCAAGAGTAGTGCTGAAGCACTATCTAGTGTTGTAAGCGTAAGAGAGTTGTGATGTGCCTAACCAGGAAAATAACACATTTTAGGTAAGCTTCGTGCAGGCCTGCGTTGCAGTGCTATTAGCTATGAGTTCACTGCTACTGAATCAACAATATATGTTATATAAGGCGTCTTTGAACAGAAACACATAAAACAAGATTATATATTCATCAGTTGATGAAAATGTAACCAGAGGCTTGGAAGAACTTAATCCTGTACTTCCCCTAGGAACAGTGTATTGTTCAGTATTTGCAAATTCAGTGCTCACAGCAACTTTATACATTACTACAAATAACAAGAATCTACTGTACTTTTTAAATTTACAACTAAATATTATTTGGGAGAAAAGTTTTGGAAATTGTTTATGCCATCACATGATAGAAATTAAATTCTAAGTATAACAATCTGGCAAACTATAGTGGATTAGAAATAGTTTGTCCTCATAAGGCATTCTGTAAATGTTCCATATTGGTTGATACCGGCAATGTGCAGTATGGTATTTAAGACCACACTTTATTTCCATTTCTGTTTGTTTTCATTATTCTGAGATTATCACTGTTAATATGTTTATCCTAGTTAAAAGTTAAACTGCCTTATAGCTGCATGAAATGTTTACTAAGATTATGTTAGTATAAAGAAATTAGGGGCCGGCCCAGTGGCACAACGGTTAAGTACCTACGTTCTGCTTTGGTGGCCCGGGGTTCGCTGGTTCAGATCCTGAGTGCAGACATGGCACCACTTGGCAAGCCATGCTGTGGCAGGCATCCCATGTATAAAGTAGAGGAAGGTGGGCACGGATGTTAGCTCAGGGCCAGTCTTCCTCAGCAAAAAGAGGAGGATTGGCAGCGGATCTTGGCTCAGGGCTGCTCTTCCTAAAAAAAAAAAAAAAGGAATTAGTGTAGGGGCTGGCTTGGTGGCGCAGCAGTTAAGTGCGCACATTCTGCTTCAGCAGCCCAGGGTTTGCCAGTTCGGATCCCGGGTCTGGACCTTTGCACAGCACTCACTGCTTGTTAAGCCATGCTGTGATAGGTGTCCCTCATAAAACAGAGGAAGATGGGTATGGATGTTAGCTCAGGGCCAGTCTTCCTCAGCAAAAAGAGGAAGATTGGTGGCAAATGTTAGCTCAGGGATTATCTTCCTCAAAAAAAAAAGAGGAAGAAATTAGTATAAATAATCTCTTGTTTAACCAAATTCTTTTGAAAGGAGTTTATAATTTTCGGCATTGTTAACCGATGTCTAGAACTCATTCTTTTATTCAGCAATTAACTTAAATTTCTGTGACCCGATTGTAAAATCATAGACTGCTGTTAAATCTTTTAGAGTGGAGATAGAGGTTTACAGTTTGTAGTTGTCAGAATGACAAACTGTAAAAGGTATTCCAAAAAATTCCCTTTGTTATATTGAATTTGCCAACCAGATAATTAAATTGCTTTTGCTTCCAGCAGCTATAATTTTGTGTAGTATTTCTGTAGCAATAAAATTTCGTGCCTCAAATGTTTTGTTCATATTAGGGCCTTGTGTAAAGATTATTCGTAGACATGAATGCAACATGATTAAGCAAAGCCTTACAAATTCAGATGGTTAAAAAATTCCTAGTTGGTTATTTTTAATATAGCCTGAATATTATTTTCTTTTATATTTCATAAGATGTTTAATTTTCTTAAAAAGGTTGATCAGACATTGTCATTTCTTACATATCTTAACAGGTGGCCCTTCAGAAGGTTTTTAATTTTTCTATTTCACATATATTTGAAACAAGAGTCGCAGGGCGCATGGTGGCGGACATGTGCCGTGCTGCTGTCAAGGTGAGTTTGTTTTTTTTGGACTGACGAATTAAGGAATCAGTAACTGACAAGTTTCTGTGGTTAACTATTTTAGACATGCTTGTTCTACTTAAAATATATACTTCTTCCAGTAGCTGCTTACAGCCCTTAGTTGCCACTGAAAATATTGCTGATGCATATTTTGTGACTGTTAAATAGTTGTGTCTTTCAAAAAAAGTTATTTATACAAATATGTTTTTAGTGCTGCCCAGAGGAATCTTTGAAGCTATTTGTTCCCCACTGCTGCAGTGTTATAACTCAGCTTACAATGAGTAAGTCATAAAGTTATTATTCTGTCTTTACATTTGTAGATAAAATCTTTTCTTGGTTTCTAGAATTCTGTTGGTGAAAGCAGATTCTTTAAGCTGTGCAGTATTTTAATTTTGCAGTGTTGGGGAAAATTGCTCAAAACAATGTATCATTGGGTTGACAGGTAGCTTAGAAATTTTCCTTTATCAAATTAACATGTTCATACATACAAGGACCATCCAGAGGTTGCTATCAAAAATATCATTATTTGGGTCGACCCGGTAGTGTAGTGGTTGAGTTCGCATGCTCTGCTTTGGCAGCCCGGGGTTCATAGGTTTGGATCCCAGGTGCAGACCTGCACATTGCTTATCAAGTCATGTCGTAGTGACCTCCCACATACAAAATAGAGGAAGATTGGCAAAGGTGTTAGCTCAGGGCCAATCTTTCTCACCAAAAAACATAAAAAATATAAAGAAATCAGTTATTTTGTGAGACGTGGAGGGGCAAAAGTCCTGGTTGATGTGTTTATTTTCTTGAAAATTGTTTCCACTTCCTCTGGAGCAAGTTTAGCTTTATGAAGAAGAAATGAAAGTCCTCCCTAAAAAGAGACTTTTTTCAGCTATTAGAAATGTTAATATTAAAAATGATGCATTTAGTTGGATACGTATTTTTCCCCCTGACACTGTTTTGCCATTTCTAGATGATGACGTATTAAATGAAGAAGAGCTAGACAAGGAGTTGCTATGGAATCTTCAGCTTTTGTCTGAGGTATTGTCAGTCTTTGGAATAAGAAAATATTACTATGAAAGTGTTGACTTATTTTAGGATTTATCCTTTTTCTGAAAAATTGACTTTAAAACAGATAAAGAGTCCTGTGTTTTGGAAATTTCTTGATGTGGCTGCAAAAAGTCAGATCTCTCATTCTCTTGTTAGCAAAGGAGTGTGGGTAATTGTTGATTACTTCATGTTCAACACTATTCTTTTTACTGATCAATGCTAATATGGATAACTCATTACTTGAAAAATTTTATCAGACTGGGCAATTTTTTTTTCCCTACATTCCAAAATTGGCCACCAGTGAAACTTCAGTTTCCTTTATGGGTTAGTTCAGGAACCAAAGAACAGATACATCCAATTAAGTAAGTTTTGTCTCTTTAAGGAGATAGATGCTTTTGAAAAGAATGTTACTGTGGCACATGAGGGCCTAAACTCAGAAAATGTGTCTTAATTTTAAAAAAGAATCAGTTGTTAGAATATTACTGAAATAATCCTAAAATGAATTACAGTCACTTTAAGAAACACTGTTACACTACTTTCGTGGTCATACATTGACCTTTGCATTAATTGTTGATTCTGATCTTTTAACCAAAATGTCTTTAACTGTTTTCTTCCTCTTTTTAGATTACTCGAGTGGATGGGAAGAAGTTGCTTCTTTATAGGGAGCAGCTTGTAAAGATCCTCCAGAGAACCCTGCATTTAACCTGTAAGCAGGGTTACACTCTGTCTTGTAACCTTTTGCATCACCTTCTTCGTTCTACCACACTCATCTACCCTACGGAGTACTGCAGTGTGCCAGGTGGCTTTGACAAACCTCCTTCTGAATACTTTCCTATCAAGGCAAGCGTTTTCAATAATTTAGGATGCAGGGATATATTGGGGTTATTTTTCTAAGGGATTGAAAGTGTGGATTTATTTTTCTTGTACTTAAAGGTGTCACTTCTTTATTTTTAAGGTAGGTTATTAAAACTTACTGGAATGCTTTAAACCTGCAAAGTGCAACATAGCACTGGCGCTAACTCTAGTTTTCTTTTCTGTTTGTATGTGAAATGATTTGGTATGACATGTCTAACCTCCACAGTTGCATTTTATTGGGGAGCTCAGTAGCCTCACATACACTCACTGTTACTCTTTTAGTAAATTCATATTTGAGTGCTCTTCAGGGAGACCTTTTCCAAGAGTGATAATGAAGGGGTAATATGGTGTTTTCATGTCATTATATGTATATGTTCTTTTTTTCTACTGCTCAACTTTCTGAACAAACCTTCTTCTTTTCTAGGACTGGGGTAAACCAGGCGACTTGTGGAATCTGGGAATCCAATGGCATGTTCCTTCTTCTGAAGAAGTGGCTTTTGCCTTCTTTCTCTTGGACTCTTTCCTTCAGCCTGAGCTCGTCAAACTCCAGCGTTGTGGGGATGGGGAACTTGACATGTCTAGGTTAGTTTTCTTTTACAGTCAGTTATATGGTTGCAGACTAAATCTTTCTGTGTCTTTCTTTCTTTCTCTCTCTCTGTGTGGCATATATGACGTATTAATTTTTAATGTGTTTTGAAATCTGCCATAATTATAGTTAGAAAATCATTTAATATGGTGTTGTATAACAGAAATTTTGTCATGATATTTAAACATTTTAAATAGAAAAACTCTAGATTGCTTTTAGTGTCTTCTACTTAGCAATTTCACTTGTGCATCTTTGGGGAAGCGTGTGTAGGTATGCCACTCTTGAAAGGAAATGCTTACTTCTCTAGATTCAGCTTACATTTTATTGGGTTGTTCTTTTTAGTAATTCATGTTATTGACAGTAATGTTGCTTAGAGAAATATTTATATGAGATTATTTTGTTTTCTCTCCCAGGGGACTTTAACAAGAAACAATTATTAGAGACCATTAGACTTTTATAGTTTGAATCTTTGATAGTTCCTGTAACAATAGTAAGAAAATTACTCTGTGTGAAACGTGAGGAAGTTTTAATGAGCAAATTCAGTACGAATGGGCTTGGAGAAGGGAGAAGTATGGGTGACTTAGGTCGCCTAGCTGGTACCCTGAACTGCTCTTGGGAGTAAATGTTCAGCTGGTCCATTTTTAAAAGATGGAAAATGCTGGAAGATCTCTAATGCTGTTTTTCCTTTTAGTGGTAGTGATCTTTGAGTAAACAGGCGATTAAATTCAGAATTGCTTCATGAAGGGCAATCAGTTGTTATTTGTGATTATTTAGAGCCTGTTTGAATGTTAACAGGTCTAGTATTACCAGTAAATATGCTTAATTACCTTTTACTATTATGTGGGTAAACTGAAGACGCTTGCCATTTCTTTGCCTTAATTTTGTATATCCCCACTTGATAAAATTTTTGTATGTCACCCTAGACTGTAGAAGTCTTTCTGTTAAATAAGGATTTGGAGTCTTCTAAAATATGCAGACATCTTGTATCTTTTCTAGAGATGATGTTCTACAGAGTCTGACTATAGTGCACAACTGTTTAATTGGCTCAGGAAACCTCCTACCTCCGTTGAAAGGAGAGCCGGTTACTAACTTGTAAGTAAAAATAGCCACTTTACATATTTTGCTGTTTTGCCATTTGGCATTTATTTTAAATCTTAGTCACATAATGAGTCACTGGTTTTGTTATTGGTGTTGTTTCTGTATCACTTTAACCTTTTTGTCATTGTTAGGCCAAAAATACCCAAGGCATAATTTAGGTTTATAAACTTTAAGGTTTTATGCAGATTTTCATATGGTACCAGGATAGAATAACCAGTGTTAATCAGTTTAAAAATAGCGACTTGGAGATATTAAGTTCACCTGTTAGTATACTGAGTTAATTAAGAGAAATAAACTCTTTACAAAAGAACGAAAAGCACTCTTTTTGTCTACAGTCAATGTTGAGTTGGGATTTTGTGGCCAAAAAATGGGAGTGTTTTTAATAAAAATTTGTTCAGTGTTATTCATTGTAATTTTGAACTCTTTAGATCTCCCAAGTTGCTTTTATGAATTTAAGTGCTTTTCAGAGCATTACTGTTTTGAATGGATGTCTTGATTTAGCCCAGTGTTAGTGCTGCCATTTAAGTTGAAAAAATTGAGTTGAAAGGAAATCAGCAGTATATAACTTTAGCTCAGTTATTGCGTATGTAGATGCTAGTTTCGGTATACCATCTGAGGTTATTTTCTCTCAACACCAATGTCTTGTTGCCGAACAAGTTAATGAAAATCACATAAAAACGAGTAAGTAACCCCTGTCCCCTCATAAAACACAAAGGGGAGAATTATTTGTTGATTTTGCAACAAAAACCTTAAAAAGCTTCAAGGAGTGGTTTTAAAGTGTGGCTTGTTTTTACCATATTTTATATAATTGTTTGGAGTCATACTTTTTATAATTCCCGCTTATTTCACTCTAAAAACTGTTTCTAGGCATTGAACTTTAGATTGCTCATTAGATTTCAGAGGGAGAAGTTAGGGTCATTTCAGGTAAGGAAGTCTGTATTAAGTTTGCCTAGGAATTTGCTGGATTCTTTTAAAGAACTTGTTTTTCATCAGTTTTTATAGTTTGACATATGAGCAATTTTACCAAAATTCCTTTTTCTTAAGAGAGATTAATTTTACAGTATTTAAAAATGATATACCTACAGAAATGGTTTTGATTTTTCTCATGATCTTAACAGTGTGTAATACAGTACGAACTTCTTTATGGCATGCTAAGCTGTTTCATACATGACAGATTTGTTCCATCAGTAAGTTTAGTTCTGCTTGAATGTGTTGACAGTGAGAAGTGTGATCATTTAATCCAATAATTTATCTAAGAGGAAAAGCATGTGTCTTCTGTGTGTATTAGACTTTCAGTATTGAAGGATCATTAGGACGCACTCCTGAAGGGTCAGCTCAGGAGGCTTAGAGCTTTCCATTGCAGTTCATGTCAGCATGTAGCCATGTGTATGCCATGTGCATATTATAGTTAACTGTGAATTGAAGCAAAGCCTTTATCCTTTGAAATAAATGTGTGTCAGGACAAAAGTTCCATATATTTAGTTATTATAAAGCCATTTAGGTTTGTTTATAATCAAATGCATTTTCAATAAGGAAAAGAATGCCATGTTGTAAAAATTTTATGAATGCCGTGGAATATAAATAAGTAGATTGTTAGCCTACATTACTATACATTATAAGCTATAAAATTGATCCTGAGTATCCTTTCTAGGTTTTTCCCAGAAAACTTGAAAGAGAAAGATGATTCAGACTGAAAAGTTTTGTTTTAGTTTTTACTTTTAGATTGAAAATTTAATATAAAACAAAATGAAGTGATACAAAATTATATTTAATAGATACATAATGTTTACATATTTGAAAATATAAAATGTTTTCTTGTATATTTAATAATATATAATGAAATAAAATATAAAACAGAAAGCTTCACTTGTTTTAATCATTGAACAATACACATTTTTAGGGTTCTTTATAGTTAGTGCATGTAGGCGGGATAATGATTATACAAAGTAGAGTTAAAGATGAATGAGCAGCCCTTTGCTTTTGAATTGCCAAAATGAGGGAGTTTATGAAGTCTTCCCTGAGCTTTTAAATAGGTCTTAACAGAATCCTCTCCATTAAAACCAGTTTCTAACTGGTATCACAATCGCCTGAAATTTTAGTTTATGTTGGCAATGTGTGACTTTTTTACATTTATTTTCTTTATATAACAGTTAGACTTTTTGCAGATAGTAAATTAGTTCTCACTAAAGTATCCTAAAATAAAGTTAGCCTTTTAAGTTTCTAAAGTGCTTATTCTAGTATAGGTCAATAATTGTTAAAATCTTCTAAATGTAAAGTGATTTGAAAAAACTAACCAAATAATTGCAATTTGATGGTGCCATTGTTCTGTGATGTTAAATCACACTGCCTTGTGAAGAAAGAATATCAGTAGCATAATTCCTGGGAATTATCAGCAGGTCAATTTGATACTAGTAGATGAAAAGCAAACTCTTTACTTTGGACATTAATTACTCCATAGAAAATAGAGTAAAAGGTACCAGGAGGGGGAGACAAGGAAATATATGATTGTGACAGTTGCTTTAGAGTAATGCCTAAGATGCCTGTGGAAGTCACTCCTGTTAATAACAATTTGGCTGTGGTACTATGGGACATTATGCATTTTCTGAAATACCAGACCAGTTTTTGGAAGCACATAGCAACTCAGACAATTCTTTTTTTAAATTTAAACTCATAATATAAATCTCAATTAGGTAAAGTAGTCTAGCTGCTTTAATTTTTTTTGTCAAATCACTCATTAAGTTTGCCTTGCGCATGTGTTAGTAGTTGTCTTCTAGGAAAATTGCAGTAATGAAAAAATGAAAATGTAGTATAGCTTTATTTTCCTGCAAGAAAATCTAACTTAGTTCCTAATACAGTATATGGAAGATAGTCTTAAAATCCATTGTTTAGGGAAATGTCTACTAAATGTGAAAACCAATTTTCTGTGATTATGTGATTGGGGACTGACCCCCAAAAAACCAAAAAACCGGAAACTTAGATGAGTTCATTGTCCTAAGTATAAAGTAAATGATATATCTAATGGTGTCTGCATTGTACTTTTTGGCCTTTAGCAGTCGTAGGGTTACTAAATATCTTGTACGTACTATAAATTTTGTTGTTTCAATGGATAAAATAAGGTCCCTTGAGGGTAATTTAGGGTAAATTTTTTTAATTGAGTACAGTTTTAATTTTTAACAGTTTTGTCAGATACCAAGGTTGCTGAATTAATCTTAAAATGGAATCTCTCTATTTTGCTCTTGGAACCTTTAGTTAATCATTTAATAGAAATATTTGTGGTATAGTTTATACTCACAGTTCTACTAGATGTGGAAGTTGGATTATGTCTTTCCAGGGTCACACAGGAATTTTGGACACTTGCCTTTAATCCTCAAGTTGTCATTAATTTTCCTTTTGCAGTATACTCTTTATAATCTTTTAGGTCTAACCAGCTATTACAGGATGCAAAAAAAACTAACATCTATAAAAACAGGGTTACTCAAGGTAGAGGAGTCATCATTTTTCATCTTAAATATTTCTTCTTTACTTTGTGCCCCTTTCCTCTGATAGATCTGTTAAGTCATTCTTAGTTAAATCATTCTTAGGATCTCAGCTTTTACTAACTTTTCACTCAAAAAAAATTCATACTTAAGGTCTAAGAGTTGAGACCATTTCATTAATATGTGAAAGGATGTGTTGTTATGCGATGAGGGGCAGGGCTAGCTAACCTCTCTTGGCACCTCCAGGAAACTACCCAGCTCTGCTGGGGGAGCTGCACACAGAAAAGGAAACAGTTACTACTCCACGGTGAGTAACCCTGTTTTCTCCTTATTTCACCTTCTGACTGTTTTCATTGATTTTTAAAAGCTTGTGTGTCAGACGTGGAAATAGTTCTTATGCTCAGAGTTAATTTTAAACCCAGCAGTGTGTAACATTTCTCTTTACTTAGCAGCCTTTTGTTCACCCGGTAGAGTAAGAGCCAGCTTTTCCCTTGTGTTGATAGCTATTATTGATGCCTAGGATTGAATTGGATAACAGAACACAGAAATAGGCCAATTGTCCCTTGTGAAACAGTTGTAACCTTGAGTGGAAGAAAAATCTATGAGTGGCTTAGTTTTGTACTTTTAGGTTTGTGATCATTGGCGGGGGGAGGGATCACTGGGAAGCGTACATTGTCCTTTCCCTTACGGACAGGAAGAATTGTCGTTTGCACTTGTTTCATAACAATTCATCTAGCCTTTGTTTGCATATTTAATTTGTAGTGTATATCTTTGGTGTGTGTTATCAATTCTTTTTCACCATCCTTTCTTTCCCACCAGTGATTATTTTCATAGTTCTGCTCTAATCAGATCTAAAGAAGATTGCCATCTAGTGGTACAAATAACAAAGTTGTGGAAAACTTATGTCTTTTTTTTGAGTGGCACAAATATTGAACACATTTTGTTATAAATTAGGTGGCCTGCTACTGTCTAGTTGCTGTGAGGCTGATCGAACTTTATTGTTATTGTATAGATGGTATTGTTTGTAATATGTTGTGTTGAAATTATTTCCCGGGATTCTATTTAGTTCTTGAGGTCAAATTTTATTACTGTTTGTAAAATGAACCAGTGAATGAGTAGAATGAATTTCACTTGGGGTGGGGGGTGATGGTATGTGATTTAAAATATGTATATTGCTACTATAGCTTTTACTCAGAACGTAGACCTGTACGTGTTGATAGCACTGTAAGTCTACTGAGTTAAGATTATGTACATAACTAAAAGTTACAAGAGCAGTTTTAAGTATCACTCCAGCCCGGCACACATAGACTTGTAATGTGGCCACAAAGAAATAGAATCATAAAGTCTTACTTCAGTAACAGGTAGAGATTTCTTTTAGAAAATTATTCTTCTAAAGATCAGAAGAAATATTTAGTATGAATATGTATTTATGCTTGCTGAGAAACTTTTAGTGTAAAACATGTCAATCCAGTTGGAGTTTAATTAGATAGGAAGAGAACAATTAAAGCTTAAACTTAAATAAATAAGCATAAAAGGAACTTGTTGATGGGTAAGAAATAAAGTAAAGCTGAAATGTCTATCTAAACAGATGCCTTCTATATACTTGAGATAATGGAAGCTGTGTTTTAATTCAAGTTTTAAAAGTAAAAGCCTAAGCCATTTTTATTTAAATGTACTAATTAATGTTTTAAAATCTCATACAAGTTGATATATTTTAAAATAGTTATAATAAGTGATAATATTTCTTCAGACTTTCTGATAGAAAAACAATTGAGAGTGACACATGGATTTTAAAAATTAGCATCAGGGCTCTTAAGATGAGGCTTATTTTTAAATGTGACCCCAGTGTAATTGGGGTTACTACTAGAGTCTGAAATGCATACAAGAAAAACATTTCAAATGCTCAACTGATAGTATTTTTGTTTGATAGTTGGTGGGGTTTTTCTTTTTTGATATAGTAAAAATTCAGAATAATTTACTATTGAGATTACATTTTATGTTGTTTGTAAGTGTAATTTTGTGACAATTAAGATGCATGCTTGGTTCAGTGTTACTGGTACTGGGGCGGACTGGGTAAGGGACATTTGTACTCCTGCTTTGGAAAACGACGTATGTCTGTAGCAGCAGCAAGGAGACGTGCTCTTCTGTGATCGCTCATGACAAACGTGTCCCCATGCTCTGCCAGGGAAGTGGGGAGGGTCACGGGCTTGTGCTTGATGCTTGTTACTGTATGAGCACAGCCCTTTTTTCTCTTTGGTGATGAAATCTAATTTCAGTAAAGATGTTGGATTTCCCTTTAAGTTCATTATAAAGGAATCTGATTTTATTTTTAACTGAGTAGATTCTGGATACGTATATATTTTTCAACCATACATAGTTTTACAGTATGCTCGGGTTTGCAAGCTGTTGCCAACAGTTGAAGGTTTGTAGAATGAAAACCAGATTTTAGGAATTTGAATTTGAACTTAAAAGTCTCTGAAAAGCAAATTGGCGTTTTGTATTATAAAATATTACCATTCTTTGTTTATACTCTGTAGGCTTGGTTTTGAAACTTGAGATGTATTATTGCCATCGTAGGGCACTAGATTAGGGCAAGGAACATAGTTAAATAATTGACATTTTAGTAATCTTAATTTTATTACCCTTTTAGATAAATCCCAGAATTTATAACTACCAAATATGATGGTAGAGATAATTTACTTAAGAAATACAATATGAATGGGGGTGTGTTGATTTATAAGTGCTTTGTCATTCATGAGTGATGAATTATAAAACTTATGTTTATTACTAATTAGCCCTGTATTGGACATGCTCACCCCATATTTCCTTGGCATTTGTGCCTGTGTTCATCCTCTTAGAAAGTATTGTCTCTGTTTATAAGAAGTTATTGAATTGAATCTCATATTTTGAAGTAAAACGTTGAAAATTAACTTATGGTTTTCATTGAAGAAAGTTTAGATTTCGGATATAAAGGTTCATATTACACAGTAAAATCTATTCTTGAATACCTACCTAAAAAGTGATTTTTAACCATTTAATGAGTTTAACTAGCTGGGTCTGGTTCTGGTCACATAATTCTTGCGGGCAGATGTTTAGTTAGGAAATGCAGTGTTTTTACATCTGAACTTCTTCACACGTGGTCGGATTTTACTGCAGATGGTAGGAGAGATCAGTCTGTCTGTTTGTAAGAGGAAGGGTAATGATTATCTAAAGAATCTTGTCTGCTATGTATTCTACAGGAAAATTTGACTGTGAGTTTTGTGTCTAGTTTTAAGCTTTGTTATACCACTATAAAGCAGCTGACTTTTCTTTGTATAAATGTTGTCAGATTTAAGCTTGTTTACCCTTGAATATTGAATATTATGTTCATTTGGGTGGTGAATTTTACTGCCTAAAGTGATTAAATTCAATCAACATTTTCCTTAAGATGAATAATACTGTCCTTCTGAAACAGATAGTATCAATCTTCAGAAGGATAAGTAAAGAATTGAAGTATTGAAGATGAGAAATCTGTGTTTGTTAAAAGAGCATCATCTTTGTTTTGATTTAAACATTCTAGCAGTGACACTTTTCCCTTTAATCCTTCTTATTGGCATTATTAATAAATATAAGCACTGTTGTCTTTATGCAGGGTACCAAGTATGGTGTCCTTGGAAGAGACAAAGTTGTATACGGGACTTGAATATGGTATGTGAATCCTAATCTGAGTAAATCTCTGTGGACTATTTTTTTCAATTACTCTACACGGGTTAAAACGGAATAATTTTGTAGTTAGAATTTTCCTAGTCTCTTTGTTATATATAAATGCACAGTAGTTACATGATAGTTATTGTTGCTTTTTCTGAAGAAACCGGAAAGTTATTATAAAAGAATAGCCAGCAAAAGAAATTGGGTCAGTAAATAAAAATTTGGGTGCTTTATGTGTGCAGAGGCAGACTTTGATATATCATAATGTTCATGTATTTTTAGAATTGTTTTAGAACTGGTATGTTGTACTTGATGTGAATGGGAATATTATAACCCTTATATATTCTAATTATCTTTGTATTTTTCTTATAGTGAGTTAATATTTATGTTAAACATTTTATTGTGTTAATTTAATATTATGTATCTAACATTAATAGGACTTTAGCACAATTCCTCATTGCTGGATTAACACTGCAGTTAGTTGCGTACATTAATTGCTAGGGTATAATTTATGTTTGTTTGATTTCTGTCACCTGTAACTAACTAGAGAATCCTATGCGGTTTTGGTCTCTAACTATTGAATAGAGCCTTTGAAATATTCCCAAAGGTGGTTTTTTTCTCCCTCTTCCTTGCCTGCCCAATAAAGTTTTACAAGTAAGTCATTATAAATGGGAAAATTTTAAAAGTTACTCTGTATCCTGCCTTGCCACCAGTCCGACTGTGGTAAAGGCAGACCCATGTGTATTTTTCCTGGATATATTATCCTTCTTGACGTAAACTATTAATAAACTTTAACAGTCTGGGGAGCATTCAGTGTGTTTAAAATGCCTTCTCTCATTTTTTAAAAATAGATCTATCCAGAGAGAACCACCGAGAAGCAATTGCTAGGGTTATAAGGAAACTTCTTAGTAAGTACATATATGTGTTTAATTTATTTTTACTAATAATTATTTAGGAATTTTATTCTATAGCATATGTCCTTTTACTTAACATTTTTTATTCTAAATGGTGAGAGTATTAGGTAGTGTTTTTTCCCTTAACTAATAGATTCTTAACTAATATATCAGGAGTCCTATGGTGATTCAAAATACTTTACTAAAAATCCTTTTTTCCTCCTATTATAGACCACATACTTAATAATTCAGAAGACGATACCAAGTCCTTGTTTCTTATCATAAAGGTACAATTGTCATTTAATAGTTGCATAATTATTAGTATGACCAGGTTGGACATGATGACTTGTAAATATAAAATTTGAAATTCTTTGACACAGATTGTTGGAGACCTTTTGCAATTCCAAGGATCTCACAAACATGAATTTGACTCCCGTTGGAAAAGTTTTAACCTAGTAAAGAAATCAATGGAAAATCGGGTCAGTATTTTTACCTAGAACTCTAAATTACTTTTTAAAAAGGTGTATGATATTGATATAACCACCTAATTTAGCAGTTGTTCAGCATGCAGAGGAAGTTTCCCTAGAAGTGAAAATAGTAGATTTTCAAATATTATACATCATGGTATAATCACAAGGATCCTAGAAAAAATATATTTTCTTGATACTAATTCTGTCAGTTTCCATGATAGTCTCTGAACTCTCAGTGGGAATTTGGAGTATAATAATCTGGCAACAGCATTTGGGCTGCCTTATAAGACCCTGAAGGAGTAAAGATAAGAGTAATTGTCCACAGGCATGATTTTAAAGCATTGCACTTTATGTAGATCTGAGAAAGATATATCTGATGTTTTATTTGTGCCCCAGGAGAAGTCAGTACAAGTTTCTCTGAGAGCACAGAAGAAAGAATACCTAAGTCAGCCATTTGCTGTTCATAGCAGTGTTCTTCTCTGAGAGACTTGTTGAAATTGAGTCTGAAAAGGTTGTATGAGTTCATTATTTAGGCAAGGGGTGCTACATATTTCAGACAGAGCGAATGCACGTAAAAGGGTAGGAGAGACACAGACACGGCGTGCTTGACGGAAGAGTGACAGGAGGTAGGATAGTCATTTATAGTTTTAACCCAAGAAAGTGCTTCGGTTTTATATTCGACAATGGGGGAGTCATTAAAGATTCTTAAGTAGATCTGATTTGAATATTGGAAAGATCACTATTCAATTCAGTGAATTTTGGGAAACTCTGCCACTGCTGTGAAAACTAAGCAGTAGGAGACAGACTCGAAGCAGGGAGGGTGGTTAAACTATGGTGATAGTCCTCATGGGAAAACCCAGTCTGAATCAAGTCACTGACATTGCAATGGAGATGTGTTTTGAAAAAGAAGCAATTGTGGGCATTTGATGACTAATCAGATAAAGATGTGAAAGAGAAAGAATCCTTGAGTTCCAGATATCTGCTTTTGTGACAGCATGGAAGATTGGAGGTGGAACAGGGCTTAAAAGATAATTTTTAGAAAAATAAAAGATGTATTCTGTAGTAAACATACACGGTTACCCAGAAAGGCTGTTTATAAATGTAACAGAGTCAAGCAATTTTCTTGGTAGGCTATTTTTGTACTTTTAGTATTTGACTGAATAAGGACCAACTTCATTGTTCTCCCATGTGTGGATCCATTAGTAAACTATCAAACAGGCTGTTGAATGAGCCATTTAAAGGGGATGTTTCTATTATAAGGCATAGCTTAACTGAAATAGTATATTTTAATATAAGCCTTATGACTTTAGAATAAATGAAATATCTCCACTACCCGCCAGCCTGCTGTGGACCTCCTTTCAACCAATTTTTCATTAAGAGATTTAGAGGACGCTGTTGTTGAGTTGTCATTTAGGGAAACTGTTGATGTGTTGGCTGCTTTGTTTTCCAGCTCCATGGGAAAAAACAGCATATCAGAGCACTACTGATTGACAGAGTCATGTTGCAGCATGAGGTAAACATCTTTTTAAAATCATGATGACTTTTCTAAATGACTGTTTTCCAGATGAATATTTAATTATTTGTGTTACTTCATAATTAAATGAACTTTTAGTCAAAACTTTGAGATTTAATTCACATTGTTTTATTTTCGCAGTTACGAACACTAACTGTTGAGGGTTGTGAATACAAAAAGATACATCAGGATATGATCAGAGATCTTCTTCGTTTATCTACAAGTTCGTATAGTCAGGTAAGGGTAGTCCAAGCACTCTCCCCTCCCCTACTCTCCCATTTTATTACTTGCAATCTAAGTATCCCCATTTTAACAGAAGAGTTTAAATAATTAATTGGCATAGAAAACATCTTTCAAATTGCAAACACATTCATGCTATTTTACTAGTCTTTTTAAATAATGTTTATTTTTGCTGTTTGTAATTATCTCTCAAATTTTTTAAAATAATTTAATCAAAGCTGATAGTGCTAGTGTGATGTTGCTGCCGCTTGATTAAATCACATTACGAGAGCCATGTAGTTCCTCCTAGTCATTATGCTTGGGTTTCAGGACACTGCTCCTGTGTGAGTTGTGGTTAAGTTGTTCTGTGTTGTGGAAAGTCTCATTTTCCTTGTATAGACACAGGGGGAAATCTGACTCTTCTCATCACAAGTAGGTCAGAATAAAATGTTTAATAGTCTCCCAATTATGTTACTGAACAAATGCAGTGCCAATTGGTCTCTCCTTTATTGAAAATATTTGAGGGGCTGGCCCTGTGGCATAGCGGTTAACTTCGCATGCTCTGCTTTGGTGGCTTGGGGTTTGTTAGTTCAGAGCCTGGGTGTGGACCTGTGCACCACTTATCGAGCCATGCTGTGGCAGGTGTCCCGCATAGAAAGTAGAGGAAGATGGGCACAGATGTTAGCTCAGGGCCAATCTTCCTCAGCAAAAGAGGATTGTCATCGGATATTAGCTCAGGGCTAATCTTCCTTAAAAAAAAAAAAATTGTAACCTAAACCATGGATGTGGTTGGTAATATGCTTTTCTTTTGATAAAAAGATAATTTACTCATTTTTGTTAAGGTGTGTGCTTTAATATATTTCCTGTTATTATAACGTTTAAACTAGCATCACTTTGTTTTTGATAATTCAGTAAAGAAATTTTGGGGGCTGGCCCTGTGGCTGAGTGGTAAAAGTTCTGCACGCTCCACTTCCGTGGCCTGGGTTCATGGGTTCAGATCCGGGGCATGGACCTACCCCACTCCTCGACCAAGCTGTGGAGGCACCCCACATGCAAAAAATAGAGGAAGACTGGCACAGATGTTAGCTCAGGGGAGATCTTCCTCAAGCAGAAAAAACGGGCAGGGGCGACTGGCAACGGATATTAGCTCAGGGCAAATCTTCCTCACCAAAAAAGAAAAAAACCATGTTTGTAGTTTGTGTACCATTTAATAAAAGTTCTCTGTTAATAATACTTTCTCCAGGTCAGAAATAAGGCTCAGCAAACGTTTTTTGCTGCCTTGGGAGCATATAACTTCTGTTGCAGAGATATCATTCCCTTGGTTTTGGAATTCTTACGGCCAGACAGACAAGATGTCACACAACAGCAGTTTAAGGTATATGGGTTTTTGTTTTTGTTTGACTATGAAAATTTTCAAACATACAGAAAAATTGAAAGAATTCTACAATAACTACTTATGTGTTCACCATTCAGATTCTGTGTTTAACATTTTGCTGTATTTGCTTTATCGCATATCTGTCCATCTCTCCATCCATCTTATTTTTGTAATGTATTTCAAGGTAAGTTGAAGACATTAGTACACTTAACCTTTAAACAGGTTTAGTCTTTTTTTTCTCCCTAATTATTTATTTTACCTATGTTTATGACTGATGTTATGATGGAGAAAATGTAGGATGCAGTTTGAATTGAGTGCCGGTGAATGACTAGCCTGGCTGGTCTATGGGAGAAGGGGACGAAAGACCCAAAGTTTAGAGGAGTGTGATCAGCGGGAAGGAAGGCCTGAGATGGTAAGTTTAAGCAAATGAGTGAAAGCTTCTGTGATTAGAGCAGAGAAGGAAGGGATTGACACAAGATAAGGAAAATACTACATCCCATAGGGATGCAGTAGAGTATAAGTGAAATACTTACACCATCAGATAGAAATGGTTTGATTGAAGGAGATCTAGAAGGGAGACTTGATGAGACTTGATGGTTGAATATGAGGAGACTGAAAAAAGGAGGTTTCAAAATTATTAAGGTTCTGGATTGTACAACTGGTTGTTCAATATATCAGAGAGAGAGAACACGGAGAATAGATGATGAATTGGTTTGTTTGGATAAGTTTAATTTGGAGTGGTTCCTGTAAATGAAGAGGCAGTGTCAAGCAGGCAGTTAGACGTCTGAGTTTGGAGCTTAAAGATAGGATTTCAGTTTGCGTTCGTGATAATTCAAATCTGGGCATGGGTAAGAGAGCCTAGGAGAAGAGTGAGAAGAGAAGAGGAGGAGGGAGGAAATGCTGAGAAAACTCCATTAGAAGCCCAAGAAAATCTAACTGAGAAGGGAAAGATTAGAAAGATATCACAAAATAAGGAATTACAGAAGCCAAAATATGAGGCAACTCAATGTTAACTACTATTTTAGAAATTATTCCAAGCATTATGCCCTAAAATGCCAAGGGTGGCACATTTCATGGGCTTAATGATATAATTGTAGTAGAAGAGAATTGGAATGGAAGCTGTGTTCTTAAAAACAACATACTTCCATTTCTATATTATCTTGTTAATAGCCATTCCTTGAGCCAACCCTCTATTAAAGTACTTAGAGAAAATATTACTAGATGACAATTAAATGTCAAGTTCAGGTTTCTAATAAAAGTAACATGATAAATGTGTGAACCTACTTTACTAACAAGTATCAAACATTTAAATAATTAATGTTTAGTAAATTTAAAAACAACATGTAGTGGAGTTGGCTATAATAAATGGTGCCCCTTATTTCCCATATTAATCATTTTCTCCCTGCAGGGTGCCTTGTATTGTCTCCTTGGAAATCACAGTGGTGTATGCTTGGCAAACCTTCATGATTGGGACTGTATTGTGCAGACTTGGCCAGCAATTGTTTCTTCTGGGCTTAGCAAAGCAATGTCCCTGGAAAAGCCTTCAATAGTGAGACTGTTTGATGATCTTGCAGAAAAGATTCATCGACAATATGAAACAATTGGCTTGGACTTCACAGTAAGCAAAACCATTCTTTTAATTCAAGTTGTAGTGGAGATACTGCCTTATGGGTTTCTTGCCTTGTTAAAATGCTTTTTATTTTTCTTTTTTCAGTAATAATACTCTTGGCATTTGATTCTCCTGTTTTCTTTAAAAAGCTTTTGTTTCTGTTTCCTTTTTGTACTTTGGTGATGATTACTGTGGATAGCAGGGTAGAATAGGAAGTTGGAGCATGGCCAGGAGAGAGCTAGGTTGTTTTCTATCAAGGGGTCACAGAGAGTTACATTGTTGCATCTACCATTATTCCCTCTCTGTTCGTGGCCTCATTTTTCAAAGAGTTGATTATATTTTAGGAGTTCACTCCTAGTAGCCAAAATCAGAAAAGATTGACCAAAGAGTTCATAATTTATAATGAAGTGAACTAAAATTGGATGATTTGACAAATGAAAAAGTAAGGAGTATGAGTTTCAGTGGTGCTCAAATGGAGAGGTGGAGCAGATCATGTAAGAATTTTCAAGTGTGTATTTACATGCCCATCAGAATTGGGGATAGAGAAAAGAGGTGGGTGCAGTTGAAGCCCCCTCTTCTCTAAAGTGATTATATTTGACATCCACCCTCTGGTTTAAAAACCACTGCTCTAAGTGTAGTCCTTTTCCATAAAACGTAGTCTTGCTATTTGAAATTGTCATTGGATTGTACTTTCTTTTAAAAAAAATTAAAAATTGAGGTATAATTCATATACCAAAAAATTCATGCTTTTAATGCTGTGCTTGTCTATTCACAATAGTATATTCACAGGGTTGTGCAACCGTCACTCAAATTCCAGAACATTTTTATCACTCAAATAGAAACTCTGTGCCCAGTAGCTGTACCCATTCCCCTGTGCTCCTAGCCCCTGGAAGCCACTAATCTACTTTCTTTGTCAATTTACCTATTATGGACATGCCATATAAATGAAATCATACCATATGTGGTCCTGTATATCTGGCTTATTTCACTAAGCATAACGTTGTCAAGATTCATCCATGTTGTAGTGTGTGTCAACACTTCACTTTTTCCCTGGCTTTTCTTTTTAATAAGATTCCAAAGTCATGTGTTGGAATAGCAGAATTACTTCAACGGTCAAAAAACCCCTCTACCAATCAGATAATGCTTAGCTCAGAAGAAATTAAAGAAGGACTTAAACGCCAACAAGACAAGAATGCTGATGCCCTAAGGTAATTATGAATGCCTTCTTATCAAGATGGCTGACATTATAGATAGTAGGTTTAAAATACCTCTAAAATATAGATGCACCATAGCTACCTATTGAAATTGACACATTGATTCTGAAGAAATACAGAAATGTTAGGAGATAATTATTGTTTGGATTTCTGATTGTCACTTTTGGCTATGAAGGTGGAAAATACCCTCTTAAAGTTATCTTAGTATCGTGTCTTTTTTCAATGTGAATTCTCTTTGATTTTTTTTTTTAGGACACATATCAGTCATTACATCCCAATTCAAGTTCAACACATGTATCTCTTCACAGTTCTTACAGTAATTACTTTTTGATCAAATTTATACAGATTTGGTATCAGGATATTAGTAAACTGTTTTTACATTTTTGGAACCAAAGCTCTTCAGTGTAGGCAGGAGCCTCCCTCACTTGATTTTGTCTTTGCCTTATGAATATGCTTATTCACTTTTTTCTAACATGTCCATATAAATAATAAACTCTGAAATTACAGCCTACTTCCTGTGTACCTGGAGCGCCGTATTGTAAATAGACCACTCCTGACTGATTACTACTCACAAATTTGCTTTCGACTGTCCACTCGGGAATAGTTGAGGTGCTCAGCGTACCTAACACTTTTTTTTTGCTTTGTCTTTGCTTTTCTGTTGTTTCCCAGTGTCTCTGTTCACCCATTGGCTTTCACTCTGGCTTGCTTTCACCAGGTCCTTGGCAGTGTATTGATGAGAAGTAAGAAGAGGGTGAATTTGGCCAGAATTTGAGTTTATATTACATTATTTGATGTTGATCTTAGTATTGTATTAAAACAATACATCACCTGAATTTTTTTTTTTTAAGGAACTATGAAAATTTGGTAAACACTTTGCTAGATGGTGTGGAGCAGAGAAATCTGTAAGTGCAAAATTTTTTTAATTCTTCAAGCTTTTATCTTAAATATTATAGGAGGTTTCTACTCTGAAGGTCCTGAATGACTGTTAGAAAGAATTGTTGTCTGATTCATGAATTTAGAAGACCAAGAGGGGAAGTTTGGGGCTAATGATAGGAGCATTGTTCTTCAATGTACCTATTTTAATTCTTGGGAAACTTAAAATTAATGTTTCAAATGTAGGGTTTCTTCTAAAAGTGGTTTTATGAGTGATGTGTTTTGTGATTTTTTTTTTTCTTTCTCCTCCCCTTTTCAGGCCCTGGAAATTTGAACATATAGGCATTGGGCTTCTGTCTCTACTCTTGAGAGATGACCGAGTGTTACCTCTTCGTGCCATACGTTTTTTTGTTGAGAATCTCAACCATGATGCAATTGTAGTTCGAAAGGTAGATACTTTACTTTAGCTACAATCTTGGATTTAAGAATTTTTACCTCACCTCTTCAGACTTTAAATTCTTCACAAACAAGACACACTTAATAGATATCTTGTATTGGTTTGAAATCTACCCCTCTTGGTTCAGAAAAGATAATAAGTCATCCAACAAATACATAAGGACATGCTCAGGTACTCCATTTCAACTCTGGGGATATAGCAGGGAACAAGTTGATAGGTTAGTGGGAAAGACTGATTTTGAAAAATTAATTACAGATATGAAGTGTTACAGGAAGGGGAAGATATCTAAGGATATAATTTTGGTTTTACTCATGAAGTGTTAGAGGTAGGGTGCAAGAAGGACTGTCCTAACCTAGTACATTGGAGAAAACCCTTAGGGAGAAATGTTTAGGCTGAGATTTGAAGAATGAGCAGGTATTGGTTTAACAGAAAAAGGATCAAAGTTTTCTAGGCAGAGACTAGCATGGATGAACGTTCAAGAGTAGGAACTGTGAACAGACTCATTCCAAGTCAGATTTAGCACTCATGTGGCTATACCACCAGATGTTCAGTGGGTGAGGCGTTTCTCTGCTCTTGAAAAAAACAGAATCTAGCTTCTGCTTTGATCAAGGCAGGCAACCATTTAAGAGATTTAAAATTTTTGATATATCTACCCTACCTGTTTCTTTTCTAGATGGCTATCTCAGCTGTTGCTGGTATTTTGAAGCAGCTGAAAAGAACACACAAAAAGCTGACCATCAACCCGTATGAAATCAGTAAGTCCTGCCAAATGTAATTTATAGTGGTTCTCAGTCAAACTGGAAAGTTTCTTTGAAGTATGTAAATCATAGTTCTTGATCGCAGATATTTTTCTGCACAAAGTATAGAAGTACAGAAAGATTTTAATACAAAGTATGAAATAATATAAGGGGAAAACAATTGATTTAATAGAAACAACTGATAAAAAGTTTTTATAAATGATTGAGGGGCTGGCCCCATGGCCGAGTGGTTAAGTTTGCACTCTCTGCTGCAGGCGGCCCACTGTTTTTGTCGGTTCGAATCCTGGGTGCAGACATGGCACCGCTCATTGAGCCACGCTGAGGCAGCGTCCCACATGCCACAATTAGAAGGACCCACAACTAAGAATATACAACTATGTCCTGGGGGGCTTTAGGGAGAAAAAGGAAAAAAAAAATGGATTGATTCTGCGTCTTCCTAATACATGTACCTCTTGCACACACTGAGTATACTTGTCATCCACTTCTTTTTTATTTCACCAACTAAGCAATTATACTACTTATTTGTCAAACTATATTTCAAGGACTTAAAATTTCATTACCATTAATATATCAATATGTAAAATGTTTCTCTCCAGGTGGTAGGATTGGGGCAAGGTTAATTTTCTTCTTTATACCTTACTGTATTATCAGACTTTTTGAATAGTAATCTCATATAGTCAGAAAAAAATAATAAAGTAGTTTGATTTGGGAGGATAAAAATGTCATTTTTATTCCTTTGGCTACCTGTTTTTTACCTCTGGTAACTCCTATGATATTTAAACAGCTGTCTTCAGTTCTCCCCCACTCCTGCTTTTGGGAGGGGAGCATGGTTTGTACCACCATCTTTATTTTGGAACACTGTAAAATGGTGTTAACTAAATGTGAGAAGGACTTTCCTTATACTGCCTACCACTGATCTTGTTTTACCCTCACTTGAAATACGTGTTTTGTAGGTCCCATATTAAATGAATATTTAATGGTTCCAAAAAACAAGTATGTGTGTATAGAATGTCAAAGTACACATGGTAAAATGTTAAAATTTTGGGTATCTGGGTAAAGAGTATATGGGAATTCTTTGAGCTCTGTAAGTCTGAAATTAATTCAAACCTGAGAAGTTTTGACCAAATTGATCCTTTTAATTTTGGTTAAAGGAATGGAGTATGGGTCATACTTGATTTTCTCCCCGTGAATAACTATCCCAACACCATTGAGTGAATAATCCCATCTTTTCCCCTCTGGTTTCAAATGCCTCATATATATGTTGTCTTGCCTTGAACACATTTTAATAGTCTGTTATGATAACAAAGTCACACTAGTACTTTTGATTGAAAGTTGAGAATAATTATTGCATGGATGTTTTTAAGTTCATCAAATGTGATTGTCTTTTCCTTAGGTGGATATCCTAAACCCACCCAAATTCTTGCTGGTGACAGGCCTGATAATCACTGGTTGCATTATGATAGCAAAAGTATACCAAGAAGTAAAAAAGAATGGGAGTCAAGTTACTTTGTAGAAAAAACTCACTGGGGATACTATACCTGGCCACAGTAAGTTGCAACTTGCCGTGCACCCAGCTTATTTTTGATAGAATTTGTCTTATCTTGTTGTCTTTGGATTTCCAGGGAGGTTCAGAGGCACTTGAGGCAGTTAGAGGTACTCTGCCACCAAAGATACATAATCTCTAGCTTTTTTCCTTTTCCTTCTTCCTCTTTTTTTTTTTGCTCCTGCCAGTTCTATGCCTCAATCCTACCTCTTTCCTTGTCTTTCTGCTGAAACCCTTAGACTTCCTTAGTCCCGCCATTATATGTCTAAGGAGTTTGTTAATAGTGGCTCTAAGTTATAATTTCTACCTATTAACACTACACATGCCTAAACCTGCCCAGAGAAATACTTATTTGTGCCTTACTGTTGATTCCAGTAATTTATGTCACTAGGACACAAAAATCTGATAGATTTTTAAGACTGAGACTGTTAGTAATGTACTTGTATCCCCAATTTAGCATCTAATTAGAGTTCATTAAAGGTGCCTTCTAATGCTTTCTATCACTGTAATATATTTTTCCATGTGTATCTCACATATACTCTTACTGTGTAGGAATATGGTTGTCTATGCTGATGTGGAAGAGCAGCCTAAGCTTGGCAGAAGCAGGGAGGATTTGACAGAGGTAAGCGTGCCATTTTCACTGTGTGTAGACACTTACCCTGGTTCAAGTGCATCTTAGTTTTGGCCAGTGGTTTGTTTCAAACTCATTTTATGTTTTTTATCCCAATTCATATATTTCAGTATAGCACTGGGTAAGTACTGATAAATGTATACTCCCTTATTCGTCCTCCCATTCTATTAGGGCCAGTTGGCATGAGTCTTTTTGTGTCCAAGGTTACTCTCAAGTTACCACCCCACTTAGCACTCACTTGGGTACTCCTTTATGTATTTATATACTTGTTTCTTATATCAGTTCCGTCTGCTAACAAGCTTCTTAAAGACAAAGATAATGACTGGCTTTGAGTTTTCTATTGCATATAAATGAGTACGCAGTAAATAGATGTTATAGATTTAAGTCTAAACTCCTTAATCTTTATAGAACTTATTTCTTTATTATTTTGAAAGTTAACTAAGAACTTTTAAGTTTATGTCTTCCTCAGTTAGGTCAATGGTGTTGTAGCTTTTATTTTCTAATTCTGAACAGTTTCCCTTTCAACTTCTGATGTTTTATAAATATGGAAATAATTTGCTGAGGCTTGGTTTACAGTTTGGGGGATTTTCCTAAACTGCACACAACATGGCACAGTAGCGTTGTCTTCATTTCCCAAGCAGAATATTTGTTGGTTTTAATTCACAGTTTGAGCACTGGAATCCAAACCTGAATACCTGAAGGGAAACTAAAGCTATTCTTATGGATTTAGCATTTTTAGGAAACAGTGTTATTTTGGTTCTAGAAATCCTCTATGAGAGCTAAAAATTCTTGAGAACGAAAATAACAGCCTGCTATTGCATATCAAAACTTTACAGTTGAATTTTAATGTTTTCAGAATCATGTTTTTAAATAGAATTTTAACCCTGAATGTTGTTTCTTTTTTTTCAACTTTATAGGCAGAACAGATTATATTTGATCATTTTTCTGATCCTAAATTTGTTGAACAGCTAATTACTTTTCTATCTTTAGAAGACAGAAAAGGAAAAGATAAATTTAATCCTCGACGTTTTTGCCTCTTTAAGGTAACTATGTTATTTATATACCTTCTTCATAAAGCTTAGTGCCTGTCAATTTGTAGGTTCATAAATTTAAAAATATTTGATCAAAGTTTCAGTTGTGTCATCTGCTGTCTTCATCTAAAGTGTCTCGGAAGTTACACGGATCCTATTGATCTTGGCTTAGTAAGGTCTAGGACTCTTTGAAAAACAAAGCTCTTTAGTATTTATCTTAAATATTTGTAATTAGCAGTAGAAGCAAAAAAAGCCCCGCAAGACTATATGCATTGATGTCCTTTTTGATTTTTTTCTGAGATGTGTGTGATATTTTTAAGGTCAGAAACATTATTAATTGTAATTTCATTGATTACGTTTTAATGTGACATGCAAAATGACAGTATTCTTACCATTCTAACTTATGGACATTGTTAAAGCTGTTAGGTTTTAAAAGGACGAACACTTGGAGTTTTTTAAGCACCGTAGTGGTGTAGTGAACAGAAACAAGCATATTATAATTATAATGGAGATGATGGTAGTCATTTGAATACTGAAGAACTTTCTTTTTGATTTGATAGGGTATATTCAGAAATTTTGATGATGCCTTTCTGCCGGTTCTAAAGCCCCATTTAGAACGTTTGGTTGCAGATTCACATGAAAGCACCCAGCGATGTGTTGCAGAAATTATAGCTGGTTTAATCAGAGGCTCTAAACATTGGACATATGAAAAGGTGATGTATTTGTACAGCGTGTTCCCTGTTAAAGCTACATTATCCACTTATGTAGCAATTCCCAACACCTTAGATAGTAATACTTAAAATATGAAATGTTCGATTCCATGTTGCTTTTGAGTATAAGTCACAAACTAGTGGTCTATAGGCGACATTCATTAGCTTTTAAAATCTGAATTATTTGCCAACATTAGGGGAAAAATCAGGATATGTCGTGTAAAAAAGATAGTAGTTTCTCTTGAAAAATAGGAAGACCCTGGAACACTGTTCCCACGTTGTTGCACTGCATCAGTTGGCCGATGCTGCGCATGGCCTGGGTATGTATGATGATGGATGTTACTTTTATACATATACATATATAATATACGTATACAGTAATACGTATATTACTGATACGGTGAAGTTACTTTTCCTGGATTATTGGAGTGTTCTAAAATATAATTTAAATGAGGTATCAGTTTGTGTATTTGTATGTGTATGTTTCCAGGAAAAGATAGTTGAAGAAAAATGTTCTGAGTACCATTAACTTTTTCCTCTGTGGTTTGAGTAGGTGGAGAAGCTTTGGGAGCTTCTGTGCCCTCTGCTTAGAACCGCGTTGTCCAACATTACAGTAGAAACTTACAACGACTGGGGGACTTGTATAGCAACATCCTGTGTAAGTCCTCCTGCTTCCTTTCGTGTCTAACTCCTCTATTCAGACAGTTTCCTTCTCCTCTCAGTACGTCTTGAATCTTGAAATTTCATTCATAGTTTTGTCATCTTGAGTAATGGAGATGGTTCTATTTAGCCTTCCAAATAAGCCTTGAATGATAACTCTAATGTGATTGTTATATTTTCTCTGCCATGGTAATGCGTTTTTAGATTGAATGACAAGTCAAATCATATATCTGTAAATGTGACTTACATCTAGTAAAAGCCAGATGATACAAGGTTATAGTGTTATTTTTGACACTATCTATGTCCATAGCTTGTATACTTTGGTTTAAATCAATCCATTTAGCTAACAACAATTTTCTAACTGTTAGTCTTTCTAACGTATGTTATGATAATACATTTGGATTTGACTTACCTATGATTTTAGTTTGGATTTCTTCCTCTATACTTGTATTTATTTATAATATTTCTAAAATAACAAGATCTGATTTATTTACAGAATTGTAGGACCCATTTTAATTGTTACTTTATTTATTGTCACTTTCCTCTGTTTCAACACAGGAAAGCAGAGATCCCCGGAAACTTCATTGGCTTTTTGAGTTGCTGTTGGAATCACCACTGAGTGGTGAAGGAGGATCCTTTGTAGACGCATGGTAAATAAAAAGAAAACTTAAGAAGTTAACAAAAGATAGCATCTTTATTCTTGATGTGTAGATGCAAGTGAACTCTCTGTACTCCTAAAGGCTAGATAATGTAACTGCTTTCTTCTGGGAGATGGCATGATCAATTTTAATACAACATACGATACTAAATAGAATTATTTCTGAATTGGGAACAGTAGGAGAAATGGAGGCAACCTGAGCAATTCAAACATAAGTTAGATTCAGCTTTCTCCACTGTCACATCTTTTATACCAGGACTGCTTCTTTGCACCATGACGTTATTAACTTCTTTATCAGATCTTCTCAATTTTCACTCTTTCCCATTAGGAAAGAAGAGAGCAATCCTTTTAAGAAACAGTATACTTGGTGGAGCGTGGGGCATAAGGAGCTGGAAAAAATTAATGGATGAGAGAAGGAAATCTAGATAATCTTATTAACAACAACAACAACAACAATAATAATAATTATTGTTGTTGTTGTTGTTGTTGAGGAAGATTTGCCCTGAGCTAACATCTGTGCCAGTCTTCCTTTATTTTTTAGTATGTGAACTGCCAGCACAGCATGGCCACTAACATTGTAGTGTGGATCCCCACCCAGGAACTGAACCTGGGCTGGCTGCCAAAACAGAATGCACTAAACTTAACCCCTAGGCTATGGGGTCGGCCCTAAATCATTATTCTTTTTAATTAGTGAAGAAGCTTCTGATGCTTAGAAATTAATTCAATGAGTATTCTAAAGTTAGTATTTCTTTTGATTGTATAGTAGTGGAGATGAAATGAGAATCCAGAGAAAAATGGCATAGGAAAAATAATAAAATCTTCATGAAGACGCTGTTTTGAATTGTCAGTTTTATTATTTATTAGGTGAGAAAATGAAGCAATTTTAAGTGGAATACAGACATCGTTAATCTATCTTGTCAATACGTAAAGGCAGAGGGGGGCTCTCACACAACTGTGCTGTGCTTTAATTTTAGTCGACTCTATGTGCTGCAAGGTGGCCTTGCCCAGCAAGAGTGGAGAGTGCCTGAGCTATTGCACAGACTACTGAAGTACTTGGAACCCAAACTCACCCAGGTTTACAAAAATGTCAGGGAAAGAATAGGGAGGTAGGTATAACTTTCTCCGTGGTATACCTCTTGGATTCTTTTTATTAAATTAGATATATACTGGTTGTGTTACTGTTGAGTTTCATGGTGCCCTCCTCTTCAAATTTTGTTTTATCTTGTGTTGTGAGACACTAGAAAAGAGGCTCCGAATGTAAAATAGGACAGCAGTGTGCTCACAAGCCAGAGGTGAGCAGTCACACAGCCTGGTTTTTAATACCTCAGAATTACTGGCACAGGGGCAAGAGACTCTCCAGGAATTGTCTTGGGAAAATTTACTTTGGTGGGGTCGTAACTTTTGAACTTTAGTTTTATTGATAATGTGGCATCTCTTCTTACGGTACATATTTTATTTTACAGTGTCCTGACCTACATATTCATGATAGATGTTTCTTTGCCAAACACCGCGCCAACGGCATCCCCTCGTGTCCCTGAGTTTACTGCTAGAATTCTAGAGAAATTGAAACCCCTCATGGATGTGGATGAAGAAATTCAGAACCATGTTATGGAAGAAAATGGAATTGGTGAAGAAGATGAACGAACTCAGGGCATTAAACTCTTAAAAACTAGTGAGTAGCTAAAATTAGTAGAAACTCACTTCAAAACAGACGTATATTTACATAGTCTGGCTGGCTTTTTTCTCCTATGTTTTTTAGTATGGTAAAATGTACATAATATAAAACTTACAGTCCAGTGGCATCAAGTACATCCACGTTGGGCAACCATCACCATCATCTATCTTCACTACTCTTTTCTTCTTACAAAACTGAAACTCTATACCTATTACACAGTATCTCCTCGTTCTCCCTTTCTGCCAGCCTCTGGCAACCACATTCTACTTTCTGTCTCTATGAATTTGCCTATTTTAGGTACCTCGTGTAAGTGGTATCATACTATTTGTTCTTTTGTGAGTGGCCTGTTTCACTTTGCGTAGTGTTTGCAATGTTTATTTATTCATCTGTTGATGGACGTTTAGGTTGTTTACATTGTTTTGGCTGTTGTGAGTAATATGGCTATGAGCATTGGTGTAGAAGTATCTGTTTGAGTCCCTGCTTTTGGTTCTTTTGGTAATTGAAAGTGGAATTGCTAGACCATATGGTAATTCTGTGTTAACTTTTTGAGGAGCCACCAGGCTATTTTCCACAGTGGCTGCGCCATTTTACATTCCAGCCAGCAGTGCTAAAGGCTTTCAGTTTTCCACATCCAAGCTCATGCTTGTTTTCTGTTTTTATGACTACAGCTATCCTAATGGGTGTGAAGAAGGTATCTCGTGGTTTTGATTTGCGTTTCTCTGCTGATTAGTGGTTGAACATCTTTTCATTTGCTTATTTGCAATTTTTGTATCTTCTTTGGAGAAATATCTATTCAAGTCCTTTGCCTGTTTTTGAATTAGGCTGTTTTATTGTTGAGTTGTAGTTCTCTTATAATCTGGATATCAGTCTCCTCTTGATATATGATTTGCAAATATTTTCTCCCATTCCATGGGTTGTCTTTTTCTTCTCTTGATAGTGTCCTGTACTCAGAAGTTTTTAATTTTGATGAAGTCTAATTTATCTGTTTTTTCTTTTGTTGCCTTTGCTTTTGGTGTCATATCCAAGAAATCATTGCCAAATCCAGTGTTGTAAATTTTTCCCTTGTTTTTTTCCACGAGTTTTATAGTTTTGGTTCTTACTTTACGTTTTTAATCCACTCTGAGTTAATTTTTGTATATGGTGTAAGGTAGGGATCCAGCTTTGTTCTTTTGCTCATGGATATCCAGTTTCCCAGCAGCACTTGTTGAAAAGTCTACCATTTCTTTATTGAATAGTCTTGGCACTCTTGTTGAAGATTAATAGGCCATGTATGTGAGTGTTTATTTCTGGGCTCTCTAGTCTATTCTGTTGGTCTATATTCCTGTCATTACCACACTGTTTTGATTACTGTAGCTTTGTGGTGAGTTTTGAGATCTTGAAGTGTGAGTCCTCCAACTTTGTTCTTTTTCAAAACTGTTTGGTTATTGGAGGTGTCCTACTGTTTTTATATCTAAAAATTCTTCAAGGATTCTAAGAATAAGCAACTAACTTAGTCATCGTTTGTGCTGCTTCAGGATTATTGAAGCCTGTTTGTTCTTTTAAGATTTTATTTTTTTAAAGATTTTATTTTTCCTTCATCTCCCCAAAGCCCCCCAGTACATAGTTGTATATTTTAGTCCTGGGTCCTTTTAGTTGCAGCATGTGGGACGCCGCCTCAGCATGGCTTGATGAGTGGTGCTAGGTCCACGCCCAGGATCTGAGCCAGCGAAACCCTGGGCTCTAGGCCACAGAGCCAGCCCCTGAAGGCTAGTTTTACTTGTGCTTGGTGTCAGGTGTTTGGTAGACTGTTAATAATTTGCCAGTTCATTCTTTGAGAGTGGCTTCAGTACCCTAGATTGGGTGACAGCCTTTATTGTGGGTCCTGTCATGCCGCTGATAGGTATCTAATTTGTTTATGGAATAACATAGACGATCTCTTTCTTAACATTGAAGAGCAATCAGAGTGGCTTTCTGACACTAGCATTACATTATTCTACTTGATGGTTTCTAACTGGATAGCAAAGATTGATTCTGTGTGCTTGTTTCCGAATAGTACTGAAATGGCTGATGGCGAGTGCAGGAAGATCCTTCTCTACAGCAGTCAAAGAACAACTTCAGCTTCTGCCTTTGTTTTTTAAGGTAAGTTTATGGCTGAAATTAAGAATGCATCCTCTTCTGACCTTCAAAAGGAATCTATATTTATCATCTGATGGTTGATAGCTTTTCAGACTATGTATGATTTGGTTGGCTCTCTAAGAGGTACAAGAGTCACAGGAAAATCATGAGGCGATAGTGGTTTAATTTTTGTTGAAATAATCTTTTTTATGTTAGGTAAGGGTAGGATTTTGGCCAATACGTGAAAAGTGTACAGACAGAACATTGTTTCGTGGATAGCCAATTTCCATAGCCCAGTTTAAGAAAATACTGGTAGCCAAAAGAAAAGCCACAATGAAATTTTTGAATATTAGCTATTTCTTACTTTTTTATTCAGTGTATAATAAATCTGAAGATCAAAATGTTGAGTGTATTATGTTTATTTTCCAGTGTTAAATGGCACTGTAGTTGGTTCTAACAAATATCTGCAGGAGGTAACTTGTCCCTGGTAATCATATAATGACACTGAAGTTTCACTTGGTGAGAGGTGTAACCTGAGGAGGTTTTAATTACTCATCTTCTCAGAGGATGAAGCTAATAAAACTAAGGTCACAGAGTGATCTATTAGTTTCCAAAATTATAGTTTGCAGTCATGCTATGGTTGTCTGTAGTTGGAAAAACAGCGTAGTCTCATTGCACATTTGGAAGGCTTGGCGCAAAACCTCACCACTACGTGACGATTGTTGGTCAGTACAGTCGTTATCATTTAAGAAGGAAGGCCTGTATTGCTCATTAGCAGATGGCATGCTAAACTTTTGATTGGCTTCAGTATACCTTGTCTTTAGGAAATTTCACAAAGATAAAAACTACTGGTAATTTTCAAAGGATTTACCTCTAAATACTTTTAAGAGTGCTGAGTAGGGCCTGATACCCATGAATACCTCTGAGATCTTACAGGATATAAAGTAGACAGTAGCTGTCTGCGTATGGGTCCTTGTTATTTTGTAGGTCGTTGGTGTAGATAGGGTTTGTCTTTAGGGCAGTAGTGCTCAAACTTTTGTCCACTGCCACATGTGCCCCAGATACAGAACGTGATTGCATGTGTCCATAAATGGATAATGGACAATGAGTGGTGGGATAGCTGGAGTCCCACCCCTTTTCTTTCACTCAAAAAAAAAAAAATTCAGAAAGCAAATATATGAGAGTGGAATTTGTAGAAGGATGATTTGAATTCACTTGAAATTTATGAACAACGTAAATCATTAAAAACTTCTACTGTTCAAGTTTCTGGTGACAGGCCTAACATTTCACCTAAATATACAAATACTGAGGTTGAGAGTCTGCTTTAGGCCACGATGGTGAATGGGGTCTGGAGTAGACAGGCACCACAGCACAGATGAACAAAGTTATTTTGCAGATAGATCAGATGTACAGAGTGAAGATAAAGAGAGGTGTCTGAAAGAAAGTTGTTGTTTGCTAAACTGTAGGAAGAGCACAGAAATACTTGGAGATGAGATCAGAAATTCTGTCTTGGACGTATCTGAGATGTTTATTAGATTTTAAATGAAGTATTATTTATTTATCCTATACCATAAAAAGCAATTTTATATCAATCCCAAAAAAGCCTTGAAATATGTATCAAAGTGAAGGTTTCATTCATTTTTGTATTCTAGTGTAAGAGTCTCCACATTGCTCAAGAGTGAGGGAAGAGGCTCTCCAACCAAGAATAGTTTACACAGCACTGCTTTTGGAGTAAATAGAGACCGAGTTTAAAATTCTGTCTGTGACAGATGCTGCTTTTTTTGTGACCTTGCACAAGCTACTGAACTTCAAAGACTGTCTCTTTGGGTGTAAAGTGTGGGATAATATCAACATCCCTCACAGAGTTGTAACAAGGGACAAATGAGATAAATGCCTGTAAAGCAGAGAGCACAGTGTAAATTATGCACCTTATTCTTTACGTTAGGAGTCTTGAACTGAATTTTAATTTGGACGGATCAAGAGCTGTAATGGTGTAGTGGTCAGGGAGAGAGGGGGGCATGTTTCATCCTGAGTTTCAAACTTCGCTAAATGCTTATCAAAACTCAGCACTGTAGAATAATGCTTTTGTGTACATCAAACTTAGAGAAAAATTTCCAGATATTGTCATAATTGGTATAAAATTACATGCTGTTGATGTCATTTCTTCAGAAAAATTATTTTTCTCAATAATTAGAGGAGAGGAAGACCCTGTAAAATATTCCTTCGCTAACTAAATGGGCAGCATTTTCTACAAGTTAACACAGTTTAATGACGGCCCCCTCCCCCGCCACCCCGCCGCCTTGTTAAAAGAAAAAAGAATTTAAAAGAGGGTGAAGGGAATTTATAGCTTCTTTTTTTAACGTTTTTTTAATAGACTCTCTTAGACTTGAGAGATATACCACCCAGATGCAGTGTGATCATTTTCTTGAACTAGATTCCAAAAAGCCAATTGTAATAACGCATGTATGAAATGATGGGGAAATTTGAACACTACTGAATATTTTTATTTTAACTGTGATGAATTTTTATGTATGCTGTCATGAAAAGTTTTTTTATAAGAGACTTTATCTTTTAGAGATACATAATAAAATATTTGTGGGTGAGGGGCCGGCCCCGTGGCCGATTGGTTAAAGTTCACGTGCTCCGCTGCAGGCGGCCCAGTGTTTTCGTTGGTTCGAATCCTGGGCACGGACATGGCACTGCTCATCAAACCACGCTGAGGTGGCATCCCACATGCCACGACTGGAGGGACCCACAACAAAGAATATACAACTATGTACTGGGGGGCTTTGGGGAGAAAAAGGAAAAAAATAAAATCTTTAAAAAAAAATTTATGGGTGAAATATGTCTAATATTTGCTTCAAATAATTTAATTGGGGAAGGGGAGCCATGGGGAGCAAAAAAGGAAAGGATTATGAGTTTGTCACTATTGAAGAGGTGATTGATGCATGAGGATTCATTGTATTATTCTCTGGTTTTGTATATGTTTGAAATTTTCCAGACAAATTGTTAAAAGTAGAAAAGGTGATTTCTTTTGTGTACGGATGCCTTCGTACTTATTGACTGTTATTTTTCAATTTATGTCTTTGGTTTGTTTTATTGTTTTCCAGATTGCCCCGGTGGAAAATGACAATAGCTATGATGAACTGAAAAGAGATGCAAAGTTATGTTTATCACTGATGTCTCAGGGGTTGCTGTACCCTCATCAAGTGCCTTTGGTGCTTCAGGTGCTCAAACAAGTAAGAATGTATAAAAATATTTATATCTTTTGGTTAGAATTTTGGTTTATCATTCTAAGAATTTCACAAAGTCACCTGCAGGGCACACAATACCTGATACTGATTTTCAATTTGAATTTTCTTTTACTATGAGAGAAGATATATATTGACCAAAGAAACAGACCTAGATTCTGTGCCTGTCTCTGCCACCAACTTCTCTGACCTTGGGCAGGTCACTAACCCCCAAATTTTCTCTGTACACAAAAAGCTAATCATTGAAGCACCTTGGACACAGAGTGCTTATGAGGGGGGAGCATGGTCATTCCCTTTTAACATTTCCCCTTTATTTTATTTATTTCCTTGTCTATGGGTCGAAGGACCTAAGTGATTGTATATTTCCTGGCTGCGTTTTTAGTATACTGTGTGCCCAGCTTTATTCAGGTCATACTATATGTGTTATGTAATATAAAAATGGGCATGTTCCCATGGTTTTCAGATTTTTAAGTTTGATTATCACTTAAAAATATTTTTGAACAACCCAAAATGTTTTGGGGTTTTTTTTGGTAGTGGAATTTAGTAGTTCTCAATCTTGTTTGCTTTCAGTACCCTACCTGCCACTATCAAAAGTAAAATAAAATAATGTGTAACCCTTCAAGGAGTTAGAGTCATTAATTATAAATAATTCCCTCTTTTAAAACTGACTTCTGTGTTCCTTTCCCTTACTGTCAACCATTCGTACATTCTGAATAACTAACTTTACCTGAAATAGCTTGTGCAACCTTTTATATAGAAGGAAATGTAAAACAAGCTTGCTCTAATTATACCTGTGAAAGTAGAGTGATATTAGAAGATTATGTTATTTGTGTGTAATTTTGCTGTCTGTCATCTCATGTTCTTGTCAGCACTGTTTTCATTGTTTCTACTTATGTCTTATTCACAGACAGCAAGGAGCAGTTCTTGGCATGCTAGATATACAGTACTGACCTACCTCCAGACCATGGTATTTTATAATCTCTTTATTTTCCTAAACAATGAGGATGCAGTTAAAGACATCAGGTGGCTGGTTATAAGTCTTTTGGAGGATGAACAGCTAGAGGTAAAATTTAAGTTATAACAAATCAAAATTTAATGAATTTAAAGAAAACCTCTTGCCTCCCCTTCGAAGAAGTATTCACACACTGATAAGATGTGTTTTATTAAAACATAAATTATTAAAAGTAATTTTAACATAGCCCTCTATGATTAGATTTGATACTCTAATCATGATTTCCTATAGTACAAATGGAAACAAACCTTGGGCATGTTCTTGATCTGGCCTCTCTTTGCAGTCAGGCAGATGATATTTGTGAACCAAAGTTTTCTTATCTATGAAATTGCATGTGAAAATACTCTATTTATCTTACTTTTTAAAGAATTAATAGGAATGTGCATGAAGGCAGTTTCAAGAGAATGAAAATCTACACATAGATGCTATTTATCCAGTAGCCTTAAGACAAGATTGTTGTTGTTTTTTTTAATTTTCCTTGGTAGAGAAATTAAAGGCAACTTTTTTGAGCTATATTAATATTTTGTACAAAAAGATAAATCTATTATTTCAGATAGCCTAATGTAAAAACAGCATGTTATAATAAATATGGAATAAGATACCACTTTCTAAATTTGCCTTAGGTAAAGAAAATGTAACTGAAATTTTTATTTTATTTTATGGACTTTATGAGTTTTCCATATAGTGGAGCACTCCCAGTAATTAGAGAATTTATTTGAGAGCACTGAAATTGATTGTGTCCATAGGAAACTGGGAATGGAAATTTCTCCTCCTCTCTAATGAGCCTATTCATTTTGTAATCTAGCTTTCTTGTGTCCAGATATTGTCCAGTCCCTAGGGTACTCACACAGTGGGAAGAACAACTCTGACAGGCCTCAGTTAAAATATTTACAGCTACCTATAAATTTTTTTTAACTAAAGGATTGAAAAGGAAAGATTGAAATCTTGAAAGTCAGCAGTTCCTAACTTTAAATGTTATAGCAGTTGCATTAAAATTTACTGTTTTCTGGACCTTGTTTTAGAACTGTTTTTGTGTGTCTTTGAGGATGAGCTAACATCCGTTGCCAATCCTCTTTTTTTCACTTGAGAAAGATTAGCCCTGAGCTAACATCTGTGCCAGTCTTCCTCTACTTTGTGTGTGGGATGCCTCCACAGCCTGGCTGCTGAGTGGAGTAGGTCCACACCCGGGATCCACACCCATGAACCTAGGCTGCCAAAGTGGAGCACATGGAGCTTGGCCACAGGGCCGGGCCCCCTTATCCATTTTTATAGATTATTTTATATTTTTTTCCCCTGTGGTAGGCTTAAACATAGCTGTTAATATAACCATAACCATGACATTTATTAAAACTACTGTATCATATTTTTAAAATGTGATACTGAATATTGGTAATAATTAGCTAAGCTACTCCTGATAATATTGAAAAAAACTTTGTAATAATCTAAATGAGAACTATTATAAGAAAACTTTTAGATTTAAAGAAAAATTTTTAGAAGTGATAAGAAAAAAACTGTGTTTATGGATAAAAAAGCTAAATACTACTCACCTTACAAAATTAATTATAGACATGTGCAGACCGACCCTTGGAACAAAATATCCCAGAAGTAGACTTTGCTATTGGGAAAGAGAATAATTCAGTTGGAAGTGTTCAGGCAATTTGTTAGCAGTTTGGAGAAAAAGAAAAATCAGTTAGAACATCTCACGCTGAAATATATTCCAGATGTAAAGAAATATACTCCCCCCTTTTTTTAATTAGAGAAAGTAGGACAAATGAATTTGGATATTTATATGAACTTCAAGCAGAGATGATTTTCTAAGGCTTTAAGTTAATAGATGCGACAAATCTGACTATATTAGAAACTCATCAATCTAAATTATCAAGCTTCACACTAGAAAAAACATTGTAGCGTAAGAAAAATCATCAAGGCCTTTGGAGTAGATAGTGATGGTGATATAACATATGTATAAAGACAGTATAAGCAATCAACAGTGGAAAGTCAAACCTCTCAATGATCAGAGAAATGCAAACTTAAAACAATGAGATGTTTTTCACCTACTCTTAATTTACTCTCTGCCCTCAAAAAAAAATTTGTAATGATGATACCCACTGTCGGTAAGGTACAACCAATACTCGACATTAATTTTGTGTCATAGTATGTTAGCCCTGTCTCTTTGAAAAGCAACTGATAGCCACAAAATTAACAATGAAATTATTCATACAATGACATTTAATAATCTAAATTCTTAGAATCTATTCTAAGAAAGTACATTGCAATATGGGAAAATCATATAAATTAAGAATATTTTGGGGCCTGGCCCCGTGGCCAAGTGGTTTAAGTTCGCGTGCTCCACTTCAGCAGCCCAGTTTCACCAGTTCAGATCCTGGCCGCCGACATGGCACCACTCATCAGGCCATGTTGAGGCGGCGTCCCACATGCCACAGCTAGAAGGACCTGCAACTAAAATATACAGCTATGTACTGGGGGGACTTGGGGAGAAAAAGCAGAAAAAAGGAAAATATTTTGTAGCATAGTAGTGAGAAATTGAAAGCATTCTCATCAGTAGTTGAATATAAAAATAAGTCGTGATATGAAAGGAAATAATACAACCAAAGAAGAAGTAGTAAAACGCATTTAATATAATAGTGTAATGAAAGTAGCAAAAAAAAATGTTAAGTACCCCAACCTGTCACATTGAAAAATTAAAAAAAAAACTTTCTGAAGGAATAAATAGCAAAGCATTTGGTTTTTTTTTCAAATTATTATGGCCTATCCTTATGAATATTTAGCAGAAGTTTTTGTGATTTATGAGACATCTTTCTATTGCTTTTTTCCGTCTTCCCAAAACTTGAGTTTCCATTTGAATTTAAAATGGACGGGTATACGCTCTTCATTTAGTATTCTGTAAACTGTGTTTATAGACTGACAAGAGCCTGTGAAATTTATAAGAGGTAAGCTGGATATGAATGTCTACAATATATGCCATTTGTAGAAATTGGTTCTCCACTGTATCTTTATTACCAACAGAAACAACAGCAGCAGTAGTTTTAAGAGATGTAGAGACTAGGAAAAATTTATTTTAATTTCAGGCTCTGGCACCACTTTTACAGTTACAACCCTTATAAGCAGAATTGTCAGTCAGTGGGACAATAATTTATTTATGGAAAAATTTAATTTCATACAAAGAGTTAAGCATTTACTTTCTGTAACCCTAATATAGTGGCTTCCATCCCTTTTCAGGCCACAGACCCTTTGATAAGCTGATGAAATCTCTAGTAAGAAATTGCAGAAGTGCATTTACACAATTGGCATACAGATGTCAGAGGTCCTACCCCAGATCCATCCCACTCTCCCAGCCGCCATCCTTCCACCAGGCTTTATCTAAGAGAGATGATTTTCTCTACAGGTTCGAGAAATGGCTGCTACCACCCTAAGCGGGCTATTACAGTGTAACTTCCTTACCATGGACAGTCCTATGCAGATTCATTTTGAGCAACTTTGCAAAACAAAACTACCGAAGAAAAGAAAGCGAGACCCTGGTTCCGTAGGAGATACAATTCCTTCTGCAGGTAACAGTGCTGGTAGAAAACACTTGTATCCTTTTGGGAGTTAACCAGGCTTACTCAGCAAAGACTTGTATGTGCCTGGGTCTATGCTAGGTACCGGGAATAGTTGTCCCTGCACAAAGAGAAGGCAAGACCTGGAATATAAAAGCTAGAATTGAGATAGATGCAAGGGACCTGTACCCTGCTGCATACAACTGTTACAATGAATGAAGTCTGCACCTACTCCCTTGAAAGCGCTCTATAAAGAGAGCTATCCAGAATTATTTTGGAGGGTCTGAAATATTTCCTTTTAGAATTTATAAACTTATGTGTAGATGTGCTAAGAGAAAAAACTAAATAAAACAAGCCTTGCTTTTTTTGGAGAGGCGATTATTCAGTACTTCACTAGGCCTTTGGTGAGAGGGTGAGAAGAGCCTTACTCTACAGGAGCTTCCAGTGTAAATGAGCATAAAGATAACAGAAGAATAAGATCTGATCACTATGTTATGTTTAAAGAGAAATTTAAATGTGATTGCAAAGAAACATCTGATCTTGCCAATGCTAACTACAGTCACAAGAATATTAGAAAATATGTGGAAAGATCATTAGTAAGTAGGAAGCTTATTGAATTTACAGGAAGTTTGGAATATGAAACTCTTAAGTGCTGATTATAGTCGAGTCTTGATTATATATATAGTTATCTAATAGCAATTTCTAGTAAAATATCAATGTATGTTCTAGTTTCTTTGCTTGAGAACTGTATTTTTTAATAATTAAGTACCAAAGTAGTTTTAGGTCTTCATTATACCAAATGGCATTGTTTACAATTCTGACTACCCCAAATTCCCTTATTCTTCAACTCCTTATCCGCCATGTTTCATGTATACACATATAATACACTTACAAACACATACACACATTCTATCACTAAAGAGAGAATAGAGACCCTGTAGAATATAGACGCATTGCAGTTCTGTTTTGAGAAGTAGAGACATTCCTCGTACATGGCGTGTTTACCTAAGGAACTGATGCATTCTGTGGGGGGTAGTCACATCCAGAATAGTGGGGTCTGATTTTGATTGGAGATTGTTTTAGGATCAGGGATTACACTTTTGCCTGTGGTATGAATTGATCAAAAACGGCATTACTATGTTAGTTTTAGCAAATATACAACACATTTCTGACCTAGAAATAATTATGCTGTCATTGAGGGACAGCTATAGGGTATCTTTAGTGCAGCCCCAAAATCATGTTTTCGATTTGTGTGCATACAGATTCGTTTCAAATGCAGAAATTCACACATTGAAAACAACTAGCATAATCGAAAGCTAATCTATTTCACTGTAACACGTGCAATAGAGTCCTGTAAGTATTTCCATGTATATTTCTGTTTTCTTTGCAGAGTTGGTCAAGCGCCATGCTGGAGTGCTAGGACTTGGTGCATGTGTTCTTTCTAGTCCTTACGATGTTCCCACCTGGATGCCCCAGCTCCTTATGAATCTCAGTGCACATCTGAATGATCCTCAGCCTATTGAGGTAAAATTCTTCCTTGTTAGCTTCTTTCTACACATGTTCTCAGTGATGTTTTGTAAGAAACCATTTATACTAATAATTTCCTATATACTCAGGACTTTCTGCTTTGGTAAAGCTACTACTTCTGCCTCTGCCAGGGCCACGTCTACTAATCGGTGATTATTAAAATCTAGCAGAGACCTTGCTCTCATGTATATTTGAGATTTTTTGGTAGCGGGAAATTATAGCTTCTGTCCTTCCCAGTCCAGTGGAAGTAAAGTATTGTCATTGTTTTCAGGAGAGTTAAGTCCTTATCCTTCTGTTTTACTAGCATTTTATGTCTAGCCGGTGTCTAACTGGGAGCTAATATTAAATAGGAAATTATGATGGTATTATTTAGTGAACACCCATGTTCCTAAATTAAACAACTCAGAAGACCAACGACTTTGTCCTTTTCCCTTTGGTAAAATAGATGTGAGTGTATACTGAAACTGGTTTAATAATGTGGTGTAAGTTTCAGTAGCTTGTCCTAAAGTACAGCTAGTAATTCTAGAGAAGTGAGCTGGGTGGCTTTGCCAAATGAGATTGGCTTGTTGGTATTGTAGCACTCGGTGAAGCGTGAGATCTGAACTCTTGAGTGATTGTTACTTAGCCTCAGTTATCCTAAATATAACCCTAGTTGTTGAGAGAGGTTAAAATAGAATGTCTGTGGGTTGCTTATTCTACAGATGACTGTAAAAAAGACCTTATCCAATTTCCGAAGGACTCACCATGACAACTGGCAAGAACACAAACAGCAGTTCACTGATGACCAGCTGCTTGTTCTCACTGATCTCCTTGTGTCACCATGCTATTATGCATAGAAGGGTAAGTCAGCAAGGTGCTGAGTTTAAGGAAGTCTGACATCCTCAGGCAAATGTCATTGGTTTGATGACTGAGAAGTAGATGTTCCCAATTTTTTTCTTTTTCTGACGTTCTTAGATGTCATTGTTTAAAGATTTTTTTTTTTTAAACATAACTTTTGCTATGGCCAATGGAAGTAAGTTCCCAGAGAATTTTTCCTTCTCTGCTTCAAGTATTAAGCAGAGAATTGATGTGACTGCTTTTGGACCTTTATAAATGAGTAGGCTTAGTAGCCTAGGAATGGTTAGATAAAAGGAAAGAAATCTTATTCTTAGTTCCTTCTGAGTGTGGTCTAGGCATTTTAAGTTGCCCTCAGCACTCTAGGTTCTATACAGTTGTGAGAACATTTCATCTGGATGCTTAAGTATTTATTATCCATTCTGTATTCAAGAGGGAGGACCCAGAGGCTTTCTATTGGGATAGGAAGAATAAAGAAAATTTCATTTAGGGGGCTTAATTTAGAGTTGGATGTCCTGTTGTCTAACTGAAATTTTTTTCCTCCTTGATACAGATGAGTAGTCCTCACTTCAAGCTCTTTTCATCAAAAATTCCAGATCCTCAGGTACCATCTGTGGTGGCTCTCTGCAGGTTTTAAAACTCTGCCTCTGTTGAGCTCTCATCATTTTGGTGGTTTCTGTATTTGGTCTCATTAGTCTGCATTCCACAGGTTCTCAGCTGCCATTTGATTTCCTAACTTGTCTCAAGTGTTTCCAGAATATTGATCACTTTTTCTTTGAGGCATCTGACAAAGCCATAATGTCTCAGACTAGAAATAATTACCCACTATGATCATGGCATCCAAGACCAGACAGAGTGGAAACTCGCTAAAAAACAGTTTACTTGGAATGGAGAGTTCCCATCTGTAATACAGGTCCTGTCATTTCATTCATCTCAAATTATTTTGAATTCTTTCCAAATGGCTGTTGGGTTTTGATGATAGTAGGGCTGTGGGCCATAAATCTGAAGCCTTGAGAGCCTTGGGTCTGGAGAGCCATGAAGAGGGAAGGAAAAGAGGGCAAGTCTTGAACCTAACCAAGGACTTGATGGATTGCTCGACCAAGACACAGAAGCGAATCTGTGTCCCTGTGCTTCCCACAGACTGGAGTTTTTGGTGCTGAATAGAAGAGCAGTTGCTGAAAAACTAGGGGTTTGGTGAATAAATTTTTGATTGTTGTGTGTGTATACAGTGTGTGATTTTGAAAATAAACAGCAACAACAATAAAAACCCTGACTGGTTGATTTTTACCTGAATTCTTTACAAACGTTGTTTGGCCCCCTTTGAAAACTGTTACACTTCACCTAATGGAAGACTGCTGTGCTTGTGAAAAATCTGTAACCTTTTTTTTTCTTTTTATTTTCTTCTCTTTTTTTTGCCTGCAGAATCGTTGAGAGACTAAGAAGTCCTGATATTTAATTGACTTGTTTAATAAATGTTATATAGATGGAAAGACTGTATAAATTGTAGAGATAGCCTTGGCAAGACTTTGTACAGATGCAAGCTTTTACACACCATTGTGTAATTAACTTGTAAAGATTCACAGGTAGCTCTTTATTATAGTGATTTTTGGCTTTTGTACCAATTCAATGCCATTTTTTGTGTTTTTAAATTATTTTCTTTTATCTTTTCATGTTACAAAAGCTGAGGCATGGGGGTTTTATTTGAGTTCATTTATCATTAGAAGGTCTCAATTTTTATGTAACTCTCATGTGAGCATCTCTAATGATGCAGATGCCACATGTTTGCCTATGACAAGTTGATAGAATGCAAGGTATCTTCTAGATTAAAGTAATTCACAGGTCGGTGAATGTCATCTTGCAGCACACCCCGTACAGTCTTCCTTAAAGGAACACTACAGTATATTTTTTAGTATCTATTTGCTGAATGACTCGATGCAGAGGTCCTGGTACAGTATTTAAGTGTCAGCATACACAGGCGTAATCCCTGTATAGAGTAGTGCCAAACCTATTATTTCAATTGTGTAACTAGTTTAAAACCGAATAAATGAATTGTTTTTAACACCCGGCTTTTGTCTTCATTAAGAGGAAAAGACAGTTCTGTAGGCAATGGATTCCTTTTGCATCCACTGATCTGGACCTGTAAATTCATACTGCCTGACCAAAGGGAATTATCTAGATCAAAGCTGTCCAGTACAGTAGCCAATAGCCACGTGTGACTATTTACACTTAAATTAAAAATTCATATCCTCAGTCTCACTGGCCACATTTCAAGTTTCCATCAGTTACTTGTGGCTGGTGGTTTACCCTATTGAGTAGCACAGATGAATAATTTCGTCATCACACCGAGTTGTTTTGGACAGCACTGATACAGATTATTGATTCTCAAATTGATGTGCCCAAGAATCACATGGGGATTTTGTTAAAATGTGATTTTTAACTCATGCTCTCAGTTTGTAATATCGATCCCTGGTCCTGAGACCACACTTTGAGTAGCGAGGCTTTACATTATATTGACCACAAGCAGCTTTTTCTAACTAGGTTGTATGGAATTATGCCTTAGCAAGTTCCTAAAGTGGGAACTTTAAAAAATGTGAGATACTGGGTACCCACTGTGTTCCTCAATCAGAATCTCTCTGGTTGGGGCTCAGGCATTGTTTAAAAGCTTCACAGTGCTTCAGTCGTGCAGCCAAGATTGAGAACGCTGGTGAAGACTCCTAAGGCCCAGTCTAGACCTAAAAACAGGGTACCTTAATCTGTGTCTCCAACATGTTCCCCATGTGATTGTGGCAGCAGGTTTAGAAGTTGCTTGCTACCTTGATACCCCAAACTGGTTATACTGTGAATTATTTAATTCCTTAAATCTTCTACCAGTGGCCTCAAGAATGAAAGTAAGGAGGGAGAGAAAAGGGGTTGGATGGCTACTGTTGTCTGAGATAGTTCTTAGATCTATGTTGCATTAAAAAGAATGGAGCAGGAACAGTGTGAGGGAGGCAGTAAAAATTTGGGGGTGGAGGGTGAAAGCAGGTCAATGTTTAGAAGTCCCTGCTGATTTCAGGGCATAGAGCAGAGTCAAGGTAGGTTTCTAGGTGGGAGAGGGGTGAGTGGTGAAAAGTGAGGGGAAGAGAAAGCCTGTATCATCTTTGAGGTTGTAAGAGCTAATAAATGATCTTTAGTTTCTGAACGAATCCTTTAAAAAACAAAGACTTTGCAAATAGCATTTCAAAATGTAGGAGGAAAGTTTACCCACCTGTTTTCTTAAAAGTGTTTGACCGAATGCTTTGGTGCAAAAAAAAAAATTAGGTGATTAGTAGTGTGGACAGAAAGGACCAGTGAGGAATTTTGTTCTGCTGAAAAAATTAACTTTTTCTACATAGTTTTCATAGTTATTTTTGTGGACAAAGAACATTTGTCTTGTTCATATAATTGAGGTGTCTCCCATTGTTGAACATGGAAGTTTTCAGTTTACTACAAATTACACTGCAATGGACATTTTCATATCTTTATGATTAAAACTTTTCTTCAAGTATTTCCTTACGATAAATTTCCAAGTAGTGAGATTTTTAGGTCACGAATCTAAACATTTTAATGGCTCTAATATGTTGTTTTCCTGAAAGTGCACACAGCAGTTTGCATTGCCAGTGAGACTGTGTATTAGGATGCTGGTGTCCCTGCAAATTGATAACCTGTTCATATTTTAACATTTATAGTCAGCCCTGCTTGTTTATTTGCAGATTTTCCATTTTTTGAGTACTAAGCCAATGTTCTTTCCAATTTGACTTTGCCGGCACATTTTGTAGACATAATTCTAGTAGCCTTAGCCTTGCTGATAGTACTAACTAGTTCAGGAACTTTGGTAGTTCCTGATTTCCTGATTTTTGTTTTGGTTTGGGGTTTTTTCAGTATGGGGTAATTTTCTCCCCTAAGTGTAACTCTAATGGCAGCATTCCAGCCCAAACCTATTGTAATCTCCTGTCATATGGCCAAATGCCTGGAAATGATCTGCAATTATTTATGCAGTAGCTAATTCTAGTTCATATGGAGAGGAATATCAGGGGTTCGTTTCTACTTTAAATGCTAACTCTGAAAACTGAAGGAGCCTTCTTTTTCTAAGTTGATTCTTTCTAGGGCGAAGGTCACCATTACTGACAACATAGATTAGAACTGCTACATTGCAAGTGGGTGGGGAGTGGAACATTATGAGGGAATTGGAAAATTTTCTTGAAGTTATTTCTAAACAGGATTCTGATAGCATAGTCTACTTCTGGACTGAATGTTACTTCATAAATTATCCAGCCCTTGTCTTTCTCTTGATGAAAGCGGTGGGAACTGGGAAAGATAAGTTATACGCATAAATCAAATTCTTTGGTACTTGTTGGTACCAAACTGTTCTTTTTAGACAGATAAAACTATTAGCCGACATGGAGATTTCAGTAGCAATATTCCAAGTATTTTGCTTGAATGGAATTTTCTGGTTTTCTGGCACCAGGGTGAAGAAAAGAGCATTCAAATAGCATTCTCTTTCTAAAGAGTACCCCCAAAAAGGTTAGAAAAGTAGTAAGATCCTAATTACCCAGGTTGGGACACTGAAGGAATACGAGTTTATCTGGCTTTATTTTGTACCCAGAACAGCAAACACTTTAGGAATGTTACTTCATGGCTCTGAAACTAAAATTAAACGCACTTTATGAATTCATTATTTTGGACGTGTGGACTTTAGAAGATCGAAGGTGGTAGTTTTTGGCTTGGTGTTGTTGCTTACTAGAATTAGCCTAGCTTGCATACATAGCACCATTGCTTTTCAAGATTTTTTACCTTCAGCGCAGTATTAGATAATGTCCGTGAGCTCTTGGCTTCGTTATTTTATTTGCATGGGTAGTTTCATTTTACTTTGCATTTGTTTCCTAGTAATTATTCCCCTTGCTGAGTTCCCTCAGTAAATTCATTAATATTTTCAGAGAGCTGAGAGAAGAAAAAAATGTGTGGTTCTTTTATTTTACATTAAGTTAAAGTTAGTTTGATTTAAATTCTGTTACAATGACTTGACTTAACAAATTCTGTGTCTCAATGTACCAAACTGAACGATGACGCCAGTGTAATCTAGGAGAGAGAGGATCAGCCGCAGCCCGGAGGAGCTGGGCACGCCGGCTTGAAAGCACCGGGAATGGGGGGAGGTGGGCGGCGGGCCTGGCGGGAAGCCGAGGGGGGCCCGCGGACCCCGCCCTCTAAGGCCAAGCCCCCGCGGGTCGCTGTGTGCCGTCGGTGCCCCCACTTTTCCTCTCTACCCAGGCCGCTAGCCCCTTCTTCCTCTGTGCCGCAGGGCGCCGGCTCGGCGAACGGCACAACGGCGATCCTGAGAACCCGCGCGGCGCGGGCACGAGGTCGGGGCCGCCGGGCACGAGGGAGCCCGCGAGGCGGTGAGGGTGCGGGGGGCAGGCGAGCCGCCGAGGCCTGTGTGTCCGGCGAGGGGGCGGCGCCCTCGGCGTCTCTGTGACAGCGCTCCGCGCCCCCGGCTGCCGCGGCTCCCGGGATGCGCGGAGGCGGCGGCGATGGCGCTGATGCCTCTAGCCCTGCATCCTCCAGGGCGGCGGGCAGAGCTGGGGTCCGGGCTGCGAGATGGAGGAGGAGGGGCGGCGCTGCGGCCACCGGGCAGGTGAGAGGCCGCGGGCCCCCGGGGGAGGACGAGCCCGCGGGGACGGCGAGGGCTGGGAAGCGGCGGGCTGGCGAGGAGCGCGGCTGCGCTGGTCCAGGCCCGGCCGCCGCGCACCTGCGCTCCTGGCGCGGCCAGCGGGGAAGCCATCTCGCCCCTGCCCGGCCCGTTCCCGGGCTCCGCCGGGCCGTGGAAGCCCTCCCCCACCGCCCGTGCCCTGGCTGAGCCGTCCTCACCCCACCGACCCTCTGCTGCTGCTTTTACTAGCTTCCCTGGCCCGGCCTAGGCCCTCCTCACCATAACCTCCCCTACCCCGGGGAACTCCTACCCATCGCCAGCCTCTGGCCGCGTCGACCTTCCCTCCCCGCAGTCTCCCACTCCATCCCCAGACTGGGGAGCTCCGCAGCCTCCCCATCTCCCTACTACCCCATCAGCTGCTCCGGGCTTCAAGAGATACTTCAACTGGGGAGAAAGAGCATGGGCTCCGAAATCAGATAAATCTGGCTTGAATCTTAGTGACCCTGGGCAAGTCAGCTAACTTCCCTGAGGTTTTCCTGATCAATAGAAATACAGTAGGAATAACACAGAACCTTGCTCTCTGTGACGGTTGGACTCTGAAAATGCCTGCCCTCGAGGAATTTAAGGCATTATGAGAAAAAAAATGAGTTGGAAGAATCTAGGGCATGAGTTGACTTGTAAAAGCTCATATAAAATGTTTTAATATGTACTAAAATATTAAGAAAGCACGCTAGATTACCAGAGGCTTTTCACATAAAGAGAAATCATTACGGCTGTACAGTAATTTTCATTTACTCTTCCTTGCTTACTGGTTACTTTAAAATCCTTCCTCCTCAGTTATAACAAGATGCACATGATAAAGTCCATTCCGTCTTATTGCGGCTAGTATGCCTGATGTTCTAACTTAAAACTTTTCTGATTTTATGACTTTAATCACATCTTCTTCCAGGACCTGTCTGTGGTCCCAGAGATAAAGAGTAGCTTGTGTGCTTGCATTGAAAGAATGTTGGTAACCTTTATTTAATATTTAGGAGTAGCAAATAGATATAAACTCCCCCCCCCCCCCCCCACGTCCAAATCACTGAGTTTTACGGTTTGGCTACCATAACTTCATTCCAAATTGTGACCTCAGCCTCCTCTTCAAGTCTCAGAAGTTAGTACTGAGACCTGGGTTTATTTTCCCTCCATTTAACTTATTGCTCTTAAAGTTTCTCTGCCAAAACCTTTACTTCTGTCTTCTGCTTTTCCTTCCTTTTCTCTTCCCAGCCTCTGATTCCTTCCCTTTTTTTCTATTTATTCCAATAGGAGTGATTTATAATTACTTTATACCGGAACCATCATTATCAACCTTGCCAAAAGGGCACACAGAAGTATGTATATGTGTGTGTGTGCATTCAAATTTTGGGTTCCAGGAACTTTGAGTTGGGAAGGGATTGCAATACGTACCTCATATATTGAGAGTAAAAGAAAGTTTAGTAATTTATGTAAGGCTTCTGGTATAGATGCCTGACATACAGTAACCACCCAATAAATTAAAGCTCCAGTAACTGTCTTCTGACCTGGGGATCCCTCCCTTGATCTCTTTGCTGTTCTGGTTAGCATGGTGGTGAAGAGTGCGGGCTCCAGAGAGGTTGAAATCCATGCTCTGCCGCTTTAAGTTCCGTGCTCTCTGACTTAGTGTTCTCATCCGGAAAAGGGAGCTAAGTTATACTCCTTCTGTGTTGTTGGGAGGATTCAATAAGTTCATAGTATGGAGCACTGAGAACAGAGCCTGGCATGTCCTAAGCACTCAGGAACATTCACATGCTAATAATGATACTGATAGTTATATTCCTGACCTAGAATTCTCCTTTATTTTTTTTAATCTATTGAAAAAATTTTAATTTATTGAAAAAATTGCATCTGTACAGAAAGTGAAAGTTGTCCCTCAACTGCTCCGGATCTGTTGTCCCCCCCGCCCCTCATCCTTGACTAATGTTGGTGACTCATCATCCCATTTTCCCCTTGACGACTCCCTTCCCACACATCTCCCTTCCTAGCCTGGGGTCTGCATCGCTTCCATCACCCTGCTTCAGTATTACCCACTTAATCGACATTTCTCTTAGCATCCTAATTCCAGGCTCCTCCTCCTTCTAATTTCCCCACACCAAATTCCTGCTTTCCTCTTCACCCCTGTTCTTTTCCCTACTTCCAAAAGGAAACCCTTGCGGGGGCAGGGGCTTTGCTCTAATCCATAGTGTCACTCTCTGCTCTTCCTGCCTCCTCAGATTTTTTCTCTTCTACTTCTCTTTTCATCAGTTAACTCCAATCCTGCAATTAACAATTAAAAAAGAAAACAGTAAAAGGTTGTCCTTTTTACTACATTCATATCAAAAAGGGTTCAGAAACAGGCACTCAGTCTTTTAGTGAAAACAGTAGGCTATTTGTTATTGTTTTTTAAATTCTAATCATCAAGAAACAAAAGGTCAGGGTTTGTATTTTTCTCCCTCACAGAACTTTTATAAGGAAGGTAAAGAAAAGTTCATCTCACTTCCCAGTGGAGAAATTCATCATATTGTCGTGATCCGTACTGTTTCACCGCTGAGAATTAGAAGAGGTTTTCTTCTTCCTTCATGAAGTGTGCCAGCTAGTTACGTAGAACTCCCCAGGACTGAAATTTGTCTGGGACTCACTGGCACCGCCGTACTTTTATTGAATGCTGAGACACTTCTGTATTGGGTGGTCCATAGCTGCTGCTGGGAGCCCCCGGTAAGCTCTCACTGACCTGGCCTCTTCTTCTGCACCCCATGATCCAGCAACGAAAGGGTTAACCCCTGGCACAACTGGAGGCCTCTGGGACCCAGCCTGAACTGGGGGTTAAATATTCTGAACACCACTCCTGGACCTCCCCAGTGCCATTGGTTATTTGTAAAATGCTGGATTAAAGCAAGTACTTTTCACTTGTCAAGAGCATTGCGCCAGTCTCCAAGGAGCGAGGTCAGCTGTCCCACTGGAAACATCTTTGGGAGCAGAGTGGGCCCCAGGCCACACAGGGCTTTGGGAGTTGGAACAACAGAAGATTTGTGTGAGTGTATTTTAAATCTCATTGCAAAACAGAAAAAAAAATTTAAGAAAATAAAGGAGCAAAAAGAAAAAGAAGTTATTCTTTTAGAGTAGAGGCTGTGTGTTACTCATCTTTGTACCCAGGGGACCTAGCATACAGCTGGCGTAGGGCGTGCGCATGATAAATGTAAACGGAGTGGATGAGTGTGTGCCTGGGTGCATGCCTCCTGCTTCATCATGAGGATATTCCTGTTGAAATAATGACAATTCACATTGGTCTAGCAGTTTGCAGTTTACAAAGTGAAGCGATGCTTTGCACCTTGTAAATCTCAAACATGATCGTGACACCCTTCATTACTTTCATTTTTCCCTCTCAAATGTAGTCCTGCACAAAGTTTTTTCCAAAGCGGTGTATGGAGTTGGCCAAGAAATCAGCAGAGAGAAGAAATTATAAATAATGGAAAATAAGGGATTCTTCCGAGGGGAAGAAAGAGGATTTGTTAGTGATTCGTGGGAATTATGTAAAGGACCACAGGATACTCCAGTGGTACCCTCCTGCTTATATTTCAAGCACATGCTTTTTCTCCTCTCAATTCCTTCTGCTGCAAAGACCCACTCCCCTTCTCCCAGCCCGTCTGTCCCCCATGCCCCGCCCCTCGCCTTTCCCCCAGCTAGCTCCTCCTCACCAAGACTCCCTTCAGCCTCTTGCAGCCTCTGGGTTAGATTAGGTTCCCTTTCCCTGACTTGCAGCACGCCCTGCTATCATCTGATTTACCACGTTAGGCTGTAATTGCGTAGGTAGGTTGATCTCCTCCAACTAGATGGTGATCTCTTTGGCGGGGAGGTTATGTTCTTGTGTCTCCGGTGTCTGGCACCGGCGTGTTTCTAAAAGTAACATCTGCACCCCCTTCCATCAGAATCTAAAAGGGTGACACCCAGGAATCTGCTTTCTTTAACCCTCCCTTCAGGTGATCCTTAAACTAATTTGAAAACCACTGTGTCATAAAACCTAAAATTAGCTGGATGAATGTATTTTGAGGTGTTTGTGCCTTTTCTGTGTTGAGTTTGAGAGGAGAAATGCTTTCTACACCTTGGGTCAGAGCTCAAGAATTCTAGTGCTTTGAAAGATCATGAGATGACTCTGCTTTCTGCATTAATTCCTTTCTGTTTCTGGGTGTGCATTTCTGTGTGCAGGCTTTTCTGCCTTGGGCCTCTTTTGTCACATATCGCTCATCTGTGAGTTGAAGCCCTGACTCCCTTCCCACAGAAGGAAGAGTCATTTTTCTCTGAAGATGAACTCAACGGACCACCTTCAGGATGCTCCCAACACTACCTTGCTACATGTGCCTCACTCCCAGGGAGGAAACAACACTGCTCTCCAGGAAGATCTCCAGGATCTCATCCACACAGCCACTTTGGTAACCTGTACTTTTCTACTCACAGTCATCTTCTGCCTGGGCTCTTACGGCAACTTCATTGTCTTCTTGTCCTTCTTTGATCCAGCCTTCAGGAAATTCAGAACCAACTTTGATTTCATGATCCTAAACCTGTCCTTCTGTGACCTCTTCATTTGTGGAGTGACGGCCCCCATGTTCATCTTTGTGTTATTCTTCAGCTTAGCCAGTAGCATCCCGGATGCTTTCTGCTTCACCTTCCATCTCACCAGTTCAGGCTTCATCATCATGTCTCTCAAGACAGTGGCAGTGATTGCCCTGCATCGGCTGCGCATGGTGTTGGGGAAGCAGCCCAATCGCACGGCCTCCTTTCCCTGCACCTTGCTCCTCACTCTGCTTCTCTGGGCCACCAGTTTCACCCTCGCCACCTTGGCCACTCTGAAAACCAGTAAGTCCCACCTCTGCCTTCCCATGTCCAGTCTGATTGCTGGAGAAGGGAAAGCCATCCTGTCTCTCTATGTGGTCGACTTCACCTTTTGTGTTGCTGTGGTCTCTGTCTCTTACATCATGATTGCTCAGACCCTGCGGAAAAATGCTCAAGTCAGAAAGTGCCCCCCCATAATCACAGTTGATGCTTCTAGACCACAGCCTTTCATGGGAGCCCCTGTGAAGGGAGGTGGAGATCCCATCCAAGGTACCATGCCAGCTCTATACAGGAACCAGAATTACAACAAACTGCAGCACGTTCAGACCCATGGGTACACCAAGAGTCCCAACCAGCTGCAAACCCCTGCAGCCAGCCGGCTCCAGCTGGTGTCAGCTGTCAATCTCTCCACAGCTAAGGATTCCAAAGCAGTGGTCACCTGTGTGATCATCGTGCTGTCGGTCCTGGTGTGCTGTCTTCCACTAGGGATTTCCTTGGTGCAGGTGGTTCTGTCCAGCAGTGGGAGCTTCATCCTTTACCAGTTTGAACTGTTTGGATTTACCCTTATATTTTTCAAGTCAGGATTAAACCCTTTTATATATTCTCGGAACAGTGCAGGGCTGAGAAGGAAAGTACTCTGGTGCCTCCAGTACATAGGCCTGGGGTTTTTCTGCTGTAAACAGAAGACTCGACTTCGAGCCATGGGAAAAGGGAACCTTGAAGTCAACAGAAACAAATCCTCTCATCATGAAACAAACTCTGCCTACATGTTGTCTCCAAAGCCCCAGAAGAAATTTGTGGACCAGGCTTGTGGCCCAAGTCATTCAAAGGAAAGTGTGGTTAGTCCCAAGATCTCTGTGGGACATCAACACTATGGTCAGAGCAGCTCAACGCCCATCAACACTCGCATTGAGCCGTACTACAGCATCTACAACAGCAGCCCATCCCAAGAAGAGAGCATCCCATGTAACTTACAGCCAGTAAACTCTTTCGGATTTGCCAATTCATATATTGCCATGCATTATCACACCACTAATGATTTAATGCAAGAATATGACAGTGCTTCAGCCAAGCAGATTCCAGTCCCCTCTGTTTAGAGTCATGGAGGCTGGAGAAATTCTGTAAACTGTTTTTGTTTCTGATACTAATTGATTTTTTTACCACTTTTGTGAGACCAGTGGTAGATCAAAACGTAAAGATTTAGCTAAACAGTTGGCATTTATGATTTTCTTTTGTCTGAAGTATTAGCATCTATTGATTTACTTTGTGGTTTCCTGATATTTTAAGATTTGATGTAAAAGTTTATTACTTAGATTTTTACCCTCACCTATGCTCCAATCTTTTGTACTAAACTTTTAAATAGATGCCAGGAATGATCTTGCTACTATGTTAGAGAATGAACTGATTATGATCATTTGAGTCACTGCTATGGGTCTTCAAAGTGTCTATGAGGTGGATTTTTAGAAAAATGTTAGGGTATGATCTTTCCCAATATGTTATTCGTATTAATTGAATTATAAATTTTGATTTGTTGAAGTGTTGAATGGGGAACAATACACTTTTTTGGTAGCAGGCTTGGATAAATGTTATTTTGGATAAATAACATTGTTAAAACAGGAAATCAGAAATATATCATCTACAACTATCCTTACCAAAAATACACAGGCATTAAGTACCTTCTCTTTCATAAGACGGTCAACCAAGAATATAGTATTCTGCTTATTACCATTTCTTATTATAGACATTATTATTTTGTGTCAGTTGAGTAGCTATATAGTTCTTTTAAAAAGAGAGATGCTTTTGCTTGCTAAAAGTGAATTATTCTATTTTGGAATGATCTTACCCAAGAATCCTAGTGAAGAGGACTGCAGCTAAGTGGAGGCTGTTCCTGGGAGAGCAGGAGCTAACTGTGGTCATCTCGGTCAGGGTGCTGTTAGGTGGGAAGCAGTCTAGACTGTCGGGATGTGTTAGACGACCTTTATTATTGCTTAAGAAGACATAAGGATGCGATTGGGAGTGTTCTGATTTATGCTTTCTTTCTGCGTGAGAATGGTTTGTTAACAACCTGGCAAAGAGTATCCAAGTAACTATCTAGAAGTAAGTTTTTTTGTCTTGGTTTGTGTATTACTGTGGTAGAAAAACTCTTAAGATGATCTGTTTTCAAACTAATTGTCATTTGTCTCCCGTTAATCTTAAACTGGAAATGGGCAGTGAGGAAAAACAGATTAAGTATTTCTATACCTAAAACGAATTTTATTATATACTCTGTGATTCCTAGCATAACAACTGTAAACTCATATTTTTATGTAAAAACATTTTCATTATACAGTTAGCATTTGTACTCACTACAATTTTGGAACTGTAACTGCTAGACACAAGATGAGCATCAAGATACAAAACCTATCTACATGAATTGTTACGTTCAAAAACTGTTATTGCGGATTGCAAGGCACTTTGTTCCTTTGGATGAAACGTATTCAGTTTAAGACACCCTCTCCCGGCTGTTTCCAAATACAGGGGTCATGAGCTGCGTGGAGAAGACAGAGCAGATGCTCAGCTAGAACTCTGCTCAGCCTCATCAAACAACTCTTACCTTCTAGCATCAGCCAGTCATTTCTAGTTCTGAGATTTAAGTATGAGATATGGGTTTTATTTTGTCATTAAATTCACCTTTTAGCACTATCTCCTTCCCTTCCTTCTCTCCCTTTCTTCCTTTATTTTTGCTATTAAATTTTATAACAGAAAATATTCACTCTCTCACATTTTTTTTGTAATTGAATGCTATTTTTGGAAGTCCCTATGACTATTTCAATTGTGCTTTTATATTTTTAATACAACACTATTTTCATTTATTAATACTCTCATGAGATAGGTTAGTATATTACCTCTTTTTAACAAATAATTAAGAAATCTAATATCCTCTCCCAGGATCATTTGAAGAATTGTGGCAAATTAGGAGTTAAACTTTTGTCTAAATTTAGAACCTGATATTTATTCTGATAAGCCAAATAGCTTTATAATAAGTAATATTAATCAAGAAGATATTTCACACTTTTTAAGGTATGTATACCTTTTTTGGCCAGGCATTTCAAATATGATTCAATAAAAGAATTTTTTAAAAATAGTATCTACTTGTAAAATTAAAAATGACAGGTTTTCTGTACGACCTTTGAGTTTAAGACAACTTGACCCGTCTTTGGGAGGTAAAAATTATAGCATAAAGAAAACTAAGTTTGTGCATATGAAGTATTCAGTCTCTTTATGCTCATCAAGAAATTACTGATTTAACTTGCATGAAATACACAGTGGGCCAGATTCTTAGCCATCCTCCATGTCTATGTCTATATCTATATGTAGATATAGACAGATATATATAACTTGTCTCTTCATAAGTTATATATGTCTATCTATATCTGTTTCTCCATATAGATATAGATAGACATATGTAACTTCTCTCTTCATAAGGGCTAAAATGAGAACTAAAAGTAATGAGAATTCAGTTGAATACGACTAATTAGCAGGGTATAATAATTAGTTCTCTTGATGCTTTACTGTGATGCAAAGTATGTGATGTATTTCAAACATTTTATAATTGTTCTGATGTTAACCGTTAGGCCAGATTTGTACTTCTGATGCTTTTACTGTTCTTTTAAAATAATGTTTGGAGAATAAAAACATTGAAAATCCTAACATTTCTGAATGTCATATTGCAATACTATGACTTTCTTTCTCAATCATTTAAAAACCATCAGAGAGGGGGCCAGCCCTGTGACATAGTGGTTAAGTCTGCACACTGCGCTTCAGTGGCCCGGGGTTCGCAGGTTCAGATCCTGGGTGTGGACCTAGCACCGCTCATCAAGCCACACTGTGGCGGCATCCCACATAAAAATAGAGGAAGATTAGCAACAGATGTTAGTTCAGGGCCACTCTTCCTCACACACACACACAAAAATAATAAAAAATAAAAATAAAAACCATCAGAGAATAGCAGTGATCTTTATTGCATGTTGGGTAACAATGGGTTGAATCTCTGAGAGAGTTCTTGCCTTAAGAGACAAAGTAACTTGTTTGGCCACATTTTGCAGCAAGCGTATATGCTCAGGCTAACCAAGAATAATTAACTCCAAAGGTTAATTATTTACTGAACTAAGTTTCTCACCCAGCAGGAAAAGTCTTGGCTAAACATTTTAAAAAATTCTTTAAAATGAGATTGATCTGGAAAAAGAGATGGAATTTTGGCATTTTTAGTTTATCAAGCAGGGTTTGGTTTTAAGAATCGTAAAACATTGATTCAAGCAGAAAAGGATTGAATATCAGAAGTTAGATGTCTACTAATTCATTAGGAGCTCAGGGCTCTATGAGGGGTCTCCATGAAAGATTCCACAATAAACACTCCCAGCGTGACCAGCCCGAGAGCTGCTACTGCTCCTACAAGCAGAGGGAGGGAGTCAGGAGGCCTCCTTGGACTTTTGACTCTAAGGACCCCCTGTTGAAGAAGATATCCAAAGATTAGGAAGCTACTGCTCCTGCCACTGCCTGCACAATGAATCTTCTCAACACCTCCAAAGCAAGTGGCCGAATGTCAAAACACTGCTGCAGGACAAATTTAGTTGGCAGAACCCAATTGGCGTTTAAAACCCTAGCTTCTGGTGAATTTGGAAAGTGCAGTTACACTAAAGAGGGAAACTAAAAGGAGGTTTGGAACAGATCCTGAGTTCCAATCCACTCTGTCCACGATGGTCCACCTTTTTGGTACTCGACATTTACATCCACACTCGAGCCACACTTCTGAACAACAGCAACAGTGCCGTTCACCCACTGGAAGTAATGCAACTTCTCTCATTTAAACAAAAACATGCCTCCTCTCCTCCAGAGAATGGATGCAAAGTCTGATCAATCACTTTATCTATTTATCTGTGACCATCACTCTCCCAATTCAGTCAAAAATCTCAACTTGATATTTTGTAACCTTTTCAACTTGATATTCTGTAACCTAAGGACTAAATTATAAAGTTTACCACCAACAAACACATCTTATAGAAAGTAGCAGGGAAAACAGGGTAAGAACAGGAAATTGGTTGAAAAGTGGAAGTGTGTGTGTGTGTGTGTGTGTGTGTGTTTGAGACAGGATAGGGAAGAAGATATGGGAGCTAATGCAGTCCTTGCTCACTTCTGTACCTGAGCACGAAGCTGTGGTTTGTATTTTATAACTTCTTTCCTCCACTCCCTGTTTCCTATCCCTTTGCCCTCAGGTAGCACATTATATAGTATGGGAAAATAAATAACTTTTATAAAGTAGTAGAAGGAAGCAGGTAAAATTTCTGTTCAGTTCTTTAGTCTTAGCTGGATTTCTTGAACTTGCCTGTGCCTCAGTAGTTAATGGGTCAGCCAAGGATTTGGGCAGAATTTGTAGGCAGGGTTTAAGGCTTTGTCTCTGTGACTATCTCCTTGTCAGGATTTTGTCTCTCGTTTTCTAGCTGCTCTGGGTGCCCTTAACTCTCCATCCTCTGATTTTTTTCTTTTTTTTTTTTTTTTAGAGATTGGCACCTGAGCAAACAACTCTTGCCAATCTTCTTTTTTCTTTTTCTGCTTTTTTCTCCCCAAATTCCCCCAGTACATAGTTGTATATTTTGGTTGTGGGTCCTTCTAGTTGTGGCATGTGGGACGCTGCCTCAGCATGACCTAATGAGCGGTGCCATGTCCACACCCAGGAGCCAAACTGGCAAAACTCTGGGCCACCGAAGCGGAGCGGGCAAGCTTAACCACTTGGCCATGGGGCAGGCCCCGCATATCGTTTTTTACCAACATTAAAAAGTTTATTGTTTTCACTCCCAATCACATGCTCCTCTCTCCACCCCCAGCCCCACCAGGCTAGAGGTAATTGTTACAGGGCAAGGGCTCGCTGCCCAATGCACATAGAAGCCAAAACTACAGCACTGGCTTTTGAGAGAAGAATAAGCTTTATTGCATGGCTGACCAGTAAAGGAGACAGGAGGCAAAGCTCAAATCTATCTCCCCAAGTGGAAGCAGGGATAGACTTTTAAGGAGTTGGGAGTGGGGATGGTTATACAAAATGCTAATTTGGCAGAATTTGGTTGGAGGGTGGGAGTGTAACAGTTTTATGAGTCTGGTGTGCTACAAATCAAGGGACCCCTCACTGCCTTTTTTTTTTCTAGCTATATATATGTAGGTTTTTTCAATTGAAGTAACATTGGTTTATAACATTATATAAATTTCAGGTGTACATCATTATATTTCAATTTCTGTATAGATTAATTACATCCTGTTCACCCTCAAGATACTAATTACCATCCATCACCATACACATGTGCCTAATTGCCTCTTTCACTCTCCTCCCTCCCCGCTTCCCCTCTGGTAACCACCAATCCAATCTCTGCCTCTGTGTGTTTGTTTGTTGTTGTTTTTATCTTCTATTTATGAGTGAGATCAAATGGTATTTGACTTTCTCTCTCTGACTTATTTCTTTCAGCATAATATCCTCAAGGCACATCCATTTGTCACAAATGGCAAAATTTCATCATTTTTTTTTAAAGATTTTATTTTTCCTTCTTCTCCCCCAAACCCCCTAGTACATAGTTGTATATTGTTTTTGGTTGTGGGTCCTTCTAGTTGTGGCATATGGGATGTCGCCTCAGCATGGCTTGATGAGCGGTGCTAGGTCCACACCCAGGATCCAAACCCTGGGCTGCCAAAGCAGAGTGTGCGAACTTAACCACTTGGCCACGGGGCTGGCCCCAGATTTCATCATTTTTTATGGCTATGTAGTATTCCATTGTGTATATATACTGCATCTTCTTAATTCATTTGTTCTTTGATGGGCACCTAGATTGCTTCCAAGTCTTGGCTATTGTGAATAATGCTGCAATGTTTCATTAGGCATTCGTGTTTTCATGTTCTTTGGGTGACTACCCAGTAGTGGAATAGCTAGATTGTTTGGTAGTTCTATTTTTAACTTTTTGAGGAATCTCCATACTTTTCCATACTGGCTGCACCAGTTTGCACTCTCACCAGCAGTGTATGAGGGATCCCTTTTCCCCACATCTTCTCCAAAACTTGTTATTTCCTGTCATGTTAGTTATAGCCATTCTGATGGGAGTGAGGTGATTGATATCTCATTGTAATTTTGATTTGCATTTCCCTGGACCCCTCACTTATTAGATTCCTCATTCCACTTTCTCTTCACACTGAGTTCCATGGTTAGGGAACTTTTGATTCCTGGGCAGCTAGAGGTCATTTGAGGATAAGATTTCCATCTTCTGAACGTGCTCCAGCTGTATGACTTGCAATTTTTGCTCATTGCCCCCACAAAACAACTTTGATTGACATCTTGTTATTGATATAATAGGATACAATAGGGCCAGTATGAAGTGGTGTATATGATGGTTACATAATCATTACTATCCTGAATTATTTTTACTTAGTGTTTTTTTTTCCTTTTTAACCCCACCCTCAACATTTTATTATGAAAATATTCAAATATACAGAAAAGTTGAAGGACAAATACAGCAAACATGCTGTGTGCCCACTACCTATGTTCTACAATTGTTAACATTTTGTTATATTTTCCCAGAGAAAAAGAATATATTGTTTCTTGTGCTTAGAAAAGCTGCACTTAACTATTTTATGCTCCTCAGCAGCAATTATTTGAATTACCCTAAAGGTTACAATGTGAAGACTGCTTTTACAGACTCGTGATTAAAAAACAAAAACAAAATAGAACTCAGAGTGTTTTTTAGAACTTACAGGAAAACAATCTCAGATTCCAGATGAAATGGCAAAAATTGTTGATACGGGTGAGGACATCTGTCATTTTATTTTTTAATATTTTAAAATTGTTTTTGGAAAAAATAATACAAACAAGGGGGGAAAAACTAGAGTAGAAGAATGTAAATGCAAAGTCTTCTTCTTGTTTCTGAACCCCAGACTTCTGATCCTCTCTGCAGAACCAATAGCTGTTTATATTTCCTGCTTATTTCCAGACCTACTCTATGAACATTTGAATACAAGTGTAAATACAGTGGTCCCAGCCTTATCCATGGTTTCACTTTCTGCAGGTTCAGTTACCTGTGGTCAACTGCGGTCTGAAAATATTAATGGAAAATTCTAGAAATAAACAATTCATAAGTTTTAAATTGCGCACGCTGTTCTATGTAGCATGATGAGATGATCTCGCGATATCCCACTCCATCCCTCCCAGGAGACAAATCATCCCTTTGTCCAGTGCAGCCATGCTGTATATGTTACCACCTGTCAGTCATTTAGTAGCCATCTTGTTTATCAGCTCCACTGTCATGGTATCACAGGTGCTTGTATTCAAATAATCCTTGTTATACTTAATGATGGCCTCAAGGCGCAAGAATGGTGGTGCTGGCAATTGATAGGCCAAAGAGAAGTCACAAAGTGCTTTCTTTAAACTGGAAAAGTGAAAGTTCTCGACTTAATAAGTAAAGAAAAAAATTGTATGCTGAGGTTGCTAAGATCTATGTGAGAACGAATCTTCTGTCTGTGAAATTGAGAAGAAGGAAAAAGAAAGTCATGTTAGTTTTGCTGTTGCACCTCAAACTGCAGAATTTACAGCCACAGTGCATGAGAAGTGCTTAGTATAGGAAAAAACGTAGTATATGTAGGGTTCGGTACTATCCACTGTTTCAGGCATCCACTGGGAGTTGTGGAATGTATTCCCCTTGGATAAGGGGGGACTGTTATAAACCCAACAAAATAATTCGAGGTATAAAATAAATGCTATAAGAAGAGTATAAAATGCTACCAGAGGGACCAGTTTATTCCCAATGAGAGGTAAGTCTTGATTAAAAAGGTGGGGCCGGGAGCGGGGGGACTGATGTATGGAACACATAGAAAAAGTCTGTACCTCACTGAGAGTAAGAATGCTAGCCCCCATGTTGGGTATCCTGGGTTTGAATGTTATCTTTGTGACTCTGGACAAGTTATTTAACCTCTGTAAGCCTCGGTTTCCTGTAGGTAAAATTGAGATAATAACAGTATCTAGTATGATCTCTTTGCAACTTGCTTAAGAAATACTTCTCTATCTTGAAGGCATAAAAATATCCTATTTTTCTATGAAAAACTTTGAAGTTTGACACTTCACATTTAAGTCTTTAATTCATGAAGAATTGACTTTCAACATATGGCATAAGTTATGAATTCGATTTCATTTATTCCATATGGATAGCCAATTTCCTTATTTATTTTCAATTCCATCTCTTTTATTTATCTGGTTTCCCTGTATACACAGGTCTCTGGGCTCTCTATTCTGTTCCATTGGTCATTTATATATTTTTGCACCCAATATTATGCTCCCTCTCTCACCATATTCCTCTTCAAAAGTGTTGTAGGTGTTATTGACTATGCTCTTGTCTATATATTTAAACATAAGCTTTTTAAGCTCCTCAAACACTATGATGGGATTTTGATGGGAATTTCATTGAATTTATTGGTCAATTTCAGGAGAATTGACATTTTTACCAAAACCAAATCTAATATATAAATATTTTTCTATCTCTTAATTTATTTTAATATTCTTAAATATCTTTCAATACCATTTTATAATTTTTTATTACAGGTCTTGCAAATCTTTTGTTAGATATATTTCTAGGAACTGTATTTATTTGCTACTGTAATTTTTTAAAATTAAATTTTCTGTTTATTGTTGAGGCATAGGAATGTGATACTTTACGTAAATTTTATGCCAATTCTACATCTAATCACTTTGCTAAGCTCTCTTGTTTCTGATCATTTATGTAAAGAATATTTTGGGTTTTCCATGTAGACAGCAATGTTATCTGCAAATAATAGTTTTATTTCTTCTTTTCTAAACCTTGCACCTTTTCTTTTTCTTGTCTCATGTGGTTAGCTAGGAAATTCAGTGCAATATTGAGCTGAAGTGTTAATAGTGGGCATCCCACTCTGGTTGTTGATTTGAAATTTTCAGCATCTTGGACAGTAGTTGTTATAGGATTTTGTTAGATATACTTATCAGGTTAAGGCGATTCCCTTCTGTCCCTAATTTGTTAAGAGTTTTCATTATGAGAGAGGGTTACATTTTATTGAATGATTCTCCTGAATCTATTGAAATGATCATATGATTTTTTTCATGTAATTTTTTAAAATTTTATTTTATTCAGGTCATAACAGTTTATAACATTGTGACATTTCAGTTGTACATTATTATTTTTCCATTACTAAATGTATGTACCCTTTTACCCCTTATGCCCACTCCCAACCCCGTCCCTCTAGTAAGCACTGAGCTGTTCTCTTTGTCCATGTGTTTGTTTTTCTTCCACATATGAGTGAAATCATATGGTGTTGGTCTTTCTTAGTCTGGCTTATTTCGCTTAACATAATTCCCTCCAGGTCCTTCCATGTTGTTACAAATGGGACAATTTTGTCTTTTTTATGGCTGAGTAGTATTCCATTGTATATATATACTGCATATTCTTTATCTGTTCATCAGTCTATGGGCACTTGGATTGCTTCCATGTCTTGGCTATTGTGAATAATGCTGCAGTGAACATAGAACTGCATAGTCTCTTTGAATTGTTGATTTCAAGTTCTTTGGATAAATATCCAGTAGTGGGATAGCTGGGTCATATGTATTTCTATGTTTAATTTTTTGAGAAATCTCCATACTGTTTTCCATAGTGGCTGCACCAGTTTGCATTCCCACCAGAAGTGTATGAGATAACAGTGTGTGAGTTCCCTTTTCTCCAATCTTCTCCAACTTTTTCTTTTTTGGTGAGGAAGATTCACTCTGAGCTAACACCTATGGCCAATCTTCCTCTATTTTTGCTTGAGGAAGATTAGCTCTGAGCTAACATCTGTGCCAATCTTCCTCTATTTTTTATGTAGAACACTGCCACAGCATGGCTTGATGAGCAGTATAGGTCCATGCCTGGGATCCGAATCTCTGAACCCAGGCTGCCAAAGCAGAGCTCACTGTATTTAACCACTACACCACAGGGCCAGGCCCCACAACATTAGTTATTTTTTGTCTTGCTGATTGTAGCCATTCTAATGAGTATAAGGTGATACCTCAATGTAGTTTTGATTTGCATTTCCCTAATGATTGGTGATGTTGAACATCTTTTCATGTGCCTATTGGCCATTCTTTGGAAAAATGTCTGTTCGTATCCTCTGCCCATTTTTTGATCCGGTTGCTTGTTTTTTTGTTGTTGAGTTGTGTGAGTTCTTTATATATTTTGGAGATTAACCCCTTGTCAGATATATGATTTGCAAGTATTTTCTCCCAGTTGGTGGGTTGTCTTTTCATTTTGTTCCTGGTTTCCTTTGTACTGCAGAAGCTTTTTAGTCTGATGAAGTCCCATCTGTTTATTTTTTCTTTTGTTTCCCTTGCCTGCATTGACATGGTGTTTGAAAGATCCTTCTAAGACCAATGTCAAAGAGTGCACTACTATATTTTCTTCTAGGAGTTTTATGGTTTCACATCTTACCTTCAAGTCTTTAATCCATTTTTAGGTAATTTTTGTGTATGGTGGAAGATAATGGTCTATTTTCATTCTTTTGCACTTGGCTGTCCAGTTTCCCCAACACTATTTATTAAGAGACTTTCCTTTCTCCGATGTATGTTCTTAGCTCCTTTGTTGAAGACTAGCTATCTGTGGATGTGTGGTGTTATTTCCGGGCTTTCAGTTCTGTTCCATTATCTGTATGGCTGTGTTTGTACCAGTACCATGCTGTTTTGATTACTATAGCTTTGTCGTATATTTTTAAGTCAGGGATTGTGATGCCTCCAGCTTTGTTCTTTTTTCTCAGGATTGCTTTTGCTATTCAGGGTCTTTGGTTGCCCCATATGAATTTTAGGATTCTTCATTCTATTCCTGTGAAGAAAGTCATTGGGATTCTGATTGGGATTGCAGTGAATTTGTAGATTGCTTTAGGTAATATGGACATTTTAACTATGTTTATTCTTCCAATCCATATGCATGGAATATCTTTTCAGATATTTATGTCATCATCAATTTCTTTCAATAATGTCTTATAGTTTTCATTGTATAGGTCTTTCACTTCCTTGGTTAAATTTATTCCTAGATATTTTATTCTTTTTGTTGAGATTGTAAATAGGATTGTAAATATGATTGAGTTTTCTTTCCATTAGATTGTTAGAGTATAGAAATGCAACTGATTTTTGTAAGTTGATTTTGTACCTAAAACTTTGCTGTAGTAGTTTATTATTTCTAATAGTTTTCCAATGGATTCTTTAGGGTTTTCTATGAATAAAGTCATGATGTCTGTAAACAGCAAGAGTTTCACTTCTTTGTTGCCAATTTGGATACCTTTTATTTCTTTTTCAGAGCCTGATTGCTCTGATTACTATATTGAATAAGAGTGGTGAGAGTGGATACCCTTGTCTTGTTCCTGTTCTCAGAGGGTTGGCTTTCAGTTTTTCCTGTTGAGTATGATTTTGGCTGTGTGTTTGTCATATGTGGCCTTTATTATGTTGAGGTACTTTATTATGTTGAGGTACTTTGCTTCTATATCCATTTTATTGAGAATTTTTATCATGAATGGATGTTGGATCTTGTCAAATGCTTTCTCTGCATCTATTGAGATGATCATATGGTTTTTATTCCTCATTTTGATAATGTGGTATATCACATTGATTGATTTGTGGATGTTGAACCATCCATCCTTGTGTCCCTGATATAAATCCCACTTGATCATGGTGTATTATTCTTTTAATGTATTGCTGTATTCAGTTTGCTAATATTTTGTTGAGGATATTTGCATCTATGCTTATCAGTGGTATTGGCCTGTAATTTCTCTTCTTTGTGTTATCCTTCTCTGGCTTTGGGATTAGGGTGATGTTGACCTCGTAAAATTTATTAGGAAGTGTTTCATCTTCTTCTATTTTTTGGAATAGTTTGAGAAGTATAGATATTTAATGTTCTTTGAATGTTTGGTAGAATTCTCCACAGAAGCCATCTGGTCCTGGACTTTTATTTTTTGGGATATTTTTGATTACTGTTTCAATGTCTTTACTTGTGATTGGTCTATTCACATTCTCTATTTCCTCTTGACTCAGTTTTAGGAGGTTGTGTGAGTCTAAGAATTTATCCATTTCTTCTAGATTGTCCAATTTGTTGGCATATAGTTTTTCGTAGTATTCTCTTATAATCCTTTACATTTCTGTGGTATCCATTGTAATTTCTCCTCTTTCATTTCTAATTTTATTTATTTGAGCCTTCTGTATTCTTTCCTTAGTGAGTCTGGCTAAGGGTTTGTCAGTTTTGCTTATCTTCTCAAAGAACCAGCTCTTGTTTCGTTGATCCTTTCTACTGTTTTTTTTTTTTTTTTGCTTTCAATTTCATTTATTTCTGCTCTAATTTTTATTATTTCCCTCCTTCTGCTGAATTTGGTCTTTGTTTATTTGTTCTTCTTTTTCTAGCTCTGTTAGGTGTAGTTTAACATTGATTATTTGAGATTTTTCTTATTTGTTCAGGTGGGCCTGTATTGCTGTGAATTTCTCTCATAGGGCAGCTTTTGCTGTATCCCATATGAGTTGGTGTGGGCTATTTTCATTATCATTTATCTCCAGATATTTTTTTATTTCTCCTTTAATTTCTTCAATGATCTGTTGGTTGTTCAGTAGCATGTTGTTTAGTCTTCGCATATTTGTCTCTTTCCAGCTTTTTTCTTAAAATTGATTTCTGGTTTCATAGAATTATGGTTGGAAAAGATGCATGACATGATTTCAATCATCTTAAATTTACTGAGGCTTGCCTTGTTTCCCAACATATGGTCTATCTTTGAGAATGTTCCATGTGCACTTAGGAAGAATGTGTATTCTGCTGTTTTGGGGTGGAGTCTTCTATATATATTATTAAGTCCATCTGGTCTAGCTTTTCATTTAATTCCACTATTTCCTGGTTGAATTTCTGTCTGGATGGTCTATCCATTGATGTGAGTGGAGTGTTGAGGTCCCCTACTATTATTGTATTGCTGTTAATATCTCCTTTTAAGTTTGTTAATAGCTGCTGTATGTTCTTTGGTGCTCCTGTGTTAGGTGTGTATATATTTATAAGTATTTTGTCCTCTTGATGGAGTGTCCCTTTTATCATTACATATTGTGCATCTCTGTTTCTCATTGACTTTTTTATCTTGAAGTCTACCTTGTCTGCTATAAGTATGGCAACACCTGCTTTCTTTTGTTTGCCATTAGCTTGGACTATTGTCTTCCATCCCTTCACTCTGAGCCTGTGTTTGTCTTTAGAGCTGAGATGTGTTTTGTTGAGGCAGCATATTGTTGGTTCTTGTTTTTTAATCCATCCAGCCACTCTGTGTCTTTTGCTTGGATAACTCTATCCATTTACATTTAGAGTGATTATTGATATATGAGGGCTTGATGCTGTGCTTTTATCACTTGTTTTCTGTTGTTCTGTAGTACCCTTGTTTCTGGTCCTGTGTATTTCTGACTGCCAATTCAGTTTGGTGCTTCTCTGTGATGGTTTTCTTAATTTTCTCTTTATTTATCATTTTGTCTTTGTTCTGATTTTTTCTTTAGTGGCTACCATGAAGGTTTGTATAAAAGGTCTTGTAGATGAGACAGTCATTTTCTGATAGCCTCTTATTTCCCTAGTCTAAGCTATTTACATCCATTTCCTCAGCCCTGTCTAAGTTATTGTTGTCACAACTTATTCCAGTTTGTGTTGTGAGTTTGTGATTGAAATGAAGTGATTATAGTTATTTTTGATGTTTTCCTTCCCTTTATCTTTAATGTTGTAATTAACTGTTTTCTAACTTGTTCTGATAGAGAGCTGCAATTTTCTCATTTTGTCTGCTTATTTATCTTCTTGCTCAAGGCTTTGTAAACCCTCTTTTTTTTCAGGTATGAGGGCCTTCTCAATCATTTCTTGTAGGGGAGTATTATGGCAATGAACTCTTCAGGTTTTGTTTATCTGGAAAAGTTTTTATTTCTCCATCATATCTGAAGGATATTTTTGCTGGATAGAGTATTCTTGACTGAAAGTTTTTGTCTTTCAGAATTTTGAATATATTATTCCACTCTCTCCTAGCCCATAAGGATTCTGCTGAGAAATCCACTGAAAGCCTGATAGAGGTTCCTTTGTAGGTTATTTTCTTTCACCTTGCTGCCCTTAGCATTTTTTCTTTGTCATTGACTTTTGCCAGTTTTATTAATATATGCCTTGGAAAAAGTCTTTTTTTACATTGATCTAATTAGGAGTTCTACTAGCTTCATTTACACGTAATTCCAGCTCCTTTCCCAGGTTTGGGAAGTTCCCAGCTATTATTTCTTTGAACAAGCTCTCTGCTCCTTTTTCCCTCTCTTCTCCCTCTGCAATATCTATAATCCTTATGTTCCATTTCCTAATTGAGTCAGATCTTTCTCAGAGAATGTCTTCATTTTCTTTTAGTCTTAGTTCTCTCTCCTTCTCCATCTGAAGCATTCCTATGTTTTTGTCCTCTAAAATATTAATTCTGTCCTCCATAATATCAGCTCTGTTTTTTTAAGAATTCCAGATTTTTCTTTATCTCAGTCATTGTGTTCATCTCCAACATTTCTGATTCATTTTTTTATAGTTTCAATCTCTTTTGTGAAGAATTCTCTCTGTTCATTGATTTTATTTCTGAGTTCATTGATCTGTCTTTCTGAGTTTTCTCATAACTCATTGAGTTTCTTTATGATAACTATTTTGAATTATCTGTCATTTAGATTGTAAATTTCTGTGACTTCAGGATTGGTTTCTGGGTACCTGTCGTTTTCCTTCTGGTCTTGAGTTTTAATATAATTCCTCACTCTGTTTGATGGGGTGGACTTTTGCCGTGGCATAGTGGTAGTATCTGATCGTAGATTCCATCTGCCATCACCGGAGGGGGGCAAAAGTTGTGTTTTCTGAGCCCACCATGACCCCTGGCAGTTGTGTCCATCTATTGGAAGCTGTGCTAACAGGACCTGTCCAAATTTGCCCACTGGCCACTGCTGCTTTCCAAACACTATGTGCAGGCACTCTTGCTCTGGCTGACTGGCCAAGCTGGTGCACCAGGTACAGGGAGAGGTGCTTTCTTTCATGTGCATGATCCTGGGTGCACTCACTGTCAGCCATCCTGGGCTGCTTGGCTTGTTGAATACGCCCCCATGATTGCTTAGCCTCCTTTGTGTGGAGCTTTCCCATCACTGGGAGGCAACTTGGGGAGTGAAAGCATTCCCACAGAGGACTGTCCCCTCCCCCCTCTCCTCCTAGAGCCATGTGCAGTTCTGTACCCTAGGTTGTTGCCATTGGGGGAGGGAGAGGAGATCCCTTTACCTCTTTCCACTGCCTCCTGGAGGGTCCAGCACCTCCACCTCAGACGTATGGCTGCGTGGGTCTCTCAGATGTCTATTGTATTGTGTGGATGTCTTCTCTTGGTTTATGAGTGTCTTTTCATTGTATCTTGGGGGAAGAGTCTAAGGGAAGAGAACACTCCACCATGAGGCTGACATCACTCCTCATTTGTTTAATATGGTAACATATATTAATTGATTTTCTAATGTTAACAATTGCATTTCTGGGATAAGTCCAAGTTGGTGGTTTGTAGTTTTAAAACATTGCTGGATCAGTGTGCTAATATTCTAAGATTTTTGCATCTATGTTCATAATGAAGTGAACCTGGAATTTTCCTTTTTTGTGCTTTTCTTGTCTGGTTATGCTATTTTCATAAAATGGATGGGCAATGTTATTTCTTTTTCTGCATTATGGAATAGTTTGTGTAAGATTGGAATTATCTTTTCCTTGATAGAACTCTCCTGTAACAACCTGTGCTATAGTTTTTTTGGGGGGGAAATTTTCATCTACTGATTCAATTTCTTTAATGCCTTTACAACTTACCCAGTTTTTCTATTTCATCTTAAGTTTTTATATTTTATATGATGTGATATTAGTATTACTATATGTAATGTAATATAGTGATATTATATTATTGATTACATTTTTCTAAGAATTTTTCTCATTTTACCTAAGTTTCAAATTTCCAGGCATAAAGTTGTTCACAATACTCTTTATTGTCTGTTTATTCTCTGGACCAACTGAGTTATGTTGCCTTTTTCATTCTCTTTGTTATTTATTTATGCCTTCTCTCTTCTTTTCTTGGTCCATCTTACCAAATATCAATTTTATTTGTCTGTCTAAAGAACCAACTTTTGGCTTAATTGATTCCTTTTCTATATATTTGTTTCCTTTCACTAATTTCTAGTCAAATTATTTCCTTCCTTCAACTTCCTTTGGGTTCATTCTATTTTTGTTTTTCTAACTTCTTAAGTTTTATACCTAATTCATTAATTTTTAGTTTTCCTCTTTTCAAATATAAGCATGTAAGTCTGCAAAGTCTATAAATTTCCCTTGAAGAGAAGCTTTGTCTCCAACCCACAAATTTTGATAAGCATTTATATTAGTTAGCTGGAGCTAAGTTGTGCTGTGTAACAAGCACTTTCAATCCAATTTCTGTGGGTTACCACAACCAAAACCCATTTCTTATGTGTTGACTGTGAACTGACTGTGACTGTGCTCCATTCTTGGATCCAGGCTGAAGTGGTAGTTACATGTAGCATGCCAATCTATGGCAGAAGGAATGAAACAGTGACTCTTAAAGACTTCTGCTCAGAAGTAGCATGCATCACTCCACTCACATTCCACTGGCCAAAGCAAATCAGTTGGCCAAGCATGATGTCAGTGCTCAGGAAATATAAACCTCACAGGGTGGGCACTGCAAGATCATGACAATGGGCTGGAATGTAATTCTTTCACAGGGTGGAGCTGAAACTATTTGGAACAATAATACAATTTACTACAGTATTACTTTCATTATAATTTAGTTCTAGGTATTCTCTAATTTCCATTATTTTTTTTGATCCAAAAATTTTTGAGAAGTGATTCTTTCCAAAAATTATTTATCAGTTATTGATTTCTAATTTAATGACATTGTGGCCAGACAGTGAGATCTATGATTCTGACACTTGAAAATTATTTGAGATTTGCTTTATGCTCCAGTATATGCACATTTGTGTAAATGATCTGAGTATACGTGAGAATTGTATTTTCTAATTGTTGGGTAAAATGTTCATTATAGGTCCATTAGTTTAAGCCCATTGATTGCGCAGTTCAAATCAATATCTTTATTGATACTTCTTGTCTGATTCATCCTGACAGAGATGGCAGCAAAAGACCCTATACAGAGAGAGTAGTCTACTGGCATGCAGAGTGCACGGGCAGCCTGCAGGAAGGTTTACAGAAGGAAGAGAGAATTTGTTAGTTGCTAGATTGTTAAAGTGGAGGTCAGTTAGGAGAGTTTCTATGGGAGTATTATTTTTAAAAATTTAATAAAGAAGCTTGATATTGACCAAAATCATTTCTGAACCTTATTACTATAAAACATGCATTTCTACATAGCTGTAATCAGAATGTATGTTTTACCTTTCATTTTTTTTCTGTTGAAATGGTCACGTCATCAAACGTTTGAAGAGCAGATTCATTTTGTGAATACTCTTGTAATTATACCCAAACCTCTATCTGTTCAAGGGAAGCAATGCAGAGGAAGAGTGCTTCAAGTCAACCTAGCAAATAAGAAACAGAGCTGGGAAGAGTGTTTCCTTACAGACTGCCCTCACAGAAGCCTTTGTAGGAGTCAAAAGTGAATTGGCAACAAGGAGTCTATCTCTGGGTTGTAGGTTTAAATTTAGAAACTCATCTACTTGACCCAGAAAGCTAGTCTTCTTTTTGTCTCCTGCTTTTGGAACATTGTTAATCTCCTCTGGTTCATCACCCCCTATCCACTTCTCCCCACAACTCTGCTTCTTAGGAGGTAAAAGAGTGCTCTGTCATTAGCTCCGATATGCTGGTACCCTTTCTAAAAGGTTTCACTGTGCTGCTTTTGATGCTGCACCTGTGCAGGTAATGATAACAGCATCGGGCTACACGATGGTAAGATATACCAGCTTCAGAGAGGTTACAATGTGAAAAAAATGCATACCAGCACTGGGGATATATGCTGTGTATAAGCTAGGAGAAGACACAAAATTACGGTCTCTTGATAAATAATTTAAGGATCCTTCTCTGAAACTAATATTTTGAATAGTTCCTTGGTTAGCAACTCTTTACATCCAGGAGCAATGTCCTCATAAAATTCCAGGTTGGAATTCTTTTCTAAAGTGGGAAGGGGGCAGAAATGAAAGGGCAGTGGCAAAGAAAAAGCAGCATGAGGCTCTGAAGAGTAAGGCGCAGTAGCCTTCTCAAACGGCTCAGTTTTAGGGACCTGAAAATGAGCATCTGTAAATTGTTTCCCTTCTTCATGCTCAGGATGCTAGCATCCCAGTTTGCAGATCTCTACTCCAGGCCACCAGTAGCACTTCTTTTTTATCTTTTGAGGAAGATCAGCCCTGACCTAACATCTGCTGCCAATCCTCCTCTTTTTGCTGAGGAAGACTGGCCCTGAACTAACAACCATGCCCATCTTCCTCTACTTTATATGTGGGACACCTACCACAGCATGGCTTGCCAAGCAGTGCCATGTCCACACCCAGGATCCGAACCCGCGAAACCCAGGTCGCTGAAGCAGAACGTGTGAACTTAATCACTGCGCCACTGGGTAGCCCCAGTTGCATTTCTCTAGTGCTGGCAGTCTCAGGTTCCCTCCAGACCTGACTTGTAATTACACCTCATTCTTCAATAATTCTTCTTGATCTGGCCAGGCCAGGTTATGGAGTCACCCCTTTCAAGGCCACTCTCTTCGTTTATAGTTCAGTGGCAATGTATATACGGAAATCATAGTGGAAGTTTTGACTCCCAGAGAGACACGCTTTTTCTCCCTTATTCTCTAAAAGCAGTTGTTTTCATTTGCCATTAATGAAAGAGGCCTATAGTCCTTAAAAGAGACTTGCCCCACTGCTATACTACTGGAGTTGAAGAAAGAAGGCTAAGAGTCAGTGAAGACACCAGGCCTGTGGGATGGTGAGAAGAGAGGCAAGCAAACTGCTGGGGGTAGGGCAGTGAGCGGGGGTCGGGGTGTAAGGCTCACCTCCGTCAGGAATCCAGACTTCAGAGGTCAGTTATAGACTGAGCTTAGAAGCATGGGCAAAGCAGCCAAGCGTCCCCAGTAGAAGGACTCTGCCTCGGCAGACAACTGGAGAATGTGCTCAGGGTGCACCAGTTCAGCTGCACTGGCCCGAAAGTGATGAGATGCAGGAGAGCCAGAGTGCCTTCCAGGATAGAAAACAATGACAGCTCAAAGCCGGAGGGAAATCTTTGAGGGGATGAAGATGGGAAAGGAAGAGCAAAAAGATAGGAAAACAGCTCCCTACTTCCTCCTCCTCCCCTAAAGATGGATCCGTAAATTGAGAAGCAGGGGCTGGCAGTAATTATGATGATATTTAGTCTTCTGGCTTTTAATACCATTTAAATGCTAATGACACTCAATTTTATATCTCTAGTCCTAACCTCCCCCTGAACTCTGTGCTGGTCTATCCAATTGCCTATTTGGTGTCTCCACTTGGATGTCCATCAGGCATCTCAAATTTTAACATATACAAAACTGAACACTTGACTCAACCCCACTCCCCACCAAACTGGAGCCTCCTGCTGTTTCCTCATCTCAGTAAATGGCGCTGCAATTATCCAGTTGCACAGCTCAATTTCGTGTCCTTGACTCTTTTCTTTCCCTTGCATACCACTTCCAATCTATTGACAAATCCTGAATTATCTTGAAAGTAAACTCTGAATCCAACTATTTCTCACCTCTTCATCCTTATCCCCTCTAGCCCATGCCCCCATCATCTTTCACCTGGAATATTAAGCCAGCCTTATAACCCTTTACCCAGCTTCCAGTTTTTCTCTCCTATAGTCTCCTTCCTGTGTGACTGTGACTCTTTTAAGGTAAATCATATTTGTCATTCTCCTGCTTAAAGCCTCCCCACTTAGAACAAATCCTTGCTATGGCCTGTATGGCCCTAATGATCTGGCCCCGGTTTCCTCTCTGTCCTCATTTCCTTTCATTTGTACCCTGCCTCACATGCTTGGGACCTTCTGGCTATTTCTCATGTCTCAGTTTTGTTCCCATGTCAGGGAATTAATTCCCCCAGAAATACTCAGCCTGGAATGGTCTTCCCCAGTGGCCTTTCCTAGTCGCCATATTCAACATAGCTCTCCACTTTCTCATTATCTATCTCTCTGTTGTACTTTATTTTCTGCATGGCTCTTATCATTACCCAACATTATGCTACTGTATTAGTCTGCTCAGGCTGCCAGAACAAAGCACCACAGATTAGTTGGCTTAAACAACAGAAATTTATTTTCTTGCAATTCTGGAGGCTACAAGTCCAAGATCAAGATGCCATCAGGGTTGGTTTCCTGTGAGGCCTCTTTTCCTGGCCTGTAGAAGGCTGCCTTCTCATTTTGTCATCACAGGACCTCTTCTCTTTGCGTTCATGGAGAGAGAGAGAGAGAGAGAGGGTGCTGTCTGGTTCTCTTCCTCTTCTTACAAGGATACCAATCCCATCCAATTAGGGGTCCACCCTTAGGACCTCATTTAACCTTAATTACCTCCTCAAGGACCTTATCTCCAAATACAGTCACATTGGGGGTTAGAGCTTCAAATACAAACTTGGAAGGGTGGACAAAATTTAGTCCATAACAATAACACATAGTTGTTTATGCTGTCTCCCCACTAGAATAAAGCTTTAATAGGGCAAAGACTTTGTCTGTTTTGTTCAGCACCATATCAGTCCTTGGCCCAATCGGCCTTTCAGTGCACAATTGTTGAATAAATGAATCGAATAATAAGTGATTGAACGGATGAAGCCTGGAAGTGATGTCAACCCAAATCTCTGTCTAGCTGGTTTACAATTTCCCCATGTTTATTTTTTGTATCGCTCTTTGTATTCCCAGGACCATTATCGGCAGGATTCTAATGAAAGGGAACATGGGTCTTGCTTTAGGAGGACCAAAGTCCTTGTGTCTGACTGTTTGCGCAGTTAGGGGACCAGCTCTGAGGGCATCTCTTCCCAAGGGACCACCCTGGCTGCTCAGGAGCTGCTAGACAAGCTGAATTCATTCTCATTGGAATTTCTTGGCTGATTATGCAGCCCAAGGACACTGGAGATGAAAGTAGACTCTTCAGCCACCACACAGGAGTTGGAGGAGGAAAGGGGTAACTGGTTCGTGGAGGGGGAGCAAGGAGGGTACCAATACTTTAAAGCATATGACAATTTGAATAAAGGTGCAGATTTAGTGAAATTTAGCTTTCCATAAGAGATAGTTAGTGGGCAATCTCTTTAGGTCCAATGCCTTTGAGATTAATTTACCAAAGTAAAAATATCACTTCATTGCTTATGGGCAAATTAGTGAATTTTCTCTCCTCTACCCGGTAAACAGATAATTCTGCTTTTTTATAAATACGCTTAGCTGGTGCCAAGATAAGTTCAGTTTATTTCTCTGAGTTCCAATTATATGCAGGTTGCCCTTTTGACACTTTCCTGAACCTTCAGCTGCCTGTAGCATGCTGATGAGTGGGAGAGCTTTCAATTGACTCCTAATGTGGCAATCTTGATTTTCATGCAAAGCCTGAAGTTTTGTAAAATGTAGCTTGTTCAGATGCCAGATAGGCCTTAAAAAGCAGAGCAATTCAGAGTGCTTTTTGCCTGTCTTCTGGGGCCAGGGCACTAGGCTAAGTTTCACGACCTGCAAATGCTTTGGATTCAACACATTTCATATCTGACTTTAGTGAAGGCTTATGAAAGCTTCTTCTTCATTTGTTTGGCTTTAACAACAAAGTATGTCAAAGAAATTGGGAGAACTGATGTTATTAATATTACTCTGAGGAAGGATGTGACTGGGGATGGTGTTTTTCACAGAGAACCATGGTAGACACGTTCTTTGAGTAGTTCAGAGTCCTCAGAACTGGAATGTTTTCAGTTCATGGAGCTGGAGACTGAAAATTCAATTCTTCTTTTGACCTTAGAGATCAGGGACTTTACTTCAATCACTGCCCACAAGTCGGGGAAATAGAACAGGAGGAGACACGGACACTGTATTCCTGTCAGGGAGGACAAGCAACCTGTGGAACCATGACAAAGCAGTGTCAGACAGTAATGAATTACTTAAATGATGTGCTGTGGAATCTGAGTGACAAGGAATACAGATGGAATGAATTGATAATTCTACTCCTTTTGCTTTCCCAACCATTGTAAAACTAAGGAAAATATTTTGCTTCTCAAAGCAACAAACACTGAAACATAAGGACTGGTAGGAAACCCATGGGAATTGGAGTTGGGGAAGATTTTATAAGGTGTGGGTAAGAGATGGTGAGGGTTCAATTCATTTATTCAGCAAGTATTTGCTTAACGTCAATTTCATGCAAGGTGTGAGGAGAAACAAAAATAAGGTATATTCTTTACCCCAATAAATAAAAAATGAAGGAATTATTTTTACCATTTTTTAAAAATGTTTATTCTTTACTTTTTTTTTAAGATTTTAATTTTTCCTTTTTCTCCCCAAAGCCCCCCAGTACAGTTGTATATTTTTAGTTGTGGGTCCTTCTAGTTGTGGCATGTGGGATGCCGCCTCAGCATGGCTTGATGAGTAGTGCCATGTCTGCGCCCAGGATCTGAACTGGCAAAACCCTGGGCTGCCATAGTGGAGTGCATGAACTTAACCACTTGGTCACGGGGCTGGCCCCTATTTTTGCCATTTAAATCATAAATACAATCTGGATCTTGATCAATTGCCACTGCATTTGCATTGTTTACCATCACAGAAGGATTATCGAAGAAGGGAGGGGGGTCTGGCCCTGTGGTCAAGTGGTTAAGTTCGTGTGCTTGCTTGGGTGGCCGGGGGTTGGTGGGTTCAGATCCTGGGTGTGGACATATGCACTGGATCAAGCCATGCTGTGGTGGCATCCCACATAGAAGAGTCAGAATGACCTACAACTAGGATACACAACCATGTACTGGGGCTTTGGGAAGAAAAGAAAAAAAGAGGAAGACTGGCAACCGATGTTAGTTCAGGGCAAAGGAGGGAGGGTTTGATGGCATTTAACCAAGCCAGAATTTCTAAGGTGACACTTTAATCTTACTAGCGAATTTTCATTTGCCAGATTTGTGGGTTACATTAGCTTAAGAAGAGTTTGTGGTGTTCCATGGTAAAAACATGGAAAAAAAAGTGTCATACATTAGCAGGACAAAATCGATTATTTCCCTCATTTTACATGGCATTTTGCTGAGCCCTTTGGTGTATTCTTTCAGGTGGGAGAAGCTAAGAGAGAGTGGTTCATGGGCTGGAAGATGTTTCTCAAATAGAAAGCACTATAGCATATTATTTACAAACAGGGACTCTAGAATCTGAATGATTCAAATGCTGGTTCAGACACCTGTAGTTTAGTTCAACTCTTTGAGCCTCGTTTTCCTTATCTGTGAGTTTGAGATAGTAAACCTGTCTCACAGGGTTGTGATCATAGGGTATCTGAAATGTTTAGCATAGAGCTTAGTATTTAATAAATGTTCAATAAGTGGCAGCCTGTCATCTGAAATTCAAGGAATAGTGACTTACTTAAGATGGTTCACTACTGGCTTTTTGGGGGTGAAACACTTTCTTGGAGGTGGTGGATGAAAGCTTTTCCTACAAATGATTTCTTTCAACATGGCTTAAGAATATTAATATAATTAATTAATATATCAATTATAATATTAGAATATTAATATAATACAATTAATTAATATATTAAGTAAGTAGGGGAAAACTAATCCAGGGGAGAAACAACTTCCAATTTCCTCTACCATTAAGATTTTCTAATCTGTGGGATAATATTTGGAGCTCTGAAAGAATTCTTAAATGAGTTAGTTTTTGCTGCTATTAAAGACTACTGTTGACTAAGTTGCAACTATTATTTTATTGAGGACACAGATGTTAGAACCTAACAAATTTCACTATTTTGGCTATATTACTGAGTGGATTGAGAGTAGTGTAGATTCGACCTATTAGGTTTAAACTCTGAGTTGCTGGACTTTCAAGGGAGTTTGATTTTTAGTATTATGTTTACAAAATGAAAATTATACATGTTTCAGGAAAATCTATAGGAGGCTATTGTTTTTCCCTTAAATTCAAGTCAAAGCACAATTGAGTCTATTGATAAGTACTGGAAAGCAATTTAATCGGTTTGAAATACATAACGTGGTACATGATTAGAGTGAGATATTTGGCACTATTTTATAGTCTCACAAATGTCTTCATCAGTTGAGATGGTTACCATTTCCAGAAGTTCTGCTTGATTTACTTGCTTTTGGTGAACACTTTTTGTTTTAAATATAAAAAGTACTAAAATGCTTAATACAAATAAGTGTGGATGTAAAACACTACAAGCCCTATATTCCATTTGTTAATAATTCTGCCTTCCTTCCATTTTGTAAGTTTTGAGACTGTCAGGCCTGCCTTTATTTTCTCTAAGTGTTAAAGAGTGGAATTCAACTCGTCTTCAAACTGTAGTTTCTTCCGCCAGTGAAGAAAACATGCTCATTCTAATCACTGTAAAAAAGCATTAGTATACTGTGTTATGTCTAATGGAGAAGCCTTGTAAGATACCAGGATGGCAGCGATTGGGGCCATAGGGTGGTGAAAGTAACCTGTTAACCTCTAACCTTAGTTCTGATTGGTTATATACCTAATAATGTGTGGTCTTGATGCTAATATTTAAAGTGACAATTCCATTTTCTGAAAGGTGATGGAGGCATTAATTTACTTTATCTACAATGCTGTAACATGGTAAAAATAAAGCATAACAATGGTATCCCCAACGACTCCTCTACACATGTAATGCCCACTCTTCCCTCCCCTCAGGATGTTTTGTTTTATCACACAAAATCTGATTTATGAATGATTGTGTATACCAGTGTCAATCCACCTATTAAATATTAGTGAAGCTTAATTCCTCTTTTGCAGATGAAAAATTAGTAGAATTTCTAACACTTTCTTCCCATAATCCACTGGATCACCTCACCTGCTTGTACAACCTATTTTGAGACTACTGGCATATGAAATAAAGCTTGTTCTTGGGTATGTAGTGGTCCATGGTATCTCTATCACTCCTGCTAAGCTGAAAAAAAGAAATGGATAAATGGATTTTCTTTTAAGCCATATCATCAAGGCAACATATTTTGAAAACTTTTACCTCAGCAGCTCATTATAATGTATAACATCCATATATATAAAAGATAGTTCTATTTCTAATCATCCAACACTAGGAATTTTAAAATCAGATTCTACTATAGCTGATACTTTTTAATTTAAAACTCTGATTGCAGATCCTATTTATTGAAAATTTAAATCTTGATTTTTGTTTTCCTTTTTAGCTTAAGCCCTTTTATGTTAGATCTTTGGTGCTTCTGGTTCAATAATTGGCCTGATTACATACAGGAAGTTTCAGCATTGTCAGAAATCAGGTCAGGCCTTTGTACATCAGACTGACTGAAAAGGATAGTTCACCAGGGACTGTACACAAAGCTTACTATTCAGTTGAACTGGGACAATTTATTGTCGTTTGTTGCCAAAGTCTCTTTAATCAAGGATCTAAGGCTACAAATAGAGCTGGGCTATAGGCTCCATCTAGTGGTGTCTCAAAGAAAAGCAGGTAAAACTAAAAAAAAAAAAAAAAAAAAAGTCTCCCTGTCATAATCTGCTTGTAAAGATGAGCTACAAGTTATTTCCCTCAAACCCTAATCAGGAGGGTTACTATGTGTGCAACTGTTAACAGTGAAGTTCCTAAGTCAGTGATTCTCAATCATTGGAGAATTTATTTAAAATAAAGAGAATCACTCAGGAAGCATATTTAAAATGCAGATACAGGCTCTGCCTGCAAGAATCTGATTGAGTAGGTCTGGGATAGCAGCCCCCTTAATAGACTCCACTTTGAGAAAGACAGGCAGGGGAAGGGCTCAGCTCCAATGTGCCTAACGTACTTCGAGACTTATTGAGCATGAGGCATATTGGAGCTGAGCCCTTTCTCCTGCCTGTTAGGAATTCAGTCTACTTAATAGAAGAACGGCTGGCTGTAGAGGCAGCAAACAATTTAGAGATCAAACGAGACTTCACAGACTACTGATAGGGGACCCGAGAGTTAGAAGGAATACGGAACTACCTGGCCTTTCCCTCCCTTCACGTTGAAACTGTTAGCCAAGACACAAGCTGACTTCTTTTTTCAAAACTTTTATTTTGAAATAATTATGACTTCCATTTTTAAGAATCTGTGGTAAACTACTCCAATACAGAGTCTTAGAATTTTCCTTTCATAAGAAAAAGGATTTGGCCTAAATATTCTCAAAGTGTCTTTTGCCACTACCCTTTCACAATTCTAACTCCCTCCCCCGCCAACCTATAATCTAAATGTGAGGGTAATTTCGTTTGTCTTAATTCATTGATATAATAAATATGATTCTATAATTTATTAAAGAAACATTTTAAAGGCTTTGGTCTCTGATCTATTATGTTAATAGGAGACAGAGGCAGTATTAGGAAATTAACTAACACTTATTGGGAACCTGGTGTCAAGTACTGGAGCTAAACTTTTTATATACAGTAAAATTAATGCACTGATGCAACCACCTTATGAAGTAAGCAGACTCTCCACAAAAGAGGAAGTGAGGCTCCAAAACCTTAACTGATCTGTCCAGGATCACACAACGAGTAAATCTGGACCCAGGTTTGAATTCAAAGTGCATGTTCTTTGTGTATGTGCTGCTTCCTACTAAAATGTACAAATAGCCCTCCAACAGTCAATTGCATTAATCTTTTCTCACACTAAAATATCTTTGGCCAGAGCTACTGAAAAGGAGGAAAAGTAAAGTATTTTACGGCCACTTTTCTGTCCTTATTTAGATATGTCCCGTTCAAAATACAACAAGATAATGTTGTGTGCAACAGGGTAATGGAGAAAATAAAGGAACTGAATAATCTGCCATTGACTACATGACAACACTGCTTGTGGACATTTTATTCACCTTAAAATAAATATTATGCTGTATAACTGTCCAGAACTAAAATCTGTAGTATACAGTAGGCAAGTACCAAGGATAACCAGCATTGTGTGTTTTGTTAGAGTAAACCATTCTAAGTCAAAAGAGAGGAATCACTGACTGTCTACACCAGGTACATACTTTGGGGTAAACACACTCAGATCAAGGAGAAAGAGACAGATAAAGGTTCTGAGAGAGAAGCAATCTATTACAAATTAGAGTTTCTAGAGATTAACAGAGGTGAAGGAAACGTACATGTGAGGCTCTAGTACGTGCCCAGTTTCTAGTTTAATACCTGGTAGAGAGCAGCTGCTAAATAAAAATTTGTTCAAAGGATTTCAGGCACTAGAATTTACATATTTTACATGGTCTCCCATTTAAGCAACTTCCTATCAATTTCTTTCTTTATTATCTTTACTTCATTAACTAGTTATATATACTATAATTTACATAATAAATCTATTATTTATAAACTTTCAGTGGGTACAACGATTATGACATTTCATTAGGCTCTGAACTCTAAATTGCTTGGATGAGATTTATTTTGGAATCACGTTATCCAAGCAAAGAAAACACAATCAGTTCACAAGACTCAACAAAAATGAAAAAAGTGAGACAAATGTCTGCCTTAGAAGTTTATCAATAACCTCTTATATACACATATATATTCACAAAGTGGTTGAGAGTCCTTTTATATGATCCTTTAGATGAGGTCCAATGGCCGAGAACTCTATAATGAGACACATGGTCAGACAGAAATCATCATGACTTTCAATGATCTTTTCTTTCCCCAAACTTTATTACCCTTTAGTTGGGGAGAGAAAGAAGTCCATTTTCATCTGCTGTATCTAAGATTTTACAGATCACTGGAGATTCAACCTAAAGAACAATAACAATAAAACCATTAAAAGTTGCTAAGCTGAATACTTTATTCAATATTATTCTGCTGAATGAGTACATGTATATAAATTTATTAAATGTATGCAAGTCCTTGTTTTGGATAAGCCATCCAATGTTATTTCTATACACTGAGCTTTTTAGGCCCTTGAGAGGCTTCTTAGGAAGATGACAGCACAGGAGGATCCTGAGCTTGCTTCCTCCCACAGGCACAACAAACCTACAACTACCTGTGGAACAATCACCTCAGAGACATCTGGAAACGAGATGAAAAGGGACACAACAAGCGACAACAGAGAGAGGGGAGAAGCAGCAATGATACAGTCCTGCTGAGGGAAAAAACCAGACCCTAGCCATAGTACTTTGTGGTCGGGAGCAATCTCAAAGGTGCAGAGCTTTTCCCAGAGGAGCGGGAGATTTGAGCTCCATATTTGGCACCCAGCCCTTAGATCCAGCACAAAAGAGATGAGACCCCAAAACATCTGGCTTTGAAAACCAATGGGGAATATGCCCAGGAAAACTAGAGAACTTCAGGGAAAGGAAAACCTGCTCCTAAATGGCCCATGCACAGACTTACCTGATCCAGAAACCAGAACAAAAACACCAGACAGAAAAGTGCATAGTCCATTTGTAAAAGAGGCTCACTAAGCTTGGAGCACATTCTGGAGAGGCAGGTGGCTTGCCTCCACCCCTGACCCAGGAACTGAGACATTGGTGGCAGCCATTTTTGTGATCTAGTTCAGCTTTGCTGACATAGATGCTGGCAGGCACCATTTGGAATCCTCTCTCTTGCCTGCTAGCGCAGGGACCAGCCCTGCCCACCAGCACATCTCAGACAGGTACATGCCCCTGGGCCACACAGCCAGCTCATGCTGGGGGCCTGCCCTTCCCACTAGCACACCTGAGGAAATTGTGTACTGCCTGGCTGTACAGCCAGCCTGTGCCTGAGGTCTGCCCTGCCCAAGAGCGAGCTAGCAATAGCCATACTGCTGGGATGCAAACCCAGCTGCACTGGGGGCCAGCCCAGCCTACCAGTGTGCCCACAACAACAGTGGCCTCACCACAACAGAAGAGCACATGCAGTTCATACAGGGGACACCCTGGAGCATTTGGCACAGGTGATGAGAGGGGAGCATGCTGCTGGGGTCCATAAGACATCTCCTACATAAGACCACATTTCCAAGATTGGGAGACATAGGTGATCTACCTAACACATAGAAATAAACAGAGAAGGAGGTAAAATGAGGAGACAAAGGAATATGTTCCAAATAAAAGAACAGGACAAATCCTCAGAAAAAGAACTAAACGAAACAGAGATAAACAATCTACCTGCTAACCTAATGGTCATGAAGATCCTCCCTGAACTCAGGAGAATAGATGAACACAGTGAGAACTTTAACAAAGAATTAGAAAATACAAAAAAGAACCAATCAGAGCTGAAAAATACAATAATTGAAAGGAAAAATTCACTATAGGGAATCAATAGCAGAGTAGATGATATAGAAGAATGGATCAGCGATCTGGATGACAGAGTAGAGGAAAACATCCAAGCCTAACAGAAAAAAGAAAAAAGAACTAAAAATAATGAGGACAGTTTAAGGGATCCTTCAGACAACATCAAGCATACTAACATTTGCATTATAGAGGTCCCAGAAGAAGAAGAGAGAAAAAGGAGCAGAGAACTTACTTGAAGAAATAATAGCTGAAAACTTCCCTAATCTGAGGAAAGAAACAGATATCCAGGTACAGGAAACACAGAGAGTTCCACAAAACATGAACCCAAAGAGGCCTATACCAAGAAACATTATAATTAAGATGTCAATAATAAAAGATAAAGAGAGAATCATACAAATTGAGCTTTTTAAAAAATAATTTCTAGTCATTCACATAAAATACCAGATAGGCAGAGAAAATATTTTTATCTCTAAATAAGAAAGATGAGAGAAAAAGGAATAAAGGACAAGTATAATGGAGGAATATATAGCTAGGTATTATACAACGAAAAAACTAGAGGATTATGGCAAAATAATCAGTTGTAGAATTCAAGAAAAAGGCATAGAAATATGTAGCCCAAAGATGGGCCAGGTGTGGAAGTTATCAGATGTTAAGATAAATAGAATAAATATAATGGAGGAAATAGTGGAAAAGGTAGACAACATGTGTGAACAGATGGGTAATTTTAGCAGAGAAAAGGAAACCATAAAAAAGGAACTAAATGGAAACGTTAGAAATGAAAAATATATCAGAGATAAATTCATTCAATGAGCTGCACAGAACACAGCAGAGGAAAGAATCAATGAACTTGAAGACAATTCAACAGAAATGACTCAAATTGAAATAAAGAAAAAAATGTGAGAATAAAAGAAAGAGTATCTAACATTTGGGGACAACTTCAAACTAATATGTCTAATTCTGGAGTCCCAGAATTAGAGAGAGAAAGAGTGGGGCAGAAGAAATCTTGGAGGAGACGATGGCCAAAATTTTTTCAAAATTGATGAATTAGATCAACCCATGAATCCTAGAAGCTCAGTGAACTCCAACCAGGATAAATACAAAGAAAAACCCTCCTTAAGCATTACATAATCAAAGGTAGAACCAAAAAGTTTCTAGAAGGAAATACAGGATAATATCTTCATGACTGTAGGGCAGGAGAATTTCTCAGACAGAACAAAGGAAAGCTTTAGCTATAAAAGGGAAAAAACTGATAAAATGAATTTCATCAAACTTTTGCTTCTCAAAAGACACTAAGAAAATTAACAGGCAAGTCACAGACTAGGGGAAAAACATGTAATATAAATACAAAGAACTCATATTCAGAATATACTTGAACTCCTAGAATAAATAAGATGAAAATAACAACAATAAAAATAGGTAAAAGACTGACAAAGACTCTTTCCTCAACCAAACCATAGTCAGGCTCCCCTGAGCAGTCTTTTCGACTAGGTTTTCATCTTGGACCCTGTTTTGGGCCTGCTGAGTCCAGGTGTAGCAAGAATCCTGACAAGTCAGTTTAGAGAGAATCCCTCACTCTCAATATCTAATCACCCTCAGTATCTAATCACTCTCCATATCTGATCAAATTCCTCATCTCTCTCTTTTGATATCTAATCATCCTGACCTGCCTTCAGCCAGAATCCCCCACCCTCCATGTCTCCTCTTAGTAATTTTCCATTCATTCACCACCCTTACACCCCCTATTCTACTTGTTGGCTATACATCCCCAGCTGTCTTTGCTGCGTTTGGAGTTGAGCTAGATCTCTCTCCCCTATTGTGATAGTCTTGACACGTATTGCAATAGTCCTGAATAAAGTCTTCCTTATGGTTTTAATAAGTGTCATAATAATCTTTTCTTCAAAAAGACTTGGCTAGAACCAGCCCTGATGGCTTAGTGGTTAAGGTTTGGCACGCTCCACTTTGGCGGCCCGGGGTTGGTTCCTGGGCGCAGAACCACACTACTGATGAGTCACTACCCATGCTGTGGCAGCAGCTCACATAGAAGAACCAGAGGGACTTCTAACTAGTTGGGGCTTTGGGGAGGAAAAAAGGAAAAAGAGGAAGATTGGCAACAGATGTTAGCTCAGGGTGAATCTTTCCCAGCAAAAACCAAAAAACAAAAAACACCAGGCTAGACATTTCACAAAAGAAGATACATGAATAATTACATGAAAAGGTGTTCAAAACCATTTTTTGATATGGGAAATACAAATTAAAACTGCTAAAATAGGGGCTGGCCCAGCGGTGCAGCGGTTAAGTTCACACGTTTCGCTTCAGCACCCTGGAATTTGCCAGTTCGGATCCCGGGTGTGAACATGGCACCGCTTGGCAAGCCATGCTGTGGTGGGCATCCTACAAATAAAGTGGAGGAAGATGGGCACGGATGTTAGCTCAGGGCCAGTCTTCCTCAGTGAAAAGAGGAGGATTGGCAGCAGTTAGTTCAGGGCTAATCTTCCTCAAAAAAAACCTGGTAAAATAAAAAGGACTGATAATACGAAATGTTAGTGAGGATGTGGAGCAACTGGACTCTCACACATCGCTGGGAGGAGTGTAAAATGGTACAACTACTTGTTTTGTAAAAGTTAAACATATAACTATGTTGATCTATGATTCAGCAATTCCACCTCTAGGCACTTAATCAATATGACCACAAAAAGACTCATAAAAAAAAAACGTTCACAGCAGCCTTGCTCATGTAATCAAAAATGAGAAACTACCCAAATGTCCATCTACAGATGAATGAGCAAATGTGGTATACTTATACAAAAGAATACTATTTAGTAAGAAAAAAAGAACGAAGTACTGATACATGCAACAATAAGGGTAAGTCTGAAAAACACGCTGAGTCAAAGAGGCCAGGTATAGAACATTATATACTATATGATTCCATTCATATGGTATTAAAAAAAGGTCAAAACTGATTTAAGGTGTCAGAAATCAGAAAGGGGTATCTTTAGGGGTTGAGGGGTATTGGCAGGAAAGGAGTATAAACAATTTTTCTGCCATGATAGATACCTTGTTTTGGGTAATAGTTACATGGGTACATAAAATTGTCAAAACTCATCCAACTCAACACTTAAAGTCTTTGCATTTATTTTACATAAATTATACCTCAATAAGAAAAGACGTCAGTTTTTACAGAGGTAGTAGGGGGCTATGTTAAAAACTCTGGAGACTTACTGAAGGTCTTTTCTAGACAATGCTAAAAATGAAAACATGGCCCCAAACTGCATTCCTGAGTATTATTTTTTTACTTACCCCAAGGATATACTGACAGGAGTGAGGCTCTAGCATATATACAGTAACAGCATGAGGAGAATCTGATTCTTTACACCTACAACAGAGAGACTTTAAGGCACTGTCCAAACCATACAAAATCACTTTTGTTTTCCTCTTAAACCATAAAAATCCCATGTAAGTGGCCCTGTATAATGTAATATGATTTAATAAATTATCAAAATAATGTAACTTAATAATTATTATACATAACATTATAAATATTAAAATTATAATAATTTTAAATATTTTAGAATAAAATAATTTTATAACAACCCATAAATTATTACAAGTAAATTTAATTATTCATATTTTATATTCACTTACACTTTTTTCATAGGAAGCAGATTAAAGAGAAAGGCATAAGCACAATGGTCTAACTTACTTTAGTTTTACAGTCACCTGTCTTGGTTTGTCAGTTATATCACAAATATCTCCATTCCCATAAAAATGTGACACCATCCTGAATCAGAGAAACACACAAGCTTTATTAAACTAAAACCTCACTAATTCAGAGTAAGTGTAATGGATAGGGTGAGAAGATAGTTTGAGGAATCAGTTTTGCATTAGTTAAAAAAAATCTGGGGGCTGGCCTGGTGGCATAGTGCCTAAGTTTGCACACTCTGTTTCGGTGGCCCGGGGTTCATGGATTTGGATCCTTGGTGTGGACCTACACACCACTCACCAAACTATGCTGTGGCAGTGTCCCACATACAAAAATAGAGGAAGACTGGCAACAGATGTTAGCTCAGGCCCAGTCTTCCTCACCAAGAAAAAAAAAAATCTGACTATAAAATATTCTTTAAAAATACCTATTTTTAGGGAAATGTCACAGAGAAAGTCTTTCAGATTCTATAAAGAGAACATAAAGTTGAGTTACGTAGTAGTGGTTTAATAAATAAGAATGATCTTCAACTTCCATATTATTTATTTGTATACAAATAGTTAAGGTTAAATTGCTGTTAAAAAAGGTGTTCTTTTAAAGTTAACCATTTCCCCAGGCCTGTATACTGTTCACTTTGTGGAACAGTTTTTCCTTCTTCCCATCCCCCATGCAGCTCCACCCATTAAAATACTGTAATGCAGATGTAGAATGGTAAAGCCTAGGCTAAGCTGTAAATTCCAAATGAGCAGGATCCAAAGAAAAGCTCTAGCTTTGCTGGCCTCATGCTCTTGTGCTTCAGTATTTCTTGCGCATGATACCATGAACTATTTTCACATGAAACATATACAAACGTAAGAAAAATCCATCTGTTTAGTATATGCTAATACTTAAATGCCCATCTCTTAATTTTGCTAATTTTCATTTTGGTCAGCCCAAGAAGTCAGCACATTCTGAAAACAAAGTCTCTCAATACCATCTGTGCTAGGAAGGACAAAGTTAACACCTGAGAAGGAAAAATAATGAATCATTTAAAATTCACTAAAAAACTACAAGAAAAGCTAAAGCTTAGTTATTTTTGGGAAACAAGAGATTAATTTACCTCTGCTATAACAAGATACACCTATAAAGCCCACAAAAGATGTGAGGTTGTTTTTCAAAAAGCCAATGTTTAACTATTTTCAACCATTACCTCACAAAGGTTAAGTAACAAAGGGAAATGCTAGAGTATATTTAAATAGAATTAAGTAACTTAAAGAGGTAAAGATCACACATGAATGAGGCAATGCTTTATAACAGTCTCAGACCTAATACCTGGAAGTGAGCCATTGTTACTAACACCGCCACCACTCTCATTACCAGACCACCACCACTATTAAAGGCAGCAGCCAAAGTTTATGGCACGCTATTCCCAGGCTCTATGCTTTGCATGAATTACCTCATTTAAATGTCACAATAATCCTACAAGGCAAATACTACTAGACAAGAAAAATAAGGCTTAAGATTATGTAATATGCCCGAGGTAGTAAGTGAAGAGCTAGCATTTGAATACAGGCTGTGTGACTTCAGACTATGCTCTTAACTATTACACTATGTTGTTTCCCCATGAAAAGAAAACTAACTTAAAAGATGTCCCTGAAAAAAACTGACCAGAGGTTTACTTAAGTGTTTAAATTTTATCTTTTTCAATATTCTGAGTTTTAAATATTCTACTAATCAGATCCAAAGAGGAATAACGTTAATCTTTACCTGACTGTCTGGGTACCATCGTCTTGAAGGTGATAAGCTCTAGCAGTATTCTTCTTAGCCCATTCAATATGCTCTTCTTGGTTCCATGTCCCCACAACCACAGAGGTTTTCCCACTATCCTTGTCCTAATATATGAAAAAATATTTGTGATAAGGCATGCTTGACATCATCAAGTAGATATTTAAGCTACAGTCCTTATCTTCATCTGGAGACTGGATATCTATGTTTAGATGTAATCATGTTAGTCAAACTCGATGAGTAGAAATTTGAGCTCATTATGGTCTTTACTCCTTGTTTCCCTGAATAATGAAACTACTTTCTAGTCAGGCCGGCTCTAGATGTAGTTATTTCTGACTCCTCTATTTCCTTCCTCTCCTATATCTATCTCCTATATCCCTGGAGATGTTCTCGGCTTCAGACTCTTCCTCTACATTTCCACTGCCAACATCTCACCCTCCAACTGAGTTTCATCTCGCACACCTAAATAATACAATCACATACTACTGTGATTCTTAATGAAATCTTTGGCCTCTATCTCTTACACTGCAGCCACACACTGAGCCCGTCTTCATCCTACTTCTACTCTTTCAAATGCAAACCTTCAAGTTATACTAGTCTTCACAATACTCATTTGACACCATGTGTGTTTCTGTATCAAGACTGTCTGTTCAGAAACCCCCTTCCCATTCTGATTTTATTATTTTTTTTAAACACCAACTATATACTCTCTTATATGTGGACTTCCTTCCTTCTTCCTTTCCTTCCCCTCCCTTCCTTTCTGTCTTCCATTCCTTCTTTATATTTTATGCCAGGCACCATACTGGGCACTAATATACATCTGATTAGTAGAACTAAAAAGCCTTACAGTGGAAACAAGTCAGGCATGGCCACTGCCCCAGTGGAGCTTTCTGCCTAGCAGAAGAGACAGCCATTAACATGCTTTTCGCAACTAGACTGTAAGTTTGTTCCTACACAGACAGGGATTAGTGCCGCAGAGTGAAGTGTTTAAGAGGCTGGATATGGAGCAAGACTGCCTGGGGTTGAATTCTAGCTTCACCATTTACTACCTATGTGATTTAAGGCAAGTTACTAAATCTTTGCTTCTGTTTTTTCATCTTGGAATACCAATACTCATCTCTTAGGGTTATTATGAACATTAAATGAGTTAATATGTGTAAAGTACTGAAAACAGTGCCTCGTATTCACTGAGCACTATATTTGTTAGCTACTATTATTTTTATATTTCCCACAGTTTCTAGCAGAGTCCCTCAAAAAGTTCTACATTATATGACTTTGGCCAAAATAAGTTTGATAAAACATAGTGTTGGCAAGTGTATGGGAAAACAGCCATTTGTTAACGGAAACGTAAAGGGGTCCAACCCTTGGAAGGCAACTGTTCAGTATGCACATACTTTGACCTAGCAAGTACATTGCTAGGAATGTGCCCTATGAATATATGCAAAAGTTCATCAACAGAACTATTTAAAAATGCTTACTAAGATATTATTACAGCAAAAACTGGAAACAAAGGTCCATCAGCAGAGGTCTGGCTAAATAGATTGTGGGTACAGACAAAATCCTCTGTACCTGCTGAAAAGAATGAGATCAGTTTTTGCTGACATGGAAAGATCTTCAAGATACTAAGTGAAAAGAACAGTGCAGAGCAGTGCATTGAGTAGATTCCTCCTGTATAAATAAAAAGGTGATACCAATATTTACATACATATATTTTTTTCTTGTGGAGGGTTAACTAAGAAAATGTTAACAGCAGTAATGTTTGGGAAAGGGGATAATGGTGAAAGAGAATTTTACTTTTCATTTTAAATTTGTGGTATACATTCCTTTAATTAAAAAAAAAGCCATTGGGTATTATCTGGGCTGTAGTTAGATGATACTTTACCTTTTTTCTGTATTAATACATGTTATTAAAATAAAAACATCTACACAGCAGCGAGAATAAATGGAAAGAATAGTGAAATAGAACTTCTTGGGTTTAAGTGAAAAGAAAAATGTCCCAGTTTACTGACGCCTCCTAAATGTGGAATGATTCACACGTGGAAGGTTAGCTGATGATCTTTCCTGGTATGATGCAGCCTGGAATGTAACATGGGCTCAAAACATCTCAAGAGGGCAAATACAGTGTTTCCTAATTACTAGTTATTATTTCTTTTGGGGAATAAAGAGTGTTTTAAAACAGCCAGGTCACTATTTATTAATTAATGTTTGTCTTCAATGTCTAGTTTACCCTACCAAAGTTTAACTACGATAAATAAAACTACTGGGGCTTGAACTTCAGAATTTAAGCAGCTTGGTTCAAGTGTGGGAGAATATGCCATCTGAATATGAATATTATAATATGAAATTATAAATAAAAGGAAGAATAAAAAGTCAATGTGTGTAATCTTAAAACTTATTTTAAAGCTAGATGATATGGTACCTCCTTTAGCTGAAAAACTTGCTGTATTTACCCTATTTTACTAACTCTAGTAATAATGTACTATCTTACCATTCACTTTCTTAATTTAAAGACGAATTATAACAATGACTTCTCAGTCAAAGCTAAAGAAGTTAGTTACAATACCTTATTATTCCTTCAGGCTCATGGTAATACAAGAACGTCAGCAGTTAATAAACAATGTTACTTTAAGATGACTGACTTAGTTAACACCAAGTTTTCCATTTTCCAAAATTTAGACACACTTTGATGAGTATTTCTATATTAAAATTATCTCATAATTAAAAGTAACACAAACTCTCTCTTTTTTTCCACAAAAGATTTTTAAAACTTTAATCCATCTAGTGGTGAAATGATATAAATGCTGTTCTATACCTCATGGTATTGATGTACGTGTTTGCCATAGCAGAATTCATATTTCCACCAACCAACACCCTGCAGGAAAGGAAACAGATCAAGTTATGTACAGAGAAAGGGGGATGGGGGCCTGTCTCAGTATTGCCAAATGACAGCGATGGAAATATACATAATTAAAAAATTAGGGGCTGGCCCAGTGGCATAGTGGTTAAGTTTGCATGTTCTGCTTTGGTGGCCCAGGATTCGTGGGTTCAGATCCAGGCACGGACCTATACACTGCTCATCAAGCCGTGCTGTGGCAGTGTCCCACATACAAAAAACAAAGGAAGACTGGCACAGATGCTAGCTCGGTGACAATCTTTCTCAAGCGAAAAGAGGAAGATTGGCAACAGATGTTAGCTCAGGGACAATTTTCCTCACCAAAACCAAAACCAAAAAAACTGTAATAGCAATAATATAGTTGAAAATTAAAATTAAAAATTACTGAGAAATATGGGGCCGGCCCTGTGGCTGAGTGGTTAAGTTCATGTGCTCTGCTTTGGTGGCCCAGGGTTTCGCTGGTTCGGATTCTGGATGCGGACATGGCACCCCTTGTCAGGCCACATTGACGAGGCATCCCACATGCCGCAACTAGAAGGACCCACAACTAAAATATACAACTATGTACTGGGGGGATTTGGGGAGAATAAAGTAGGAAAAAAATTACTGAGAAATAAAAAAGTAAATACAGAGAATAACTATTGTATTGCCTTGGTAAAATGAAATGAAATGAAAATGCCACTTTTAAGGATATTTCCCACTGGAGGTATCAGAGACAAAATTTTACCTTTGTAGATGTTAACTCAAGTTTTAAATGTGACTGCTGCCTAACCAAAATGCAGGCATAAAATCACTGATGCCTATTCCAGCAATCAACCAGAATCATATATGACTTAGTTATATATATTTTCTGTCAAGTAAAGGTCAAGTTTTAGTTTGTGAGTAAAGAGAACATAATCACTATGGATTAGAGTAACAACCACAGAGAGAATGTCCATTGGGAGGCTTCCAGAATCCTGCCATTTCTCTGTAGACAAAAACCTTTTTCAGTGCTGCCAATTAATGCTCCTGGACTAAATATCACACAAGTGAAAGCTGTAAGATAAATATTTAAACAGAAGGTTCATTTCTCACCCCGTGAAAGCAGTAAGAACCACTCAGGAACTCTTTTATGAGTTGGTCATCTGTCAATTTGGATATGTGGGTCGTTCCAACTGTGAGCATCGGCTGAGAACCAACAGCAATGGGTTTGTGGATTGCTGGAAATCTCTCTTCTTTAGTTGACTGCAAATCTTCCTAAAATTAAACATACATATGTTGAAGAGCCTCTATGCCACAGAATTTTTTTCATTTATGACTTAAATTATTATTTTTAAACAGTAAAAAATTTGGAAAATAAAAGCTGTCCATTCATTTTTAATGTGTTTTAAGAAAATGAATTTGCAACACTTAATAGACAAAGCTCTAGACAAATGTGAGTTCCATCTACCAGTTAGAGGTATGGTGGCCATTCTTGACATACAGGGATAATTTCCATTTCATATTACTTTGTCTCACTATTCTTATTAAGTACTTTGCTACTTGTTAGATCTTGAGTCTCTACAGTTAGTTTTGGAAAATTTGGTTACTAAGCATAAAGGAAGGATAACAAGCGCAATAAAGAGGACCTGAGTGGGAGTGAATATGAATATTAGTTATAATAATTCAAATGTAGCAGGACCTGGTGTTGTCCTGGAGGAAGCTGCAATTTAGTAAAGGAAGACGCTAATTAATAATGGTGGAGGGAACAGCAGATGCACAGAGGTAGGGGTGATTCAAACAGACTTTGACAAAGAAGTGAAACATGAAGACTTCACAAAGAGAAAACCCTTGATTAATTCTTGAAACATGAATAATAACTGGTGATTTATGTGACTTTCTGTATATGTGCTTTATGTCTTTGTATGTGCATATTTGTGTAAATCTGAGGAAGAAGCAAGAGCAAAGATGTGGGGTATGGTATGATATTTAAAACTAAAGAGATAAGCAGGTACTATATGGTGGAAAAGTATATAATACTAAGAAAGTTTGGACATTATCTTACAGACTTTAGGCAAAGATATGGCGTGATCAGATTTTTAAGTAATTACTTTAGCAGGGGCAGGGAAGAAGGAACAGTAAGAACAAATCTGGAGGTGGGGAGCCAAGTTAGGAGCTGCAGTCACCCAGGCCACAGATGAAGAGAATCTAAAGTAAGGGGGTGACAGAGGTAGGGTGGAGAGAAGAGGATAGTTATGCAAGAGGTTAATGAGTTAGAACCTGGTAATTAACTGGGTATTGACAGTGAGTGGAGAGGAAATGAATATAGACTAGAAGTGAAGAAGCGAGTGTACCACTTATAATTGAATGAAATAATTTAAAAAATTAAATAGTAAACGAGTTTCCGGTAAATGTATAGTGGACACGGTGTCTACTTTTTCATCTACTGTAGCTGCCATTGACCAATTGTGGTTCTTTTCTTCTATTTCAGCTAGTAAGAGTCATTGGATGGTTATGCTAGAAACCAATGACCTTCCTCTCTCTCCTCCAATAGTAAGGAAGAACAAAGATTGCCAAGATGGCTTCTTATTTTTTGAAAGGACCTTGAATTTTATGTATAACTCTTTCTACATTCAGAGTCTACTATGCTCCTGGCACTATTTTAAGTGATGAATATTAAAAATGAAGCAGACATGGGGCTGGCCCCGTGGCCGAGTGGTTAAGTTCGCGCGCTCCGCTGCAGGCAGCCCAGTGTTTCGTTGGTTCGAATCCTGGGCGCGGACATGGCACTGCTCATCAGACCACGCTGAGGCAGCGTCCCACATGCCACAACTAGAAGAACACACAACAAAGAATATACAACTATGTACCGGGGGGCTTTGGGGAGAAAAAGGAAATAATAAAATCTTTAAAAAAAAAAAAAAAAAAATGAAGCAGACATAGTCAATGCTCCTACAGAGCTAAGGTATAATAGACTAAAGAAATTACTTATAATACATGAGATGTATAGTGAGGTTAGTGAAGAAAAACAATAATACTGCCCAGTGAAACTTGCAGCTGAGATAAGAACAAGACATAAAAAGAACAGAAGTATGACCATCCTTGTGGACAGAATATTAACTTTCATTTTTAAGGTAAATTGTTTCAATAAAAGCAAGATGATAGTAGTTTTTGTAGTAGAGTTTGGAAATTCATAAAATGGACTCCTAATAGTGCTTAATAGTGCAGTAATCTCCATATTAATGTAATATAATAACACGGGCAGAACACCAAACCAAAATTCTGGTTGCCAGATTTGTATTTTTGTTTAAAAGAGAAAAAAATTCTTTATAGTAAAGCTTGATCCACTCTTAAAAGGCAAACTATATGCTAATTATCAATTTTTAAAAGAACAGTTATGTGTAATAAACTAGATTTATAAAAACCTCTGAAAAAAAGATGATCAGTTTTAAGTAACTACTCATGCTACAGTATTATCTAAGATTTTCATATACAACATGTACTCTAAAGATCCTAAGTATTTTAAAAGCATTATCATCTGTAGCTTTTTAAAGAAAATCTTTCTCAACTGGCAGATGAAACACATTAATTAAAGAAAAGTAAACTGGCACTTCTTCCTTGAAGAGTAATTAAAGTTGGGATTTGTGAAGCATTTTGATGGAGCTGACTTTTAAGTACTGTACTATCTAAGGGGAAGACCAGAAGAGAACTCCATCTCCAATCTTTTAATACAGCATTTCAAATCAAATGCAGATGAATGTTAAGAAAATTTTCCCTCCTATCAGAATGGTGGTGTTCACTACATCCACAAAGAGCCCAGCAATACCTTCGCAATAAGTACTCAAGAGGAAGGGGATAAACAGGCCATGCAGTTAATTAAACCAAACTAACCATGTTAGTTAATTTAAACCATTGATAAGTATATACAGCACAGCAGGTAACATGCAAGGAGCTGGAAACCCCAAAGTAATGAAAGCATAGTTTATTCTCCCTCCATTTTAATGTAAGAACCATAGGAAAAACAACCAATTTTAGCCATACAAGTGCTATAATGGAGGACTGAATAAAATACAAGATCACAGAAGAGGAAACACTAACCTCTCTTCTTGGGGTAATCCATTAGAAGTCCTGGCTCATTTGCAAAGAAAATGACAATGGAAGCTCATATTCAAGCCTAAGTAGAAGTTTATCAGGTATACTGGAGGAAGGGGAGAAGGCAACAGAAGAGGGAAAACAGTATATCCAAAGGCAAGGAGGTTGGAAAGAACGTGGTACTTTTAGGAAACTCTGAGTTGTTCAAAATAGCTGGGATAAAAGGAATGGTTATGCGAGATAAGGCTGAAGTCAGACCACAAGGGGGCCTGTATTCTCCTTTGATAAAGTCATTGTATGAGCAAGGATTTTATCCTGAAGTATAGATTATGTTAACCACCAAAGGATTAAATACATAATCAACTTTTCATTTCAGAAAGAGTATTTTATCAGTTGTATGGGAAGGATTAGAAAGGGGATGTGTGAGGAGACTAGTTTCCGGTCCTAGGAATGATGAAGTCTTGAACTAATGACAGGACAGATCTGAAAAGCAATTAGAAGATAACACTGATAGCATTTGGTGAACGATTAGAGTTAGAGATGAATCAAGAGGGAGGTAGGAAAACTGACTTAGGTTTCTGACTTGGACAATTGGGTAGAGCGCAGTGCTTTAAACACAATGAGAAAGACAAGAAAAGGGTCGGTGTGAAAGAAAAAACAAACGATGAGCTTGAGATTATTGAAAATGTATACCGTTATGTTCAATAGGCAGATGAAGAGGGAAGGTAGTAGCATATCAAAAGGGAGAAGCAGCACAGAGAAGTAGTTAAGAGGACAGGCTCTAGAATCAGAGTATTTCGATTCCATTCTCCAAGTGATCACTTGTCGCTTCCCCTCTGTGAACCTCAGTTCCCTAAATCTGTCAACGACGATAATAACAGAAGCTGGCTCAGAGGTATAGTGGTTAAGTTCACGTGTTCTGCTTGGGTGGCCTGGGGTTCACTGGTTTGGATCCTGGGTGTGGACCTACACACACATCATCAAGCTATTCTGTGGTGGCATCCTACATACAAAATAGAGGAAGATTGGTATGGATGTTATTAGCTCAGCGACAATCTTCCTCAAGCAAAAAAGAGGAAGACTGACAACAGATGTTAGCTCAGGGCCAATCTTCCTCACCAAAAAAAAAAAGGGAATATAATAATAGTACATCTTGTAGGTTGTTGTGAGGATTAGATAATAGCTGTTAAGACTCAATATATGTTAATTATTGTGACTGAGGTTTGACTTCAGGAGATAGATCAGTGCTGAAGATGTATATTTCGAACTCATGGGCATTTAAATGGCAGTTGATAGAATGGGCATGGATGAGCTCACTTAAGGAGACTATGCACAATAAGAACAGAAGGCAGCTATGGATAGGGGAACTTCAACATTTTAAGGGGCAAGAAGCAGAGGAAGAACTAGTACATAAGAGAAAAAAACCAGAGAGAACCAGAGAGAATATCCTGAAGTAAAAGGTGGCAAAAAAGGTCAAGCTCCAAATGTTCAGGGTTCATGCTCCTAAGATCAAGTTATGCAAATGTCCTGCAAATTTAGAACCAAGACTGCTGCTGCCCTTAGTAAGAACAGTTTTAGAAGAATGATGGTTTGGTGACAAATAGCAATGAGTTGAAGAATAAATAAAGCATTAGGAGATGGGGTGTAGTCTAATTTTTCAAGAGGCCTAGCTGGGAAGTCCAGTCAACTAGCTGAAAATTAAACTACAATAAAGAGGATGTCAAACTTTAAAATATTATGAAATTATGAGTGTAAGAGAATGCTAAAACAGTTTCTGAGAAGAGCTAGAGTAAGGAAAATAATTAAAATTACTGAAAAGCATTGGAATTTAAAATTTTGAGTCAGGAAAATAAATTACTATTACTATACTACAGAAATCATTAAAATATTGGTATTTGCTTTGAAATTTGGAAAAGGAAGCACTGAGAAAATACCATTAGATAATTCTCATACCTCTTTATTTCTCCTAAAAGGCACCCTTAGTATTTCTTCCTGCTGTTCCAGCTGTCTCAGGGTGAGGGGTTTAAATGGTGATCCTGGCAGTGACTGGCAAAATATGTCATTCACAGGAGATGCTCTGAATCTATTCAGTAAGAACAAAGCATTAAAACTAAGCATATGACACTTTAAAGCATGTATGCATTTCATGTTTAAAATAATAAATCCACATCCTACCTATATTTAGGATGATTGCACAAGAGTGGTGTCAAAATGACAACTTCATATTCACAAGTTGTAACTTCAGCTACTGAAAGAATTTCATGCTTAGATTCAGGATGACAAATGTACATCACAGTACTTGATCTGGGCCGGTTCTGTTTCAAACTACAAGGTGTACCATTTCCCATTCCCACAGGATAGTAGGGTGTCATCTGACCTTCGATATTTTTAGTGGGAATCTTAAAAAAAGAGTATAAGACAGACTTTTCATTAGAAATGGAGGCGGGCGTGAGGATGGGAGAAGCACTTATTCTGAAAGGAAGAAAACTACATTTTATTTACAAACTGAAAGGTAACATTTCCATATTTTCTGTAAGTTCTCCCTCTAATAGTCTTTTGATTCATAAATTCTTATTTGAGCAAAGACATATTTTCAGAGCTAGTTTAACGCAGCAAAAAAGAAAATTTTTATTTGGCGCTAAAATTAAGATGTTAAGTAAATGTACCTTTATAAAAAAGGTTATAGTATCACAATTATATGATTTATTTTCATCAGTTCTAAAGAAAGTGACTACGATAGAACACGGGAACTTACTATACTGGGCTGGTCAGAGCTTTCTTCACTGAACTCACAGTGAATGGCTGTGCTATAGTTTAGGTTCTAGAGGTCTGAAGTTTGATTTATCAAAAAGTGGGACTACATGGGAAAACACTATCTTCCAAGACAGGAATCTAAATACTGTACTGGTTCATCAATCTGCTTACTCTTCTTCCCTGTTATTAATATTAACAAACATATTTTTCAGAATGTAAACTGTATAAATCTATTCAAGGCCAGCAAAAGACAAATGAAATTTTCACGGAACAAAGGAGATCACTTCAGAAGACAAGGATTATTAAGGAGCTAGCTCCCATAGTTTTATCTACATAAACACAAGAAAAATCTACTGTAAAGGATTCAAAAAGGTCCTCTTAATAACATCTTTAAGCAAGCTCTTTGGAGGCAGGGAGCTCATCTTGTATCCCTTTGGTACCCTGTCAGTGCCATGTCGAAAATGGGCAATAAATAAACGTTTCCAGGAAAAGTATTTTACGATTTTTCCTCTGCTATTTTCATGCTAGTTTCTGGAATTAGAAAAATCCTGGTTCACAGTATTTGGCTTATAAATTGGGGCTCAATAAATATTAGTTTTCTTCCCTTATACTTTTCTTCCTCTTCCTAGATCATTTCACACTTTGAATTCCATCTTGCTAAATATTTTATTTCAAAAGTAGTGTGTAAAATTGAAATCTTTTAAAATAGCAATGCTATGTGTGTCTATGCTCAGCTTATCAATTCCCCCCAAAGTCACCCTTGTAAATTCCAGGAATCCAGGGCCAGCTCTGGTGGCCTACTGGTTAAGTTTGGTGCGTTCCACTTCAGCAGCCTGGATTTGGTTCCCAGCTAGGGACCTACACCACTCGTCTGTCAGTGGCCATGCTGTGGTGACTGCTCACATACAAAAAAGAGGAAGATTGGCAGCAGATGTTAGCTCATGGTGAATCTTCCTCAGCAAAAAAAAAAAAAAAAAAAAAAAGGAATACCTTTAAGTAATTTTTAAGGCCTTTTGCCATTTCATTTTACTTCCAATAAAAGTATCACTTTGATATGAAACCAGTTATAAACTATCCTCTATCAATAAGTTGCTTAAACTCTATGGAAATTCTTAGCATTCAGAAAGCATTCCCTGAACTACCTGGGCACTTAAAAATTAGGATTTGGCATCATAAGGAATCATTCTTTTTAAACAATCCTAGTTTTCAGTCATCAATTATGCATTCACAGTCAATAAACATTTATGAAGTGCTACATTATGTCTGGCACTCTGCTTTGCACTGCTGAGTAAAGAGATAAAAAGACAGTCCCTGCTTTTAAGATGCTTGCAGTCTGGTAGCTTATTATTTGCATGTATAGTTTATCTGTTGTACCCACAGGAGATAGGAACCAAACAACAGAAAAAATGCAAAACTCTTCTTATAATTGTTTCTAAAGTTAAATAGAGGGAATGACTGCTAAGCATGCAAGTGACATAATGCTATCATAGAAACTTTCCCAGACATCTTTGGTAGACTCATTTATTTTTGTATGATCTTAAAAGTAAGTAAAAGGATCATAGCATAACTTTTCTCAGAAAAACCTAACATTGTAAATATTCTTTGACTCAATCCTTTGAGGTACCTGATATACAGTTAAAGTAACACTTGGCTATATTCTATCAATTAAGTTATATAAATACATGCCTCACTAACAATACATGTTAGGAGTGAAAAATCAACAGTTGTCACTTGCCTCTTTAGATTTTTCTTTTTCTTCTGCTTCTTGTTCTGTGGAATAATATAAGAGCAAGGTAAGTGTAAAGAATGACCAGGGACTTATATGTAAGATATAAATGACTAAGTCTTCAATCAACTTTGTAACTTTACACTTCTTTCTAAAGACTCAAAACATACATGTAATTTTTATCGTACTACTTTTAGCTAGTTTCCTTGAAATGGTTTTGTTTGAAAAAACAGTCATATTTAATCTTTACATCTTTACCTAGGAAATACTCTATTTGAGGCATAAGAACAGGCTGCAAGAGTTTCTTTTGAAGTATTTTTTATCTTAGTAAAATGCTGAATCTTAAATTAGTTGACCAATTTGCTATTAGATTAATAAAAATATTTCATAATTTGAGGGCTACATCTACATGTCTATTTTCATATATAAAAACTTTGCTTAAACCAAGCAAAAGAATAATACTATATAAATATGGCACTAACATGTATATCCTGCCATATTTAAAAAAATTTATTAATAGTTAGGAAAAAGCCATGTTTGTTAAGGCAAAAATAATACAAAGATCTCTTTGAAAAAGTTCCCTAAGGGACTGTTCAGAAATTTATTTTAGCGTTTTAAAATGCATACAGTCTCCAGCAAAATCTTTTAAATTCCAATTTGCACATATATTTTAAACCAAATTCCAGCATTACTATCAAACCACTTGGTAGAAACAAACCTTTTTCAGATAGAAGGTTCTTAGCCAACATATTCCCAAGGTAGTATTCATGAATATTTACTTTCTATATTTAAAAATAAAATAAAAATATAGTAAGTATTTTGCAAATACATATTTCAAGAATACAACTTTAAAACCATCAATCTCATTACTAAAGTTCTCATTTGATAATGTTCCATACTTCAAATTTTGAAGAAAAACATACCTGACCACTTTCTTTCTCTTCATGGTACTGCCGAATGTGTTTTCCATGACATACTTCATAAGTCCAATAAGACTCAATCTAAGAAAGATGGATGTATTTAAATACATAAAAGCCATATAACTCAATTGAATTACTTTTTGATATTTTAAGTAGGTGAGTAGATGTCCCTCAAGATTTAGAGTAAGCTTTCACGAAATTATATTCATTATTATGCCTCACAAAAATGTGAAATTTCTGAAGCCTATTCATTGTTTTTACTAATTAGCTCTATGTGAAAATTCTATGAAGGAAATAGGTTTAGAATATCTTTGGGGTCTAACTACGACCTGGCTTAAGGATCAATTCCTACACAGCTTAAAAAATAACAATTAGTATTTTTTAATTAAAATTATACATAAGGAAATCTTCTCTTGATCTGAAAAACATTCAAAGCAGTTTGGCAAGTGGTATTAATTAATATTGGTATTACTGGGTATCTGCTGCATTTACTAAATAGGAATTTAAATGAACAAAATATTATTAAGCATTAACTTAGATTTACAACTAACTAAAAATTTGATACAACATTATAAAGTAAAAAGAAGTGCAGAATTATTTCAAGGGTCTATTGGAAGGCTGCTGGAAATTTATTTTCTAGTTATCAAGTGAACATAAAATACATACTCTGTAGGAACAACTGCTTTGTTTGAATAGTGGCTCCAGTAGCTCTCTTGGATTAGGGCCTTTATAATCCTTTTCTTCTTCCTAAGAAAGAACTAGAGTTTAATAATGACAGTTATTCTAGAACGTCATCCAACTCTGCTGTTTGGGCATTAACTCATTGGTCAAATCACAAATGCTTGGAAATAAAAGGGAAAAAAGTCAAAAACTTTAATAAGATCCTATGGTAGCCACTTCTTTCAAAAGAATTGAAGTATAATATATGGAGCCATAGAATAATCTTCCATTCTTTCTTCTCTTCAACAAAGGTTTTTGAGTTTCAGTTTCCTGAACAATTCTTATAAACCTATTTCAGAATTTTGAAATGCTTGCATCTAACACAAATTCTAGCTATGAAAGCCTCAGAGTAGTTGAATCTTGTAGAATATATTGGAAAGTTTTAAGGTACTTCTCAGTTTTCTATATATTTTTACATTTCAGACTTGAATGCCATATATATGTGTGTGATTGCGCGTGTGTGTATTTGTGTCTTAAGGAGGTTGAAAACAAAATGAAACAGATAGCTGCCCTGCACAGATTTCAAATATGAACAAAACCTAAAAATGCACTCAATGAGTTTAATATTTCCATTTTACAGATCATGAAAATATTATATAACTGGTTCAATAAATTTATTGAGTGGAGGGATTGAGTTTCAAATTTGTTCAAGGTTCCACAGCTAACTGTAGCCTATACCTCAGCCTCCTGGCTCCTAGGCTGGTGTCCTTTCCATTTTACCATGCTGCCTCTCCTGTTTCATCTTGAAAGAAGTCATTGCCTTGAAGGATGGATAAGAGGCAGTTAGGGCATTTTAGGAGGAAGAAACGGGCATGAGTTAAGGTAGTGAGAAAACATAAGGTACCTATAAGTTTATTTATTAGCAATTCTGTATAAAAAATGTCACATACACATTTAAAAAAATTATATCTTGTGCAAAACTCTCATTTCTATAAAAGAAAAGCATGGAGTTAGATTTTCATTCAAAACATTAGTAATTGGTTGCTAAGTTTTCTAAGCTGAACTGTAAAATCACAGACTTCAGGAATAATAAAAGTGATTACTATTTTTATGGTAAAATGGGGTTATTGAGAAACCTGTCATTCAATTTTATTTTAAAGTATGTGGTTGCAATGTTTTAAATAAATATCTTTGGTAATAGGGATTATCAATATATTTATAAAAACTTACCTCATCCCCACTTGTCACAAGGGGAAGAATGCATTTATATTTTTCTTTATGTGTAGTTGTCATGATGACATAATTATCTTCTTTATACAAAACTCCAGTTGTAGGCTAGGAATAGAACAAACAACATTTAACCCTTCTCTGGCTAAACTGTATTAGCTTGAATAACTTACAGTCCTAGGTCAAACTAATTCATCAACAGAGGATTTTTAAAACAAATTTGAAAAACAGGGAAAAAATTCTACATGTATTTTAATGACAAAATGAAGATGACAAACTTTATCCTGCTGTTAAAATATAACAGAAAAAAACGAACAAAAATAAATTTGGAGTATAAAGAAAAAGTAGTAATGCAAGAGACTGAAGTCAAAATATGGATTAAAAAGCATTGAGAGGCAACGAATGTTCATGGATACACCATCAATGAATACTAATTACTCCTACTAACAATTACCACCTAGATATGAGAATCTACAGCATTTTACAAATGTACTCTCAATTCTGCTGGATGGGACACTCGAACATATAGTGCAGTATTTTTCATATTTGGATAATGAATGGATAAATTACTTTTAAAACAAAAATTACTAGGGATCCTCTGTGCTGACAACTTTTTTTTTTAAGTATATACCATGAGTCAGCAAACTTTTTCTGTAAAGGGCCAGATAGTATTTTAGGCTTTGTGGGCCATAGGGTTTCTGTTGCAACTACCCAACTCTGCCACTGTACTAAGAAAGTGCAAAGGGAATACTGAAAATGAACAGGCATGCCATGTTCTGAAAAAACTTTATTTACAAAAACAGCTGGTGGGCTAGCCCAAAGGTGCAGCTTGCCCACACTCTGGTATATATCAACAAAACTATTCTTAAAAGCTTTCTACATTATAGAACCAAACAATTCATAAATCAAATATGAACCAATGTAATTCAAATGAACATTCCAAATAATATAACTGATATTACCTAACTAAAAAGAAATCTCTGCTTTGTGATAGCTAATATGTCACTAACTACAAAGGCAGAGGTTTTCACAGTTTATGATATGGGTTCTGTGATAATTCAGTTCTCTCAACTTTTTTCTTCCTACGTGACTGAAATCACTATACTAATTGGTTATCCCTGGCAAGGAAAAGAACCCCTCTTATTAAGTACTCTGCTCTTTTCGCAATTTAACACTAACAACTCTTAACCATAATAAAACCAGTACTACTTGACACCAGTCATCTTAAACACAAATGCAAATTAGGGCAATGTTTTTCCAAGACAATAAAACCAAACAAAAAACAGTAGCAAATACTAGCTGTATTAGCTCTGACAGTACCATTTTAAGTCCTTTACATTTAACTCATTGATCCTTAAAATAAGCATTCTTCCCATCTTGCAGAAAAGGAAACTGGAGCCCAGAGCTTACATAATTTGTCTAAGGTAACACACCTAGAAAGTAGCACAGCCCAGAGTTGACCCCAAGCAGACTGGTTCCATATTCTGTGTGCTCCTGAATGTTTTAACAGTCGTCCTGCATAACGACGGTCAACAGTGGATAACATACACGATGCAAGTCCCATAAGATTAGTACCATATAGCCTAGGTGTGTAGTAGGTTATACCATCTAGGTTTGTTTAAGTACACTCTAAGGTGTTTACACAACATGAAATTGCCTAATGATGTATTTCTCAGAACCTATCCCTGTGGTTAAGTGACTCATGACTCTATTTGAATGAACTTTCAAAATGTTTTTAGATTACTAGATAGACTCCTGGATTATGGCCAAGGATCCTTGTTTAAAAGACCATTATAAGTGAAGAGGGAAAGGAAAGAGATTTGGAAGTGAGAGTTGCAAAGCCAAATTTATGATAAAAGCATCCTTAGAAGCATTTATTCAGTTGTGCTAACAAATTGCTATGACATAACATTTATAACACCTTTCAATGTTTTTCAGATATGTTCAGAATACGATAGGGAGTTGTGCAAAGCATGACTCACATTCACTTAGCAATGGATGGCCTGAAGTCTCATCAAATCATTCCTATACTGTTGTGAAAGCAGACAGTAGCACATCATGTGAATGTATTCACCTCTATTTGTGAAGTATCTGTAACTATAACGTTCAGAGTTGAATTCTACAGTAATATGGACTCATTTACTAAAATGTTCACCACAATGCTAACAATGGAAAAAGGAACTGCTTGTTTGGAACCACAGCAAAGAAAGGAAGACAATTCTTTCTTCGTAATAAAAGCTACTCTTGGGTTTTATGTCTAAAAGTAAAATAAATCCATTCTTCTGCTTATTGTTTCTAAGGTCTAGGTCAGGGGTAACAAGAAACAGAAGCCATCAGTATTCTTGTTTGAAGATGCAAAGATTTGTCATTCATTACTTTAGGAAGAGTTGCTTTCCTCTTAATAAAGTAGACCAAGCAGCAATTCTCCATCTGAAAACTCTTTGTTGAAATAGTGAGCCACTTATTGGATCACAAAGTAAAAATTTTAAACCAACTTTACCTTACTTTTTCATAAGAAAAATTACTGGGAAAAAGTTAACCTTTTGTGATTTTCTAAGTTAAAATTTTTTTTGATCTACTACTAAAATGCTTCCTTCTGATTTTGTGAAACAGGTTCTTTTTTAAGAAAATGAAATATAATAAATTCTGAACGTACAGAATTACAGATAGTGTAAAAACTTGTTTTATAAAACTTAACACCTGAAAGTATTTTCAGTGTAAGAGGTAATATTAGTGATTTGATAAAAATCAGATTTCAATATAATGAAACTAATCAAAGGGAATATGGTACTTTAAGGTTTAGGGACTTTAATAACATCTTGACAAGGAAGAAATTCCTAATGCTTGACATGAGTCTGGAGGAATTAAGATATTCAGAGGATGAGAGAGAAAACTATGTTAGGAGAAGCTCTAAAATAAACTCAGGGGCATAACTTGCCAATGTATATGTTTGGAAACAGACAGGTGGTCACCCTTCTTCCCAAGTGTAGTGATTTGGGGAAAGTTTTTGAGTAGGAATACATTTCTATATTAACAACAGAAGTAGAGAGAAAATTAGGCTTATTTTCTGGTTTTCTTTTGTGAAATCCATAAATCTGTGAAGTAAGGAATAACTGAACACTTTAATGACCTGAGTATTTTTGAAGGAAAATATATACACAAAACCAAAACTGAATGCTAAAAACCAGTAAACAAAGAATATAATAATCATTAATTAATGTAAACATTAAAAAACGTACACATTTTTGGTGCTTAATACTTCTTCTAAGAAAAGTTGACAGCAAGATTGTAAAGATTATGTATTGTTTTGATATATCTGAATAGGAAGATGATTTAAAGCACGGAAGAACTCTAAAGCTAAAAAAACATTAAAATCTTCTAATATAGTTTCTTCCAATTTCAGATGTTAGAGAGATAAAGGCCCTTATCCTAGTTCATACAGCTGCTGAGTTATACACAAATGTCCAACCAACTGGCCCATAAAAAAAAAATGACAGGGCCAGGTGAGGAGGGCTGTAGTTGCAACTACATAAAGTAGGTAAGGGAAGCCTTAAGATTAGAAAAGTATGAAAAAAAATCAAAAGACTAATAATAATAACTCTTAGGACTTATTTTTGCCTGAAGGTCACAGACCTTTTGCCAACTCAGAAAAATGTCTCTAGAATTTTCTCAAAATAACTCAAACTAAAAAAAAAAGAAAAAAATTTTTCTCCCCAAATTGTCAAATGTGCCCATCTTAGATTATGTTGCATTGCCAAAGAAAAGTAATTAAAAACCAAATTTCAAAATAAAATTGATAGATATGTGAAAGGTTGGTATAACATACACTAAGACTGAGATCTTTCTCCATAACCTCTTTTTAGCCAAGAAACATCCGTGCCAGCAAGAAGACTGAATGACAATTTGGTAGTAACCTCTAAAAAGGCTAGTTTTAGTCATCCACTTATAGGTCAGTAAGTTTTCAGGGCAGCCTAAAAAGAAAAAGGTGAAAGAGTAAAAAATTTTAATGACCACATTCTTTAAATTTTGTCATGTTCATTCCAAATGTGTCTTTGGAAACAATAACAGAGGTTGGACTAAAGTATTCTCACCCTAAGCCTGCTAAAGCTATATCTGACTTATAACAAATTTTTATGTATTTTAGTATATTAGTATTTCATGGCATTAATGTAAAGATAAACCTGGCTTCCCAGAGAAATATTTACTTAGATAAATTCAAGAACCACTGAACTACCAGAACAGTGGAACAGAAAAGAGAGGGCAAGAGAAACAAACCAGGTGTGAAATATTAGCAAAAACTAATATTTGCAAATAGAAAGCTCTTGTGGTAATGATGACATCTGTTATCCTGGTAAATCTTGTTTTGATGTCACGGTACCACTTATAGTAACAGAACAACATATTTAAATAATCTCCCAAGTGGAATGACTTTAAGTAATTGGAATAATAATTTTTTTAAAAAATTTCATTTTCTAGGACTTCAATTTGAAATAAATGAATTAATTACTACATGGTAAGTATCATAAGAGCACAACATTTATTGGCCTGCAGTAGCTACACGTGGATAGGAAGACTTTCCATCAGTCTCCTCTCCAAAGACAGAAAGACTGCAAATTTTCACTACTGTGAGGTCATAAGTATGTTCTTCACTGTAGGAAAACGGATCATAAAACCTTGCGTTCTGGGGTCTTAAATAACAGTCGTAATACCTCAAAACTGTAAAGGATATTCTGCATAGAGCGTCGTTAACATCTCACAGGACAAATAACCCTCTCAGAAACAACTTTGAAAGGAAGAGCTGTGTGTAGATGTAGACGTGTGAGTGTGTATGCAAGAAAGAGCGACTATGAGAGAGGGAGCTCGTATCTGCAGTACTCCTGGCTGTGTGGGTACGATGATGTGTAATCCTGAAGGAAAGAAGGCTGCTGGGGAAGGAAGAGGCGCAACTGACTCTCCAAAGAAGGTAAATGTGTGCGCCTGACGTGGAAAGCTTCTTCCACAGGGCAGAGTGTTGGTAAGCAAGGTCTAGTGAGACCTTTAAAAAGAGGAGAGCAGGTGACCGCTGGATCCCCAAGGCTTAGCATGGGGGGCACGTCCACACGATGTGTTCGATAAATACTTGCTGTATGAATGAATGAACGTGGGGTAAATGAAACTCTGGATTGGGGAAGGAGGCTTGCGCCTGCAGAGGCGGTTCAAGGGGAAAACAGCGTAGCGAATAGGGGGAAGGGGCAGAACTCTTAGCGACAGGAGGAAGAGATATGGCTACGGGTTTCGCGAGGGCACTGACCAGAGAGAACTCGGTGCCGGGCCAGTTGACACGGAAAGGGATGTCATCGCTGAGCTGGGGGAGCGCTCGGCCGCCGCCGGACGCCTCTAGGAGGCCGCAGAGGACCAATAACACTGGCCCGCCGGGGACCAGGCTCCGCGCGCCGCCGCCTCCTTCCTCCATCCTCCGCCGCCGACTTCTCCAGCCGTCGCCACAGCCTCCTCTGCCCATAGAGGAGAGGAGGGGGAGGAGGAGAAGGAGGCGGCGGGACTACCAACCGCCCAGGCAGCCCGGGCCCAACCGCCGCCACGTCTCCTTCCGGAGAGGCCGGCAACACCGCCTCCACCCACTTGGGCCTCCCGCCACCGTTTCCGGGGCAGAGAGCATATCAACATCCGGGGCCGCCGAGCCGTTCGCCTACGGAAGCCGGGACACCGGCCGGGCTGTTCTCGCCTCCCACAACCGCAGTCTCGCGGTGGGGATCGAACGCGGCTGCCTCCCGGGAGGGGACGCCTGAAGACCCGGCCTTGCAGCAGCCTTTTCGGTGGCGAAGTGGCGGCACGGAGAGCCGGTGAGTCCGGGAGGCGGCGGCCTTTCGCTGCAGCCGCCCGCGTTGCTCTCCAGCGGGTGGGCGGCGGCCTGGCCCGCCCTGGAGCGGGAAGAAAAGTGTGAGCGGGACGGGTGCTGGTCTGGGCATGCAAACATTCGAGGTACCGATGAGAAGTGAGAAGAGGCAGTGTTCCTGACGGATCGCCCCTCTCGCTGCTCTTCTTTCTCTGCGTGTGGCATCCGTACACTTCATCTTTCCCGCCTGAAGCTTCTCTCCGCCTCTTCTGTGAGTTGTGGTCCTCTCAGTACTGAGCAGCTGCCGATTAACGCAGGGCAGTTTGCTCCGCTTCTGCAGCCCTGGCTTAGGGGAGGCCGGAGCTGAGGAAGCCTGTCGTCCCCCAGTCTCAGAACACTGTGGTTCTCCGAGGTGGGCGTGGACGGAGACTCTCCTCGTGGGAGGGCAGGGAGACTTCACAGCTCCTACGTGTTTACCTGACGTGAGGCTCCTCCTTCAACTCAGAGTTGAAGTGTTGGGTTATTTTATCAAGGAAGCTCCTAAGTTTCCTTATGTGAGGTTCAGGGCCAGGTGAATGTGAGGTTATGAACTCACACGAGGATAAGACACGTCTGACTGCTTTCAAAATAAGACAAAAAGTTTTGGGTTCTCTTACTCTTCTTTTGAAAAATGCCATTGTTTTAATGTCCAGTATAATGAGTTATACGATGTTAGCCATAGAGCACCTATTATTGTCTTTCAGGAGGTGGGAAAAGCTAGACTTTCTTGCTAGATCTGCCTCTCTCCCACCCCTCGAATTTGAACCAAATCCAAAAGCAGGCAGAGCAGTCTATTTTATTTAGTTTTTACTGAAGAAGATTCACTGAGAGCTAACATCCATGCGAGTCTTCCTCTGTTTTTTAGTATGTGGGCTGCCAGCACAGCATGGCCACTAACAGAGTATTGTAGGTCCCAGCTGGGAACTGAACCTGGCCACAAAGCCAGTGCGCTGAACTGAACTGCTGGGCCACTGGGGCTGGCCCAGAGCAGTCTATTTTTCATCTTAAAGATTCCTCTCTTTTTGAACATAAGGAATCCACAGTATCAAAGAAATTTACCTTGTTCTAGAATTGAGGTGTTGTTCGTTAATTTATTTATCACTTATTATTAATGCTTCAATATGTGCCAAATCACTGGGATGGGTAAAATGGCAAATAAATGGGTCTCTGTCCTCTCTCTCGTGGTCTAGCAAGGGAGATTACACAAACAAATAATTGTGACCTATCACGGCAATAATAATAATAGTTAACATTTATTTAGCATTTACTCTGTGACAGGCACTCGGCTAAGTACTTAAATGTACACATTATGAGGCAGGTACTACAGATTATACAGTAGGGGGATATTAGAGTGAAGATATAAACAAGGATAGGAAAGGCTTCCAGGAGAGGTGACATTAGAACTGGGGTTTTAAGGATTTATAGGAGTTAATAAGGCAGGTGGGGAAGTGTATTTCAAGCATAATCCTTTTGGATGGTCATTTTAACTTTTTGACATAGTCAGAGGGCAGGTGGGATGGAATCATCAGCCAGAGATTGGTGCCATAGAGGAATAGAGGCGGTCAGTTCAGGGAAGCTTGCATACGCCCTGCAGAAGTGTTTGAGCCTTATCGAATAGGTCAGAATTTCTTGAAGTTGTAGACTTTTTGTGTTGGAATCATCAGAGGTGACCCCTGTTTCTCAAGTACTATACAAAGATGAATTCCAAATGGATTAAATATTTAAATGAGCAATAGCAAAGAAAGAAAACAATAGAAGAAAAATTAGGGGAATAGTTAAATAATCTTGGTAAGTTAGATAGGAAATCCTGAAATCATGAAGGAAAAAAGATGTATTTGACCAAATAAACATGAAAAATATTTGTACAACCCTGGTTTTGTCTCTGGGGCGGTAGCGATGGAATCTGCCTCAGTAGAGCTTATATTCAAGTAAGGGGGCTGCTTAACAAATAAATGACAAAGAAGATAATTTCTGGTAATGGTTCATAGTGCTTAAAACTAGGGTTATGTGAAAGAAAATACCTGTGGGATGTGCTGCTTAGGTAGATGGTCAGAATAGATGTCTGTGAGGAAGTGACACTTGAGCTGTGACTTGAAATGGTGAGGAAGCCACACACGAATTTCCTGAGGCAAGGATAAGCCTGGTGCGTTAGAGGGACAGAAAGAAGGCCACTGGGGAGCATAAGGGGAAAGTGGTAGGAGATGAAGTTTGAGAGGCAGTAGGAGGCCAGCTGGACATAGACCTGTAGGCAGGAGAGTGACGTGGCCTGCTGTACATTCGTGAAGATCGCTATGGCTGCTGTGTGGAAAACTGATTATGTATAGGGGATCTTATGGGCTGAATCACATTCCTCCAAAGGATATACCAAAGTCCTAGTGCCTGGAACCTGTGAGTGTGAACTTACTTGGAAATAGGGTCTTTGCAGATGTAATCAAGTTAAGATGAGGTCATACTGAGTTAGGGTGGGCCCTAACCCCATGACTAGTGTCTCCATAGGAAGAGGGAAGTTTGGACACAAAGCAGACATACGGAGAGACTGCTGTGTGAAGATGGAGGCAGAGAGTGGGGTGATGCGTCTACAAGCCAAGAACTGAAGATTGCCAGCCACCTCCAGAAGTTAGGAAGAGGTAAGGAAGAATCCTTCCCTAGAGATATCAGAGAAAGTGTGGTCCTGCTGACAGCTTGATTTCAGACTTTTAACCCCCAGAACTGTGAAACAATACATTTCTGTTGTTTTAAGCTGCCCAGTTTGTGGTAGTTTGTTACGGCAGCCCCAGGAAACTAATACAGGGGGCAAATGTGGCAACAGGGAGACCAGATAGGAAGCTGGTAGCAGTGGAGATGGAGGGAAGTGGCTTGATTTGGACTATATTTCAGGTAGAACATCTTGAACTTGCTGTGGATTAAATGTGGCATGTTCTTACAGAGATGAACTAATGATGATGCCTAGATATTTATGAGGAATTGATGTGCAATTTGCTGAAGGGGAAGAACAAAATGTGGACTGATAGGACCCCCCCCCTTTTTTTTTTTTTGGTGAGGAAGATTGACCCTGAGCTAACATCTGTTGCCAGTCTTCCTCTTTTTGCTTGAGGGAGATTGTCGCTGAGCTAACGTCTGTGGCAGCCTTCCTCTATTTTTCATGTGGGGTGCTGCCACAGCGTGGCTTGATGAGTGAGGTGTAGGTCTGTGCCTGGGATCCGAACCCGCGAACCCTGGGCCACGGAAGCAGAGCGTGTGAACTTAACCACTATGCCACCTGGCCAGCCCTGGGAGCCATATGTTTTTGTTTGTTTTACTTTTTATTTTGAAAGAATTTCAAACTTACATAAAAGTTGCGAGAATCAAACCCAAATTCCCCAATTGTTAGCATTTTACTAGACAGGTATTTTGATTATAATAACAATAATTTCTGAATCAAGGGTTTCTGTTTTGGACATGTTAAGTTTTGGATATCAATTAGACATCCAAGTGGAACTAAAAGTTGGTTAAATAAGTCTGAAGTTCAAGGGGGAGGTCAGGGCTGGTGTTACAAATTTTGGCATTATCAGGATGTAGATGTAGTTAAAGCCATGGTTCTGGCTGAGAGCATCTAGGGAAAAAATGAAGATAACAAAGGGATAAAAGGGTTAATGCAGCGTTAGATAATGAACAGCATTGAAGAGTTAACGAAATAGACTGGGAAGGTGTGCCTAGTAAAGCAGAAAGAAAATCAGGAAACTGGGATATCAAGGAAGTCAAGAGAAAGAGCGTTTCAAGAAGCAGGGCGTAGCTGAGTCAAATAAATGCTGCTGAGGAGTTGTATATGAGGATAAGTAAGCACTGGATTTGGCAGCGTGGAGGAGGAGTAGAGGGAAAAAAGGCTTGATTGGATTGGATTGAAGTGGAGGGCTTGCTGAGGTGCAGGTTAAGTTAAAAACAGTATGTTTTTGCATTTTGGCAGAATATAGACCAGAGTTTCTCAGCCTTTGCACTATTGACATTTTGAGCCAGATGATCCTTTGTTGTGAGGGTCTATTTGGGTGTTGTGTGACGTTTAGTATTATCCTGGCTTGTGTCCTCTGGATGCTTAGTAGCAACCCATCCTTCCTAGTTGTGACAACCAAAAATGTCTGCCGACATTGCCAAATGGCCCTTAGCAGGCAGAATGGCCCATGGTTGAGAACCACTGGTTTAGACTTAAATGAAAGGCATGAATATTAATAGTAAATTTTTAGGCATTAGCTCTCTGAGTGGGAAGATGTTTAGGCAAGACGAGACCTTTCTAGCACTCCAAAACTTTTCAATGTAGTGAATACTTACTTTGCCTATGTTGCAAGTGGTCCTCTTTGCATTATATCTTTGATGATACATAAGGCACTTAATTTTACCTTGCGCTGATGTCATTATTATGCACATGGGTTATCATCGTAGAGAATTTTGGATGTAAATATGTAGAAGTTTGTCCTAAATCTGTATTAACCCCATCATAGCCTAGAAATTGTTATTTTGAAAAAATATTCAGTATTATTTCATTTAATATCTCTTTACTTTTTCTCATATGAATATGGTACAGAATACATAATTTAAAATTTCATTTATTTTAACTTTCTGATTCATGGATTCCAGAAAAATTCCCCTTTATTTGGCAGAGCTACCCTTTTCTGCGTACAAGGGAGTTACTCTTAATGAAACAATTTTCAGTTAGCTGCAGAACTGCAGATCTGGCGAGGGATCAAGAAAGTTGTGCAGGTATTCATCTAACAGATGTGGTTTGGAGGCGCTGTCCTAAGTACTAAGGGTGCTGTAAAAATGACTTAGAAATCTAGTCCACCAAAACATTACCACCTAGAAAGAGAGAAAGGACTTGTACATAACTAATTGTTTTAAAAGTGAGAAATGTTGTTAGGTATGTACAGATAAAGTATTGTGGACATTCAAAGGAAGGGGTGATTACCTCTAGCAAGGTATGAGAAGAAGGAAAGGTGGAAATCAATAAGGTAGTCCTGGCATTTGTATAGGACCTTAACAGATGGTAGGATTTGGATTTACAGAGCTGGGAAAGGCCTATTGTAAGTGGATGAAAGAGCATGAGCCCAAGACACCTAGAGATCAAAAATAATTTGATTTGAGTTCAGGAGGGGGGCTTTGGCTTAATCTGTGTTTAATCTGTGACAAGGGTGACATTTCACCTTGGTGGGTTTTAATTAATGAAGGCTGCTAGTGTAATTTGCTATCCACCTATAAGAAAACTCACTAGATCCTCTTATAAAATATACAAAAAGTAAATTGTAAATGAGTTAAAGGTATATATCTATATGAAGAAAAGAATATTTTTATAGTTGGAGTAGAGGTGACATTTTTTAGTAAGACAGGAAATCTAGCTACTGTAAAAGGAAAGATAAATCTGCTATAATAAACTTCTTAAAACTAGTAATTTCTGTTAATGTTAAAAATGTGCAAACTTTTTGGCTTAGTGATTTTACTTTTTGGATTCTCTCCTTTAAAAATAAAAGCCCTGATACATAAGGATGTATGTATAAAGAATTCATTGTGGCGTTATCTGCAGTGGCAAAACTCCCCTGGATATCTGATTTTCCAAAAATAAGGCAATGGCTGAATAAATAATTATATGCAAACTCTGTACGAATGGATAGTGAAGTGGGTAGGAGCAGGGGCTCAGGAGTTAGGCCAGTTGGATTCTGATCCCAGCTCTATCACCTACTACATACATATATGACCTTGGACACTTTACGTAAGCTCTCTGGAGCTCAGTTTTCTTACCTTTAAAATGGAGAATATAAATGTAAGATGTAAGAACTACAACAAAGATTCAGATGTATTATGTATTCTGTTCATTTAACAGATGTTGTGTCCGGGTACTATTTTAAGCACTTTATAGATATAAACTTATTTAATTGATTTATTTCTCATAATAATCCAAAAAGGTTGGTTTTACTGTTTTCCCCATTTTACTGATGAGGAAATTGAGACACAAGAGAGGTTAAATACCATGTTCTAATATAATTCTCACACGCACACACGGGTATATAAAATTATCTATGCCATGTTATAAAATATGGCTAAATAAAACTGTAAAATTTTTTTCCAATTGACGTTTTTATGAGTCGGAAATGAGGACCAAACACTCCGGCTTTGAGTTAAAACTTACCCAAAACCTCTGTATTGTTTCTCATTTAGAGATATAAAGGGCAAAACCAATATTTTAAAGACATTTGCTCTGACAGCCGGTATGCAGTCTGAGGTTGTACAGCATAATTACTCCAGAGGCTGCCTAAGATAGTAATTGCCCTTTTCTCTTAATTTTGAATACTAGTTTTTTTCCCCTCCAGTTCCTCCTTTAAATATAATTTACTCTATGGTAATAAGAAAGAAGACTTAAGAGGACTGGAATGCACATTTTGGGAAAAGTAAAGGGAAAGCTTTTGCCTTTCAGACATTTTTGGTTAAAATATAACATGTATACAGGTGACAGAATGCCAGCAAATGTACAGGGGCAGATGTGAGTATTTTACTGATTTCTTAGGCACAAGGAAAAAGGGATTGGAGATTTGATTTCAAACCAAGCTATGTTTCTTTTTTTAATCCCATGCTTTATAGTTTTGTTTTTGTTTTACTAAGAATTTTCTGTAAGAATCAATTTTTAAAACTCCATGTATACAACACCACCTGTGTTCCAATAATTCCTATGTAGTGTTCTTGCAAAATCTGGATCTAATAATAAGAAAATAATAAAATTTAAAATGTGGCACATTCTACAAGACAACTGGCCTGGATCCTGAGAAAAGTCAATGACTAGGTATAAGGAGACTCGTATGTAACCTAAGATGCATGCTACTATCACATCTTAGAAAAATAACAATGCTTTCAATTTTCACCATTTATTTTCCTTTTTTTTTCCCCATTTGGGATCCAATCAAGGCTCATGCCTTGCATTTGACTATTGTCTTAAAGCCTCCTTTAAACTATAACAATCCCTCTTTGCCATCGATTTTAAGGCTCACTCTTATTTTTTGTACTACTGAGAAAGAAAGTAACCACTGCCTATTAAACTTATGACACACCGTGTAGTGTAAGACAGCTTAATTTCAGAAGTCTTACAATGAGATAAACGTATTAACAAAATATGGCATCTTGCCCAAGGTCATAACACTGGCAAGCAGTGGAACTGGATATCAAACTGGATATCAAACTCTAAGCAGTCTGGGTCCTGAATCTCCTCTTTTGGCCGCTACTCAGTGCTGCCATTTTGTTATCAATGATTTATTGCATGTAAGGCTTTTTTAGCACAGTGCCTCGTATATAGTAGGTATGTAATATGTGTTAGCTTTTATTATCATTTTCACTACTTCTATGGTTTACTACTACTCTATGTTTATAACATTTATATTCTGTGACTTTGGTTCTTCTGTGCTTTGTTTATAGGTTCATTCTTAAACATTGAAAACCTAAACCTATAAATTTTACAGTATTATAATTATGCAAGCACCATTCACTATAAAACCAAGAGGTGTAATTGGTACTGCAGAGAAAGAAATGTAATTGTATTAATTCTCTGCCACTTAAAGTGTCCAATTAGCTTCCTAATAATAATAATACTGTATTTACTAAAATGAATTCATTTTGTTCTCCCTCTCTCTTTTTTTTTTTGCTGAGGAAGATCACCCTGAGCTAATATCTGTGCCTGTCTTCCTCTGTTTTTTGTATGTGGGTCACCGCCACAGCATGGCTACTGATGAGTGGTGTAGGTCCCTGCCCTGGAACTGAACCCGGGCTGCCAAAGTGGAGCATGCTCAATTTAACCACTAGGCCATGGGGTCGGCCCCTCATTTTGTTCTTAAAGGTATAGTTAGAACTCTCAAACACTTTCTAATGTACACTAGTTGCTTTTCAAGTCTGTTGCATATCTATATTCTGTTTTTTTGTTTAAGTCTCTGGAGTTAGGTCTACTTTTTTATGTTATTGTGTGTCCTCTTTTATCTCAGATACCCCCCAGCCTTATTGGAGTATAACTAACTTCAAGTAATTTTTTCAGAAAAGATATAAAGCAAGTAATTTAATTTTCACAGACCTCATATATCTGAAAATGCATTTATTTTGCCTTCTCATTTAATTAATAGTTCAGGAATAGAATTTGTAGTTCAAAATCATTTTATTTTGCTCAAAACTTTGAAGACCTTGTTCTTTTGCCTGTTAGCAACTAGTGTATCTGATGGGAAGCTTAATGACAGTCTCATTCTCCTTTTGCAAGTGATACACTTTTTTTCTGGAAGATTTTATTAGACTCTTTATCATTGGCTTATGATATCTTATGAGAGTGCTTCTAGGTGTGGATCTTTTTTCATTTATCCTTTATGTCAGTCCATGAATCCTATTTGTTCACTTCTGGGAAATTTTCTTTGATTATTTCTTAAACTATGTCCTCCACCTCCTGTCACCACCCCCCCTCCCCCCATTTTCTCTGTTCTGTTCAGAATATCATTGGGATAGATTCTTCCAAACAGAGATAAAAAAGACAAAAAGAAGAAAAAGTAATATGGAGGATCAATCCATATTGAGGACCAGAAGAGGTCCGTTTTCTTGACTCTCAGTTCTCCTTTTGAATTTCTTTTTTCCGTGGTTGTTTTTTCTGTTTCCATAGTTTCTAGTTGCTCATTTTTAATGGATGCAGTATGTTGATGCATTTCTTTGAGGATAACACTTATAAATTTTAAACGTTTGTCTTCTGTTCTCAGAAATAGCTGTGCTTCCTTCAGGTTAGTTGTTGTTTATTTCATCCTTTTCTTTTGTGTTTTTGCTTTTCTGGAAAAAAATTGTTTTTAATGATTCTTGAGCTCTTTGTAAGTGAGCAGGGTGTCAACTATTGGGCCTCAATTAGGGTCCATGGATGAAATGCAGGAAAAGAGCTGCCTCTCCCCACTCTCCTTCTACCCTATGCCCAAATAAGGACAGCTTTGTTATGGAGCATGAAGATGCTCTAATGCTTTCAGGGTAGATGGTTAAATTTTTTTAAAAAACATGTGGTTTGTTGTCAGTGATAAGAAAATGGAGTGATATATGTCAAGGCTTCTAAAATGGAGCTGCGAGGCCATCAAGGAAGTGGGGCTTGTACATATATTCAGCACCCACAACCAGATGTAGACTGAACTCTTGAACCTTGCCTGACTACCGAAGTCACATCCTGGAGTATTTCCTCTTCCAAGAACAGATAACCTATTTGGATACAACTTAAGGACCAGTCACCTACTGGCAAGTCAGCTTGCTTCTTGCCAGAACCAATCGTTAATTGTTCAGAACAACTTGTGTAAGCTTGTGATTTTTGCCTTTATGAACCCCTGCCTCTTTTGACCTCTTCAGAGCACATTTGAATTTCTACTCAAATCTGTGTCTCCTGAATTGCAATTCTTGAGACCCGAAATAAACTTTGCTTCTTTTGCAATTTTTGCCTCTTATTGTTGACATTACATGGTGTCAGAAGTGGGATCCAGAGTGACTGACCTCTAATTCTGACACAAGCAGAGCACCTACAAAAAGTCCTTTGTGCTCTGTCGTCTCCTCCTGGCAGCCTTGGCTCCCAGTGTAAGTCCTCCTGGGCCTGGACCTCCAGCCTTTAGTAGAGGTTCAGATTCTTTATTTGGGTGTCCTTTGCTACTAGTTTTAGCCATCCTTTTGATGTTGGCTTATTAAGGAATTTCTGTTTGTTTTGTTCCTTTTGTTAGGCCTTTGTTTCCTTGATAAGTAATTAGAAATGGGAAGCCCATTTTCTGAGGGGACTGCTAAAGGGCAGCGCACCTCTGGGACTCCTGCTAGTTTTATGTTCAAAGAATATGGACTTTCTACATACAGATTTTTTTTGTGTATGTGAGGAAGATTGGCTCTGAGCTAACATCTGTTGCTAATCTTCCTCTTTTTGCTTGCGGGAGATTGTTGCTGAGCTAACATCTGTGCCAGCCTTCCTCTATTTTATATGAGATGCTGCAACAGCCTGGCATGATAAGTGATGCTAGGTCTGCACCCAGGATCTGAATCTGCAAATCCTGAGCCGCCGAAGTAGAGCATGCGAACTTAACCACTACACCACTAGGCTGGTCCCTACATGTAGATATTTGTTTCGCTGGGCTCATATTACTCGTGATTTAAAGCTTCACTGGCCTGAATGGAGCTCCCTTGAAATTCCTAAATTGGTTTCCTTGCATGGTCAACTGAAGAAAAGGCTATTGAACTAAACAAATTAAATGGGAAGTTTATTTTAATTGGTATCTTGGGGCCTCTAAATGAAGCACTGAAAAGGTTGCTTCCTTGCAAGCTGTTAATTCTAAACTTACCAAGGCCAATTCAGATCTCTCTCAAAGATTTGCAAAACTAGAAAAATCTGCCAATTCTTCCTCTGCTTCTACAAGTGCTTCTGTTCCTCCTCCAGCTACTTGTCCACCGTCCCCTATATCCTTCTTTGGCTGAACTTCCTTTCTGCAATGATGACCCAGAAGCCTCTCTTTATCCCCCAGCACTAATAGCCCCCTTTAAAATAAAAACTGGGGAAGACAACTCTGCAGTCTCCTTCACTCCTTGGCCAAAGTCCAAATTTCTATTTCTTGCTAAAGGATTTCCTGATCCCAAGGAAGACCCTATTAAATTTACAAAAGAATTTGAATTAATTATTGAAAATGATTGACCTGGCTGTTCAGATTTGTATAAACTTATTCACATGCTTGGGGGGAAGGGAGAGCCAAGGAATGATTTTCTAAAGCAGGATGAAACAATCCCATGGAAGACTTTTCTAAGCAAGGCAAGGGAGCCATGGGGAATGTTCTTAAGTTAGCTAAAGACTTCATGAAAAAATTCCTGATGTCTTCCCTAGAAGTATTGATTGGAAAAGGATTCAAGTGGCAAAGTATACAGAAATCTGATGAATCTGTGTTTGATTATTTTGACAGATTTGAAAATGTTTTTAAACACTGTTCTAGAATTGATCACATTAATTATGAAACTTCCTCACTGTTTAGTTCAACTTTTGGTAATGGATTAGAAGGTGAACTTGCTACTCTTTTTTTTTTTTTTTTTTAAAGATTTATTTTTTTCCTTTTTCTCCCCAAAGCCCCTCGGTACATAGTTGTATATTCTTCATTGTGAGTCCTTCTAGTTGTGATATGTGGGACGCTGCCTCAGCGTGGCTTGATGAGCAGTTCCATGTCCGCACCCAGGATTCGAACTGACGAAACACTGGGCCGCCTGCAGCGGAGCGCACGAACTTAACCACTCGGCCACGGGGCAAGCCCCAGTGAACTTGCTACTCTTGTCAAGAGGCATCAGCTTAACTGGGCTACCATGGAAACACATGATTTGATTAACTTAGCTGAACAGTTATCTAAAACAATCAAAAGGTGTTACCGCACAAGGGGCATGATCTGCTCACTGCGAGACAGAAGCCAATTGTCAAGAGGCATGATGGTGGCAGAGAAAGGGTGTTTTATTACAGCTTGCTAGCAAGGGGGAAGATGGCTGACTAATGTCTGAAAGAACTATCTTAAGGGGGGACAGAATCTTGAAGCATTTATATAGGCCAGTAGGTTATAGGAGGGGATTAGGAATGTTGACCCTCTGGTGTTACAGACTGGGAGATGCCACATCAGATCTTTCCGTTTTCTATGATGATGGGTATCAGCGTAGACGCTGTGTGGGGGTCATCACATTCCTGAGGAACTCAAAAGAACAAAGTTACTGTCTTATCGCAGCTGGGAGGGACATACATAAGCAGGGGTCATAAAATCTACAGACCAGGTGGATCTCTTGGAGGGTGCATATCCAGCCAGGTTAGTTAGTCAGAGGTCATTCAAACTTACAATATGATTTCTTTTCTACAGTGTGGCTTCGCTTATGTCAGCCTTGTGTTGAGCCACTGTCAAAGGCAGCCCAAAAGAAAGCTGCCCAAGCTCTGGATGTCCAAATCCAGGCCGCACAAATCATGCTAATTCAGATGTAACAACTGACACACAAGCCTTCTCAGACCAATAGCACTCCTATGAATGGTGTCTGAAATTACTGTAAGAAATCAGGCCATTGGAGAAAAGATTGTTATATTCTAGAAAAGAAAAACCAGCCCTCCTGGTGAGAATCTCAGTCTCGACTCTTCCAAAAAGGGGAACCTTACATCTGTTTCAATAATAGCACTGCTCCAAGGATTCGAAGGAGATACTTCCTTTCTTCCTAACCATTTCTTTAGGAGAAATTGATTTAACTATTGGAGATGAGGTTATTAAAGTCCTTTTTGACACAGGGGCCACTCTGTTGGTCCTCAACCCCACCAGCCTTTCTTGTCCCCTTCCTCGGTGTTCAGAAACAATCTAAATGTATCCAAGCGCCCCATGACTATCTTTAAGTCACTCCTAATTCTTTTTCAATTAGGCTCAATATCAGGATCTCACCCATTTTTGTTGGTTCCTTTTGCCCACATACATTTACGTGGGAGAGATTTCCTTGAAACTTATGAAGCCCACACTTCTTTCTCTTCAAAGGGGGAAATATTTCTTGAATTAAGAGACCTTAACTGTTCCTCAGTGGAAAATTCTGACCTTGTAATGGTTTCCATCCCTGTCTTACCCACCCAGTCAAAGAATAAGAGAATCCTACCTTAGACGCTATGCCTGACAGCCTCTGGTCAGAAAGCTAACGGATGTTGGCTGCATTCACTCTGTCATTCCAATAAAAATTGAGATGGATCCAAATGAGCCCTTACCTAACATTAAGCAGTATCCTTTGCATGTGGAAGCAATGAAAAGCACTGAACCTATAACTGAAGAATGTCTAAAACAAGGGCTCATTATTCCCTGTACAAACCTGTGTAATATACCCATCCTCCCTGTATGTAAACCTCATGGAAGAAGATGGAGATTTTACAAGATTTGAGAGATGTAAATAACATTATAATACCCAGGCACTCTTGTCCCTAACCCTCATACCTTATTGTCTGCTATTCCTTCAAATAGCAAGTTTTTCAGTCATAGACCTTTGCAGTGCCTTCTTCAGCATTCCTGTAGATCCTGATAGCCAATTTTTATTTTCCTTCACTTGGAATGAACAACAGTACACATGGACAGTCATGCCTCACAGCTATACTGAAAGCCCCACCTACTTCTCCCAAACTTTAAAGGTAGATGTCACCTTTTCAGAACATTCCACTTTATTACAATGTGTGGATGAGCTCCTCTGCTCACCGTCAGAGGATCTAATGCAGATGGACTAATCTCATAAGGGAACTTGCTTCTAAGGAACATAAAGTCTCTAAAGAGAGAGTGCAATTTAATCAAGCCCAAGTTAAATATTTGGGACATTTGATATCTAACTAAGAGCTAATGCTTGACCCAGATAGGATAAAAGGAATTCTTTTTTTCCCTGTTCTCCAGACCAAAAGACAATTGAAGGGATTTTTAGGATTGGCTGGTTATTGGTTATTATAGAAACTGGATTCCTGACTTCTCTATGATGGCTCAACCCTTAAACTCTCTGCTCAAGCTTGACCAGCCAGAACCTCTCAACTGGACTGAAGAAAATCAAAATGCCTTTGAGGCAGCTAATCAGGGCCTCCTTGACACTGCAGCCTTAGGACGTCCTAACTATGAATTGCCCTTTTTCCTTTCTGTTCATGAGAAGAAAGGAAATGCACTAGGCTTCCTTATCCAACAACACGGAGGACAACTTAGACCAATATGCTGTTACAGTCAACAGTTAGACCTTGTATTTATGGGACTACCTCCTTGCATGAGAGCCATTGCTGCAACTGTAACTCTTCTTAGAACTGCTGAAGAAACTGTCGTGGGCTTTCCTCTTACCATTTATATACCTCACTCAGTGGAAACCCTTCTTAATTCACATCATACTCAACACCTCTCTGCCAGCAGATTAACGTCCTATGAGCTGCTGCTTCTGTCCTCACCAAATATCATTATTACTCATTGTCATTCTCTCAATCCTGCTCTCCTTCCTTCATTGCCTTCTGATGACACACGTCATGTGACTGTATTACCTTGACAGACTAATTGCTAGTTCCCAGACCAGACTTACAAGAAACCCTGATTGAAAATGCTGACATGATTTGGTTTACTGATGGGTCTTATTTGAAAGATGAAACTGGTAAATATAGGGCAGGTTATGCAGTTTTGTCTTTTATAGAAACAATAGAGACTGGTCCTTTGCCACTGGCTACCTCTCCACAACAAGCTTAACTTGTAGCTCTAACTCAAGCCTCTTGTCTGGTTGAAGGGGAAACAGCTAGTATCAATACAGACAGCAGGTGTGCTTGTGGGATGCTTTGGAAACAAAGAGGATTCTTGACTTCTACAGGCCAAAGAATGAAAAATAGTTCCTATGTGTTAGACCTTTTGGATGCCATTCAGAAACCAAGGTCTCTGGCAGTGATAAAGATTCCTGGACACTCTGAGGCGAACATGGAGGAAAGTAAAGGTAATCGTTTTGCTGACTTAGTAGCAAAAAATGCAGCTCTTCAAGATTGTAAAACTCTTTTTGAATTCACCCTAAAATCAAAGCTATTCCTCAGTCTTATTGGAGATCTAAAGAATAAGCTTGTGGCAACAACATTTGGCTTTGAAGCAGTAAAAGAAAAAATGGACAGAACAGGGTTGAACATTCGAAGGAAAGAAAAATTTGTGGTATGGTCCTAATGGCCATCCAGTCCTCCCTGATTGCCTCCAGGAACATATTCTAAGCTATGTTCATGATTTAACTCACTGGAATACTGATAAGATGGTACTTTGCGGAAAACAGTATTATTGGACACCATCACCTAGAACAGCTTCAAAGGTTTGTCAAAGATCCCATATATGCCCTAAACATAACCCTGGAAAACCTATCCATGGCTCCATCGGTCATTTCCCTTTGTCTCTGGACCCTTTGAGGATATGAACGTTTTAGTCATGTTATATCTACTTGGGGTATTGCCTCAGAGCTTCACAGCGATCAAGGAACTCATTTTACAGGCCAAATCATACAATCTGTTTGCAAAGTCTGGCCCATCCTGTAACACTTTCATTGTGCCTGTCACACCTAATCTTCTGGTCTTGTTGAAAGAACTAATGAGATGATAAAAATTCAATTGGCCAAATGCGTAGACTCTTTTAATCTCTCATGGCTAAAAGCCCTTCCTTTGGTATTGCTTAACCTCCACACCTTTTGGAAAGCACAAGCTTTCCCCATTTGTAATCATCACAAGATGACATATGAGATTAGATCAAGGTCTATATGGGCCTGTTTTGCTTGGAGATATTTTAACCTACTGCAGGGAACTCACTAGAACTCATATGGATAATACTACCCTAGTAGAACAGTCGTTTCACAGTGTGCTCCCAGGAGAAGATGTACATCATCATAGTTTTCAACCAGGAGATTTTGTCTATTGGAAAAGGCATCTCCATAAGGATGCCCCATAACCATGATGGAAAGGGCCATGCTATGTCTTATTAGCCAATCCTTGTGCAGCTGAACTTAAGGGCATTGATTCATGGATTCGTGTTTCTCATCTTAAAAAAGCACCCTTATGTGATGGGTGGGACTTCTCAACCCACTGGAGACCTCAAATGAAAGATATGTCGTGCTGCTCTCCACTTGAGTGGGAAGCATATGACATCTCAGGTAGGCGGTTGTCCCAAGAATCTGGACCAATCCAGTATCTGTGCCTAGCTTTTTCTCCTCACTGGGATTTGATGCTTTTTGCCTTTTTACATACTGTGGGAATTCTATGTTGGTGGTAAAATGCCTTCCTTTTTGCTGTTAACTCTTGTATTCCTGCTCCCTCACACTTTCCCAGCCTCCCATTTCTGGAAAAACATTGCTCTAGTAGTTTTCTCAGACGTTAGCCTCTTCCAGAAGTCTCTCTGACTGCTGGATCAGGCATCACCAACCTATCACCAGTTTTGGACAGACAAACGACCCCATTGTTACACCTGTCTATAATTTCACTTCTGTTTCTAATTTTGCTGTGAATCAGACAACTTGACCTGCCACCTTCACCTACTGAGTTCCCCTTTTCCCCAACAAGAGAATAAACGATATCCTTTGTTTCTCCCTAACTTCTTATAAGGGGCTCTCAAGTAGCACCAGTACTACCCCATCCAAACCTGTCCCTGAGCTTCCACGCTAATGTATGTGGCTATTCACAAAATGCAGCCAACAAGGCTGCTGCCAATTAACTACACTCAATGTGCAAGCCCCCCTTTGCAAAACTTTCTTTCAAAGAAACTCAGCTTTGGTAAAATCTGGAGAACCAACTCTTCCCTTATGCAAAAATAAGACAGACCCCTGATTTACCCCCATTTTGTTCTTCTTGTCAACAAATGAATGCCTAAATAATCAGACTGGCAGGCATCCTTTGTGCCCCTTCGGGATATGTGTTTGTATGTGGACTCAAACAGGAACTATGGGCATTTGAGTGTTTAAACAGTTGGGAAATGGGAGGAACTTGTCTCATATAGGCTATGTAACCACTCCTTTCACCATACTCAAACTAATGTCTGGACAATCTGAATCCACTTAGAATAATAGAAAGAAAAGAGCTCTTTCTATCCTAGAAGATTACTCTGATGAAAATCCTTCTGATTGCAAGGATGATAGCTGTAGTCATAATCAAGGATGTGATCTCCCCACTGGGATGACTGTTATCTGGTGATGGAGGCAATTGATTCTTGTGAATCCTTTTTTCTTGCCTAATATGTGTCAGAGACCTAGAAATCATGATATGTAACCTTACGAGAACTGTTAACAGAATTGCTTGTTCTGCTGCAAGAGCTATTAGGGCACAATAAAGGTCCTTAGACTCCCTAGCCTGAGTAGTCCTTAACAACAGGATAGCCTTGGAGTATCACCTTGCCACTCAAGGAGTCTGTGCAATAGCCAACACTTCCTGCTACACCTGGATTAACACCACTAATCAGGTTGAATTAGAGACCACTAAGCTTTTCAAACCAGCTAAATCCCTTAAGGGCTGCTCTGACTTTACTGCAGGTTGGTTAAATTTTAAGTTTTCAAATATATTCGGTTGGCTTCCTGCTGGGTTAGGTGCAATTCTCAGATCTAGTTTACAACTTGTTTTACCTGTGATAATTCTGGTCTGCCCTCTTTTTGTCATCTTTAAACTGTTCTTGTTATGTGTTTCTCACTGTTGCGCAGCTACTCAAAACGTCAAGGTCATGATCTCTCAAAGACTCAAGACTATTCAGCAAACCTATCCACTGACAACCATTGAGAACAAAACTATCATTAATGCCTGAGAACTACAAGACATGCCTCATTTCCTGATTGCCTCCTTACTGCTGAGGTGTGGCCAAAGCATCTGACTAGGTTACTCCTACTGATGATTGAGGATCTTGCTTTCTCCCCTACATGGGACATGACTCCCAGGAATGAGCCTTCCTAGCAATGAGGGAAACACCAATGTATCAAATGGTTGATCCAAGATGCTTTCTGCCAAAAGATTTTGATCAAAAGGGGAAAAATGTGGACAACGATAACCAAATGGAGTTATGTGTCAAGGCTTCTAAAATGGAGCTGGGAGGCTGTTAAGGAAGTGGGGCTTATGCACCTATACAAGGCCCCCTCAACCAGATGTTGACGGAGCTCTTGAACCTTGCCTGACCGCAGATGTCACATCCTGGAGTATTTCCTCTTCCAAGAACAGACAGTCTGCTTGATACAATTCAAGGACTAATCACTCACTGGCAAGTCAGCTTGCTCCTTGCCAGAACTAATCATTAACTTTTCAGAACATCTTATGTAAGCTTTTGGTTTTTGCTTTTATGAACCCCTGCCTCTTTTGTCCTCTTTGGAGCACATTTGAGTTTCTGCTCAAATCTTTGTCTCCTGAATTGCAATTCTTGAGATCCCAAATAAACTTTTGCTTCTCTTGCAGCTTATACCTCTTATTCATTAACAGGTTTTTAGCTAGAAACCAACACTGTTGCTGCTAGACTTTCTGTGTGTAAAAGAGTGGAGTAAAAGGCTTGGCTTGGCTATTTCATATACTATTTTAATTGTCCTGATTTTAGTCCTGCGGCCGCTTTCCTGTTTTCTCTTCCTGCTGTCTCCAGGTTTGGTACTTCTCCAGGCTCTACTGGCAGAAATGTCTTCTACTTGGCTGTAGCTTTCTTGTGCATATGTGTGTGTATGCGTGTTTGTTCTCTGCACTGGCTTAATCCTCAAGGTAATCCCACCTGCTTTCTCTCTTCCAGAATGAATGAGTGCATTTCAGCGGGATTTTGATAGGAAGTGGAGGAAAATGCATGTGCTTAGTTTGTCTTACACAGAGTAGGTAATTCATAGGTATTTATTGAATAAATCAATTAACGCTGTTGAGAAAATTGGGCAAAGCATACTTTTGTTTACATTAGAAAAATTATGACTGTAGGATATGGGAAATTAAATGAATCCTTTTTCTATCATATATTTGTAATCCTTTTAAGTTTATCCTATTTTAGGAAAGAATCTCATTGGGATTAAAATTTACCAGTGAAGGTGCAAAATGAGAAAGCTGCCACCTCTCATAATTTTTTTTTAATTAAAGCCTTAATTTCATTTTGTTCCTTTTTAATGCTTAGCATAGTGCCTAGCGTGTTGTAAGTATTCAATAAATGATAGTTATTATGTTTGTTTAACTTAAACTCTTTGTCTCTCATTTTCATCATCTAATAAAATGGGGATTAATATATGTAAAGTACTTGAAATAGATTTTGGCATGTATAGTAAGTGCTACATAAGTGCTAACGATTATTCTTTGATCCATGAAGAACTATTTATTTTTTTTCTGTAAAGCTTTCTGTGATCTTCCTAAATTGAATTAATAGTTTGTCTATCTGTATTCTGCTTGTAATTTATGTCACAGCCCTTATGCTAAATAACATTGATTTGCTTGTTTGTGTGTCTCTCTACCAAATGTGGTTCTTGATCACTGGGACCTATCTTTCTTACTTTGGTAGTCTTGGTGCAGAGTCATTGCTTGCCACATATTGTTAGTCCCTCATTTTTGTTGGGTCTTAATGGACGAGGAGAATGATGTGACTGGATCATGGTGGTGGGGTGCATTAGTGGGAAGTCTAATGTGACAAATATGCTGACACCAGATTGTAAATAGTTGAATAGCAAATTAAAGAATTTGATCTTGGGCCAGCCCCATGGCCTAGTGGTTGGGTTTGCACACTCTGCTTTGGCGGCCCAGCGTTTTGCCGGTTCAAATCCTGGGCACGGACATGGCACTGCTCATCAGGCCATGCTGAGGAGGCGTCCCACATGCCACAACTAGAAGGACCCACAACTAAAAATACACAACTATGTACTGGGCGGCTTTGGGGAGAAAAAGGAGAAAGAAAAAATCTTAAAAAAAGAATTTTATCTTTATATGCCATGAGAGGCATTTTTGATTACTGACCATGTTACTTTCATATTTTAGAAAGATAATTCTGAGTGCAGAGTAGAGAATGCACTGGAAAGAAGAAAAGATATTGGAAAAAATATGTGCTTTTCCTATTTAAGATGAAATGCCTATCTATAGACAATGGTCAGACTTTTAAAATCAGTCTTAAAGAAATGGGACACATTCACGCTTTCAAATATTCAGAATTGACATTACAACAGCCTTTGTTTCCCTAAATGATAACTTTTTATGTATGGAGGTGGTATCTAGATGGTGCTTACAGTTCTTGGTAGATTGGAGAGTGGGTGTGTTTGTTTGGGAGTGGGAAAAAGGAAATATAACAGTGGCTTGGATTTGGAGTAGAAAGTCCTACTTTAAAAAATGCATTCCATTATAGATTTATATTAAAAGTTTCTTTTCTCCAAGTAGAGTTTACACTCATACTTTTCTTGAATTCCTAAAACTTAACACCAAATATTTGTACTCTGAAGAATGAAAGTCCAAGTTTTGTGTGTGTGTAGGACAGAATGAAAGTTTTGAAAGTGAGATCCAAGGGCTGTAAAGAGAGGCTTACAGTCTGCTAACAAAAATAAGTTATGCTCTAGATAACTTGGTAACTCTTATTCTTGCTAGCGTAGATGCTGCAAATCCTAGCTTCTCTCTAATTCAGTATTAACTTCTCCATTTTAGTCATGTTTCTCCCCATCCCAATGAAAATGAATATCCTTGCCCCTGGGCAATTTGGAACATGGCCTCCCTATAAATGTTAATGGTATACCCCACGTATATTCCCGTGTTTTCTAGTCAATCTTCTAACTGAAAACCTAGAAGGACATAGAAATGGGGATCCCAAAGTAATCCCTCCCCCTTGATATTTTGTAAGATAATTATATGTTAAATGAGAGAAGAATCACTTTGGGGAGTCACAAACTCCTTTGGACTTAGGTTTGTTTGTAAAATGAAAGCCTGGATCTCTGAATTCACCTACCTGATTCTAAGCTATAGCATGTGAATCTTGGTTAGGCTCATTATATTTGTGGGAATCTATATGTATCTATCAAAATTAACTCTTAACATCTTTATGTAACAAGTCATGTACTATTTCATTATAAAGAATGTTAATCTTGTATACTTCCTGAAAAAAAGATGTAGGATAGTGAAGATGGTTAAGTTCAGGAGGGTTTTTAAATATATTTTAGAAAGATCTTGTGCTTTAGAGTCAGAGACTAGGATTTCTGTTAGTCACTAGATGTGTAACTGGGTGCAGGTTACTATAGAAACAACTCAGAAGAGTTGTCTAGAAAATGCTTCCATATGTACAGTGCCTAGCACATCCTTATGAGATATTCATTACTGTTAGTACCTTTCTTGTTATACAGGACAAGTGAAATGCCTTCTGGAAAACTAATATTGAAAATGTTGGAAAATATTTAAAATAGTTATATAGCTGAGTAAAGTAGCAAGTAAGGTGTTAAATGGAAAAACATGAAAAGGACTACTGTTCCTACTAAGTAGGACAGCTTTATTTTATTTTATGTGAAAAACTTGTGTTCTAATTATTAGTCATGCCTGGGTTTGAGGAATTTTTAAGTTTCATATTAGGTTTAATGTGATACTGAAATTCTTTCCATATTGAAAGATTTTAGAGAGACTGTATATCCTATTGAGAAAGAAATCATGTACAATCAGAAAGAACCTGATTAGTTTGAATCAAGGCTAATTCTTACATGAGTTTATAATGTACATGTATGTTTCTTACTTGAGTAGCATCAACACTATGCAGTGAATACCTTTGTTTAGGTGACATGATATAAGGAAGAAAACTGCGTAGCAAATGATCAGGTAATGCCACTTCTTTCTTTAAAACATTACGATTCTAAAAGCCATTTCAAACACCACACTTTGATTATATATATATGTTTCTCATAACTGGTAATATCAGAAAGCACTCCCAAAAAGAAAGCGCATTTTTCTTTTTTTTAAGTTTCAGTATAAGAATAAAACAAAGTGAATGACAGACTGCACTGTTAGTGGACGTAATTTATATAATGTAATTTGTGGGTTTTTTTAGCAGAATGAGTTTTTTCCATGTAGTAAAATGCATTTATTCAAAAAAGGAGAGGTACAGCACATTATAATTCCAAGGACATTTTTATATTAAAAATGCCAGTTTTTTGGCTTAAATTGGAAAGGGTCTCATTTAATACCTGAACAAGGAAATTCATAATCAAGGCTGAAATCTTGTCTATGTTACTGTATATTTCTAATTACATGCTATTTTAAGCTTGTACATTTTAATCATGGTTATAGATATTGTACAGGAATATACTGAATGTATAACCTTATTATATTTACTAGACTTTTGGTTGAATTCTTTACAACGTCAAAGTATTATTATGATATGAAACAACAGAATTATTTTTACTCTGATAAAAACAAGCTCTGAATTGAGTCCTTCATTGTATTGTTCTAAAGAACTCACTTAAGTGTTTAATATCACATAGTTAGGAAGTCATTATATTATTAAAACTTGAATTTTTTCTTTAATTATATCCCAATATTTTGAATATGTATGTGTTTCAGGACACTTGAAATTAAACTATAAACTTTGATGATATCTTAACAACATTAAAAATAAATAAGATCTCCAAGTAAACACGTTTCCAGATCATATTGCCATTGTGCAGTGAAGCTGGTGTCTGAAGACTAAAAGCTCTGCTTGTTTGGAAAAAATCAATGATTAGGGTCTTTATAAGCAACTGAGGTTCTGTTTTCTTTCTAAACGTTCCTTTACTAATTTTTCCAAAGAGAAAAGATGCTCGTCTGCATCTTCTGGCACAAGGTTTCTCATAGAATTTGCAAGTTCAAAAAGATATTCTGAATTTCTTCCACTTGGACCAGCTGCGTGAAAAATTTGCTCAGCAATGTCTTCCAGAGGTGCAGGACCAAGATAATTAGGATTATCATGTGTTCCAATATATAGCAACACAGTGAATGGTTCCGTTGTAGACTCTTTTGGATAAAAACTGACTGTTATGGTCCTGTAGCCTCCCTTCTCTCTGAAGTCAAGGTATGATTTTACTTCTTCTTCTTTTCCTACTGGTAGTCTGTAAGCAACACCCCATACACAACCCTGTTGAAAAATGAAAAGAATATATTATTTAGTATTTACAAGGCTAAAATTGGTAAAGATATGTTGTGATCTAAGAAAATATTTTTTATATTCATAGAAATCAATGCAGTTTTGCTTCACTTAAAGTGCGCTGAAGAAGTACATACTACAAGTAAAGGAAATCAGCATTTTAAATTCTTCAATTTGAGTAAATAATTTCCTTGAACATGAAGATATTTATCTTTGTTTAAATGTTAAAAATTATGTCTTTTAACTGATGAGACTGAAATGAAAAATATCAGGTCTTCATCTGGTCATTAAAAATATGCTAAATTTTTAAAATTTAAAGCTCAATCTTTAAATCCTAAAGCTTTAAATCCACCAACATTTTATTGGCGGTATAGGGCAGTAGTTTCCCAACTGCTTCAGGGAGTGTTGTAGCGACCTGGAGCCTACCTCAGGGGCTGTCTGCATGAAGCATTGGCATGCTGGATAGCAGGGCTTTGATACTCCACCTCTTTTCAGCTAGAGCTGTGTCTCATTTATCTTCTTACATATTAGGTGTTCCCGTGTTTGCAGAAAGGGGTCTGTGTTTTAAAAGCTTGGAAATAAAGCAATCAACTACTTAAGGCCATAGCAGGTTCATTTTATTTGTTTCTTCACTGCCTAAACTTTCAAATATCCTTTGTAAATTACTCCATCCAGAATACTTTTGTCAAGAGAGCCCAGGAACAAAGTGTCAGTAAAAACAACGTACTTTAGCTGCAAAGATCTTTTTTTTTTTTGCAGGGGAAGATTCACTCTAAGCTAACATCTGTTGCCACTCTTCCTCCTTTTTTATTCCTTTTTCCCCTGCTAAAGCCCCAGTACATAGTTGTGTATAGTTGTAAGTTCTTCTATGTGAGCCACCGCCAGAGCATGGCCACTGACAGACAAATGGTGTGGTTCAGCACCTGGGAACTGAACCCAGGCTGCCAAAGTGGAGCGTGTGGAACTTTAAGCCCTAGGCCATCAGGGCTGGCTTGCAAAGATTTTTTTTAGTATTAATAAAATATCTGTGATATAAGCAAGATTTACAGTTTGTAAATTTTCTAGGTTCTTGACAACCTTTAATCATTAAACTTTAGGTTGCTAAGCATCTTCTTGAATGAATTAACATTCTAGAGAAACAAAGTGCTGTTTATTAACTTTAATTGGGAGTTGTAGGTACCAGTATGAAGCCATTTTTATAGATGCTTTTCCTAATGTAAACTATGAAAAGATTTCATAATTTCACCATTATTCATCTGCTTTTGCTAGCTGCTTGGTTTTTGTATATCAAAGTTCTTTTCATAGTTAAATCTTTAACTTCAGAATATAAAATTTTGGGGGTGGGCCCCGTGGCTGAGTGGTTAAGTCTGCCCGCTTTGCTTGGGCGGTCCAGGGTTTCGCTGGTTCCGATCCTGGGCATGGACATGGCTCATCAGGCCATGCTGAGGCAGCATCCCACATAGTGCAGCCAGAAGGACCTACAACTAGAATATACAACTATGTACTGGGGGGTTTTGCGGTGAAGAAGGAAACAAAAAAGATTGGCAACAGATGTTAGCTCAGGTGCCAATCTTTAAGGAAAAAAAAAGCAAAATTTTGAATCTCTCTCTCAACAAAAGGATTGAAATTATTTAAGAAACAGAGGACAATCAGATAAATAAAAGTTGTCTAGTGCTCCAAACCTCTTTAAAAACCTGTTGTGCTAATGATAAAATTAGGCAATAAAGAAAGTGATAATCCCTGACTGGGATTTTTTTGCTGAAGATATTAGCCTTCTCGCAAATGTGAGGAGAGCTTTAAGGGTTCCATTTAATTCTCAGTGGCGGTCTGGCTGTCTGAGGGCTGGCTCCGTTAATGTCAAAGGGAATCACAAAATTCTCAGGGAGGAGTTCTAGACCCAGTTAGTTCTAATGGTCTGTGATGACTGTTAATAAAATTTCATTGATTATTAACACTGAAAAACATCTCAACATTTTATATGATTAAAGATTATACAAAAAAGAATAGTTATACCATACCCCAGGATCTTCAACAAGAGTCACAACTCTTCCAGGCTGTTTTAAAAAAAGTAAGAAAAAAAATTTTTTTTCTGAATTAAAGTTCATTAACTGAGCATTAGCAACTTATTACTGACAGAATATTTTAACTTCATTTGTTCATACTAAGAACTTTTTTTAAAGCACTTATTTTTAATGATAAATTTTAAAGTGAATTAAGTAAGAAAATCTACCTTTTCCAAACTATCTTGGCCTTTCTAAAAATTCCCTTCAATTTGTATGTATTAGGTATATTATGTTCATTTAAAAATGGATGTATTAAAAAACACCTATAACTAAAGTGTCATCTAAAATGAAAGGCAAAAGAAAGAAGCAATTAAATAAAAGTTCTGGTCATTTCTTTTCCTCTAGGAAAAAAAAGATTGTCATAGTTTTGTTAGGGGGCAAAACATGACATTCCAGGGTGTTTTCCTATAGGGAAGTGGTTCTCAAACCTTGGTATAGATCAGAATTACCTGGAGGGCTTGACAAACACACATTGCTAGGCCACACTCCCAGAGTTTCTGATTCTGTAGTCTGGAGCTGTCTGAGAATTTGCATTTTTTAAAAAAAATATAATTTCTGCTTGGTGCCAAAGGCTCTGTATGTACCTACTGACATGTTAACATCATTAATGAGAATGTTGAGTTGTAAGCCACAATTTTACCTACTTCTATGCCCATTGTCTGGCACATAGTAAGCCTAAATCATTCAGATATTTGCGACATCTTTGTTTCTGTTTCCTTCTAGTCTTTGTCCATTTGTATAGATAATTTGTAATCATGCAACACATGGGATTTTGGATTATGTTTCTTATTTAATTATCTTTTCCTGTTAGTCTTCTTATACATTTTAATAGTTGCATAATATTCTATCATCAGTGAAGTATAATTTAACAGTCCCATGCTGTTCAGACATTTATATTTGACTTGTTTTCTACTTAAGATAATGCTATAATGAGGATACATATATTGGTGTGGGTCACGTAGGTATTGCCATATTACTTTCAATTTCAAAGTGAATTAGGAGCTATTTAGTGAATACCTACTCTGTGTTGTAGAGAAGATAAAACCTTGATTCTTGCTTCTAAGAGCTTATACGGTATTTCTGAAATATGAACTTAAAATGTGAAATAGGTAGAGAATACTTAAGGACTAAGATGTATGGTATTTATAAGTGCAGTAAGAATTCTGAGTCTTGGGTGGTGAGAAAGGAAGACAAAATTCTGGCGAAAGGGCACTGTGACTCATGATTCACAAGTGAGGGCCTAGAGGCAGAACTAAATCAGACCAAGTGTCTGACTTTAGCAGAGGGTTCCCCATGTAGGGAGATGCTTCGGAAAGATAACTGGAGAAACAGGATAGAGTCAGATTTGAAAGGCCAAAGAGTGGAGTTGAAATTAGGGGACAGTAGGAAGTAAGAAGCCACTTAAATTTAAGAGAAATCAGAGATAAGGAGCTGCTGTGGCACTTGAGTAGCAGGTGACTGGCGTGATAAAGGAAGTGTTTTGGGAAGATAAGTGTGGTAAAGTGTATAGTGTGAAAGTTAGAGTGGGAAGGAGGTAGACTCTGAGTAAGAAATGTTAGTGGTCCAGGTGACAAGTTCTGCACTCCACCTTTCCTTGCCTCCCCTTACATCCAGCCCAGTCACCAGTTCTTGGTAGCTCTATCTTCTAATTATCTTCTGAATTTGGTTCCTTTTCATCCTTCAGTTGCTTCCTTAGGGATCTTGCTGCCTGCCTCTAGTTTTGCTTCCCTCCAGTCTGTTCCCTACTTGGTCCTAGAATTACTTTCTGGTGCAAATTGGGCCACTTACTCCCATGCTTTGAATTTTTCAGGGTTTTAATATTCTACAGGATAAAATATACTGGTGGCCAGTATGGAATGCCCTTCTTTATATCCCTGGGATATCCTCTCCCCCTCTTTCCATAAAGGCTTGGCTGACTCCTCAGACTACTTTCCAGCAGCTCCTTCTCCCCAACTCTCCTTTAGGAGAGTTGCTCCTTTGATTTATTTCCCTTATAGTACTTATCAGGCACTGTTGTTTGTACAGGTGTCTCCCACATATTTGGAAGTGCTCGTAGTGCTTGTTGAAAGGAGGAAGAGGGGTAGTAAAGTCCTGGACTTAGATAGTGGCAGTTGAAACAGAAGACAAAGAAAAAAATAAGTGGATCCCTGTGACTGTTTATGGATGCTACAGATATAGACTGTTGGCACTACTGATATATTTACTAGGAAATATTTTCTAAAACTTACGTGCTCTGTCCCTGAAATAAATATATGTTATTGAGAAACAGTGTAAGTGCACTTAAATGCTTTTTTGGGGAGATTAAAACTGAAGAAGGGGTCTTTCAGGCTGAGTAATATTTCTCATCTAGATCTAGAAAAGTTGGGGATTTATTAAATGTTCATAATTATCTCGTGTTAAAATGTTTCCTTTTTTGGAAATTGAAATATATTCTAAGTAATTCTCTCACATTTAAATAAATCCTTAATTTGGTGAGAAATTGCCAGTTTTGTTATATATAAATGAAATGCTTAATTAAACTTAGGAAGAAATTAAAGTTTAATGAAGCAAAAAAAGCGCATAATTTAATAAAGCAAGTAGGTTTGTTATTTTTCCCACAAATGTCACACTGCAGTATGTAGAAATGAGTCTAACATTTGTTCAATAATATCACATTTTATATGTAATGATGACTAACTTACTAGGAGCATATGTTGCTGTAAAAAACATAGTCCTAAATAGCATCTGTGTCATTCTTACTAATTTGCTGGATATTTCTGTGGCCTTTTGTATTCTTGTTTGTTGGATAGTTAATATATATATAAGGCTGCTGATCCATTATAATAAAAAATGTGAAGTAAAAGAATAATGTTCTTTCCAGTTTTTTTAACGGAACAATATACTTAGAAAATGTTTAGTACTTAGATTTTCCTTTAATTTGCTATGATGGATTCTTTAAATAAAAGTAGATGTAAAACTATTAGCCGTTGTAGTTTTCCAGCCCTATAGTTTAGTAAATTTAAGTAGAGAGAGAGAGAGATTGGCTTTTATAACTTCCTTCTTCTTTTAAAGCATCATGAACTGTTGTATTGACTTGACAATTTATCTGACAGCGTACCTATCTCAGTGTGCTAACAAACATATACATTTTGAGAATCATACATTTAGAGTAGTAAAATATGCTATTATAATCATATCCATAAGTATTTAATACTTGGTCATTAAAATGGGAGCCTGGGCAAAGCCTTTTTCTCTTAAGAATGGCAATTTTAAGTGTTCATATCTGACAACTCAAAAGGCATTTTATTAAACTTAGTTCTTTAAAGTCATAAATATTCTATAGCTTTCTTGGAGATACTTTGGCCATGAAATTTCTGATGGCCTATCAGTGTGCATTTGCTCTTAGTCATTCGCCTGTTTTCAAGTCATCTGTTTACCTAAAAGCCAAATTCTTAATTCACCACCTCTAGTTGTGGGAGAACAGCTTCAAACTCAGGTTCTTTTTGCGATTTTAATCCAGTCTCTTTTATGAGCAGGTGCCAAATACTTCACAGCTTTCTCTCTTCCCCTTTCCATGACTGCAGGTATTTCTTTCGAATTAACCCCAATTTCTTTCCTCATCTGCTTTCTAGAATTTTAGATATTGTGCGTTTGGGCCAATATTAATTTCTTTCTCAAAAACAGTAATCAAGCTCATATAACTCTGAGAGTACTTTAGAGAACATATAAGCAATAAAAAATTTTGTACACTTCCAAAAGTTTAGAGGTAAACTAAAACAAGTGTTCAAGTTATCCAAATCGTTAGTTACCTAAAACTTAGTTTTCCTTAGCTTCCTCTGCAGCCTGTGCAAGGCTGATCTGCATAAGCAGTGAACTGCTACTAATTCTCTGTACACGTCTACTGAGATGAATGTCTTTGCATGACTGACTGAAAAATGGATCAAAGAACTTACATTTCACATTTATAATTTCGAAGAGAGCCATGGAGAAAGAAACATTAAAATAATGCTAGATAAAGTAATAGGTACTGTGTTACTAAAGTAATAAACGGGGAACTCATTTAACTTCACTCGTACCTGACAACCAAAGTGATCAAACCAAGCTCCTTAATAACTGGAGATAATTTTGGAAACTAGTTCTGTGACCTTAGGTGTCATAAAATAAAACCTTTGGGAAGATATAAAGAAATCTCAGAAATAACATGCATGTTTAAACTCAAACCATTGAAAGCCTGCCAGAATTCAGAAAATGCCAACAAATTTAATTGCTGCACAGCTGAATTTGCAAGTTGATTTTATATTTCAACTACATGGTGACACGAAGATTGATCTTGCTGCCTGTTTTTAATTTTTTGGGCAGAGGTTGCCAAGAGATGGGGCCCCCCTCCGAGTACATCGGACTTGGGCGAGCTTGTGGACTTGTGCCCACGGTTTTTGCCTCAAGAAACTAACCACCAGTATCTCAAGTGGCTTGGGAAGAAGTGCCATTGGTTTGGGAGGGAGGCAGGGGGCAGCTGGCCGAGGAAGTTGCAGAGGTGTATCAGCATCATCCCTAACCCACATGCTCGGCTCTCGGAAGCGTTGGGGTATGGGTTCCGCAGAGCTGGGACAAGAGTTGGCGAGCGGCGCTCTAGGGGCAGTAAGTGTGGGAGACTGGCTGGCACCTCACCTTGCCGGGGATCCCGCGGTGGTCCGTGCTGCCCTGCCAGAAGCGCCTGCTGAAGCCTGTGATGTATCCGACCACCTTGTCCTGATAGGGGAAGTCCACCTTCCAGATCAGCGACCCGTAACCAAAAACCCACATCCTTCCTTGCTGCTTTGCCGCGGCGGTGGTCGACCCCTCGTCTGTGGTCTCCGCGGTGCCGGCGGGGACAGCTGCCTCCCGGACGCAAGAAACCGGCTGTGCGGCGCAGGCGCAGTGGCCGTCCTGCCTGCTTTGGGTCGCAAAGCACACTGGGACTTGCAGTTTGAGGAACGTTTTCCGGCGCTATCTCAGTCAATGTTTTATTTCCTTGCTTAGGGTGTCAAGAAGCATTGACTTTCTGTATACTAAGCAGTGGATTTCTTCTGCAGCTTCTGTAATCACTCTAACCTTCTTCTGGTGTGCGAGTGCAGAGGACTACAGTACCCACAATCCTTTTCTGGGATTCGTGGCTCTGAGGTTGGAACTGCCTGCCTTCTTCGAACCCAGGAGGGGAAGAAGCTAAAGGGCCGGAGTCGAGCGAGGCTGGTGTGGTCTTGAGAAGAGATCTACGGGCACCGCAGTTGGCACGTAGAAAATCATTTTGTTTTGCTTTGAAAACTGGGTTTCTACCCATATAAAGGAGCAGCTAAAGGAGCGCAAGCTGGGGATGTAATACATATTTGACCTTTTTTACATTAAAAAAAAAAAACTTATGCCTTTTAACCTTTCAAATAAAAAAATACCTTTTTACCTTTCAGAACGCTTACTGCAGAAATTTTACGCCTGTGAAAGAGCTACTATTATTACAACAAAAGTTGGTTACATATTTAAATTTTACGGGCGTAAACGACCTTATTCATCTTTAGTATTCTCAGCAGCTCACTCAGAAGAGAGTAGTCAAAGGTTCTTGGCTCATGTACAGGCTTTGGCAGTGATCTGGGGAACCTCCTGAAATTATGTACAAAATGAAGTCTATGTGCATTTTTCTAGGGAGGGACTTTATAGCTTTCATGAGTTTCTCCAACAGGTCAAGAATCCTAAAAAATTTTAATATCTCCTGGTTAGAGCTACTGCTCCAGAATGTTGTTGAGGAAGATCACTTGAACCATCACACCTGTGTTTCTGTATGTGCCAACAGAAGCCTTACCAAATGATTGTTCTTTCTCGAGAATTTCTAACTGTTTCATGGTCTTTAGCATTATGAAAGAATGCTAAAACACTCAGGTCCAAAAAGTAGTATTTGTGCTCTTAAGAAATCAGCAGGAAACTGCTCCAAAGAGAAACTTAGTTTAAGAATAACCAAGTCTTTACATATTTTCTCCAGGTTGTAGTTTCACAGTGCCTAGGATGGTAAGTTTCTCTCCACCCCCAATTTTTTGGAAAAATTTCAAACATACAGAAAAGTTAGAAAAAGAGTATAGTGACCGTTCTTATACTTTCCGCGTGGATCCAACAATTAATATTTTGCCACAGTTGCCTTACTTGTTTTTGCTCTGTATATACTTTTTAATCTAAAACATTTGAAGTAAGTTGCATGTGTTATGCCTTTTCACTGCTAAATACCTAAGAATAAGGACAATCTCCTAATAACTACAATGCCATGATCACATCTAAGAAAATTAACAATAATTACATCATCAAGGATCTATTCCATATTCAAATTTCCTTAATTATCTCAAAATTGATTTTTGTAGCTGATACTTTTTTCACCAATCCAGGATCCAGTTGAAGTTTATACATCACATTTGGTCGTTTGTGTACTTCCTTTTAGTCTAGAACATAGGAAGGTTTTTATAAAAGGAGATCCTATAAACAGTTTATTCATGTTAACTAGTTGATACCAAGGTTTGAAAGGAATGATCTTGCTTTTATAGTACATTTCTTTTGGTTTCCCCTTCCCCTAAGAAGCTCAAAGATATTTCTAGTTCTGATATGTTTTTCAGATTATTGTCTATTAATCTGGATCCATTAATATTATTTGTAACTGTGAGAAAAGCTAGTAAAATTTGGAGAGGGATTCATACCTGTTTTACTTGAATGCTGTTTGTTTTTCCTTAAAGATTGGCACCTGAGCTAACAACTGTTGCCAATCTAATTGTTTTTCTGCTTTTTCTCCCCAAATCTCCCCAATACATAGTTGTATATTTTAGTTGTGGGTCCTTCTTGCTGTGGCATATGGGACGCCGCCTCAGCATGCCGTGTCCATGCCTGGGATCCGAACCAGCAAAACCCTGGGCTGCCGAAGCAGAGTGTGCAAACTTAACCACTTGGCCACAGGGCCGCTCCCTCGAAAGCAGTGTTTTTTTTTTTTTAAAGATTTAATTTTTTTCCTTTTTCTCCCCAAAGGCCCCCAGCACTTAGTTGTATATTCTTTGTTGTGGGTCCTTCTAGTTGTGGCATGTGGGACACTGCCTCAGCGTGGCCGGACGAGCAGTGCCATGTCCGTGCCTAGGATTCGAACCAACGAAACACTGGGCCGCCTGCAGTAGAGCGCGCGAACTTAACCACTTGGCCTTGAATGCAGTTTTTAATGTCTTTAGAGTAGTAGTCTTGTTTGTGTGTTTTTCCTACATAGAAAAAACTTTTCTTGTATTAGATGAATATACTCATAAATTGCCCCAAAATGTGTGGTTTGTTCTTTTTTTGTGAAATTTGGATGTAATGGCTTTGATTGGAAGTTAGCATGGTTCACAAAAGTATAGCTTAGCATTCAAGATTCTGCACTGTTTGCCTTTCAGCTCCCTCTGTAACCTCATTTTCCTACTCTTCTTTGTTTACCTGATCCTCCTTCCAAAGTGAACTAATTGTTTCACTTATTCACTGTCCCTTACTGACCCTTTCTTGTTCATTTTCATAATTTTGGTCATGTCTTTCCTTTTGCCTAAGAATGCTCTTCTGCCCATTTTCTCATTCTCGTTGGCCGATTATGGCCCAGCTCATATCCCTCACCAGGTTGAAGTAGTTTCTCCCTTCTTTGACTACCCATTACTCTTTATCTGTACTTCTCTTATGACATTTTCTGCTTTCTATTTTGAATCATATGCATTTATCATTTCTATGAGACTGTGCATAACTTGAAATAGAATCTGTGTGTATGTAATCTTTATATCCTCCACATTGCTGATCATCTAGTTGTTGCTCAGTAAATAACTATTAACTGACTAATTAAATGTTCTGTAATAAATATCTTCATGTTCCTAGTAATGGACCAGTTGATCCAATCAGATTAATCCATAGCTAACATTAGCTGTTTGGCTCACTATAGAATCAACTCCTGCAGTTTACAGCTTTGTATTTAAATGTGACCATGAATAACTTTAAATTTACTACAGGAAATGCTGTGTGCTTTGTTTTAACCTCTTTTCTCAAATCTTCCTTTTCTAGATGAATTATTTAGAATGGGGTTGTAGAAAGTTTTTCACCTGTATTGGATTAGACATGTTAGCATTTCGTGAACTACCTCCTAAGATCATTAGAAAACTAAGAGGAAGGATGGGATCGGAGTGTTACTGAGAGGGGCTGCCCCTTGGGAGATAACTATTCCCCTGAGAATCCTGAGTCTTAGCCCAGCCTGCTTCATAGCGTGATTAACAAGAAATTGTCTTTGTAAGAAGCATATACTGAGAGTTACACGGGACACTGACTCCAAGGAAACTTGAAATGAAGTTTGAAGAGAGATGGTGAGGAAGAAGGCAATAATGCAGTGAAGAACTTTCTGGGCTGGTGCAGTCTGTGATCTTTCCTACAGAAAAGGGCTATAAATTTATTCTTGAGGCTCAGCATTGCTGGTTGTTAAATGGCTGTCTCTGCCTAATAGTTTGCATTTGTGATTAACTGGAAATGTTTAGCTCTCTCATCAACAGAGTTTCACAGAGTGCGTTTTAGTCGGGTGTGAGCAGGAGCAGAAGCCTGCAGGAAGGAGCTGCTCAGACTACATTTCCAGAGAAGGAATGATAGAACACTTAAAACTCCATTGGTATCTTTAATAAGAACATTCCAAGGAATCCCAATTCCCCAAACAGAGACTTCTTGGTTTAGACCCTAGCAGAGGCTGTGGCTTGACAAGTCACTTTCTAAAACACTCTAGGCTCCTCCTCAGCAGTCACGGGAGAGATACCAGACAGACCCACTTCGATCTGCTAATCTCCAGGAGTTCAGTGTTGTTTTATTGACTATAGTGTTTTCTTTCTGCCTTGTTTTGTAGACTGGTCAAAGGAATGGATTTTACAGAGGCTTACTCTGACACATGCTCCACGGTTGGACTTGCTGCCAGGGAAGGCAATCTTAAAGTCTTAAGAAAACTACTCAAAAAGGGCCATAGTGTTGATGTTGCTGATAACAGGGGATGGATGCCAATTCATGAAGCGGCTTATCACAACTCTGTAGAATGTTTGCGGATGTTGATTCGTGCAGGTAAAGTAAATTCAAGGTATGAGAGGCTGGGCCTGCAAGCTGGATTAATAAAACATTAAAAAATGCTAATACATGACTTATTAACAGTAGTATTTGTTTCCCTTTCTTTAACCATAAAATAACTGCCTGTGCATTAAGAAGGGTATGATTGCCTGCCTTAGATTATATAAGTATGGTATTCTAGCTGGACATCTGTAAATGCTGTCCTTTATACGGAAGTGCTTGTGCCTGACTGATTTTTATTGTCTTAGGTAGGTGATGTGGCAAAAGTAGTCTGCTGTTTGTTTTTAAGCGTTTGATGGTTACTGATCATATTTTTTCTTTCTTCCTTTTCCATACAAAAGGAAAAGTGTTACTGAAATTGAGGATGTGAGAGGTTTTGCTTGAATTAGCTTTTTTAAAAAAATTCTTTTCAAAAGTTCCTTAACTTTGGGAATCTTTCCAATTATGTTGACTTTGTGTTTGCTGAGGACACAGTACAGAACAGGATGGACAAGATCTCTGCCTTTATGATGCTTATATTCCTGTCAGGGGAGACAGTCAATACCTAAACAATTAAACAAGATAGTTTCAAAAAGTAAAACAGGTTAATGGGACGAGAGTAATGACATGCTGCTGCCTGTCTCTTCCCAACTTTGTATTCAGTTGCCTTCCTGCTTGTGGCTTGAGGTCAGCCATGTGGGAGTATTTACACCACAGAAATCAGCCAGTGCTACAACCAATGCCATAAACTCGCCTTGTTTCCCTCTCTGAGAGTTGGTTACACATTTAATAGCACAGTACTGAGTGAAGGGCTCAGTAAATGAGACTAAATGAGAGATTCTGACACTCAGGAGATGGGGACTGAGAAGAGAATTAACCGTGATTGAACACTGCTTTTTTTTTTAAAGATTGGCACCTGGGCTAAGAACTGTTGCCAATCTTCCTTTTTTTTTTGAAAGATTGGCACCTGGGCTAACAACCGTTGCCAATCTTTTTTTTTTTTCTGCTCTATCTCCCACAACCCACCCCCGTACACAGTTGTATGTCCTAGCTGCATGTTCTTCCAGTTGTGGGATATGGGACGCCACCTCAACGTGGCCCGACGAGCGGCGCCATGTCCGTGCCCAGGATCTGAACCCTGGGCTGCCACAGCAGAGCGCACGAACTTAACCACTCGGCCATGGAGCCAGTCCCTGAGCACTGCTTTTTAACAATGGTTGTACTAGATGTTTGATTCATATTCTTTATCTAATATATACAAAACTGCCATTGAGGCAATGTTAATACCATTTTATTGGTGAAAAGACGAAGGCTCAGACAAGTTGACTTGTCAAAGGTTGTATAATAAACTAAGTATTTTTTTAACATATTTCTCTTATTCTAAAGCTCATGTTTTTTCTGCTATGACATGCTTCCAACATTTAATCAAAGTGAACATTTTTAGCATTCAGTTAAATAGGTTGAATATAACACTGTGTTATAATACTCAGTGAACCATTTACATTTCATTGATCATGGAAATTCAGATTCTTCTTCTCTGCGTATTTATCATCGCTAGGTATGGCACTCAAAATTTAGACTTCTGGTGCCATAGCCTATCAGAATTACTAACTCATTACCTCATGGATGGGAAAGAAAGTAATCTTTATGTTGTTTTTGGTGTGTTTTTCTGTTTTTTTGTTTGTCCTGTTTTGTTTTAAGGGTTGAGGAATGGCAAGCCTAAATTCCCAAATCATAATACAGGAAGTTTGTCATTACTACTTTTTAAGTCACATGTTCTAGAGTCTTTTATAGTTGAGTGTTTAAAGATATTAGGAAAATAGACTTTATGTCTCAAATTTTAAAAAGCTTAATCTTTAGTGACAAAGGCATGAGTTCAGATATTCTTTTCTAGTCAAAAAGCTCATTCCCAATATACTGTTATGTGTCCCACATCAGAACAGTGTTGTTTATGTTACAGTTTTTTTCCCCTTAGCTGCTGAATAAACTTAGGCATACTTGTGACTAAATGTTTGAACTGTCTGTTAAGTCATCTCTCTATAATTTTTAGAAATTTTGAATATCACCTTTATTATTAATGACTGTTCTTTTTTAGGCTTGATGTTTTTGGAGGATAAGATAGCCACACATAGTTAACTATTTTTTTTTTGCCACCTGAGCTAACATCTGTTGCTAATCTTCCTTTTTTTTTTCCTACTTCTCCCCGATGCCTCCCAGTACATAGTTGTATATTCTAGTTGTAGAACCTCTGGCTTTGCTATGTGGGACGTTGCTATGCCTGATGAGCGGTGTCATGTCTGTGCCCAGGATCTGAACTGGCAAAACCCTGGGCCACCGAAGTGGAGTGTGTGAACTTAACCACGTGGCCACGGGGCCAGCCCCCATAGTTAACTATTTGAGTAGTTCATATAAATGGTCAAATAAGATTTTCTCCCTGTACTATTACTGCAGTTCACTATCATGAGATAAACTTTGGATAAAACTAATTTATGTGCACTTCGTACACAAGGGTTAGGGTAGGGACAGGGAGATAGGAAGTAGGGTTTGCAGAGGGTAGGAAGCAGCTATATGACTTACTTTTGGAGGTGGTAACATTTTCAGGCTTCCATGAGTTTGGTTGTTTTCTGTAGTTGGAACTAGTGTCCAAAATTCTATCAGATTTGGTTATCTAATTCACTAACTAGGAAAATCAAGCTAGAATGAGGCAGAAGAGCTGCATAGCCTATTGGTTGCTTTAAAAATGTTTTATAGGGGCCAGCCCCGTGGCTGAGTGGTTCAATTTGCCCACCCTGCTTCAGAGTCCATGCCATTTCGCTGGTTCAGATCCTGGGCGTGGACATGGCACTGCTCATCAGGCCACGCTGAGATGGTGTCCCATATACCACAAGTAGAAGGACCCACAGCTAGGATATACAACTATGTACTGGGGGGATTTGGGGAGACTAAGCAGAAAAAAAAGTTTTATATGTTCCCCTGGCTCATCCGTTTTTTAAATTAATAAAGTCCATAGTTTATTCAGATCCCCTCCCTTTTAAAAATGATTATAACCTAAACTTTTCTGGATGGTTCAGGTTCAGGAACATTGACCAATGAGGAATGGTAGTTGACTACTTTGTAAAAGGTCTAGCTACATATGAGGAGTATTTTAAAATGATGAGGAAGTACAAATATTTCTAGTCTTGAAGAGTGAAGTGAGGTCTCTTCTGCTTGATGATGGCAACAGCACCTTTATATCTATAGCAGTTAACTTGGTATTGTGGGTTAATCTTAAAAGTTTCCTAAGCAAGTTTGACATTTCTGTCATTCTTTATATTTGCTATACGTGTGTTTTATATGATTCGTAATTCTCTTGTCTCTCGTGGCTCAGCTGGTATACATAAAAGTGTCTTTTTTTTTAAAGATTGGCACCTGAGCTAACATCTGTTGCCAATCTTTTTTTAAAAATTTTCTTCTACTCCCCAAAGCCCCCCAGTACATAATTGTATATTCTGTATATTCTAGTTGTGAGTGCCCCTGGTTGTGCTATGTGGGACAGCACCTCAGGACGGCCTGATGAGCGGTGTCCTGCCCACGCCCAGGATCCGAACTGGCTAAATCCTGGGCTGCCTAAGTGGACCGCGCGAGCTTAACCATTCGGCCATGGGGCCAGCCTCTAAAAGTGTCTTTTGTTACATAATTTCTACCTCCTTGAATTTCATCTAATGTTAGTAAACTGCCAGAGATTCCTAAAACATACCTTTTATTAGTGCACTAAAGTATGAAGGTACTCAGGCCTACACAAAAAGAATGGAAGAGTCTTAAGTGGTTAGAAAGGTTTTGCTTTACTGTCTCTTCAATTTAGATCCAGAATTTAGCCTAAGAATCATTCATGGTCTTCTCATTCAGATTGGAGAAGAGCATTCAATTGTGGTATGGATTACTTAGAAATTTCATATACATATATATATATTTCACTTTAGCTTTCAGTTTAAAGTATTAAGACAAATAGTGAATTTGCTTGTCTTCTTTCCTGTATTGCTGTATTGGATGTTTGATGTAGTAGGTACTGAGATGTCATGAAACTTGTCATCTTGGAGGCCAGTAATGATCTTCAGTGGCAATTAATTATGTCATTCAATAGTAAACCATTTACTGACTAAAGGTCACATAAAATCTTGTAATCAATTATAGCGTATCTCTAACAAATAGTTTTATTTGGCAAATATATGATCTAATTCATAGTACTTTTTATTCGTTCCTGTTAAGAAAATATTATGCTGTCATACTGGGCATGATAACAGATGCCAAAGGTCCTTAGTTAAATAAGGCAGTGTAGCATAGTGATTAAGAGTTGTGTTCAGATGAACCTGGGTTCTACTGACTCCCTCACTTTATTAATGTGACCTTGGAAAGATCACACTGATGTGACCTTGGACAGTGGTTCAGTTTCTTCATCTGTGAGACAGAAATATTCTATCGTTCTAGTTCAGGCCAGAAACGGTGGGCCACCCTTAATTTTTTTCTTATATCCCTCATCCAATCAATCAGCAAATCTTTATGTGTGTATATGTGTATATCTATCTGTGTGTATGTATACACACATCCCACACACACAATCACACCACTTCTCACCATCCTGACAGCCACTAATACTTTTGTCTGAGTCATGTCATCTCCTGCCTGGATTGCTGCAATAGTCTCCTAGCAAATCTGTTTCTGCCATTGCTTTCTCCGCATCCTGCCATAGTGTAGTCTTAGTATTTCAGAGGGATCCTTTTATAATATGTCAGACTATGTCTCTTTTCTGCTGAAAACTCTGCAATAGCTCCCCATTTCATTCTGAGTAAGAGCACCACTGCATGGTATTTCATAGTATAGATGTATAGATATATTTAATCACTCTCCTGTTAATGGACATTTTGTTTGTTTCCTAAAATTTTGCTATTATAAGTGGTGCTTCAGTTAATATCCTTATATATATCTTTGTGCACATGGTCGAGCATTTCTGTAGGATGGAGTTTTAGACATGACACTGCTGGTGTAAGAAGTGTGCAAAGTTAAAATATTGATAGACACTGCTAAATTATCCACCTGATTAATCAGAACTCTTTCAGTAATGAGTGAAAGAAACCTAGTTCAAACCAGCTTGCACACAGAAAGGGAATACAGTAGCTCAGGTAAATGCTCATTCTGAGTGGTAGGTCTGTGCAGGCATTGCTGGACGCTAATATTCAAAATGATGTCATGGGACTCTGGGTCTCCCTTCCTCTCATCTCTGCGTTCCTCTGTGTTGATTTATTCTCAAGGAGGCTTTCTTTTTGGAAGTTTTAGGCATACTTTGTCTTTAAAGAGCTCTATGTGTATTCTGGATATTAATCCTTTGCTGTTATATATTTCAGATATTTCACATATTTTCTCCTAGTCTTTTAATTTTTTATAGTGTCTAATTTCTCCTGATGCCTTCAAACCTCTTCCTCTCCACTGACTTCTTCCCTTTATCTTACATGCATGATAGAGTCTCTTTAAGGGTGGTCTGAGAATTTTGTACAGTGAAATTTTTTGCGTTGTGGAAATTATTTTATATCCAACTTTTTCTTAGAATTCCTAACTATAACATAATGTGTTGATGTACATTGTGCAGAGTGCTTGACTACAGCATCTACCTGAAGTTGGCGTTTGTCACCCTTTGTGATTGGCATATCTTCAGTTTGTTTGGGCTCATCACATTGTGGCTCAACTGTTGAGATGAGGTTCTGATCTTAATATTTAACTTATATTAACCTCTACTTAAATATTTAATGTCTACTTCAAACCATGTGGTTTTGCTTTCCTTCTTAGGGGTTTGTAGAAAACAAAATAAAAACCTACCACCTATCAGTTAATCAAGTAAGCAAGTTTATTATTTATAAGTAGAAGGACACCTTGTGTCAGAAAACATAGAGTTGTGGTATCATTGCCAGAGTGTTGTCATCAATGCACAGGTGTTAGTGGCTGGCATTGGGCATTGGTCCAGCTGACATGGCCCCAGTCCTCAAAGTGTAGCCAAGAAAGAACTCAGAGATTGTCCTGAAAGAACTGAAATGCCCATTGGGTTTGTCCATTAGGAAGACTTTAATGCCTTTACCATTTAAAGTTTCAGTAAGCAGGATAGAAGCAGAAACCGCTTTGCCTTCCAGTGAGAAGTAAACAGAGGTTAAGGCATTAAAAACTGAGTATTATGTGCTATTTTTCCAAGAATCCCTCTTGTAAGGAAAGGGAGAGAGCAGTGGTTGATGATCCTATACAAGATAGATAAGGTCCCTTTGGTCCCCCCATATCAATTAAGAAGGGCAGTGTATCATTGGAACTTTCAAAACCAACTTATATTGGGTCCTGAAAACTTTCTTTAAATGGTATTTTGGAGACTTTCCAAAATCTGTAATGACTGTGACAGTACATAAATATGGTAAATCTGTTGAACCCCTTTGAGGGTTGGGCCAGCTGTTTTATCCTTGTTTTACTCTTAAGGAACCTGCGCCTCAGAGATTTAAGTAATTTACCCAAAGGGTAATCCAACTGTAAGAGTAAAGCCAGGATTGCAGGCTAAATCTTCAAACTCCCAAGCCATTGCTTTTCCTAAACCTTATTACCTTCCTAGTCCAGTGGTTTTAGGGTTAGCTAAATATATCTAGTTTTTCTGCAGTTAAATGTTTAAAGATCTCAATTTAGTAGTAAACTGACTTCACTATTTCTCATCTTGAGTGAGAAGTATCTTTTCTTTTCTCTCTTCTTTTCTTCATAGATAATTGCACAGGAGATTTTGTTTCCCTTTTGTAAAATGAGTATGTGTGCAAATCACTAATGGTGGCCCTCACCAGGTGGGGATTAAGGTCTCTTCCTTGAGGGGGGAGTAGCTACATAAATTATTTGGAATTCTTCTGATATTTGGAATATCTCTTCTCTCTCATTTATTTACTTATTCAATCATTTATATCTGCACAGACACCTGAATATTTATTTTATACATTGGGTTATTATCCAATATGATATTATTTATTTTGTTGCTCATATTGTCCTAGCTTTGACTATTGAGTGCCCTTTCAGATTGGCTCCTGTGTTTCTTTGACATGCCCTCATTTTTGCTTTTTGAGTACTTTTTTGCTTTCTTGACCTACAGGATGCTCCAGGTTCATTTTGTATATTCACGTGCCAACCCAAGAATTAGCCATTCTCCTAGGAGCCCTGGTTCCTTTTATTAGAGAATGATATTCAAAACCAAGGCCTGGACACTGGGTGTGCTTGTTGCTACTAGCATGTCATTTCTTTTAAGCCCTTTCAGCAGACAGAGCTAGGAAATATATTTATGTGTTGTAAACTATGTGTATACACATAACTATAAGTATTTCTGTATCCATCTGTATTTATGTTAAAGCTAAACACGAGTTCATACTGATATCTGGACTCTAGTCTGGTACCATATAGTTCTTTCTAGTCTTCCTCCTTTGCTTATCTGTAACCTCCCTCTCCAATAGTGAGAAACCTAGCTCTATCTACCATCCATTTATTTATTTATTAAATCTTATTGTACATATAGTGATTTCAGGATTTTTTTTTTGGTGAGGAAGATTGGCTCTGAGCTAACATCTGTTGCTAATCGTCTTCTTTTTGCTTGAGGAAGATTGTCACTGAGCTAACATCTGTGACAGTCTTCTCCTATTCTATGTGGGATGCCTCTATAGTGTGGCTTGTTACGTGGTGCTAGGTCCACACCTGGGATCCGAACCTGCGAACCCTGGGCCGCCTGAAGCAGAGCACGTGAACTTAACTACTACATCACCAGGCCGGCCCCATCAGAATTGTTAATCTTGTACCCTTATGAGAGGCAACTTTACCAACTAGACTACAATGTTTATTTACGGTTCTTTTTGTCTTTAGCCTTACAATCTCTAGTCATAACACCATTTTCCAAAGTTACTTAGGCCAGCGTCAATTTTCTCCACTCCCTCAGTGAGGTTATGTCTTACATTTGTAATCCAATTAGATGCGTTTGTCACAGTCTGCATTCTGTCCTAGGATTTCCCCACTGGCCCCCTCCTGGTTGATTTCTTTCTAATTGCATATATTAAGTATGATTTACTCTTTCTGCTTTAAAGTGTAGTATTTTAAATGGTCAGGATTAAACCTTATCTCTTTTCTTTTTTCTCAGTAGAAGAGAAACTTCCTTCTTTCTTTCCAAAAGAAAATTCTGTGACATCTGTAATGCAACACTAGTCTAGATCTCCTGCCTTTCAGCTATCCCCTGTAGTCTCTTTGCTTCTGCTCTCTCCTCCTCTCACTGATGGCCACCTTCCTCTCTACCTTGGTACCAATACCACATTGTTTTACTTATTCTAACTTTAAGACGTGGTTTATAGTGTAGTAAGTCTAGGTTCCTCTCAATACTTTTGTTTATTTTTATAAATTTTTTGTCAATCTTATCTGCCCTCCCCAACCCCTGTCAACTTTACCAAGTATACAACCAACCAACCAATAGCCAGCTCGTTTGGCATTTTGATTAGAATTATAATAAATTTATTAATGATTTTGGGAAGAATTAGTATTTTTATAATATTGAAATTTCCCATTTAACAGCTGTCTGTATATCTATGTCTATATATCTGTGTTGTCCTGGCTTTTTATGTCTTAACCTTAGAGTTTTGTGGATATCTGAATAAAGGTCAGTTTCTGACTACTCTGGGAAACACTGTTGTGATAGGAACTGCTAAAATATAACTACCCTATCTTGCTGTTTAGTTGTGCATCCTGTAAAGTTTGAGGCTGTTTTCTTTGAATATTTGTACTTATAACCTATTATTTGAATATTATTATGGCTTAGTCTGCCAATTTCATCAGTGAGTTACAATTGTAAGAATTACTTGACAGATGATTATTTTAGTCAGGAGCATTAGTTTTAATTCTGATATTTCAAGGAAATATTATTTAAAGGTTTTAAAAATTTCTTTATTTTTTGTTTTTGTTTATTACTACTCTCAGAAATGCCTTCACCATTTACCTTACAGCCTATTGTGGGTTTAGAATTTTATTGTTTTAGAAGCAAAGGTAAGAAAATCACTTCTCAGTATTATCTTTTGCTGTGGATGTGAAAAAATTTTAATGTAGATGTATTTACATAATTTGAATGTTACTAGAACCTTGAGATTTTCATAACAATAAACCCCAGAAAGCCTTAAAGTAAATTAACTCATAAGTTTCTTATAAACTGTATGCCACTGTTTGATTTCTTTGGAGTACATTTTATTGTTTTCAAAATGCAGTCTCTATTAACTATTAGGTTAGAAAAGGAGTATTTTAAACTACCTTCAGTTATTAATTGAATACAAGGAAGTAATGCTAGAGATGAGACCATTTTTCTCATGGAAATGTAGAAATAAAAAACATAAAATTTATTAATATTTCAGTAAATCTTGCTTAAGCAGATCTTTGGTGCTGCATCCTGTTCAGATCTTCCTTTGGTGTTACTCCTGCCGCTCCGTTCTCCCAACCTGTCAAAAATTAAAGAAGAGAAAATGAGTGTATAAGCAGAATTTGTGTTAAGAATACCAGAGACGGGGGCCAGCCCGGTGGCACAGCGGTTAAGTCCACACATTCTGCTTCTCGGCGGCCCGGGGTTCGCCGGTTCGGATCCCAGTTGCAGACACAGCACTGCTTGGCAAAAGCCATGCTGTGGTAGGCGTCCCACATATAAAGTAGAGGAAGATGGGCATGGATGTTAGCTCAGGGCCAGTCTTCCTCAGCAAAAAGAGGAGGATTGGCAGTAGTTAGTTCAGGGCTAATCTTCCTAAAAAAAAAGAAAGAATACCAGAGAGCTGTTCACAATGTGACCCCTATAGAACTTTTTCCTGATTTTCTAGGGAGTTTTAAACTGAGACCTCCCCTTTAGAATTATATTTTAATGTTTCATTAAATTCTTCTTGGAATTTTTGCTTTTTAATCCTAAGAAATAGAAGTGATATCTTCTAGTTGATGGTTTTTTTTTATTCTTGTATAGATTCATCTGAAAACTACATTAAGACAAAGACTTTTGAGGGCTTCTGTGCATTGCATCTTGCTGCAAGTCAAGGACACTGGAAGATCGTACAGATTCTTTTAGAAGCTGGGGCCGATCCTAATGCAACTACTTTAGAGGAAACCACGCCACTGTTTTTAGGTGAAGTATGCTATTTGTGGTGCAGATGCAACTTTTTATTTTTTATTTTTTTGTTAAAGAGACTAAGGTTAGTGTTCCCCTGAGATATTGTCCTTACAGTATGTTCTTGGGCAAATATTATACTGCTGCTTCTTTGATTCTAAAACCAAAAAGGTATTTTTAAAGGTTCCCCCCTTGGATGATAGCGTCTGCGAGTATCTTTAAATGTTTGTTTAAAGTTGTAAAATCTGTTCTGAGCTGTAGTTACCATCATTATTCTCGATGTTCTTCTGAAGACCAGGTAGAAGTTAAATCCTATCAATAGTTACAAGGTTACCTGTGAATGTTTGATGTTTGCTTTTGCTGCTTCTTAGCATTAAGAAATTAAGAAGGCTTTATGGAAGAAATCATCAGCTAATCCTTTAATGCCAGTTAATTTGTTGCCTGTGTGGATCACTATTCAAACTTCTTCAGTTATGGACTATTTTTTAATTCCTTAAGGACAAAGGCTGAATTCTAGAGGATACACTTCCAGTACCTGTTTCTTTTTCCCTCCCTCCCTCCCTTTGATCCTGTTTGTCTTCAGGGATGTTGTAGCCCATCAAGTTTAGTGGAACATGAGAAAATTATGAGAATAAACATTTGTGTAGAGTCACTGTGTCTGGACTACAGTTTTGGTCCTGTCATATGTAATTTGTATGTTCATTTATTTAATGTATGCTTCAGTTTCCTCACTTACACAATGAGAGTAATAGTACCTATGTAGTCTTTATTGGGCTGAGAATAAAATGAGATGTCTATGAAAGTACTTTTTTCCTTGTGAAATTACAAATATATACTCTTAAAATGTATGTGTATTAAAATTCATTCTTTTTAGTATACAGTTCTGTGAGTTTTGATGTATGCCTAAAATTATGTAATGCCAATGACAATCAAGACACAGAACAGTTATGTCACCCCCAAGATTCCATCATGCTATTTTTTTTTTTTTTTTTTTTTTGGTGAGGAGGATTGTCCCTGAGCTAACATCTGTGCCAGTCTTCCTCTGTTTTGTATATGGGACGCTGCTATAGCATGGCTTGATGAGTGATGGATAGGTCCATGTCCGGGATCTGAATGCATGAACTGGGCCACCAAAGTAGAGCGTGAACTTAACCACTGTGCCACCGGACTGGCCCCTTGCTGACTATTTTTAATCAACCTTTCCCCCACACTTTTCGACCCCTGACAGCCAGTCATCTGTTTTCATCCCTGTAGTTTGCTTTTTTGCAGAAGGTCATAAATATATATGGATAATACAACATGTAACCTTTGAGACTGACTTCATTCATACATGTTGTTGCATGTATCAATAATTCATTCCTTTTTATTGCTAAAAAATATTCCATTGTATAAATGTACCATACTTTATCAATTTTCCATTTAATAGACATTTGAGTTGTTTTCAGTGTTTGGTGATTATGAATAAATTGCTATAAACGTTTGCATGCAGGTTTTATTTGACTATGAATTTTCATTTCTCTTGGATTAATACTTAAGATTGTTGGTTCATGTGGTAAAGATATGTTTAACTTTGGGAAACAATTTGAAAGTTTCTTTTAAAGTGACTCTACCATTGTGCATTCCCTCTGGTAATGTTTGAGAGTTTCACTTGCCCCACATCCTCACCAGCACTTGGTATTGAGAAATTTTTCTCTTTTGATTTTACATTTTAGCCATGTTCATAGAGATTTAGTGGTTTCTCATTGTGGTTTTAATTTGCCTTTTTCCTGATTGCTAATGATGTTGAGCATCTTTTCACGTGATTTTTTTGCTATCTTTTTTTCACTATTACTTTTGTGTTTAGGCATTTAGTTTTGAAATAATTTTGGACTTATGGAAATGTTCAGTAACAGTACAAAGGATTCTTACATACTTTTTACCCCAATTTTTTCTTTTGCCATATTCACTGTATCAATTTCTCTCTCTCTAGCTATTATTTTTTTTGTGAACTCTTTGAGATTAAATTGTAGACATAATGCTTCTTTACCCATAAATACTTCAGTGTGAACTTCCTAAAAGCAATGAAATTCTCTTATATGACTGTCATATTATGATCAATATCAGGAAGTTACCATTAATACAGTACTGTTATTTAATCTATAGGTCTTATTCAGTTTTGCCAATTGGTCTGCTATTGTCCTTTATAGCAAAAAATATTTTTTTTTATTAGTTCAAGATCCAGTCCAGGATTACTTGTTGCATTTAGTTATTATGCCTCTTTAGCCTCCTGTAATTTGGAACAGTTTTTCAGTCTTTATCTTTTATGATTTTAACATTTTTGAAGAGTTCAGGCCATTTATTTTGTAGAATATCTTTCAATTTGGGTTTGTCTAATGCTTTTTCTTGATAAAGTTCAGGTTATGCTTTTCTGGCAGGAATACCACAGAAGTGGAATGGTATCTTAGCACATCTTATCAGGAAGAATGTCACCCATTACTGGTGATGTTGATTTATGAAAGCATTTTGAATGTGTGAAATGTATTATTATGAAGAGTTTTCGTGGAAGCCTTGCTGTAATATGGTTCAAGTTTCCTAGAGGGGAGATTGGTTTTTTATATAGCTTATTTGTTTTCCACATGCACATTTAACCCACTATGGATGTTCTGTACAACTACATAGTAAGCTTTCATTGAAGCCAAGCTATGTGCAGTATCTCTTCTAGTTGCTGTCTTCAAGGAATATACCATAGAGAGGAGTGAACAAAATGAATTAAGTCTTGTAAAGTGTTCAAGATATTAAAAGGGAAAAATAAGTCACCCTGGGATGACAGGAAGACATCATGTGCAGGGTATTGTATTAAATAGTAACAATAACGTTTATTGAGCAGAGAGTGTCTATCGGGCCCTGTGTCAGGTGTTTAATTAAGTTTAGCTTGCTTAATTTTCACCATGACATATACTATTATTATTTCCACTTTTACAAATGAGGAAGTTGTGAAAACCTTGTATTTAGGATCAGAAGGGCTGTATTTGAGTCTTGATCCTGCTATTGTCTGTGTATTGGTTAGAGCAGCATTTTCTGAATTGATTCAGTTAGCTATTCATATATGTTCTTTGACAAAAGGATTCCTGATCAACATATGTTCGGGAAATACTACATACTATTTTCTCCAAGGTAGAAAAACAAAAAATATTAGCCACGTAGCTGAATGTGTCCACCCAGTCTGAAGTATCCTCTGCATTCTATGTCATCCTATTTTAGTATCTTCATAGTTCTTATCACTGACTGCAGTTATTTTATTTTTTGCTTTGTTTATTGACTGTCCCCTCAACCAGAATGTTCTGTGAGAGCAGAGATTTTTTATTTTTCTTGAGGAAGATTAGCCCTGAGCTAACTACTGCCAATCCTCCTCTTTTTGCTGAGGAAGACTGGCCCTGAGCTAACATCCATGCCCATCTTCCTCTACTTTATATGTGGGACGCCTACTACAGCATGGCTTGCCGAGTGGTGCCATGTCTGCACCCGGGATCTGAACCAGTGAACCCTGGGCCGCCAAAGCGGAATGTGTGAACTTGACTGCTGCGCCACAGGGCCGGCCCCTAGAGCAGAGATTTTATTTATCTTGTTCACTGTTGTAACTCTCAAACCCAGGTCAGTGCCCGGTATCTGATAGGCATTTGGTAAATTATTTGTTGAATGAAAGAATGAAGGACTCTGAGAAGGCTCTTGTTTTAACTTTAATCCAGCATTTTGAAATGCTTTTGACCGTAATATTCTTTTTCTTTGTGGAACACTTAGGAATATCTTAAGGAACACTAGTATTCCATGGGACTATTTGAGAAATGCTGGTTTGGTTACTTAGTTTACAATTTCAAAATTTAATAGTCCCATTTATGAAATTCCATATTGAGCTTACTTGTATAAGTATTTGGAGAAAATTAGAGATGCAGAAATTTTAGTGATTTATATTTCAGGATATAGTCAACTTGTAATGTTTTTATTTTAAAGAAGGAAGAGTTGCTAAGATAATTCAAACCAGTGAATAGCTTTAAATCACTTATTTTTTATTTTTTAAAGATTTTATTTTTTTCCTTTTTCTCCCCAAAGCCCCCCAGGTACATAGTTGTGTATTTTCAGTTGTGGGTCCTTCTAGTTGTGGCATGTGGGACGCTGCCTCAGCATGACCTGATGAGTGGTGCCATGTCCATGCCCAGGATTTGAACCGGCAAAACGCTGGGCCACTGAAGCGGAGTACATGAACTTAACCATTTGGCCACGGGGCCAGCCCCTAAATCACTTATTTTTAGTAATAGGGTTTATTTAGTTTCTTTGGCATCAGACTTACCATCTCAATTACATTTTGTATTGGCTAAAACAAAAAATGATTTGACTCAGGCAGGGGATTTAAGCCCAAGGAGATGTAGTATTTTTACCTCTTCAAGTACTACATAAATTGTATTAGTCCTTGTTTGAAGTAGGTAGAGTATTTTAAAAAGAGGAAAAGTATAGCCTTAGCTTTTGCAAGAACATAGCGTCAAAGAATGGACATTTGACTCTTTAGTTAGGTGGTCTGGGCTCCGGTGTCTGTTCTGCTCCATAAATAATATGACAAACTATAGCACTCTGCTTTGCTTACCTGTATCTTTCTACCTCTTTTAAATAACCGTATTGATCCATGTTTCAATCTATAATAGAAGAGATTCTTTTATTAAAATAAAATTTAGAATATTTCAAGGTTTGCAACAAACTGTAGATGATAATCTGTAGATGAGGAAGAGTGCCTGGACCAGCTGGACTTTAAAGTGAGAAAGGGGGACTGCCCATCTAGTATAGCTTCCTTCCCATCTGCGGAGTTATCTTCCAAAACTGTTCTTTTCTAAAACTTTAGAGTATATTGTCCCCTTCCCCCAAGGGAAGCTATATTCCCTCACATGTTGTAGTACCTGTGCTGATGGTACTACCTATGGTCCAGTTACTACCTAGACTGTTACTCTGTTGTTAGTGCTGTCGAGTTGATTCCTACTTCTAGTGACCTTGTGTACAGCAGAGTGAAATGTTGCTCAGTCTTTTTTGCGACATCCTCTTGTTTTCCGGTGCCACATCAGACCCTGCTCCACTGCTGTTTACCGGGTTTTCATGACCAGTTATTTTGGAAGTGGGGGCCAGGTCCTTCTTCCTTGTCTGTCTTAGTGTGAAAGCTTCACTGAAACCTGTCCACCATGGATGACCCTGTTGGCATTTGAATTACTGGTGGCATAGCTTTCAGCATCACAGCAACAGGCAACTGCCACAATGTGACAACTGAGAGACAGGTGGTGTGGTTGCTTGACTGGGAAATAAAACTGGGCCACAGTGGTGAGTGCCGAATCTTAACACCTGGAATGCCAGGGCTGGCCAGACTGTTGCTAGAGACTCTAAATGTAAAACAAGAGGATCAAGGGATAGAAAATGAATACAGAACTATGAGCACTTCCCAGGTGACTGGAAAAGTCATTGACATCACTGACGTGATTATGATTGAACCTAAGGCTTATTGCAGAGGATTAGAAAGTGTACTACTCCATCGTTTATGATGGAAACATCTTCCCTATACAGAACTCACTGAGGTTTTCATAAAAATAAGTTTAGAAAGGGGAACTCTTCAGTTCAATGGCAGTAAGAATCAAAATGAGAAAACTCCACAAAAGGGGAAATTCAGGAAACTTCTCCCTATCTTTCCATGTGAAAATTGTCCTAGAACATCTTTTTGCTAATATGGAGTTTAAAGTTTATGTTCTAACAAGGAGTCTGCTGCCTTATTTCTTCTCTTTACCCTTGCCTTCTCCTCTCTCCACTCCCTTTCTCTTTCCTCATAAATGCATACGTAGTAAATATTTTAAGGATAGATTTGTAAAACTGCTTTGGAAATAAAAATATCCTTATTTATAAGTATAGTAGGTTCTAAGTGAAAATCCAGCTAATTTTGTAAGAAAGAGGTTTTCTTTTTATTTTGCTATATATGAAACAACGCTGATAAATTGGAGGCTTGAATCCAACCCAGTGTGACTTCATAGAACAATTTCTATGGGAACTGCACAGCATGCAGTTTTGGCTTTTGATAGATTATTTTTGATTTTTTGTTCTGAGTCTCTGCTTATTCTGTGTAACCTTCAATGTTAAACATAGCAGTAATGTTTAATAAGAACAAAGTGTCTTATAAACAGTGTTATTTGAGGCTGCCTATTTCAATATTTAACTGTAAAATGTGTCATACTTTAGCTCATGTGGCATATCCTTTAACTCTGACTCTGCTGATAGGTTAAAAATGAACAAAACACCTTGTATTTCACTTTTACTTGTATTTTCATGGATTAGTGATCATCATTGGGCTATTTTTTGAGGTAGGAATTTTGAGGTTTAGTGTTCATATATTTAACATATTTATTAATTAACCTTTGTTTGGAGTTATTTTTAGATTTTTCAAGGAAAGATTGAATCGTCTTTCTCAAGAATTGTAATATAAGCATTTTTACTTGAGGACATGTTAGTTCTTGAAAATATGACTTTGAGTTTTCCCAGATCAAAAATATGGCGTTCACTAAAGTTAGATTTTAAAAATGTTAATTTCATGTTCTGTTTGCTTTTGTTTATTTTTATTTAGTTTTATGTTTTTTGATGTAACTTTTTATTATTTCGTGTCATACCTTTCTATGTTTTAAGACAATATCTTTTTGTTCCTTTACATAAGCAGTTATGAAACTAGGATATTTATCTTTCTTGTGTTTACTTGCACACAATTAAATCTTTATATAATCTGTCATTTTATTAGTCATGTTTGGTTGATAGATTTAAACTTCCAGCTTTTTTTAGACTTTTTCTTTTTTTTTGGTGAGGGAGATTGGCCCTGAGCTAACATCTGTTGCCAATCTTCCTCTGTTTTTTTTCCTCCCCAAAGCCCCAGTACATAGCTGCGTAGCTACATATCCTAGTTGTAGGTCATTCCAGTTCTTCTACGTGGGATGTCGCCACAGCATGGCTTGATGAGTGATGTGTAGGTCCATGCCCAGGATCCAGACTAGTGAATCCCAGGCTGGCGAAGCAGAGTGTGCGAACTTAACCTCTCGACAACAGGGCTGGCCCCCAAAACTTCCAGCTTTTGAAGTTGAAGAAATCAGTATCCTTATATTCTCCTTATATGACTCTTTTTCTTTGTCCATTCCGTTCATAACTTTTGTTGGTTGTATCATATTTGCATTGTCAGTAGAAATAACATTTTGCATCCTGTTCTGGGATCTTAATTCCTTCATTTTATTTTATTCTTAGTTCTATGGTTAAATAGCTTAGAAGTTTATCACCAGTTATTTCATCATGGTTTTTCCAGCCTTACTTGGTTAACTGAATTCTTCTTTTACTAAAGTCCTCTAAAAGGACCTACGGAAATAATGTTCCCTGAGTTCTTGCATGTTCATGATTGAATCATGATTTTATATTTGGACAGCAGTTTGATTAGGTATATAATCCTTGGGTCATACTTTCCTTGAGAAATTTTTTAATGGTAATCTCGTATGTTCTAGAGTTGAAGTTGGAGGCCAGCCTAATTTTCTTCTCTTTTTTGTGACAATATTTTTGCATGTCTGTTCTATATCAGTTTTCTCTGAGACATGGTGTGCCCTTTCAATATATAGATTCACATTTTCTTTATTTTAGTAAATCTTTCTGAAATTATATCTTTCTCTTTTTATTGTCGTAACATTGGTTTATAACAGTATATAAATTTCAGGTGTACATCATTATATTTTGATTTTTGTGAAATTTGCATCATGTTCACCTCCCAAAGACTAATCACAATCTTTTACCACACACGTGTGCCTAAGCACCCTTTCGCCCTCCTCCCTCCCCCCTTCCCCTCTGGTAACCACCAATCCAATCTCTGTCTCTATGTGTTTGTTTGTTGCTTTTATCTTCTATTTATGAGTGAGATCATGGTATTTGACTTTCTCCCTCTGACTTATGAAGTTATATCTTTAAATATTTGTCTGTTCTGTTGTTATGATGGTCTTCTTGGGCTGCAGTTAACATATGTTGGATATCCTGTCTGTTTTGCATATCATTTCCTCTCTAATCCTCCTTTTTCTTTGTACTTTACTTTTCCTGTTTTTTTAAAAATCCTCTATGTTCCTTTTCAGAAATATCTCTTCTCTCTAGTATTTCTTCCAGTTTCAACTGCATTTCTATGATAGTTTTATTTTTTCCAAATCTTTTCTAAATTGTCTAAGTTTTTTTACATTATTTCCTATCATCTAGCCATTTGTTACCTGAGCACTTATATCTCAGTGTTATGCCTTTTTCCACAAACTTAACTTTTTTCTTTTAAAAATTTACAGCAAAAGGTTTAGCCACAATTTTTATTCACTTTGTGGCAATGTTTTATGATGATTTTTTTTTTTTGGCTTCTAATAGTTTTTCCTGTAACTTTCTTCCCCTTTTTTGTACTTTGTATGGATTGGTGCTCATACCTTTGTTAGATAATTCCTCTGGAAATGTGAATTTTTACTTGATCAGCTATTTTCAGGAGATTTTTAATGGGAAGGAGCTAGAGCCACATTCCAGACTAGCTAGTTTTCCTTTTGACGCAGGGTTTTTGGGTGTGAGTTCATTTAGCTTTTATCTTTCACCAGTCAGTGGGCATAGGAAGCTGTGGGGTTTTGCAGTGCAGCTTCCCTTCTGTGGTAGTAGAGACAGACCACTCTTGCAAGTATAGTCCTTGTGTGATTCCTTGTTTAGACCCAGCTCTTCTGGCTTTCAGATTTCAGTGAGCTCAGAGACGTTCTGCTGCCAGCTCATGAATATTCTCTCTCTGCTGGAATTTATGTTTTGTACCTGAGAGGGAGCCTCTCACCTTTGAGAAGTTTACTTTGCTAGTTCTTTCTGAGATGTTCAGCTGAGACATCTTCTCTCCTCTTGTCCCACCAGTACCCAGAATTGACCTACATTCTTTTGGAAATTCTTTTACCTATTTTTTTCTTTTTTTTTTTGGTGAGGAAGATTGACTCTCACCTCACACATCTGCCAGTCCTCCTCCACTTTGTACATGGGATGCTGCCACAGCATGGCTTGATGAGTGGTGTGTAGATATGTGCCCGGGATCTAGACCTGTGAACTCCAGGCTGTGGAAGCAGAGGCTGCAAACTTAACTGGGTTAGCCCCATCTTTTACCTATTTTTGATCTGTTGTTTTAGCTGGATCCTAGTTTTACTAAAAATGGAGAGTGTGTTTTTATTTTTTATTTTCTGTACTAATTTTGGATTAATTGCTTTTGAATGCTTTCTAAGAAGAGTTAAGGGGAAATGCTTACTTAATGCCATAGTATTAAGATTGGAGGTCCATATTAATTTTTAAAGTAAAACAAAAAATTTTCAATTTCAGTATTTTATGGTAGTTTAATATTCTAGAATATGGTAGAAATAGAACTAGATGAGCTCCTCCTCACCCCCACTCTGCCTGTACAGTGCATTCTCTGTTCTCTTTAGGTACCATGGAGCAGTGCTGCTCAAAATAGCAGTCTGTTGATATAAGGGACTTGAGCCAGAATGTAAATCAATGCACTGCTTCCATCATCAAAGAAATCTTAATTCAAGAAAAATGTCAGCTGAACTAAACTGTGCTTAGGGATGTAATTTATTTACGTTTTGGTCTGAAGTTCTTACCTTGTTCTGGGCTGGTTTGCAGTTTGCCGATTGGCAGCCAGTCTATGAACAATATTGAGTAGGACTGCTGTACAGTGTGCATGTCTGACTATCAAACTGGATCATTACATAGTTAATGCAATGGTCTAGTCATTCTTCATAATTATTATTGCCATTGGCCAGTTAATTGTATATGATCATCACTGGTTAGTATGGCTGAAATAGAAGGGTTGCTCCTGTATAAACAGGAGTCTTTGGGATGAAGGACAGTTTACCGTATACTTTTTCTCTGATAGGGGCTTCTCAGTGTAATGGTTTATTTCTCTAAGTCATAAAATGGAGATCATACTTATAGAGGTGGCTCTTATAAGGAGAATACTGCTATATGAATGCTTCAAAATGTGAATTGGATAATTATAGAAAGTGGTAGAATTCAATGTTATAGCTCTAGAAGATGGTGTAAGTTTAGGGGTGTGCTGTCTAAATCAAATGTTTCTCTTGACTGTTGCTAGGGAGACATAGGAAAAAATAATCAATATATATAATAAGATAATGGAATTTTAGGTTTTTGTCTCTAAGATTGATTGATGTATTGAAGGATGTTTTTCTGGATGTGATCTCTGATGTCTATTGGCTATTAGACTTCTCTCTCTCAGTGGCAACACGTAGAATTGGATTGGGCTGTTTATCACAAACTTTCTTATGAGACTAACATAATGAATTTTGCCCATGAGGTCATGGTTTTTCCCATCAGTATAATCTTTAAGATTGTTAGTCTTTGGGCAGACATGAGGTACTTTCTAAGAAAGAAGTGTAACTTTTCATTACAATTTTAGAGAAAATTTTTCTAAATATCAATAAAATACTATGTTTCAGATTAAAGATTCATGGCCAAGACACATTATAGGAATCTATTTGAATATATAGAGAAGGTGTTTTGAAATGATGTATATATCCTTGATGGGAAGGCTTTACTTTGTAACCATCCTGATTATAAACTTTAATTATGAAATAAATACTGTGGACAGTCCAACTTACCCAGGGACATGCTTGAAATAATTCTACATACTTGCCAGTCACATTGTCACAGTGAAGGGTTGCAGCTAAGGTAGGCCGTCAGTGGAGTTAGTATAGTACTTTAATAGTTCTCTTGTCTTGGGTATAGGTAAAGCCTTGGAAAAACATAAACTCTGAAATCACATAAAATACATTAGCAAAATTGGGAAAAAAAAATCCCTTGTCACTGCAATCTAGTTTCTTTTCTAGTGCCACCAGATGTCACTGTAACCGCAGGACCAGAGAAGTATTGCAGTAGACAATGGCTTATGAACGAACGTTCTTTTTTGCTTTGTGGAAGAGGCAGGGAAAAAAAAGTTTTATGTGAATTAGGTGTACAATGGAAACATTATTTTATTGTTGAATTTTATAGAAAAATGAAGTGCATAATGGATAATAGAGTACACGTAGAGTATAATAAAAACATATAGTTAAAAATTCATATATAGATGAAATATCCTAATAGAATATGTAAGTGATCTCTGACACTCTTCGGGAATCACCAACCTGCTGCTTTAACTAAAGGAGATGGATAGCCTGACTTAAACTGTTCATTATAGCCTCACCAACCGTAATGTTTCTTAGTAGAATTTCTGTCAAAATCTGAGCCTCAAAATGGAAGAGTGTATTTCTAGCTTATTGATGTTTAAAACTCAGATCACGGCAATTTGAATTTGGTACAGAACTTGTCTAAAATGGTTCCTGAGAACACATAGTCATATTAGGCATTTTTCCAAAAGAGCATTGAGTAATAATTACATTTTAAAAAGTCCCTCTTTTAAAAATTTGTTCTCGAATGAATGCTGCATTAAAGAATGATTGTTGTTTACTATTCCTAGTTAGAGTTCACTATTCCTGGTTACATTTATCACTTACATGTATGTATAGGTCTGCCATATTTGTCCCAGATGAGAATCCTGTGTTGAGTCCATGCCATCATGAAGTCTCCAGATGGGGCTTGTGACTGCACTAAGTGTGCTGCATGCCTCAACTAGTTGATTTTGGTTAGAAGTTTTGTGTGGGTCAAAGACTACTTTTTGCTTTTTGCTTTTTCCCTCTAATTTAGAAAATGGAAAAACTTGTTTCTTCAAAAATATAAAATGTTTCCCTAGAAATTATTGCAGGAAATGATGTTCTCATGTCATTCTTGCGTTCTTAGACTTATGCTCTTCTGGGTTTCTTCAGTACTATGATATGACCTACTATAAGAGGGGCAGTCTCTCTACCCTCAGAGCTTCTGGTTTTTCTTTTCTATTGTCTCAGCTAGAGTCTTCTAGACAGTACCTGCTTGGATTGAAGGGAGGTGTTATAAAACAAAATTCAGCTGAGTAAATTTGAAGATCTAATTGGCTTTATTAAATTATTTATGAATTGGGAAACATCTCATGTGGTAAGCAGAGAGATACTCAGAGGGGTTACACCACATGGAAGGCTTTTATAGGAGGGAGGGTGGGACAAGGAAAGGAAGTCATCAGCAAGGAAAAAATGAAAGTTCATTGGAGGAAAGTAAAAGTTCAGATGATGATGGTTTCTTATTGCCTGGGCTTGTTGCCAGGCAAGAAGGAAGTCTTCCTTCCTCCTGCTAGAGTAGTAAAGTAGTTTCACTTTCTGTGTGGGAGTGCAAGGTATGTCTCTTCCTATTGGGGTCAGCAACTGATGCTTCTTCCTTGTGGGGTCAAGTAACTGATGGTCTGTAATTGATGTCTTCCTGTTTGGGGTAATTGAGGATGAGAGGTAGGGCCTGTGACTTCTCTCTACAGGCCTTCCTGACTCCAATTTTAGTTGAGATTTCCTGTATTAATTTTCACAGAGGAAAGACTTCCTCCCAACTCTCTGTGTACCCCAGACACTTTGAGCTCTGCCTTCCAAAGTGGGGTGTTTTGTTTCATCTTATTCTTTATCCTTGGGCTCTGGTCTCTTTTTGATGCCTGTGTAATATCAGATCCTATGATTTTGCTTGCTTTTTCTTGCTGAGAATCCACAGTACTTTTCTGGGTTCTAGAATTACTCATTTCCCTTCCCTCCTTGAACACTTACCCTAAGCCAGGAGTCACAACTAATGGCCTGGCTCCCTGTCCCCTTTGCTAGGCATGCATTTTGGATATAGATATGCCTAGTATTCTAGGTTAAATTCCAATTCAGTTAAATTCTAAACTCTAGACCAGTGCTGTCCAATAGAACTTGGAAATGTCCTACATCTACACTGACCAATATGATAGTCACTAGCCACGTGTGGCTTCTGAGCACTTCAGATGTGGCTAGTTTGATGGAGATACTCAAATTTTAATTTTAATTAATTTAAATGTAATTAGCCACATGTGGCTAATGGCTTCTGTGTTGGAGAGTGAGAGTACAGCTCTTCATACATCCTTAACCGAGCAGTCGTCCTCTTCTGTCTTTGAAGCATTTGTCTCCTTTGCCCTAGCATGCAGAGCTCGGCAGGTCCCACATAGAGAACTGAAGGAGCAAAGAATGCCAGCTTGCCAATCAACTTTGCTTATCAATGGGATGGTAGAAGTTGCAGCTTAATTTCCCTTATCATCCTCAATTGATTAAGTGATTGCCAGGGTTCTATGCTCTTTATTTGGCTTAGTTCCTGCTGTCAAGGGCTTACCATGTAATTGGGGATATTATAATAACCAGAATTCAAGGTGAACTGTAATAAGGGCCATAGGAGGCACGAAGTATTATGAAGGTTAGTTCTGTCCTGATTAATTACTGTTGTTATTCTGCTGTAGATTCATCTACTTCCTTGTCTCTTCTTTCTCTTCCTGTTTCTTTAGGTTTTAAAGCATTTTTAATTAATATACAAAATGTGACTTTAAAATAATATTATTAAGTAGGACAGTGTTCAGTTAGATATTTATTCTGATATGTTTTTCAAAATTCACATTTATGGACATTAGGAGTATTTCAGATATTCAAAATGTTTTTGGAATCCCCATTTGAAATTCTCTTCAGAATTTGTGGCACTTTCTTTTAACTTCATGGATAGTTTCAAACATATACAAAAGTATAGGGAAAAGTATTGGCCATGAACCTAACACCCAAATTCAATAATTATCAACTTAGGGCCGATCTTGTTTCAGTTATAGCTCTACCCATTGTCTTCACTATGTTATTTTGAAGGAAAACCCCATTCATCATACAATTTAAAACATAGATATTTGTGTATGTATCTCCAAAGAATAAAGATGTTTTTTTAAAAAAAACACTACAATACTATTATTGGTCCTAAAAATAACAGTAATTCATTAGTATCACCAAATATCCAATCAGTATTTGCATATCCCTGATTGTCATATATGTATATGAATATTTTTCAGTTTGTTGAAATCAGAATCCAATTAAGGTCTCTGCATTTTAATTAATTAATTTATATGTCCCTTATGTCTCTTTTAATATAGTGTTTCATCAATACTACTTCATGTAATGTTTGTTACCTATTCATATATTGATTCTAGAACAAAGTATCGGATGGGTGAGTGGCCAAGGATTTTTTAAGCATCTGCCAGGATTGATAATGGTGTTCTAAAAGAATGTGACATATTTGCAAGAGTTGAGTCAATTTTCCTTTGCTCCAGATGCCATCTTGTGCACAGATTGTTACTGATGCTCATTTGAGCACATGTTACTTGAAGATTCTGATTGGGAGTTATTATGATGTTGCTACTGCTGACACAGACACAAGAATATAAGGAGGCTTATAATTCCATGTTGTGAAATGCCTGGTCCTAGGTATTTGGACCTGTGGAGTAGTTTCTTTCTCTTTCTCCTTCCCTTCTTCCTCCCCTCTTTTTACTTCAAAATATACTATAGGATATTTCTCATGTATATGATCATCTTAGTATCACATAGAAATTTGTTTTATTTGATAATATTCACAAATCACTGTTTCTGTGCTCAGAATCACTTGAATTGTGGAAATGCTTCCAAATCAAAGAAAGTTGGTATTACCACATTGTTGAGGAACAGAAACTTTAGTGCCTACACTGCATAGAAATACATAGGTGTGGTATATATTCAAGTTTAATAATAATATTCCCTCAAAAGTGAATAATTCTCCAGCCTGGTTATTAGGTTACTGAGGCATTTTGCAGTAAAACATATTCATAGGCTTCTAGGATATAATTGACAATGATTATAAACACATACACTTAAATTATAGCTGCATATTCCAAATTTAGGTGAATAGAAATTAATTTCCAATAAAGGCTTTGCTGGGATTGGATCATGGAAAAGTATAGTAAAGCTGTGAATGTGGGTGAGCGTAAGGGTTTTTTGTTGTTGGAATTTTTAACAGAGAACCTGTCAAGATTTGTCATTGTCCCTAACTGCAGCCTGTTCTTACTGAGACGTGAAAGAATGAACAAACGATACTATTTAAACAGTCTGAGGAAATGTCTTTAGGGTCTGCAAAAACTTGGACAGGAAATGGAAGGGCAAGAAGGCATAAAGTTTCTGTGTTAACAGCTTCTGTCTACCTATAGGCCCAGTTGTGTTTTTTGAGGAGAGGAAACTCTGGCAAATGAATAGCTGTTTATACAGATAGTGACCATAGAAAGATAGAGGATTATGGGCTTTGGACTCCTTTTTCGAGAATGGGAAATAGTATATATCTTTATAAGACTGGTTGACAAGATCATTATGGCTGCGGAGGAGGAAAGGTAAACATATTTATTTAAACCAATAACACCAGTCAGGGGTAATTATTATGGAGGAAGAAATTGGACAATGAATTGAGGAAGCCTGAGAGTCTGGACTCTCGCTTCGGAGGGTACTGGATATGTAGTTCTTGTAGTGCTGGGTGACAGTCGCAGTTAATTGGGTTGTTGGACAAAGGGGCTGATCCTGCAAAGGGAATGGGCTGTCCTTATGGTCAGGGACTGAAGGTGACTAATGTGAGAAGTGTAGTCAGAGAACTGTATTATTCTTGTGGGAATTGTAATTATGGCTAACCCCTCATGATTGAATAGCTAACCCTCTGAGTAGCCTATTTGTAGAGTTTATTAGGAAAAGAAGTTGACCAGTTGTATATTAGGAAGAGGCAAGGGGGATTGAGGGAGGGAAAGAAGGAACATTTATTGAGCACCTACTACAGTTACTTACATTAATTAGTTTATTCAATCAACACAAAAGCCATAGGTAAGTAGATTATCCTCATTTTATAGTGTAAATGAGGTTCAGAGAGTAAGTAACTTGCTCACCGCTGGACAGAGTGTCTGACTACACAGTCTGTGTTCTTCCCATTAGAGTTAGGGCAGCAGCTTGATCCTAAACTGTGATTCAGATATGTCGGAGATATCTGAGCATTTGTATCATGAACTACCGGGTGGCAAATTCAGGAGTAGAATTAATTAATGGTGGAGGTTTTTATTTGAGTGACTGGGTGGTAGAGGGGCTTCTGGGAGACAAGGGTGGGAGAACAGCCTGGTGTTCCAGCTACAGGGATTCATATTTGAGTGCCATGGAGAGAGGAGCTGAAGGCAGAAGCTGAAGGATCTGTTTCCATGAGCAGCTCTGAGAGACACAGGGATGTGAGCAACCCTGAGTTATAGCAGGCTCAGTGACAGAGCATGTTGCAGCTTAGGGAACAGAGTATTCTCTCCACTGCTGCTCAGATGTAGCATGTTGCCTGTGCAGTGGGTACTGCGGGAAAACCAGCATCACTTTGGCATCTTCTGTATTCAGAATTGGAAGATGAACAGCACCTATGACCTGGGTGACATCATTCTCATTGGCACTGTGCCAGTTATAGCCCTCAAGTGGTTTTTGCAATTGTGGACATAGGAAGGTGTCTCAGAGCAGAATATGACAGAGTTGTTTAGGAGACCAGAAATCCTTGGTGGGGTAGAATTTGTCAGGAGATGCGGCTTCCTCATTATGCAAGTGGAGCTGTGAACTGGTGAAAAATACTAAAAACTTTTATTGTGGAACATTTAAAATATAAATGAAAGTAGAGAGTGTAGTATAACGAAATCCCATGTACCAGCCAGCTATGGCGGTTATCAGTTGTTTCATCCAAAACCCCAATCTCAGGATTTGAAATTATAATGTACAGTTAACATGACTTCATTTGTCTCCTCAGGCTTGTGAGTCCCAAAGGAACTCAGGATAAAGACAATGTTATACTTTTGTTTATTTTTTTATATCTCAGCTACTTCCAAAGAGATTTCCAGGTGACTGATGGTGAAGGTAAGCGTGAACGTTACACGCCTACCAGAATGGCTAAAAAGAAAAAGATTGAAAATGCCAAGTGTTTGTGAGGATGTGGAACAACCAGAACATGTACTGTAGGTTAGAGTGTGAAGTGGTATAGCCACTTTGGAAGACTGTTTGGAAGAATTTACTAAAGGTGAACGTGTACATAATCTTGGTCCCAGCAATTCCATTGCTAGGCATATATTTGACATCAGTGTATATCAGTGTTCACTAAAAGATATCGGATAAATAAATTGTGTTATATTTACACAATGGAATACTATACAGCAATGAAAATGAATGATCTACAACTACAGACAACAATATTGATAAGTCTCACAAACATAATGTTGAACCAAAGAAACTAGATGTAATAGAGTATCTAACCTATGTGTTTCCATTTATGTAAGTTGATCTGGATCCTTGCATAGTATGTTCAGTTTGTGAAAATTCATTGAGCTTATTATATGTGTCTTCTTGTATGTATTATAGTTAAATAAAAAGTAAAAAAAAAAACCCCAAAATAGAGTGATGCCTTAAAACAGAAGAAGGCAGGCTAGTCAGTAAGAATTAAGACATCATTGTGCCAGAAAACAGGTCAAGAAAAGCTATGGTAATTGAATTTAGAGTTTAGTGCTGCGCTTCCTGGCAGCCAGAGTAAAAAAAGAAAAGCACACTGATCATTTGATGCGTAAAGAGCAATGGTTCCTACAGTGAACTCCAACGAGAATTTATTGCTGTATCTTTTATATAAGATACCTTAAATAATGTAACAGGGTGGCTATTCATTATGCTAATTCCAGCCGCTTCCAGAAAATAAAGTCAGTGGAAAAGTCTATATCCTTGAACTTTTAAAGATTTAACAACAGGGACCTCAAATTCAGATGCTTGCTGGGGCTGGAAGGTAGATTATAAGTGCAGATGCTTCTAGAATCTAGGGACTGTTGAGGAAAGTAAAACCTAGTCCAAAGGGGCAGCCACTGCTTACGGAAGCCCATTGTTGCTGGATTTCAAGGCACTTCAAATATGGATATCTGTATTTTTGTTAAATGTGGAATTTCCTGATTTTTAAATGTTGGCTCAACTATAAAACAAAACAAAACCAAATAAAACTGTGTGGACCAAATAAAAGACATCTGGGGATAGAATCCAACTGATAAGCTGCCAGTTTGTGACCCTCAGTAGAATACATTTGTTTGTTGTTTACAGAGCACAAACCAATGGATAGACAAAGGCATACTTTTTCATCTCCTGAAAGATGACCTCAGAGCTCTGGTCTTTCCTAAACAGAGCAGCCCCCTTTGATCATAATGAGGAAGCAGGATTGTGTTAGGACGCAGTTGAACCATCTGTGCTGCAGTGTTGCTTCACTAATGCTGTGGTCTTCTGTATATGCTTCCACAGTCTAGGCTGTAATTCAGGATCTGAAATCTCATTATAGGGAAATGCTATGAACAGATTGAGTCATTACACAGGTGTTATATAGGACTTTCTATCTTACGTTACTGAAATGTAATTTTGAATTGTTTTTTGGGCTGAAATTCCGTTTAAATGCAAATATTAAAGTGAGCTTAAAGATTGTGGCCTTGAGTCACAACAGCAGAAGTATCATCTTGTGGTGAAAAATTTGTAGACTGGAATAAGCCAACACCAAAACACCACGACAAATTTTTGAAGTACCATATCCAGTTGAAAAAAATTATTAAAAGTGAGATAGACTACTAGAAATAAGCTGGAAAGGAGGTATCCATATTAACAGCATAGATATCACAAATGTATTTTTTCTATTTTTATTTATTGGATAAGCGATAATAAATTTTAAGAAGAAAATAATGGTCCCTTATCCTACACATTTTTTTTTTTCACCTTTTTTTTCTTTTGAGGAAGATAGCCCTGAGCTAACTACTGCCAATCCTCCTCTTTTTGCAGAGGAAGATTGGCCCTGAGCTAACATCCACGCCCATCCTCCTCTACTTTATATGTGGACGTCTACCACAGCATGGGGTTTACCACGTGGTGCCATGTCCACACCCAGGATCCGAACTGGCAAACCCTGGGCGGAACCTGCGAACTTAACTGCTGCGCTACCAGGCTGGCCCCTATCCTACACATTTTTGTCTTTCAGAATTCCCTGCAATTCTTTTTGTGTACACCTTTTTTATAGTTATGTATAAATTTACATGGACATTTTCTAATTTAAATAGGCACTTTACATTTTATATAATGCATCATAAATATTTCCAATTTAGATTTTTTACTGCTATAAGCATTTTTTTAGCATTTCAATACTATCTTAATAGTTGTAGTTTTAGATATTATCTAATAGTCTACTGAAGTTGTTATATCATAATGATGGACATTCAGGTTTTTTATATTTTATGATGCTTTCAATTTCCTCCCATCTTTGTCAACACTTGTTTTTGTTCATCTTTTTGATTATAGTTATTCCAGGGGAGGGTGAAGTGAGGTCTCATAGTTTTGATTTGCGTTTCCCTCATGACTAGTAATGTTGATCTTTTCATGTGTTTATAGGTTATTGTTTCAATTTTGATTATAGGAATAAAAGAACTCATGTTGATATCTCATTTAATTTGTAAGTTCTAAATAAATACTGCCTCTTGATTTTATTACTATTTTACCTTGAACCATATCCAAGTTTATCTTTCCTGTGTAATAGTAAAGATCTGATTGTTCACTTTGAGAATCCTACTTAGTCTTAATCTCAGGTCGCTTTTTTTTCCTTTGTTCATTTCTATTTTCTTAGTATTTGTAACGCTATGTTTATGTTTTCTTTAGGTGACCAGTCAGTATAAAGCCTCTACTGTTTTCTGTCCATCCATCTAGTATTATTGAGTGACTTGTGTATGTCAGGCACTTTAAGTGCTGAGGATATACAGTAGTGAGTGAATCTTGTAATCTGGTGAGGAATTTATAATGAACAAGTATACATGTGAATTATAATTGTGATCTGTTATAAGTGATACCAAGGAATAGGGCATTATGATATGATAGACAGTAATGAAGAGGAGGGACCTGCTTTAGGTGGGCTGGTCAGTGAAAACTACTCTCAGTTGTGGCATTTTGAAAGTATGATGAGAACCATTTGAGATAAGGCAAAAGAAGACGAGTGTGACTAGAACACAGTGAGTGTGGGGAGAGGCCCACAAGGTGAGGCTGAAGAGAGAGCTGTTCCCCTCAGAGTAGCTCCAGCCAAAAATTCATTTGTTCCCTTAAAAGAAAAAAATCATAACTTCTTGCGATGACCTACAAAATCTGACTCCTTTCTACCTCTCTGGCCTTATTTCCTCTTCCTGACTTTCGGCTTCAGCCACATTGGCCATCCTACTAAACATACCTAGCCCTTTCCCACTTCCCTGCCTTTACACTTCCTGTTTCCTCTGTTTGGAGGACTCTTCCTCCACTTCTTTGCATGGCTTACTGCTTCTTATCTTTCGTTTCCCTGTTCACATGTGTCTGTTTCAGAGAGACGACCTCTATCCTCTTGTCTAAAGTAGCACTCTCATACCCAGTCACTGCCTGTTACTCTAGCCTGTTAATTTCGTTCACGGTCTTTTTGTCAGAACCTATTTTATTTATCTGTGTTCTTCTTTATTATCTGTCTCTTCACTAGAATGAAAGTTCCATGAAGGCGAATACTTGGTAGGTCTTGTTCACTGCTATATCCCTTGTGTTTGGCATAGTCCCTGGCACTGTTGAATGATTGGATTAATTAATTTATTATTGCAGAGTCTTGAAGGACATGGTAAGATGATAGGTTTTATTTTAAGTGCAAATAGGAGCCCTGAAAAAAATTTTAAACTGCTATTGTAGCTATTAAGTTGATTTCAATGGCTTGTTGTTTATACCCCCTTTTATAATCCTCTGAATTCTTCCGTGGAGTTGTCAGGTATGTTTATATAGTCATCCTTAATTTAGATAGAATGTGAAGTCGTAAGAAGTGTAGTGACTTCTTCCAAAGCACTGTGGTTTGCTGGTTTTCTGGGATCTGTAAATCAATGTGGCTTTGTTTTTAAAATCAATTTTTGGAAAATTTCAGGCATTATTTCCTCAAATATATTTTTTCCTACCCAGTTCTTACTCTCTTCTCCTTTTTGGACTCCAATTACATGTATTTTGGACTGTTTGATGTTGTTCCACGCTGTCCCTGATGCACAATTCATTTTTCTTCAGTCTTTTTTTCTCTCTCTTCTTTAGATTGAATGATTTATATTGATGTCTTCAAGTTCGATGACTCTTCTGCCATCTCTAACCTTCTTTTAAGCCCATCCATTTCTTTTTTTCAGTTCTAGAATTTCTATTTGGTTCTTTTTTAATAGTTTCATTTCTCTGTTGAGATTCTCTGTGTATGCCTATTTGTACACCATAGATATTAAAAGTAAAATCTTTGAGCATATTTTTCTTAAATTTTTAAAGCATATTTGTAATAGCTGCTTTAGTTAATCTGTTAGACCCAACATCTGGACCATCTCGGGGTCAGTTTCTGCTGCTACTTTCTGACTTGTATGCTGGGCATTGTGGATAATATGTTGTAGAGACTTGAATTCTGTTATCTTTCTCTGAGAAGTGTTGATTTTTTTTCTTTTTTTCTGATAGGTGGGTCATTCACTGGCTTATCACCTTGAACTTGCTTAGGTTTGGTTTTATGTTTTGTTAGATAGATCTGTGGAGAGCTTAAGGTGTTTCCCAAGCCTCTCTAACTTGGCTGGACTCAACTCTCAATCTCTGCCTTCTTCCTCATCTTGTCAGGGCTTATTTTAGGCTTAGTCAGAGCAAATCTAGAGTAGATCTTACTCTCAGATGTGGTTCTTACTCCTAGGACTCTGCCTTTTGGGTGTCTCAGCTGGATGCCCAGGATGTTAACGAGGTATCATGTGGTTTCGCCAGTCTGACTGGACCAGAACTCCTAGGAGTTCCATTGCCCCTCAGCACTGTTTGACCTCTAGTTATCTCTATTCCATTCTTAATCCGTTAGCTGTTCTCTGGTAAGCTTCTTCTTGCCTTGTACATGTGTAGCCCAGACCTCACCTGGGGATTCTTGGAGAACTTGCACAGTAGAACCTCCCCTCTCATGGTAGAACCTCTCTGGGGACTTGCCATGCAGATTTCAACTGCTTAACCTCTAATCTCTGCCTCCTCAGCTCAGTGGACTGCTGCACTCTGCTTGGACTATTTCCTCTACCTTACCCACGCTCTGCTCAGACTTCAGCTCACTGCACCTAATCAAGAAATGTCCCAGGCAGAGAGCTTGGGTGGTCATGAGACTTACCTCATGAGTTTCCCTGCTCTCAGCAGTCACAGTCTTCTGCCTGTTGTTTAATGCCAGAAAAAGTTGCCTTATATATTTTCTTCATTCTTATGACAGTTTATGGCGGGATGGCTGGTTTAGTACCAGTTATCTTGTTATATCCAGAAGTATAATTCCAAAGCCTATTCACTTTGGAGAGGGAATATATTCTTGAAAAGAGAAAATCTTATTTCATTTTAGATGTTTATTTTTCCTTCCTCCAGTCAACAATTGATTATTGTCTGTCTTCTCCCTGCAGTTGGCACTGGGCATACAAAAGGAACAAGACTCAGTTTCTTTCCTCAAGGAGCATACTTTCTTAATGATAAGAAGGCCAATAAATAGGAAGTTCGTCTTTTTATTTTTATTTTTTTTGAGGAAGATTAGCCCTGAGCTCACATCTGCCGCCAATCCTCCTCTTTTTGCTGAGGAGGACAGGCTCTGAGCTGACATCCATGCCCATCTTCCTCTACTTTATATGTGGGATGCCTGCCACAGCATGGCTTGACAAGAGGTGCCTAGATCTGCACCTGGGATCTGACCCGGCGAACCCCGGGCTGCCGAAGTGGAACTTGTGAACTCAACTACTGTGCTACTGGGCTGGCCCCTCAAGTCTTTTTTTTTGGAATAAACTTTTTTCTTTTTTTTTGAGGAAGATTAGCCCTGAGGTAACTGCTGCCAATCCTCCTCTTTTCTCTAAGGAAAACTGGCCCTGAGCTAACATCCATGCCCATGTTCCTCTACTTTATATGTGGGACGCCTACCACAGCATGGCGTGCCAAGTGGTGCCATGTCCGCACCCGGAATCCAAACCGGCCAACCCCGGGCCGCCGAAGTGGAACGTGTGCACTTAACCGCTGCGCCCCTGGGCCAGCCCCTGGAATAAACTTTAATTGAAGCATAAAATACATGGTTATGGTATGGTCCCTCTGCCCCGATTTAGCAACTTGTTAAATAAGGAGAGAAAGTTGATCCACCTCTTCCAAAGGAGAGGCGTTGGTAGTAGTAGATGTAACCTATAAATACACTTTTCTAGATCACTATTTTTCTTTTTTTTAAAGATTTTATTTTTTCCTTTTTCTCCCCAAGCCCCCCGGTACATAGTTGTGGGTCCTTCTAGTTGTGGCATGTGGGACACTGCGTCAGTGTGGTTTGATGAGCCGTGCCATGTCCGCGCCCAGGATTCGAACCAACGAAACACTGGGCCGCCTGCAGCGGAGCGCGCGAACTTAACCACTCGGCCATGGGGCTAGCCCCTAGATCACTATTTCTTAATTATTAGCCAGTAAATTTGCTTATCGTGAAATAATTAGTAAGAGGTATAAAAAAGCTATTTATCTGCTGATGTGTTGGTTTCACTCTTTTTGTCCTTGGCATGTGTTTTCACTAGAGATGCAGAAATCAGATATCTTAATGTATTTATGATATTAAAAGTGAAAACAGTTTTTCTCTGACTTCTATAGTGTATTTAATAGTCAAAACAAGTGTTTTCGACTTTCTTTTTTTAGAAGGTCAGCTTAAAACTTGAAAACAAACTTATCTTCACTCTGCTTCATATATCACTGTTGACAACCTGATAATCTTCAACTCAGGGTCTGGCTATAGAATGATTTTTGCCAATAATCACTGATAATGATATATGAATTGGATATAAAACAGATTTTCTTCCTTTTCTGTCATAACCTCCACCCAAAATTAGATTGATTTTAGATTGATTATAGAAAAATGACTTAGCTTGAAAATCTGTTGTTTTTTCTATAGTAAAATGCCCTTGAATGTTAACTTGGAAATAAAGATGAGTTATGTTAAACTTCTCCTACAGTGATACTACGTCAACATGGTGGTTAAATTTCTGAAACCTCCCGGGATAAGAGAGTTGTTGATTATAGAACTTCTGACAATCTTATGGGGGAAATAAGCCTTGGTGTAAATTCAATATACCAAATTAATCGGCTGTCAACAACATGTTAGTCATCTTTGATAATAATGAATACATTTGTCATTTCTTGTTTTATACTTTTAAGGATTTTATCTTCCACATTGTTTCATTTTTATTAGTGTTTTTCTAATATGGCCCTTCATCCAGATGTCTAGTGCTTTTCTAATTTTTTTTTTTTAAAGATATATTTTTTTTTATAGATTTTTTTATTTTTTTCCTTTTTCTCCCCAAAGCCCCCTGGTACATAGTTGTATATTCTTTGTTGTGGGTCCTTCTAGTTGTGGCATGTGGGACGCTGCCTCAGCGTGGTTTGATGAGCAGTGCCATGTCCGCGCCCAGGATTCGAACCAATGAAACACTGGGCCGCCTGCAGCGGAGCGCGCGAACTTAACCACTCGGCCACGGGGCCAGCCCCTGCTTTTCTAATTTTTGACTGAGTGTTGTTGATTCTCACTTCCTGCCTCCTACTATAGCAGAAGAGATAGGATAATTGTATGCTTGAAATGAAATGAAAAATCTTGTTTTTCAAACCTCCTTTCCCATTACCAAGCACGTGCAATCAGACCTTCTTATACATACCTCTCTTCTTTCTCTTCTTGTAGATACTGGTATTTCCACAAACTTAGAATTCTAGGAAGACGTTGGAATAGCCTACACCTGCAGCATTCACAGTATACCTTGTCTGCTAATGGTGTGCGTGTGTGTACTTATTTTATTAAGTATTATGTAGGTCTATTCTGGCATTCTGATTTTTTTCATTAACTCCTCCAAAATTACTGCCACGTTCATAGTAAAGTTTTGTGGTAGGTGGCATTCTAGAAAGTTTAGCCTGACTTGTTTGTTCTATCAACTTAATAACATTATACCTATGTTTATCCTCACTAGCTAGGATTTATAAACTTTTATATGTACATGATATTAGACTATACATATCTTGTGGTAATGTTAAATTAGATATGTAAAAGAAAGAATGATTTGGTGAAATTAGTAAAAGGGACATGATTTTTAGGTATCTATAGGCATGCAAACTATTCTTTCAAATGATCTATGTCAGCAGCAACTTAGGAGTCATTAATTTCAGTTACTATAGTTAAGTAATATGCGTTACTTTAACAACACTCTTTAGTTTATTTGGAGTCCTCTTTTAGTTCAAATAAGCAAACTTTTACTGTATTTTCATTGGTTGATATAAGAACGTCATTTTAACAATGATTGTTTATGGATTATATTATGCTTAAAAAATATGCAAGGCACAGACTTTCAGTATTGCTCTTTCAACTTGCTTGTCAGTGACTATTGTCATTTGTGATCAGATGGTAATGATAGCAAACCTTTCAATTCTTCTAAGACTGTTTTTCCAGACTGGTGCTGTTTCTTCTGTCTTGTTCATCCCATCCCCTTCCCAATTGTATTTTTTATAAAATAGAAACACATCGTCTCTATTATCAGAGAGAACATGTTTGCCTCTTGGCTTCCAATTCCTCTGTATCTTTTAAAATATGATTGAAAATAATTTTGTCTGTACACAGAAAGGATATATATGTTAATGGGTTTGGGCTACGACAATTGTAATAAATGTTTTGGCATTGCATAAGGAGTGTGTGTTTTGATTTGTTGATAGGAATGATCACAGCGTTGTGAGTTACAAGGTGAATAAGTGATGAGAACATCACCAAAGTGTCTAGTCCTACAAACATGCCTTTTTACTGACAATAATTTTTTTGACTGCTGTATTGCAGCTGTTGAAAATGGACAGGTAGATGTGGTAAGGCTGTTGCTTCGACACGGAGCAAATGTTAATGGATCCCATTCTATGTGTGGATGGAACGCCTTGCACCAGGCTACTTTTCAGGTAACCTCTGAATTTATTATTTCATTTCCATGTAAATTGTGCATTTTACCCTTTTAAAATGACAGTTCTATACAGTTTTTGCTTCCTACTTGCCTGTGATTTATGATGGTTAGTGCAGTACAGAAAAGGCAGTCTAAATGCTAATGATCATTTTGAATAAGCCAACTGCTGTAGTAGTTCCAGCAGCTTTGGGCTGCAGGGATTATCTAAGGTTTTTCAATGTTGATAGCATAGTTAAAAGACAGTCAGAATATTTGGGATATAAATTGATAACAAGCAGTGGCTTATTTTAGTTATAGTAGTGTATTTAGAAACTGTGATAACACCTTAGTGCTTGGGCTAGCAAGCTAATTTTCAGGATTTTATAAGGATTCTAATTCCAAGAGATCTATTTTTGTTTAGTGGGCTAGCTAAAGGTATAGAATAATCTGATTAACACTTCCTTCCCATCCACCAGTTGACTTTTCTAAAAAAATTTTCCTTTAGTGAGGGTAAAACACACACACACAACAATAAGAAAAGAGATACCTTCTATTTTCTTTGTTTTCTCTTATTTAAAATATGAATCTGTGCTTTAGGAAAATGCTGAGATCATAAAATTGCTTCTTAAAAAAGGAGCAAACAAGGAATGCCAGGATGACTTTGGAATCACACCTTTATTTGTGGCTGCTCAGTATGGCAAGATAGAAAGCTTGAGCATACTTATTTCATCGGGTAAGATTAATCCATTAGCCTTTGCACTGTTAAGATCATGAGTTTTAACTTTGTATCTTCCTGGGAAGAATAATTCTTGACCAGATATAAATCAGGTTGTGAAGTTTATGGTTTTATCTTAGTGGTAAATAAGAGTACATACAAGTTGATTTGTAGGCCTGGTTACTAAGTGTCTATTACTAACATGTACAGCTTGTTATATGCAATATAACAATGCAGTGCACAGCTACTAATTTATCTGGGTAGGAACATAATGATCTATCACTGAAACAGGTTTATTGGCAAGTTGAATGATGGGGCTATCCTTTTTTATAGGGACCTGAACAGTTCCAACTTTCTGGGGTATAAGACCAGTTTAGGCTTAATTAATTTATTAGATAGCTCTTTTGTATATTAACCCTTTGAGTTGGGTGTTTTGGTCAATTGTGTGATGTTTAAATGGGTTTATTTCAAAGCTTGTTTACACTTTAATAGCAATATAATCCTGGTAAAGGTTTCTCTGTGGCAACTACTGCACATTCAGCATTGCCAGAGAAGATGGTGTAGAGGTGGCATTCTTATTCTGTATGTCATTTCTATGACCAGAAATGTTTGTTACGTAAGGGCTTTTAAATTCCTCCAAACACTGTGTGTGCTCATAATGCTAACTTGATGAGGCAGGGATAGTCAAGAGCAGAAGGGAAATATACCAGATTTGCCACCAGGCAAATTTTTTTTTTTTTTTTAAATACCTAGGCTTTTTAGATACCTTCTGTAATACCTAAGCTTTTAATAAATTACCTCCAAATATACAAAAAAAGCCTTTATTTAGACATCATGGCATGCATTTTCTTATTTCTGTTTTCTCCTTACAAACCTTTAAATACTCAAGTTGAAGTGGGAAGCAAAAGAAACATTCATTAAGTGCCAAATTAAGATATCTGTTACAAATATTGCATCCATAAATCACAGAGTTCAGAGGAATCTCCAAAATCATTTATTGAAGCATGTTTTTTTTTTTTTTTATTAAGAATCCTAGGCCCTGAATGTTTAAATGCCTTGCCAAAGATCTAGAAAGTATTTCCTGGCAGAATCTGGGCTTGGACTCAGGCCTTCTGACTTCTCATCTGCTTTCTTCTATGTTGTACCTTCCTGAGGACTGTCTTAATTCATTTTATGGCTGCCAGTCCCATAAGTTCCAATTATGAGTGTGTAACGAATATTTAGAATAAAATGGGTTAAATTGCACCTCAATGTGCTGAGCCTATCTCCTGGAACACTAAGTACCCGTTTTGTTTTGCTTTGTTCTTTTTTTTTTCCTTCTCTCCTCTCTGAATAGTTGTGAAAAGCAAGTTGAAAAGGTATGTAGGTATGTCTGTAATGTAGCTGTATATGTTTCTGGCTCCTTAAAATGACTTTCATTTCAGTGAATTATCTGTCATTTTTCTGACTTTATACCTGTAATCTTTCTCTTTTTTTGGTATGAATACAGTTTTTATTGAGCATCTAATTTGTGTCCCACTGTTCTAGGCACTGGAGATAACACAGTCCCAATTTACATGGGCACATACCTAGATAAGTGGGTATTTACAATCAAGCTTGTGAAATTTTTTTTCCGTATATATTTCTCTTTTTTGCTTGTACATTGTAATATATTTTGAATTCTGTGTAGATTACATCATGTTCACCACCCAAAGACTAATTACAATCCATCACTACACATGTGTGCCTAATCACACCTTTTGCCCTCCTTCCCCCCCCCCCCCCCCCGTCTACCTGTAATTTTACAGGGACTAGTTCCTTATTCTTTCTGATACATTGAAATTATCAATCAAAATGAAACATTGCTTAAAAAAGAAAGTTAAATAGGTTTATTTCTTGACTTAGTCTTTTTTTCAGTAATAGTGTTCACTTCTTTCTGAGGCTGACAGTAGGTGAAGCATCCACCTTGTATAAGTCAAGAAGATTCTGCTTTTCTAGACAGGTTGAATGTCCAGTTGGAATTTCTGAAGGTTCCATAAACTCTAACTTACCATTTGTGTTTTGCATAGTTTTTGCCCATATCAGGGCTTTGTTTTATTCAAGGTACACTTATGGAACATGCTTTTAAATAAAACATAGTCTTTTTACCCTTGATGATGATGATTTTTCTGCTGAGATATATTCCAGAAATTTAAAAATTCTCACAGTCATATACTAACACCATACTTAGCATATTTAACACATTGTCAATGAGAAAAGATTGGGGAAAGTCTGCTGTTTTCAAAACCTTCACCAAAATTGAGTTCACTTTCAATTTTTCACATCTTTCTACACTGGCATCTAAATAATTGATTAGATTTATGCTTTAAAAAATTATCTCAGAAACCCATTTAAATAGATCTTTTTCCTTTTATTCTAGGCTCTATTTATCATGCAATGGTCTTGAAGAAAAGGGATGTAATAAAGAGTATAGTCAATATTAGTTTTAAGGCATAGCCCCCATGTATTTACTGGAAATTTTTCTCATGAATCGATCAGTGACCTCTATAAAGTCTCATAATTGAGGTTTTCCTCATCTTTTTCTGTACTTAGCAGAATTGTTACTCATATTCGGTGGCATGCATTTTCCCTTTTCAAACATTTACTTACTGGATCCACAGAGTGCTTTTTAGAGGGGGGATTGGAATGAAATGAATCCTTCATTGAATAAGATTTTTGTTTTAGCTTAAAAATGAATTCTGAAATATTAATTACTTGTTTTCTTGCTAATGTAAGAGCAAAAACAATTTAAATGATTATGAACAAGTTGGGAAAATCAGTGTTTATACAACAATATCCGCTGGGGGAGGGGGGAAGCTATTGTTCTGTGAATCCCTTTTAAGGCAGCTGCTTTGAAATTTATGTTAATTATCATGGCTTTTCCTTTTTTGCATAAATGAGAATTATGTGTTAAATGTTTTATTTTGTATTAGGTGCAAATGTCAATTGTCAAGCTTTGGATAAAGCAACTCCTTTGTTCATTGCTGCTCAGGAGGGCCACGTGGAATGTGTGGAGCTTTTGCTGTCCAGTGGGGCAGATCCTGATCTTTACTGTAATGAGGACAATTGGCAGTTACCTATTCATGCAGCTGCACAGATGGGCCATGCAAAGTAAGTGTTAAAAATGGAAAATACAAATGGTCTCATGATTAAAAGGTAATAAGGAAGAAATCTTCTGGGCCAGACCTTTTACCTCCAGGCAAAATCCTTGCTATTTCCTTCTCTACCAGTCTGCTGGGTGACTAGATCTACTCATATCTGTCCTCCGTGTCATCTCCAGGCCCTCTTAGTCTTGCACTTTTCTAGTGTGAGGTAGAGTGGCTAGAGTCCACATAACCCCAGGGACTTTCTCAGGGTGTTAAGTCTTCCCTCTGATTTCTCAAACTATAGCCTTGCTCTCCCAGTCCTCTCCAGTTTTAGCCCAGGCCTCTTCAGGTAGTGATCTGAAGGCCTTATTCAACTTCTTTACGTTACCTCCCTGACCCCCAAAACTTCTGAGTTTGTGACACCCCCCCTTGGAGTCGAGTCTTTCTTTTGTCTGGGTTGGTAGTTCTCCCCATCGTGAATTCTTTGACTGGATTTCTTTATCTAATCTCAAGTCCAATCTGGTACTTTTCTCTGCTTCTATTACTCTTCTTCGTTTTTTTTTTTTTGAGGAAGATTAGCCTTGAGCTAACTGCTGCCAATCCTCCTCTTTTTGCTGAGGAAGACTGGCCCTGAACTAACATCCATGCCCATCTTCCTCTACTTTATATGTGGGACACCTACCACAGCATGGCATGTCAAGCGGTGCCATGTGCGCACCCGGGATCTGAACCAGCGAACCCTGGGCTGCCAAAGTGGAACGTGCGAACTTAACTGCTGCACCACAGGGCCAGCCCTGCCCCTATTACTCTTCTTCCTTAGCCAAAATTTCCCATGAAACTTTGGTATTTCTTGGAGAGAGAGAAAGGCTTAAAGAAAGTTGGAATTCCCTGAAGTTGGGGGTTCCAGGAGTCTTAGAAGCTTGGTTATACCTATGAGAATATGACAGTCTATCGTAACATGAGTTGGCACTGAACAGTTTTTTAAAATATGTTTAAAGTCTTTAGAGTCATAATTCTGCAATAATAATTTTAAAACTATTGTTAATATTATTTAATTTAAAAAGTAGTAGTGAAATGATCGTTACTTTAGTGTGTTTCCATAGTAGGAAAACAAATTCTGTAATTTGGTTATTATGCCACTAGGTGGCATGGTATTTTACTATTTCCTTAAAGATATTCATAAGCGTATTTGTGCCTTGTCGAAGAGTATAATTTTTCCAACCCATTTAAAAAAATTAAACACATTTATTAACTTTAAGAGATGTTAAACAGATCCTTTATTTTAACAAAATACATGGGTTTTAAAATTTGGTATTTTCTTAATTGTTGATTATTTATTTAAACATAAATCTTAGGTACACTTGTACTCTGTGCGTGACATTGATACCAAAACCCTCTTGGGAATTTGTTCTCAATTTTGAGGATTCTGTTTGTTGCTAACGCTTTCCTCCATAGACTACTTCTACGGTAACCCCTCTGTGAATGGAAGATCTCCTTCAGGGTTATCATCTCAGGCCTGCCTTACATGAGGAAAAGTAGCAAAGAGAAAGAACGTTATGATGATATGTTGGAGTAGCCCTGCCTTCCTTTTCCTAGAAAGAGGGGCGCTCCTGGCTCACATTAGCCCTACAATTGTATTTTAAATTTTAGAATAGTAGACTAGTCTTTTCTCTCTGGCTGAAGGTAAGTTTACAAGTAATCTAAGAACTTATGTTTTAGTAATTTTCTTTAGAACTTTCTCTGCTTAACCAACTTCTTTATAAATCTGCCTTGGTGTTTGAAGAGCTCATATTATTTTCAGAGAATAGAATATGTTAGCAGAAACTCTGATTTCTTCCTGATGAAAATACTATTCATGTCACTTACCATCTTTAAAAATTCTTATTAATGAGAAAGATAAAACTTTAATTTTTACTTTAAGAAGGAAAGTAATTTTTCTTGATACAAGTTTATATTTGGTATAATGAAGTTTTAAAGTATTAGATCCTAAAATATCTAACATAAAATTTGAATTTGGGGAATAAGGTGAAGGTGGTAAGGTAAATAATTAGTGAAAAAATAAAAAAGGACAACTGTTATCTATTTATTTATAGGAACATTATTTAATTCTGTTTCAGATATGTATAAGGACGTTTGTATTAAGCAACACTAATAAGTGTAAGATTTGGGAGTAGAGAGCCTGCAATAATTTAATGTAGTTAGGAGGTTCACTGAGGACAGATGGACTTCTTTATATCAGTGAATAGGTGTCTGTTAATATATGTGCTGGAGAAATGCTGCCTACATTCATGTCCGTATAAAAACATTAATTGCTCCTGAATTTGTGTACTTGCAGAATCTTGGACTTGTTAATACCACTTACTAACCGAGTCTGTGACACTGGGCCAGACAAAGTGAGCCCTGTTTACTCAGCAGTGTTTGGAGGCCATGAAGCGTGCCTAGAAATGTTACTCCGGTGTGGCTACAGCCCAGATGCCCAGATGTGCCTCGTCTTTGGATTCAGTTCTCCCATGTGTATGGCTTTCCAAAAGGAGTATGTATATTTGCTATATTTTTATTCTTTTTTTGCTTTATGGAGATGTATTTACAAGTGACTTTCTTTTATGATGAAACTTTGTATCTCTTAGTGCTAAATTGCTAACTTAGAAACAAAACACAGGGGCTGGCCCAGTGGCGCAGCAGTTAAGTTCACATGTTTCATTTTGGCAGCCTCATGTTCACTGGTTCCGATCCTGGGCATGGACCTATACACTGCTTGTCAAGCCATGCTGTGGCAGGCATTGCACATATAAAATAGAGGAAGATGGGCATGGATCTTAGCTCAGGGCCTATCTCCCTCAGCAAAAAAGAGGAGGATTGGCGGCAGAAGTTAGCTCAGGGCTAATCTTCCTCAAAAAAAAAACACAGACAAACAGAAAAAACCCTCTCTGATGGGCCTTGATCAGTCAATGTACAGTAGAAATGAAGTGATAATGTCAGATTTTTTTCCTTTCCTTTTTGGATCTGGATTATATTTTTAAAGTAGCAATTTTAGGGAATATTTTCAGTATATTAAAGTAAATTCAGGAATTCTCTGATATCCTTGGTCTTCAAAACAGTTCAAGAATTAAAACACACTTTCAGTTATATGATAAATAAGGTCTGAGAATCTAATGTATATCATCCTGACTATCGTTGATAACAGTTTTGTATAATTAAAATTTGCTAAGAGAGTAGAACTTAAATTCTCTCACTGACAAAAGAATCTAAATATGTGAAGTGATAGATGTGTTTAATTTGATGAGGGAAATCCTTTCACAATGTATACTTATATCGACTCATTTTGTACACTGTAAGTATCTTACAATCTTATTTGTCAATTATACCTCAGTAAAGCTGGGGCAAAAAAAAAGAAGAAAGAAGAGTTAAAAATGACTTTATCAAGTAAGGCATTGACTGTGTTTCAGATTATTTACCATTTGAAATTTATATTTACAAGACTTATGAGCCTAAAAATAAAACTTCAGTTTTGTAGATATTTGTACTTTTAATGTATTTGGTTTGTAGCATTTCTTTATGTGAGTCAGAGTAATAAAATTAAAGTCTTAAAAATATTTGTTTTGCTAATCTACCATGATCCTGTGAAGTAGAATACCTGAAGAATTACTGCTGCTTTGTTAGCTTCTGGCCTATACTCGTCTATAAGACTCCTAAGGTTTTAAAATAGATGGTAAGAATAAGGCAATGTTTAAGAAAAGTCATGTTGAGTAATATCTATGGTCCATCCAATAATGGAATAAGTTGTGTGGATAGATGCTATTTTTTTTTAAATTTTATTATTATTATTATTTTTCCCTTTGGTGAGGAAGATTGGCCCTGAGCTAACATCTGTTGCCAATCTTCCTCTTTTTGCTTGAGGAAGATTGTCCCTGAGCTAACACCTGTGGCGGTCTTCCTCTATTTTTTGTGTAGGACACTGCCATAACATGGCTTAATGAACGGCATGTAGGTCGGCACCCAGGATCTGAACCTGCAAATCCCAGGCAGTTAAGGTGGAGTGCACAAACTTAACCACTACGCCACTGGGCTGGCCCCTACATGCCATTGTTTTTAATGACACAAAAGAGGCTACAAGCATACCTCAAATTTCTTTGGCTTTCCTGAATTCACTATTATGGGTTGCTATCCGTGATTTAATTTAAATATCTCTCAAAAGCTTATTTACTAACCTTTTCTGTCTCTACCCCCTCTTAACATTTGCTATATAAAATAGTTCATTTTTATTCTGAATTTAAACTTCCAGTTATATATTGTAGTCTGAATATTTGGGGTTTTGGTTAATCGGAGTATCTGGGACCCACTCTATGCATAACTTTCGTGATTTCATAGAAGTTCGTTGTATACCCCCTTCAGTTTTGTCTTTCTAAACATTTTAGTTTACCTTCACTGAGGCTGTGTTGATGACTTCAGTTGTTTCTTCATTTATCTTTCTCTATACATATCTAACTCCATTGCATTTTATTATTAGGTCAGAATTGAACTTTTTTTTTTATTAGATAAGAACATAATATTTTTGGGTAGTTTGTATGTGTATGTGTCCAATATAATGATAGTCTTTTTTGACCTTCAGTTACCTTTTGGAGGAATGATGTTTTTGGTTTTTCTGGTCCCAGTAAACTTGTACTTCATCATCTTATAAGTGTAGTTTGAATTAAACCATATAACCAAGTGCTCTTGTTAATCCTAAAACACCTTAAAATTAATGTTTTCTGGCCTGAGGAATCAGGTAAATAGAATCCTGTGGGAAAAAAGTGTGAGGGGAATCCTGGAGAAGGGGATCCTCTACTTGTGTGTATGAGCTTGCACATGTCCCGAGTTCACCCCAAGCTCTGAATGCACAGGACAGACCCACATTGTTGAAAACAAGATTTAAACTCTCACCCAAGTCTCAGGCTCACCCCTGAGTGGCATGTTTCCTGAGACCAAACCCAGAGCATCATGGCAAAGGCTTTGAGAACTGAGCTGACATTGGAACCACTGTCTATAGAAGGTGAAACAAAAATTGTAGTCTGAACCTAACTAGGTTATATACCTCCTAAAATAAACAAACAAAAATCAGTATTCTTCAAAGGATTGTAGCAGGACATGGGACCCAGAGTCTCTGTAACATTAACATTCACAATGTCTAGGATACAGTCTAAAATTACTTGACATGCAAAGGATCAGTCAAATATGACCAATTCTTAAGGGAAAAGACAGTTAACAGGTGCTAATCCTGAGATGATCCAGATATTGGAAATAATAAATAATTGAAAGCAGCTTTTATAACTGTGCTTTATGAGGTAAACACACTTGAAATAAATAGAAAGGTAGAAATTCTCAGCTAAGAAATAAAAACTATAAAAACAGAAACAAATGGAAATTTCATAACTGAAAAATATAATATCTGAAATGAAAAATTTACTACATTGGCTCCATGGCAGAATGGAAGTGACAGAGGAAGCAACTAACTTGACTATAGATCAATAGAAAATACCCAAAAAGAAGAACAGAGAGCAAAAAGATTGGAGGGGGTAAAAAAAGAACAGAGCCTCAGGGACCTGAGGGACAATGTCACTGGGTTGGCATTTGTGTCATTAGAGTCCAGAAGGAGAGGAGAAGGAGATTGTCACAGAAAAATTATGTGAACTAATAATGGTCAAAAACTTCCCAACATTGGATAAAGACCTAAGGTTATAGATTTAGGAAGCTTGGTAAGCTGATACAGGACAAAGCCAGGGAAAAACATGCGCAAAAATAAACTCCTGGAAACCAAAAGTACAGAAGCAGCAGGGTGGCGTATGTGGCCCTTGATCACAGACGTGAGTAGCAACCTTCGTTCTTTGCATGTCTTGGAAATTTTGCTGTGGAAAGTGGCCCTGGAGAGCGTAATTGTTTGATGGCTTTACAAGGGCTTATCAGCTGTTTTCTTCTGTGTGGGAACTTGTAATAGGACCAAAGGTATTCTTAATTAGTAAGGTAGGTTTACAGTAATAAAAGTCTTTGGAAGATACTGTTTCTTAATCTATAGGGAAAAAGCTAAAACATCAAAATACCTGTTTTATGAGGGTACATTCCCCTAGTCTTTCTAATTTACTTTTAATTTCTTTGCCTGGGACCCATGGCCATAGACTTAATTTTGGTACATCTTTGCCATTATTATCTACATTGTGGGGAATTTAATTGAAGGGGAAACCTTTACTAAGGGACTAAAAGTTGGTAGCATCATAATCACATATGCTGGCATTTAATGTGTATATATAAAGGAGATAAGTATAGTACATTGCACAATTTTTGGCATATAGTAGAACAGTATCAAGGTTAATTTTCTTCTCGGCCATCCTCTTTATTTAGAAAACAATTATCAATTAGATTTTTGGTCTCTATTTTATATTTATATTAGCTAATGTCTGGCTATTAGGTTGCATGTCAGTCACTGTACATTTAATGTGAAAATCATTTGATTATTTTGAGACTCTGTGTAAAACTTTGCTGATCAAACAAGGAAACTGTCATTCTCCCACCAGGTTTTGTTTTGGTACATCAAGAGGGTAATACAGCCAAGTGTCTAGGGGAAAAAATCAAAATTGAAAAATTTAATTAAAATTTTTTTTTTCCGAGGATGATTTCCTCTGAGCTAACATCTGCTGCCGGTCTTCCTCTTTTTGTATGTGAGCTTCCGCCACAGCATGGCCACTGACAGATGAGTGGTGTAAGTCTGCGCCTGGGAACTGAACCCGGGCCAGTGAAGCAGAGTGTGCTGAAATTAACCACTAGGCCACCTGGGCTGGCCCAAAATTTGTTAGGTCTTTGTTATTTCTTTCAATAAGTATGAATCTTAAATTTGGATTTTCTACAGTCACAATAGCTAAAAATTAATTAAATTAATTAGGATTTCCATTTTAAAAAGTAAGGATAATTCAACATAATTTCTGTTTAAAAATAACTATTGTGTGCTATTGCTCCCTAATGAAACAGTGTCTGAATTTTCTATTTTCCATTTACCAATTATTATTAAGAATTTGAGTTTTGGTCACAATAATAGTACCAGGGAACTTGGCAGACCCCATTTGCCAAAATTAATTATTAGATATTCACATTTTCAGAGATTTGGTAATAGATAATAAGTTTAGTTGTATATATTTTGAAACTCTATTTTTATAGCAACAATGTGTTGTTATAATAATGTTAGTTTGGTATAAGATTGTTATATAAAAAGATTTAATCAACACTTATCTGACTTTAGGTGTTAATGAGTCAAAAACTTCTTTTTTTCTCATTTGTCTGTTGTCTGGTATTTCTCTGAGAGCTAGAAATTTAGTGTTTGTGGCCCTTGTGCTATTGGCCTGTTGTGTTCTACTAAACTTTTATCTATTTTTACAAATAGTACAATGAATATCAAAAGGGGATGGCAGTAATAAATATAAATAATGATTCTGGGTTTTAAGTTTTCCCTTCTTTATTGTTTGGTCAGCTGATTTAACTTTTTAGCGCAGTATTTGCATTCTGAAACATTTCTGGTGGGTGTCCCTTCGAGAGGATGAAATTCCATTTGAAGCAGTGCCCTTCAGCTCTTCTCCCACTCCAAGGCAGGTGGAGTGGTGTCTCCTCCACCACTGTACAAAGTAGGCTTAGTCCTTTGGGACTAAAATGTTAACAGCTGCAGTGATGTGAAAGCCAGCCTTTCAGGGGCACAGTTGAATAATTCTACTCAAATGAGAAAATATAAGAAAAAGGTTCCTTTAACTGGAAAGGGTGAAGGAGGAGGGAAGTTGAGAAATTTCAGGGCAATTTGAACAAATATTAATGCCTTTTATATATGCCTGTCGAAAGAGATCGTGGGTTAACTGACCTGATTTTGTCTGTCTAATTGATACTGTTCATTGTTATCACATTAGTTTTTTAGAAATCATCGTGTCCATTCTCGTCACCGTATCACACATGGGTACATCTGACAAGAGCTAGTGTCTTCATTTTGTTTTCTGCTCATGGCTGAAAGGCATGCAGTAAAACTTAGTATATGGCCTATTTGATAATTCAGCTAATAAGTTGGTTTAGGTATTTTGTTGGCTAATTGAACATAAAATGCTCAAGATGTTTGCCCATTTCTATTTGTTTAAATCTTGTTAACATGTTGAATTTTTTTTACTATGCCTCTTTTATCTGGGCACTGTTTCTGTGCACATTTTCAAACTTCAAAGAGCAGAATGATGGAAAGTATATAAGCCCCCAAATAACGTCTAGACATTGCTTTTTTACTTTTTAAACCTCCCCTCTTTCTTAGTATCTGATGATTTTCACTATTTATATAGCATGCAGTCTCTTAATTTGTCACAGTTAGTTCTTAATATTTATGTTAAATAGGATGGACTTTCTTTTTGATCTCTAGGACTTGAAGACTTTTTCCAATTCTTCATCAGGGCTTGAGAGAGAATTAGTTTAAGTGTTAAGAGAAATTCATGCATCTGTCCATGTAGTTTATATTTTAACCAAAGGTTCTTTAAGCCTCTGAGTCTACTGTTGCTCAATGACATGTAATGATCAAGGTCATATAGAGCACTGAAGTTGCTGGTTTCTGGAGCTTGTACATATACATGAGACCTTCTTAATAGCCTTCTCAGAAGCTCAGGGCATGCTGACAAAGTTTTACGATCCTGCAGTTTATTTTGTGTTCATCATTCACCATATAAATGGTAGTTTTCTTGGAAAAGGGTCTAGAATGTAGCACTAGACAGTTTCTAAGCCTTTGAGGAGTATGGTCTTGTCTCTTCTACCACAAGGCAATATGATAATTGGAAGGAGTTTAGAGCTGGGTTTTCTGAAGTGTGTTTTGTAGAATACTAATACTGTGGATTGTTAATAGATATTACGTGGGATAAAAGGGGTTCTTTAGTTAATTGAGTTTGGGAAACAGAAAGCAATATTAAATAAGTCTTCTGAAGGGCTTGTAAGAGTTTTCCTTATGGTGGTGTTTTATGAATTCCTAAGAGGGGAGTGAGTCTACAAGTTTGAACAGTTTGGAAACATAGGTTTAAACTGTTTAAACATAGGTGAAAACTGTTTAAAACCATCAGTCGGGACTTAGGTTTACAATAAATATACTGTTGTTCCTGTGTTTACAGACTTTTAGGGCATTTTATACTCTTTATTCCACTTTTTTCAGATTAACAATTGGACCCATTGCTTTAATTTTAAAAGTACTTCCTCTGAAAGGTGTCTGGAGGTTGGAGAACAACATTGGAGGATATAATTTGAAAATGTAATTAGCATACTGTTTAAAAATAAGTTCATCCTATATTTCACCCTTTTTTGGTCTCACTGTATACTAGATAGAGTTTCTCAAATACTTTCATTATGGAACCTTTTTTTTTTTCTTTTTTGATGTGGAGGATTGGCCCTGAGCTAATATCTGTTGCCAATCTTCCTCTTTTTGCTGGAGGAAGATTGTCCCTTAGCCAACATCTGTGGCAGTCTTCCTCTATTTTGTGTGTGGGACGCCGCCATAACATGGCTTAATGGATGGCATGTAGGTCCACACCTGGAATCCAAACCTCAAATCCTGGGCAGCTGAGGTGGAGCGCACAAACATAACCACTATGCCACTGGGCTGGACCCTATAGAGCCTTTTTCACATGGATAGTTTTCAGGGACTAGTATTCCATAGAACATACTTTGGGAAACACAGGTCTGGCCTTAAAATATTTTTCAATTTGACTATTTCATGAAGTGTTCAGTTTTCATAGTAGTTAGAAGAGAGACATTTCAGATATTTGCTGTATCATAATCTCCTTTAGATTTTGGTTTGATATTCTTATCCCAATTCTACCAATTACTAGCTCTGTGACTAAATGCAGTTTTTGCATCTAGAATGGAGATAATAACAGAACTTACTTCTTAGGACTGTTGTGAGGATTAAGGCAAAATCTTCTACGTAACACATTTAATGTAGTGCCTGGTACAAAATAAATAATAAAGTTTGATATTATAGAGAATTATACATGTACGTGTTCCTCTCACATTTTAGAGATGCATGGTTTATCCTTTGGCCTTGTTTCTAAAATTTTCTTAGCATGATCCACATGTATATATTGAAATTTTAGTAAGAAAGCCTCCTGGTTTTGTAGTTCTTTCTAAACAGAAAATGACTAGAGAACCTGTCTGTAGCACTTTATCTAACAGGGTGCGTTTAGGGCTTGCATCTACCTTTGTATTCTGTAGCAAAAGTATATCTTCTTTAAGACCTAAATCATTAAGGACTAAAGTATCTATTGTTAGGCTATTGATGGTTTCAAAGTGTTTGAGGGAAGAATTCAACCAATCCCTGCATTGCACAGGTAAACACACATGCCTTGAAAATTGCGGGCTTCTTCAGAATTATATATCCCATTTGTAATGAGGCAGTGCTTTGAACTTTTCTCACAGTTTACCTGCATATTTATTGGCACATGTTCAGCAGTCCGTGTGTAGCTTGTCTGTTCTGTAGTGGAATCGGCAAATAATCACGGCAGGGAAAATAGTGAGAGCTTAGTTAAATGAGGTTAAAGTGGTTGAAATAAATTGGTGAAAACTGTTTAAAACCATCAGTCAGAAGTATATTCTTTAGCATTTCTTGTAGTGCTGGACTGCTGGCAACAAATTCTCTCAGCTTTCCTGTATCTGAAAGCAGCCCAAGGAAAAAATACATACGTACAGGGCTGTTTTCAAGAACAATGATATGAATGATATACTTCTCATCAGGAACAAATAGCAAGATGGTAGGCAGACAACAAAGTTATTAATTTTTATAAAGAAATTTTAGAATTGTAGATTTTTCTTTTCTGATTACTGTGCAAATGATTAAAAGTAAAGAGAATACTTTGTTTAATCATTTACCTAAAGAAAGGAAGCACAAATTGGAGAATAACTGAAATGAGTTAAGTGATATTTTGCTTATGTATATAGTGTTTTAACTACTTTAAAACTTGAAGTTCCATGCATAAGTCCTTGAAGTAATTGGTCTCACATGACAGTGGTTTAAACATTTTATATTTGTTTTCTGTATAATTTTTATGCCTCTATTTAGATTCTATAATACTATGAGTAATGAAGTAATTCTTTTTTGTCTATAGTTGTTTCAAGTAACATTAATACCAATTTCAAGAGGAGAATAATTTTCTTCTTACATGTTTTCTTTCCTGGTTGTCTACATAGTGAACGCGCATGTTTACTGAGCTTTGTTACAGATAAAGTTATATCAGAAACAGTTTTTTTTAATGTGACTACACAGCCATGATACTTGCAGTTTTTGATGACTATATCATATTTTGTACTTATCTGCTTCTGTGTTGGACATTTAAGTAATTACTTTCTTTTTAAAGTCTGTTATAGGTAATACTATGGTTAACATATTTGTGCAAATAGGATATAATTTCTTTTTGATTTTTTCTCTTGGATAAATTGCCAAGATTTATGTTTATTATATTTTAATTTATAGTTTGCTTTATATATCATTTTATTTTACAAATACTTAAATAGTTCTAGTTCTGTGTGCGAGAAAGGTTAAGTAACTTGCTCAGAGTCACACAGCTAGTAAGTGACTGAGCACCTGCCTCCAGTGTCTGTGGTCCTTATAACTGTGCTGTGATCCCTCTTTCGATACATCCTGCCACTTAGCTCTCTCAAAAAAAACTTACACTTATTTTCAATCGATTTAACCACAATTTACAAGTATTAGAGGATAAATTTTTTTTAAAAAAGTAACCAATTTAATAGGTGTAAAATGATATACTTTTATTCTGTAATACTACTTGATAAAGAAGATAATTTAAAAATATAAATCTGTAAGTTAAATTTTTCTTCATTAGAAAGAAAAGCTTTTCTACATGGTTTTTTTTTTTACCATTAGAAATTTAGAAGTAAGAGGGAAATTGGCTACAGCTATTGCTAAAGGAAATGGTATCTTAGAGATTCCTAGAATGAGTCATCTGTCTTTAGGGACTGAACACATTGTTTATTAACTTTGTTTAACAAATATTTTATAGTAGAGATACTTAATTGAACAAAAATATCACAGTTTGAGGAGAGTTTTCTGTTCGTCAATGATAATTTTAAAAATTGTTAATTTTAAATTCTAAGGGTACTACCTGTTCATAGTTGGAAATTAAAAACCACACAGGAGGGTGTAAATTATAGCATAAAACCCCTCTTTCGCCTAGTCTCAATCCACTAGACATGTAAAAACCTTCTACTATCCTGTCTGCCGTTCATTTAGTCTCCAGCTTTAACTACTGTTAACTGTAAGAATTCTTTTTTTATGTAAAAGTCGAACTTCTGTTTCTCTTTTTTTCTTGTGGTGTAGCTGCGAATTCTTTGGAATTGTGAATATTCTTTTGAAATATGGAGCCCAGCTAAATGAACTTCATTTGGCTTACTGCCTGAAGTATGAGAAGTTTTCAGTATTTCGCTACTTTTTGAAGAAGGGTTGCCCGTTGGCACCATGGAACCATATATCTGAATTTATAAAGCATGCAATTAAAGCGCAAACAAAATATAAGGAATGGTTGCCATCTCTCCTGCTTGCTGGATTTGACCCTCTGAATCTACTATGCAGTTCATGGTAAGAAATGCTACCATAGTGGACCTTACCATTTTTGAGAGAATATACTACCTTTGATTTCCTCTAATTTCTTGAGATCCCTGTGTTAAGAGGAGGGGGTGTGTGTGTGTGTGTGTGTGTGTATATGTGTATGTATGTGTGATTTGACTGTAACGGCTAGGTTGGGCTGAAGGAGTTGGAGGGCTGCTAAGAGTGAGATTGAATGTAAGGATACAGCCCTGGAAAAAGGTAAGAGGTGACTGGAAGGGAGTAGAAAGGTATGGATGCCAGTGGACTCTTCTGAGAAGGATATTTTTTCTGCTTAGCCATTCCCGTGCTCCTCTTAAAATGCAGGTGACAGAATAGTTGCAGCTGCTTTAGAGATTTCTGTTATCCCTTAGTCAACTAGATTGAATCCTCCTGTCCTACAGCATTTTGTCTGTTTGAAATTTGTCTCACTTAATACTGATTTCTGCAGCAGTTCAGGATATAACTTGTTTACAGCAGATAGTCTCTCAGAACAGCAGCCCCTACAAGTGATTATATGAAAGTTGAGTTAGGATTTTTCTTGGGCAAAAAGAGGAAGACTGTTCCTACCAGCTCCAGCCTTTGCAAGAGTTCTTAGTGTCTAGATGGGGCCGAGAAGGTAACTGGCGGTGAGAGGACTCTTTTGGCCTGATCATTCAAGTCAAATGAGAAAGTAGAATAAAGGTGTCTAGGAAAATAGAGGACATGGATATTTTATAAAATTCAATGAAACATCAGAAGTCTTCATTTTTATGCTTCATAAACTACCATTCACTAAAATAATATTTAGATGAATACTGAGATTTTGTGTTTCAGCAGAAAAGTGCTTTGATATCTTCTTATTTGAGTTTTTCCTTTCAGAAGAGGTCCTCTTAGAGGTTCAGGTTTAGTTTACATTTCTGGGGACTCCATCTTCCGCCTGGTGGCTTCACCATCTTTAGGTGAAGAGCAGGTCTTTATTTGGCAGGATCCCAGCATCTCCCCCTTTTAGTATGTCTGCCGTTATATGGAGTTCAGGAATTTCACTAAGCGGAGGTTTTATGCTTAGGACTATGATCCCTTTCTGATACTAAGTGTTTCAGATATGTGGTTTGTAAGGAAAAACTGCTTTCTGGTGGGCGATTTGAGGAATATAGCAGTAAAAGCAAAGTTTAGATACACGTTCTGATCTCCACTTTCCTTTTTTATAGTTTACAACAGGTTGAGTCCTTGATTGTATTTACTCCTTTGTCCAGTAGCTGATTAACTCATAGTTATCTGTTAAATGCGCATAGTTATCTGTCAAGTGCTTTTCCATAAAGGTTCACAAAAATCCATTGTATTTTTTAGATAATTGAATGAAATGTGAAGATTATTGACAATTCATTGAGAAATGTCTGATTTTTTAAAAGTTACTTGTGTATGTATATTTGACTTAAATCCCTTTTATATGTGTGTGCACACACACACATGCACACTGTTGAGAGAAAAACACTTGCTAATGAATGCTATATCTAGCTATTAACAAAGCTGTTTGGGTACCTTAAACTTTTTACTTAGTGCGTCTTATTGTTGTATCCGGGCTCCTGACAGCTAGCACCAGTTGCCCCTCTCCATTCTAGGGTTTACTTCCCGGCTGCTGCTGTAAATGCAGCTCAACACGTGGCTGAGGATAGCCCTGACAGTGTGTTCCCTTTCCTCTGCCACCCACTTGGTGCTTGTCCCCAAGGTACCCATTTTCTTCTCAGCGACACTCCTTGTGTTCCTCTACTGAAGGTACTAACTTGACTCCGTACTAGTTGCCCATCATTACTTTCAGCCTTCCTGCTCCATCCTGGCTTCTAGTTTATTTCTTTCTTTAACTAACACTTAGAATACTGCCTGACACAGAGTAGACATTACGTTAGTTCTTTACTGTACTAACTCATTTAATATAAAATACGGTAGATACTATTATCCTTGTTTTACAGAGGAGAAAATTGAGGCACAGAATGTTTAAAATACTTCCTGAAGCTCACACAGCTAGTTAGTGCTAGGGCTTGATTTGAACCCAGGCTGTCCCGTAGTGTGGCTCAAGTCTGTTGTTCTGTTGTGCTGTGTTGCCTTAGCCCTGTGTATCCACAGGGATGCGGTAGCGAATCACTTAATTTCGGGTACCTTAATCCCTTGCCTGACTTGGGGGGATCTGTGCCAACTTGTGTTGCTTCTTCCTACTCCTAAATTAGGAAGAACCTATTCAGAGGAAAAAAATTAAATATTGCCTCTTTTCGTTTCCTCCTCAGCCAACTACATAGACTGCTGGAATAAGAGGGAATTATTTAGCTGTATTCTCCTAGAAGGATTTGTAAAATATACTCTCCCATCCTCAGTTCTGATATAGGCTCCCCTTCCTCCTGTATGAATAGCCCATTTAAGAATTTTTGTGGTAATAAACCACTGGGTGTGTGCTGTATTTATTGAATGTGTTAGGATAGAAAAGAGTTAAGAACCAGTAAACTACAAATTATTTTGAAGTAAATTGTAAAACTTTCAGCTATCTGAATTGAGAATGCCAGTTGCATCATTTTACTCCGAAGGAGTAACTTTAGTCACTTTTTATTTATTAGAAACAATACAATGGAAAATTTCACTTTAGCAATGAAAATGCTTAACATGGTTAAATTTTTGTTCACTGAATCTTTTACTAAATGGATAAAGCCAGTGTTTTCACTGAATATGATAAATGTTTTGCTTTCTTTGATTAAATTTATATTCAAGGAGCTGTTATAAGAAAAATTCTCCCATAAAAATTCCAGTATGTTGGTAAAGTGGATTTTGGTTGTATCTTATTTATATCACATGTAAGTGTGTTGCTTAATCTTTGTCATGTAAATTATAAATGTCTTTCCTAGGTATTGCTTGTCTTAAACAGTCTTAAAAAATGTATCTAGCTGAATAATTGCCTGTCACATGTAATCTACAGAGTTGAAATATATTTTCAACTTTAAATGCAAGACTAGGTGCCTCCCCCTCAAATGTAATAGGTGAATAATAGAAAGTAAATGTCATCCGTGCATTTAGTTGATTAGCTGTCACTCATTTATGATTGTACAACTGCTTGGTCAATGTAGTATAGTAACAATACATTTTTAGTGGCACTGTCAGCATTGGTAAAATAAACTCAGCAGTTTATTAACTAAAGCTGTATAAACAGATTTCTTTCTCCTGTGTGTTTAGATAGCTGCATGAAAATGACTTTGTGTTTAGTCACAGTGAGACTTAAAGCACATTAAAGCAGAAAAATGAAACCGTTAAAAAAAGAAATATGGGACCAGAACCAAGTAACCTTTGGTGTGGGTTTCCTGGAAAATCAAGGCAATTGTTTGCCTTTGAATATATTTTATCATTTCATTTATTCTCAGCGTTTCCTGAGAAGTTGTGCTTTCACTGAGAGCTTCCTGAGGAGTGAAATGTTTTCCCGAGATGTTTGTGCTGCACTTGACGCTCTTCCTTCTTTATGTCTGCATATTAGAGAATTAAGAATTTGGGAAACAATTTTCATAATCTCTAATCTGTCGTTTCAAGGATACTCTGACCCTGACATTCAATAAATAGTTGTCTTTGAGATAACTAGTGTATTATTTGGTTTCTTTCCTTTTTTTTTTCTATTTTTTTCCTTCTTTAGTCCTTGCTCAGTAATGTCTCCTAAAAGGCAACCTTGAAAAGAATTTCTATTTTTGAAATAATTTTCAGAGGCCCTAATCATTTTATTTTTCCTCAAACAATGTACTGATAGGGAAGTATCTAATTGAGTATGGGATGGGTGATTTTGTTAGAATTTAGAGTTCTCTTTAAGCTCTGACCAAATTTCGTGTGGTCGATGTTATAAGGCATACTGAAAATGTAACACTGAAAGTTTCAAACTAGTTTTAGTAATATCAAATATTTATATAACATTTTATAGTTTTAAAAGTGTGTTTACTATATTGTCCTATATTATTTTCACAAACAGTTTCCTGAAATAGTCAGGTTAAGTGTTATTCTCACTTTTGAGACCAGGATCTAGAGCTTAAAGATTTTAGGCAACATATTTGTAAGTAGTAGAGGTGCTATTACAAATCAAAACTTTTCTTAGAGCAGTGCCTTTCCATTAGTATCCAAATGCTTATAAACTTTTGGGAAGTCTCTTTTGGGTGGGTTGGTAGGAAATCTGACATTATTTTGAAAAAACAGAAGGAGAAGTGTTTATCTTGAACGCCTTTGTTCAGTCCTTAAAGATCAAAGTTATTCTGGACATCCTTTAAAGCTGAATCTATAATGGGGAAGGTTCTTAGAGGAGACCAATTGTACGTCTCTGGGAGTTGGGTAGAAATGAGTCATCTCTCTCATATACTCTGTTCAGGTGTAGCTGTGGCTGTTTGGGCTTTATCCTTTCAGGACTGTTAAATTATATGTCTGTAAAGATCCCCAATCTAGATTTGGCAAGATGGTCCACTTGGGAGGAGATGATGGCAAATCCACTGATGACACTGATGCTGTTTCCGTGTTTTCTTACCACTGCTGCTGGGGAACCGGAAGGAAAGTTCTTAGCCTCTACAAGAGTAGAAATTCCTTTTGTCATCTATTGGACAGCTACACAGAGTCAATTCACTTTCCTGTAGGAATCTGTAGATTATTCATATCCACTAAACTTGCCTTCAGTTACACGAGTATTTTCTGTTGCAGTTTTCTGTCTGCCTTCTACATTAAGATGTTGTAGGAGTAGGTATATGGTTTGTTTTCAGGTTAAGCCTTTGGTATGTTTTGTGTCTAATGGTGTGTTAACATCTTGCTAATATAGGATTGACTCAGTCAGTGATGACACCCTTATCTTCACTTTGGAGTTTACTAATTGGAAGAGACTTCCTCCAGCTGTTGAAAAGATGCTCTCTGCTCATGCCTCAAACTCCTCTTGGGCTCTACAGCAACATATTGGTAAGAAACAACAATTTTAAAACACACTTTACTACTTTTTCTTCTCTTTTTTCTCTAGCTATGTTGTAATTTTAAGTGATGAGTCTTTGGAGAACATATATTAAATTGAGCATCATTTGCATTTTCTTTATTTGGGGAAAGGACAGTGAAGGGGATCATAATAATTTCCTCCAACAAAAATTATATCTGATTTTGTAAGTTTACCCGAAGGAGCATATAAAGAAAAGCAGGGGTTTACTGATACTTTTATTTAATGATATACTTTTTAGTAAGGATTATATAAACAAAAGTGAATCTTGAAAATCTTATTAGTGAATATTTAGTTTGTGGTTAGAAAAATGCTAAACTTAATTTCCTCTTTGGATTGTATATGGATTTGTGTTCCGTCTTTAATATTTGATCATCTCTAAAAGGAAATATTACCATCCTTTATTTATACCTGCCCTTACTGAATGTATGCCAGTGTGTTGGTATAATATGACTATGGAGGTGAGCTAGGTGAAAATTCTGTGAATTGATTGATATTTTAAGTGATTGTTTTAAAACAAATTCTCAACTTACCCTCACTTATTAAACAGTTTTTAAGCTAGTTAAGAAAATTAAAGAGCACGCAGTAGAAGATTTTACGTAAGGAAGCCAATTTAAATTGAACATAATATATGCAAAGGATTCTTTACTTATTCAGATTTATTTTACTTTCACTATATTTTGTTCACCAGATTGTATGTCTTAAGTTGGGAGAGTTATTTCTTTGCTCCTGTTTTTGCATGAAATGTAACTCTTCATAAAACATGTTGAATACATTTTTAACAAGCAAACTTATGCATATGTAGAAATGTGTCTTCTGATTTCCTGGAAAATTACATTTAAGTAAATTTTCTCAATCAAAAACAGACATTCAGGAAAATATACTCTTAAACTGAGGTGCATTCAAACTGTTAGAGAGGTTTCTGTTGAAGAAAAAAAGTAATCTGGTTGAAGTCTCTGAGCCTTCTAGTACAGAATTTCTTTAATGATAATGTTGGAAAATTCACTTGCATGTAATTCTTAATATTGAGAATTGCATCTGCTTTCACTAATTATGTGTCTGCAGTAGTAGAGAACAAATATCTATTCAGAACAGACAGAATATGGGACAATGGATTTGGGAACAAAAAGTCAAAAGAGGGAGCATATGCCAAGTGGGAAAATTATTGCGGCATATCAATTAGTAAAGATATGTGAGAGTTTACTCTGAAGGCTTTAACATATGGCAGGTTTGTCCAGATGAAGGTAAAAACTGCGCATGAGTACATTACTCTGCAGTAGACTAAATCTATCAAGGGCTTCTTGTTTAATTAGGCACTAGGTAGAGCTTGTGTAGGGTAATAATCATCATCTCTTAAGAGGATTTTATTTTGGCTGAGGATTTGCAAAAGCCTGTCTCAGAGGTATTAATATAGCTAATGCTTTTCTGGTATATTTCTGTAGCCAACACGTCTTTTCTTGGTTCTAGTCCCATATATCCAACTGCCTTTTGGACATCTCCATTTGATATCCCATGTTTTGACATATACAGAATTTGAACTTGTCATTTTTCCTACAAATCCTGCTGTTCCTTCTTACCGTTTCCTGGCTTAGGGGGTGAGATGGTTTGGGAATGCGGTTTACGAAGAAAATGAGTTATCCCTGGCAGCTGTTTGCTATTTGTCTCACCCGTAGCAGTGGTGTTTAACAGGGATGATTTTGCCCCCCAGGGGATGTTTGGCAACGTTTGAAACATTTTTTGGTTGTCACAACTGGTAGGGTTGTTATTGCTGTCCAGAGGAGAGAGACGAGGGATGCTGCTAAAACATCATACAATGCACGGGACAGCTCCCCACAACAAAGAATTATCTGGCCCCACGTGCCAGTAGTGCTGAGGCTGAGAAACCCTGATCTCATTGAATCTTGTGTTGTCCAATCTTAGGAAGGCCTTTTATTCCTATCTTGGAAAGGCTTTCTAACACCCTTCTTATTGCAAACTACTTAGGAAAAGCTTGTATTGTTTCTCCTAATTATTTTGGTCTCTCAGGGCATTCTTCAGTGGTTCCTCTTCTGCAGATAATGGGAGCCATTACGATGCTGGATTTTAAATAAGGCTAGGAGGAAAAGATATGTCCACCTATTCACTTGCTTGAGTTTCAAATGGGATTATGATTCTCTCCCTTTCTGTAGTTTATGGCTCTCTTGATGGACCCAGCTCGCCTTTTTTCTTCAATTTTCACAGCATTCAGTTTCTGCCTATTGCTCATCTGTGCTCTTCCCTCCTTTATTTGGATTTTCAGCTGCGGGATTTCTGGTAAGCAGAAGCCTGGCCAGAGTTTTAACACCAGTGAAAGCGAGCCCAGAAAGAGAACTCTGATTACATCTCTAAATGTATGACAGTCTTACTTTCATCCCACTTGCTGTAATAACTTATCATGGTATTAAAAACTACGTTGTCAATACATTCCTTTAGGTTTTTGGAAAAAGATGCTTCTCGCAGCTCTACCATCATTAGGAAGGCCCTAGATAATTTTAGCTTCCTAGCTCCTTTAGGCGTACCAGTATCTATCCCAAGGGAAAGATTTTCCCCATTTTTTTATTTGTAAGCTCAGTTCAAGTCCTGGAGATGTCATGTACTTGGTCAAAATTCTCCTCTCCTCACCCTTTTCCTCCCTAAGGAAATAGCAACCTCCATTGGTAGTTTACACATAAAAAAGGTAACCAGTCCCTTGCTGCTCATCTTCAGATTTGTCTTTAAAAAGTTTTTAAAAAAATGTATGCCAGGTTAAAAATTTATACCAGAAAAAAAATGTATACCAGGTAAAGTATCCTGACTGGTTGGAGATTTAATAGCAATTTTTTGACTATGTGCCTTATATATACCTCTTAGAAACATCAATTTAACCACATAGCAGTAGACGACTTCTTCTTCTTCTTCTTCTTCTTCTGTTTTTGGTGAAGAAGATAGGCCCTGAGCTAACATCTGTTGCCAACCTTTCTCTTTTTGCTTGCGGGAAGATTGTTACTGAGCTAACATCTGTGCCAGTCCTCCTCTACTTTGTAAATGGGATGCTGCCACAGCATGGCTTGACTGGCAGGTCCACGTCTGGGATCCGAACCAGCAAAACCTGGGCCGCCAAAGCAGAGCGCCCCAGGCTGGTGTTGACCAGGCTGGCCCCAACTGTAGAGTTCTTAATCAAAAAATTCTCCAACCCCTGGCCAGCTGTCCAAGATCAAGTCTAAGTAGTTAAATTCTTGTGGATGAAAGCACTTGGCTTTAGTTCATCCTGCACCTTTAATGATTAAATATGTGCAGTTCTATCCAGAGTGTTATACTCATGTGATTCTTAAAAGGGCCCCAGGAAACTCTTGATCTATTCATTTCAGTGTTCCTCTGCTTTATTCTAAAAAGGATTTAAAATAGTTTATACATGTAGATTATCACGTGTTAAAACCAAAGTTTCCTTTGAAACTGAGTAGTGCTCCTAGTTTTGAACAATGCTCCCTCCTCACGTACTCTTCAAGATAAATCATTTGTGGTAAGTGCAGCAAGCTAACTGGATGTGCCAACTTATTTTATGAGATTATTATAACAATACAAGTAAAAATTGTAAATACAGTTAAAAATTGGGAAATAACTACTAGAAACAATTTAGGTTTAGGAATAAGTGGTCTATAATCCTTTCTGGTAATAATTTTTTTCTAGCTTTATTGAGGTATAATTGACAAGTTGTGTAAGTTTTAAAGTGTACCTTTCTGGTAATAATTAACTAGTATTCCAGTTGTCTACTCAAGTCTATTCTAGTTTAAGGTAATAAAATGTAACAGTTTTAAAAAGAATACTTGTTTTTCTCTTTTCTATATAGCAAGAGCATGTATCATGTTCAAAAGTGGTATATCATTAAATCGTTAAAATGATGGGAGGTGGGGCACAACTTATTTCAGACTGATGGAAAATTTTAACTCCTCTGCAACTTTGACTCTCTTGGTAATAAAATGGTGCAGGTTCTGTATGGACATCCGGCAGGGTAAAATGGTGAAAGGTGAGAGCTCTGGAATTAAATGGACCCACCTCTACTACTTTCTAGCTATAGAGGAATTACTTATACCTCTGAGCATTCGTTTCCTCAGCTATAAGAAGGGATGAACCTGCCTCACATCATTTTCACAATAGATTTTGTCATTGTGGCAGAGACAGACCCCAGTTCACTGAGTTCCATTCTGTTTCCCTCTTCCTTGGAACACAGGAAGACTGCATTTTTCAGCCTTAATTGTCATGTGATTGATGTGAGTGGTCAAAGCATAGACTACTGGGTATGAGTTCTCTGTGCTCTCACTTCCCTTTGTGAGGAAATCTGAAAGCTATGTTTGAGATGGAGGTGACGCAAGATGGAGGTAACTTGCAACACTGAGTTGTCACTGCAGGACACCTGTCCTGGAGAATCACCTGACTTGAAGAGGATTTTGCATGGGCAAGAAATAAACCTTTGTTGGGTTAAGACACTGGTTTTTAGGATTTCTCTGTTATCACAGCACAACATAGCCTGTAACAAAGCTAAGCCATAACCAAATCTTGTCTCAGAGTCAGTGACCAAGGAAAGGTCAATAAAAGCTACAAATAATGTAGTAGTATACTTTGTAATGAGTATTTATGTAAATGTTCTGTGGTGGAATAGCTCAACTACAACCCACTTGCTCCTTATTTTGAACATTGATTTGTAAAACCCCAATTTGCAGTTTTTAGATAAAATATCAGTAAACTGAAAGGTCTCTAAGTTTGGTGGGGACTGGGCAAATATGGGGAGTAAAGAGTTGCCTTTTTAAAACTACGGGATAAATTGTGCATTGTGTCTAGTCACAGGGATTGTGCCTAGAGAATTCATAAAGCTAAATATTTGGTGAGACTTAGAGCCCACTATTCACAGTGGTTTTTAACTCTAGAGGCATTTCCTCTGGATATTAATCTAGATGAGGCATTATCACTAAGAACCCCATCAGTAATTGCCTTTCATCTTCAAAAATTAAACATGTGATCTTCAATTTGTAGAGTAGGACCCTTTTGACCTCCCAGATACCAGCCATGTTGTGGGCCTTCACAACTTCAGCAGAATCATGCCTTGATTAACAGTATCCTGCAAACTGCCCTTTTTGTTAGATTTAAGAGCCAGATTTAGTTTTTTTAAATGAGAAATTATTAGTTAACCTAAAATTTTAACAAGGTTCCATCTGCCCATTTATAATTTTATCTTCGTATAGCCTCTTAATCCAAGTGGCTTTTGGGTGTGTGTGTATATGTGCTTGGGTTATCCTTACTAAAGTAGGCACTAATGGGTTGTATCCACGTTTACTGGGACATTTGGAAAACTGTTTTGATATTGTCAGCAGTCTGTTGGTCTTTAAGAGAGGAGAAAGTGTAGCCCTAGAGCAATTAAAACAGAAGTTTTTTAAGTGTACTAAGTATAGGTCACCAATTTTATTTGAAAGCCCTTCCTACTCTTCCCAGATATGTACTGCATTGTATGTATGCAGGCAGACCCCTGGGACAGGTATATCCCAGTTAAAACAAAACAAAATTGTTTTCTAGATCCAAAATATCTATTTTAAGGTGGAAAGTCAGGACAGAAGCTTTAGCCTTGATAGCTCGTTCATTTGAGAACTTTTAACCACTCATTCTGTAATTTTAGTTAATTCCAAATGTGGACCACAGGCAGAAGTCTTCAGTGACGAGAAGCTATTGTGTAAGTATTTCTGTAGGTGGGCATTTACAAATCTAGTTGTTTATGTTAATTAATTCTTTAGTGAGGGATTCTTTAATTACGTCAACTATGTATTAGACATTGATTTAGAATCTATGAATGAAAAAGTAAAGTGAACATAGTTCTTTAAGTAGTGCAGTGACTAAAAGCAAACGATGCAGGGTCATGGCAGAATTTTCTTTTTTAAGATGAGAGAGGCCTGAACATGTTTTATAGCTCAAGGGGTCTCAGTGTGTAAAAAAAAAAATTAGATAAAAGATTTGGAGATAAAAAGTGATAATTTATGTAATAAATTTCAGATAAGCCAAAGAAAGGTGGGATTAGCCTTAAATAGTCCCATTCCTTTGAGAAGGAGAAGAGAGATGAGGAGGGGTGGTTATGGTATAGTTTGAGGATTAGAAGTTCCAAGAAGGAGAGCCTGGAAGATCTCCTGTTTTTACTTTGAACTAGGAGGTGAAATCTTGCTAAGGAGGAGATTGAAGTGAGAGTTGCGTAGAGGAGTTAATGATTTAGAATGGTTGTTGTGGGAAACTAATTGGGAACCAGTGAAAGATTTGCTAAACAACCCTGGAGGCCTAGTGAAGGTTGGAGATGGTACTAGATCATATGGTTATATGATCATCTTTCTCCCAGAATTTCTTCACTTTCTCTGTATTGGAGTGCAGAAGGAAAATGGTTAGATTGATCCTGGGGATTGTCAGAACAGGTACGGAAGAACTGAGGATGATAAAACAAAATAACGTAAGTGATGGGCCCATGGAATCCAGTCTAGATAAGGAAAGAAATGAGAAAGGAAGGAACTTGGTAGACTAGATGGCAGGAGTCAGGGGACCTGATGTCTCAATGACATTAAAGATTGTAGTGGGGAAAGGGAGAGCAAACTCTGGAAGGATAGGAAGTGCTGTATGTTGGACTTTAAAAACAGAAAAACATGGGTCTAAAAGTGGTGTAGAAGAACTGTGAGAATGCTAAAATTGCCTTCTAGACCTCGTGACAGGTGTGACAAAGTGTAGAAGAAAGAGAAAATTCTGTTTTAGAAATTGATCAAGGAAGTAATTTCCTTGGGAATGAGCTTCTGTGAGGATGAGAGATGAAGAGGATGTTCTGTATAGTGTTCTAGATGTAGGTGAATTTGCTTATGATAGAATGTGGATTCCTGAGGACTTTATGGAAAGGTTTTGGAGGAAGTTAAAATTTGCTTTATAATATTGAGCTTAATTTTTTTCCTGTTGTCTCAGATTGCTGTGTTATACTTCCCTAAACAAGTTAGGAAGATGAGGAATGGGTTTTTATTTCCTGAGAGACTCTGAGACCATGATTCATTCTTTCATTTGATAACCACAGGAAAATACTTAGGCTAGATGATTTTACTTAATTTTCAAATATTCCAGCCTCCAGAGAGGAATCCTAAAGGTAGGAGAGAGAAAGATGAAGTTGCCTATTAATGATTAAGTTCCTTTTTATTTTATCTTTCCTTTAATAGTGAGGTTGTAGTTGTAAAAGTTGAGCTTTTATCTTTTTTTTCCCACTTGGCATACATGACCCAAGGACTTGTACTTATGTATCCATATAGGTTAGGTCAGTGTTTCCCACAGTGGATTGCATGGCGTTGACCGTGCAGCCACAGTGAGGGTGTGCTTTAGTGAATTGTAGTTCATGTGTGATTGTTCACTGGACCTATGATTACATCATCCAATTTTAACGTAAACAATTCTCAAAAATTGGTTAAGTGGCTTAAAAAGATTTCTGCAGAGTAATAATGTTTTTTGTGGATAATACTAAAGGTTCAAGTGAACCAACAAAATAACCATAGAGCTGCGCTCATGTTCTTTATCAGATAGCCACGTTATGCGATAAAAATGACGACCGCCCAATCTAAGCTGACAGGAGGTTCAAAAATAGCCAAAAAAGTATTTAAAATATAGTTCACCTTTACTAATGTTAACACTGAGCCTTGACCTTAGTATGTTGTATACCTTGAGATTTTAGGTAATGAAAAAAATAACGAGCAAGACACTCTAATCTTAAGAATCCAGAACATGAAGATAAACTCTGAGATGTTTTCCATCAATATTTAAGTAATATGATGCTCAACCCATTATTTCTACAAAATTTACTAGACATAATGATAATTGCTTAGAACTCTTTTTAAGTTTTCTTATTCAATAGTGAAAAGACAAAAAAATCACATACCATTGGGAAAACACATGTTCTTGCTGCCACAGTTAAAATGGCTGAAAAATTATGGGGGCAAAGTAAAATGCATTCCTTGTTAGCAAATATTGTTGAAAGGAGCATAGAAAACATTGCTTAAGAGTTAAAGAAAAGAGTAAAAAAAAAAAATAACCTTGCAGGTAGGTTATACTAAGTTGGAAGAAGATATATTATAGCATGTCTCAGCTTAGGGTATTTGTTAAGCTCTGTTTCAATAAGAAAATAGACTTACTTTTGTGAGAGCCACTAAAGGAAATGTGTACCAGAAAGGATATATTTTCTATTAAATATATAGTGCATTTATTATCACTCATTTAGTTTTGGAAAAGCTAGATAAGAATGACTGCTGATGGAGTGGCTTATTTTTCTGTAAATGTAAGGAAATGGAGATAACATCATACATTAAATCAGTTTATTGCATCATTAATAGTCAGGCTGACACAGGAAAGGAGTTGAAACCAGAATTGCACAAAGTAGTACTGTTGTGGATAATTTTATAAAAACATGACCTTTAAAATATGTTAGAGTCTTTGTAGTACTTTATAGTGAGATGGGAGTGACCATAATTATTGTTTATACACAGAGATTTACTCATTATCTTGTGACACAATATATAAAAAAGTCCTTGAATTTAAAAATGAATTGTGTACTTTTATTTTGCAAAAATACTACTGTTCCACTTTTCTTAACCTTTTTTTCCCTTGGTGATAAACAGTTACCAGTAGTATGAAACCTAGTACATATTTTCTAAAAATTCCGTTGATTTAAAGTAAAGATGACGTTTTAACTGAGTGAGAAAGAAACTGCTTTCTGAAAGAAACTTTGCTATGGGAAGATGATTTTGAAAACCCATGCTGGGAAATATTTTAATTGATATATATGTTCTATTCTTGCCAAAACCAATGAGAACTCTCATATTGACACATTCAAAATACTTGGAAACAGTTTCCCTGGGTTTTGAATGCATTTGATGTAAAAGAGTTAAACTTTCTAATTAGCTTATAAACTGATCGATATCAGGAAAAATAGAAATTGACCAGATGAATTTTGGTAGAAACTTTTGCATAATTGGTAGGTGGGGTGGGATAGTACCCTAACTAGTTCAGCTAGGCCACCGTGTACGCCTCCCATTGGAACCTACATGCTTTTGTGAGATGTTTTCAACTGCGTCAGCCCTTTTAACCAAGTATCAAACTGGACCTAGAACCAGATCCTGGAATAGCCAAGTCGCTGAGAATTAAATTAATAAAACGTAGTCAATCACCTTGCTCTTAAAATATTATTATTAATATATTTACTAAAAGCAAAAAGTGTTTTATACTTTTAATAAAGTTATTTAAAATAGATCTTATTTCATTTTAGCTTATTCTTTTAATTTTGTTTGTTTTATAGTGCAAATACTGTTAATTTAGTAGTATACGCTTGTAATTTATATGTAAGTAAATATCCATGCATTGTGGTTATCTACTCAAAGAGTTTTCACTAATTGAGTGTGCAGTCAAAACATTTGGAGATCACTAGATTAGATGGTGTCTAGGATCTGTGCGATATTTTGCAGTTTATAAAATACTTTTGCAAATATGTTCTAACTTGAACCTCATCAACAATCTTTTGATGCAGAGAGATGTCATTATGTCTGTTTTATAGATGAGGCATTATGCCCGTTTTATAGAGGAGGAAATGAAGGTCAGAGTATTTAAATGACTTGCCCACAGTATCACAACTAATTAATAATGGCTCCTTAACTCCAGCACAGGTCTAATTACTAGATGGTACTCTTTCCATTCTTTCCATTCATTGCTGTTCTACTGGTCATTCTTCAAGTTTTGATTTCTTGCCCTAATCTATTATTTATTTTTCAGAGTCCTCAGGTAGTTGCTTTTTGTATTTTGTCTAGAGTTTTTAGTTGTAATCAATGGGAGAGAGAGACTGTAGAAGTAAATTAAGAAAGACTAGGAACAAAAAGATGGAAGCCAACCAGAAAGAGTATATTAATGATGAAAATATAAACTGTAGTAATGGCCCAAAAGTTGAATGAATACATTTGATGTGGAAAACCATGCAAAGGACCCCTAGAAATACAGTTTGGGCAGATAGATCATTTGAATATTGGCATGAAGGGGGGCTAGAGATGACTGGTTATGGAAAATATAGATAGTGAGGATGTATGATGTGCATGTAGTTCTGTGCTATAATAAAGCTGGCATTAGTAAGTTTAATGAATTAAGAATTGTGGGCTTTATTTTGATCATTGTTTTGATTTTAATAAGACTTCATATAACAGATAGCCTTCTATTTTGATTGTTCTGTCAGTACATATAACAAAATGAACAAAATTGAAGAACTCTATATAGGAATGAAAAGTTAGAGGTTACTTGTCTGCTAATAGATCTATGGATAAACCAGGTTTAACATACTAAATTGAAAATGATTGGGTCAGAAAGGTGACTTAAAAGTGTAACATGGTTTCATATATCATTTTCTAGGCTATGATCAGTACCATAATCCAGAAAGAGAGAGATTATTTAACAAATTAAAATCTGGTTTTAACAGGTTTTCATGAAAATATGTTTTACATACAGCTTCTGGGCTTTTTCATATTATAAATTCAAGGCATGATTGGATCGTCTCTTAGCTTGGTGGCAACACATCTGGAAATACTATGCATCACTAAAACTTTCATAGGAATTTTGCGTGCTTTGAAATATTGCATATATGATTGTAAAATTCCCTTAGTGTTCACTGGCATGTTAAACTAAGATGGCACTGATGGGTATGTTATTGTCTATGTTAATAATCTACAGTTGAAAGACTCCCTCGGTTCAAATGAATACGGTTCTTACCTCTAATTGTTCATCAGGCCAGTGATTTATTGTGCTCACAGGAGGAAAAACAAAATGGTCCAATTAAAATTGGAAACACTATCTGAAGTAACTATACCTTTCCTTTTTAAATTATCAAATGGAAAGATCTTCTGAAACTTATGATAGTTTCAGTGATTTAGAAGATGTTAGAGAATTATTTTGGCCTTATCACAGTTTAAAGAACTGTAGACTTGGAATCAAATCACTTGGATCTAGTATCAGCTATGTTGTTGATGTACAGTGTCAACATGGACAAGTTACCTAAGCTTCCTATAACAAATGTGTACCAGTCCAGTTTGGCTTGATTACAAATGGTTAAGCTTCCACACACATATTAACATAAACAAACGAATGGGTTTTTTAGCCTTAAAGACAGGGCTACAGTGGTGTAGTCAGATGACCTGGAAAGGCTTGTCAGTGCTGCAGAAGGCTGTGCGGCAACCAGAGGAACTCGCCTCAGTCAGCCTGAGGAGTTTGTAAGTCAGTGTAGTCTGTTAAATCAGAGAAGCTGGAGAAGCATTAAGGATCTCTTAGTCCTGAGTGAGCAACTCTCTTTTAGGTTGCACAGCCATCTTTTATCTTCCTTCTGTGTGTGTAATAAATATCTACATTAACAAGAATGTGCAGAATGAAGAGATTTCAATTTAACAAGATGCATATTAAACCCCAGCTGAATATAAGTAAAAATTCTCTTAACCATCCTTACTTTAACCCGTGCTCTGCAGTCCTGTCATTTCCTCTCTAAGTTTCGTCTGACTGTGCCTGTGGCATGCTCAGTGTTTGCAGCTGATAGGCTACTCTAGTATGCCAACATACTTTTGTCCCTACCAGCTGAGTCGTGTGCTTACCAAGAATCAGTATGCTTATTTCCAGAACTTTTATTACATTTATGCATACCCAGTGACCAATTATTAGAACCAATTATTGTTCCTGATCTCACTGAGTAGGAGGGCTTCCTTATAGTTGACATGGTCAACCTACGTGTTGAAGTTGAACCTGATTACTCCCTTGGAAAACTAGGAGGGCTTGGGGTTTTGGCATGTTCTCCATACCTAGTCCTGTTAATCCTTCCAATGCCCCTTCTACCTGTATTTTCCCATCGTAGAAGTGAGAATGATGATCTTCCTTTAAGTTTACAGAAAAGGGTAAAATTTAGACAAGATATGGATATGAAAACACTGGAAATAAATGTGCTGTGTATTGTAGATGCTGTAGTCTTAATTATTTATAATGGGGAGTCTATGACATGGTTGAAGAAAATACTCATCTTTTCTTAGACTCAGGTTTTGTGTTCAAAATCACATAAGTCTTCTGCTTTTCTTATTTGGCATTTTGAAACACTATGATTTGAGTTGTTTTCCAAACCCTGAATAAACTAAACTGAACTTAAACTAATAAGCTTAAACTGAAATGTAAGGTGATAGATTAACTTCACTGGTTTGGAAGATGTTGAAGATGTCAGAGGATCAGTATGTTTCAGGCCCTGTGGGGTATTACAGTTTAAAGAACCCTAGACTTGGAGTCAGACCAGCTGATTGGGTATCAACTAGGCTCTTCATAGTACTTGTCTTTGCTGCTCTGATCCTGGACTGTTAATTATTGTTACATTTCACAGGGATTTGTAAAAGATTTCTTGGACTAATAAAAGGTGTTAGATTTGATTCACATATAACCACTAGCTGTTTTTAGTACTTGCAGTGTCCATGGACATTAACTTCTTTAGTTAATACTTTCATCTTGGAAAATGAAACTACTGTCTTATGATTCTTAATTAAGTGGATGTGGAGTCAGCCCTGATTGCCTAGTGGTTAAAGTTCCACCCTCTCTGCTTTGGTGGCCCGGGTTCCCTTCCCAGTCACGGAACCACACCACTGGTCTGTCATGCTGTGGCGGCAGCTCACATAGAAGAACTAGAAGGACTTACAACTAGGATATACAACCGTGCTTGAGGGGGCTTTTGGGAGAAGGAAAAAAAAAGAGGAAGATTGGCAACAGATGTTAGCTTGGGGCGAATCCTTCCTTGCAAAAAAATATAAGTGCATATGGATTATCCTTTAATTGATAGTGAGCTTTTGGTAGCAGGGTTTTAGCATGTGGACTTGCACACACAGGTGTTTTGGGGTCAGATGCACTTGAGTTTGAATCCTGGCTCTACCACGTACTAGATGTATGACCCTTGGAAAGTTACTTAAACCTCTTTAAGAGCATGATAATACAGACCTCATAGGGTTAATGAAGATGAAAAGAGAATGTGTGTGAAGTGTGTGGGCATACAGCATAGTAGCCACTCAATAAATCTTCTTTTCTTTCTGTATCAATTTTAAAATTTTATTCTATGCCATGGATAGAAAGAGGAAACCTTTTGTAAGCTACACATTTATTCCCTTGATGTGGTAGGTCTGAAGACCATTTACAGTGAAACAGTAAGAGGGATGTAGCATTTGCTGCTGTGAGCTTCTATCATTTCTAAAGTTAGTTCATCCATTTCTTAAGTACTGACTGGTATTGCCAGATCTTTAGAATTTGAGCATTTAGTTTTATATGGCCCTGGGAACTGACTTTGAATGTGTGGACAGCAGCTGGAGGGAGAGGAACCAGGTGAAGGCTGTAAAAAGGATAAATAAATAAAGTTATTGTGGTCATCCCGGCCCAAGTAATCTTTCAAAAATAAGTCTAAGTAACATATCACTTCTCTTTTACTACACAGAAATGAGGGGGAAAGGCATTTGCCTTAATATACTGTTGTATCTTTCTGTTTAAAAAATTTTCGTCTTCCTTTTTCCTGTTTGTTTCTCCAGCCTCTGTTCCATCCCTGACGCACCTTTGTCGTTTGGAAATTCGGTCCAGGCTAAAACCAGGACACCTACGATCTGACAGTTTTATCTGTCAGTTGCCACTTCCCAGAAGCCTACATAATTATTTGCTCTATGCAGATGTTCTGAGGATGAATGAAGTTCCAGAACTGGCAGTTATTCAAGGTGAAGAAATCAGCGAAGCTACTTAACACAGCTCACTTACTCTGAAAACCACCAAGACAAAGAGTCACGGAGTACGAATTCTTAATGATTTTGTAGTCACAAAAGATGATTTTTGTTTGTGTGTTTGGTTAGGTTTTGGGGGACAGTAGTTTAATGCAAATGTTTACTACTAGGCTTCTTGGTAAAAAAAATATTGTAAACCTTGCTTATGTTACTTCATTGCAGTTTCATCACCAGTACATTTTATGCTGTAATATTCATTTACCTAACCATATTCTGCTTTATTCTCTTACTGTTAAGTGTGATGCCACTTCTAGGGCTAAACGTGGAATATTTCCACCTATGATTCTGTGTTTACCTGGGGGTAGGAGCTTTGAATGGAATGCATAAAACTTTCCTGGAAGTGAACACACAGTGGGGTTGAATCTGTTATTATTGTTATTGTATTTGAGGTTGAATCTCTCTCATGTTTATAAAAGAATTATCTTTTATTCTATTCTCATCTCTTAATTCAGTCATTTTTATGAAGAATTGATGTTCATTGGCTTTTTACAGGTAAACTCAGGGGAGAAATTTTTTTTTTTTAAAGAACGTAGAAAAGGGATCATACTACATTTAGAATGCTAATCAGGAGATGGGAGGGGCATTTCTGTGGTACTGTCTTTAAAGAAAGAAAGGTATGTATTCCTGAGTCTCTTAGTATCAGATAAAACAAGCTCCCTTCAGCCTTCAAATCACAGAGCAGCTTTGATCCTATTAAGCAATGATTGCCAGTTCTATCAAAATTGTAGTTTTTCCATTTTGTTATCTAGATAGGTCATCAAATAGTCCATGAAATTTAGACCTCAGAATCCTAGGTTAATGAGCCTCTGCCTCATTGGTTTTACAATTGTTTGATCTGAATCTAGAGTCAGAGAAGACTAAACCCTGGATCAAGTGAGTTATGGTAAGAGGCCGTGGGGACCAGTCTTGAGAGAAGGGTTATGAAAGCACTTCTGTCATAACAGACAACTAGAAATGGGGTCCCAAGGAGGGTAAGTCTTCTGTCCTATTGGGATCCTCTGGCTTAAAGTAGAAGGGAATGGGTCAGCCAGGTGTGTCTCTGATAGGCCTTTGCTGTTTGATAAAAGCAGTGATGAAGGCAGACCAAATGATGGAGGCATGATTAAGGTCTGGAGGGATGACTGAACTCAGCACAGATTAGAGCTATAGTTACTGCCTGTACGGTGGAGATAGAGTTTGAATGTGGGTCTAATGGCAGAAATAAGGGTAGATATGGAAAACCAGGTAGAAATTCTGATAATTTAATAAAGAAATTCCAAGGATGTATCTATTATATGCTATTTTTTAAATGTTGACCACGTCTTTATTTTTTCAAACCCTAAGTCTCTGATTTTTAACATAACCAGGTTTTTTGTTATGCTCAAATGTACATAGAATATTTACATTTAAGGGTAAATCTTTTCATGTGTTTTTGTTCATGTTCAAGTATGTAATAAAAATTCAACTTTGCATAACTTAATCATTGAGTTCTTGTTCTTAAAAATCTGAAAATTAATATTTCAGAGACATTTGAAAGCCCTTGATATTTAAAACATAAATTATTTTACCTACTCTATACATACAATGTATCTTTATTTTAACTATTTTATAATAAAACATTTATGGGGGCTGGCCCTGTGGCATAGTGGTTAAGTTCAGCATGCTCTTCTTCAGCAGCCTGAGTTCACAGGTTCAGATCCTGGGTGTGGACTTACACCACTTGTCAGCCATGCTGTGGTGGTGACCCACATACAAAATAGAGGAAGAATGGCACAGATGTTAGCTCAGGGCTATCTTCCTCAAGTGAAAAAAAAATTTATGGCTTTTATGATTTATAGCAAGTACGCAGTGAGATATCTAATCTAAAAGAATCTAAAGGAAGGTGAGTTATAGTTACAGCTTCTAATCAAAGTGATACTTCTAGTTAGTGTGAACCTTAAGCCCCGCCCTACATGCATAATGCTGCTTTAATAATATCAGTTTGAAGTCACGTTAGCCTAATGACAAACCCCATCCAGTAGTTCTGTAAGGATGGTATGTATTACCAGAACAGGACACAAGTTAGTTTTAATAACAATTGCCTCGAGTCCACCCTTCCTTGATCAGATGTTATCCTTTAAGTATGTTTCCTGCCTGTCTTTCCTGTCATAGGTTATCTTTCTGTGATTGTTTGATGTAAGAGTGGTAACGAGAACATTGTTTCTTTAAATTTCTCTCTCCCTTTTGCTAAGTAGCAAGTGTCTTGATATGTAGCTTTCTGGCCCTCCTACTTCCCAGAGATCAATTACACATTTCTTGTGTCCCATGAACACCTATGAGAGTGATAATCCTTGATAGGCAGCCTAAGTGTCATATTTATGTCACGTGGGCCAGTTGATATCTCTAACTTAACTAAGTCCATCTGTAAACCTATGTGAAAATTGTGATATTTTACAGATCTTCAAGTATTGTATCAGGTACAGTTTGAAGATATCTGAGTATTTTTGATTGGTTACTCCCTAAAATTCTACTGTAATTTTGTTGGTCATCAAAAACTTGTAAATAATAACTGTAATAAGGATGTAAGTAACTACATGTCTTCTCTGGAACAGTGGACTTGATGGTTCTGTCAGTATGGGATATGGAAAGAAGTTGAGAAAATCCATCTGAAAGTTTGCCTTTCACTTTTATACTCCTCTGTATTCTCAGAGGTATAGTCCTCTAGTTATATTTCTTAACTAGTCCTAGAAATATTTACTTGAAGAGGAACTCTTGGTATAATTATTGCCAGCAGATGTCTAGTGCTATTGTGGAAAGATTTTAAATGGTTGGACTGGTTGAAGGGCTATTGAAATTGCTAGTAATATGGGCATTTTCAGGTTTATGATCAAGTATTCTAGATCTAATAATTTGGGGGAATAACCAATAAAACTACATACTGCATTCTTCCAATTTGATGAGTTCATCCTCTATATAAAGCAAATGGAAGCTCAGCCTACTGGCTTCATTTAAATACTCAATTTAAAGAGGGTCTCTAAGCCAAAGGGATCTCTAAAGCTTTTCCTGTGAGCTGGGAACATAACATAGCACCTTGGGTACTACTGATTCCCCTGAATTTCCTGCACTAGAACACTTGCCTCCTCCCTTCTCTCTTATCCCGAGCAGCCAGTCACACATAACTGACGTGTCAAGACTAATGTGTAGATGAGAGTCCAAACCCAGAGATTCCATTACTCCTGGCTATATATGACCTAGGGTAGTTACCTGAAAGACAACTGAGAGTGGGTATACCTGCCTCCGGAAAGGAGTGCTGTATTCTCTTTAGAGCTGATGTTGGACCCTGTGCTTACACCTACACATTCTCTCTAGGAGAAGGCAGTGTTTGTGACTTCAGGTAAGTATGGCCCATATTTGAGGGTTTAGAGACTATCGTGAGAGTTTTATAAACACACTTGGCTTTTTTGTTTTTATCCTTTTCAATTTTTTCACAAAACATTTAAGGAAAACAATATTCCTGTGTGCCACTTGTTTTGCTTTCTCTTTCATTGTTTGTTTTTCTCATTGAGGCTAAATTAGTCTGTTTATCCTCATTTGTAATTATTGTTATTAAATGACAGGTGGTCATTGAAACCATACCTTTCAGTAAGTATACTGTGTTTCGTTTCGTTTTGAAGTCAATAAAAACCTGTGGTTTTAATGAGACAGGGAACTAATTATGCTTAGTATTTTTGTGACATATTGGTAGAAAAACGGATCGCCATATTTGCAGCAATGTGTCAGTAATTTATGCTGAAAGGAGGCCAGTCTGAATTATATTTTTGTGGAAACGTACTTTGAAACATACTTTGGGCACGGATTTTAAATACATATCGCCTTTGGTTGCTTTAGTAAGTAAAATATGTAAATTTTAAATACAGGACATCTATTAACCTGTCCCTACACTAATAAAAATCTTTTAAAATTTCTCGTATAGCAGTAACAATAATAGCACACATTTTAAAGAAACTGCAAAACTCAGGAAGGAAAGTGAAGAAGGAAGATGGGGCCCTATATGGTCCTATCATCTTGACCCAGTATTAACCTGTATGTTGGATTATTTTCTCCCTTTTAGGTTTGTAAAAATTTCTACACAAGTTTGAGTAGTGTTTTTTTTTTCATAGTTAAAAATCAAACCACCTTTACAATTTTGTACGTGATCAAGCCTTTTTCTTTATCATGTTAATGATATCTGCAGCCAAGCATAAGCCATGGGTTATCACAAATTCTGAATTGGTAAGAATGAGAAATAATGAGGCATTTTTGGGTCGATTCTTTTCTTAACATGTCTGCATAAAGCAAACAACCCCTCCCTCCTATTTGTAAAGGAAAGAAAGGAGTGAACCTGTGCTTAGTCATCTTGTCTCAGCTCAGGATAGTCACGCAATTGCATATCCTTTGCATTACTCTACCTATGTATACTGTGTATTTTTAATGAAGGAATTTAAAATACTGTTGTTGCAGTAAGGATTAGTGTCTGCATGGTTTTCCCGTCTCGGCTTCTTTCTCATGCATAACACTAATAGATGAAGCAGAACAGGTGGTAATTGCCATTGGCGCGCTGAGACTTGTGAATAGCATCTGTTTATGTCTCTTTTACCATCAAATGGTTAGCATAACCTTCTCTTCACTGCTTTCCTATGTGGATGATAAAAGTCTATCATGAGTCATTATAAGGTGTTCGTTTACACTCTTTTTCTAACATGATGGAATAGGTGAAGAAGAAAGTCCATCTGGTGACTAAATATGACTATGATTTGAATCAAACAATTAAAAAGAAGGCATAATACTTCTGAGGTTATTACGGAATATTGGATCAAATAATATGTGCCAAAGTTACCAATTCCAAGCCAGAGTAGTTCCATAAATAGATAGATTCGTTAGTAACGTAGTGTAGGTTTTGGTTTTGACATTTAAAAATTATGTACTTTGTTTTAGACAGTAAAACATTCAAACCCTTATGGTCTTCATCTTACTTGTAATTATTTGGTTCTATTAAGCCCACTGTCAAGTGTCATAGTGTGGTATTTGTTTATTTGTATTGATGTAAGTGCATACTTATTTTTATCTTTTTATTAGGGAAAATTTCAAGCATATAAAAATAGAGAATTGTACACTGAACTTCCATGTTCCCATCACCCAAGTTTGATAATTATCAATTCATGACCACTCTTACTTCCTTTTCACACCAATTCCCTCTCTCCCATACCATTTTGAAGCCAATTCCATACATATTTTAGTATGTATCTTTAGAAGTCAAGGATTTCTTTTTAAAAACATAACTAACACTATCTTTTAGACCTCCTTAAGATAATCAATAATTTCTTAATATCAAATATACAGTCAGTATTTACATGTTTTAAATTGTCCTGTAACTTTTTAAATGGTTTACTTAAATCCAGATCCAAAAATAACACTGTGATGGGATGTTTTTTCTTCAAAAAATTTTGGTTGAAGATGTTATTTTCCTATAGAGTTCCCCACAGTCTGGATTTTACTGGTTGCATACTCATGCTGTCATTTAACATGTTCCTTCTATTTTCTTGTATTATATATTCCTGTGTAATAAATTGCTTCAAAACTTAGCATCTTAAAACAATAATTAACTTTACCTCACTCAGTTTCTGTGGGTCAGGAATTCAGGAGTGGCATAGCTAAATGGTTATGGCTCAGGGTCTGTCATGAGGTTGCGTTCAAACTGTAAGCTGAGGCTGCAGTGATCTGAAGGCTTGACTGGGGCTGAAGGATCCACTCCAGGATGTCTCACTCACGTGGCTGTTGGCTGGAGGCCTTGGTTCTCACCATGTGGACCTCTCCATATGGCTGTTCGAGTCCTCACATGTCAGCTTGCTTCCCCTTGAGCACTGATCTTAGAGACAGAACAGGTGGATGCCACAACGCCTTTTATGATATATTCTTGAAAGTCACACACCATCATTTCCAACGCATTCTATTAGAAGCGAACCACAAAGTACGGTTCATCCTCAAGGAGAGAGAAAGTAGGCTCCTCTATGTTTTGAGGGAAGTAATGTCAAAGAATTTGTAGACATCTTTTTAAACCATCACACTTTTATTTCCTGTAAATTGGTAGTCGATGTAGACAAGGACTGGCTAGAGTTTGCAGGACCCAGTGCAAAATGGAAACGTGGGGCCCTTTGTTCAAATTTCAAGATGGGGACAGCAGAGCGTTAAACCAAACGTAGGGCCCTTCTGAGTACAGAGCCCTAAGTGATTGCACAGATGATACTCATGAAACCAACCCTAGATGTAGAGGCTTGATCAGATTCAGATCAGATACTGATACACTTTTTTTTCCTTGCAGTACTGCTTCCTAGGTGTTGGGTACTTCATCTGTCCTAGTGATGTTAGCAGCCAATGGTGATCACTAGCTAGATCCATTAATTCATTATAGCTTTATTTATTTTAATAGCTGTAATACTTTCAATAAGAGAACTTTCCTTAAATATTTGGTTACTTAAGGAAGGTCTAGTAGATACAGGAAAAACAGTAAAATGTTTGGTTCTTTTGGATAATGAATAGATTCTCTAATATCCTTTAAATATGATCAATAAGTTTTTCTTTTTTTACTATTAATATGAACATGGATTATTTTTTTTGAGGAAGTTAGCCCTGAGCTAACATCCACTGCCAATCCTCCTCTTTTTTCTGAGGAAGATTGGTTCTGAGCTAGCATCCAGTCAATCCTCCTCTTTTTGCTGAGGAAGATTGGCCCTGAGCTAACATCAGTGCCCATTTTCCTCTACTCTGTATGTGGGATGCCTGCCACAGCATGGCTTCATAAGTGGTGCACAGTTCCACATCAGATCTGAACCAGCAAGCCGTGGTCCGCTGTGCTTGAACCCAACCACTATGCCACTGGGCCGGCCCCATAAACATGGATTTTTGATGTGTTCTAATCAATGGTAGTTATTACCTTGTTGATATTCAAGTCATCTCATTCTTAGCTAGCATTTAAGTTGTCTTTGATAGCTTCTTTGTTTTCTGGTAATGAGATGGTCCAGGTTTATCTTGTACATTTCCTTCTTCAGACCTGGAATCAGCCATTTTTCCAAAAAGCTTTGTTTACTTTTCAGAAATCATCTTATATAGACTATAATACATATCACACACACACAGAGTAGTCTTAGTATTAGGGGTGTTCATTTCTACTGGTTTGATCATTGTTCAGTGAACAGAGCTAAAAAAATAAGTATATATTCTGTTCATATTCTTCGTATTGATACTTCAAATTCAAGACTACCTTTTTTTATTCAACATAAGTGATCTTACGTCTGTGTATTTCCTTTCTTATGTGCTGAAAATCCTGCATCTCAATAACATGAACAATTGCCCATTTGTTTTATAGAAGACTCACACATAATGGTCTCAGAATAGCAATTTCTACACCACTATCAACAATATTAGTGAAAATAGTTTAAAAATTTCCTTCCCCCAATTCTTTTTGTCTTTTAAGTATATCTCTCGGGGGGGGGGGGGGGAGAGTCAAATTGCTGTGTTTTAAGTCACTTGAGTGCCCAAGATCATGTGTTCCATTTTCATTTTGTCTTTTAGGGGTTTTTAAATTTTAATTTGGCTTTTTACTTATGAGAAATATTTACATGGTTCAAAGTTAAATGTACAGAAAAAGTATATTCAAAGAAATCTGGCTTCTATCCCTTGATCATCCTGTTTCCTCCCTTTCCCATAGGAATCCTTTTTATAGTTTATAGTTTTTTAAAATTTATTTAAAAAATATACGTATTTTCCAAGCCCTTCCTTAGATAAGCAGAAGAATAGTATATTCAGTTTTCTCTGTCTTGCTTTTTTCTTTTCATAATCTGCCCTGGAGTTAATTCCATGATTGTATATAGAGATAGTCCTCATTTCTTGTTTTTTTTTTCTGAGGAAGATTAGCCCTGAGCTAACATCCACTGCCAATCCTCCTCTTTTTGCTGAGGAAGATTGACCCTGAGCTAGCATCCATGCCCATCTTCCTTTACTTTAATGTGGTACACCTGCCACAGCATGGCTTGATAAGTAGTTCATAGGTCCACACCTGGGATCCAAACCGGTAAGCCCTGGGCAATAACTTTGTGCTGTTTGTATTTTTACCAGTTTAGCATTGGAAGATTCCTAGAAGTGGGAGTGCTGGGTCAAAAGGTAAATGCATACGCAAGTTTGGAAGATATTGCCAATTTCCACTCCATTGACAAATAATGTATACCAGCAATGTATGAGAGTGCTAATAGAGAAAGCTGTCAAACATTTGGCTATTTGCCAGTCTCCTGGGTGAGAAATACATGTTAGTATACTTTCTGTTTGCTTTTCTCTAATGAGCAAGATGGAACATCTTTTCATACTGGTGGGAGGAATGGATCCAACTTTAATGATTTCTATGTGACTATCTAGGTGTAGTAACAACATTTATTAGAAAATCCATCTTTTCCCTACTTACTGAGATACTACCATTAATTGACACTACATTTCTATATAGTTTTTTCTTTCCCACTGGCCTGTCTTCTACTTATGCAACTGTATCAGACTTTTAATTAGAGAAGATTTGTATGTCTTGATGCCCAGCAAGACCAACTCCTCCTTATCACTCCTTTCCTTGACAATTTTTGTGGCTGTTTTCCCTTGTTTGTTCTTCCAGGTAAACTTTAAATAGTTCTTCTAGCTCCAATAAAATACCCAACAGTACTTTTTATTGGGATTGTGCTAAATTAATTAATTTACAGAGAACTAACATCTGTACGATGTATCTTCCTGTGCAAGAATGTGGTTTGCCTCTCCTGTTGTTCAAATCTACTTTTGTCTTTCAGAAATATTTTATGATTTTCATTTATATTGTCTATCTGGTTTTTGTATGTAAATGTGAAAGCTATTGATTTTGTATTAATTTTATAACTTACCACTTTACTAGTGTTTCTCTGTTTTTAGTAATTTTTTTCCCCAATGATTTCCATTGATTTACTATTGTTTTCCCAAATATACAACCATGCCATTTACAAATAGAGGTGTTTTCCATCTTCATTTCAGTTCTTAAACCTCAATTGCTTTCTCCTGTCCAGTTGTGTCGGTTAACACTTCCAGTCTTCAGAGAGCTTCTGGATTGGTGAACACCACAAGGTGCTGGGAGAGTGGCGCACCTGGAGAAGGTATGGAAGTTCTCCACCCCTTCCCATATACCTTGCCCTATGCACCTCTTCCATTTGGCTGTTCCTGAGTTACATCCATTATAATAAATGGGTAATGGTAAGTAAAGTGCTTTCCTGAGTTCTGTGAGCCGTTCTAGCAAATTATTGAACCTGAGGTGGGGGGGGGGGGGTCGTGGGAACCCCCTATTTACAGCCAGTTAGTCAGAAGTATGACAGGCCCGGATTGAATCTGAAGTGGGGGCAGTCTTGCGTAAATAAGCTCTTAACTTGTGGGATCTGACATTAACTCCAGGTAGATAGCGTCAGAATTGAATTGAGTTGTAGGACTCCTAGCTGGTGTTAGAGAATTGGTTGGTGTAGGAAAAAAACCCCACGCATTTGCTGTCAGAAGTGAAGTATTGAGAGTAATGAGAAGAAAAAACAAAGTGTTGTAAGTAGTAGTAGAGTGGGAGGAAATGTGTATTTTTCTTCCTATTACTTAGTGTTGGCTGTTTTGGATTGATTTTCCCAGGTGTGTTTGGTGTGTGCCATTTGAATATATAGACTAAAGGTTTTTAAAAAATTTATAATTTTTAGTCTTTTCTCAATTCCATTTTTTCACCCCCTTCTTTAGTGACTCCCATTGTGTGTAGTTTTGATCTACTTTGTCTACCTTCTATAGCTATCACTTTCTTTCAAATTATTAATTTTTCATTTCCTTTTGAAGTAAGATTTCTTTTTCCTTTTCATGTCTTATTTCTCTTAAAGTATTATTGACTGTGTATATTCACTGTTGTGTTCCTTCTGGTTTAGTCTTTATTTCTGAAATGATAGGGCTTTTTTCTGTTAAATTATTTTCTAATTTTTTTCTTCTCTCTTGTCTAATCTCCAGTCTTCTCATTTGAGTTTTTCTAATTCTGGTTTAAGTTGTTCTTCAATCTTCTATCATCATCTTAATTTCTTTTAGCTTGTTTTGAAATGTGAGGTGATAATTCTCATCTGTTTGTGGACATGTCTCTCTGGCATGCTTTTATTATCTGTAGGGATGCTATTCTTATTCTGTTTTATATTTACTTTTTATAAGATCCCACTCTTTTCTGTTGCTTTTTCTGATAAATAGATATTTTCTATTGTACTGTTTTAATTCCTTTGTCATTCCTTTTACTATATATTTTTGAGTTTTCTTCTTAGTCATTGCCCTGGAGATTACAATTAACATCATAATTTTTAACAATTTAGTTCAGATTAATACCAACTTAATTTCAATATTATACAAAACTTTTACTCCTATGCAGCTCTATTTCCCCCTCCTTTGTGCTATTATTGTCACACAAATTGAATCTTTATACATTGTGTGCTCATCAATGCAGATTTATAATTAATGTTTTATTCAATTTTTTAATCAGATAGGAGAAAAATAGAATTACAAACAAAAAATACATTTATACTGTCTTCTATATTTAACTATGTAGTTACCTTTACTAGTGCTCTTTATTGCTTTGTGTGGATTCATTTCAGCTGGAAGGATTTCTTTTAGTATTTCTTACAGGGCAAATCTCCTGGCAACAATTCCTCTCAGTTTTGGTTTATCTGGGAATGCCTTAATTTCTCCTTCGTTTTTGAAGGATAGTTTTGCTAGGTATAGAGTTTTTGGCTTATAGTTTTTTCTTCAGCAACTTGAATATGTCATCCCACTACCTTCTGGCTCCATGATTTCTTATGAGAAATCAGCTGTTAATATTATTGAGGATCCCTTTTATGTGATGAGTCCCTTCTCTGGCTGCTTTCAAGATTCGCTCTTTGTCTTCAGCTTTCAGCAGTTTGATTGTGATGTTTCCAGGTGTGGCTCTCTTTGAGTTTATCTGACTTGAATTTCATTGAGTTTCTTGGATGTGTAGATTAATGTTTTGTGCTAAATTGAGAAGGTTTGGGCCATTATTTCTTCGAATATTCTTTCTGTCCCTTTTTCTCTTTCTTCTCCTTCTGGGGCTCCCATTATGCATGTTATGGATTGAATTATGTCCCCTGCAAATTCACATGTTGGAGTTCTAACTCCCAGTACCTCAGAATGTGACCTTATTTGGAAATAGGGTTGTTGAAGATGCAATTAATTAAGGTGAGGTCACTAGCATGGGCCTTAATCCAATATGACTAGAGTCCTTATAAAAAGGGAACAGTAGGACATAGAGATAGACATAAAAGAGGGAAGACAATGAGAAGAGACACAGAGAGAACGCAGCCCTTTACAAGCCAAGCAGAGAGGCCTGGAACAGAGCTTTCTCTCACTGCCTTCAGAAGGAACAAATCCTACTTACACCTTGATCTCAGACTTCTAGCCTCCAGAACTGTAAGACAATAAATTTCTGTTGTCTAAGCCACTCAGTTTGTGGTACTTTGTTATAGCAGCAAACTAATACAACAAGGATGTTGGTATACTTAATGATGTCCCACATGTCTCTGAGGCTCTGTCCTTTTTTTTCCCAATCCTTTTTCTTTCTGTTCCTCAGGCTGGCCAATCTCAATTCACCTATTATTTTCTTTTTTTTCTTTGATTCTATTTTCTGCCTGCTCCAATCAGCTCTTGAACCTTTCTAGTGATTTTTTCATTTCATTATTATGCTTTTCAACTTAGAATTTCTATTCAGCTCTTTTTTAGATTTCTTTCTCTTTAATGATATTGCTTATTTGGTGAGACATTGTTCTCATACTTTCCTTTAGTTTTTTAGCCATGGTTTCCTTTAATTCTTTGACCACATTTAAAATATTTATTTAAAGTCTTTATCTAATAAGTCCAACATCTGGGCTTCCTTAGGGACAGTTTCTATTGATTGCCTGTTTTTTTTTCTGTGTTAGGCCATAAAAACAGCATAACAGATCTTGGCAGGTCTCAATTTTTGTTGAAAACTAAACATTTAAATTATATAATGTGGTTCTGGAAATCAAATTCTCCCTTCTCTCCAGAGTTTGTTTTTGTTGCTGCTTGTTGTAATTGTTTCTGTTTTCTAGTGACTTTTCTAAACTAATTTTGTAAAGTCTGTATTCTTTATTTTATGTGGCCACTAAAGTGTCTGCTTGGTTAGCTTAGTGGTTAGCTAGTGATCGAAAAGAGATTTTTTGATCACCTGGAACCAATAAGCCTTCTAGTCTTTGCTGACAGGCTGTGTGAGCATATTGGGGCATACTTTCAAAACTCATCCATGTGGTGACAACTCTGCATTAGCCTTCACTTCCTGCTGCACAGAGCATCAGCTGCAGATGAAAGATTAGAACCTTTCAGGTCTTTCCTGAGCATGCACACAGCCATGAGCATGTGTACAACCTTATACATATGCATGGCTTTCTAGATTCCCAACAATATGTCAGAGCTTTTCAAAGTCTCTCTGGATGTGTCATTCCCCAGAATTTCCCTTTAAGCTTTTTGGTTAGTCTATTGTTTGCCCAACTTTTATCCACCATCTCAGGCAGTTTCAAAGTTAAACACTTGCTTGTAATTGTTTTTGACAAGCACCCTCTAATGCAAAGGCTTTTTACAGTGGGGGAGCCCTGAGTCAGGTCAAACACAGAGCCTTGCAAGTGAGGTCTTTCAGGGAACCATGGGATAGGTCAAACAATGACAATTCTTTGGAAGTAAGGCTTTGAAAGAGCTTCAATCTTATTCTGCTTCCCCTGGTTGTTGCCAGGCTGGTGGATTTCACCAGGAATGTGGGCTATTATTTCTCAGGGCTACTGCAGAGCTGGAGAGTGTGTGATGGGATTAGGGCAAGTCAAAAATGCCACAAAGCTCACTGTTCTTACTGAGATTCAGCCATTTTTCTTGAATAAATGTACCCCATGCTCCTACAAGCATTTTGCTAATCTTCAAAGTTTTAAAAAAGTTGATTCTGATTATTGTTGTCAGTTTTATCCTTGCTTTTATGGAGGAGAAAATTCCATACTCCCAGGAATAAAACTGATTCCTAACTAAAGAACTGGCAGCACATACCATATTCATAATAGTTATGGACCAGTGACTTCTGTGTGCCTCTGATTTTCCTTCTTTTAAACAGCAATGATCTTATCCCTTTTTAACTGTTGCATATTGGGTTTATGGGTGGCAGATAACTTGTCTCTTTAGTTTACAAGACTTCAGACCAAGAGGAGCTGAACTCAAGGAGTTGAACTTGAGGAATTGCATCTGAGGAACTTCATCTGTAATTGGGGCTGGTTTATATAATGAGATACTTGCCCTCAAGCCTGAGCTTATTGTCATAATTGACAAATGTTTGGGAGGGGCCTCAGAAGGAGAACAATATGATTTGCATGTGGGAGGAATGTAAATAATTTTTGGTCACAGAGTGAGCTCTAAGTTCTTTGACATTCCTCCCATCAAAAAGAGGAGTCTTGAATATGAATTGGCCTTAGTGTCTTTCTTCTAACTAACAGAATGTATTAGGAAGTGATAACAAGAGGCTAGGTTATAAGACAAGACAGCTTCTATGCTGTGCTTGCTTGCCTTTGCTTTTTCTCACTCTCTCTCTTTCCTCTCACCCTTGGAACCTTGCTGCCATATTGTGAGCAAGCCAAAGCCACATATAGAGGGCCACATGTAGGTGTTCTGGCCAACAGCTGTGGCAAAGTTTCATCCAACAGCCAAAATCAACCAATAGACATATGAGTTAACAAATCTTCACATGACCCCAACCTTCAACCTTTGAACTACTCCGTCAGACACCAAGTGGAATAGATTTGATCTATCCACACTAATCTCTACCCAAATTGCATATTTGTGAGCAAAATAAATGCTGTCATTTTAATCTGCTAAATTGGGGTGATTTTTGAAGCAACCATACCTAGCACCAAGTACCCATCACCCAATTCAACCCATAGTCAACATTGTTTCAGTACTACCCCTACCTATTTCCCTAACTAGTTTGAAGCAGATTCCAGACTTCATGCTTTTTCTTTCATTCTTATATACATATATACACAAACACTCCTTTTAAACAACATAAACACATACCTTTATCACATCTAACAATTCCTTAATATTGTTAAATATCTAGTCAATGTTCAACTCTCCCTCATTGTCTCACAAATTTTTTAATAACTTATTTGTTTGGATCAGGGTCCAGTTAAATTGCATATGTTGTAATCAGTTAATGTGTTTTTAAATTTCTCTTTTAGAATCTAAAGGCCTTCCCAAAATTTTAAAGGGCCTACTTTGTACAAGGCTTTAGGAAGTTTGTAGAGGAGATAGATAGCCTTTAATTACTTAGTAGGAAAGAGAAATGCATACACAAAGACTATGAAACAAAGTATAATATGATAAGAGTTGGATGAATAAAGTGTTGGGAGATTTGAGAAAAGAAACAGAATACTTTTATCATCTTCATGCTGTAGTGGCTGTGGTGTTCAGAGAGGTCTATGCAGAGCAGAAAACAGACAAAAATAAAGATTGGAAACATCCACCAATTTCCAAAGGACTTCACAGATGTCAAAACTAGCAAGCCAAAGGAGTAAAAATATCTGTTTTTTCATGATTTCCCTTAGAACAACTTCACTTGAGATTATTATTGATTCTTGCGGCCAATTTGAGTTTTCATTCTCACAGTCTTTAGTTCTTCATCTGCAAAAGCTCCTAAGACAATTTGCATCACAAACTCTCAGAATTACTGAGGAGTCAGTTAAAATTCAGATTATACTCTGGGGGAAGTGGATGTGAGAGCAGTTTTACCATAACAAGAGTAACCATAAATATTTTAAGTGTGATTCAGACAGAGAGGCGAAAACTTCAGCAGAAGGAATTTTTGCCCATTCAATACAGTGGTGCAGTTTGTTGGGCAATACCAGATCAGAATTAAGTTCTACTGTTCCTATTTGCAAAAATTGCAAATAATACTGTCTTGACAATCCTTTGACTCTCTCTCTAGAATATTTATAAATCTAAATGAGATGCTTTTAACTGGTTCAGAGGGCAGTTTATTCATACTGTCCTATTTTAATCCCCTAAAGACCCACTGTAAGAAATTGGGGATATTTATGACCTGTGACTAATACCCAGTAATCGTGATGGACAATGACTTTAGTCATTTAAGAGCTACTTGAGGAAGGAGAAAGACCTTCAATGATCAGTAGGGCATTTTTAAAATCTAATAAACTGCTATTACTGCTTCAGTAATAAAAATATAATGGCTTGTTAGACATAAAAATTGCATGAAATTTATTTAAAGACAATTTTGGGGTCAGAATGGGAGATTTACACATGTAATTATCCTGTTGATCAAGGTGAAAATGAATAAGTTGCTTTTAGTAAAAAATGCAAGAGGGCATGCTTACTTTATTCTTTTTATATACTATGAGCCTTGGGAAGACTTAGATATTGGTAGTGGCTGCAATTTCAGAGTAATTATTGTGTGGTGGTAGTTTTTCTTTTCATATCGCTCAAATAAGGGAGCTTTGGAGGGATTTGGAGGGGAAGAGGTGGGTGCGGAACTCTAGAAAACACTGGAATCAAATGACCATTTCTTGACAAGCCTAGGTAATAGCATGTCCAGGGGTGATTTGAATAGTCAGAACCTCTTTCTAGTATCTTTGAGGCCAAAAATGAATAGTCGCAGGATCTGGGGCAGCCCATACACTTGCTGGCTGGCACCTTAATTTCGTCTAAAGGACAGAATTTTGCTGACCCATTAATTTGTTCTCTTCACTTTTCTAATGTCATATCTACCATCCAAAAACAGTGAATTGCTAAGCTACCCCAAAGTTGCTATTTTCTTCTTCATATGTTATTCAGTATAAATAACTTTTCTATTTGTATTAGTTATTTATTGCTGCATCACAAATTACCACAAACTTACTGCCTTAAAACAATACACATTTTTTATCTCATAATTTCTGTGGGTCTGGAATCTGGGCACAGATTAGCTGGGTTCTTTGCTTCACTTTTCCTTTCCTTAATGCAACTCCTTTATGTGAGTTTGTTATCACGGTGTCAGCCAGGGCTAGGGTCTCATCTGATAGCTTGACTGGAGAAGGATCTGCTTCCAAGCTCATGGGATTGTTGGCAAGATTTAGTTCCTTGCAGCCTGTTGAACTGATGGCCTCAGTTTCTTGCTGGCTGTTGGCCAGAGAGCACTTTAAATCTTAGTTAGCTGTTGGCCAGAGATCACTTTAAATCTTAGTTAACTGTTGGCCAGAAGCCACACTCAGTTCCTTATCACATGGATCTCCATGGATCTCCCTAACATGGCTGTGTGCTTCATCAAAGTGTGCAAGGCAAGAAGGAAATAGAGAGAGTCTAGTAGCAAGACAGAAGTCACTGTTATGTAACTTAATAGTGAGTATGAAAACCTTCGCCATCTTCTATTGGTTAGAAGCAAGTCACAGGTCATGTCCACATTAAATGGGAGGAAATTATACAAGACGTGAATACCAGGAGGTGAAGACAATTGGAGGCTATTTTAGAGTCTGTCTGCCGCAATATTATTTTATTAATATTAAAAGGCATGTTCTTTTAGAAAATGTAAGTGGTATGGATAAGTTTAAAAAAATCCTACGATCCCACTACCCAGAGATAAAAACCATTATTTCAGTACCTATCCTTCCAGTCTTTTTTTTTCTATTTTATATATTATTAAATTAATAAAAATGTGGTCATAACTTGATACACTCTTGTATCATCTGTCTATCTCATGTAATTCCTTAAACATTCTTGCAAGCTAGTAAATAATCTTGTATACCACTTTAAATGGCTGCATAAATTTATCCTATAATTAGACCATGCTTTATTTAACCCAGAGGTTGGCAAACTTTTTATGTAAAGGTAAAAGACAGTAAATATTTTAGGCTTTAGGGGTCATACAGTTTGTTGTAGCTACCCAACTCTGCTATTAGAGTGTGAAAGCAGCCATAGGCAATATGTCAATGAGTTTGGGTGTGTCTGTGTTCCGGTAAAACTTTATTTACGACACAAACTTGAATTTCATATAATTCTTGTGTGTCATGAAATATTATTATTCTTTTGATTTATTTCAATCATTTAAAAATATTGAAACTATTCTTAGGTTGCAGACCAGATGAAAAAAGTGGTGGGTTGGATTTGGTCTGTGGGTCATAGTTTAGTTTATCCTATTATTTCTAGATAGATATTCAGTAGTCCCATATTTTTAGTATTATGATTAATGCTGAGATTAACATCTTGGTAACTAAGTCAATGTGGCTGTTTATGATTACTTACTAAGAGGACAAATTCTTAAAAGTAGAATTATTAGGACAAAGATTATGCACATAAAACTTAGTATATATTGGTAAATTATCCTCTGCAAAGGTGGTGTCAAGTTTATACTCAAAGGTGGTGTCAAGTTTATACTCCTACCAAAGTGTATGGGTGTGCTTATTTTTCTGTGTCCTCTCCAACAGTAGATATTATCTTTTTAGGAATCTTTGCCAATTTGATAGGTTAAAAAATGTCAAATATTTCCCTTTTCAAAAAGTTTATATTTTAAATTAACATTTTAAAAATGTGTTTCAAATCTGTGGTTTCTTGCTTTCTGACTTTGGATCTAGGTGTCCTAAGATAAGTTGCCCAGCTGAAATGACAGGCATAGTCAGGCTGAGAGCTACTTGACTATTAAGAATCAATAATATTGTGCTAATTCCTGTTACAGGAGATTATTGATTAGAAGACTGGTAAAGCCTCTGCCTATTTGAGCCATTGGCATTATATCACCAGAAAAAACAAGTTGGCAATATAGACATTTTGTAGTATTTAAGGTACAGAGTTGATTATACCCAAGAAGAAAATATGCTAATAACTTTGGGCCATTTTGAGAAATGGACAAAACGAAAATTAAAAAACTTTAATCTATTATCTATATCCATATCCATATTAATATTTATCTGTATCTATCACAATTTGATTTCTCTTTTCTTCCTAAAACTCAGATATCATCATGTCACTCCTCTTTTAAAATCTTTTCTGAAATTAGACTCCTTAGCATGGTGTTAAGATGCAATAAGATCTATCCTTAACTTATCTTATTAATCCCGTGTAATGCTGTCTTCGCATAAGAAATAATAAAACGATAATAGCAAGTAGTGTTTATTAAGCCTTAAGCTATATACCAGATATGGTGGTAAGTGCTTGAGATAGATATTATTATTCTTACTGTTTTAAAGTTGGGAAAATAGGTTTAGAGAATGTAGGTAGCTTGCCCAAGATCAAACAGTAAGCAGTTCTTCCCCTTCTAGCCTCACTATCCTAAAAAATGTATTCTTTGTTAATGTGAAGTCCTCAGTTGACTGTTCTATCTGCCAGAGTCTGGCAGCATCTCAGAGGAAAGATGTTTTCTCCTCTCTGACTTGGAGGAGCTTTAAGAGTTCCAGTTGCTTCAGCTCTCTGTTTATTTCAGATAACAGTAATGGAGATGAACTTTGGAGCAACATGCTAATTCCCCTCTTCGGGACACTTGGAGCATATTGGAATGCCCAAGAAGGGAAACATAGCTCCCTATAGAATTTTCCATTGGATAATAAAATTCTTGAGCAGCTTGCTTTGAGTTGATGATCTTTGGCAGTGTATATATTTTATTTTTATATTCCATGTCAAAATATAGCAGTAATAATTCAGGGCATAAGGGATGATAATAGATTGTCAACTATTATTACCTTTAATGAAATGAAAGCCTCATTGGAAAATGATGGGGAATTAATGACTTAAGCAAGAAGCCAAAATCCCTACACCCTGCATAAAAGAAATGGCAGGAACATCTCCCTTCTCAACAACTTTTCTCCCTCTGGCTTAGAGAAAGTGATTTGGAAGCTGAAGAAATGCCCAAGTTTATTAGGGAGAATAATGTGGCTATACCAAATGCTGGGAATCCCTAGTCCCTGTGTTGTATGTGAAGTAACCGTGAGCTCCATTGAAGTGCCAGTGCAGCACAGTGTACGAGGTTGCCAGTGGCAATGCTTGGCATCTAAAGGACAATTCTATGCTCATTATTAGAAAGTCCTAACTTAAATAGCTAGTACAGCATCTCTGGTCTCTGAGTCCCCTTCCCACCAGGCAGAGGACATTCCCTTAAAAGGATCGCCAGAGGGGCCTTATCACTTTCAATCATTTTCTCACACTACATTTTACCCAGGATGTTCCTCAAGCGGCTCATATGTGAACAGTGTCTGAAATTCCACTTATGACCTAGTTCAGGAAAAGCTGGCAAAGGAACTATGATGGTGCTTATTTTTTTTCACCAACCAAACTATGCGGAAGTATATGATTCATTCATTATTCTTTGTCACTAAATGTACAGAAGCAAAAAAATATATCTCAAGTTTTGTCCTCCCTCCTCTTTTCATTCCGTTCGTTGAGAGAAGAGTACCCTTGCCAGATTGGTGAGTTTCTCAGCTCCCTCCATAGCTAAAGCTACTGGCACCTTCTAAAAAGAAAGGCACAGCAGCAGCCTTCTCACAAGCAGAGATTTTTGCAGATGTGTTCCTCTCCACTGGCCTCTAAGGACCCTGGATCTCATTTGGTTCTGTTGGCTCACTCTCAGATGCTTGGTCTTCACCCCTAGCCTCTTTGGATCATGACTCAGGTGGATGGTCTGCCTGGGTTTTGCTTTGACTCCTTCCCAAAATGCTGCCTCTCACTGTAGCCTATGGGTAAGTGACAGACCTCTCTGTGCCCAGGCTCCTGGGTTTACCCACAAGGCTCAGACCTCAGTCCCTTGGACCTCCACTTGCTTGGGAAAGAGGATACTGAGTTCAAAACAATATTGAAGGTTATTAGGGCAGGGGTGATTGAGGGGAGTTTCAAGAATTAGGAGGCAATGTTTCCTGCTCTCCAGAATTTACAGTCAGGAAAGGTAGATAAGAGGCACACTGGAAAGATAATTTATGATTCAGATAATATGATTCATAGGACATTATAGGATGGCTGTGAAGGTCATTCAATAAATATTTACTGTGCATTTACTTGCACAGTATGTTTTTCACTGACTGTATAGTACCATATAGTACCAATAAATTATTGTTGGGTATAGTTGGTCTTTTTTTTGCGAGGGGGGGGGAAGGTTAGCCCTGAGCTAACATCTGCTGCCAATCCTCCTCTTTTTGCTGAGGAAAACTGGCCCTGAGCTAACATCCATGCCCATCCTCCTCTACTTTATATGTAGGATGCCTACCACAGCATAGCTTTCCAAGTGGTGCCATGTCCACACCCGGATCCCAACCGAGAAACCCCGGGCCACTGAAGTGGAACGTGCGAACTTAACCACTCCACCACTGGGCTGGGCCCTGGGTGTAGTTGGGAGAGAATATGTTTTTTTATTCCAACATTGGGTTAGTATATGTCATAAGAGGTATATTTACATTAGTGAAATTGTCTAGCATATGCTTAATTCTAAAGTTATACTTAATTTTTTATATTTAGTTTTGTAATATAATGTTTCAATATACCCTATATATACCCAGCATACCGAATAAAAAAGCTCAAATTAACCATTTGGGGTTTTTTGTTTTTTCGTTTCATTACTTAGACAATAAATTATGCAATACTGAATTTGCTTTAAACTTGAATGATTCAGAAGGCACATTGTAGGCTTGCATAGCCTCAGGGCAGATCGAATGAGGCTGTAGACACATTGGAATATGGATGCATTACCCAGATGTAAGTGGATTTGTGGTAAATATGGTATTGGATGGATAGGAAGTCAAAGTACCTGGTGACAGGGAATTGCAATGAACAGAATGCTGAGTTTATCCAAGGTTTAACTTTATGTAGGGCTGGAAAGCATATGATCCAGCACAACTAGGGAAAAGTACAACTTGTATCGAATACTTGTATTCAGTACAAATGTCTTGAATGTAAGCTATATATAAAACACTTGGCCCTGCTGACAAGGTGCACAGTAGGCCCTTCAAAGGGCCTGGAGCATAGTAACTGTTCACCAAGTTTTCAATGTGCTGAAGAAATACGACAAGGACCCAAGTAGGCAGGAGAGGAAGAGGTGAAGTGTGAGGGTCGTGGGAGGATGCACCTCTTTTGGGAACTGGATAGCCTAAAGGAAGGAAAACTTCCAGAAGAAAGGGAAAAGTTGCAAATTAACTTGTTTTCTAGGATGTAATCCTATTCTGGTCCTCGTGAAGTAAACATGTCCACTTAGTGGTATAGAGGCTGAGATAGAATTATGTTCAGTGACTAAAGTGCACCATTTATTTCTCAGGTTCATAGCCGTTTTGGACAGCAGCATAGTGCTTGAGTGTTCTGGAGCCTTGTTTAAGTGTTTTGTGTAGAGTGTGGTGTGTTGAAAAGTTTGGGAACCCAAGATGAGGGGAGGAAGGTGGAAGCTTTCCATGGGTTTGTTCTTTCCTGCCCACACAGCAGGCCCAGACGTTAGAGTCAAAGGGGCCCAGATTCTCATCTTGCCTCTACCGCTCACTTGCCATGGTTCCTTAGGAAGGTCATCTACTAGCTATAAACTGGTCTTAGTAAAAGCATCTGCCCAACCGCTGCTGTTTCACACCAAGGTTGCAGTTTGATTCCTACTGGATTCATGAACAGAAGCGGAAAAAGGTCATTTGATCTCCAGCAACCACATTTCTCTCCATTGTCATGGATAAGTGAGAGTTGAGTGTAGACCAAAGAACAAAGAAGACCAGTCCTGGGAGTTGATAGGTTTTCTTTCTTTGGGTGCTTTATCCAAGCTTCCATTGTTCTCCCTTGGCTCTGTCAGGAAAAGGGAAAGGGGACAGTTTCCTCATTCCATTTATTATATCATATTTGCCAACGCCTAAGAGCCATTTCCCTACCCCTACCCACCTCCCAATGTAGTTAAAAGTTAACTGTGTCCAGTACCCCCACCTTACAAAAATACTGCAGCAAAAGATAGGATTTCGCCTCTAATCTGTACTCTCAACAAAAGTAGCAACATTCAGGGCCACACAGCTGATCAAAACTGTCTGGATTATTCCACCAAAAATTTCAGTTTAAATATTTTGCTAGTACAACTCTAACTATGTGCTAGTATTTGCTGATACCAATAAATTTCTTTTGGCTATTTTATACCTTTTTTTCCCCCAGAGTTAGTACTCTAGTATAAAATATACTGTATTTTCATGAAGAAAGTTATTTTTCCCTTGTAGAACCACTATAAAGTATTTTTAAATATAGGTATGTTGAAAGTACTTGAATGTTTTTCCCCAGAGAAATTTCTTTGTAAATGGGGTATATCTTTGTAATTTGTAAGTTGTAGCTTGCGTGTTTCTTCATAATTGGGTCTTTGTTATACATGTGTGCATCTGCTATGGAGGTAAATAGGGTACCAGGGTTGGCAAAGATCTGTGTTGGGAGAGGCAGTTTTGTACATGCAGTCTTTGGGCACCCACTTGGTTGCATAAGAAAGGACCTTGGGCTTAGAATACTTTCTCACCAAGAGATAAGGAGTCCACACAGCCTGTGCCAGCCTTCTCACCTTGTGTGGGACTTCTTTCCCTGTTTCATGCTCAAGGAATATCCTTTTGTCTCTGCTTAAAGAGTGTGCATCATATAGCACCTGGCCAACCCCACTGTTATATCTGTTCTCCATGGGGAGGGGACAGGGTCTTTTTTCTGCAGCCCAAGGGAACGTGTATAGGCAAATTTCCCTGCGTTGGCCTCTGGTAGAGACTTGCTGGCCATGGGGGACGGATGCCCACTATTGTAGCTGATCTTGTGCTGTCTCTTCTCTATGTAAGTAAAACATTGTTCTTTCCAGGACTTGAGTGCACTGTGTTTTTCTTGGCTCCTTTAATACTAAGATGAAGTGGGCGGAAGTGTTTAGAGTCCTGCTCTGGGATTGCACAGTAATCTGCTGGACAATCTGAGATTGAACTGGAAGAGCGCAGGAGATTTATCTGAGGTTAGCTTGCTGGTATGGACTGAATGTTTGTGTTGTGATCTCTCCCTCTCTCCTAACCCCCCAATTCGTATGTTGAAGTTCTAATCTCCAATGTGATGGTATTTGGAGGTTGGTACCTTAGGAGATAATTAGGTTTAGATAATGTCATAAGAGTGGGGTCCCCATGAGGAATTAGTGCCCTTATAAGAAAAGGAAGAGACCAGAGCCCTTGCTCTCTCTGCATGTGAAGATACAGCAAGGAGGCCAGGAAGAGAGTCCTCACCAAGAACTGAATCTGCTGGCACCTTGATCTTGAACTTCCCAGCCTCCAAAACTGTAAGAAATAGATGTTGTTTAAGTCACCCAGTCTATGATATTTTGTTATAGCAGCCTGAGCTGACTAAGACACACACTCTCTCTCTGTTCTGCTACCCTCTGCTCTGATGTCTGGTTATGTGTGTGGGTATATATGTAATTGACAAAAATAAAATCTTTTGTATGCCATTATTTTAAAATGATGGATTAGAGCCACTGATTTATTTAATTCAATCAGGCCTGAAGGAAAATGAGTGAGACAAAGAGACTTGAGGTTCTTCCTATGAACAAAGGAATGAAGGAATTTTCTGTGGTGTTTATAGACACCAGGTTGAATACAGTTTCCTATGATGACCAATTAGTATGTTTGAGATTAATGGTTACATTCCACAGGAGATAACATTATAGTTTTGAAGTCTTGATATCTTAAGGGGACATATTACAAATAATCTAGCAAGGACACATTTCTTTTGGTTACAAAATACTAAGTAGCATAGTTATAGATATGGAACAGGTATATAAATCTACCCCAGGGTGGTTTAGGATTCCTATCCTTGTGAATGTTCCCAGTCTTTGTCTTTCTCAAAGACGTTCTTCTAATGATTATACCACCAGAATCTTGTCTCTACACTACACAGGTAACAACTACCACTGATCTTAACAACTGTTTGTATAATGGACCAGGGATTGAACCAAGTTGCAGGAATTCAGAAAGTTCTTGTCCTCGCTATTTGTTTACATTGTTTTTGTAACCTTGAACATGTCACCTAATGCTTCATTCTTACTTGAAAAACCAGAAGTTGTGCTTCACAGGGGTTTTTTTGAAGACTTAATAATCATAAATTACTTTGAAAAATGAAGTGTTAAATGTTGAAGCACACATGTACGGATGTTTATTTTAGAACTCAATTCTATTTGGTCATTATTTCACAACATGATTTTACACTTTCCTCTGGGCCACGTCTTTCCTTTATTCTGAACAAAGCTTCATGCCAGCTTTCTAAAATCCTTATTTTGCCAAATTAAAGATTTTGTAAAGAGTGTACACTAGTGTACTGTAGTTGTTTTGAAGGTTAAAAAGGTACAAATTTATTATGAGTACTGATTTAATAAGAGATAATCTTTTACTAAGTAAATGCAGGTTCTCAAATGCCCAGTTTCTCACCAAGGAAGCATCTATCTCCCAGTAATTTGTTCTTTTGCCAAAATCCTCTATAGTTCTTCAATATTGTGTCGCCAAAACATAGTAAGCTGCTGCCAGCTAAATCTGACTTTTTGCCCCAAAATATTCTTGAGCTTTTCCTGACTTATTTCTCTTCAGTTTTAACTATTCTCCAGTTGGGCTAGGCTACTCGCTCCTCTCCGTGCGTGTATGGCACCTGAGGTCACCCCATTTCCCTTCTTTGGAATGTTTCCCTGCTCTCCTCTCCTATCTGAGGGTGTCCTCTTCTGCATAGCACAACTCATGGCTGCCCTGACCTCAGTCCCTCCAGGCGGACTTGTCCTTTTGAGTCCCTTTTCTTTCCTTCATCCGTCCTCCTCCCATTTTTGTTTTTCTTAAGAATGGATTGGAGGATCCATTTGGGTGCAACTCTATTTTATAATTCTTTGCATCTCCTCAATTTCTAAATATTGTAAACCCATGTATGATTAGTTGGTGGGTGTTGTGGATAAACTACTTGATTCTATCTTCTAGTATTGGAAATAATGTTTAATATTTACCTAATGAGATGATTTCAGGCAAGTTGTATAAGAATATCAAACCATGACCAAAAGATAAGACAGATTAGCTTTTTAAATGGTTATCTCTGGTGAAATTAATGTGTGAATTTAAATTTTGAAATGCTCAATAGAAAAGAGGCCAAAAAATTGCATGTGTTTATTAGTGGCATAAATTTCTTCTTTAGTAGCATCTTTAAGCAGTTAAATGAAAAATCACTAACACAACGTAATTTTTAATGCAATTAAAAAGCAGGAATTGTAGCCCTGAAGAGGCTAGTTCTATTTTGGCAGACAATTGTAAACTTAAATATGAACTTCCCTTTAGCTGTTTGCTTATTTATGCAAGTATTTCTTCATGAATTTACCATTTCTTGAATATGTTATTTCATTCACTCAATAGTTTTGCATTCACTGAAGGCTAAAACAGATCACTAGTAAACAAATTAGTAAAATGATTATTCTACAGGAAATAAGTAGGGGACAGATATCATGAGTCAGGCAAAGAGCATTTTAGAGGAAAGGAATAGTAAGTTAGAAGAGCTTCAGGGATGGAAAGGAGACCAGTGTGGTGGTCCACTGTGGGGGAGAGCAAGAAGGAAAAGAGGCGAAGTTGAGGTGGGGGCCAGAAGCCAGATTAAGCAAGGCCTGATAGGCTGCAAGAGGAGTTTGGGTTTTATTTTAAGGGCAATGGAAACCTTTGAAAGGTCTGAGGTGGAGTAGTAACATGATTGGATTACATTTTCAAAAGGATCCCAGTCTGCTGTGGAAAGAATGACAAGAGCAGAAGGAAAAGACCAGTCAAGAGGTTGGTGCCATGATGGCTTGGGCCAGGGTGTCGGCAGTGGAGATGGAGAGGTGTATGGTTTTGGATAAATTTGGAGGTGGGACCTACAGAAGGTGGTGATGGGTAGGATGTAGATTGTGAGGTAAGAATGAATCCCATGACTTTTCATTTATATTCACCCTTTCCCCCAAACGAAGTCTTTCAGATCTTAAAGAAACATAGCAAAAGGAATATGGACAGAAAGAATAACAAAGGAATATAGAAAAAATGCATTCGTGGCTTTAAAAAATATTGTGAAGTTTTTGTTTAGAATTCTGAACACTTGGTCTTACAGTGGCTTTTGGCCAAAGGGAACAAAATTATAACGTGCATACTGGTTGCATAAATGGCCAGATTGTGGGATCATTTGGAAAAGTATATTGAAAAATGTTTCTGTCTCTTGAACCGCTTCCGGTTGTGATATAAATTCTACCAGTCCAACTAATTTTATATGCACAGAAAGTGGTACAACTCCATGGGAAATATAAATTTTTCATTGACCAGCAGCTTGTAACTGCTTTAAGTGTAATTACACATTTTTCATTTAAGATCAATTTCACAAAATCGTTTTTATGACCTAAGGCTGCCTTCTTAATAATTGGGTGCAGCTAATTTATTAGGGTTTGCATGTGCTGGTATTGGTATCTTTCTTGCCTGGGTTTAATAGAAACAGGCTCCACATGGATCTGGAAAAGACACTCTGATTTCAAATTTATTTCCCTTGTGCCAATCCAGTGAACCTTCTTTTGTTTCTCAGCATATAGAGTTCTGTAGAAAGCCCACAATAGCCTGCTTTTAAAACAGCTCAGTAGACAAATGAGGATATTTTCCGTTTAATTCTAGGGAAGATGCCCCCTCAGAACATAATTAAATCTGATCCCTCTCACTTGAAGCAGCATGAATAATTCATTGAGTTTAGGCATAATCAGGTTCTAGGCTTTGGGAAATTTTTAGTTGATGTGCAAAGGTTAATTTTTTTTTTTTTTATTAAAGGAAAAGATCCTATGGAGCTGTCTTCTATGCCAAGATGGAAGTGCGGAGATTCCAGTAAGAGAGTGCCGGGGTGGGGGTAGGGAGCCGTGTCACTTTATGCAGAAGGAAGTGTACTTGCTTACACACTTAATTCAGGGTGCTTATTTTAACCTGCATCTCTCTTATACAAATATGAGCAGGAGGCCTGACTTCACTGAGTGGGAGGAGTCTAGAATTAAGGGATGTTTCCTGAAGCTTGTGCTCTTTGCCTTGTGGACTATGAGGAGGAACTTGGCACTTGGGATCTTGTCTTCTGGCTCTGCTCTGACTCAGGAGTCCTAGAGAAGTAGCCAGCAAGGTTGCCCAAGGAAGGTCTGGGTGGCCTCCGACCACAATGTCTCTATTTCCCTTTAGTAGGGACAGCTTGGTGTTTTCAGCTTTATTTCTATGAGAAGTATAGGTCTTCCCCTTTTCTCAAGGAAGCCAATGGGACATCATTTTAGATGCTAAGTATAAAAATGGTAATAGATGGTTCCTGCATGCAAAAGGAGCTTGCAATTTAATTAAGAGATAAGACAGATACACATGAGAAGCTGACCAGCAGGACAGCAGTGTGTAATGAGTGGGACCAGTGGAAAAGCTGATGCTCCCAGCAGGAAGAGATAACTTTATATTGGTAGGAGTGTGTAGAGAAGGCCCCTTGGGAGTCATACTTTGGGTAGGTTTTAGTGATTTAGGAAATGTGGATGAATGGTGAGAAAAGAAGAGGGCATCTTAAAAGGCTCACGATGGGAATGGCTTATTAGACTTGTTAGGTAATAGTGGCAATACCAGCTTGACAAGCACAGGAGGTTTGTACCAGGGAGATGAGTTTGGGGCCAGGTTATGGAGCCTTGAGCTCTGGGCTGAAGGCAGTGGGGAGCCTTTGAAGGCTTCTAGAGAGAACACATGATCCAACTGGCATGTAGAAAGCAGGGTTAGTAGCACGGTTTGCAGTTAGTTGGGGAAGGAAGACTCCAGCTGATCTAAGATTGTAGCCACTGCACTTATCCATAGGATAAGTTAGATGACCAGCACATGTAGGGAAAGTCTTTGGTCTTCTCTCCTGAAGAATTCCAGTGATGTGCTGTGCCGCAATTCTCAACCTCTGAAATGAGGAGCCACGTACAGTAGCAGGTGGATGGTCCTTGCTGCATTTCTCCTGAGATATAACAGGCAAGTCAGTATCTGTGGCAGAAACTTGGACAATATCATTTTAGAATTGATTGTAATTGCCCTGTGGCTCTGTGCTCGTTGCTGTGGCACGATGGACCCTGCCTCCATCAATGGAGCTTGCAGTGCAGGGAGCCTTCCTCATCTTTGAGCAGCCCATGCACCCACAAGATGGCCTGGAGATCCCTAGACACTGGATATTTGGAGTTTTGTCCTGAAGCTCCCAGGGCACAAAGGAAAGCTGTGAAAACAGCACAAATGTTGAAATTTTAGGAAAGGGCTGCTAAAGAGAGGACTGTGAGCTTCCTGAGGGCATGAATTTATTCACTGTCTTCCTCCACAGTAGTGAATATTCGTCTTATACGCTCATTGGTACAGGGTCTAGCACATAGTAAGTGCTCTGAAGTGTTTGTTGAATGAATAAGTGAATGCTGTTGATTACCCTGCAGATGCTCTGGACCTCTCAGCTGCCTCACTGGGTGAGATATCTATCCATCCGTATGTATGTATGCATCTACCTGTCTATCTATCTAGAGACAGATGGCGTAGACTAACACCCAAACTCATCAGACTGTGTGCTCAAGGGAAGTCACCGGGAGCAGAGTGAGTGAATGAGGGTCCTGTCAGTCACAGCAGGGAGAGATGGTCACTTGAAGGACTGTGTGATCTAGCAGCAGCTGAGGCCAACACTGGGCTTGTTTCCTTGGTCTAGTCCACTGGGGCTTTTGGAAGATTGATTGAGAGTTGAGACCTTGAAAATGGCTTTAAACAGTCCCTTTACAACATTAGGCTTCCCCCAACGCTTTGTGGTTAGAATGCTAGCTGTGTGGCTTTGTGACCTGTCCAGGAGTCTGTATTTACCATGTTTGTGGACCAAGCAAAGAACAGTGTGACATCCATCTAGGGCAAAGGCCATACTTGAAATAATAGAGAAGAGGCTGGTGGCTTAGGTTTGAGTCTTACTGTGAAGAGCCTCGTTTGCTAAGGAGCTTGGACTGTCTCCATGGGTAACCAGGAGGGGGCTGTTGCAGAATTTTTAAGCAGGGGAACTGCAATTCTCTGGTGTATGTTTTAGAAACATTAACATGGTTGAAATGTGTGTGGAATTGGAGAAGAAAATGGAAAGCAGAGAAACCAGTAAGAATGCTGTTATCATGCCAAGTGAGCAGGGCTACCAGTGATTTTCCAGGATTTTTCTATTGTCTTATTTGTGGGGATGCAGTTTGACGGAGCTGACTATGCAAAATGGAAGATTTCCTCTGTATTTCCATCATAGTTTAGTGAGTTATAAGGTTAATTATGCCTGTTAATGAATCAACAAATTAAAATTCTGGGATTTTTGTCATCTGGCAGAATCGCATCTCTTTATATTTGGTTCTTGGCCAAAAGGCGTGTTTTTGGTTATCTTGCTTTTCTTCTTGTAGAATTTGAGTTAGGGTCACATAAGAATGTAGCAGAATGTGATTTACTGAGAAGCACTAACGAGATGGGTCCCCGGCGCCTTGAAGGAGTTGGTTTATCCATCAAAGCTCCTAACTTACCCCCAGGCAGGAAGTTAGAATTGGGCTCACCTTCATGGGGGGTGATGAACATGCAGGTTCTGGAGCTTTGGTCAGATGCAGTGTGAGAATTGTTATTTACTGAGCCTGTTAAAAAGAGATTCATTTTTCCTCCCCAGCACCTACCTCATCACAATTCCTGGGATTGCCTGGGTGTGGTCTGAGTTAGCTCAGGGCTAGGTGTGTGGGGTAGCTTCTTAAACATGAGTTTGGATGGAAGAATCTGAGAATTGTGCTCTTAGCTAAAAGGAAGGGGAAACCACTATGTCTCCCTGGTGTTTCTTTCCACTCCATGAATCTCTGGTTTCTGCGGTCCTGGAGTTACAGCTTCTGGATTAATCATGATGGAAAGGGAAAGAAATAGCCCAGTTTCAACACAAGCATGGTGATTAGGAAATGGAATTTTCTTGCTCTTGGCTGAGGGTCAGCTACCAGCCTTGGCTTACTGCTAAGTTGGAGATCCCACCTGTAAGAGAAGGCTCACATAGGGTGTTCAGCCTAGGCCAGGGGTCGGCAAACTTTTCCTGTAAGGGCCAGGTGGTAAATATTTTAGCCTTTGCAGGCCATATGGTCTCTGTCACGACTATTCAACTCTGCCGTTGTAGATAGGAAAGCAGCCACAGTCAATACTTAAACGAATTCGCATGGCTGTATACCAGTGACACTTTATTTACAAAATAGGTGGCGGCGAGATTTGGCCTGTGAGCTATATTTGCTGACTGCTGGTCTAGGCAATAACTAATATTAGAGAAGTGGCTTAAGGTGGAGAGGACTGCGTTATTAGACTATTCTACTGCATTTGTCCTCCTAGTTTTTCTTATATTTGCCTCTAGGTACCTTCCCACAAATATAACAGGAAATTATAGCACCCTCCAAACTCTGCAGCTTGTTTTATTTAAGAACTCAATGTCATGTCAAGGTGAATAAAGGAAGTGCCAAAAGTCGTTATGGGTATGCTGGCAAAAATTGTATTTCTTGATGGACTGGATCAATGCTAATCATGGGGCAGTGGCTGATCACATAAAAAGGGATATTTTACATGTATGTGAGGAATTTATATGTTTAATTCTTCTGGTTTACCCAAAAGAAGACTGGTTCTTGTCTGCATGGCTGTGAACACTTGAGTTTATCTGTTCAAGTCCATTGACTTTCCAGCTCTGGCTTTATCATGCCCAGACGTTATGATGCTGCACTGGGAACCATTAGGTGTTAGGCTCCCTTTCTATTTTTTTCCAAAGTTTAGAAAACTCATTGTATCAGACCCCTCTTATGCATTTCTTCATATTTTCTCAGTCTTGCTTGTCTCTTGCTCCAGCTCTGCAGGGCCCTGAGTAACTTCACCCAGGCACCATCTGACAGTGCCTTGCTCCCCACCTGGGGTTTTGTAGTTGAACTCTGCAGTGGACTCCCAGGCCCACTCCTTCACAACCCACGAGTAGTTCACAAGTAATAGTGAACTTTTACCAAAGGGGCATGGGAGCCAGTGGATATGTTCCTTACTTTTTTGTTCCATGTGGGATGATCCTGAAATGCTGCTTATACAACTCTCAGGGATGCAGTCCTACAAATCAAGGAATCAGACATACTTAGTGGTGGCCAGTTCAATGAGGCATCAATATATTGGCTTTTGGTCCTTCGGTGCTGCACTTGGCTTGTTGCCCGCTCTTGCTCCCTGATCATACTAATTAAATAGCCACAAGTTCTCTGGCTCAGGCTCTGCTTCCTGGGGAACCCAGGCTAGGTCTCTGCTCTAGGAAGAAATAGCTCACATGCCAAAAGAATTGTAGGACCTAAAGGAACACGTTCAGGAGGGGATCCTGTGGGTGTTTGGCTGGGGTATAATGTGCAGAATAATATAAGCCTGTGGGGAGCAACCCCTCAGCTGGATTACTTAGCAGTCTGGTGGCACTAAGGATCCTATTGTTTGTGGTAAGGGAGTTGGTGATCACTCCGGCATGCAGCAGTACTGCAACTATTTAGGCTTTCTTTCACCTGCGATTCACTGGGATGCGTGCAGGTGGAAGGTGAAGTTCCAGGTCGTGTGGTAACTATGTTGATTGAGCAGTATGGGGCATAACAGTTCCGAGGATGGTGGAGTGCTGTGGCTTCTCTTAACTGTATTCTAAGTCTTAAACACAAATGAAAAAAGGACAATAATAGGTTAGTACACTCAACTTCTAACTGATGACATGCTTTGAAAACAGAAGGCCTCTATGACAGCTCTAAAGGAGACTGTCATCTCCTGCAGCTTCAGGGGAGGCTGTGTTGAATTGTAAGGATCTGGTTGTACGGGTGGCAGAGCTGCAAATGAGGCTTAAAGAATAGCCCTGGCAAGTCTCCTGTGTCGGAGTTAAGGCCCTGATAGGAAACAAGTGGACCCCCTCAGATGGGGACATCTGAGTGGACCCTGAAGCTTGGGATGGGGGCATTTGGTGGATGTGCCAGGGAACAGTAAATTCTCCTGAAGGCCCCTGGGTAGCGGAAGCAGCCCTGGCAGACTGTGCAATGACCTCACCTGAGGCAGATCCTTGTAAGATGATGCTTATTCTCAAGAGCTGCCCTTTCCACTCCTTCTTAATTTCAAGCTGATAAAGTATGGTCTCAGCACAGCCTAAGTGGGGAAGAAATAGCTTAGATGCCAAAGATATTGCAGGGCCTGGAGGACCTGTGTAGGAGGGGAGCTTGTGGGTGCTTGATGGGGGAGAATTTCTTGACACGGGGACACTTACCTGTGACTCTGGGCTCAGTGTTCGGCAGTAGCTTCTGGAATTGGCACAGAAAGCCGGAGGGACTGCCTCTGCTTCACTTCCCTAGTGCCTGCTCCTCCCCATGTTACCGAGGATTCCACTGATGCCTGGAGGGCTGCTTTTACCGGATGGCCTCACATCTTAAGAGTTTGCCCAGAACGCAAAGTAACTGCTGGCTGATATTTGTTTTGCCTTATTTTTCTGAGTCCATAGGAGGGAAGGATGGTGTAGTCTGCCCTGCATTTTCTAACACATCCTCGTCTCAGCCTCGGCAAGGAGGCGTCCCTTCTCTGTGAACAGCCTTGGCCCGCAGCCTCGGGAGGCGTTGAGGACATAACTCACAGCAAGCAGAATGTGGCACTGTCATGGAGGCTCAGGGTTTCCAGCTGGATGTGTGGCATCTTAGAGGTGGCAAAAATTCTGTTCCAAATCTCATCTCAGACTTGGAACCAGGTCCTAGAAATCCCTTATGACAAAGTTACAGGGTTGGTGGAAAAAATGAGGAACGTCATGGCAAAGCAGGATGCCCTCTCCTTGCTCTGGCCTAGTGCCTTAGCAGAGAGACGTGCTACCCACAGCTCACGCGTGTCCCAGCTAATGTTGGTGTAAATAATTATTACTTTTCCTCCAGTAATGGTCCTTCCAGCTCATTTACCCAGCAGTAAAGACTGATTCAGCGTCGTCTTTTTTTTTTTAAACCAGCCTCTAGGATTTTTCTATTACTTTTCTTGATCGCGTTAGCTTCATGCTTCAGCTATTCATGCTTCTGTAACTGCATCTGCATTTTTGTCTCCAGTCCCAGGCTGGTTTCAAACAATACCATCAGTATTAGAACATTTGAAGATGAAAAAGAAAAGCTCCAAGTAGACCGAGTGGCAGAAAAAGAATGAGACATCTGGGCTGTCAATAGCTCCTACTGCTCAAACCTCCTGGTTCGCAAATGAATTTATGGTGTGTTTATTCACATATTTTCATTTGCCTTTGTCTCCTAGCCTCCTGCCTACTTTTGAGGTGATGATAAAAGATATTTTTCCCATCTTGGTTTTGGGATGAGCATCGCAAACATCACTGTGAGCATCCATCAAACAGCCCTCAGTTTCTTAGGACCTGTTGAAAAGGTGTGGACTTTGTTACTTTGAAACCTATTTGATGAAAACAAAGAAATTTGTGCTTAACCTCTCTTAGCAACTTTTCAGCTGCTTTCGTTCAAAGACTCAGTCCTGACATTGGCTCTCGTAGTGAGAAAATTTCACCAGAGAAGAAATACATGTGGGTCTGTTGTGCTACAAGTATACCCCGATCTCTGAGAACTATGACCACATAATTGTTTTCACCTCTATTTGGTGATAATCCCTGAGAAAAAGAAAGGATTGTGTAAGAGAAGAAGTCTATCTAAGGCATGAACAGGCCAATGCAGGGCAATGATCAAATCTTCATTCTACCGTTGTTAGCTGTGTTATACTGGGTATATTGTTTTACCTCTCTGAGCTTCTTTCTGTCAGTTATAAAACCTTGTTGGGCTGGTGCAAGATTAAAATTAGTTAAGCAGCTCACATAAAGCACATAGCAGGTATACAGGAAATTGTTTTTATCAGGCAAGTAGACAATTTGTATAAATGTTGCTATTTGCTCACTTAGTGTCTGTTAACTTGCAGTCTTGGATTGGGTTTATCAGTCCATCAAAATGGAGTTTAAAAGACCAATAAGAATCTCATGGAGAGAAAGATTAAGCAGCAGTACCGTTTTTTACTATCAAAGAAATTTTTGGATGTGCTAAGAAGATCCCCCTCAAACAACATCATCAATTAGATGGGCAAATCTTTAGATTAGGAACTATATCGTTGGAACACAATCAACTCGTGCGCCCGTCACAGTCATTATACAATGAACGGAAGAGTAACAACTTAGTCTGTGCCAAGTGCTTACGGTCAGTCAGGCCTGTTTAACATGAAGCTCTTCCCCACCATGTCCTGATGCCTCCGTCCTCTGCACTTTACCACTGTGACCTTTCACACAAGGTGAGCACAAATGCTGCCCCAGCTGCAGCCCTATTGGGTCCCCCGCCAGCCACACTGGAGCCTGAGGCAAAAGGACAAGTGTATGCCCCTAGAAACACTGATCAAAACATCCTCCCGCATTGTGAAACAGGTAGAAAAAGTCAATAAAAAGCTCTACAATAATTTTAAAAAAAGACTATTTATAAAGCCCTGCATTCCCCAATCTGTTCTCACCCCATTCCTTGTCAATTCTCATAAACCCACAGGGTGGGAACACGATGGCCCCACTGCCTGGGAACCTTGGCTGATTGGAAAGACTATTCCCATTGCAAAATAACACAGAGTAGTAAGATAACAGCAGCCTGTCTTTATTTAAAATTTTGATATTTTGTTCATCATGGATTTTTTTTGGCATTCAGTTTTTAAAATACTGCCTTAAAATGTTAATTATCTTCATTACAGAGTTTTTGGATGCCTCTTCAAATTTTTGTGCTTGCGGTAAGAGCCCATGCACCTCACCCTAATCTTGGCCCTGCTTAGTTGGCGCTAAAATTCAAGGAGAGAATTGTCTTTGGTTTTTTGGGGTTCTTTTGGTGGGGAGGATTGGCCCTGAGCTAACATCTGTGCCAATCTTCCTCTCTTTTGTATATGGGATGCTACCACAGTATGTCTTGATGAGCGGCATGTAGGTCCATGCCTGGGATCCAAACCTGTCTTTGTTTTAAAAAATATCTGGCTGAGGTGAAGGTGAGGGAAGAAACTCTAAGGACAGGAATAACAAACAGTGACCATTAAACTGAACTGTAGGGCCAAAGAGAGGAATTTCTTTCATTTTGTTTTGTTTTCCTCTGAGAGGAAGAGGAAAAGGGAGAGAAAAGAGGAAGGATGGGGACACAGAGCCAGTGATGTTAAGAGCAGCTGGGCTGAGTGGGGAGCAGGGCCAAGAACACCCCCTGGGCTTATGACTGCAGATGGTTGCAAGAACAATGCTACTTATGGTTCCATTTGAAAAGGTGTGTATCTTTGTGGTATAAACCAAATTTGCCTCACTGAGATCTGCAGTAAATCATGTTAAAACCACACATGTTCTGAGTTGCAGAAATCCAAAAAGGGGCTGAGTTCATGCTTTGTGGGTGTGATGGGGAACAGATTGACTTCAGCAAGAACCTGGAGGCAGAGGGCCCAGGAGAATCTGACCTGCTGGGAATTTGCAGAAATCATGAGGAAGTGTTTGGATCTCCACAGAGAGAGGAAGCGGTAGGGGGTTGAATCAGTCTTGTAGAAATCTTGAGGGCAGGAAATGCCCTAAGGCCTCAATTTTGTCCTGAAAAAATTCTGGGAGAAACTCAGTAGATAAGACTCTAGAAAGGGTTATGTCCTGAATCTAGCTGATGCTCACAGGATTTTGGATTTGCCAAATGTTTTCCTGTTTCTCTTTCTTGTCTTTAGGTCCAGGATCACTGTCTCACTCAATGCCTAACATGCATGTGGAGAATATAGTAAGTTTTCCTGCCCTTTCTGCTCCTCTTCCCTGATATTGCCTCCTCCTCACCTCGGATGTGTCCTGCGGGGGAGATAGCAATAAGAATATTGGATGCTAAAAAAAAAGAAAAAAAAAAGAATATTGGGTGTGCTGCCTTTGTGTTCACATATGACTCAAGGGTATCAGTGCCCTTTCTGTTATATCCCAAAGTGCATTCCTCCCTAACCTGGGTGAAGGGAGGCAATCAGGGGACACAGCATTCTCTAGCACCTGGCAGGGATGGGTGGGGGGCAGGGTCTTCTCTGCCTCTGGCCATTCCAGTTCGGGATCCGTGGAGAAGCAACGAAAGACTGCGCTGCAGCCTGTCTGCGGTGGAGATCTGCCGGAAGAGGGAAGTGGATGGATCCCTCCCCTTCTGGAGTCTCCCTGCTGCTGTGGGCTGTGCTCCATAAACCTCAGAGGACTGTTAGGCAGGTTTATGAAACTTTTATCGATGGGACATGGGAATCTCAGAAGAGCAGTTCCGTGAAAGCTTTATCTTACTTGAAACTGCCCAAAGTGGGGAGGCCTTTTCAGACTTAGAACTCTGCTAGGAAGGCGTTCTCCTGGTCGATCCGCCCTCCTCTCCAGTCTCCATTCATACAGGGCACGCTCTCTTTAAGTCTCTGAGTTGGGCACACTCACAAACCACACTCTGCAGGGTTCGGACAGCAGCTTTGCCTGCAGGGGGCCTTCCTGAATTGCAACAACGACGCCGCCTCAGGCATTCTCCATAGGCTCTTCCAAGGCAGTGGGGTGGCCCCTGGTCATGTACGTGAAGGTCAACATGGGTGCTCTGAATGCAGTTCTGTTTCTCTGCCCGGAAGTTTCCATGGCTGATTTTCTTACTCGGCTCCTTAAGAAGTAAGCCACCTTACCAGGGTTAAGCATTCATTTTTCTTAGAAACAACACAGTTCGGTCTTGTAGGAGGAGGAATAGTCCTCCATCCAGCATGGCTTTGGCCTGGCAGTTTTTAGAACAGTAAGTCCCATCATCACTGTGCTGAGAAACACTTGGCTTTTTCCTGCCTCCCCCGAGCCTGGCTTGTTTTAGAAAGAACTACGTCCGCTCTAAACGTTATTGTTACTGCCCGAGGTACGGCACCAATTCTAATCACACACCATTAATTCCTCTTACTCCTTTCCCAGTTTATAAAACCACACATAATTTGGGAGTGAAGAATATTTTACTGCTCTACACACTTTATCCACGATAAAAGTATTTATAAGCACACAAATCTGGCCAATCACTGTTTCAGGCATGAAGTGGAAGACATAGTTCTTGTCCCAAGTTGATTATTTCTTCTTGGAAATAAAATTAAACACTGACAGAGTAATAGAGTGGCCTTGTGTTCCCCAGTTGGCCCCTCTGTGCTTCCATACACTTCTCTCACCCACCATCCTTAAGCCATTTTCTTTCCTGTTCCCCAAATGTACTGTTTTTAATCCTTTACAGATGAGTATAAGCTTCCCCCACAGCAGACCTAAAAGCACAATATGTCCTTTACCATTTGAAGTGGGCATACACTGTCTTCCGAAATGATTGCTTGGAATTATGTTGCTTCTCTTGCACTTGCCAAACGTTTCTAACCAATCTCAAGACTCTAGCCTTTCTTCTGTGAAGATATGACCACTATAGAATTGCAATAGTAATAAAGATGGAGTGTTTATAATGTGCCAGGCACTGGGCCCAGCCTTTTACGTGTTGAGAGATGTCCTGGTTGAGAGATGTCTCTGGAGTCAGATAGTCTAGGGTGTCAGCCTTGGCTCTGCCAGGTACTTGCTAGGTGACCTTGAGAAAAGCTTAAACTCTTTTAGTTTACACATCTGTAAAATAGGGGATAATTACACTATTTTCCTCATGGAGTTGATGTGAATATTAGATGAGTTTATGTATGAAAAGCATTTAGCATAGAGGTACAGAATAATTCTTCCATAAGAGTTAGCTGGATTATTATTAATAATCGAACTGAAGTCACACAACTGTGAGGTGATGGGGCAGGCCTGGAACCCAACTCTGGTTGACTCCACTATGCCATAGCCACTTTCCAAAATGGGATATTATTATTATTATGTTGGAGATGGGGGACCCTTCTTTCCTTAGATTGGAAGAGGCCTTATCATATGCCCCTTTTTCCCGGCTGCCTTTCCCCTCCCCACACTTAGACTCATTCGTCCCTGGACAAGGAGGAATGATTCATCTGGTTATTAAGGTTTGGATGAAAGAACTGAGTGTGAGTGGCTCAGTGCCTTCCTCCACTTCTCTTTTGCTGTCTACCTGCCTCCGGAGGGTTTACATTCAGGCCCCTAAGGGTGTCCTCTAGGACATGGGTCTGCCTGTGCCTGTGTGGGTTACGTGTTCTCTTCTCATGTCTGGGATTAGTAAGCACATTATGTTGTGTGCCTAAGACATATGCTATGTAGGCTTTGTTGGTAATAAAGCTGGTGTTTCAATATTCATCTCCCTGACACCTGTGTCTGTGTCTTAATTGGTTCTGAACTCAGGCTTGGAAAAGGAGAGTGCTATTTATGAACACTTCAGACCCCAATGGTATCCTTCAAACTGCCATAAAGTTCTGTTGGTTCCCTAGTATGGCTGTCTCCTGAATTCAGTTCCTCCTTTGGCTGTTCTGCCGCTGCCTTGGTGTAGGCTCTCAGCCGCAATGTGGTAACCTTCTAACTGTTCTCGTTGCTAACAGTTTGGCTCTATATCAGCCCTTCCCTCTTCACCTCTGTCTGCACCCTAGAGTGCGGATATGGTCCTGACATCCCCCTGCTCACAATCCTTAAATGACTCCCTGTGACCCCAGGATAAGTAATTCTTAGTATAGAATACAAGGCCTTCAAGATACGGCTGTCCCTTCCCCTTCTTAGTCACTTGTCAGCCTCAAGCAGTGTCGTTCCAACTAATTCAGTCTAGTTGTATTCCTGGACATCTTCCTTTCCCGTGTGGTTTTGCAGATACCGTTTCCTCACTGTAGAACCCTCCTTCCCTCTCTGTCCCTGGCTGCCATGAATTCTCAAGCCGTTAGCTTAAGGGTTCTCTCCCCCAGAAATCCTTCCTTTGCCCATTGATTCCATCCTTCTTGTTGGCTTCTATAGCACATGCCCTGCAGAGTTGATGATGTTTGTCCTTGTCCGTCTGTCCTAGTAGATAGTGAAAATCTTTAATACTGAGGCTTGAGCCCCAATTTTTTGTTGTTAGGAGGAGTTGTGTATTTATACCTCCCTGGCTCAAGTTGTTGAACAGACAAACCACAGAACAGGAAACCCGAAGAGTCGAATAAACTTATGAAAAGCAGCTCAGTCTCACTAATGATTAGGAAAAATTCAAATTAAAACCACAATTGGATGTTATTTCACACTTTCCAGGTTGCCAAAAATTAAAAAGTCTGATAAAACCAAGTGCTGACCAAGATGTAAGTAACAGACCCTGCCATGCACTGCTGAGGGGAGTGGCAATTAGAACAATCACTTTGGAGCAATTCTACAGCAGCTGGTAAATTTGAAGATGTGTGTGTTATGACCCCAAAATTCTACTGCTAATTATATACCCTGGACAAATTCTTGTACAAGAAGAAAAGTATAAGTATGTTCATTGCAGCATTATTTGTAATAATAAAAAGTCAAAGGTGATTTAAATACCCATCAAGAAAAGAATGGATAATAAATCATGATGTATTTATGAAGTGGAATATTATATAGCAGAGAATATAAATAAACTAGACCTAAAGTTATTGACATAATAAATTTCACACACTTACCATAATGAGTGAAAAATCAAATTGTAAAAGGATACTTACAGTATACCATTTATTTAAAGTAAACATGCAAAACAATATATATTTAAGTATACCCACATATGTAGTAAAATATAAAGGAATGCTTGGGAATGATCAACACCAAATTCAAGTTTACAGTCACCTTTGGGAGGGAGGGGGTGGAATGAACCTAAGAGCCTTAAATGTATTTGTAATGTCTATTCTTAAACTAGATAGTGGGGACATAGGTATTCACTCTGTTGTCCTTCATTGCTCTATCATCTCTTGTACCTCATTTTTTCAAATAAGCAAATCTTTCATTACTAAAAGGAATGTTTTTTAAAGAAAGCCGAGGTTTGGGGCTTGAATTCAAATCCCTGTTTTTCTCTTTCCTAGCATGAGCAAATATCTTAAACCCCCTGAGTCTCAGTTTCTCCATCTGTAAAATGAAGATAGCAATTCCTTTTTCCATAGGTTATGTTGGGATCAAATGAGATAGTGCAGGTCATGCAGATAGCACAGTGTCTGGCTCAGGATTGAACTTTCAATTCATATTATCTGTATTAATTCCAGAAGGCTCTTGATGCACACTTTTTACATTTTAAATGAAATAATGTCTGTTGTTGAGGGGGTGGGGGAGATGGGTGAAGGGGGTCAAAAGGTACAAATTTCCGGTTATAAGATAAATAAGTTCTGGGGAGGTAACGTACAGTGTGACGACTATAGTTAACAACACTGGATTGTGTATTTGAAAGTTGCTGAGAGAGTAGATCTTAAAAGTTCTAATCACAAGAAAAAAAATTGTAACTATTTGAAGTGACGACGTTAACTAAACTTATTGTGGTACTCATTTCACAATATATACATGTATCATTATGCTGTTACCTTAAACTTATGCAAAGTTATATGTCAAGTATATCTCAATAAAACTTTAAAAAAAGAAATAATATCAGTAGTCAATATCAAATATATTTAAATGTTACATAGTAAATGTTAAATGTTAAGGCAGTTCACTTCCTGCCTAGCAGACTCCCCAAAACTTCAAACCGAAAGGTGAATGATGTGTTCAGTTTTTACGTTCAGAGTTTAATTATGTATTTTCTTTAGGTCATGGCCACACAAGCCAATATTTGTTTTTAAACTTGGGTTCATGTCCCTGACTTCTTAGATAATTTAGATAATTGAGGTGCTTCAGGCAGGGCCTGTCTAAATGCGTAGTCTGTTCAACACAGAGGACAGTCTCGACACACTGTGTCCTCTCTCTCTCTTAACGCACACTTTGCAGTCTATGCTGCACTTTGCATTACTCTTCTTGCTTTAGTTTTTTAGTGGCTTTTGGGTCACTGCAAGCTGAGTCCTGCAAACTGAATCCCCTCAGCTCACGTCAGCTCTGTTGCCCGGCGCTAGCGACCTTCCCAGCCTGTCTCAGCTCCACCGGAACCAAGCAATGCCTCCTCCCGCCTCCACCCCTATGCTGCTGCATCATAGCCGGGTGTTGGCACAGGCGTGGAAGGTGCAGGCCTCCTTGTGCACAGGTCTCCCGTGCACTCTGCAGAGGAGAATAATGTAAAGAGAGTGTGATGGAAAGAAGGCCAACTTCGGAAAGCTGGGACTGAGGCAGGCAACATTCTGGATTTCCGTAATAAATTTTGTAATACTTCTCTCCTACCATAAAATTGAGTAATAGCTGTAAAATCAATTATGAACATTGTGGCTTAATTTTCTAATTAATTAAAACCACACAGAGGATCTTCAAGTCTAGTAAATGAATCTTTCTGTGCAAACCTCACTCGAATATCCTGGAGCAGAATTCCTGGGTTTGAATCCCAACTCTGCTTCTACGCAGAGAGGTTAGGTAACTTGTTACCTTTGGTAAATCACTTTCTCTTTGCACCTCCTTCAAATGGGGGGAATAATAGTGCCTATTTCATAGGCTTGTTGTGGAGATTAAATGAGTTAATATGTCTACATCAAATAGTGCCTAATATTAGAAAGTGTGCAATAATTATTAGCTATTATTTTCTGCTAAATTTGATTGGACCAGAAAATGTCTTTTGTGTCTTCATGTAAGTTGTTGGTATTTTCATTTTTTTTTTGAGGAAGATCAGCCCTGAGCTAACATCTGTTGCCAATCCTCCTCTTTTTGCTGAGGAAGACTGGCCCTGAACTAACATCCATGCCCATCTCCCTCTACTTTATATGTGGGACGCCTACCACAGCACAGCTTGCCAAGCGGTGCCATGTCTGCACCCGGGATCCAAACTGGGAAACCCATGGCCGCTGAAGAGGAACATGCGAACTTAACTGCTGTGCCACCCGGCCAGGCCCAAGTTGTTGGTATTTTAAAAACACAAGAGCATGAACACTGTGGTGGTAATCATTTTGCGATATATAAGTGTATCAAATCAACAATATACACCTTAAAGTTACACAATGTTATATGTCAATTATATCTCAGTAAAGCAAGGAAAAATAGGAAAAAAGCCACAAGCATTATTTGATCTTGTTTTAACAAGATCATTGTTAAACTGAAGGGGATCAAAAGATAAAGCAGGAAGATCAGCTAGAAGGCACATCTGTAGGAATCCAGGTGGCGTGGGCAGGGTGGTAGTAGTTGAGGTGGTGAGAAGCATACACAACAACATCTACTAAATAGTCTGTGCTTTGTGTCACCCATCTTTATCACAAATCAAGTGCCTGTGTGTGTGTGTTGTGTGCATGCGCATGTGTCTGCGTATCTCTGGGCTCTCTTCTGTTCAGTTTACCTCTGTATTCCCACCGCTGTGAGCACCATATTATTTTTAACACTAGGGCTTTGTGATATGTGTTAATATCCGGTAGAGTGAGTCTTCCCCTTTTGCTCTCCTTTTTCAAAGTTAACTTGGTTATCTATGTTCTTTTATTCGGCCATATACATTTTGGAATGAATATATCAAATTCCTAAAACCAGAAATTTTGCTTGGGATTTTACTAATTCTAGAAGTTAATTTGCAGAAAATTGGCATCTTTCCTATCTTGTTACTACATCCACGAACATGGTTGGGCTCCCCGATTTATCATATCTTTTTTTATGTTCTATAATTAGAATCTTAAATTATTCTCCATAATGGTCTTGTATGTTCTTTCTTAGTTTAATTCCTAAATACTTTCTTGTGAAGAGTATATTGTTTTCTATTTGATTATGGCTGGAATAAAGAAATATGGGTTTTTATAAATTGACCTGGTTTCTAGAAACCTTGTTAAGGTTTCTCATTAGATCTCATAATATTTTATTTATTATAATAAAATTATCAATAATTTATTTTCTTGGGTTTTTGTATTTTCTGCAATTTATTATAGTTTGGAACTGAAGTTCTTAGTTCTTGGCCTGAAAATTGAATCTCTAATTGTAATGAAAATGAAAAATTCAAGATCCCTCCTTTTCATAAGGATAAGCAAAATGTACAATTCCAGGACCTTAGCAAAACAACAGCTAGGAATAAGTATTTGTCCAATTATAATAACACCAAACCACATTCGCAAACACAGTATCTTTCTTACTGCTAATGAAAACAGCAACAACAAAAATAATAATCTTTCAACTCATATATATTCTCAGTAGTAATTCAGTAGCAGACATGGATTTCTCAATCCCTAACATGTTTAAATTTATTACACTGCAGCTGAATATTGTTTTTATTTTTTTGTTCGTAATACATAGTTGTCTTTACTGATAATATGAACATTAATGCTATATTGTTTTCAATTTTGTTCATATATTGTATACATCAATTTAAAGCAAGGCAGGATTTAGAATTATATATCAACAGTCAAATTCACTGGGTATTTAAATATTTAAACACAAGACTGTAAAAGGAATCTGTTTTCAATTTTGTTTATTTACATAGTCTCTCGCATAAAAGGATGAAGAAATCCATCAGTTTCTGACCAATCCAGAATTACAACCTGTCAGATTTTAAAAAATCATCCATTTATAAGGATTTACAGAGAAGATTAATTGTGAATTTCTGTGAACTACTCAAATAACGGTTTATATAGTCATATCACATTTTAGTAAATATAACTATTCAAACTTGATAGTATTTAAAAAAATTTCTGGGGGCTGGCCCAGTGGTCCAGCTGTTAAGTTTGCGTGTCCCCCTTCGGTGGCCCAGGGTTTGCCAATTCGGATCCTAGGTGCAGACCTACATACCACTTATCAAGCCATGCTGTGGCAGGCATCCCACATATAAAGGGGAAGATGGGCATGGATGTTAGCTCAGGGCCAGTCTTCCTGAGCAAAAAGAGGAGGATTGGCAGCAAATGTTAGCTCAGGACTAATCTTCCAAAAAAAAAAAAAAATTTCTAAGAGTAGTAACTATTTTTCTTCATAATAAAATACCTAAGTGTACTATTTCTAGTTGAGGACAGTCCAGTGAGAACACTGGCATAATCATTTCTTTCTAGACCATACGTAAGAACACTCATACAAATTAATTCTCTGTGACATGATATTCTGTTTAGGAGTTTGAAATGTTCCAAGGAAAGGAATAAATTATATGGCAAAGAGGTCTCTTGAAAAATTAGAAGCAGCATAATTGGTCAAAACTAAGGAAATAATGACAAAAATTATGGCATGTCCACTTGATGGAATGCTGAGCAGCTATTGAAATTTGAAGACTATACAGCATATGAGAAAGTATCTATGCTGCTAAGAAGGAAAATCTGTAAAAGTTGAACAAATACAAGGATATTGACTATATCTTTAAATAACAAGTAAGAAATGAAATTAATAGTTAACTAGGGTGGTAAGATAATGGGAGAATCCTTCATTCTCCAAATTTTCTGTGGTCATAATGATAATAGCCCCCAGAATGTCTTGAGTATCTGCTTTTGTGCCGGGCACTGTACCAGCCACTTTGTACACATGATTCCTAATCTCCACAACAACCTACAGCAGTGCTTCTCAAGTTTCAGTGAGCATCAGAATCCTCTGGAAGGCTTGTTAAAATACAGATTGCTGGGCTCCATCTTCAGAGCTTCTGATTCAGTAGGTCTGGGGTTGGATTCAAGAACTTGCATTTCTAACAAGTTCCTAGAAATGAGGACGCTGCTGGTCCAGTGCTGTAGACCGAATGTTTGGGTTTCCCCCAAATTCATATGTTGAAATCCTGGTCCTCAATGTGATGGTATTAGGAGGTGGGGTCTTTGAGAGGTGATTAGGTTATGAGGGCAGTGCCCTCATGAATGTGATTTGTGCCCTTATAAGAGAGGCCCCGGAGAACTCCCTTGCTCCTTCTGTCTTATGAAGACACAGCAAAAAAATGGCCGTCTATGAACCAGAAGCAAATCCTCACCAGACACCAAATCTGTGGGCACCTTGATCTTGGGCTTCCCAGCCTCCAGAACTGTGAGAAATAAATTTCTGTTTGTTATAAGCCACCCAGTCTATGGTATTCTGTTATAGCAGCCTGAACAGACTAAGACATCCAGGGTCTACGCTTTTAGAAACACTGATTTCAAACATAGGCATTTCCCCCATTTTGTAAGTGAGAAAATTGAGAGTCAGAGGTTAAATAACAAAACTAGTAAGTTGTAGAGGCAGAATTTAACCACAAGTGTGTCTAACTCCAAAGTCTGTCTTTTTTGCTCTATGCTTCACTTGTCCTTTAAGTGTGATCTTATTGCTTATCCACAGTGTCTCAGTTCTCTTGTTGCAGTCATCTATACAGGGTGCTGCACAGTTGGGTGACTGATCACTAGGAAGCCTCATGAGATGGCATATGCCTGGGGGAAAAAGAACTGGCTCTTTGGGCTCCAAAATTCAGAAACTGAGATCTTGTGAGTATTCCTGAGTCGACTGGATTGAGAGGAGATTCCTCACATGAAGAAAGCTCTCGACAGGCTGACGTATAAAGTCAGGATGCCAGCTTAACAATTAACTCTGCGAAATATAATTGCCATGGGACCAGAAATTCCTGGTTGGCCTGACCAGGCATGCTCTCCCTGGAGACATGTTATGTGCATGAGAAACCAAATTATCAGAAGGCTGCTTGGTGACCATGGAAGCAAGGCTAGGGAACTTAATAAGACTCAAATATTTCATGTCATCAGCTCTTTTGGCATGCCCCAGTGCAGATGTTCACAGAAAAGAAACAACATACCAGGTAGATCGGTATTTGAATTGAACTGACCAAGTACTGCACTGGTCCCTGGCTGCTCCTCAAATGGGCCTGACACTATTGGCTGCTAGGAGTCCCCTCTCCCCTATCTTTCTAAGACCAATTTGCCTTCTTCCACTTCTTGTGTTTTAGGTGTCTAAATAGCTTCAATCTGTTGAAAATCAAGACTTGTAGGTCTGGGAGTGCTATGGTCCGACTGTTTGTGTCGTCTGCAAATTTCTACGTTGAATCCTAACCCCCAAGGTGATGGTGTTACGAGGGGGCCCTTTGGGGAAGTTAGGTCATGAGGGCAGAGCCCTCATGAGTGGAATTAGTGCCCTTATAAAAGAGATCCCAGAGAAGTCCCTTGTCCCTTCTGCCATATGCAGTCACAGTGAGAAGACAGCCGTCTATGAGGAAAAGGGCTCTTATCAGATGCTGATAAGGCTGGCACCTTGATCTTGGACTTCCCAACCTCCAGAACTGTGAGAAATAAATTTCTATTGTTTACAACCTATGTAGTTTATGATATTTTTGTTATGGCAGCCCCAAAGGACTAAGACAGGGAGCCATTTTTCTCTTTATGGTGACTTTACATATGTCTACTGTGATATATTTTTTATTTATAATTATAGCTTAGCTCTTACAGGGCAATCTTATTTTTATCTGCAATGGCTTGATTCTTGGATTGTATGAGTAAATTCATGGAGATATTGGTTTTCTTGGCTTTATGGACGTGAGCCCCAAATTTCAGAGAAGGAGTAGAGAAAGGATGACAGTCAATATTTGGAGGCATCTGCAACACTCTGGATCTGACACAGCTGGTGAGAGTCTGAGAGAGGCCTTCTCTCGTCAGCACAGTATGGTTTAGAGTGAGAGGCATAGTGATGCTCATCAATGAAAACAGATTCAAATGAGCACATGCAATTTGTTGGCACATGTGGATGATTGCCCTCGTGGGGTTCCTAGCTGGGGCATGCCCTTCACATGTGCTTGTTGCATTCTCCAGGCCAGTGGTTCTCAAAGTTGATACTATTATGGGCTGAATTATGTCCTCCCAAAATTCATATATTGAAGTCCCGACTGCTAGTCCCCAGAATGTAACTGTATTTGGAGATAGGGTATTTAAAGAGGTAAGATTAAATGAAATCATATGGGTAGGCCCGACTCCACGGGATTGCATTTGGAGATGAGGCCTTCAAGGAGGTGATTGAATTAACCTTGGGGCCCTAGTGGGGACCTAATACAATGACTGGTATCCTTATAAGAAGAGGGAGAGATGCACGCACACAGATGTGGGAAAGGCCACGTGAGGACACAATGAGAAGGTAGCCATCTGCAAACCAGAGAGAGAGGTCTCAGGAGAAACCAAATGTGCCAACGTCTTGATCTTAAACTTACAACCTCCAGAACTGTGTGAAAAATAAATTTCTGTTGTTTAAGCCACCCAGTCTGTAGCATTCTGTTATGGCAGCCCTACCTAACCAATATGGGTCCCCCTTCAACAGCAGCACCTAGGATATTGTTAGAAACACACATTCTTGGGACCCACTCCAGTCCCACCAAATCAGAAACTCTGGGAGTGGGGCCCAGCAATTTGAGTTTTAGCAAGTCTTCCAAGTGATTCTGATTCGTGCTACAGTTTGAGAACCACTGTCCTAGGCCTTTGTGTATAAATTACTTGGAGAAGGGATTCTAATATATTCCATATGCTGACAACATGAATACTAGTGTTATATTGTCTGTATAATCCCTTATTGACAATATGTATACGAACATTTTACATTTGTAGTTGCTACGAGAGGTAACTAGAGCCTGTCCGTGATGATCATGAACAAAGAGGGTTACTGAGTTTTTCACATTTATGGAGAGTAGCATGGGCTCAAGAGCCTGAACCATGTGCATTCAAATCACTTATGAGCTGTATGACCTTAGGCAAGTTACTCTTTCTGTGCCCTGGATCTTTGTTTATGAAATAGGGACAATGAGAGTACCATCTAACAGGCTTGTTAAGAGGATTAAAGTACTTAGAGCCCTGTTTGACACATAAGAAGGACTATATAAGTGTCTATTAAACGAAATGACTAAATGACTTCATTAAGTCCAAGGAGTAATTTTGTAAATGGTTTAGAGAGTCACTGGGCAGGTTTGGGTAGGCTTTGGTGGTTTCTCTTGGAGCTAGTCCATGACGATGTTTTCATGCTTTCTACTTCATTACCTCCTAAGGCTGGCTTGCTAAGTGAGTGCTTGATAGTCAACATCTGCCTAGGAAGATGGCTTTCTCAGGTGCTCCTCGGAAGTGCCCGTGGAGGTGACAGAACCCACCAAGACCTTTGATATAAAGTTATTGCAGTGTTTCTATCAGTTGTCTCTGGTCAATGGTTAAGAGTTGCAGGCCTTCCTTCATAGAAGATAGTTTCTTAGTTAGGCGTGGATCAATGCAGGCGTCTGTCTCCAGGCTGTGTTTTTCTTTTTTCTTCTAGGAATACTTAAAAATTACCTCTTCCTTTGAGAAGACGCTGACTAGTATATATGGGACAGCTTCTCTAATGCTCTTGCAATCTGAGTTTATTTGGAAAGAAAGCTTCACCTTGTCAGCAGCTCCCACTTGGGAGAACGTTTAGAGCTTAAATTTCAGGACATTCCAGTTTAAAAGTTTCTGTAATTTGTTATGCTTCCCTTTATGCCTGGAACTGCATTTTTAGTATCTAGGCAGATGGTGTGTAAACACTCAGGAATTTTATACCCACGGTTTGTTTACTGTGCTGGTTGGGTGTTTCTTCAGAGGATAGATTTTCTTTATTCTGATTAGGGCATAATTGCAAGATTTTTGTCAAATTTGGAGGAATTTGAGTATATCCTACCTGTGTTTGCACCTCAAGCAGTAGTTTTCAGCTCTTATTTCTTACAATTATATATGTTTTTCTTTTTTTCTTTCAACCAAGTCTTGCAATATTTTCTATAGATATTTCATTACGGGGGAACAGACATTTAGGTTCTGAGCATGTGAAGAATGAACTTATGCCAAATTATGCTCAAGGTTTTTAGGTGATAATAAGTTCTGCAATGAAATAGAGGGGTTTTTTACAATAGAGCACGAGACTGCGTGGTTTTAGGTCAGGTCTTTTGGATATGAGGATTCGTCTCGGGACCTACGTCCAAACTGGTCAGCCTATCGATGAAACAGGTTAGAATTTCTGAGGTGTAGTTGTTTTTCACAAATGTGAACAGTTAACTTTGTACAATCCCTGCTCTTATTATGAATCCTTTTAAAGACAAATATTTATTAAATACTCATTATTTACCTAGCATTGTATTTGCTTCTGGGAAGGACATAAGACATGTAAAACATGGCTCTTGTCCTGAAGAAGCTTAAGGATTCAGATAAAGGTATAGAACTAATGCACATGGAAATATTTAATGTGAAACTACGTAGCTGGAGGAGAAGAAGTTTTTCCCATCTCTGGCTTTTTTTTTTTTTTTTTTTTGCTGAGGAAGAGTCTCCCTGAGCTAACATCTATTGCCAATCTTCCTCTTTTTTTTTTTTTTGTTTGGGGAAGATTAGCCCTGAGCTAACATCTGTGCCAATCTCCCTCTATTTTGTATGTGGGTCACCATCACAGCATGGCTGATGAGTGGTATAGGTCCGTGCCTGGGATCTGAAGCCACAAACGCAGGTCACTGAAGTGGAGCACACCAAACTTAACCACTATGCCAAGAGGCTGGCCCCCACCTCTGGCTTTTTTAAGGAGGAATTTTCCTGAGCACAGTCCAGGCTGCTCTCTCCTTTTGGTTCACTCCACCCCCTTGGAGTAGGGCAGTGACCCATGTGATTGGTGAAACATGTGCTGGACAGTTTCATCCTTCTTCTTCCTCTTGGGAGCTAGCTTGTCAACACAGCATGGGCTCTCCTCAATTTTTCTCTTCCAAGGTGTACCTTTCACCTTGGTGTGTATCTATCCCTTGTCCTGGTCCAGGGCTGCCTGAGATTGGGTACACGTCTGCCTAAATAAATCTAGGGGTTAGTCTTAGCAAAACTACTTGGTAATAAAACTGTTATTTTGGTCTCCACATTGAGTCCTTGTTTTAATTCTCAGTATAGAATTATAGAAACCAGGTTAGGAAGAGACCTGAGCAACATATGACACTGAAGCTAGGATCCATGGTAAATCAACGTGGGCTGTGAATGGTTGGGGAAGACTTCATGAAGATTCATTGGGACTGGATCTTGAAGAAGGACCAGGACTTAGAAAATAGAAGGAAGGTAGGGAGTCTTTTTCAGCCTTATTTGCAATCTCTTTAACTTTTAGACCAGTATAGTGAGGAGAAATAGCAATGATTTTCCTATTGCAGATGACCTCAATGAGCCAGGAACAGGATGTTCATGAACATCACAATGGAAAGGAAATTGGAGAATTCCAGACTTTTGTAATTTCCCAAGTTTGTGGATAGAAGCACAATTATGTTCATGACTGGTCTAACTGCAGAATGGTCTCTGAAAAAGTGTTATTTGCCTAAACCCACTATCAAACTCGTCCAAGTTCTTGGAGAAATGGGTCAGTCTGCCAGAGGACTCCGATGCCTTCAATTCCTACTAGTGGAGACCAAGAGGAGAAAGGGGCCTCCTCCTAGAATCACTCGGCATCTTCAGTGCTCCCCACTTCTCCAGCGTCTTTAGGACAGACACTGAGAATGAGATGCCAAACATGGAGCACAGCCTTCTGAGGACATTGGAACGTGGCTCCTCTCCATGCTGTGTGATTGTAGGCAGATCAACTAAGTGCTCTGGATCTTACTCCTCATCAGTTAGACGTTGGAATAGGTGCCTGTTCTTGAAGGCCACTGCCAGCTCCCGGACAGAGCTTTTGTTAGAAAATTTATGTTAACCAACAAGTTTCTGGAGCTCTGTAAAACCTTGTGGATTTGAAGACAAACAAATGGAAAATGTCTGTTAACTCCAAATGAGCCCTCCTGCGGTGTATTCAAATAGATCTGAAATCCCCATTTGTGTGCTGTGAGGGTAAAAAGCCTCTCAAAGTTTATTTGAAGTCTGAGTTGATTGGAAAAGGATTGATTTCCAGGAAATGTGGCAAAATGACCAAGATAGATTCAGGACAGTGTCTTACACACTGTGATGGTCAATAAAAGGTCATTGACTTGAGGCGAGATGAAGGATTCCTTAGCACGTCATGAACATTCTTGTGCTTTACCGCTTCCTCCACTTTCTCCGTGCCCCGCGTCTCCCCTCATTCCATGCCCAAACAAATTACCAAAGGCTGGAAGTGGAAAGTTGGAATCCTGCTGTGTTTATTTTGCCTTATTTGTTCTGGATTTAGAGTTAAACCTTCCAGTAGATGAACTGTATCAAGGGCTTTTCATTTCATATTGTGAAATGTGTTGTTATGCACAGTTTATTCTATTAAAAAACGAAACGTATAAACCTAAATTAAAATGCATAATGTGGATCCCTCTGAGGGGGTTTCTGGAACACCCGGCCATGAAATATTGCATAGATTTCTTGTTAAGTAGAAAATTATTTTAGCAGCGACCCTTCCTGAGGCCTCAGGAAGGAGCTGGGGCATCCTGAGCCTCTGAAACTGTAAGGTAGGTGCTTGATATTATGCACATTTATCTCAGTTGCCAGGAACTCCACGTTGCCATCTGTCTCAAAGTCCGCCAGAAGCTACCTGTGGTTTAAAAGGCCGGAAAGGTCTGGACAATAAGGGGGCTTAGGGAAATAATGTGGAAATAAAATATTTGCAATTTTTTGGTTAACTCTCCTTTTGACACACTGTGTGGGGTGTTCTGCTTTCTTTCTTGGGTTTCATGCTGTGTAGACAACTTCGTGATGGTTTTTTAAAAAGACAAAACCAACTTCCTATGGCAGGCACAATCATAACATTGTGTCTAGAAATAGTTATCAGCCCTTATATTTGAGCTATTTGCTAGTCCTCTCGACTGAGAAGTGAACCTCTGGGTGAAGAGCCCTCCACAGAGGAGGCTGAAATATTTCGCTGGAACTCGGTTCCTCTACAGCCAAAGGGAATAAGAGAATTGAAAGATATCAGTAGAGGTCAGAAACATCCCCTTGTTAGGCTACATTTCCAATAATTGTCTCAATGCAGTGGTATTAATACTGACATCTGCCCGTTTTGTTTTCTGTAACTGCGTTCTAAAGAAACAGCTTCGGGAATCAGATTTAGAATTGTGGTTCCTCAATGAACTGTGGACCACTAAGGCCTTAACTAGGTATGTGAAGGGGAAATGGAAATTGCCTGGGGTAAATGAAAATGTCACAGTAAATATGTTGTGTTTTTATTTCAGCCTTAAAAATCAAAGTCTAACCCGTGCAGTATAATCTGAAAAAATGAAGCAGCGAGTCTAAATGGTAATTGACCAGCAGTTCTAAAAGATCAAGTGTGGGCCAGCTACCTCATTACTTGCTCTGTGATCTTGGCCAGCTTAACTCGTATTTCCTGATTTCTAAAATGAATGATGTGGATCCTGTGACATTCCACGTGTAACTCACCAAGCCCAGTGCTTGGCACACTGGGAGGTTCAATATTTGTGCCTTTATATTTTCATCCCTTTTCCTATCCCTGTTTTATGGTGTTTTCAGTATGACAGGCTTAAACAGTAGAATCTGCAAAGGTGACATCAGAAATCATGCTTTCCTGTTTATTTAAAAACAAAAATCACAGTATTAAAGAGATTTTCCTTGAAGATACCAAGTAAATAAGTTGTCCAATTATGCAGAATCATCACTATTTTTTCTTTTTGCACAGTTGCATGATTTCAAGCTGCCCTCATCTGACCCACAGAACCTTGCCCATCCTTCTGCATTTCCTCCATGGCACTCCTTAGTAGTCTCTGCATCCGTCATAAGTAAATGCTTTAGATTATCCAGTTGGTTAGGATAGAGGTAGCTTTAGGATCTTCGGAAGAGCTGGGCACCAGGAGATGGGGAGACTAAGTCTCGGGGCTTCCTCTACCTCTGACTTGCTGTGGTTTTTTGTGAAGCCTCAAGTGAGAAAATTAGAATAAAAACATTTGTCAAGGATGAGTTCTCTTCCTCCTTTTTGCATTCTTCTTCTGGATGGAGACAATGTGAGCCTGTGTCCTTGAAGAGCGTCCAGCTTTTAGCCTGGTGATAGCAGGAGAGTAGTATTTCATGAGTCCTTGAAAGGAAGGGGTCCCAGAGCCGTCAGGGGTGGATACGTAAATGAATGAAGGTAGGAGCCCAAGAAGAGCAAGAATGGCAGGGACTGGTGAGTTGGAGAGCACAGCCCGTGTAAGCTTTGTTCTAAATTCTTCTAAACTTATTTGAATGCACACCTATAAAAATGGCATCTGCAGCTAGATTTGGCCTCAGGTTGCCAACTGACAGACTCTAGTGTGGACAATGGGATGGAAACTCAGGTGAACCTGAGACAGGTGCTCACTCGCCTCTTCTGGGTGGTGTTCTTTTTGGGAGGGGTGGACTACAGTCTGAGTTGTCATTTTTTTCCATTTCTAAAGGATTCAGCCTCATTAGAGCCTCTCATTCTGGAAAATCAGCAGAATTTTAACTGCCATAATACCCCCGAGTCAGCATGGGATGCTGACGTGCCCCAGTCACACCTTTGGTTTGTTTTGCAATTCAGAATTGGGTGTCCCCGCTGTGGCTGAGGCAGTTGGCTCTGGTTATAGTGCAATAAATTCAGATAAACATTTATGAGGGTAAGTAATCATATTTTATGCAAACAAATGATTCTTCCTTAAAAGTCACTTTTTAAAAATGCATGCTATTTCTTTTCTCACTCAGCATATCAAGCTAATCAAGATATTGTATCATCAAAATTCCCTTCATGACAGTTTATTGTTCCATTTATGTTAAATTTAGAAGGTTGTCCTCCATTTTGTTTCTCCCCTCTCCCCTCATTAAAATTTTATACTCTTACCACTGGTATAAGAAATCATGATTAGTTCATGTATTGCGTAGTTACGGCAAAAAAAAACTAGAAAAAGCTACTTCAGAGAGAGGACATTGTCCATTAAAAAGTGTATGTTGGTTAAATCCAACGCAACACGTGAATTACTAGCTCACTTAAATTTAGAGTTCAATATTAAAACAAAAGCTTTGTGATGCAAAGTGTCTTCTTGGTCAAAAGATACAATACTTTTCTGGCCCATTTTAGGTATCCATTTTGCTTCCTTATCAACGAATGCCTGGTTGCTACTGAGGAATTTATGCACGATGTGATGGATGAGAGCCACCCTTAGCCACCTTCTCTCCCCAGTGAAGGAAGAACGTAATGAAACTCAGGTTTGTCACCTCAATGCACTTATATGAGCACAGGCATTTGAATGCTGGAGGTGCCTCTAGAGAAGAGAGTGTGAGATGCTTTCATTTCTCAGGGAGTCTGGAAAGGAGATGAGGAAGAGGAAATTATGGGAATGAAGGATTGGGGGAAGTGGAGTGAGTCATTGTAGGGCACAACCCTTCTGAAGTGTTTTGCTGCGAGGAACTCTAAGCAGCTAATCAGCATTTACTAAGTGTCCTCAGTGGGTGGCCCATTCTGCGATACATACAATGGTCTCTAAGGAGTGTGCAGTCTGCTGTAGGGAACATCCACAGCCATCTGAACCTGCAGGCTGAGCCAGGCTCCCCCGACATGGCAGTGGTGTAGCAGGCTCCTGCTGAGGACACTGCTCTTGGAAAGGAAACATCCTGAAACCCACATGAGTTTAGCTTGCATTCCACCTGACTGAGTATACAGTTTGGTTACTTCCTGGCGATAGGACATAACTCTCTAGACTTTGCTTCTTGTTCTCTGACAGGTTGTAAAGATGATAGCATTTGACTGGGCAAATAAGCACCTGCATGTCATCCTCCTAAACCTTGAGATGGAAGAGACAATGTACCCAGAATAAGCACCTGCATGTCATCCTCCTAAACCTTGAGATGGAAGAGACAATGTACCCAGAATAAGCACCTGCATGTCATCCTCCTAAACCTTGAGATGGAAGAGACAATATCAGAATATGGAGCACATATAGACTTGTGCCAAATGATACAGGTCTCAATCCTGTTTAGCCACTTACTAGCTGTATGACCTTGGGCAGATTACTTAATCTTTCTGCACTTTGGTTTCCTCATCTACAAAACAGGGTTAATAGTGCCTACTTCTTGGGGTTATTGTGAGTATTAAATAAGAGAATGCGTATAAAATATTCATCACAGTACTTGGAATAAAATAGGTGCTCAAAAATAGTCGCTTTATTGCTTTTATTATGGTGATTTCCCATCATAGTAACTCTAACATAAAACAGTTAAAACTAATTTGCATGTACTCCTTAGATATGCAATTCACTCTGGTTATTTAAATCCATTTTTATTCCATATTTAGTTTGAAGTATAGTTCATGTCATGAATATTACTTTCAGTCTTTATGCTAGAAACACTCAGAAAATTATTGCCAGCAATGTATAATAATTATAATATTTTTGACTTCACATTTAAAAAAATAACCAGTCATACTTATAAATATCTAAGTGTAATATTTCCCTTTCTAGTGAAAGGAAAATATTTTTCATTTATTATAGCTCTGCTTCTGAAAATAAACCCAGTGTAAACACACCAGCGAGGCTGTCTTGAGCTTAAAAATCAGTGAAAATAGATTTAACTTCTTGGGAAGATAATGAATGTACATCTCAAACTCCTGTTTGAGATGATGTATGTCCATGGGGTGAATGTGCTGAAAAGCAGCTAGCCAAGATGGGATGCTGTTTCAAATTATGGCTAAAATTATTATGTCATCGTCGTCATCGTCATCATCATCATCATCAAGCTTGCTGGGCTTAATGTATCATAATTTGGCTTCCATAGAAATGAGGTTTTAGCCTGCAAAAAATGTCAGGGGCCTTCAAATTCACAAGTGGATTTTCTGGCTCAGGGAAGAGCTGCTGACTGGTTGAAAGGTGTGTTGACATCTGTAAGAAGCTGCATCCGTTGCCTGTAGGACCTACAGTTTCTGATTCTGGAAACGGGGTAAGTATCTCTTCCCTGTGCAGTTCACACCCCTTCCTGTCCAGCTGGTCTCTGTTCCTGGGGCCTTTCTTCCCTCTGTTCTTTTTGTCAACTACCTTTCCTCCTCTGTGTCAACACTGACTCCCCAGAGCTGCCCTGTTTGTGGTTGTGGTCTCATTATTCATTTTGTCTGGCTATATTCTCCCACCGTGCATGTCTATGTACTTCTTGGGCCACTGGATTCTTGCTTCTGACCCTAAAGGCCACTGCACTTGTATTCCGAGCAGCCTCTGATCTGGCCTTTGGCTTGCTCCACCTTTGGCTGAGCTTCAAGTCCCTCTGCCTTAAAGGAACTCCTTCACATGAACTGTCGCATGTGAATTGATGGTCTACCGTGAGCCTTGCCACAGTCAGGTGAGTCCATGCTGCTTATGAAACCTAGAAGGAAGTTGAGGCCATTTACCTTTTTTTCCCTCTCTCTCTTGAATTACTTCTCTGGCTCAGGAACCCACTCAGGAACCTGCTCTATGGGCCAGATGATGCCTCAGGTGGGCATGTGTCACTGTAAGATCCATCTTTCTACCATCTTTCTAGTGGGAAGAAAATTTTGTCATTTAAAATGCTGATTGCAGGGCTGGCCCAGTGATGCAGCGGTTAAGTTTGCATGTTCCACTTCGGTGGCCTGGGGTTCATCGGTTCGGATCCCGGGTGTGGACATGGCGCCGCTTGGCAAGCCATGCTGTGGCAGGTGTCCCACATATAAAGTAGAGGAAGGTGGGCATGGATGTTAGCTCACAGGCAGTCTTCCTCTGCAAAAAGAGGAGGATTGGCAGCAGATGTTAGCTCAGGGCTAGTCTTCCTCAAATAAACAAATAAATAAATAAATAAAATAAAATGCTGATTGCTTTGGGAGAGCGTTTGAACCAGTTTGAGATCCATTAGTGGGTCATGAAATGAATGTAACAGATTGTAGCCAATTAGAAGTTTTTCACTAAAAATGAAGTAGAACAAAAAAAGAAAATATCAGAGAGCATTTTAGTGAGGACATAATATCTCAACCTATCATCTATCGTGTTAATAGGTGTGTACACACTGGGTTGTGATGCAAATGTATTTCTTATTGAAGTTCTCACTCAAGAGAGTTTGAAAGCCACTGCTCTAGTAGAATTAGAGCAGAATTTCACCCAGGAAGAATATTTTTCTTTTGTTTTAAAAATTTAAATACCTCCTTGGGGTGGTTTCATAGAAATTGTCATTCCCTTGCTTACCCCTCCCCCCAACTCCATCTCAACTGCTCCATGGTCTGCTCAGGGTAGGGTGTTCAAGAGAGAAAAATGGTATGCATAATAGAGTTACCACCACCAGCACAAGAGAACCCTGAGTTTGGGGTCCTCGCAAATACACGAGAGGAATATGGGAGAGTTGCTAGAGACCAAGGTTTGGGGATTCAGAGGACAGAAGAACAGATGGATGGGACAGACAAATACATAAACAAAGCTGGTATCCTGGAGGTCGGGGAGCAAGGAGAATCCAGATAGAAACTCTCCAAGGGGTGGGAGGATGGACGAAGGTGGCGTGGGGAGGAGGTGTGAGGGCCTACTTGAGAAACTTTAGCCCGAGGACGTGCATAGTCAGTTTAAGTTGTGTGTTCTATGCTGTGTTCCAAATCCTCACGCAAATACTTATATTGCTCACAGCCTTGTGTTTGTGGTGTTCTTCAGGAAGAGGGCAAAGATGGTGGTCCCAGGACTCCTAAGGTGAAGCTGAGAGAGCCAATTAGGATCCAGAGAATGGCTAGGAAGCAGGATTGACCCAGATGTGGAAGCTAGATGAACCCCTTCCCCTCAAATACACCAAGGGAAGGTGACATTTGAAAAGGTAAGAAGGATAGATACTGGTATTTTGTGGTGTCAATGTCCTCTAGCCAAAGGCTACAGGAACACAAGTGCAGTTGAACAAGGTAAGTCTATTGCTTGTTGAACTGTGCGGCATCTCAGTGAAAGGCGTTCAGAAGGACTTACGGGATTTGGGCTTGTCTTGGTGATTTGGGGGAGGTTTTATGGAAGTGGGGCTTTGCTCTGATTGGATGCTGTCAGGAAGTAGGGCTAATTCTGTGATTAAGTATCTTAACTGGACTAGAGCAAGGCTAAAGGTAAAGAAGCAGCAGCTACACATATTACCTGGGAGCGGGGGATGTTTTGGTATTTTGTGGGTCGGACAATGTTTATATTTCATCTGTGTTCACACAGTTGGAATGGTCTTGTTTTTGTCTTGATCCATCATGGCCACAGAGTGGCCTTGTCTAATATTGATGCTCCATAAAATTATTTATGTTCGACAGAACCCCCAGGCCTAGCTGTGTGCATGTGCCAGGCCAGTTCTGGGATATCAGGGGCTGCTTTTCTCTTTCTCAATAGTATGGTTGTTTGAATCATTCTACTTGAATGTTAAGATGGGCTGTAAGATTGGGGACATCAAGGTGACAAACACATATTTGTATGCTCACATATGTGATGTATTTTTATATATGCATAAAGATTGCCTACGTATTGGTTGAATGTATGTTGACATGTATGTTAAGTACTAAGTTCCCTCCTTGAAAGGAAGGCAAATTCACATCCTCTTCATTAACTGAAGGAAATTCTACACTCTTTCTTGTGAATCCTGTTTACTACCCTCGAACTTGCAAATCAACAAATTAGGAAGACAGGCCCCTGACTTAAAATTTTCTAGCGTAATTCAAATGACAAGGTTAGACGTCTTTAATGATGGATGGAACTGATGACCTCCATAAATTATGATGGGACCTGGCAGACATGGAGTTGCAGCATGCTTTGCTAAAAGCCAGAAACCCTGTGGATGGTCTGAAACAGACAGCTTCCTCGAGGCAGCTCGCGGGGCGGGGAGTGGGGCTGGGGAATGGTGCTGGTAACATAACATGTCTGTGCGGCTAAATTCAGCTGAGCTCTAGTTGAAAGACAGCTGCCTGGGCTGCAAGGAAAACTATAATGAATCATTGCACACCAGAGTGGGTTAATACCATAATATCAGTGAGAAATCATTTGTAATGATGGTGAATTATACAGCGCAACAATATGCTGACTTTAATACCAGTGCCATATGGCTTTAGGTTTACTTTTATGCCTTTAGGGGGGTAGGATGGGATAGTTTAAGGCTTTTTGCATAGAGAAAATCGTAAAAGCATGATGTTATTTTATTAGGAGAATGAAAATCTCAGTAAAATATAGACCTAGGATAAAAAATGGAGATGGAAGGGGGTATAGCAAATGCAGAATGACTTTTATTATTTTGTAGTCAATGAGAGCTGTGGGATATTTATGGCTTCTTTTCATGGTTTCTGAGGCAGTGGGTGACTTCAGAATGCCCAGCCTCCACTGTGGCGCGGTAGCATTCAGTGCAAACTTGTCTCTAGGTAGTTGGATTAGGGGTGGCCATGGAATGCATGAGTCTGAGTCAAGAACTCTGCTGGGACAATGGCTGAATTGAGTGGTGATGATTCTAGTGATACCTACAAGTTTTAAAGTACCTATCATGTGTCGAGTACTGGGCTAAAAGTTTTCATACATAATCTGAATTAATTTTCACGACAAAGCTGTAAGGTAGATACCATTAATGCTCCCATTTTACAGGATGGGTACACTGAGGCTTTGAGAAGTTAAATCATTTGTCCAAAGTCACACAGCTAGTAAATACAGGCTTAAACTGATGTAGATAGAAGAGAAAATTAAATTATGTATTGTTCAGAATACTAAAGCGTTTCAGAAAGAGGAACGTCTGTCTAGATTTCTTAGTCCAATTAAGGCAGCAAGCGTTCATTGAGCATCCACCCTGCAGGGTGCTGGGACGGGCACTCGATCCCCACTGTTTTGTCAACAAGTCACCTCTGAGTGAGAGCACAGAGGAGCCTCGAGGAGGAGCTGAGGAGGCCCAGGACATGGAAGGACATGGGACACATGTCAGTAGTGATCATTCCCGGAAAGTGACGGGTTCCACTGGAGACACCTGTAGGCTGCATTCCATTCCTTTTGCATATGTCTAATGATTGAAAATGCTGCCTACACATCCCTGCAAAGCAGGTTATGGTCTCCCCATTTTTCAGAAAAGAACTTTGAGGTTGAGAGGCATCAACCAACTTGCTCAAAGTACACAGGACTGAAAGCTGTGCCTTCTAAGTGCCAAACTCATTTCAGGTCATGGCGGGTACAGGTCAGCTGGAACTGCACTCAGATAAGTGACTTTATCAGTTGCCCTTCTCTGCACCTCTGTTCCCCATTCTAGCCAAACACTCACCCTGGTGTTATCTGTGAACCCTGGGTCAGCCAGGTGTTGGGATTGGAGCCCCCAAATTCCTGTGATCGGAAGGACTACACGATCACTTGTGCATCAGCTGGTGCCTGGCTGGTGACTCTGTCTAGGTTCTTGGCCTGAGGTCCTGCTTCTCGCTGTCTGCCTTCCTGAGCTCTGGTCTCTGCTACCCTCTGACTTGGGACACCTGTGCATCCACTAAATCCTGGCTGCCTCCTGCCTCTGGTTCTCCATCCCGGGTACTCTGCTCATCCTGGACTTGCCCAGGTCCCCGGCCCTGTGCTTCATCTTCTCTTTTAGCTCTCCAGGTCTAAATCACACAATAATCCTTAATTTTTTTGGTAGCTTATAATATAAAATATAAGTTTTTATTTTTCAAATTTAAAGTTACGTTAAAATGTTGAATATTCTTTAGAAGAGACATGCATTTCCCTGCCACTAGAGCCTGAGACACCCTTGACATGCCGCAGATGTGCCTCTCTGAGATCTTACGTTGGCCTCATTACGATCGTCTTGCAGAGTGGTTCTGAAACCTGGCCCCCATTAGACGCCCCTGCGGAGCGTGAAAGTGTGTCTGGGTCTGACTCCAGAGACTGTGATTGCTGCTCGAAAGGGTGGGCTCAGGAAACCACCGATAATTCTAATGTGGAGCCAGGACTGGGCACTACTGAGCTGGCACCATCAGCATTTTTAACGTTAGGTGAAGCATTAGATTTGTCTTAGAAGGTAGGGTTGCCAGATTTAGCAAATAAAAATACAAGATGCCAAGTCAAATTTGAATTTCAGATAAATGACAAATGATTTTTTAGTATAAGTATGTCCCATGCAGGATTTGGGATATATTTTTACTGAAAATTATTTGTTCTTTGTCTGAACTTCAAATTTAACTGGGTATCCAGCATTTTATTTGGCAATCTTATTTTTAGGGAGAGTCCCTATGTTTTGGAGAATTTTTTTTCCTTTTCTCGGTTTAATTGGTACTCTAACTAATACTGTTCTTTGTGCTCATGTTCCACTGGAAAGGCACCTGGCATCAGGTTTGTGTGTTTAAACACTCCCGTGAATTCCTACAGAAGAAAGCCTCATATATCCAAAGTAGCAAACGTTTCAGCTAGCAATGGGTTTCTCACTGTCCAGCCCCCTCTTGTTTTTGCAGACTCTGGTTGGTGGCTTCTCAAGGCAACTTTAAAATAATATCATATGCCAGTTTCTTCTTTGAAATAAATCAGCCCATAGGTCAATCTTCTTGGCCTTGAACAAGAGAAGATTCCAAAGAACTCTTTTTGGAAGAACTATGGGAGGCCTAGGAACAAAGCGTTGCTGCTGAAGAGGAACGTGTGGTGGGATGTGGAGAAAGCATGTGCTGTGTTGGTTTTGTCAAATGGGAGCAAAGTGATTGTGAACCAAGGTTTCATCAATAATGCATTATTATTTTGAAGACATTAGAGGTAACTAAGTGTTTACAAGCTTTATGACAGTTCTGACATTTTAATGGGCCCTTAAATGAAGTGAATTATTAAAAAGCATACTTCGGATGAGGTCATGGACTCTTAAAGTTCAGGGATCAATAGAAATAGCCTGTGCATGCCAATATGGCTAAAGCTATGCCAGTAATTTGTGCTGTCAGGTTATTATATTATAATGGAACAGTGAGAACCTACCTTATTCCCCTTACTGCCTACCCCCGTCCAACAAACTTCAAGAAGACCAGACGCAGAGCAAGGATCCAATATTGAAAGCGTCATATTTTTCAGTTTCATATGAAAAATATACATAAATGTTGATCTTTCATTGTTATTATACTAAAAATGACAAGAAGGAAAAGAAACATAACAAGAAGATAGAGATAGTATCTTCTATCTTTCTTCCTGTCTTTCTCTTCATGATCTGATTGCTTATTTTGCCTGACTGCAAACATCTGGATGGCTCCAAACATCAAGAATGTTGAATAGTGTTTTGAAACTTTTTTTTAAAAAAAGCCTTATTCAAATGGAATTTTCTGTACAAGACCAATATATATGTAATATAGATACAAACAAAGCTTTTCATTTGAAGAGGGGGCCAGAACTGAGCTCTGTTTGCTGGACCCCTCCCACCTTCACCTGAGGTATGTCTATAGAACCTCTAGGGTTCCATGGAGCTCAGTTTGAAAACCAGTGGTGTAGACAAACCATCTGAATATTTGCAACCATTAAGATGGTTGTTAACAGGGCCAACCCTTGTTCTTCTGTGGCAGGATCTGTAGAACATGGCAACTTAGGGCTCATACTACCAAAATCTTATTAGCAGAGTGCTCAGTTTTCATTGTATTGTTGCAGATAAAGACGGGTCGAGAGATTTCCCTCTAATGGCAAAGGAAAATGGTGCTTGCCATTCACTGCAACTCATTCTCTTGAATTGGAGGCTGTAGGTACTTAGGGTTCTGTACTTGTAACTGAGAAAGAAGGTGAAGAGGCCTGAGCACCAAGGCATTGGGAACATGGGAGAGAAACAGTTCACAAGCTCTTGGCACAGTGAAGACTGCAGCTCCTGCCAACAGGGAGGTTCACAGAATGCCCTCTCCTAGCTGAGTGCTGGCTTTGACCTCTTTCCCAATCCAGGAATCAGCTTCTTAAACTTGTACTATCATTTCTAAATGGTATGAGAGAAATAAATGAGCAAGGGAAAATTATCAAAGAGGTTTTTAAATTTAGGATACCTTCAGCTGAAAATAACAGAAAAGATATCTGAAAGTGGCTTGAAAATAGGAATATACACTCTCTCCCAGAACATGTTCTTAGGAAGGGCAGTTCTTGAGTTGTTTAAGTCTGTGGCTTGACAACACCATCCAGGACCCAAGTCTTCCCCTTTGTCAGCTCCATCATCTCTAGTGTTTGTACTCTGACCTGTCTCTGGCCTGTCCTCACGGTTGCAAGGTGTCCCACATGTTCCAGGCATTCCATGCAGCTAGCGACTTTGATGGAAAGGTCTCTTTTTGTTCAGTGAGAAAAACCATTCCCAGAGGCCCCCGCAGATTTTCCCTCACATATCATTGGCCAACATGCTAAGACAAGCACAAGCCCAAAACAAGCACAGAAAAATGAGACATTAGGCTTGGGCCAATTACGATTCACCCCCTGGGGCTGGGGAGGCGCCCAGTCCCCCGGAAGTGCTTGTCTCTTCCGTCTTTAAGAAGAAAAAAGAAAAGAAATCTCAATCAGTAGCATCTACCACAGGTCCCAGGTTTGTCCCTCTTTGCCAGTTTTTGGGGGGACACTTCAGTGATCTCCAATGAGCCCTAGGAATATTGTAAAAATTTTAAAGCCAAGTTCCTGTGAACTATTTTTAATAAAAAATGAATAAGCTGAAGAAGAATTTTGAAAAAAAATCTGCATTTACACTACACACCAAAACAAACTCCAGATGGATTGGAGGTAAATACAAAAACAAACAAAACAAAACAAACCACTTCTTCATAAATTTTGGAGAAACCAGAAAAAAGTAGCAACTCATTTCAGAGGAAGATGTGAACTCTCTTAGTTTTGCAGGAATAGAAAGCAATAGAAGAAATAACATAAAAGTATTGATAGATTTGAATGTAAAAAATTATGGATTTTGTATAATGAGAAAGTAAACATAAAAATGGATAACTGGCTGGAAAAGCATTTTAATCAAAGATTACAAGAGTTTAATATTTCTAATCTATAATTTTAAATTTGAATTTATAAGAAAAACTAAACATTAATACTAGAATAAGCATAAAATACAGGAGGAGAAAATTCACAAGTGGGTAAAAAAATTGAAATTAAACAAGTAGAAAACCATTTAACCTAATTAGGAGTCAAAGAAATTCAAATGAAAGCAAACTTGAGATGCAATTTTGTACTTTCTAGCAAGACTTTAAAAGATTACAGTACATTTATGGTTGTAGGATAGCCGATAGACTTATTCATTGCTGCCAAATTGAATACCTTTTTGAAAGAGTAAATATGACAATGAGAGCCACATAGATGTTCATACTCTTTTTATCAGTAATTCAAATATAGAAAGTTGGCCTGACCAAATAAATCAAGAGAAGCAGGAAGCTATATATTCAAAGATATTCACTGCAGTAAAATCTCTAGAAGAAAAAACTGGAAAGCCCTGAAATGTGCAACAAGTGGAAACATTTAAAAAAATTGTGGTCAAATGTTATTCAAACATTTAAAATGTTAACTGTGAAGACGTTATAACAATAAGGGAAGTATTTATGACAAAACATGAGAAAAATGGCAGAAATCGGAATTGAATTTGCATTATGATAATGATATAAAGCATTTTCACGTTGAAGATAAACAAATATGGAAACCATATTAGGAGGGTGGGCTATTGGTGATATCTTAATTGTACAAAATATTTCTTTAATGTAGTGGTATTAGTCAATTACTCCTGTGTAATATACTATTCCCAAAATTAGTGGCTTAAAACAAACGTTTTTTCCCTCATAGTTTCCATGATCAGAAATTTGGAAGCAGCTTAGTTGGATGGCTCTGGCTCAAGGTCCCTCATGAGGCTGCAGTCATCTGAGACTTGACTGAGGCTGGAGGACCGGCTTCCAAGCTCACTTCCATGGCTGTTAGCAGGAGGCCTCAGTTCCTTGCTATGTGGGTCTCTCCATAGGGTTTCTTGAGCATCCTCATGGACACTTCTCTCACAGAGAGAGAGGAAAAAGAAGGAGGAGGAGGAGGAAGAGGAAGAGGAGAAAATTGCAGTACCTCTTATGACCTGGTCTCCTAGTCATCCACCATCATTTCCGCTGTATTCTATTTGTCAGAAGTGAGTCACTAAGTGTAGCCTGAATACAAAGGGAAGGGAATAGGCTCCATCTTTTGAAAGGAGGTGCATCAAAGCATTTGTGAACATATTTAAAATCACCACAGTGGTTAAGATTTCTTTTCATTAAAAAGATGCTGAAATGGAAAAGTGGATGACCCATTAACATGTATGAAGTATGAGTGTTGAGTGGGGGAAGTATGGAAAAAAGGAGAGGAAGTGACCTATTGTGACCAAATTAAAATGCCAAAGAAAACAGAGACTGTGCTCCCAGGCGAAAGTAGTTATTTCTGTCCCCGTGGTGGCCAGAGCAGTGCTATTGCTGGTTTGCCTCTCTTGTGAGTCCAGAGAGAGCTGGTGAAGGAATGACATCTTGCCAGCAGATGACAAGTAATTTCCTTTCTCTCTAACAGCACTGTGCAAGTTAAGCATAACATTTTCTCAGTCATCTCTGAAAAGCCTTGTCTGCTTGAAAGCTTGGTTTTCCGTGTTCTTTTTATTTGAATGAACAATTACCTCTGAGCCATCACAGTACATTTGGAACTCAATTTTTTTTTTTTTTAAATCACACAACATGAGCTATGGTCTGTAAATACTAAACACTTATGGAAAAATGAAAAGCAAATGTCAGTTAGTGCTAGAGCTACAAGTACGTAAATCAGAGCATCCTGCTTAAATTCTGCAATGTTTTCCTTAATTATATTCATCTCTCAATTTTCTTGAGGACTGGGGACTGGACACCCCATTTAACTATTTTTCAGGCTCTGTTTTCCTCCTGCTCATCTCTTGGTGACTAAATGTTTCTGGTCAGCCATTAAAGAGTGAATGAGAAATGTGATAATGGCGATGATGACGACAATAAAACTCCATGGTGTATCTGGGGGGAAATTTGGAGAGTTTTCAATGGATTTTTAAGAATGCTTTATTCCCAGGAGTCAGCAGTATATAGTGAATGGAGCATCGACTTTGGAATTGGAAAGACCTGAGCTTGATCCCTTGCTTTGTCCCTTCATTCATTCGATAAAGGCTTATTGTGCCAGACATTGTGGTAGACGCCAGGGACATAATGATGAAAAAGATGTGGCACCGCCTTCAAAGAGTTTGGTCTAGTGGAGAATACAGGCAAGAAAAAAGGCAGGTAAGTCCAAGGTGCTAATAGGAGGGCACTTACCCACTCTTGATGGTGGGAGGTGCCAAGTCAGGAAAGACATCAAAGAAGAGGAAACGTTTACATTGAGCTGAAGAGAGAAGAGAGAAGAACAGGTGCAAGGATCTGGAAATAAGAGTGAGCGCTGACATGTTGTGTATCTGAAAATAGCTATGGATGGTTGAGTGGCAGACATTGCAGGTTAGCTAAACTGAGAGCCATTTCTGTCTTCTTTTTTCTTTTCCACTTCCATCCTAGAGCCTTCTCTTGCAACTAATGATGGCTATGTGATACATTTCTGCACAATGAAGTATTAGCATGGTTTATTGGAGGGATTCTTGGAAAATTTTTGTCTTCATGATTAAGGAGGAAAATCTGGCTGGCACAGACTTTCGCCCTTCCTCCTCCTTCTTGCTTTGAATGATGATAGTGTGCTTACAGGAGCAGCTGCCGTTTTGTGACCATGAAGTAACAACACAGCATACCAGAAGAGAGTGCAGAGGGAAAATAGAAAGAGCCTGGGTCCTTGCTGACATCATTGAGCCATGGTAGCAGCCCTGCATTTCCTTCCTACAGACTTCTTAGGTGAAAATAATTCTGTTTAAGCCACTATATACCATATTTCTAACTGATAGAGAATGCAGCATCAGATTGGAGTTTGAGCCGAGAAAGAAGATGAGGTTGGAGTTGTAAACCATATTAAGAAATTTAAGCCCTTCAAAGGCAATTGGAAATCTTTGGCAAATAATTTCTCTAAGCCTCAATTTCCTCATCTGTAAAGCAGGAATAATAATGTCTTCCCTGTGGCTTATGAAGATTAAATGAGATAATGCATGTAAAATGCCCAATAGTGTTGGCACTTAATAGGCAACTTAATAATCTACAGTTATTTTTATGATGATAACAATAATAAGGAAGAAAAAAACGTCAATGATCTGTGCAACCCTGAATTGGTAGACGTAGTATACAACTTCTCTGTTTTCTGTGGCTGCTTCGTTCATTCATTCATTCATTCATTCATCAAATATGTATTAAGCAACAATTGTGTGTCAGATACCATGTTAGGCCAGGTCAGATATGATCCATGCTCTCGTAGAATTTAACATTCTCATGGGAGGAGACAAAAACAAGCAAACTGGGAAACAAGATAATTTCAGCTCTGACCGACTTGTTCTCCAGGTTGTGTAGGAAGTTGGTGGCGGAGAGCTACTTCTTGGAAGTGGGTCTCTCATCGGCAGAGAGAAGAGTTCCTAATTAATCTAAAAATACCAAGGGAACACATGTGCTAAAGTGAATGTGCTTCCTTAGACAGCATTATTAGATAGTATGGAGTGTGGATTGGGAGAGAGGAAGGATACAGAGAGGGAAAAGGAGCAGGGACTCCCTGAGAAGCCCTGTCTTTGGACTGTTTCTCGGGCCCTTAGTGAGGATCCTTCTCCGTCCTGAACACAGACCGCAGCTCGGTGGCACCCCCCAGCCAGGGAGCCCCACTATACAGTAACCTGCAGGAATTGGCCTAGTTGTGCTCAAGCATTTTGTAGGAAAATACGGATACTTTTACTTTTCTTTTTTTTTTGTGAGGAAGATTGGCCCTGTGCTAATTGCTGCCAGTCATCCTCTTTTTGCTGAGGAAGACTGGCCCTAAGCTAACATACGTGCCCATCTTCCTCTACTTTATATGTGGGATGCCTACCACAGCATGGCTTGCCAAGCCGTGCCACGTCTGCACCTGGGATCTGAACTGGCGAACCCTGGGCCGCCAAAGCCAAACGTGCGCACTTAACCATTGTGCCACCAGGCCGGCCCCTAGGGTACTTTTAAGGGAGCGTAGTGTGGGCTCTGGAATTAGACTGTCTGGGGTCGAACTGAACCCCACTCCTTAACAGCTGTGTGATCTTAAGGTCTTACGTTTCTTAACCTTGCTGAGTCTGAATTTCCTAACAGCACAATGAGGAACAGTAATAGTAATGACCACCTAAGGTCATTTTGAAGATTGAATGAACTAACCTATGCAAAGCGCCAATGCCTAGTAAGCATTCAATAAATACTCTTGTCAGTTTCCCCAGTGGTAGACTCTCACCTATTATCTGACCCGTTGAACTCAACCATCAGTTTTGGGGAATTCACAATCTCTCTTTCTTTTTAAAAGAATATGAATTATGTTTTAAAGAAACTTTCTATTTTAACATCAATGATTTTCTCCACTAGATCTTATGAGGAGTCTCTAAAGATTACTGGCAGTGGTTTTGATACCAAACCTGAAGTGAGTTCGCTCACCCATTGCTCAGCAAGCCAATCTCTGACACCGTGTGTGGTGGAAGGAAGCAGGAATTTTATTTTTGCGCAACGCTGAGCAAGGAGAGAGGGCAGCTAACGCTGAAATCCCAAACTCCCCAAAAGCTAAAAGGAAGGGTTTTTATTTGGGGTTCTAGGTAGGGGAGGGGAGCATATGGCCTTGCTGGTCAGGGCTTTCCCACCAGCCTGTCTTTGGCCTTGAGACACTTGCAGAGAGGAGGGAGCTCATGACCCTGCTGGTCAGCAGCTTTCCCACCAGCCCGTATCTCTTTGCGGGAGGAGATGGTCCAGGTGCTTGTCCTTGACGGTGTCTGTCTCCATGGAGGATAGAGGATTCTGGAGCCAGGAAGCCAGGGAGTAAGCAGGGAATGAGTGTTTGGGTTTTAACCCCATATATGCTGGGTTTAATGTGGGGAAACTGATATCAGGGTCGATATCAGTTCGGTGCTCTCAGAAGAAAGTTCTCTTAAGTATACTGGGATATGAGCCATTCAGCCCAGGAGACTAGGATGCACAAAGTAAGTGGGTTCCCCTTTAGTCCTCCAGTAGGGTGTTCAGAAACTAGGTCATCTCATCATGTCTGTGTGAACTGTCATTTCCACATGCTCATGTGTTTCTTCTATATGAGATAGGATGTGGCCAATGTCACTTTGCAGAAGCTAGGGGCTTTCTCTCCCTTCAAAGCTAGAAAATGTTCATTCATTGAACAGATGTTTACTGAGCACTTACTTTATGCTGGCAGTGTTTTTCAGAGCACACAGCATTTAACTCTTCTGGCACCTCTCTCAGAGAGGCCTGGAGTTTGGGTGGCTTCTTGATCGTTGTTTATGGTTGGTGCAAGACTGTGTATAACCAGATGAATAGCTTGTTTGCCTGTGAATGATCATCAGGTCCTGGGTGGTTGACCATCTTTCCTGAATTTCATCAATAGCTGAAAGACACCAGAATTTCATCTAGTTAGGCAAACTGTTCTTCCCTCTATGAAAGAATACTCCTGTATAAACTTTCCTGCTGTGATAGCATGATTTTTTTTTCTCTTGAGGAAGATTAGCTCTGAGCTAACTGGTGCCAATCCTCTTCTTTTTTGCTGAGGAAGACTGGCCTTGAGCTAACATCCATGCCCATCTTCCTCTACTTTATATGTGGGACGCCTACCACGGCATGACATGCCAAGCCGTGCCATGTCCGCACCCGGGATCTGAACCAGCGAACCCCGGGCAGCCGAAGTGGAACCTGCGAACTTAACTGCTGCACCACCGAGCCCGCCCCTGTGATACCATGATTTTAAGATCCACTTTCTCCTTATTGGCAGCTCTCTGAGTCTTCGTTTTTACTGAGAATACCTTTTTTCTTCTGTCTCTGAGCCGTCCGCCACACCATGGTGTTAACTGGCTGTGAAAACCATTTCTCTGCGTGTGGCCAGGGCAGACCAGGCAGATGAACCAACCGGATTTTCTTTGTCTTGACAAAGACAGTTTTGAGCTGTGAGGGTAAAACACTGGTGGCAGCTCTTTATGGGTTGGTCCTTCACTAGGGCAGGTTCTTGTGAACCTGACATAAATATGAACATTAACGCTGCATTATAAAGGGAATCCCAAATAAACATAAAGGCAATGTAAGCATTGGTGTTCCTCAAGAGAAACCTCCCCGTTTTGTACTCTTCTATCAAAGCAATAGAAGGTGAGTGGATATTTTGGCTCAGGAATGATTTCTACTGTGAACAACAGAAACTTGGACTGCAGGTTTATTTTTCCCACGTAACAAGCTGGCATTATTAGCTCAGTGGTTCAATGACATTAGAGCTAGTGTCTCTAAGATTCTCTTGGCCTTTTTTTTCCTGGTAGCAAAATGTTCTAAGTCCTGACACCACATCTGTGTTCAAGGCAGGAAGAAAAGGACAGTGCCAAACCTGTCTCTCTGTTTTATTAGGAAAGTTGAACTTTCCCCCAAAGTCCCTGCCTGACTTCCCTTGACAGTTCATTACCAGGACTGGGTCACATGGCTGCCCCCCAGTGCAAGAAGGACTGGGAAAGTGGGCAGTGGGTGGTCGTGATTGATTTACACCAATCAAAATTCATTCCCTGGGATAGGACATATTTTCACTCCAGTCAAAATTAAGGTTTTATTAGCAAGAAGGAGAAATAGATATGGTTTAGTCAGCTAACCATGTGTGCCGTATCGTTCATTTTCCCCATCATTTTTGCCATCAGGAGCCACATGGAACAGGCTGTTGGAAAGCACTTAAAAGGACCACTATTTTCCACTTTATTCTCAATGTGAGTCAGAGCACAGCAGGAACCAGGAACACCCACCTTGTAAGTGGGAAATGTTCTCATGTTGTAGTTCGTGTCTTTTCAGGGCCACTACCTCCTCCAATTCACTCCTACATGGAGACCAACAGGCCCACCTCATTCCCCAAGCTCCCTCTAAGCTTGGTTCCAAAACCTTTTGTTGGCTGCAGAGCAAACAGCAGAGCTCTTCTGCTGGTCACAGTCATGCATACCTTTTTGGGCTGATAATAGAGGGGAAAGTGGGATGTCGGTAATAGATGACTATTTCAGCCAACAGATGCTCTTTGTGTTTAAAATGAAAAGGAAAGCGAATCTCTAAGCCCTACACATTAGAGATCCAGAGATAATGCATGATGAAAGAATTTAAAGTTAGTATCACAGCTCTACCAGGAAAGAGGAGACACAGTTTTTATCACTGATGGCGTAAGTAGAGTGTCTACACATTGACTTTTTGTTTCAGCCTTATCTTATGTTAATGTTCTCTTGTTGTAGAATGTTTCCTCCTCTGGTAGCAATAGATTTGAATTACGACCTGTTGGTTTGTAGTCCTGTTTCTGGGGGGAGGTTGCAGGTAGTTGTGGGGAGGTGGGTGTAAGACAGACAGGGGATGTTGAAGATGCAGCTTGTCCACATGCTCTTCATCTTTACCAATACCACACTTGCATCAGTGCAGGCGAGGGCTGAGGTCTGCTGGGTGCTGCACAGTGCTGGCTGTTTGACACTTACACAAGCCTAAATTGACTTGGGGCTTGCATTACTTTCTAGAATGGAGGTTGGTCATGTAGTCTGTATGAAAAAAAGCCTTCTCGTGACCTAGAAAGGATTATTAATCTTGCCCCTTTCGTAGGTAATTTTCCACTCCTGGCTTTAGGGGCAACCATGATGGACTAAACCAAAGGAATTCTACGTAACAAGTCCTTTATTTTTCCATCTAGTGGATAAAGAATTTTACTGGCCTCTGATTAAAGTTTGCAATTATATTCCAAATGTCCAAAGTGGTCCCATTATTGATATTGTCCTGAGAGGGGGGTGGACAGTTTGGTTGTGCTGCTCTCTTAGAGTCAGTTGTGGGGCTGTTAGGGATTAGCCAGGAACAGTAGATGAAGCTGGAGCTGGACACACCTTCTCAGGACAGAAGCACATTCATCTAAATTGAAATCTAAGACGAGCTGTCAACCTTACTCTTGTTAGTCCCTACAAACATAGGTTCGCTATCTGCCACCTAAGAAGGGCCAAATAAAAACTGGAACGCCAGGCTTATGGCAGGGAAAGGGTTTTTATTTTGGATGACATCAGCTGGGAGATGAGAGTGAGCCCTCAAATTTGTCTTGTTTCATCTCGTCTTCCCAAAAGAGGGGCAGCAAGGGGTTTTAAAGGTTTGTGAGGAAAGTGGCTGCTTATGGGGGGCGGGGTGAGTCAGTGTCCTTGCTAGTCGGGGCTTTCCCTTCAGCCTGTATTTGGCCTTGCGACACTGCTTACTGAGAGGAGGAGGATAAGGGAATTTGCAGGTGAGCGACCTTGACTGTTTGTCTCCATGGCACATAGTGGATTCTGGAGCCAGGAAGCCAGGGAGTAAGCAGGGAAAGAGTGCTTTGGTTTTAACCCCATATATGCTGGGTTTAATGTAGGGGAACTGATATCAGGGCCAGCATCACACTCAATGACAAAGTCCCAGACCGTATACAGTTAAATTAGAAATGAGTGAAGGATTTGGAAGAATTCCTCAGGTAGGGGGTCCATTCCTGTGTTTACAAGCATAGAGGAAGTTTTCTTTCAGCATTTATGCTTTAACTAACTGGCAAAGGAGTGAAAATGCAAACTCAGGATTTTTAGTAAAGAAATTTTGATTATTCTTATGTCTTTTATACATTTAATAGAAAACATTAAGAAACATGGAACTTATGCAGAGTTTTTGGCTTCTGGTGATTTTAAATGAAAAATGGAGTTGGTGCTATTTTCTTTCTTCCTTCATAATATTTTTATAGGTTTGAGAGGTTTTAACTTACTTTGAGGAAAATAATTGCAAAAAAGTGACTGAAAGGCAAAAAATCCAAAACGAAATCCTAAACAAACAAAAAGCCTAGTATCTTCTTGACTCTCGTTTCTCTCAATTTCTTCAGCTAAGTTTTCCCTTATCTGCCTTGCAGGTGAAAATCCTAGAATGGCAGAGGGAAGAAATCCTCTTTCTGTAATTCCAGAAGAAGTAAGTGTTTCTATCCTTGATGGAACTGACTTATTTCCCCCAGGAACCTTTGTGTCCCTGACTCAGCCTATACTCAGCTCCTTGTGGGGTGGGTTTATCAGCCCTGACCTGCTGCATGAACTGACGCCGGGAGTGCAGACCTGTTCAGCTTTCACAGGAAAGTCTGCCCCGAGGGCTTTGCGGGAAAGGATGTTGTGGGTGGAAATTGTCAGTTTTAACCTTTCTAGACTCGATTATCTTATTTCTATTGTATGTTATTTCCTGAAATGAGCTTTTACAAGTGTGGTTTCCAGAATCATTTTAACTTGACCTTTTCCTGGATAATCACTTTCACAGGAACCTTCTGTGAGGAAGTGCCTTCAGCTGCCATGTGGTTTTGTTGTTATGGCATCCCAGCTCACAGATGAAGAAAGTGAGGTGGTTCTTTTGGGGGGAATTTATCTACCATGAAAGGGTGAAGGTGTAGCAAGTGTGAGATGAGACTTGTGGTACATGTCTCTGGTGCTTTAGGTTGTTATCTTTACCCCTGATATGGCCACGAATAATACCATTTTCTTGGGGATCTTTTCTACCAAGCTGATTTAGGAAGAATTAAAACTTATTTTTTTCATCTTGCAAAGTAGGAACATTGCTACCATTGGGGAAATATAATTAAAAGCCAAATCTTCTCCCAACCCAGAAATCCTCTCCACAAAAGTAGTGGAGAAAAAGAGTTTTATTACTGAATAAGTGTTAAACCAGAATGAGGTGATGTCATAGGCAATCCGTTAAGAGATTGCAAAGACAGAAAGAAATCTCATTCCCTTATGTAGCAAAGCAGATACAACCCATTCCATGCGTGTTTCAAGATAAACAGTAACTAGTCCTCAAGTAAGAGGACTTGACGGAACCACTTGTCACACATAGTCCATCCTAATTTCACCTGGTAATTGGGGTGACCCTCTGTGTTGGCTTATTGGCTTTATCCAGAGGAAAACAAACGTCCTGTCTTTATGACAGGACGTAGTTTTGCAAATTGAAGCAGGGCACCCACCAAAGTTAGGCTCCTACCTTCCCACAGAAACTGGGAGGCAGGGGTGCTATCTCCCTAGATATCTACCTTTCAGAGAGATGGCTACCAGGTCCTTGGAGAAGACATTTCTGGGTCCTAGAGCTGACAAAAGGCCTAGTTAGTTTTCAAAAGGATTTATATACATCTCAGAGGAGAAAGTACTTACAATGGTAAGTTTTCTAAAGTAAATGCTCTAAGAAAAAGGAAGTGCGAGAAGTTTCTTCTATTATTTTCAACAGGGAGAATTAAGCCTCTTATTTTTAATTTTTATTTGTCCTTATACCACTACTGACTCCAGTGAAAAATGCTGGCAGGCGCTGACCACAGGAGAGCTAACCACAATAACCCCCACCTGAACCGCAGGAGAGCCTCTGAGAGGAGGGCCTGTGCCTTTAAGGCTGAGGAGGTCAGAGAGAGGACATGACCGGGGTTGGCCCTTGAGCCCTCCCCTGTTCTTGAACGTATGTTCTGCCCACAGTTCCACAGTGGGAGCCATTTTCAAGGATGCGGCCTTGAGTGAGCAATGTGTTGCTGAGACCATCTGGACTGAATATGTGACTGAACCCAGGGAAGGCCTCTGCATAGACTGTTAAGATTCTGGCAGGCAGATGCAGAGATCCACTTGTCTTACGGCCGCCCAGGACAAGCCTCGTATGTAAGTTCCTTTGCTTGTTAAACCTGCTGCCTACCCATCTGGAGTGGCCTGCCGCTTTCTTCAGTCTCTCTTGGCTCTCTGTATACGGGGCCAGTTTCAGATCCCACCCAGGAAGCTCCCATGGTTTAGGACCAAAAGCATGGGGAAGAATTAACCAAGAAACTTGTTTCAACTGCAGAGTCCTGAACTCTAACCTATAGTCCCAACCCTAGACAGTATAATTTAGTCTGTTTGAAAAAGGACTCAGGAATCTGAACTTTTAGCAATATTCAAGGTGAATTTAACACAGGTGGCCCTCAGAACACACTGAAAAACCCTAGCAGAGTGGATTAAGCTGTGGAGTCAGGCCCAACTAGGTTCGGATCGTTACTAGCTGCGCAGTCTCAGGGAAGCTACTTCTCTGAGCAGCAATGTCCTTATGCACAAGGACATTTACTTGTCAGGACTGAGTGAGGATGACAAAAGGAACGTAAAATGCCCCAAACAGTGCCCAGAGTGTAGCATGTGCTCAATAATAGTATCTGCCATTCCTCTTATTATTGTGTAAGCCGTCAACCATAATTACATAAAGGTTTAGAAATGGGCCTCCAACTAAAGTTGAAAGGCCGCGTGAACTCGGAGGGAGGGAGCTGTATGATTTGACAGGTGAAACTGACCTCATGAGTGACCTCATGGACTTGTTTTTGCAAGTAAACATAAATGAACTTGAGCTAGTATAAACGTGACAAAGGAAAATGAAACATGTTTCTTATAAGGATACTGGGTGTTGTCAGGAATGTGTGCGTAGGGACGCAGCTGCTGAATCTTTGGGAGATCCAGGAGGCTGAGAACTTGGGCTGGAGGTGCCTCGTTTTGTCTCACTTGGTTTTGAGAAGCTGCTTCGGTCTCTCTCCTCTCTGTAGACTACCTCCCACCTTGGATGTGAACCTGAGGCCCGGGATGGGGTGGGGAGCCTGCCACTCTTGCCGGCAACCGTTAAGACAAGCATGAAGATAAAATCCAGGAAGCTAAGCATGGAAGAGGGAAAGCAGACAGAGCCAGGAGCCCTGGGGCATTGGTGAGCAGCCAGACTGCCCACGCTGGACCTCTGGTAACGTGAAGCCATTAAACCCCTCTCTGTTTAAGCCTCCCCAAAAGACGGCTCCTCTGCTACTCGTGGCTGAGTCCTCGCCTTACGGAAATGGGAGTCTGAGGGGGTAGAGTCACATAACAGTCATTCCCAAGTGACACTGGGACAGTTGCTCTGCTCTCCTTTGGCCACATGTTCTGGGGACATTGTGCCAGATTCTAAGCTGATGTACTCATAGTGTTTGACCAGAGTCTCCCCTCCCTCGGGGGACACATGCTGTCTGGGCTCTGTGACCGCGTCTCTGTGGTGGGGCAGTCTGCTCCTGAAGGGGGGCCCGCCTCTCCTCCCATCATGACGGAGAGGCAGCGGAGAATTCTGCCAACAGCAGTGTGCACTGCTTGTCCTTAAACTGTCCCCTGTCCAGGATCTCACCTCCCCCTGGGCTTCCCTGAGTCCTCTCCCACTTCTGGGTTCAGTAAAGAGCGATCCTTGCCCCGGGAACTGTCTTTGCCCTGCCCTGTTAATTTTTCTGTTTTATACTCTGGGGGCCCTCATGTCCAGCGGAGGCGACCCATACACGGTGTAGGAGGTGTACTGGGGAGACGGTACTAGGTTTAGGTACCCTGCTGTTCTATTTGTATCATTAGCTAAACAAATTATTTCCATCCCTCCTTGATGCTACAGGTGCCATTTCTTTCACAGACGTTGCATTTGCCTGCTCACTGATGTTCTTACCTCCTCCTTCCCCAGCCATCTTGTTTACACTATCACCAGGGTCCCTTTCTTAAGGGCTCTGGCAGAGGGCACTCAAATTCCCAGACATGGATTGGTCATGTCATGAATAGGTAGGACCATGGCCCGGGATATGTCTCCTCTGTCCTATGTTCTGTCCCAGGTAGTAAGCTGGGTCAGAGGCTTCCGTCCCGGTTCAGTGGTGGTCACCTTACTCTTTCTCTTCCTCTGAAGCTGTCATTATTGCTCAGGCCCTGCCTAGCTGGAAGAAGCTTGGATTTAAGCCTAAACCACGGGCTTTAGCCCAGTTTAATAAAAATCTCTGCAATGGAGTGAAGGGCACAAGTCCAGCCCATACTAATGAAATGGGTCATATTTTCCATTTTTCTTGTTTCATGGGCATTTAACTCCCTCAAGAATATCACAGGGAAGAGAATCCAAGATAGGGTTCAGGTATCCTGAGTCCTCTAGTCAAACAGCAGTTAATAATGCTCCAGAGCCCCTCAAAGCCCGATAACTCATTAGAAAAAGATATTTCATCTTGCCATCACCTTGATTCTCTCTGTCTAGAGAAGGGGTTACAAACTCAGGTTTGTACCCTTTGGAAACCAGGCAGTTAACATAAATGAACAAAGCAGTCTGGGAGTAATCATGTGCCCCTCATCATCTCTTATTTTCCCATCTATGGTAGAGATGTGGGTTCAGAGAAACATTTCTCTCTATTTCAAGGAAAACAAGGTCAAGCTCAATGATAAATGGCAGTTGACACTCGTCCTTAGTGTGGTAAATACAATAGAGAATGGTAGGGACTGTGGCAAACTGGAGAGTGAATGCCTTGTGTGAGTAAACCAGCTGCTACTCATATCCAGCTGGTTAAGTCAATGTGGGAATACAGGCCTACTGTTGCTAGAAGTTCTATATATATATATTTTTTAAAAAGCCAGATATCAGATTTTGGGGGGGTGTGTGTGTGGGGGGGGAATTCCTGAGTTTTAAATATTAGCTCAGTGTTTAAAAAAATGATCACTGTGTGGATCAATTAAAAATTTCTGGGAGCCACCAGGTTATGATCTTTGGCTCAGAAGATAAAGCTAAACCCACTTAGCTTGATGCATAAACTTCTTCATGATTCTACCTGCACTGCCTCTTGCCGCATTTCCTACTTCTCTTCGGACACTCCATGGCCACTCAATGCTACACTTTGTGGTTTTGCCTGGATCCCCCTGCCCCTTTCCTGACCCCATCCTTTAGCACATACTCTTCCTTGGAATGTCCTTCCCTGGCTGATTAATTTTGTAAATAATTCATTCTTAAAAATCGATACCAAAATCATCTCCTGTTTCAAGACTTTCACAACCTCCCTGTCATCTCCCAACCAGGCAGAGATATAGCGTCTCCTTTCTCTGGGCTTTTTTTTTTTTTTTTTTAAGATTTTATTTTTCCTTTTTCTCCCCAAAGCCCCCCGGTACATAGTTGTATATTCTTCGTTGTGGGTCCTTCTAGTTGTGGCATGTGGGATGCTGCCTCAGCATGGTCTGATGAGTAGTGCCATGTCCGCGCCCAGGATTCGAACCAATGAAACACTGGGCCGCCTGCAGCGGAGCGCGCGAACTTAACCACTCGGCCACGGGGCCAGCCCCTCTCTGGGCTTTTTGAGCAAAGTACACAGTCTTCTTACAGAACTTATCACAGTCTCTTGTAATTATCTGTTGCACGCCCATCTTCTCAGCTCGCCACTGAGGCTGTGCCTGTGCGTTCCCAGCACTCAGCCTGGTGTTTGGCCCTGGCTCAGTGCTCAGCGACCGTTGTTTGAATAGATGTATAAACAAATTCACTATGCACGATGCATATGTGAAATTTAATTTTCTTGCAAGACGGCTTCACGTTTGTTTTAATAAAATATTTGTGTAACGGTGGTATTAGTTATCACTTACGTGGTGCACATATTGAATGATCTAAAGCATAACTAACCTGTCTTAGAAGTATTTATCTGTTGCTGACCTCTCGGGTGAATACTACTCTTTTCCAACTAAAGGAGGCCATCTGAAGTGGCATCCTCACTCCTGAGCCAAAACATTAACATTTAATGCAATAGCTTCATGCTGTGTTAAGGGCTTATCTGATCAGGCAGGGATGAGAAAGGGCGGAGGGATGACATGGGGACTTGTTTTTCACACCACTCTTTTTCCAGGGCTATGGCAGGATTAACAGGGAGTTAAAACAAGGATGAATACATATGCTGTATCCATTGACAAAGCGGTAAAAAGTAGCTTGCTGTGAAATTCCATTTGCAGTTAAGTTTACTACTCTAAGTACACTCGCATCCCCTCCCTCTAGCCACCCATGTCACTTGACATATTTCTCATCTGACTGCTTGAAGATAGGAATTTTGTAAATGTCTCTCTTGGAGTTAGTTTTCAAAGAAAAGAAAAGTATGCTAAGTGCAATGGCTAAATTATAAATTTAACCAAACCTGTAATTCAAATAGGCCCCACATAATAATAGGCTGAAAGCTTGTCTGGCTGTGTTGGGTCTGGTTTGTTGTACATGGATTATGACAATGGATCCACAAAGCACCATCCTTTAAGTGCTGCTACCCATTAGCTTCATCAAGTAATTGCAGGCTTGTAGGCATCAATAACACCTTGGGAAGGAGAAGTGAATCTTTCCCCTTACAGATCTGGCAGGAAAGAAAAGTGCCTTGATGAATGCATGGCGGGCGTGTGGATGTTCAGAGCCCAGAGAAAGGAAGGAAGATGAGTGTGCAATAGACTATCTTTGACTTGCTTAAATGAACACCTTGTTTTATTTCTACTTGATCCTCTTGGCTCATCCAGCACACAGTAGGATCTCAGTGAGCTCACTGCTGGTCATCTTCAGAAAATGCTATTTCTTGAAAATGTAAATTAAAAAAAAACTGTTAATGAGAATGGGAAAGCAAATAGCAAGAAATGTCTTCCTAACTCTAGTTTAAGCAGGAAGAAAAACCACAAAGCAGTGAGAAAGTAGAGAGAAAAACCCCATCTATATGAAACTAATTATTTTTCTCCCCAAATCAAAACTTTTGTGTTTTCGGTTGACACTCATCTTGGAAAGGGCCCAGTTTTCTCTGGTCTGAAATATTTATTAATATCTCTGGAATGAACAACATGGAAATCTTTTGCTTTAAGACAAGTTTCAGGTCAGTAAAAACAGTCAAATATATATCCAGATTAACTTTACATTAAAAAAATGTTGACTTTGAGAGATTCAATTGCCAGATACTTTTCCTCTTGGGTGAGATAATGTTGGGTGCTTTCTCAGTGTTATTAAAACATACATTTTTACTGTTAGTTCAGAATTTACTGAGGGACCCACAAGAGTTTGAGTTGTCTTAAAATTAGGTTAGGCTGGTTTGGAGGGGGCTCATTTTGGGGAAAGGAGGTCATACTTAAAGCCGTTCTTAGTAATTCTTCTTGTCTTTAGCTCCACATCTCATTCGTCAAGGTCGTGAAGGGTTATTGACATTGGATGCATATGAGAACTACCTGGGGAGCTTGAAAATGTACTGGTGCCCAGGCTTCCTCCAAATATTCAAATTTAATTTCTTGCTGTGGGGAGAATGGAAGGGGCATTTGTAGGTATGTGTGTGTGAGTGAGGGTTTCAACATTCCCCCAAATGATTCCAATGTGTGTTCAGAGTTGAGAACCACTGGAATTATGAAGAAAGGGGTGACTTGCTGTTATGGGTTGAATTATGTTCCTCAAAAAGATGTGTTGGAGTCCTAATCCCTAGTATTTGTGAATGTGATCTCATTTGGAAATAGGTTTTTGCGGATGTAATTAGTTAAGTTAAAATGAGGTCACACTGGATAATAGTGGGCCCTAAATCCAGTATAACTGGTATCCTGATAAGAAGAGGCGTGACACAGAGAGACACAGAAACAGAGGGAAGATGGCCGTGTGAAGAGAGAGGCAGAGATTGGAGTTTTGCTGCCTCGAACCAAGAAACACCAAGGATTGCTGGTCCCCATAAGAAGCTAGAAGAAACAACGAAGGATTATTGCCTAGAGCCTTCAGCAGGAACATGATCCTGCTGACACCTTGATTTTGAACTTCTGGCCTCCAGAACTCAGAGAGAATACATTTCTGTTGTTCTAAGCTACCCAGTTTGTGGTAATTTGTTACAGCAGCCCTAAGAAATGAATATACCTGCTGTTCCCCATCATTTAGAAGTAGCTATGAACTCACAGGAGAGATACTAAAAGGAAATCCCTCTTAGTAAGATTTGTTAGATCTTAGAAGAGTTTCAGGAAGAGATTTTGGACTGTTGGCTGTTAAAGTAGTGTCATCAACCATACCAGTTTCCCCAGGACTGAGGGAGTTTTGGGGATGAGCAACTTTCAGGGATTGTCCCAGGCAATCCAGGACAAATTGTTCACCCCAAACAGGATGGATGCTTGTCAAATCAGATTGTCAGAGTCCTGGATAACAGTAGCAAAACTGATGTGGTTCCCTAAATTCGTACAGAACTTAATTCAAAGCAAATAAAAACACACTGTTCTGAATTACTCTAGCTTTGGTGTTTTATTTCTAAGATTGAACTTGTATGTTCAAGGCCAGTGTGTTTTTTTTTTGAGACTTTTGAAACAAGAAGATCAGCAAGTAGCCAGATATCTTTCACCAAATGAACCTGTCAAAGGTGAGCAGTCCTTCTATTTCCAGTCTATAATGGAAATCAGGAATCAGATATGGATTCAGGAGAAGCCTGATGATCTGAGTTGCCCGGCTGAACTCCTTCCAAGAAACACAGTCATCTCAGAGAAGGCAGGATTTCTGTTTCATAAATGAGAAGTGTTGGAAGCCAGGACTCCGGGTGAGTGAGAACACCTCTCAGGAAATCATGGAGATGAGTCACTTCCTCTCAGGTCTCAGCCAAGAGTCACTTTTATGCCTTTTAGGTAAAATCGCCTTATGATGAAATCCTTAGGTCACAGGAGCCAGACCACTTTGGCTGAGCTCTAAGATCCACTCTCCCATGGTCAACTTGGTTATAGGGTGAGTCGTGCTGTACTTGAGTTTCCTAGTGTCTGTCAGTCATGACAATACTTGTACGAATGTGCTAAGTTTGAACTCTGATTCTTGAAAGAAAACAAATATCACTGAGGTTTCTGTGGAAGAAAGGATGCTACTTTCAAATAATAGGCCATTCATTCTCTTTGATGGAAGGCACAAACTTTTTTTAGTTAGAAAGTGTTTTCTAATAGCAAGTGACCTATGCGTTCAGGAAGAAATTCTAATTAAATATCTAGTCCAACTGGGTTATTGCCAAAAGGTAAAAGGTTTGCTCTCAAGGACACTCAAATTTCAAGTACTGCATTGGAGGAAATAGTGGTTCTATGTTGCATATGCAGGAGTAACTGTGGAGGCCAGAATAGGACAAAAGCCATCCTATTTTTAAAAATTTTTAATTAAAAAGATTTTTACATTAAAAAAATTTAAATATGTTTACCATATAACATTGTGTAAATTTAAGGTATATGACATGTTAATTTGATACTTTTATACATTGTAATATGATTGCCATTGTAGTGATAATTAGTGCTTCTTTCACGTTACATAATTATTCTTTCTTTTCAGTGACGGGAATTATTAAGTTCTAGTCTCTTAGCAGGTTTGATGATTATAATACAATATTGTCTGTGTTCACTGTGCATTAGATCCCTAGGTCTTATTTACTAGTTGTTGCAAGTTTGTACCCTTAAACAACATCTTTCTTGTCCCCCCATCCCCTAGTGACCACCATTTACTTTCTGTTTTTATGAGTTTGTTTTTTTCAGATTGCACACATAAGTGATGTCATACTGTACTTGTCTCTGTCTGTCTCACTTATCTCACTTAGCATAATGTGCTCAAGGTCCATCCACATTGTCCCAATTAGCAGGATATCCTTCTTTCTCATGGCTGAGTAATATTCTATTCTCTCTCTATATATGCACCACATCTTCTTTATCCATTCATCCATTGATGGGCAATTAGATTGCTTCCAGATTTTGGCTATTGCGAATATGCTGCAACAAACACGAAAGGGCATATATTTCTTCGATATCCTGTTTTCACTTCACTTGGGCATATACCCAGAAGTAGAACTGCTGGATCAGGGGCTGGCCCAGTGGCACAGTGGTTAATTGTACGCATTCTGGTTCGGCAGCCCGGAGTTCGCTGGTGCCGATCCTGGGTGTGGACATGGCATTGCTTGGTAAGCCATGCTGTGGTGGGCATCCCACATATAAAGCAGAGGAAGATGGGCACGGATGTTAGCTCAGGGCCAGCCTTCCTTAGCAAAAAGAGGATTGGCAGCAGATGTTAGCTCAGGACTAATCTTCCTCAACAAAAACAAAAACAAAAACAAAGAATTGGTGGATCATATGGTAGTTGTATTTTTAATTTTTTGAGGAAACTCCATGTTTTCCATATTGGTTGAACTAGTTTACATTGCCATCAACAGTGCACAATGGTTCTCTTTACTCTACATCCTTGCCAACACTTGCTATCTCTTGTCTTCTTGATGATAGCCATTCTAAAGGTGTGAGGTGATATCTCATTATGATTTTGATTTGCATTTCCATGATGATTAGTGATGTTGAGCATCTTTTCGTGTACCTGTTGGCCATTTGTATGCCTTCTTTGGAAAAATGTCTACTTAGTTCCTCTGCCCATTTTTTAATCAGATTGGTTTTTACTTTTGTTATTGAATTGTTTGAATTCTTTATGTATTTTTGATATTAACCCCTTATACAATATATGGTTTGCAAAAGTTTTCTCCCATTCTGTTGGCTGCCTTTTCATTTATTAACTGCTTCTTTTGCTGTGCAGAAGTTTTTAAGTTTGATGTGGTCCCATTTATTGATTTTTACTTTTGTTGTTTGTGCTTTGGTGTTATATCCAAAAGATCATTGCCAAGACCAATGTCAAGGAGCTTTTGCCCTACCTTTTCTTCTAGGAGTTTTATGGTATCAAGTCTTATATCTAAGTCTTTGATCCATTTCTAGTTAATTTTTGTAAGTGGGTTAAGTTAGGGGTCCAATTTCATTGTTTTGTGTGTGTTTATCGAGTTTTCCCAACACCACTTGTTGAAGAGACCATCGTTTCCCCATTGGGTGTTCTTGGCTCCCTTGATGAAGCTTAGTTGATGGTGTATGTGGAGGTTTAATTCCAAGCTCTCTCTGTGTCTATTTTTGTGCTAGTACCATACTGTTTTTATTACTATAGCTTTGTAGTATGGTTTGAAATCAGGAAATGTGATACCTCTGGTTTCATTCTTTTTCCTTAGGATTGCTTTAGCTATTCAAGGTCTTTTGTGGTTCCATACAAATTTTAGGAAAATCCACCCTGTTTTTAATGTTCCATATTTCTTTTTTGTTGTTGTTGTTCAGAATGGACACTCATTTGATAATATCCTATTGAAGAACTATCACAGAGCATTTCACAGACTCTGTAAAAGCTCATATTTTTGACTAAAAGTACTAAATTTCTTTAGGACCGAGAGCAGGCATTCTTGAGGACCAATATTTGTCTTTATTTTCTGTGTGACTTTTCTGTACTTGGTCATCTTTCCCTTCTCAAATAGAAGAATGATAAGATTGGCTCAGCTTCTGAGGAATATTCTGAAGATTGACTAATAGCTGTAGAGCACTTTTCAATTAAAAAAACAAAAAGCATTATGAATGCAGAATACTACTATTAACTGGCAGCATATAACTTCAAGGCACCAAGCCATAATTACCCCATTAAATAAATGAGACCACTCATCACGCCTTTGAGCTGGGCTGGAAGCTGCATTGATAGTCACAGTTTTGTCGGTTGTTCTCTTTTGTAAAATGTGAGTCCAGGTTATGAATCTCTTCCTCACATGACAGAGAAATCTCTTAGTTCTTTTTGGCCCCAGTGCTTTTGGCCACAGTGGCAAGTAGGGGTATACTGACTTCCAGCCTCAGTAGGCAGCATTCATTACTCTACACACCTTCATCAATGGTCCACTGACCTGTTTTTAAGAAAGGATAATTGATGCTATGTCAAAAGGCTACAGAATGTTCTTCAAAGCCTTTCCTTTTTCTGGGCAGGGGATGTGATGGGGATAGTATTTATATCTCTGATTTTCTGATTTCTATGTCATAGCCAGAGCTGCCAAAGTTCCTGAGTTTTAGATTCTGTTTGATCTTGGCTTTGTGCAATGCAAAAATCCCCTCTGTATTTAAAACCCACTGCCACAAAGTCATAAATAAGTCTGAGGCAGATAATCCTCCCCTAGCACACAACTTAATAAATAAGCCATGCAACTCTGCATACTCATACTGATTTTTCCTAAGAAATCCATTCTATTCAGTCTTTTAATTTCCCCAGTGTTCACAGCCATGCTGACATTTTCAAGAGATAAGCCCACACACTGTTTCCTTAGGAAAAAAAAAAAAGGTTTGACTAAAGCAAAATGTGTTCTGTGGTAAATCACTATTTTCAAGCAGTGCCTTTTGTTTCCTTGTTTTTTAGATTATCAAAGGGATGAATCTCTATCCTGTGAAGAGCATAGCTGCTGATCATCCCAAAACTGGAGCCATCTTAATGTGAACAACAGCTTTCCTCCCCGTAATGCCCGTGCCAGCCATTGAGCCACCCAGGAGGATCTGGGGAGCCCCAAGTCTCCAAAGCAGAAACAAAAGGGAAGACTTGTCCGAGATTACCTTAGTAATAAGCAGCTAATTGTAATATTAATTTGCATAATACCCTCCCTTTTAGCAGTGATTTCACTGCGAAAACCAAGTGGTATTAATGAAAAAAAAATTGTTTCCAGCTGCCTAAGCCCAGAGGCTAATCCAGGAATTGATGCCCTTGCAACAATGACCATAAGATCTCCTTGTGGGCAGAGCCTCTGAAGGCCTGTTTGGGCAGCTAACCCTTCTTTTGAGCGCTCTTTTTTACCTTCAGTGGTTGAGACTGAGGTCTTAAAACTGCTCCTGCCAATGACAACCAAAGTTACCTGCCAGAGCAGAAAGAAACAAAAGAAAAGGAAAATCTTAAATTATGCGTTCCCTTCTTTAGAATGGGCCTGTGGTTGGGGGCTGGCATATGGGCATCAGTGGATGAAACTGGAGAAGGTGGAAGTGTTCATGTGAAAAAAAATGGTTCAACAATTTCTTATAAAGTTAAACCCTATGACTCAGCAAATCTACTCCTGGGTATGTACCTATGAGAAATGAAGCATATGTTCACCAAAAGACTTGTAAAAGAATGTTTGGAGCACTTTATTTTTCATAGCCTCAAACTGAAAACAAACCGAATGTCCATTACCAGGAGGGTGGAAGAACATACTGTGGAATATTTACGTAATAAACTAATAAAATACAGACATACACAACTTGGATGAGCTTTGAAAACATTATATTGAGTGAAAGAATTCAGATGCAAAATAATTCATACTGTATGATTCCATTTGCGTGAAGCTCCAGAACATTCAAGGCTAATCTATGGTCATAGAAATTAGAACAGTGGTTGCCTCTCGGCAGTGGTGGTAGGATTGACTGGAAGGGGCATGAGGGAAATTTCTGTGGTGCTGGAAAATTTTATATATCTTGACCAGTGTTATGGTTACATGGATATATACGTTTGTTGAAACTCAGCAAATAGACACTTAAAGCCTATGCATTTTATTGTATGTAAATTATCTCAAATTGGAAAGAGAAAAAAATTAAAATTTTTATATTGTTCATGTTCCTAACTGATTAATGTGGCAGCAGTTGGCTCATTAGCAGATTGTTGCAGTGTGGAAAAATTTTGTTCTCAACCCAATGGTTTGTTTAACTGTGCTCACTGGCAACTCTTAATCCATCAAAAGGATTTTAAGATCCTAATAATTAGTTTTAGTACTGCAAGAGGACAGACAGACACAATTCACCTTTTTGCCAGGATTGACAGATGCTATTTTGATAAGCACAGGAACCATCAGTTCAACTAACCAGCCGTTAGACCAAAGTTGAGTTTAGGTGAGTGGAACCTTCTAATTTGTTGAGAGTTGACAGGCTGACAGTAATACACAAACTTTTTCTTGACTCTTCTTCTGTACTATTTCTACATCTAAAATGATGGCAGACTTAAATGTGTCTCCACTACACTGTGTGTTTTGCTTCTGCAAGTCACGTCTGGTAGGAACTACCCAGGGCGTTTGGTCCCACCTTGAGCAGATATGGTCAGCTAGTCATCCTCTTAGAGGCATGAGAATTAAGGAAATCCAGGAATACAAAAGTAGAGGTGTCAGCAAGCTCCAGCTGTGTTTAAATTCCAGGTTTGTGAGTCTGTGAGTCTCTGGAACCTAAGAGGAGACCTGAAGATACACACTTATTCTGTGGACATGACTGTAACACGAGAGTGGTTTCTCTTTAACACTTAAAAATGTTTCCATTTCCTTATTTAATATTTGGCTACATTTGTCACAGAAATAAAGTTATATATTTGGAAACTGTATTGGGCTCTGTAAGATTTGCTAGGTTATTTTCTTTTCTGTTTATTTCATAAAACCATTCATTAGTCTGTTCAGGAGTTCCATTTGGAATTGCAGGTGTGAGTTGAAAGCCAGACATAAACTAAATTACAGCATATACAAAATGGATGCCTTACAAGTGGAAAATGCATATTTTCAGCTGACCTGCTCTTCAAGTAACAATATGTGAGAGCAAAATATTTAGTGTAGACTATGTAATAGCCATCTTCTTATTTTTATAAAGCTCCAAAATTGTAATCAAAGAGCATGGATGAGTTTGAGTAGCAGAGAAAGAGGAAAGGAAGGAAAATTTGATCTAGAAGGCAGTTCATTGAGAAATAGGTGGGAAGCTTGTGGCATCTCAGATGAGCTGTCCTTGCTGGGGTAGATGGGAGGGTGGGGAGGGAGGAAGTGAAGACATAGGAGGTGACACTAACCGGAACACACAGAAGAGCAGTGGATGGGGCGGGCAGAGGCCAGGCTGCAGCCTCAGAAACACAGCAGTGTCCTCATATTTATGAAACAGAACCATGGTGGTGATTGGGTGTGCAACCAACTCGCAATTTTGGGTCATTCAGTATTTTTAAACAATAATAACTTTAGCAGTAATTCTAGGAGACTAGAGGAATTAAAATTAGGAAAGCTATACTTTAAAACATTTGAATAAGTCACTCGTAAAATTTAAAAGCAATTGAAAACATGACATCTATACTCTAATTCACAATAGAGTTAAAAGGGAGTTTACCATTTTCCTGAGTGCAACTGGTTTGTGTTTGGTTTGCACACTGACACTTGTTTTTATTACGAGACCCGGTAAGAAATAATGAAATACCTGTTAGGAATTTTAACACTGTGAAAGCAAGGTAGATAACACAATTTAGTGAATTCAACAGATTAAAAAATGCGTAGTTTAGTTTATCAAGGTGCAAGTTGTCCAAGACTAACTCAGCATTCAACATTGTAACCAGTAGGTAGGTGGGGAATGAGTTTGAGTGTGTGTGTGTTTGTGTGTGTGTGTGTTAAACATTTTTTTAAGCATAATATTTAATATGGTGGGAACGATTTACCAGACCTTTACAGAACAGATAGTTCCTATCTTACTAAAAAAAATTCCTTTGAAAATAAATTTAAAAAGATAATTTATACACAGGAAAATGCACTAATGTGAATTATATAGTTTGATGAACTTTTTGTATATGTAAACACTTATATATTCACCACCCCAGAGAGTTTCCTCATATACCTTTATTGTTAAAACCTCTTTCCAGTCCAGTCCAAAGTTATCACTATTTTGATTTCTATCACCGTAGGTTAATTTTGCCTTTACTTGAACTTCATAACAATGGAATCACTCAGTTTGCACCGTTTTGAGTCTGATTTTTCCTCAATTTGATGCTGTCAAGATTCACTCATTGCTGCGAGTATCAGTGATGTTCTTTTTTTATTGCTGTGTGTTAATTCATTCTTTTGAAATTTATGTATCCATTCTCGTGCTGAAATGCTGGGCTGTCTTCAGTTTGGGGCTTTGAGGAATGGCGCTGTCATGAGCACAGTGGTACAAGTCTTTTGGGGACATATGCACCTGGTGCCCAGTTCTGCCCCTGGGAGGGGGATTCAGTAGTTCTTGAGCCTTTTTCCAAGCCTCCCCCACTCCTGACGCCCCCTTCCTCCTGTGCTTCTGCTTAACTTCCACCCAAGATGGCGGGTGCCAAACACAGAATACAATTCAGGAAACCAAATTATAATCCTGAAAATGAAAAGTCCGTAAAGTTTGATTCTGCTATCTGAGAAGCTTTATTTGATTTTAACGACCATTAGTGGATAGCTGTTTGGCCAGTTGTCCTGAGGTGGAATTCAGTTTGTCCTTTGCCCTGTGTTGCAGAGCCCTCCCCTGGGATCTGAAGGTTCAATCTGCTGTCAGCAGGAAGGGGGACTTTCCCTTCCTGCTGGGAATGGCAGTGCCCTGAGAGGAACACCTCGTTCGTCTTCTTCCTCATGCACGATCTCAGATGACTCTTCTGGCTGTTGTAATAGCCACTGACACCCCTTACTGAGGTAGCTATGGACTTGGGTAGCTTTTGTTCCCCTTGAGGCTGCAAACAGCTTTGTGTCATATTTATTTTCTCAAGAAGCGGCCTCCTAAGATGTCAATCCTCAAGGCCCTTGTTTCCTGTCATGTGGGTAAAACTTCAGGCTTTATCTTTGGAACCCTTCTAGGGTATTTTCTAATGCTGTGGCTCTGTGGTCACCAAAACTTCTGCCAGGCCTGGCTAGCCAGCGCTCAGCAAAGTGCAGGGCAGCCAAATGCTTGTCACCCCCAAATCAAGCCTGTTCTGTGAGGAACTCAGTGAGCACAGCACCTGGAGATACTTTCCAGTTGCCCTCACCTTTGGTAAACCCCAGATCTTTAAGTAACTTATTTATTTTCCCTCCTCAAACAACTACTTTGTGTCCCTCAGAATATATTTCATTGTCACCTGTACCTTTTGGGTTGTGGAAAACAATCGTCTGCCTCAATTAAGGAAATAAACTGAACTTTATAGGTTTTTCTAATTTTCTTTTATCTACTCCATATTCCGAGGGATTACAATTTTTCATTTTGATGAAACATTAAAATTTCTAAGATATTTTTCCTTCCAAGTACGATCTTCAAATAAATTCATGTATCCTATTTCCTCCTGTCCAGATGCACACATTCAAAACTGCAATGGCATTCCTCTTAGAGATAAAATAGAAAGTTCTCACAGGTAAAGTGGTTCTATCATATGAAGTGATCTTTTTCAATCAATTGAATCAGCCACCACAGCTTGAGGCTGGACCCTGGTAAAAATGTAAAGTGGCTGGCGTCTACTGCTTTTTGATTTAATGTGTATTTTTCCCTCTTGGAAAGGTAATTCATACCACAAAAAGATCTGATGCTTCTTAACATTAAGCTGCAAATGACTGTGAACTTTAACATACGGTCTTCATGGAGCATTTTGCATTTTAACATCTATCATACCAGAAGATCAGTAGCAGGATGTTCGTTACCAGCTAACACTTTTCTTAGGGCAATGAGAGCTCTATTCCCCAGCGTGCATAGCTATTAGAGCCGTGAGCCCTTTTGAGGTAGGCCTGCTTGGTTAGGATGCCACCGGATGTTCCAGGTGTTCTGGATTTTGAAGACTCTGAGGCAAGTATTCTATTAGTGCCCTTGGGGGAAGAGTCTATTTTGAGAGTCAGTTGTTTTCCTTGATATTCATTGTTCATCTCTTGTAGGTGACTGGAAGATGAAATATTTTTCCAGGCACAGAAGAAAATCCAGTTCTGAGCCTCTAATAGACCCCAGTACAGATAAATGAGAAGTGAGAGTGGGAGTCTTGCCAGACTTGGGTTTCAATCCTTGCTCCTTAGTAGGGGGAGCTGACAGTTGCAATGGATGGTAGCAGCACGAGGCAATATCAGAGGAGCCAATTCTGGTTTCATTTTGGGCTTCATTGCTCACCTCAATTCTGTGCTGCCAGAGTGAGGTGTCTCAATTTCCCTCCCACACGGGGATTACATTCTTTTTGTTATTTCTACAGAATCTATCCCTTCAAGGAGCTTGACGTCGCTCGTTTCATGTCTCAGATGAGTGCAATAGGAAAGTCATTAGTATCTCTAATGTGCAGATGGGGAAACCAAGATGTTCTATTTTGGGGTCCAGTATGTTTCCCTTCACTGTGTGTTCTTTCTCAAATTAGGGTACAAAATTGTTTATTATTATTGCTATTAGTGGTTAACATTGTATAGTACTTTAAACTTTCCAAATTATTTCCATATTGATTGTCTTCATTCCTCAAGACGGAGGAAGAGCAGAGTTGATATCCAGACCAACGTAACGCAGATCACATGGCAGGGTCATACTCAAGCATGGGACTCCTCTCTTGGCACCTGCCTCTGCCCTGTAGACCAGCATGTCTTATTTGTTGCAATCTAGGCCTTGTGAAAGTTCTTTGTGAGTTTGCATAAGGATCATAATATCAGAAGATGCTATCTGGGTGTTGAAGAAAATAAAACAAGGAAAGGAGAGAGAGAGAGGTTGATTGTTTCAAGAGGCAGCTGAGTATAACGAAATGAACACTGGGTTGGGGTTAAATATTAGCAATAAGAGCTGTTGTATAGTGGGTGGTTTCTGTGTGCTAGGCATAGTGTGAAGCTCGTGTAGGCTCTTTCCATTAATCTTAACAACAACCCTATGATGAAAATTTTGTCATCATCCCTGTTGTAGAGATGAGGAACTAAGGCTTAGAGAAGTTAAAGAAGTTGCCCAACGTTACACAGTTAATAAGGGCTGGAGACAGGATTAAAAGCCCAAGTTCTTTTTTTTTTATTGAGGTAGCATTGGTTTATAACAGTATATAAATTTCAGATGTACATCACTGTATTTCAACTTCTGTATAGACTACATTGTGTTCACCACCAAAAGTCTAGTTTCATCCATCACTGTACAAATGTGCCCCTTTACCCTTTTTGCCCTCCTCCATCCCCTTTCCTCTCTGATAACCACCAATCTGTTCTCTGTATCTACGTGGCTTTTTTCTACATATGAGTGAAATCATAAGGTATTTTTCTATCTCTCTTTGACTTATTTCACTTAGCATAATACCCTCAAGGTCCATCCCTGTTGTCGCAAATGGCACAATTTCATCTTTCTCATGACTGTGTAATATTCCACTGTGTGTGTATATACATCTTCTTTATCCATTCATCCGTTGATGTAAAGCCCAAGTTCTTCACCATAATGCTCTACTGCTTCTCGTTATTTGAATCCTGTAACAAAGTTGCTTGGTCTTGGTCCATGTTTACCAAGCAGAGACAAAGCTAGCTAGATTTTATGAATATAATTTCCTTGGGGCACTTATGTTTATCGTTATAAATTAATAAATTACTCTTATGATTTATTTTAAAAAATGACAGCTAGTCTTTATTGAGTGCTTACTATGTGCTGGGCTTTGTTTCAAGCATTTTGCACGCATTAGCTTATTTAATCATCACAACAATCTTTGAGAATGTTACTACTAATATCTCCATTTTACCAAGAAGGTAAAATAGCCCTGAGAGGTTCAGTACTTGGCCCAAGTTTGCACAGTCAGCAAGTGATGGAGTTGGAGTCTGAATCCAGGCAGTTTGGCCTTGGTATCTAAGCTCATAACCACTCTTCTGTACTGGCTCCAAGCGAGTGGGTCTTACGAGCCTGGGTCATGTAAGTCCTTCCTAGGAAACAGTCTATTCGTGGTGTGATGGTGCATTTGGCAGTTGAGCCTGCAAGTCTAGGAAATAAATCTTGGACCAGGAAATATTCATTAAGCTAAATGATGTTACCCTGTGAGGCTTCTGAGGAGACAGGCTGCTGGTTTCCCTGGAGATAACCCTGGGCCCACAGTTCCATGTTTTAAAACACTTCACACATGCTCCATGGAATGTAATGAGTGCAAATTGTCTGCAGATATGGTGCTACATGTCCCAGAAGGAGGTCAGTGTCAGGAAGGCTATTGATAGCTTTGCTTGGGTGGAGGTATTTGAAGGGAAAGGGAAGAGATGAGGCATGAGCAGAAGATGAAGCAAAGGTGGGAGTGGGTGGGGGAGATGGGCGTGGAGAGAGAGGTCACCTCAAAGCAAAGATCTCTGCTTGGGGGCAGTGAGAACAGGTGAACAGGTGAGGAGAGGCTGGACCATGGAGAGATCAAAGAGTTCACAATTAAGGTTGGAGATCATAAGGCACTAATGTCCAGATGAAAGAGAAGTTCAAGGGAGATCCTTCTGGAAGGAGGGTCTTGTGGTGTGTTTTGGGAGGGCAAGTCATTTGCCTGAAGGGATGTTCAATAGAGTAAGTTTAGAAACTTGAGAATAGAAATGCATAGGTTGAAATGCTGGAACTGTCTTCATTTCATTTCATTTTCTCTTTGTCACACGGTTATGAATTTTCTGAGGTTAAGCCAGAGCAAAAGAGAAAGTCCAGAATAGAAATAGAGGTGTCCTGAAGGCCAAGACAGAGAAGAGCAACTTTGTCCACCTCCTTTTCAGAATATCACGCTGGCTCTGAGTGCCCAGTGGGTACATCAAACCTTGCATTTATATGACAAATGAGTATTCGCAGTTGTGTACTAATTTAGTTCTTATGGGCGACAGGCCCTCACTTCTAACTCTTCTGCACCGTTCCCAGGGGTGCACTGGTTGCTGCTCATATTGGAGGGTGCATTGTCTGCCTCTGAAGGGAGACCCATAGGAAGGATCTGCTCACCAACAGTTTGTACTTGTGCTGGGGAGGAGGGGACAATGTCAGAACAGACAGTGTGCTTACCTCCCCTCCTCACAGCGTCTGTTGCTGGAATGCTGAGATAGGGAGCCAGGGCCTGCTTCTCTCTCCCACTCTTCCATGTTCCTTGGGGCTCATAGTTAGAGAATCAGAATCTTTCTGTAGAGATTGTGTAGACTCGTTAGAACAGCCATCTTCTAATGTGATGGTGTCCTTTCACCTGTCTGATTGCCCCTTTGCAGTCATTTTTTTTTTTTTTTCCTGGCACCTCTAGGTCTATGCATTCTTTAAATGCTGGCATTTGTCTATTCAGGGTTCTAGCCTCAGCCGTCTCCTGCCCCACTTCCCACTCACGCTCTTAGCATGAGCTCCTTTAGAACCAGGCCTTCACGTGCCATCCATGTGTCCATGACTTCCGTGCCTGTGTTTCCAGTCCAGACTGCTCTCCCAAACCATTGAAGAGTAGGACCAGTGGTCAGGAAAGCTGGTCCCAAAGCACCACAGGGACAAGTCACCTTTCACCTTTTCAGGGACAAAGACTGCAGCCCATCTTTGCCTGAGCACTATAAAATAAATGGCTGTGATTATTGGTGAGTGGGTGGTGAGTGTTGCAGATGAGAAAATAGAGATAAATCAGTGTGAATCCATTTCCAACACTGGAAAGACAACAGTGAATTCCAGCTCTGCTGTTTGCAGAGGAGACACATTGATTGTGTTTGGGGGAACATATCTGAGAGTTGCCATCAATATGTCCCCCATAGAAAGTAGGCAGTAGGCCATCTGGCTGATTCTGCCTCCTCCTGAAGAAGGGCAACTGTGACACAGACCAACCAATCAACAAAATGTTAGCTCTAGAAATTCTTTAATAGACATTTAATCTGCTTTCTTATAGCATTTTCCAAAGCAAGCATTGTTTATAAATTATCCACACATATACATACAGATATGTATGTATGTTGTATATATTGGCTTGATGAATTTTTACCACATAAACATACCCTTGTTACCATCACTCAGGTAAAAAAATACATTACTATCACCCATAAGCTTCCCTCTTGCTCTCTCCCAGTCATTACCCTTTCCCAAAAGATAACTTGTTCTGTCCTTATGTAAGTTTTTATATCAATGGGTTCATGCAGCAAGTACCCTTCTTGTGTCTGGATTTTTTCTTTTAACTTTATGTTTTAAAGATTTATACATGTTGTTTAGAATAGCTGTAGTTAATTCATTTTCATTCTGAATATACCCCAATTAGTTATCCTGTTTGCTGTAGGCGACATTTGTACTGTTTTAAGCTTCTATTTCAAATAATGTGCCATGAACATTCTTGCAAGAGTCTGATGCTCATAAGCATGTATTTCTGTTAGCTATATAACTCGAAGTAGAAATGCTGGGTCAGAGGATATGCATGTCTTCAGATTCCGTGGATAAGGATAAGCTGTTTTCCAAATTGGTTGCACAATTTGCATCCATACCAGCAATGTCAGAGAGTTTCTATATCCCCATCAACACTTGGTATAGTCTGTTTCGAACCAAAAAAACCCCAGCCAATCTGGTGGTGTGCAATGACATTCCATTGTGATTTTAAAGTAGATTTTCCTAATTGCTAATGATATTGAAAAGTGTTTCATAAGTTTGTCAGTTATTTGGATGTCCTCTCTTATAAATCTCTTGCCCATTCTTTAAATTTGGTTGCTGGTTTTTTTTTTTTATTGATTTTGAGTGTTTCTCGTTATATTTGCAGTATAAATCTTTTGTCGCATATATGTTATGCAGGTATCTTCTACTTTTCACTCTCCTAAAGTTATCTTTTGATAAACAGAATAACGTGGTCTTTATTTATGATTGTTTCCTCTGTGCTTAGTGCTTTCTGCGTTCTAAGACAGGTCGCAAAGACATTTTCTTATGTTATCATCCAGGTGCTTTATTGTTTAATCTTCCTAATTTGGATCTAATCTATCTGGAATTGATCTGTGTGTGTGTGTGCGTGTGTGTGTGTGTGCGTGCTATGTGATAGAGATTAAGATTCATTTAAAAAACTATGCATATTTCCTTTACTTAAAAGTCGTTTAATGTAAAGATCATCCTTTTCCCACCACACTGCCAATGTTGGTGGTCTTCAAGATGGCTGTAGCTATTGTAGGCCCCTTGAATTTTCATATCAGTTTTAGAATCACCTTGTCATTTTCTGTTAAAAAATCCAGCAAGCACTTTTGATTGGGATTGCAGGGAACCGACAGATCAATATAGAGGCACATTGGTCTCTTTGCAGTGTGGTCTTCCATCACTCAGTTAGGAATTCTTTCTCTACGTCTGTCTTCTTTATTTTCTCTCAGAAATATCTCGTTTCTGTGTTGAGTTTCGAACATCTTTCTTTAGAATTATTTCTTCAAATTCATTTTTGAGTAAAAATATCATTTTAAGATAATGTCATAAAAAAGTTTTATTTTCAAATTCTTTTTGGCTGGTATGTAAAAACGCAATTTGTTTTTGGACCTATATTTGCTAAATTCACATTAATTCTAATAGCTCATACGCATTCTTTTAGATTTCTCTATAATTATGTCATCTGTGCATACTGACAGTTTTATTTCTTCCTTTCCACTTCTTATACAATTTCTTTCTTTTCTTGTTTTGTTTCATTGGCTAACTCAAGGTTGAATCAAAGCAGTGATGGCTGGTATTCTTGTTACATTCCAGATCTTAGGGATAAAGCTTTCAATATTTCACCCAGTGTGGTGTTTGTGGTAGATTTTAAAAATATGCCCTTCATTAAATGAAGAAACTTCCTTTCTATTCCTAATTTTGGTAATTTTTTTTTTTTACTATGAATGCATGTCGAATCTTATCAGATGTTTTTGCTGCATCTATTGAGATGAAAATATGAGTTTTTTCCCTTGATTCTGTGAATGTGGTGAAATTCACAGATTAATTGAATTAATTTTCAAATGTTAATCCAATCTTAAATTTTTGAAGTAAACTCAATTTGATTGTGATGAACTACTATTTTTATATATTGCTGAACTCCATTTGTTTAGAATTTTTGTATCTATATTCATAAAAGAGATTGGCATGTGTTCTTTTCTTTTAACATCCTTCTTGGGTTTTGATATCAAGGTTATGCTGGCCATGTAAAAGGATTCAGAAGGGGGCTGGCCCCGTGGCCGAGTGGTTAAGTTCGCGCGCTCCGCTGCAGGCGGCCCAGTGTTTCGTTGGCTCGAATCCTGGGCGCGGACATGGCACTGCTCATCAGACCACGCTGAGGCAGCGTCCCACATGCCACAACTAGAAGAACCCACAACAAAGAATACACAACTATGTACCGGGGGGCTTTGGGGAGAAAAAGGAAAAAATAAAATCTTTAAAAAAAAAAAAAAGGATTCAGAAGAATTCCCTCTCTTTCTATTCTCTATAGGAGCTTGTGTAATGTTGGCATTATTTCTTTCATAAATATTTGGAAGAATTCACCAATGAAGGTCTCTGGGCCTGGAATTTTCTTTGTGGGAAGGTTTTAAATTATGGATGCTTTTTCATAGATTTCGGTTCTCTGGTGAAATTTTCCACTTCTCAATCTATTTTCATGAACATATTTAACAATTATTTCAACATCTAGATTGCTGGTGGATCTGTTTGTATTGTATTTTCACGTTTTATGCTTATTTGGTCCTTCCTCTTGACATACGTGCTAAGTTCCCATTCAGTGCCAGACTTTGCATATCCAAATTTACATGTGATCTGGGTGATGTGCTATTCCTTGCTGGAGGAGGTCATCGGATGACGTGACCACTACTTGATCTGAGACCTGGACTGGGCACTTGGAGGCTCCTCACCCCCGCCCCTGGCCTTGGAATGTGCATTCCACTCTCCATTGCCATAGCTGGAGCCATTTCAAGGACGCAGCCTTGAGAGAGCAGTGTGTTGTAGAGACCATCTGGACTGTACACATGATGGAACCCAGTTAAGGCCTCTATATATAAACTGTTACGATTCTGGTGGGCGGATGTGGAGATCTACTCGTCCTGCGCCACTCGAGACAAGCCTGTAAGTAAGTTCCTTCGCTTATTAAAACTGCCACCTACCAATCTGGAGTGGCCTTCCTCTTTCCTCGGTCTCTCCTTGCCCTCCGTGTACAGGGGCCAATTTCAAATTTTGCTCGGGGAACCCTTGAGGTTGTGGACCAACATTCCTCCGGAGAAGATGTAATTTCCCTCAGGCAGCAGTTAGACCCCGTTAGAGTAGGGGCAGATCCCCTTGATCCAGTTAGTGAGGAGCACAATTTAAGGCTGGATTTCAGTCCTTGTGAGAGTTGGTTTATTCATCTCAGCTTGAGTATGACCTTTCATTTTACTTCAGGGATTTCAACCAAAAATCTGGGATATTTACTAAGGCCATTCATCCTTGAGGGTCCTGAACTCCAAATTCTGTCTGCTATGAGCAATCCTTGGATTTATAGTTTCTTAGCTCCAGCTTCCTGCCCTGCTTCTGAGCTTGTTGTCCTGTACAACTTAGAACTTGGCAGATGCCTCAAGGGAGAAGCTTTGCAACTTGTTGGCGGTCTTTTTGTTGTGATTTCCTTATCTCTGGGACCTTGGCTTCTCAAATCATAGCTGAAAGCTATACATTACTATCCTCTGCTCGAAGATCTACCTGCACTGAAAATTGGAAGAAGCCACAAGGGAAAAGCAGTGGAGAATGTCAGGATGTTTACCTTCTTCCAGGGATCTTGGTTTGATACGAGTAACATTGACATAGCTGGAAGTAATAGCACCCCCCTCCTCCAGTATGTTGTTTTTTCTCTCAATTAACATACTCCAATTTTATTTAAAACATTATCTGTATCTTCTTGGACTATGAACTTCCGGAAGGCAGGTGACTGCTCATTTCCTTTTTAAACAACCAGATTTATTGAGATAAATTCATTCTACAAATGCACTTATTGTAAGTGTACAGTTCAGTGGTTTTTACTGAATTTATTGACTTGGTAACCATCACCACTGTCAAGTTTTAGAACATCTTTTATCATCTCCAAAAGTTCCTTCATGCCTTTTGCAGTTAATCCCTGCTCTCATCCCCAGCTGCAGGCAGTCAATGATCTGCTTTCTATCTCTGTAAATTTACCTTTTGCCCATATTTGAGATAAATGGAATCAAACTATGTGTGACCTTTTGCATCTGGCTTCTTTGCCTTAGTATAATGTTTTCAAAGTTCATCTATGTAGTAACAGACTTTAGTTTTTATCTTTTTATGCTGAATAGTATTCCATTGCATGGCTATACTACATTTTGTTTATCCACCCACCGGCTGATTTGGATTGTTTTTAGTTTTTGGCTATTATGAATAATGCTGCCATGAACATTCACTTATGTTTTGTTTTTTTTTTAAGATTGGCACCTGAGCTAACAACTGTTGCCAATCTTTTTTTGTGTGTGTGCTTTTTCTCCCTGAATCCCCCCAGTGTACAGATGTATATTTTAGTTGTAGGTCCTTCTAGTTGTGGCATGTGGGACACCGCCTCAACATGGCCTGATGAGTGGTGCCATGTCCGTGCCCAGGATCCGAACCAGCAAAACCCTGGGCCACTGAATCGGAGCGCACAAACCTAACCACTCAGGCACGGGGTCGGCCCCCACATAATGTCTTTGTGTGAACATGTTTTTCATTCCTTTTGGGTAAATTCCTGGGAGGGAAATTTTGGGTTATATGGAAGTTGATGCTTAACTTTAAAGAAAACTACCAAGTTGTTTCACAAATTGGTGACACCAGTTTACATTCCATTACCAGTGTATGAGGGTTTTGGTTTTTCCTCAGTCTCACCAGCATTTGCTTTTGTCAGGGTTTTTGATTAATGCCATCCTAGTGGGTGTGAAGTAATACCTCATCGTGATTGTAATTTGAATATCTCTAATGAATAATGATGCTAGCCCTCTTTTCATGTGCTTATTGGCCATTTGTATATATTCTTTGGTGAAATGTCTATTCAAATCTTTTGTCACTTTTTCAATTGGATTGTTTATCTTATTAATCAGTTATAAGAGTTCTTTATATATTCTGGATACGAGTTCTTTATCAGATATATGATTTACAAATATTTTCTTGTAGAATTTGACTTGTCTTTCCATTTTCTTAATGGTGTCCTTTGATGTGCAGAAATTTTTAATATTGATAAAGTCCAATGTATTAGTTTTTTTTCTTTATGGATAGGTGCTTTTGGTACTATGTCTGGAACTGTTTGCTTAATTCAATGTCATGAACATTCTCTCCTGATTTCTTCTGAAAGTTTTATAGGCTTATATGATTGGTATATTTAGGTTTATAGTCCATTTTTAGTTAGTTTTTGTATATGAGTGAGGTAAGCCTCTAAGCTTATTTTTTAATTTTTTGCATGTGCATATCCAATGATCTCAGCACCATTTGTTGAGAAGACTATCCTTTCCACGTTGGATTGTGTTGGCATCTTTGTCAAAATAAAAGAGCTGATTTCTAGAATCTTTCATTCTATTCCATTGATCTGTATTTCTATCCTTATGTTAGTACCACAGTCTTGCTTACTACGGCTTTAGAGAATGTTCTGAAATTGGTGATGTAAATCAACCAACTTCGTTCTTCTTTTTCAAAATTGTTTTGGCTGTTCTAAGTCCTTTACTTTTCCAAACAATTTTTGGGACCAACAACCAGCAGGACCTACAACTAGAGTGTATGACTATGTACTGGGGGGTGCTTTGAGGAGAAGAAGAAGAAAAAGAATTTGGGGACTAGCTTGTAAATTTCTACAAAAAATTCCTGCTGGGATTTTGATAAGGATTCAATTGAATTTATAGATCAATTTGACAATATTGAGTCTTCTAGCCATGACCATGGGAAATCTTTCCATTTATTTAGATCTTCTTTGTTTTCTTTCAGCAATTATAGATTTTTGGGGGGGCTTAATTATAGTTTAATTGTATAAGTTTTACATTTCTTTTATTAAAGTAGTTCCTAAGTATTTTATTCGTTTTTTTGATGTCCGTGTGAATAGAATTGTTTTGTTAATTTCATTTTCAGATTGTTTGAGGTCATATATAGAAATAAAATTCATTTTTATGTATCAATTTTATATCCCGTGACCTTGTTTATTAGTTCTAATAGAGGTTTGGTGGATTCCTTAGGATTTTCTACTTGTATGATCATATCATTTGCAAATAAAGACAGTTTTACTTCTCTCTTTTTAATCTAGATGCCTTTAATTTCTCTTAATTTGTCTTATTGCAGTGACTAAAATTTGTAGTACATTGTCTAAGAAAAGTGGTGAGAGTAGGCAGCCTTCCTTTTTACCAGTCTTAGGAGGAAACAATTCAGCCTTTCATCTTTAAGTATGCTGTTAGGTATGGGGTGTTTTGTAGATGCTTTTGTTGGGTTGGAAGTTCCTTTTCATTCTTAGTTTGTTAGGAGTTTTTTTTAAATCAAGACTGGTGTTGGATTTTGTCCAGTTTGTCCATGCTTTATCTGCATCTGTTGAGATGATCATGTGGATTTCTCCTTGACTCCATTGATATGGTGTATTACACTAATTGATTTTCAAATATTACACCAACTTTGCATTCCTGGTGCAAATCCAACTTGATCATGGTTTATAATCTATTTTTATATGTCACTGGATTCAGTTTGCTAATCTTTTGTTAAGGATTTTTGTATCCATGTTTCTGAGAAATGTGGTAATATATTTGTTTTCTTGTAATGTTTTGCCTGGATTTGTTCTCAGGATAATACTGCTCACATAGAAAGAGATGAGAAGGGTTCCTTCTGTCTCTATTTTCTGAGAGAATGTATAAAGGACTGCTATTTTTTCTTTGTAAAATATTTGGTAGACTCTACCAGTGAAACCATTAGGGCTTAGGCTTTTCTTTGTGAGAAGATTTTCAAATATTAACTTATTTTCTTGTTATAACTCTACTCAGATTTTCTATTTCTTATTGAGTCAGTTTTGGTAATTTGTGTCTTTCTAGGAATTTGTATGATTCATTTAAGCTTTCTAATTTTGTGGCGTAAAGTTATGTATAATATTTTCTATGTAGTGTTTTTAATTTCTGCAAGGTCAGTTGCGATGCTCACCCTTCATTCTTGATTTTGGTCGTTTGTACCTTTTTTTTCTTGGTCAGTGTATTAGTGTTCTGTGGCCACTGTAACAAATTATCACAACCTGGATGGCTAAATAATATTTTATATTGATTGCTTGTTGAAGTGATAATTTGGGTTTGGAGAATATATCATTGAAATTTTTATTTCACTTTTTAAAGGTGGCTTCTTCAAAATTTAACATGAAATATGTGGCTCACATTATGTTTTTATTGGACAGTATTGTGTTAGAAGGTCTGTTTCTTTCCTGAAAGTCTCAGAGGAGTCTGTGACCAGATAAGGTCAAGAGCCACTATAGGTGCTATAAGTCTGACCTTGGATCAAGCCACATTTCTAGACATCTGCATAATCGACCAAATTATCTTGTCCAGTGGAATTACTTCACTATGGGAAACTGTTGCATGTTATAATAATATTGTTGAAAATTTGTCTATTTACTTATTCATTCAATATCACCGACGTGGGGTGAGGGGAGGAGCTTTCCAGACAGCAGATCCGTGACTCCAGAGGCCCAGGAGAAGTAGGCCTGGCATGTTTGCATAACAGCAGGACAGGGCACTGCCTCTATAAAACGGCACGTGCACATTTTGTTTTAATGCTGATGCTAACTTAGAACTCAGCTTCTTCTGAGGAATTAGGATGTTTTATCCTTTCTGGTAACACAAATTTATGTGTTGCTGAGAAAAGTGAAAACTTTACTTTTCTCTTTCCTTTGACTCTTAGGATGTTTACAGGCAACTTGACAGACCCTTAGCAACCCTGCAGAATGCATTCGCATTTTTGTCTTCAGTGCATTTTGTCTTTCTGCTTTGGTTCATATTTCCCTTGATTTTCAGGCTTTGTCCTCTTATTTATATTGTACTATGATTATTTTTTTGGTGTGTGTGTTTGTAGGAAGCCACCTCAACTGATTGATAGGAGGCAGTGAACCCTTAAGGAAGCAAGAGAGACCAGTAGCAAGGTCCACAATTTACCAGTAAGTCACCCATTCATTCAAAGCATTTAACAAATATCTACTATGTGCCACTCACTATGGAATGAAAGAAGCCACCACACGTGAAAACAAATCAACGTTTAGATAATTGTAACTTAAAAAATGTGTTCAATTGCTGACTGACTCACCTATAAATTTGTGTGTTTATATTGTAACGTTATCATGGGTCTGTGAAAGATCCTCATCTGGTTGTAAATCACGATGTGAAAATCCTCTGCAGTGTCAGTTTCCCCCTTTCTGCTTTTTGTAGGGGCAGTGTGTCAAGTTTGTAGGAGTTGCCTCCAGCTTTAGAGTTTGGGGCTGACCATCCCTTCAGATGACGATCAAATTAATACCATCCAAATTTCTCTCTCTCAAGATGTTTGGAAACCTTTCTGTAGACACTGGGGCCTCCTTATCACATACTAACACCTGAAAACTTGCCTTTGGTGGTTTTCTTTGATGAGTAGAGCAGATGGGTTACTAAGGAGTGAGGCAATTGTGACTGGGTGGATATTTTCCGTATGGACATTCTGTATCTCTTGGAGATTAATTTGTTTCTTTTACTGTTGTCATCCATGCATTCTCTTCTCCTCCTCAGTGGCTCGGCATATTTTTTTGTGGACGAAAGGAGAAAAAATAATGACAGTTTTGGCTTTGCGGAATCTCTGAGGTCACTCGTACCCAGAGAGATAAGAAAGTTTATTAAGTGTGCACCTGCTGAGGTACTAAAGAGAGGCAGAAAGTGTTTGTCCTTCATCTTTATTCATGAAGCCCTTGAGGGTGACGGGAAAGGAGGCTGGCGATTAGGAGAGCAGGCACACTCGCAGACAGTCAGCCTGTGCAGACACATTCGGGCTGGCGAGTCCCGGCTGCCTCTGTTGATGTGTGTTCAGGGCCGTGCCAAGCCGTCTACCTTGGTGTGCCCTGATTATTAATGCTTTCAGAAGGGCACTCATTTGTATGCTGGGGGGGGGAACGCCAGGTTGGCACAGTCGCATCTCCACCGAACCCTGCCTATTCACTGCTGTGACACCAGGGCTCCCAGAATAATGCAGAATTGAGCAAGCACAGCTGGAAGACAGCAGATTGTCTGGAACCGGGAAAAACATGCATTTAGTCAATTTTAAATTAAGAGGCTTTGTTTACGTTTTCTCAGCTGCACTTAGAGAGTTAGTCAAATTTTAGATTCCCTCCAAAATTAAACAAGTGTCAGGAACAGATGGTGGGTTTATTTTACTTTATTCAACCTGTTCAAAGAGTGTGAACTCAGGGACCAATCAGTGAGACACAACTTTTCATGTTAAATTGTCAAAAGAAAGCTTGATGCATGGCTCCCTCAAAGAGAGCAATTTATATGCGTGTGAGGCAGGGGCCTGGGGTTAGACTGGTCTCCTGTCCGGAGCCGGCTGTGTCATCTTGTCCTAGGAAGCCAGGCTGGTGGGCAGACTGCTCAGTAGGGAGGTAGAAAGACAGGTCTGGGGGCTTGTATTGCTGGCTTACATTCCATCAGGTTTCATCTCGGGGTGGGGGGGGGGGGTGAGTGGGGGAGATTTAGTAAATCTGAACAGCATGGCTAAGATAAAATGCTTTGGAGGTGTCAATGATCTCCGCTTTAGTGATCCCAATTTTACTTCCACTTTGAGACCAATTCAGGTCATCTTATTGCCTGAAATTTTTGTGTCTTCTCCACCCACCGTGATCTCTTTGGAGAAGGCACGAGAGGAGAGCTCCTTCAAAGGCATTTCAAACATGTCAGAGACCTTGTTTTGTTGGTTCTCATTTAAGCTTGCATTTGGGCGTGGCTGACTTTGTGGGAAAACTTAGATAATTTAGATAAAGTTTCACTTGTGACTCTATAGGCAGAGTTCTCCTCTTTTTATAGCTGTGAAAATTGTTTTTCAAATGCTTTGAAAAACAACTAGATGCAATCACATTGAAATATTTCCTTTGCTTTGGAGATTCTTGTCTCCTAAATGAGGCATTTCATTTGGAAACTAATAGTGGCTAAAAGAGAGACAATGATTTTTTAATGGATAATTTAAATCTCCGTTCCCTACTTTCCACCTTTTCCCTTAATAGCGTATCATGAGTTTTTTAATTATCCAGATAATTACTTCAGTGCTCCACTTAATATTGCATTTGTAGAAATTGCATATAATATCAGATTTTTAGGTAAATGTCGGAATACCCCAAAGCTCCCCACTTGTTGTTAATGTGAAATAACTGCGGAAGTCAATTTCTAATTAAAAATAGAAAAACAGCCAGATCAATAGATGTTCAGCTGGTTGGTGTTCAGCTCGGACTTTTCTCACTTTCCTGTTTCTTACTGAATCTGAAATGGTTGATGTTCTTAGCTACTCTGCAAGACTTCAGTCATAATTTAATTTAATAAATTGCCAGATAATTCTTATGTGAGGTAAGCTATTGTCTAGACAGCTCAAAGCTTTTCTTAATCTCGTTAGTGTTTATAAGCCTGTGACAAGCATCAAAAATGTGATAGCCAATGTTAAGGAAATTTTTTCATTAATAATAATAAAAAGAAAATACTAACTGATGTTTTTTAAAGCATATGCCCAGGGAGATATTCTCATTGGTCATTCTTGTGGATTTGTGGGGAAATGTATGCCTGATAAAGTAAAACCATGTAAGACAAATGGCTGGTGAGGGATACTGAAATTATCTATGGAGAGACTCATCCAAAAATATTAATAGAGTAATTTGTCACAGAACGATTATGGTGGTGTGTGTTCCTGGTTACAACCAGTTGTGTATGGCTTGCCTTAAGCCTGATACTTATTAGGATGAAAAAAAGTGAATACCTGAATTCATTTAAGAAAGAAAACACAAAAAGGTTCAGAAATAATTAGTTTGTACTTAACCTTTGGGAGAGCCCAAGACATGGTCTATAGAAGGTGTAAAAGGAAGTAGACGTTCCTAATTATTGGCTTACCTAATCGTGGAGTCCATCACCATTAAATAGCTTTGTGTTCAATTCATGAAAGTAAATATACTACACCGTATATGTTTGTAATTGACATTTTTTTTTTTTTTTTAAAGATTTTATTTTTCTCCTTTTTTCTCCCCAAAGCCCCCCGGTACATAGTTGTATATTTCGTTGTGGGTCCTTCTAGTTGTGGCATGTGGGACGCTGCCTCAGCGTGGTCTGATGAGCAGTGCCATGTCCGCACCCAGGATTCGAACCAACGAAACACTGGGCCGCCTGCAGCGGAGCGCGCGAACTTAACCACTCGGCCACGGGGCCAGCCCCTGTAATTGACATTTCATGTATTTTAAGAATTTACCCTAAACAATAGAGTTAACAATAATAGATACTGCTTTCTGAGTTACTTACTCTGCACCAGATACTACTGTCGTAAGCGTCTATTGGATCCTCATGGACACCCTAGAAATAGACATTTTATGGGTGAGGTAATCAGGGATCAGAGCAGTGAAGACCCTTGTCCCAGGTCATACTGCTGGTCAGCACATTTGAACTCAGATCTGTCTGATTCGATTACGCTGCCTTGATGGGAATCTAATCCGTGGTTGAAAACTTAAAGAGTTTTACTTTTCTTATAGCTAGAAATATTTAGAGTCTTATTTTTGAGATTTGCCTGTCCCCATTTAAATTTTTCTGAAGATATCATCCTGTTTTGTCTAAGCCACTAAAATACCCAGTGAGTCTTCTCAGTTGAGGAAGAAGCTAAAACTTCTAACAGGAGATTGAAAAATCTAATTCATTATCTCAAATATGTAAAAATCCTTAGAAAAAGTGGCAAACTGAGTTATAAATTTAAAATATTCCAACAATGTTAATTGAAATATGAGGAATTAATAGATAGTATGTTAAAACAAAATTATTTGTATACAATTATCAGTTTAAAGTGTGACCCATTCTTCTGGCAAATTAAAATCCAAGCACTTAAAAGTGGTTTTTAAAATGGTGATTTATAAAAACTACCTCACACATTTAAAAATCTCACCTTCCTTCTGTAGTTGGGCAGACCTCATATGACAATGTGCAAATAAGCTTAGATTTTTTTCCCTAGGGGTATTACCATACATTTGTAGCATGTTTTTTAGAGAAAGAAGAGTACAGAATATTATACAGGCAAATAACTTCACATTGTTATTGCGTAGGGATCATTTTCTTTACTTTAAAATTATCCTTCAAAGTTTTGGAAAAGTAGGAGGTGAAAGATAAATAGAGAAATTAAGCAAACATATTTAGAACTTTTGGAGGAAGTTTAGTTTTACTAAAAATAGTCATTCATCATTATTATTATTCTGTTAAAATTATGAGCAACGAGAGATATTTGTATATTCTCACTGATGAGGTCCAAAGCTGAGAGAGATGGATTGTGCCCAGCATTTCAGTGGTAGCCATGAGGAAAGCAATGATGATTTAGGCAACAGAAAAATATGTTAATTAATTCAAGGGAAATATGGGCAGTGCTTTCAACAAAGGTTAACGTAAGGAAGGAAGCAGTCACCTTCGTTTGGCTCCAGATTATGGAAGGCCCTGGAGGTCAGATTGAATTCTATTTTGGTTCTTAAAGGCTATTTGAACATCTGCCATGTGAATTGGTTTTATTTTAGGGGATATTGGGATAAAACAATAAGGATAAAGTGCAAGTTGCATCCTCAAGGATATTTTAATCCAAAAGGATATGTGGAGAGAAATGGGAAACTGGTGCATATATGCACTTTCCTCATATGCATAAAAATGAAGAACAGAAATATGTGGAAAGCCACACATACAGGCAGAGAGAAAGGGAGAAACCAAATGGCCTATCCAGACACTAGGCTTCTGTGTGGACTCTATGCCTTCAGCTCTTTTTGCAGATGGCGTCAATTGACGAAAACTGCTTCACTCAAAGTCATGTCCCTTCCAGAGGCAGCTCATGTCTAGTAACTTATTGACAAAGGGTATAAACACCTGGCTCCCTTGTTCCAACTTAGGACAATTCAGAAGGGCCCTCCTGCCTCCAGAGTTCCTCGTGGGGTGGGTGGAACCCCTCGTTGGTCTGCATTGCAGCCTAGCTCCTCCCTCTGCCCAGTCCTGTCTCCTTCCCCATGCTTCCACGGTGTTGGTCTCAAGAGCCCTCCCTATTAAACACCCTGCATGCCGGTCTCCATCTCACCATCCTCCTTCTGGGAAACTCAACCTATGATAGCTTTTCAGGTCTCTTTATGGCACGGCCCTTCTTTCCCGTGACTCTGCTTCTCTCTGACTTTCTTTCCGTCTGCCATTCTCTTTGTTTATCTGTCCTTTTCCTGTCCATTCGCTCTTCTCTTTTTGTCATGCCCCTTTCTTTCACCAAAGTGTAGATCTAAAGTTTATTTTATTATACTTATTGAGTAGTGTTTCTTACACTCTATTCTCAAAGAGATTCATGTTTTCTATTTCTATTTGTTTCATATTGTGTTCTGCTTTCATTCCTTCTCATTTCTCTTAAAAAAAAATCTCTAATCTTGTAAACTCCCCCATCAAAAATAAACAAAAATTAGCCCAAACAGTTGCATTTCATTTTTGAAGTTGCCTATATGGCCCTTAATGAGAGCGATCGTATGTTTTAGTTTACATTGTTGTCTCGGTATAATTATTGATAGTGCTGCCTTTTACTCTCAAAGGTGTCTTGTTTTACATGAAATATTATTTAGTCACTTTATCCTTAATACAGTTTTGTGGGTTTCCTTTGATTTGCAATTGGAAAAATATTTTCCTCTTCTAGTTTAGGTGGATATTTATCTAATAGAAGTTTAATTTAAAAATGAAATCAAGGTTTATGTATCATCTCAAAACAAAGCAAAAAAAACTAGCTTTGGACTGATTCAGAAATAAGCCCTTTTAGAATTAAATTAAGTACACTAAGTGGTTGGGGAGAAATTTGATTTAAAACAGTAACCCAAGTAAGGACTGACAGTAGCCTTTATGAAAGTTTGCTGCCTTTTCTGAATATTCATATGTGTTAACTCACAGGGGGTTCCTCGAAGAACTGCCTCACACATTAAACCTGAGGACAAAATTCATTCGTTCAGCAAAAATTCACTGAGTGAGCACTACTTCCAGGCCCTGTGCTGGACACTGGGGGAGTATACTGGTACCCTTGCTCAAGCAAGTAAATTGACAAGAGAATTTCAGCTTATGAAGAGAACAAAGGAGAAAAGAAAATGATGTTAGAGATAACTGGTTGGTGGAAATGATAGTCAGGGAAGGCCTTACTGAGGAGGGAGTATTTGAATTGTGACCTAAATGACAAAGACCTGAGTGTAGAATGTTCTAGGGAGAGGGAACAGTGAGTGCAAAGGTCCAGGGGTAGAGATGAACTTTTGTATGGAGGAACAGAAAGGAGACCTTGGTGGTTGGAGCGCAGTGACTAGGTGGGAGAGTAGGACAGGTTGGGTGTAATGCGGGGCCTTGTAGGATTTTATTCCAAGCAGATTAGAAAGCCATTGGAGTGTTTTAAGCAGAGTGTGACATAATTTGACTTATACTTTTAGAAAATTGTTCTGGCTGTTGAGAGGAAGATGGAATGTAGTGGGGCAAGAGTGGAAGCTGAGAGACCAGTTCCACGCTGCTGGTGGAGGACATGGAGTCAACAAGACTTGCCGATGGGTTGGAAGTAGGGGAGAAGAGAAATTGAGACTGTAGAAAGCTAGACTGTGTCTAGCTTGACAGCTGGTAGGTTGGATAGTAGCATCATATAATGAACTGAGAAAGACTGGAACAAGACTAGGTTTTTGGTGATAAGGGGCCAGTTAAAAAAAAAAACTCTCTTTGGGTTGCATAAAATTTAAGATATATCTAACAAGATGTTAAATGGGACTTTTCCTGTTGTCTTGGATTTTTAGCTGAACTCAAAGCTGAGAACAATAGGTGACCATTGCCCTCATTTTCTAAAGAGATGTTAGACCCACTTTCACATGACATCTTAAGAGGTGGCCAGAACTAGGTCTGCAGCCTGCCTCTAGTACCTGACGGAGAGAAGGATGCTTTAAATGTGGTTCATGGAAGCAGAATGCTGTGGCATGCCCCTTCTTTTGTGGAGGAGAGAGGTAAGCATTTTCCACTCCACAAACTAAGAAAGGGACCCCACACCCCTCAGCGAGATTGAAGGTGCTCGCCAAAAGGGGTGAACCAGTAGGCTTCTTGATCACCAGTAAGTCAACTTTCATTGCCCAAGTCTCCTCGGCTGTAAGGATGAGAGAAGAATGTTGCTTGTGCTTGTTGTGTATTATGTTTATTTTCCTAGGTTTGTGTATATGTGCATTGTGAGAAATAGCTTCTACCAACCCTAACAGAAATTTCAGATTGCGTAGGTAAGACGGAAATTCAAATGGGTAGGTTTTCTTACATAAAATCAATATTGGAATCTTAGCACTGGTAACTGAATCCAATGTCCTCATCTTTTAAATATGCTAACTGAGGTCCCCAAAACCTTAATTGACGTACCCTAGGTTACAGTCAGCGAAAGATGTAGGGACTGGAACCCAGATCTCCGGCCTCTTGGTGATGGTTCTTGCCTTAACTACGTGTTGTCACACCAGAGGGGAGGAAACAAAGCAAATTCTCCCTATTTTGGGGGGCTATTTATATGAATTCTTTTAGAAGCTGGCCAGTAATGGGGTGTAAGAACAGATCTTTTTGTCTTCTCTCCGTTCCTCAGGGATGCCTACTCTCCACTTCTCTGAAATCTTTAAGTGTTGAAATTCTTCGAGATTTTGGTTTAAGTAGAAAAGAATAATTAAAATACTGCTGAGCACTTATTGCATCTTCTCTTTCCTCCTTATATTTCTCTTCTATGTTCTCCCCTTCTCCTCCAACCTCACTTTTTTTTTTTTTTTTTTTTTTTTTTTTTGTCTTGCTGGCAAACTGCTGAACCTCACTGTGTTAAATGCCTTCTTCCTAAACGGTGCCTTTGCTGCCCCTTGCACGGAAAGGAGAAGGAAATAACATGTGTGTTTCACCTTCACAGTGACATATTTCCCTTGGCATTGTATTTAATTAGATTATAGTGAATGTCATGCTGTGTGGTGCTGTGTTTTCTTAAGACCAAAATGCGGTTCCATGATAAAACACGCTGTAAGTCCTGCAGTGCGGTGCAACACGAAATTTGTAGCAACACCTGTGTCTGCTACACTGTAGATGGTAAATACTAACCAAAATGTCTATGTAAGGGAGAAAAAGGCCGGAGGAGATGCTCTTATCCAAGTAAAAACACTCTCAGCTTGAAGCATGAAAGTTAAATTTATAGTAGAAAATTTCAACTTTTATAATAGAATGGAATAGTTCATTGTGGCTATAGCTTCGTGGTCTAGTGCAGGCATTGCTGTAGGGCTGAGGTCGCCAAAGGACTGAGTGCTCATGTGTTCACTTGTCTGTTTGTTCCATTAATATTTATTGCTCACCTGCCTTTACATGGCGTTGAGGGGATGCATGGCGTGGTTCCTTCTTCTGTGAGCTTGCTCTGCTGATCCACTTGTGAACCTTATTTTCCTTGTTATTGAAGTGGATCCCGGCTACAATGATACAGCTTTCAAGAGAGACTCCAGTCCAACCAATGTTTGTTGAACACTGACTGACCACCTGGAAATAATTAGACTGGGTTCTTTCTATGTTCTATTCAGAGTCTTGGCTGTTTTTTAAAATTAGTATTTGCTTTTTTCCCCTTATTTTTGCATTTTCCTGTTTTGCAAAATAAATGGACCTATTTATTTTTATTTTTTGGCCATGATTTGTGTTAAAGGATATGTGGATGTTTTCTACCTGATGTTACCTTATACTTTGGCTCTGCTTTATCTCCTTCTTCCATGGCCTAATTGGGTGCTCATATGGAAATATGCCAAGAGACAGCAAAACAGCCTGGGAAGAAGCCACATGTTGGAAATGTGTCATGCCCTAGTCCAAGGACATCCTGTTGGTTCTGCTATCCATGGAGCTTGCTCTGATCTTACGTAGCCTGTGTTTGGGCCTGGGCGGAGCCAGCCACTTACAAGCCAGATTTGTTTTGAGTCTGACGCTATTAAGAAGTCAGAGTGAATGCTGATTGTTGGTATGTATGAGTTTTTGCTTCAGGAGCCAAGCCCGGTTAATCCAGAAGACAGACTTTTCAGGAGATTTAAAAAATAGCACGGAAATGAACATAATGAAGCCACTATTTTAGGCCTTCCTCTATATTGAAACCTTGAAACACCACGAAATGGCTAGCTAGCACCTGCCCTACCATGTCCTCTGAAAAGAAAATCTTTCACGGGCTGAAGATTTTCCTAAAAGAGACAGAATCCAGTTTCCTTAAAGGGCTGTGAGTCTGCTCTCCTAGAATCTTTCTGGGAAGGCGGTTGGTAGCTCTCTTCAGTGGGAATTACAGACACTGGATGGTTATCCCAAGCCCATTTAGTGATGAAGCGCCATTGCTGGCAAACAACAGAATTTGATGTATGCAAGCGGTGAGCCCCATCGAGGTTAGCACTGGGAGCTAAAGAGTAGCAGTTCAGGTATTCATGAGAAGTTCAACCCAGAAAATGATCTATTGCTGTGAAGCGGGTACCACTAGAAAGAGGAGCTACTGACAGAATATGATAAATAACACAGCTAGATTATACATGAGAAGAGGCTTAAATCTTTTGAAAGCTAATGAATAGATGACAATGATAGCTCAGTCAATGCTGATAAATAATGACAAGTTGCCGGGCAGTGGAATACGGGACTAATTTGTGCACCATTCAGCATAGGAGATTAAAAAAAAGTCAAGGAGTCAAGTATGAGTAACATTAAATATGAATGATTGGAATGAAGATGGGATGAAGTAAAAGTCAAACCTCTATGTGCCATGAAATGTGAGCTGGCAGCACCTAAAGGCATTTTTTCACTCTTCTGGAGGATCAAGGTATCTGCTCCTTAAAGTAAATGTGTATGTATTTTTTAAATGTGAAAAAGAGTCAGTGCAAATAAAAAAACTTTAAAAATGGACGGCATATTCAGAAAGAATTGCTAATGTGACTTTTGATTCTGAACCTTTGGAACAGTGTGAGCAGGATTGATATTTGGTTCTGAGAATGAAAGGCAAAGAACCAAAGAACAGAGAACAGCCCGAGTTGGTGATGGACGAGAATGGGCTAGTGGATAATGAGGAGAGGCGTACAGTCAGACACACGGGGCCTTAGATCTCTGGGACAGCAGATGAGAAAGAGCACAGTCAGGGCAGAGAATTGGAATCACGACATCTTTGATGAAGCGTCTTCATATCCGTCCAGGTATGCTATAAAGCAGGCTGGAAGAAATAAAAAGCACCGTCCAAAGGCCCATCTTTGAGTTCCGCTAACGATGACGTGACAGAAGACAAAACATCTACATCCATATGCAGACTCTTGAAGACACTGATGAGTGAGATGTCACTGAATCTTTTCTGTGTTTATTAAATCATATGGAATAAAGTGTTTTTGTTAGAGGCAAAGATGTAAGTTTGGCTAGTTAAAAAATAGAGACAAACTAATTCATATTAATCCAGGGAAAATTAGTTGTCTGCAACTAAATGACATTGTTGGAATGAATCTTCCTATTTGGTCAAATAACCAGCATTGCTTGTGCCTGGATACCCTAGACTCCCTCCAGATGTGCAACTGCTGTCACCTAAAGACAGATTTTGATGAATTTTGTCTTACAGGGGTGATCAGAGAAGACCCTCTGGATACAAAATGTTTAAGTGTAGGGAGATGTGGTCCTGTCTCTGTGATGCTGTGACTGCTGCTGCTTAAAAGGTAAATTTAGAGGCCAGCCCTGTGGTCTAGTGGTTAATTTCACATGCTCTGCTTTGGTGGCCTGGGTTTGCTGGTTTGGATCCTAGGTGCAGGCTTATACCATTCACCAGCCATGTTATGGCAGTGACCCACATACAAAATAGAGGAAGATTGGCACAGATTTTAGCTCAGGGCAAAACTTCCTAAGCAAAAAAAAAAAGGAAAAGAAAAGAAAAAAGGTAAAATTTTAATGGATTGCTTTGTTTCTTGGTTTATAATTAACTAAATAATCAGTTTGGTGGAATAGGATAGTTAGAAGTAATGACTATTTCTACATACAGGATATCAAAGCATCCAGCTGACAAATGAATGATTTACTCATTCTGCCTCGTTTTTCTCTTTTTCCATTTCTCACCTTCTGAGAAGGGACCTCGGAGTTCAGAATGCTGCCTTCCTCGCCCTAGTAATCTTTCAATAATTAGCATCTCCCTTTTCTCACAGGCAAAGATCTAGAATGGTGGGAAGGTGCAAGAGATCCCAGGTCAGAGCATGCTAGTGCCTCTTTCACTACTCATAACAAATCTTAACCACCTGGGCTCATTAAACAAAACAAAACCAACGCAAGAACCAAATAAGCTATAGTCATCATTTGTGCAGGCAGGGGAACCTTTCTCTTTGAAGGAGTGTGATGGCTTGCATCACCGAGGTTTGCTTCCCCTGACCTCCTTGGAGAAGCTCGAAGGTTAGATTCTTAGGAATGGCAAGGATGACAAAAGGTCATCTAGTTACTGAGAGAATATATTAAAACCATCAAATTCAGAAACTTAAATTGTCCCCTCATGCATTTGTTTATTCATTCAATTATTTATTCTTTAAGGTCCTGGGACTATAGTGTTGTGCAGAAACAGATGTGACTCATGCCCTCATAGAACTCATTCTAGCTGGAGATGTAACTAGTTGTATATGTAGCTAGTCACACACATGAGGGTATATGATTACCATAATAATGAAAGTGCTCTGAAGCTGGGCGCCAAGTTCTGAAAGTATATATGACAAAGTGGCTGAACCTAGACTCGTGGGTTAGGAAAGCCTCCACTTGAGAGATGAAGGGCAAATAGAAGTTAATTAGATGAGGTGGCATCGGGGAAAATGTCTGGCAGGAGCCCCTCAGGAACACCACCTTATGGAACGAGCAAGATTTTCTGAAAATTCTCCAGATACGCAACTTAATAGACTAGGTTGTGGGGCTCCTTGGTCCGTGAAATTTTGATTCCATTTATTTACTAAGTGAACATGGGTATTTAACTTCTCTGAGTCTCAGTTCCTGAGGGGAAGATAAAAATAGTGTGGGATAAATGATAGCACCAAGAACCAAGCGTTGTTTGAATTAAATGAGCTAATGAGGTAAAGCATTTAGAACAGTGCACAGCACGTTCTAAATCATTGTCAGTTATTTTTATTAGGTGATAGCATTTAAAATTCTTAAAATATTTAGTGTCAGGAAATTGTATGTGCATGTAGTTTTAAATTTTATCGAAGTAATACATACACATGGTTTGAAGAGTCCGAGTTCTGCAGGCTTGTCATGAGAAACAGTCGACTTAGCATCTCCATGCCCCTGCACTTTGCACTCCTGGAAAGCAACCGTTCTTACCTCCATATTTCTAAATAACATGCTCCTATTACTACTTCTTGAATTTTCAGTTGTAGTCATTAGCTGTTGACTTTCTTCTAAGACAAAAATTTAACTCTTTCATACTCTGCTTCTAACCCCACCACATGTTAGAAGTAATGACTATTTCTACATACATGATATGTGGAAAGCCCCTCCTCCCATTGCATTTACAGTCTTATAGCTAAGTGAATGTGAGTATAGCTGAGCCAGGTAGTATACTATACTTAGTTTTGCTTTCCTCCACAATATTTTGTCTGTCTTAAAATTAATAATAATTGCCTTTTTTGTTTATATGTTTGCTTATTTTCCTATGTGTTGATCACTAATTCAGTCCCAAACCCTCCTCAGTTGTGCATATATTATTTCAAAACATTTAAACACTTTAGGCTATATACCAATTTTATTTTGTTGGAGAAAATCTCTCTTGGAGCTTTGGAGTCTGCTCTGATCTGTACTCCTTGCTCCTTAGGCCTGATACCCAGTTGTCATCTTGTATCTCCCTTCGCCATCATTTTAGGGCTCCTCTATGCTTCTCTATTCTCTGGATTTCCTTTTCCCTTGATTATGTTCTTTACTCATTCTTATTTTGCCCTCTCGTTTTGGTGGAGCACATCTTCCAGTAGTTTCCTGAGAAAAGGTATGTGGGATTAAAAGTCTTTGAAATGTTGAATATCTGAACGTGTCTTTATTCCACCCTCATCCCAGATTAATAATTTGTTGGTATAGAATTTTAGGTGGAAAACCTTTTTTCCTCAGTATTTTAAAGGCATTGCTTCATTTTCTTTTAGTTTGTGGAGATGCTGTTAAGAAGTCACTGCTGTACTGGTTCTTTATCCTGTGTGTGAAAACTGCTTTTTCCCCTCCTGGAACCTTGTAGTACATTCTTTTTGTCTTCCATAATTTTCATGATGATATGTAACTGGATGTGTCATTATTTTCATCCCTTGTACTGGACACTTTAAATCTGGAAAAGCATGTCTTTTATTCATGAGGAATTTTCTTCAATTATGTTTTGATTTCCTCTCTTCTCTCCTTCTGAAATTCTTATTTTAAAGTTCAACATCCTGGATGAATGTATCAAATTTCATTTATTTTTCCTCCCATTTTCCATTTGTTTTATTTCTCTCTTTTTGTAACATTTCCTCAAAATTATTTTATGTCCTTTCTGTTGAATTTTTCATTTCTGTTGTTATACTTATAATTTTTAAGAGCTCTTTTTTTGTTTTTTGAAAGTTCCTTTTTAAAAATAGAACACCTTTCTTGTTTTATGGATGCAATGTATTCTTTTATCTTTCTGATGAACACTAATTATAAGATTTTTGAAGTTTTCTTCTTCCACCTAGCCCCAAGTTGCCTTTTTGTTTGTTTTATTGTAGTCCCTCACTTTCCTAGAGATGCGTTCCTCAAATGTGTAGTGATTCTTGACTGTCTGAGTATATTTCAGCGTGCGGCACTACGGCAGATTGGAGCTTCCTTTGAGCTTGTCTCTGTGGTCTTCACTACAGGGAGATCTGGCTGGGATATTTCCTTGGGAAGCCTCTGACACCAGTTATCAGTGTTACTAGGTCTGGTCTCTTGGACTAGTCAGATTTCCAGAGAGGATCTTGTGTCCTTTATGTTGTGTGTGTACGTGTTTGTGTGTGTATTTAAGTTTGTGTATGTGCCTGGCTGTCAGCATTCTGGGCACCAAACAGGGGAATAAGTCTGGAAGTCTCAACATCAGTATGTATATTTACTTACTTTCCCTTACTTCAGTGCAATGGCCTTTTCCTCAACTAGGTATAGTGTCTCCCAGTCCAGGAACCCTCAAACAGAGTAAAACTTTAGTCTTCTATCAGGGCTGGTGAAGGGGAAGTTACCTGGTTGCATTGAGTGAAGGAGAGAAATCCTGGGTGTCATCTTATTGGCTCTTAAACAGATTTTTAGTCATTCATTCCGCTTTTATTCTCACCTTCACCCTTATATGCAAAGGCACTGGGCCTTCTTGGGCCTTTGGGAAGTTTGTGGTATAAATCAGGTTTATTCTTTGGTCTTTTCCTGATGACTCAGAAATTGGCTTACTTAGGGCCTGCTAAGCCAGGTAACTTGAATGTACTTACTTTTCTGACTTCCACTTTATAAAATATGTTATCTTTTTTCCCATTGTTCTTTTGAGTTTGTATCTTAAAATTATCTTTTATGGTGATTTTAGAGAGATTAAGGGAAATATAGGAGTTAAATTTATTTGTTCAGTCTACCATCTTTAGCTGAAAGTGGAGAAATTTCTTGAACCTAAATATTTTCTTATGTAGAGAGCAGTTAACACATTTGAAGTTATTTTTTTCTGCTCCTCCTCACTTTACATATATTTTCATCTAAAAAACCCCCAAACAGTGTTTAGTATCAGTATAACTTATTTTTATTACCACCAACTCCGGTAGTATATTTTCTAATGTATGGATTCAATATGTTCAGACTTTATGCAAAGGCAAGTTCAAATCACATTCTGTATGTTCTTCCTCAATAATGATTGTTGGTTTTAATAAAGCTGTAATTATAGTTGAAAGAATGATAGTTAATTCTCTATTATTCAGGGACTCATTGCCCAGTCTGGGGATTATTTAGATTCCTTAATTTCTGTTTCCTTTCTTTAGTGCTGCTTTATTTCTGAACTTTTCAGTTCTCTTTAAGGTCTTCCTCCATTAAATTAAAAAAAAATAGGAAGTAGAATAAAGTTGTCCAATTACCATCTTTGGTTCAGTTCAACAAACATTTCTAAAATGTTTATTGTATTGTGCTGGGTGCTGGGGATATAAAAATAGAGTATCCAGCCTAGCTCTTTATTTATTAATAAGTTAGATATTGAGGAAGTTGAAACTAAAATGGACAAGAATTAGTTCTTGATTATTCGTGTATTTCATTTGATCTACCCTTCCTAGTCATTTAAAAATTTAATTGTAATTTTTTGGTTTAGTCTTTTTAAGCAATGTCCAAATGTGTGAAGAAAAAACCAATACTGCCTCCCTTCAAACACTTTCCCCTTTCAATAACGAATGACTGAAATCCATCATTAATATTCATGCCTTTCATTTAAGGGTCTGAACCCTGTTAAAACATGAAAAACACACAATCCACACCTCAGTACACTCAGATTCTTTCCTGTCAGTAGGTTTGGTAGGCTTGGACATGGAGAGAGCATGGAGCTCTTGTTCATCTATAGGAGACGGTAAGTGATGTGTTGGAGGGGATTAAGAGAGAACAGTGCACCTGAAAAGGAAGTCTGGTGGTGCCAAAGGTAGATCAGCAATTTCTCAATGTTCTTATTCATGTTGGGAGTTTTAGAAAAAATATGTGATCTATTTCGTTTTATTCTAATTCTAGGAAATTAACAATCCTGAAATGGTCTATGTAGCAATTCTCAACTACTAGCATATTTGATTGACCAGAACATCTTTGTTGCCAACTATTGTGGATCGTTGAGCTTTTGTGGTGGATCATTAGTTCCTGGAGGGAGGAGACCATGAGCGTCTCTTATTTCTCTTATATCCCTTCTCAACACCAATACCTGTCCTCTCAGGAGGAGTGGTGGGGCCTCCGTTAAGGTTGTTGATTGACTGAAGACTTTCTGCCATCCTGCTTCATTCCATCCGGCATGTTTCCTCTTGGCCTGAATGTTTTTGAGGCTGTCTTTTCCTATTGAGCTCTCAAATCTGCCCTCTTTCCCATTCTAGCATATTGGCGAGGCCCTTATTATCTCTTGCAGTTGGAATTGATCCCTAGAAGCTGAAAACAGCTTGAGTTAATGGTTCACAGATCACTGGATAATCAGGCCCTGAAACCTGCATTTACTAACATTATGGGAGCCTGGATGTCAAAGGGGCTGGGGAGGCTTCTAAGTGTCATGTTTTGGCAGGTGAAGAGGTTATAGTGCCCCTCATCTTTGCAGAGAATCAGAACACCTGGGGAGAATTTTCAGGACTTGATCCTTTAGGCTAGTTTTGTTGAGAGACGATAGAGGGCTTCAGACAAGATACCCTTTCAAATGACCGATTCTTCCACTGTTCTCTCATCCATTAAAAAAAAAATTATTGCACCAGAGTGGTTAGTGCTCAGGCTCCAGAGTCATTCTGCTCGGGTTCAAATTCAAGCTTCAATATTTGCTAACTGTGGTATTTAGCAAAGTTACTTAACCTTTCTGTATCTCAGTTTTCTCATTTGCAAAATAGGGGATAATAATAATATCAACCTCAAATGTCACTGGATGGGGATTGAATGAGTTAATGTGGGTTAAATGCTTAGCATATGTGTCCAATGATGCTAGTCATCATCATTATTATCCAGATGATCAGATCAAAGGTGTCTGGGAGAATCCGGGGGGATTTGGAGAACCCTTGACCTCCAGGTCCTTCCGAATTGCTCCCCGCTAGGAAGAAAGTAATGATCTGCTCTGTGTACACCCTCATTGTCACTGGCTCTCTAATTAGGTTTCTAACTTATCATAGCCTAGAGGGTGACAGACAAAATTGGAGTGTGGAAAAAAGGAGTTGTGCCTAAAAATAATGAGAAATTTGCTAAAATGTATCATTGCTGTGGAGGCAGCAGTGTGTGTAGAAGCAGCAATGGACGTGGTGACAGATGACCTCTGCCCCTGGGCAAACCATTTAACCTCTCTGACCCTCTGATTCCTTGTCTGTAAAATGAGAATAAGAATATCTGCCTCCAGAGCATTTTGAAGATTAATTACAGACAAACGAGTGTGCGTGTGCATGCATCAGCATGAGCGCGCTCACACACACACACACACACACACCAGCTGGTACTCATTACGCAATTAGTACAGTGCCTGGCATATAATAAGCATTCAGTAAATATTAGCTGTCTTTCTTATTATGTCACCTTATGAATAGATGTATGGCTTTCTCCCTGAGTCAGCCTGGCCTAATAATCCCTTATAAGAAAGCTCAGTGTATCTGTGCTCCTGAGATCATGAGAATTCAAGGAACAAATAAGGCAAAACAACGAAAAATGCACCAGAATTGTTTGGCTGTGGCCTCTGAGGATAAGGAGGTGTGGACGGCTTGGTCTGGAATATTAACCTGGCAAGAAAGGCCCCTTTGACAAGGTAGAATCTATCTAACTATTGAGTTTAGGGCACTCCTGAGCACCTGGGCAGAGTGTGATGGAAGAAATAGTCCCTGAAGTTTTGTTTTCTAGAGATCTATTTCCTTCAGACGATTGAGTTCTCTCTAATGAACATTTTTTATGGCCCTATCTTACCCTATCAATCATTCCCTTAGTGTGAAAAAATCCTCCCCTTGCCTTTCTTGATGCCATTCTCTCCAGGATTTCTTCTGTCTCTGTGATGGCTTCTTCTGAGTCTCCTCTTTGGGTTGCTCATCCTTTGCTGATCTCTCAAATTTTGATGATTCTCAAGGATCTTTGGTCATCACTCTTCTCTTCTCAATTTATACATCTGTGGCGGAAAGAGCTAGTTGTTTACCTCCATATCCAGTCTTCCCTTTGTTCTTAGCAACAGACCCTTCATCTTAGATGGGCACATGCCCACCTGGGATAAAGACAATATTGCCCAGCCTCCCTTGCAGCTATGTGATGAAGAAAGGGTTATTTTGTGTGGAAGAGGACTTTTTTTCTCTTCTGCCTGTCATCCTTCTAACCTGCAGTGAGGATGTGATGTTGGATCTCTAGTAACTCTCTTGGACCATGAGGTGACCTTGAGGATAGAAGCCATGTTCTAGGGTGGTGGGGCAGAAAGACAAGGCCCTGTTGTGGAGCTTCCAGACCAGCCCTAGGTTGCCTACCTCTGGATTTCTTTTATATGAGAGAGCAATATTCCTATCTCTTTTAAGCTCTTGCTATTTTAGATTTTCCTGCAGTCACGGAACATGCAGGCATGGACAATGATGTGTTTGGAGGGGAGGGTGACGGACTGAAGAATAGAGGCCATATTTTGTTTTGTGGGCACCAACTAAGGTTCTGAGATTCTTGTGCAGCTGTAGGAATCTGATGTAGGATGCCCTGCTATTGACTGAGATGGAACTTTCTGCTAGATTGGAGTCTCAAAGTTAGATCCAAGTTGGCATGAAGAAATGAAATGTTTCTTGACACATAAGTCAGCAGATTAGGATTCATCTTGATACATACATAGATGATCTTTTGTATGAGACATTCTTTAACCTCCTTTTTTTCTTCGTACTATATTGAAGTTACTTTCCATGTCCATAAATGCACATGTATATCAATATTTTTAATGAGCACATCATAGTCTGCTGATCAGATGTGCTGCAATATACTTAACCTATCTTCTTTCTTCTCTACCAGTACTTACCAGCTAGTATCTCAGATGATGTATTGGACTCTGGTGCTTGCTGTCACTTGTGCATGTATTGGGTGACTTGTCCCTGAAATTGGCCCCTCTTGGTGGCTTTCAGTCTAATTTGGTGACTTTTCTGTGACCCTTGACCAGCCTGTGGTAGGCGTTCTCCTGATCCTCATTTAAGCTTTGCTGGTCCCATGCTGGTACAGGCCCTCTGAAAGGGCCCTACCCTCTTTGTGGTGGAAGGTATTAATGCCCAGGCAAGTTCCCATCTTATCCATCTAAACCCCAACTCAAATACCATCAACTGGTCCAAGTCTCCTGTCCACTTTCCCAAATGGAAGTCCTCTCTCCCCATCCTAAGAGAATAGACACTTACCTGTGCTTCCTGTGTGACCTCACCAGTTCCTGTCTATCTCTTCAGGTTCCACAGCCCACCTCATCACCCACCCTCTAGGCCTTGAGTTCCTTAATGAAAGGATTGATGTTTGACTCATCTCCCAACCCCAGTGATCACAGTATTTTTTTCACAGCCAGGGCTTAGGAGATGTTTGTGGGGTGAATGGCATTTATGCTGATTTTCCTCATAATAAATTCCTGTTCTTGGTACCCTTGACTCTCAGTATCATTTAGAGGTTTGTCAATGTGGTAAAATCTCAAGCTCTCGAAGTTAATTTTTTTTCCCTGAGGAAGATTCTCCCTGAGATAACATCTGTGCCAGTCTTCCTTTATTTTGTATGTGGGTCACCACCGCAGCATGCCTGACGAGTGGTATGTCTGTGCCCAGGAACTGAACCCACAAACCCTGGGCCACTGAAGCTCAGTGTGCTAACCACTACACCATAGGGCCAACCTCAAAGTTAATTTTGAGTGTCTGAAAACATACCTACCATACTGCAGAAGCAGGTGTCAGGGAATCAGAGTTTTATAAATGGCATAGATGGATTGTCCTGTGTTGTTTTGACCCCTCAAGAGTCATGATTAAGGCAGGAGGAGTGGCTTTCCCACTGCCTCAGCAGCTGGAGACTGTCTCATGTTGCTCTTGGCCTGAACCAATCTACCTATGGAAATCTTTAGTCCTAAAATATTCAATTAAAAATGTAATGTTTTTAAATAACCGAGCAGCCACACTGACCCAGGCCAAATCCTTTCAACTGACTGACATACTAGGAGTCTAGGCACTGAGTTCAGATGAGGTTCATTTCCCTGCCATGTGGGGATTCAAAGAGATAGAGGAGAAGTGGATTGCATCTTTGCTGGGTGGGGATGTCTAGGAAGCTTAACGAAGCTGGCTCTGGGCTTTGCAGCCTGCTGATGGGAGGCCTGGTGTGGCCAGCAGTTAATGTTTAAGGACAATGAACTGTCTTGCTGTGTGATCACGGCAAGATGGTCTTTTATGGTCTCATTGATGAGTCATCCTCTCTGGGCAATCAATTTTTAGCTGGCTATCCTTGCTCTGCTTTCCCTATGAATAAGTTTATTTATAATCTTCCAATCCTCTATTCCTGCGTGGTCTCTGGTTTTGAACTTTGCTCAGCACTGGCTGGGAAACTTCAGGCTGTTCAGGTTTGGGGTATGTATTTCAAAGTCAAATTGTCTAGACATCTGTTACAGAAGTTGGTGCAGCTCGCCTGAGTGTGTCACTTGGGAGATGAATTTCTTTATGGCTGGCCTGGCATCGTTAATTTTAGTAAAAAGTTTTTGCCTTGTAGTTTTATACACTAATAGTCTGGAAGTGCTGTGCATTACTAATCCCATAGGAGCAGGGGAATGAAAGCCTCTGACAGGGTCTATGACAGGAAAATATCACAAAACCTGATTACTCATTGAAGATTCCCCTGAATCTGCCTGTGCTAAGCCATCTGCTCCACCTAGATGTTTTCCTCCCACTTAATGTGAGAATGTAAATATGCCAGTAATGCTGAAGAGCATAACAACAACAGTGATGAGGATGATAATGGTGATGGCCACCATTTATCAAGCCTCAAGTACTGACTAGGCTCTGGGCTCTGTGTATATTGGTGGTTCCTGTCCCTGATTTCATATGAGAACAGCCCGGGGAGTTAAGAAAACAGAAATATGCTGAGATCCCACCCCATATCAATTAAATCAGAATTTTCTTCTCCAATCTTATTCCCAGGGCTCTCTTTATAAACTCTTTTTATAAATTAACATTAATTTTCCATGGTTATTAAAGCAATGTATAATCCTTGTATGATATTTGGACAATAAAAAGTAAAATTAAAATCGTATATGATTCCACCACCCAGAAATCCTCTATTAACATGTTTAAACAACCTCATTGAGGTATAATTGAGATGCAATAAACTGCATGTATTTGAAGCATACAAATTGAAGTTTTGACACCCTATTAACATTTTGATATATTTCCTTCTGAACTCTTCTTGCTCTCTCCCTCCCTCCCTCCCTTCCTCTTCCCACTACGCACATAATTGGTATTATACAGCATACACATTTTGTATCCTATTGTTTTTTCATTAACATTTATCATGAGCATTTTCCTGAGTTATTTTATTTTCTTCAATATATGAATTTAATGGCTCTAGTATATTCTATCATATGGTTCCCTTATAATGAATTTAGCATTCCTTTGTTATTGTATGGTTATATAATTTCTACATTTTTACTATTAGAAATAAAGCTGTAAGGAACTGTTATAAACTATCCTTGTTGGATTAGACTATTGTACTATAGGTCTTTGGTCAAGTTAAAAAAAATCTTTCTGCCTCAGTTTTCTCGTCTGTCAATGGGGCTAATGTTAATACCTACCATAGAAGGATGTTGTGAGGAGTAAATAAAATTTTGCTTCACCATAGCAATATTTAGCACAGCACTGAGCTCTTTATGTGTGTTCAGTTTATATTATCTGTTGTCATTATCATCACTGGCATTTAGATATATGTGTGTATGCCCTTTCTCTCATACTAAGTGGAGCCTCTTTGGACACTGAAAACATGTATTATGCTTCTTGTCTCCTTCGGAAGTGATCCCACAGTGGTAAGCATGCGACAAAGTCCATACACATTTTTGAATGAAGTTACTGAATTGACCCATCAGTCAATCAACCAATTCAACCTTTTAAAATGCGTTTCAACATCGTTAAGCTCTTACAGCTCCCCTCTAGCCTGAGAAATTGGCATGGGCCCTGCTCCTATTTGCTACTTGCCTCCTCTTCTGCCATGTTCATCCCCTCTTAATGCATTCTCGTTCCGGGAGACTGAGTCACAGGTGACTTGCGGTAGGAGTACTCAGGAGGATGCTGTGGCCTCTCCCAATGAGCACCTCAGGTTGTTGCCCTAGAAAGGACTGAGGGGCCTGGAGAATGGAAGAAAAAAAGAGAAGAATAGATGCTTTTGCTTGGGTAAATCTCAGGAGAGATGCAGGAAGATAAGGCAAGAGAAGAGCCAAAATGGAGGTGGGGGTCAGGTCATAGTGCACTCTGTTCTTATAGAGCGAAGTAAAGTTATCCTGGTGGTGGGGGACTAGGTTGGGGACAACTGCTGGGTGCATACGTTCTCTTCGTCATGTGGCTAATCTATGTAAGTTAAAGAAGGTTTCCCACTGGGTTTCAGGATCTACTGATGGAGAGGAGGCAGCCATGAGAAGCAGGCAGCTCCCAACATTTGCCACTGCATTTGAGGGGTGTATGACCAGACTGGGATTGGAGGTGGAGCCCAGGGTGATGGCTGTTACCTTTTGCTGCATTTGGTTTCTTCGTGTCTCGGGCAGGATAATAAATCTGACTGCTAATTAGTATTTGTTCTCTCTTTATTTTTCCTTCTTACTTTTTTAAGCAGGTTGCTAAGCCCTTACTGAGCTTTGGAATCAAGGATTCAGAAATTTTTGGCTGTGTGAAAAATAGAAGCTGCTGGAAGTCAATGTCTCTTTCTCCTTTTGGAATAGCTAAACTGAAAAACAAGATTATATGTGGTGTTCTCAACAGGGAAGGGAGAGAGGAGAGAGTTTTCCAGAAATTGGGATGGTTCACCTTCATCATGAACCCACACTTGGCTTCATAACAGCACCCTAAAAAGTTATGTAGCTCAGTGTGGACAGCCATGTAACGAGCCTGGGGAGGTGGCACTCTAGGCACCAGGAGTCCCAGCCTCAGCAAAGATTCTTGGCCCCCATACGTGGCATGGAAGCAGAGGGCCACCATATGTCAAGGGGTTGCATGAACTCAATCAATGAGGATAGCATTGATAGTCATCATGGGCTAAATGTTAGGCCTTGCCACCATTTTCCTAGTACTACATACTGCCATTGACGTCTGACTGAATTTCCCTCTGGCCTGGCAAGATGGAGGTTTGGAGTTGGAGTTAAATTGATTATAACAAATTAAAGGAATGTATATTTCTTGTAAGCCCAAGTTTTCATACCCACTGAGATTTCATTCTCTCAGCATCTCAAAATTGAAGATATTTCCCCTTGTTACATGGAGGAGGTATAGTCAGGATGAAGGTGAAAGTGGAGATGATAAGAGCTGTACATTCCACGAGGGCAGGTATATATCCAGCACCTACACTATAAGTCTTCAATAGGTGTGTGTTGAATAAATGATAAGTGAATAAATCAAATATAAATGGGTATTTTTGCTTGACGGGTTCAGGAAGAAAAAACGCTGGCTGCCTTACATGAGGTGACATCACTCTCTACTTCTGTGGCTCCTCTAGTCCTAATGATTACTCTCAGCTCATACACCTGACAGAGGGCTAGCTCAGTGGACCAGAGGCCAGTGAATGTCCTCTGAGGTCCCCATAATAACAGGCTTCCCCGACACTGGATAGTCAGAGTCAGAATAGGCAGACACATTCAATTACATTTCTTTATGCTCACTGACTTGTCATTAGGCCTATTGCCTAATTTCCTTTAGGCTGCTCCACGTTCTTTCTAGGCACATGATCTGGGAGATGTACCTGTCTGATAAATATCCCCAGGTGGCAGAAAAGGTCACATCCGTGTCCCGAGCCTGTCAACAGTGACATGACTTGTCTTGGACTCAGCCCTCTGTGGTTGGCACAGAAGCAGCCTTCTTTTTCATATTGACCCCTCCCATTTTCCAAACTTCATGGTGCATAAAGCCCTGATTCAAGTCATTTTCCCCATTAGCACTGCCTGTGCATGAATGCCTCATTGCATTCCAAATGTCAAACTCTAATGGAATAATAGGCTTTAGCCTGGAGCCGACGGTGAGGCTGATCAGGTGTTAAAGAAGGATTAATAATGAAAATGAGAAAAACGGTGTATTTAAGAGAGTGTCAAATGAGGAGAACATTGGGCCAGGAGGATGGTTTCCTGCTGCTCTCGGGAGGCAGCTGCAAAGGCACAGCGTCCGCTGTCACAACAGACATGGGGACACTCTGTCTCAGGGAGTAATGAAGACCGCACCTTTCATCACAGGAGGGCAGCAAATTTCCTGAACATTAGCTCTTTGCTTCTCGCTGAGTCCCTGAGACAGATGTCACAGAGGGTAGGGAGAGACTCTGGCAGGAGGTTGCATTCTAGAACTGCCAAGAGTGTGGGGTTGGAAGGCAAAGTGGAAAGTCAGGGTGATGCAAGTTGCTTTGGAACCAGAAAAGGCCCAGACAGACAGACAACCATGAGAGCAGAGATGAGCAGAAAAAGCCCCACGAGGGCTGAAAGCAAGGATAAGTGAGTTCTGTTTATCTGCCGCAAACTTCCAGGGGATCTTTCTGGTCCTAGCCTTACAGGAGCAATACTATCTGTTCTGTCTCCCTCGGGTGGTGATTGTGACATGGTAAAACACGTGAAAGTGCTCTCAGACTGAAAAGTAGATTTTATTCAGTAAGCATTTATTTAACAATTTATTTAGCAGTTTTGCATCCGTAATGTGGGAGACACTATGTTACATGTAAAGCTGTGTAAAACACAGCTTTTGAATCTAAATGCTTACAAGGTAGGGCACACAACGATAAATCCCCAAAGTGCGATTTATTTATTTATTTTATTGAGGTCATATTGGCTTATAACATTGTGTAAATTTCAGGTGCACGTGATCATATTTCAGTTTCTCTATAGACTGCATTGTGTTCACCACTGATAGTCTGGTTTTTATCCATTACTGTACATATGGGCCCCTTTATCCCTTTTGGTCTCCCCTCGCCCCTCAAAGTACAATTTAAATTAAGAGCTATGAGACTTGAGAGGAAGAAGAGCTCATTTCTGGCTTAAGGCCTAATGAGAAGCTGCCTAAGTAAACAGGTGGCAGGAAAGCTAAGACTGAAAGCCTGGGCAGATAGGGTGGAGGTAGCATTGCGGGTTCAGGGACTAGAATGAGAAAGACATGGAATGGAAAAGGCCTAGAGGTGTTCAAGGAGGGGAAAGTAATCCGGTTGTCTGGAATGAAGGGTGCAAGGGGGCAGAATGAAAGATGAAGCTGGAATATGAAGAAGTGTGACAATAGGGGTCATGGCAGCCAGGCTGAGAAGTGGGAGGTGTACTCGTAGCTAATGAGACTCTTGTCAAAGGAGTCTTTTAAGTAAGTTGATTTGATTGGACAGTACAGTGTGGATTAGAGCAAAGAAAAATGGGAAACCTCTGTTATGAGATTCCAGAATAGTCCAGATGTGATATACTAAGGGTTAGAGTAGGATGATGACAAGGGAATGAAAAAGGAAAAACGGCAGGAAATGAGAAGAAGGAAAGATCATCAGGTGCCCATTGGATATGAGGATACAGGGAGAGAGGAAAGTTAAGAATAGGAAGGAGAGGGGATAGGAATGAGCCTGAAGGTAAGGTAGAGTGGGACTCTGAGGGGCTTTTTGGGCCCATCCTGTGGTGTTGGCTTCATTTGATACGTATGTGGAACTTGTGAACTTCCAAAGGAGGCAATTTGTCTTTTAGGAGTTTCCCTGTCTAAGCTGAGCTCAGAAAAACTGGTGGCAGAGAGAACTGTTAGAAAACTTTATAATCTATTGTCCAGATAAAAAATAGTGGGATGTGATCAAGGGCATTGGAGAGGGAGTTATTTTTGAGTTAGAATGTGGAGGAGAAGAGTGAAGAGTTGAAGATGATTCTGTTTTCTGCCTGTGGAAAATAGGTGGACAGTGACCTCTATTACTGGAACCCAGGAAGATAGGCAAGGAATGGCGTTGTGGGGACTGGTGATTAGTTCAGCTGTGGACATGCTGAGCATGAAGTGATTTTAGGACATCCAGGGGACGGTGTTCAGGAGGTACCTGGAAATAAAGACCAAGAACTCGCTGGAGACATAGGGAATGAAAATAGATGTGTGAATGAGTAGCACAGACATATAAATAGAGCAGATCTTGTAGGATGATCACAGGGCCAAGGATGGGCTCCTGGGTAACCTCAACATTTATGGGGCATTTTATAGTCTATACAGAGCTTTAATAGCCCATTATATCTTTTGATCATCTGAACCCTGTGGGGTAGATGGTGAAGGTTTCATTATAGTCTGGGAATCTTGGCAAGACAAATGTATGAAGATGAGGAGATAGAGTGGCCTGACATGATAGTGATATCCTAACATGTTTTGTGGAGGAAATTGGTCCATTTTTCTTTATCATCTCTTTATTGCTTATGGGTCTTTAGAGGAAACATTTTCCTCTCTACTTTTTGAGCTGAACTCTTTATCTGAACAGATCACTGGGAGAGAAATTTCTAATAGAAGACACAGGGCTGTGACATACATAGGCTTTATGTTGTATCAATCAGAAATGCTTTCAGCTGCAGGTAAGTAACAGAGGGTTTTCTTTTTCTTATATAATGAGAAATCTGGAGACAGGGAATGTAAGGTGTTGGTTCAGCACTTCAGCGAGGTTAGCTTGACTGTGTCTAACTCTCTGGGCTTTACCTAATGGTCGTTAGAAGCTCCAAGCATCATGTCCACCTTCAGTGCAGGAAAAAGGGAGGATGCTGTCCACATTGATTTTTTTTTTTTTTTTAATTGGGGAAGCAGAATCCTAGCAATAAATGCCACAGAGGACTTCCTTTTACTTCTTATTGGTCAGAACTGTGTCGTATGTTCACTCCTTGTTGTCTGAATGTTTAGGAAAGTGAGTGTGTAGTTTTTCCAGCCTTTATAATGGCTCTATTCAAAGGAGAAGGGACTGGGAATGGATGTCTGGTTGACCAGCCAGCAAAATCTACCACTCATATCACCCACTCATGCCACCTTGTCACAATCAAAAAATTTCTTGTTAAAAATTGCAACCATAAAAATAATAGAGCAATGGAAGGAATCCCTGGTCATTGCACAGCATTATTTTATTTTTAAAACGTTTTTTTCACATTTACAAAAATTTGCATTCTTTCCTTACTGCAATTCTGGGGCTGATATTTTTTTTTTTTTAAAGATTTTATTTTTCCTTTTTCTCCCCAAAGGCCCCCAGAACATAGTTGTGTATTTTCAGTTGTGGGTCCTCCTAGTTGTGGCATGTGGGACGCTGCCTCAACATGGTTTGATGAGCAGTGCCATGTCCGTGCCCAGGATTCGAACTGGCGAAGTCCCCGGCTGCTGAAGCTGCTGAAGCCGCTGAAGCGGCTGAAGCGGAGGGCACGAACTTAACCACTCGGCCACGGGGCGGCTCCTGGGGCTGATATTTTTTGACAGAGGGGGAAATTGAGTCTAGGAGTGGCTGAGTGACCTGCCTAAAGTCATAAAGTTGGTTGGTAGAGGAGCTGGAATGATCTGTTTCTGGTAACCTGCCCATATGACCGGGGCATAAATGAGTCATGACAAAGACCTCAAGTCTCCTGCCCCCAGCCCAGAGCACTTTCCATTGGACCACAAAGCCTTTGTCCAAATGCTACAATGGTTATCATTCCAAGTTCTGAGGGCTTCACAGTTTTACAGATGGGTTAAAATTTGTTATCTGAGGGTCAGGATATCCTTCAGGGCTTCCCACACTGTCCTTGGTCATAGATGAATGGGGACAGTAAGAGGTTGGAGAAACTCTGTGCCACCACTGAGGTCCTCATTATTATTATTATTATTATTATTTTTAAAGATTTTATTTTATCCTTTTTCCCCCTAAAGCTCCCTGGTACATAATTGTGTATTTTTAGTTGTGGGTCCTTCCAGTTGTGGCATGTGGGATGCCACCTCAGTGTGGCTTGACTAGCAGTGCCATGTCTGTGCCCAGGACTTGAAGTGGCGAAACACCGGGCCGCCGAAGCTGAGTGTGCTAACTTAACCACTCAGCCACGGGCCGGCCCCCAAAACTTGTGGGGTCAGACTCTTGACATATATGACTCAGCAAAGCCATGGCTGCGCAGTGGCTTTTTTTTTGAGGAAGATTAGCCCTGAGCTAACATCTGCTGCCAATCCTCCTCTTTTTTGCTTAGGAATACTGGCCCTGAGCTAACATCCGTGCCCATCTTCCTCTACTTTATATGTGGGATGCCTGCCACAGCATGGCTTGATAAGCAGTGCCATGTCTGCACCTGGGATCCTAACTGGTGAACCCCGGGCTGCCGGAGTGGAACACACGCACTTAACTGCTATGCCACCAGACAGGCCCCTTCCTCATTATTTTTTAATTCTCCACCCCACCTCCCCTTACAGCTGAATAGATGATGTAGACTGAGAAACTAAAACAACTTTATTGATCATAAACATGTAATAAGTCATCCAGGAAACTTGATAAATAGGAGATATTCAGCTGTAGAAAAACAACAGAACCACACATGTAACTATAGCCTAACTGCTGGTCACTTGGGTGTCCTGAGATTCACCAGGTGGCCAGGACTGCTCTGTTAATTACATTTGTCTGCAAACCCCAGACCATGAGTAGTGGGACACCCAGTGTCCCTTTTCATACCTCTTGAAATTCCTGGGGGAGGGACATATATTTTTCTAGTGACCTCTCATTCTGGTTTTTCTCCTCTTGCTTAATTATTTCAGTTTAAGATTTACTTCACCAAAATAAATATGTATGTACCAAGCAGTATGTAAGCCTATTATGAACCTTATCATTTTGTGCCGGTTACTGTTCTCACTCTTTTATTTTTTCAAAATATTGCCTGTGCGAGGCTGTGTATGTTTATTGAGCTTTATCGAGGCTTCTGTGTCCCACAGCCGGTGACCAGGGTTGGGACTGGGGAAGGCAAGTGCTCCACGACCCTGAGAGTGAGCGCCTTCTGAAATTTTGCACCCTGGGTGTCTCTCTTAGCTCACTCTAGTCTGGCTCTAGAGATGACATCCCGTAATAGAAAAGCAAACAACTTAAGACAGAATAATAATCATTCCTGGTCTTTAAATTTCCATCCGTTCTCATCCCCAGAGCGATTATTGACCACCTCCTGTCTGGGCTGCCTCTCTCTCTCGGCTCTTCTCTTTTGCGGCTCATTTCTTGTTATCCTTTAGGGTACAACCCATCTCCTCCATTCCCCTCCTCTTATTTCCCTTTAGCTCTTCTAGGCCATGCCCCCAGGGATTTCATCCTTCATTTGTGAGAGGCTATCACAGTTTTTGGCCAAACAAAGACCTTGTTCTACCTAAGAAGAGCTCTGGTGCAGTCCCATAATTGCAGATGGTCACTCTACAGATAAATGACAGATCGATGTATCTGGACCATGTCTCTGAAGAAGCTGAGTCTGGAGTCAGCTGACCATACTTTGAAGGTGACCTTCTCGCAGGGAAGCAGTATGTGAGATGGACAGAGTCCTGATTCTGTCAGGAGCTAGGTACATGCTTGCAACTGACACGTTCTGTGAATTTGAGCCAGTCTCTTAACTGTCTTGAGTTTCAGTTTACTCATCTGTAAAATGGTGTCGAGATTATACCAGGTAATATCTATGAAGTTGTTTTTTAAGCTATACAGTGCTTGAAAATGCCATTATTATTAGAACAAAAATGAAAATGGAGACGGGCTCGAGAACGTTTGTTAAAGCAAGTTTCTTATTGTCTAGGTGCAGCTCATGCGGCTGCGGTGCTAGGACCTGGTCTAAGGTGAGGGGCCCTGACATGTGGCGGGCAGGAAAAGCCTTCCTCCTGAGGGAAGGATGCCATGTTTTCTGCTGAAAGACTCACTGCGGGAAGTCGTCTCTCACGACTCCTCTCTCAGGAGTATCAATTAGGAAGGGGCTGAAGTGGCAAGTCCAATTAATGACTAATTGCCAAAAGTGCTAGAAGAATTTCAACCAGACTCCTAATGATCACTTAAGAGCCATTTGGTGCATGTATGAGACGCTGGAGCAGCCTAAATAAAACACACAAAAACCTCTTCTCTCTTGTGGGGGGTCTCTCATTCAAGGGCATTTTGAAAGCATCCCTTGATCAGGAGTCTGTTGAGACATGGCCATGGGAATAATGCTCAGGAGTGCCTCTGTCTTTGTCCCATGTATGGATTGAATTTTCAGTATGAGCCAAAGAACAGGGTAGACTTCTCTGTAGTATTCAGTTCAAGTTTAGTGCTGGGAAAATGGTTTTTACTTGGCTCTATTTTCCATTTATTTATGAGTGGATATCAATATACTTTAAAACAAATGCTCTGCCTACTGTGGTATCTCTTCTTTACGGGCTGATTGAAAACATGGAATATTCCAGTTAAAAAAATTCTCTCCCTAGTATTTCCAATCAGAAGAGCTGTATTACAGGAAATTAATCCTAATGATTAATTAAGGTTAATTAATTCTTAATGAAGCAAATACATTTGCTGGGAGTTAGGGTGGGAACATAGCTTCTTGAGTGATGGGGGCACACTCTTCAGAGCTGCACTTTCCAGGAACACTGGGAACCATCTGCATTTTCCTCTGAGATGCGCAGGAGAGTCTCAGCGAGCAGTGGCTTTTCCATTGTTCTAGTTTTATTTCAGAAGCTTCTAATTAGAAATGACCAGGTACATTGTTCCTGGAATGATAAAAAAAAAGGCACACATCTGAATTAAGAGAGTGACACAAAGTATTAACCTTCAACAATGCTTAACAGTAACAGTTAAATACTAACTTCTTTATTTTGTTTTTCTTAACGCAGAATAATTCTTTTTCTCTGTTTGGGAAAACCTATGGGCTTTTTTGCAAAGAAGAGTGCTGATGTTTGCTCTAAATATTCTGAGGTCCAAAGGCAGGAGGGAGGCATGTTCCCCTTTGTGGTTCAGGACTTAAGGAGTGGGGCAAAATTCCTTTATCATCCACGGGGAATTGAAGTGTAAATTTTTTAAATCACAGTAGCAAAAGAGTCAAATGCATTTTCCATGGTCAGCCCTGCTTTATAATTAGGATGCTATACTTCAGTTATATTACATTTTCAATAAGTGGGACTGAATCTTAGAGAATTAGTACAATCTATCAGAAGGTGCTTGAAGCTGTGATTCAGCAACATGCCTGCACGTGGAAAAATTGCAAATGCTGCTAGAACCAAGTCCTGGGGACTTGAGAATCTTGCATCATGTTTTACTCTCAATGTTGATGTCAGTGTGTTATGATGTCTGTAATTCACTTTAAATACTTCCTCATAGATTGGATAACATTAAGAATGTGTGTGAGTTAATTGAAGACACATTTCAGGGGTAACCAGTTGACTTAATCAGAAGTTCATGTTCCAGGAGTCTCCACTTAGCAATTCGTCAGAAAGGCCATACTCCAGATGGGGCTACTGGGTACTGCTGTTATAGTAGTTTTTGATTGACTCCAGAGACTTTGCTGATTAACATAATAGGTATCAGGAATGAATTTTAACAGGTGAAATTAGTGGCTTAGCATAATGGATGTTTGAAAAGGGCTCACAATGGTGAAATTAGTGTTATTCAAAAGTATGGGTCAATTATAATATTTTCAACACCCTCCACTTTTGTACAAACAAGACATAAAAGTCTAGCAAGCCCCCTAGTCTATACCTTTAGGGATGTCTCCTTGCCAGGTGTCTCTAGTATAGGGATCGGCAGTTTTTTCCGATAAGTGACCAGGTGGTAAATATTTTATGCCATATCTGTCATATGGTCTCTGTCCCAACTACTCAATTCTGCCTTTGTCCCATGAAAGCAACCATAGAAAATATGTAAAAGAATGGACATGGCTGTGTTCCAACTGAATTTTATTTACAAAACCAGGCAGGGCCAGATCTGGCCTAGAGACAGAAGTTTGCTGACCCCTGCTTTGGACTATTGTTTCATCTGCCCCAGGTGAATCTTTCAGGCCAAATTGGATCACCTAAAATGACGGAGTCCTGAGATGTCAGTGAGTGGACAAAGCAAATTATTTCATGACTACTTGCTAATAAATGTTAGTATGTGTGGTCAAATTTGGTTATAGACTTGCTTCCATATATGCTCCTAGTAGGGAATGAGATAGCCCTCATACATCTGAAAAGTGATGGCTGCACTAACCTACCAACTTAATGGTTGTGTATACAGAATTGGCCTAGGCCATGACCTTGAACACCTTGGGCAAGATCAAGATGCTTCTCTTAGATGGTGGCCCCACTACCACAGCGGTTCATGATTGTGCTGGCACATGGTAGGGGCTCAGTGCAGATTTATTGAATTAGTGAATGGATTTGTCACCAGCTAGTTGCCCTGAGGAACTCAAGGGTGGGTTTGGAAGCATTTACTGTTTTTCCATATTGTTTTTTCCTTTTTGTTATGTTAAGGAGAGGCAATCACCAACTACCCTGAAACAGACCAAGCCTCACCACCAGAGCTACGCCTGTGACCTTTGCCTTACCTTTAACAGTAAGATCTCTCCAGGAGGAGCTTAAGCCTTGTTACCATAACCTGCCGTGTATGTGGAAGCGTGTTTCCAACTGAGCCTGTGCAAGAGAACACCCACCTCTCCCTTTTGAATATTCATTCCCCATCCAAAATAAAAGGTCCCTGTTCCCCTTTGTTTGGGGATGCCATGACTTTAGAAATGATTCCTCATGGTCTATTTACTGCAAATATACCTTACTTTGTGAGACAACTACTTCTGGTAGAAAGTCTGATTTAACTTGCCAGGAGGGAACCCAGGTTGGTTTTGGTAACATGACTTTTGCTTGGCAATTTAGATTGAGGTGGGCTATTTCTTGGGGTCCTGATGTGCTTAGCATTTAACTATCAATGTGAACACAGGGATTAGGTAGACACATGGATTAAATATTGTGCAAATTTTCAGTATTGACTTTAGAGATGTTACGTCATAAATTTAGCACTGATGTCCAGTTAAAGTCCACTTCACATCAGGTTGCAGGGAGTAGGAAAATAAAACAAAAGACTATGAGCACTGTACACAAATTATTTTTATGCCCCACATTGCTTAATTTAGTCAGTGTGACTTGGAGATGAAATTTTAATTTTTGTGGTGAGCTAACCCGCATTGTAAACAACCCACTAAAGATAATTGAGACAATCAATTACTGACTGTAAGTGGGAGAATGGCAGTGACTCTCTATTTATCATTCAGCTTTCCTTCTCCTTTCCTTCCTCTATAGCCCTTCCCATTACAATGAGAGCTTTCTTGTTTTAATGTCTGTATTATCATCTGCAAATTAAGCAAATACTTTTTTTTGACTTTTTCTTGAGATTATGATAGTTTACAAACTTGTGAAATTTCAGTTGTACATTATTATTAGTCATGTTGTAGGTACACCACTTCACCCTTTGTGCCCACCCCCCACCCTGCCTTTCCCCTGGTAACCACTAATCAGTTCTCTTTGTCTACATGTTTCACTTTCATATACAAGTGGAGTCATACAGAAATTGTCTTTCTCTATCTGGCTTATTTCACTTAACATAGTACCCTCAAGGTCCGTCCATGTTGTTGTGAATGGGATGATTTTATCCTTTTTTATGGCTGAGGAGTATTCCATTATATATATACCATATCTTCTTTATCCAATCATCAGTTGATGGGCTCTTAGGTTGCTTCCACATCTTGGCTATTGTAAATAATGCTGCAATGAACACAGGGACTTTTGGAATTGCTGATTTCAAGTTCTTTGGATAAATACCCAGTAGTGGGATGGCTGAGTCATATGGTTATTCTATTTTTAATTTTTTGAGAAATCTCCATACTGTTTTTTATAGTGGTTGCACCAGTTTGCATTAAGCAAATACTTTTTAAGCCACTCTTCTGTGCATAGCACTGTGCTAGTTGCCTTGAAGGCACAGAGATGAAGAAGGCATAGTCCTTAATCTTAAGGTCAGATGGAGGAAAGAGGGAAGGCTTTTTCCTTTGGGGAAAATCATGGAACACTTCATTTGATCTGCACCTTCCAGACAGGTAGGATTTTCATGGATGGTAAGGGCTTGCTGGTAGAGAGAACTGGATGAATTGGGATGTAGAACTGGGAAAGTTCTGGATATGTTTGCATAAAGGTAAATAGTCTAAGGTCAGGTCTTGAGGGGGGTCATTTTCGTGTATGCCTTGGTGCCTGGGGGTTGTGAGGGATGATGATAAGGAAACCCTGGGGTTTGGATCGCCACAACTCCGTGATGAACTCTTTTGGAGGGTAGGGGAGAATGCCATTGTACTAAGTGAAATACTTGACAGGTGATGCAGCTTGAATTTTGACACCTGCTGGTCTGTTCTGAGAGGACAAGAGCCAGGGTTATGCATGATGCTGAGTGGTTACCAGGAGTGAAGAGAAAGCCCCTATAGGGAAGCAGAACTTCCCACCCCAAAATGTGTCTCTTTGGCTTGATTATTATTATTATTATTATTATTATTTTTAAAGAGTGGCACCTGAGCTAACAACTGTTGCCAATCTTCTTCTTCTTTTTTCAATTGCTTTTTCTCCCCAAAACCCCCCAGTACATAGTTGTATATTTTTTAGTTGTGGGTCCTTCTGGCTGTGGCATGTGGGATGCTGCCTCAACATGGCCTGATGAGTGGTGCCATGTCTGCCGCCAGGATCTGAACCGGCGCAACCCTGGGCCCCTGAAGTGGAGCACGCAAACTTAACCACTCGGCCATGGGGCCGGCCCCATGGCTTGATTATTTTTAAGAACAGAAGACTCAGGAAGAACTTTGACTTTCCCCCTAACTGCCTAAAAGAATTTAAGATAGAAGTCCTGACATAAAAAGATGTTCAACATCACTAATTATTAGGGAAGTGCAAATCAAAACTACAACAAGATATCAGCTTACACCCATCAGAATGGCTACAATTAACAAGACAAGAAATAACAAATGTTGGAGAGGTTGTGGAGAAAAGGGAACCCTCAAACACTACTGATAGGAGTGCAAACTGGTGCAGCCACTATGGAAAACAGTATGGAGATTTCTAAAAAAATTAAAAATAGAATTACCATGTGACAGCTATCCCACTACTGAGTATTTATCCAAAGAACATGAAATCAACAATTCAAAGAGATTTATGCACCCCTATGTTCCTTGCAACTTTATTCACAATAGCCAAGACACAAAAGCAATCCAAGTGCCCATCAATGGATGAATGTATAAAGAAGATGTAGTATATATATTGTATATATATATACACAATGGAATACTACTCAGCCACAAAGAAAGACAAAATTGTGCTATTTGTGACAATGTGGATGGACCTTGAGGGTATCATGCTAAGTGAAATAAACGAGACAGAGAAAGGCAAACACCCTGTGATTTCACTCATATGTAGAAGAGAAACACACACATGGATAAGGAGAACAGATTAGTGGTTACCAGAGGGGAAGGGGTAGGGGGAGAGCAAAAGGGGTAAAGGGGCACATATGTATGGTGATGGATAAAAACTAGACTATTGGTGGTGAACACGATGCAGTCTATACAGAAACTGATACAAAATAATGCACACTCGAAATTTACACAATGTTGTAAGCCAACATGACTTCAATAAAATAATTGAAATAAAAGAAAAAGATGGAAGGCCTGTTTCAGGAAGGTGATAAAGTCCTCTCCATGTCCCATTGTCTCTGCCAGGCATGGCAAACATCTGTTTACCAAACATTTGCTTTTCCATCTCCGTGTGAATTATTGCACTTCCTTTTGAAGTCCCAAATCACAACCCCCAACATCCTTTCTGTCTTTAGCTGAAGATGATATTTAAGGTGGTGGCTTTGGCCATTTTGGTGAGTTACTCAGTTTTCTTGGGTTTCTCCCATGTGCACATGTTATTAAACTTGTTAGATTTTCTCCTGTTATTATGTCTCATATCAATTTAATTCTTAGACCAGCCAGAAGAACCTCGAAGGATAGAGGAAAGTTTCTTCCTCCCCTATACCTCACCTCTAGAACTGAAGGGCTAGTGTGAGAAAGCCTTGAGAGAGAATGAGCAGAGAGGCTGGTCGATTGCTGAGACTCAGCCTCTGTTCCCCTGCCTCCTTCCTGTCCCTCATTAGCTGAGGCTGATGAGGTGTAGCCAACTGTCTTGACAGTGTTTCTTACTTGCATGAGAATCATCTAGGGTTCTTTTAAAGATGCAGACATTTCAGATCCACTCTAAATCTATTCATGCAGAGTTTGAGTGTTGGATCCAGGAATGCTCATTTAACAAATTTATCAGTTGATTCTTATGTACCCTAAAATATTAAAACCACTTCTAGGTAGAAGGAGATTTAAGGTGAAGAGTTTGTCGATATTTCCATCAGTTCCACTAAATTCACTGATGATGTTTTAGGTACTATTCTAGGAGCTGAGAATATAAAAGCAAGACTTGGCTCCCCTTTTCAAGGAGCCTGTGGTTTCATGAAGAAGGTAGATGTGTCAATATGTGATTGAAATATGGTAGTCAAGGTATATGCAAGGGAAGGAAGAACTAAGAAGGGAGAATTTAAATCTGTGTGGGAAAGTCAGGGAAGGCTTTCCAGAAGTGATGATTTCTGAACTGGGCAGGTTTTGAAGGATGAATAGGAGTTTGTCAAGAGGACCAGGGAGAAGGACACAGAAGCTTGAAACTGCATGATGCATCCAGAGAACTGATGGAGCAGAAAGCACAAGAAGTAGAATGCCAGTGTTAACTGAATGACTTTATTAAGGAGGAAGAAATTATTCTATGATTGAAGAAAAGCACAGAGATAATGATGAATGTGGTACACTAATAGACGTGAATTGACACTAATACACCACAATCTCACATGTGTTATAGATGCTCATTCGGATGTTTCCATCTGTGGTCTGCATGCGTGACTGGCCAGACCTGTGTATGCAGAGATGAAGGGAGTTTTACCGGTGCTTTTCTTCCTTTACCTTCCTCCTCCCCATCTTCTCTCTTAGCAGGAAACCTATGAATAAAACCTAAGCAGAGGATCGTGGTTTGGGTAGTTCTCATGACGTGGTCACAGTCAACTTTGGTCTCGTTGCTGCTTTTGGTGTCCATGTTCACCCCACAGTTAAATTTTCTTCTTCCAGTTTTATTCTGGTGGTAGTCACCAAGGGCTGAAAACAGACTCCGAAAATGGTAGAAGATGAGCCAGTTGAGATGAGCCGTGGTGAAGGAAGACCTTCCGTGCTATCCTGAGGAGTTTGAGTCTTAATCTGCAGGTGAAAGGGAGCCAGTGAAGAGTTCTGCTTGTGAGGTGGTGGGTGCACCGGTGGAGGGTGCAGCAGGAGCTTGGAAGTCAGACTGCTTGGCTTTGAATCTTGGCTTTACCGTTTACCATGCTGTGACCTTGGCAAGTCATTTAACTTTTCTCTGCCTTTGTAAAATAGTGATAATAATAGTACCCCTCCCTTGGGTTTGCTGTGAAGATTAAATAAGATAATACATGGAATGAGCTGGAATCTTGCCCAGCTCATGAGTGTTCAGTAAATATTAGTATCAATATACTTTATACACACATGCATATTCTTCAATGGTGTACACACACACACACACACACACACAGCCATTTATGTACACAGTTTAATCTTTGCAATGATATCGGGGCAGGGCTATGTTGCATAACTCCAGGGGCCTCAAAATAAGTAGATGATCTGAGCAAGGGGCAAAGCCAGGCCTAGCACTAAGGCCACTTGGCTCCCAGTCCCTGGCTTTTTCAATGACCCACTGCATCCTTGGCAACAAGAAGATCTGCTCTCCTCAAAGCCAGCTCTAAAAATTTCTGAATCATAGCATGTTCTGGCATTCTTTTGGATGAATGCATAAGTAGCCTCTGGGGATTGTATCAAAGCAAAGCCTTCTTTTCAGCACGTGTGGATGGGCACTTATTCAAAATTTTCAAGAGAGAGGAGAGGGTATATATATCAAGTATTCCCGGCTCCTGTTAAAATTACATTGGGTTTTGGAAGATTATGTTCACGTTTCAAAACTCCTTTTCCTGAGGTGCTATTCTGGATGGTCAAGTGATGAGCAGGAGGTTTCAAAGAAAGAATGATATGTTTCAGGTTTGCTGTTTAATGATGTTCCAAAGAAGCTATTGTAGGTGATTGGCGTGTGAACTTGTGGGCAGAGTGCTTCCTAATTTCCATTTAAAGTGGGGAGTGAGCCCAGGGGGAGCCAGCCTGACCTCATTTAGCCAGCAAAAGGCAGGTATGTGCATAGCTAATAATGAAAGTATCGTACATTTATAAAGGATTTTATGCTTTAAAATTTCTTTGACACACTTTATTGTATTTTGCTCCTTTCAATAGTTCCAAGAGGAGGCCAGAAGTGTTATTCCCTTTTTGGATACATGGAAAATGAGACTCAGAAAAATGCACTGATGTGCCCCATGTCACCCGTAAACCCACAATCACATTGGCACGACTACAGCTCTAGAGATCACGTCTGGTGCTGTTTCTGTTACAGTGAAACCACCCACGAGATATGGTGGACCCCTCCTTTTAAAGTCCAAATTAAGTCATATTATACTAGATATGACTTCTGACTGCACAGGATTCATGGTTCAATCAGGCAAAACACTTCATCTCTCTGTTTAAAATCCTCTTTTGAAGGATCTCTAAGGAGCCTACATTTCCTCCACGTCTTAACCTTGTGTAATTCCCTTAGCTGTTTATTTTCAATGGAATGTTATACTACCTGGTTCCTTCCTCAACTTCCATGGACAGTGAAGTACGTTTTAATGTGTTTCCTAGGAATGCAATTTTGGATTTTGTAAGCATGTCTAAAAACCTTTAAGACTAGTTTCTCTTATCCCAAGGATCAAGGGACAGATATTAACTCAACCAAAGAGGTCTATCATTTCCCTTAATAACGTGAGTGAACTAAAGTATAACTATGCTACTGTGTCATTAAAAATGCTTTCAAATGGTTTGGCAGAGATGTTTGTAGGCATCAAGAAGGAAAGGAAAAATGTAAAGATGGAAGGAAGGAAGAAGAAGACAACAGACTTCTGATAGAGGTTGTAAAATGCAAAACATATGTATTAGAAAAGAAAAAGGCATCAGCAAGGTGCAGAAGCAGGGTGCATTCGAGTTGACAGGCCTTTAGAATCCATGATTCTAGCCTCCTCATTCATAGGCATAGACCCACACTCAGAGAGGTTAAATAATTTACCCAAAGTTATATGGCAGGCAATGGCAGTGCCTGGACTGGGAGAAACCAAGAGCCAAGTTTTTTTTTTTTTGAGGAAGATCAGCCCTGAGCTAACATCTGCTGCCAATCCTCCTCTTTTTGCCGAGGAAGACTGGCCCTGAGCTAACATCATGCCCATCTTCCTCTACTTTATAGGTGGGACGCCTACCACAGCATGGCTTGCCAAATGGTGCCATGTCCACACCCAGCATCTGAACCAGTGAACCCCTGGCTGCCAAAGCGAAACTTGTGCACCCAACCGCTGCACCACCAGGCGGGCCCCAAGAGCCAAGTTTTGAATACCTATTATGTGAAGGGCTTTAAAAATGTTCTCTCCCAATGTTATGGGATGAATTATACCCCCCCCCCCCCACACCGCCCATCCATATGTTGAAGCCATAACCCCAGGACCTCAGAATAAGACCTTATTTGAAGACAAGGTCTTTACAGAGGTAATCAAGGTCAAGTTAGGATTAGGCTAGGCTTTAATCCAATATGACTGATGTCCTTATAAACAGGGGGTCTCTGGACACAGGCACACATACAGAAAGAATGCCATGTGAACACAAAGATGGCCGTCTATGGGCCAGGGAGAGTGGCCTGGAACCGACCCTTCCCTCGCAGCTCTCAGAAGGAACCAACATCTGGATGTTGATCTCATACAGCTGACACCTTGATCGCAGACTTTTAGTCTCCAAAACTGTGAGACGATAAATTCTTGTCGTCTGAGGCACCCAGTTTGTGATATTTTGTCAGGACAGCCCTAGCAAACTATCACACCCAACGATCCTGTTAGGCAGGTATCGTTTTCCCTGGCCTGTAGGTGAGGGGACTGAGCGGGGTTATACTGGGGAGTTGGGATTACAAACCGGGGGGGTCAGATTCCAAGGTCCACTCCTCTTCTGCTGCATGACGTGGCTCTACACGAGGAAGAGAGCTACAGAGCAAGTGGGCCTCCCCCTTGCTCCTTTGCTCCCCAGCATTATGGCATGAAACTGCCTGTTTAAGGCCTCACAGCATCTAGTGGCCACCAGCCTTCTTCTCAATTGAATCATATAGTCTTTGTTTTTAAACAGGCGGTTTTTTCCTCAAGTGTTTTCAACTGTGAGAATAAGTAGGCCCTGGATAAAGATTGATAAGCCCTTAGCTTTAGCAGTTGGAGAATTTAAACACTTCAATGTATCAAGTGGTTTATTTCACTTTGAACCCAAATACTTACAGCTGCAACTAGAAATAGTATAATCAGTCAAGCGGCAGGTCTTGGTTGTGCAGAAGTTAAGACACAGCGTTTCTTTTCAACACCAGGAAGCCCACTGTGAATGGGGCTAAACTGTGGTTAGGAGGCCCACTGGAGTGATATTAAGCTGTGATACAAGCAGCTTCGGTGGAAAACATGTATCTATACTAGGTAGTTCCTCTTCTTTAAACAGAGTTCCAAAAAGTAGTTTCTCTCAATGGTGGTGCATAAACTCTGGTGGTTTATTTTCCAAATCAGGGTAACTACTTTGTAGAAAAATTATGTTTTGAAAAATCATATTTTGTAGAAAAAATACATTTAAGTACTCAAAAAAATTTAATTTGTGTTTGAAAATCTCTAAACTTCAACTTCCTCGCTGTGAAATGTGGTAGAATCTGCCTTATGTGTTGTTGAGAGGATGGAATGAGATGTGTTTTGGGAGCTTGTGGAAAGCAGAAAGCCCTACACCAAAGAGACGTTTTTAACCAGTCTATATGTTTACCCGTATAGTTATTAAAATAGCTCTAGAATCCATTATTTAGAAGTTATAGCCAAGGCTCCTTCTTCCTGTTTCCGAGTCTGGGGTGAGTGTATTTGTATATGGCATACCTTAACCCTGTGGGGAGAAAGGACTAAGTGAATTCATGGTCTTGATGTTGTTAACTGGTATGTTCCTCCTCCCACATTTGATAAATGACTTACAGCTACATTTAAAGGTTTTCACTCTATTTGTTTTTGTGTTTGTGGCTCTACAGAGTCAGACATGACTTGCACTGGACACAGTCCAAGGTTTGAGTTTTAAAAAAAGTTAAGAAGACAAGTAGCTGTGTCATACCCAGAGTGCCAGACCCAACCACATACCATAATCTCTCACAGTTCTCTCTTCTAGCCACCTGGATGGGTTTCTGGGAGTCAGGGGGAAAGAAAAGAGAAAAGTCTTATGAGATTTAGGGGGACTTGAAGGGAGAAGGTGGCAGAAGGTTTCTGCAAAAGTAGGGAGGGTGGGATTGAAGTAGACTTCAATGTTGGTTGGGATTGTGGTGTTGGTTGAGATTGTGGCTCTGGAGAAAGACTTCCTGGGTTTGAGTTCCAGTTCCCCTTTTATGCCTTGGTTTCCTCATCTATAAAATGGGAATGATGAGAGTGTGAAGATGAAATGAGTTACAAATGTAAGCCACTGAGGCCAGTGCCTGGCACATAGCAGTCTCACTGCTGCCATTCTTCCTCGCTTCTTGGGACGATCTGTTTGCGTGTCCTCTGCCTGTTAGATGGTGAGCTCCTGGAGGAGCCTCCAGGATGCCCTATTCATCTTTCTGTCTTCCGACATGAATACTGTTGAAGGAATGAGTCTTAAGAACTAGAGGAGCTTAGCTTCACCCTCTCCCTCAGCCCCATCTGACATTACCACCACTGAGGATAACGTGCAAGTAAGCTGGAGCGGTTTACTTTGTCAGAAATTAGTAGAGGGTATGGTGGGTAACAGTTTCCTTTGTGAAACTATTTGATTCTAGATGTAGAGAAGACATACAAATATACTGGATCACAGATAGTACCTGAGTGTCAGCAGCAACAGTTTTAAAAGCTAATCGTCAAAAGAGGTGTTGGAGGTTTGCTGCTATTTAGAATGTGTAGCAAGTGTTTGCCTAGAACAAAGCAGCTGAATATTAAATTTGCCTTGAAGGAGCAACATCAAGGGTAAAGTCATCATTTATGGACAGCGAGTGGCTCATTTGTTAGCACAGTCCTACGCTGCCTGCCTGTACCTTTCTTTCCGGCCTCAGGTGGTCCCACCTTTGCCTTCCTCCATCTTTTCTCTCCTCCCGTGTCAGGGTTGTTGGTGTCATGCCAGTCCCTATCCTAAGGCAGGGATCATTTGCCCTTACACTTCCAAGCTGTCACTCCTTCCTTCTCCCACATTGATCAAGACAAAGTGAGCACTCAATAAATGTTGGCCGAATTTAGTTCCTCTCTCCCTTGCTTCTGCCCTCTCTTTCTCCCAAAGCCAAACAGGCCAAACCTGGATACACACAGCATTGAGGCTCATACGATTCAATACATTTTCTAGGGTCACAAATGAATTATTAGATCAGCTCACATGCTATGAGGAATAGTAAATAAGCATATAATTCAGCGGTTTTTATACCCACAGTGGATTTACATTTTCCGACCTCTCAGGTTGAAGCCTTATTGATCTGTAACAGGAAACATAAGGCTGATATCATAAATTCAGTAGAATACAAGGGTCCTACAAATAGATTCAGCGGCACGGTCTTGTACACTGTAGACACCTGCACAGTCGTGGGGGACTTGGGCTTGGACACTGAGGCTGGGCTGTCTAGTGGGACGGTCTCCTCCTCTGCTGTCACTGTTGGATCTATCAGGAGGCAGTGAAGTTCATGTTCTGTGGATTTCTGTGTCTCTCCCCTCACTCCTTGATCATATAGGAGTTTATGAAAATGGTTTATTGGAGGGTAGAGTCTGGTTGTCCTTATTACATTTTTAAAATGGCTGATTGCAAGACTTGGAGTTTTGTAGAAAAACTCATAAAATTAAAATATTAACTGGGGTGTGTGTGTGGGGGTGTGTGTGTGTTGGGTTGTGTGCCAGGGAGGGCTCAGGAAAGGTTTAGAACCAGCTGGGCCAGTTCTATGTTCAAGACAAAAAAATAAAAGAATCCTTTACCCTGGCATCCTGGAGGGGCAGGTGGGGAAACTGCATTCGACACCTTCGGCCCTTTTCGGGGGCAGGACATAGCCCGTCCTTTGGCACACCATGTCGAGTGCATTATGGTGTGGGCATTTGCTTATGGGGCCTTGTGGAAGAGATTCCTCAGAGGCAGAGCTGTGCTAAATAGTTCTTTGTCAGCTGTGGGCATTCTTGCACAAAGCAGAGGACCATGGGTGTCACCAGAGATGTGAATGGACATGACGATGATGAACAGTATAACTCCATGTAAGTCAGCAATCAGAGTTTTTAACTAAGCGGAGGGAACATTTATTATAAGATATAGAAAGTATTCATAAAGCAGTATTTCCCAATGTGAGTTCCGTGGAAGACTGATCTCCCAAAATGCTCCACAAAAAGGGAGGTTAGAGCTCTGTGGTTTATATGTTTAGGAAATGGCTGTGAATCACATGCTCCTCTTGGAAATTCATACTGTAGACTAACGTTAAAAGCTCTGAGAAGTCCCGCAGGAAAGATATCCAACCAATTTTGTTTAGTTCAGTGTTTCCCAAACATATTTTACTCTGGAATGCTTCTTTTTCATGGAATACTTTTTGTTTTTTCAATTAACATCCCGCATAACGGTGTTTCTTGTAAAATGCTTTTGAAAATGCTATGGTAGGGTACAAGCCTTTGGACTACTGGGGAGGGAATTATCTTAAATTGTACTGATTCTGGAAAAATTATTTTCTTCCTGTTGTAACCTAGAGAAGCCTACAAAATGCCTTGTACTCAGTAATGCACAGAGGGCAACATTTTATAGCAGGTTTTTTGGCAGAATGAGCATTTAGGGAAGAAATGCATCTCAGGGTTTCTGCAGTGGTGCTGAATCTGTATAGAAGCAAGTAGAACAAGAACTACTTTGAGCTGCAGAACTATCATGCAGACTGAACTCCGAGCTGCTGCATAAGCAGAATCTGAGGCTTCTCTAGAGCCACTCAACCAGTATGTACTAATTACCCACTAGCTTCTAACACCATGCCAAGCTCTGAGGGTGCAACTCTGACAAAGACACAGCCCCTGCTTTGAAGGGCAAGGGAGGGAGATCTGAAAGTACACAGCAACTTCCCCACAAGGCACGCCATGATCAGGGAAGCACAGTGCTGGGGAACCACAAAGGAGAAGCACCCGATCAAGACTTGTCGGGACAGCAAAGTTTGTCAAAAGGTGGTGGCAGCCAAGTAGAGGTGTGAAGGATGGAGGCACATTGGGAAGGATGTCCTGGGCAGAGGCAGTGGCCTGTGCAAAGCCTGGGAAAAGAGCAAGTCCGGCACTTTTGGAGAACTTAAAGTAGATGAGTGGGGCGAGAATGCTGTGTTTGGGGTGCAGGAGTAACTGGAGAGAAGGGGTGCTTTGCAGGTGGTTGCTGGATCATGAAGGGCCCTGACTGCCACATTGAAGGGTGTCTTGTATCTCTGTGATTAGCACCAGGGACTCGTACAAAAAGGTGAGTAGCCCGAAGGGGACATTCTGGCATGTGGATAGGTGAGAGACAAGGATTGAATCAGTGGATGACTTAGGACCAGATGATAAAAGAAGAGAAAGTTCTGGGTAAAAGTATCTTCTCAAGCCCACCAGTCTACGGATTTCACCAACACTCTAGTGAAGAGACATCAGCAATTAGGCCAGGAGCACCCCAGAGTCATGCTGTTGGATGATTGGTGGTTTAGGTGAGTGTACACCTCTTTATGTACATCTCTTTACGTGTCCATATTATTTGTTAGCAGACCGGGTGTTATTTATTACAGAGTTTGTAATCTGTTTGTAATCAGAGTTTGAGTCTCAGCTAATCCTTCTTGTTTATCTACTCATTTATTCTACAAGTATTTATTGAGTGTCTGGCAGTGCCAGGTGCTGAGGATATAATACATGACAAAACAATTACAGTCTGCCTACAGTCTAGAGTGGGAGACTGACATTACTCCACTAATCATACTAATAAACATAAAATTACAACTGTGATAAGTACCATGAAGGAGAAGTACATGGTGTTATGAGATCATAGTCTTGAGGGCCAGCAAAGGCTTACCTGACAAAGTGGGCTTTAGGCTGACAGCTGAAGAATGAACAAGAGTTAACTAGGTATACAGCTGGGGAGAGCAAATGACACCTACAGCTGGTGGGAGCATGGTGCATTTAAAGATCTGAAAAGAGCCAGTGTGGCTAGAGCCCATGGAAAGGGGGAGTGGTGGTGCAGAAGAGACTACGAGTTAGAAGATTCCAGACACTGGAATCTAGTTATAGTTGTGTTAAGGAATTTGCTTTTGTTCCAAGAGCAATGCAAAACCTTTGGGGAGTTTTAAATAAGAGGCTACATCATCAGATTTGTGTTTTGAAAAGATTATGTTGGTTACATTGTGGAGAATGTATTGGAGGGAACAAGAGTGGGTGCGGGTGTGTAAACCTGGCTGCTGTGGGAATCCAGGCTAAAGATGGTGGTGCCTTAGACTAGGGTGGTGCCAGTGGAGATGGAGAGAAATAAAAGAATTCAAGAGCCATTTAGGAAGTAAGCTTTATAGATATGGTGATGCGTTGTGTATGGAGCAGGGAGAGAGAAGCAGCTCTCCTAGACGCCGTGCAGCCAAGGCAGAGAATATTGGAGCAGAGTTTAGGGGCAGGATCATACACTCAGCTTTGGTCATATAGATGTGAAGCTGCAAGAAGGCTTCTGGGCTGAGATATAATTTGGGAGCATTGCTATTTTGGAAGTTGTTGATGCTATGGGATACATGGAGAGTCTTAGGGAGAGGGTGAAGACTGAGGAAGAATCAAGCTGAGGAAAGCCTTGAGGTGCTCCATGTCTTCAGAGGAGCTTGAGAAGGAACAGCCAGAGAAGTAGGAGAAAAATCAGAAACATGAGGTGTGAAAGGCAATGGAAGAGATTATTCCAAGAGGAAAGATGTGGTCATCAGTGTTGATTTGCCATGGAAACATCAAATATGATGAGGAATGAAAATGAAAATTGGATTTAGTAACATAGAGGCGATTGTTGGCCTTAGTGAGAATTGTTTTGTTAGAGAGGAGGGGCAGGTGCCTGAAAAGAATACCTTTTACAAAGTCAGTAGTCAGGACTCCTTCAGGTACTGCAATGCAGAGGCAGGTAAACTGGACGGATTCATCAGCTGTGTGTTCAGCAGCATCACTCAGATGCTCAGAGTGAGAGACTAGGTAAACAGTATCCCACATAGAATAGTGTGGAAATAAGCCCTTTCCTGTGGGTCACATGTTACATACATACTCATGCACACCCACACACACAGACACACACTAAATGTACTGTATTTTAAGTACCCTGACAGAAGGGCCATGTCTACTTTGTGTCTACCTCATCTTTGACTACAGAGTATTCAATGAACAGTTGTTGAATTAGTATGTTTAAAAGTCTTTTAAAAATCCACTAAAAATGCTGAAAGTGCTTCATTAAAATTTTTTCATGTTGAAGTGAAATAGAATTATAGACTTTACGTTGTTAAAAAACAAAACAAAACCCCCTACTTTTACAGTCATTCCATAGAGAACCTGAAAAAGAAACAGAAGTGCCCCAATTTTTTTCCCAGAGGGCCGTAGCTGATTCGCTTTGGTGGATATTGAATGCCTTCAACGCTCCTGCTAAGGTCGAACTCCTTGAATGTAATTTATCCTTTGTTTATCCTCTTGGGCAGTAAGAATAAGAATTTGTCTCCAATTTATATTACCCCCACTTTATCGAACCACTCTGCAAAAAGTGAAGCGTGATTTACTGTAATATTTCATAACAGCCAGTATTAATAAAATGGGTAAAGGTTTTGCTGGCTCTTCAAAGACAAGGCTCTAAATTTTGGAGAAAAATGATATTATGGATTGCAATTTACAAAAGAGCTGGGTTAAATTCAGTTCTCAGACACAAAGCCTACGTGTTTGCTTATATTTCTGCCAGTTATATAAAAAAAAAAGCATTACATTCTTCATGTTTATTTAAGGGCCATTTTAGTCTTATGTGACCCTTGATAGGTTGCTTTGTAGAATGCTTTACAACTGGAGAAGTGTCTATATTGTCTCATTGTCTGGGTTAGTAGTTTTCCCAGTGTGGTCCTGGGACCGGCAGCAGCCCTATCACCTAGGAACTGTTAGGATGTAAATTCTGTGGCCACACCCAGACTCACAGAATCAGAAACTCGGGGGTCGGGGTCCAACAATCTGTGTTTCAGCAAGCCCAACAATTGGTGCTGATGCACATGAAAGTTTGAGGGTAACTGCTCTTGGGGTAGCAATGTCTTGGTGTGTGTGTGAGTAGGTGTGTGTGGATGTGCTGACACTGTAATATTGCACCCCAAAATAAACATCAAAAACTGTCTCAAAGGTACAAGCAAAATCAGAATATTTTGCCCTCTCTGTCAATGTATGCCCAGCTCACTTCTGGCTCTTCATGGCTCCAGTGGCTTGAGTTCTCCCTAAAGCACTGGCCTGGACTGTCCCTAGGATTTGTCATTCAAGGATCCCAACAACAGTGTTGTGATGATTCAGTCTTTGCTACACTAACCAGGGAACATGGAGAACACGTCTTTTAACGTTCCTTCTCAAGAACACTTACCATAAGCCAGGCACTGTGCTAAGTACTTTATATGCAGTATCTTTTTAACCCTCAAAACAAACCTGTGAGTAGGTATTTCAGTCTCCATATCACAGATGAGACACTGAAGCTCAGAGAGGCTTAAAGATGTACGTAAGGTCATTCAGAAGGTCAGCAGCAGACTTGGAATTTAATAAGCCCATGTGTTGAGCTATTCTATCCTGCCTATGGGGGATGGTCACCATCAGCAAAAGGGCTTTCCCGTTAGCTATTCCTGTCAACTCATGCCTTGGAAGCCCAGAGCTCCAGGTTTCTGTCCCCAACTGTGGTTGCTTTAGAGCTTTTGATGTGATAATTCCATGTACTCAGGGAAAGAAGCGTTAGGATACACAAAGGTGTTTTTGAGAATTTTGAAGAAGCAAAAAAGGATGAACATGAGCACGAGGAACACGTTATTAGGAACTGGAGGGCAGGAGATCCTTGCTAGTAGAGGCAGAAAGCTCAGCAGAATTGTTTCCTGCAGTTATGTGGAAAGCAGACTCTGGAAGTGATGAAATTGTACATTTAGCTGAGGAGCTTGCCAAGCAAAGTGTTGAACACGTAGCCTAGTTTCTTCTTGCTGCTTGTAGTAAAATGTGAGAGGAAAAAGATAAATTGAGGCAAGAAATTTTAAACAACAAGGAATCAGGACTTGATGATTTGGGAAATTCTCAGCCTATCTGAATTGTAAAAGATGCTAAAATTAAGAGATTAGTGGACAGAAAATTGTGTTTAGAGAAAAAGCTGAGACTGGCTGGACAGACTTTTGCTGATGTCTCAGACAGAGCCAAAGGTTGGAATATTCAGTCACATAAGTCTCTTTGAAGAGATTAAATCTCTTCAGAGAATGATCTGGACTGTCTTATTTTCCTGGGGCCACCAATTATACTTGTAAACCAGGTATGAGAAGTTTGGGTGGTTTTCTAGTGCTTTTTTTTTAAGGACCCTCCTCCATTGCGACACTGCAGTCCATTCTCTTTAATCAACAGTGCCTTTTTTCTGGTGGAGTGAGTTGGTGTGTCCGGATTGTGATTTTCTTTGTTGCTGTGAGGCCTTTCATTTCCACGTGGTACCTCAGTACGCCCCACCCCACTCCCAGAGTGGTGCCTCCTGGTCCTGTCCACACTGAAGCCCTTTCCTTTCCCTTTGCCAGATGCCAGTTTTAAACCAAGTGAGACCTGTTTTCAGTATGTTTCCACTTAGGGTGCACTTTCTCCTTCTGGGGTTTATTTTGTCTAGTACCCCACACTCGGGGACATCTCTCCCCTTCCTCCCCTCCTCTCCTCCCCCTCCCCCTCCTCTCTTCCCTTTCCTCTCTGGTATAGTCTGCCCTGGCTCTCCACTCTGGGTTTGGCCATTTATTTCCTTATTTACAAGCAATTAGAAGTTCATAGTACTTTTTTGGACTCCTATTTATGCTGTTGGTGTGGATTGTGAGCAGTTTTATTTATTTCCCTTGTTGAGTTGTATGTTTTTGTAGGAGACGGAGAGACTCATGTTTAGGTGGCTGCATTAGTTTCTGGCAGGGTTCCTCAGCCTTGGTATGCTGGCGGAGAGAGAGAACTTGAGAGAATTTTTTGTTTGGGGTGAATGCCTGTGCATTCTAGGATTTTTAGCAGTCCCTCTGGCCTCTACTCACTGAGTGACAGTAGCAGCCATCTTCCCAGCTGTGAAAACCCAACATATCTCCAGACATTGTTAAATGTCCCCTAAGAGGCAAAAGCACTCCCAATTGATCACCGCTGTCTTATAGGAACATTTTCCATCTCTTTTTGCTCTAATTCTATACTTTCTTAGAGATTTCTCAGCTTTATTTTTCATTTGTGTCATCATAATTTAATATTTGTTGTTCTCAAAGTATTCCTTTTTAAAAAAATTAACATAACATTCTATTCTTTTTCCATGAATGCAGTATCTTTTTTTCTTTTAAAAACATAATTTATTAGTCATTAATTTATTGTTCTGATTGTTGCCTCTATTGGCTTTGTTTCCTCTAAGTTCTTTTGTCTCATTGGTTTGTTTTGTCCTTCGTCTTTGTGTTAGGTGAGTTTTCCTGATGTCTGATCGACCTTGGGTAACAATTCATACATAAGAGAGAGGCACTGCAATACTGATTAGAACCTGTTTGTGTGTGCTTGAGGCATATTTGGTGGTCTTCAATGTAGAGTAATTGGACAGTGATGCCATTTCATTGGGGAATCCCTAAGATCAGTATCTATGGGTCGTTTCTCTTGGTCTGATTAGTTTCACGAGAGAGGAAATCATGAATTTTCTGCTTACCAGTTAACATTTGGGGCAGGGCTCAAGGGAAGGGGCCAGGGGTGGAGGGTGGGGCAGTAGGGTCTATGGGCTCACCTTTCTGGGTGTAGATTTGCCTTTATGTTTCTGGCTTTTTAGCAAAGCACTCCCTAAACTTTGCCAGTTTCCTCTGACACCAAATCCTTCATGGTTTAATCTCTTCAGATGGCAAACCTGCAGTCTTCTGCTGGGATATAGAAGAAGATCTGGGGCTTAGTTGCTCCTTTTAAAGAATTAGAATCAATTCTCCTATTTTCAGTCCTACCTCTTACCCTTTTCTTAAAGATATCTCATGCCTGCAGTTCTTGAGCATTGTGTACTTCTGTTTGATACTCCTGTTCCCAAATGGCACTTGGCTTTTGGCTTTCTCTGGTCTTCTAGGCAAATTGCCTCTTATCTATCTGTTTTCCAGCTCTTAAAGCTTGTTTTTAATGTGAGAGAGTGGAGATAATGCAAATACTCAGCAACATTTTGTGCAAATAAATGAATATATTCAGTCCATTGTGTTCAACTGGAACTCCAACATCTTTGTCATAGAATATTGGTTCACAAAGCATTCTTAGGCCAGCAGCATTAGCATCACCTTGAAATTCATTACAAATGCAAACACTTGAGCTTCATCTGAGACCTCAAGAATCAGAAAATCTGGAGGTGGGGCCCAGCAACTTGTTATTGCCAGCCTTCCAGGTGATTCTGATGCACACTAAAGTTTGAGAATCACATCATAGAAGAAGAAAAGAAGAACTTTCTAAAAATCAAGACATCTGTCTAAATAATCTATTACAAGATCTGGTAGTCTTTCAGTCTTTTTCTTTTTTCCCATTTCTGGAGAGAAAGTATAGTTTTTCAGACTAACTCCTATGAGCTCGTTTCTAAGATATCTGAGAATTGAAAGGGCATTTTAATTTGAAATATATTTGACTTTGCACATTTACTGTTTTTGTAATGTCTGCTTATTTTTTAAGCAAATATTTCAGTATTTTCTAAAAGACTGCTTGTATTTTTAGAATCAGTTTTTATTTCTCTGTTTTTCTTTCATAACCTATTTAACTACATTGCCCTCTATGGTGCCTTAAATTGAATTCAAATGCATTTCAATTATTTCTGTTTCAATGTTTTTTGAATACTTTTCACTTTTTAAGTTATTTCCTGAATATGTTATAGAACTCTAATTAAAATTCCTTCCTTACTCCTTCAATTCATTTTCTAATGTCAACGTTTTCAGCTTTTCTTTCCTCATTTTAAACTACCTAACAAAAGTAAATATTGAGATGATTTTTTCCTTTCTAACCTGGAATCCTTATTATTTTCAGAGTCACAGAAAATGGGATGGGATAGAGAACCTTTTCTCTTACTCACACTTAAAGCTTACCCGTTTTTGTCCTCAACTGTCAACGACTTGAGCCAGGGAGCACAAACAAATCAGGGTCTCAGGAATCCGCAACTTGCAGTGTAGCAGCTGGTGACCTCTGACTCTTAGTGATGACAGTGGCTGTATCAGTGCCTCCTGATGCCACAGCTAGCTTCAAACACAGGAGAGGGAGAGCACCAGGGAGATACTTCTCATAGTAAACTATCTTAGTGCTTACATTTGTACAGCCCTATTGGCAGTTTAAAAAAAATATTGTAATTTACCTTAACAATTCTGTGTAGGTAGGGTCAGGTGTATCCATGTCTGTTTTATAGATGAGGGAAAAAAATGAATTAGGTAACTGGGACGTGGTTATCGTGTTAGTTTGCTGGGCTGCCATAACAGTATCACAGAGTGGGGGGCTTAAACAACAGGAATTTATTTTCTTACAGTTCTGGAGGCCAGAAGCCCAAGACCAATGTGTCAGCAGATTTAGTTTCTTCTGAGGCCTCTTTTCTCGGCTTGCAGTTGGTTGCCTTCTTGCTGTATCCTTGATGGTCTTTTCTCTCTTTACAGGCATCCCTGGTGTGTCCTGTGTGTCTATATTTCCTCTTATAGAGACACCAGTCACATTGGCTTAGGGCCCACCCTAATGGCCTCCTTTCACCTTCATCACCTCTCTGAGGCCCTATCCAAGTATGATCAGATTCTGAGGTTCTGGAGGTTAGAGCTTCAGTATATGAACTTTGGGGGACACAAATCAGACCATAACAGTAATAGTCATCGGTTGTTCTTCTGATCTCAAGTCTAGCTCTTTCTAGGTAACCATAATAGAGAAGAAAGCACAAGATGAAGACAGACAGAATGGAGAAGTTGGAAAATTAACGAAAGAGGTCCATATTAGGACAAATGCCCATCAAGATGGATTCAGGCCACTCTCCAGAGAAACTTCCCCTCATCTCAGTCTTTGTGGATTTCTATTTTTTTTTTTCCTTTTCTTCTTTTAAAAAGCTTGTTCTCACCTAGGAGATATTTTTACTTCCTTTTTTAGCTCTATTGAAATCTTCTAATACTACCCAGCCTTTATAAGTGTAAGCACAACGTTACTCTTTCAAACTCAAGCAAATCCTCGTATATCTGTTTTTAGGATGTCTGTTTCCTAAAAGCAAGACAGAATTTGAGGAAATCTGTGATGATTATGGCTTTCAGGTGCTGGAAAGTCTTGAGTTCCATGAAGAACGCTCATCTCCCTGAGCTACTCCCTGCCCTTGTCTTGTACCGCTATCAGTTTCAAGGCTTATGAATTAACATAGCATCAGATTCACCCTCACTGCAAATTCCCAGCCAGTTTTCTTCCTAACCGTTTTAGGATTTTAATAAAATTAACTCCTTCTCTCACTGGGGACAGTGAGAAGTTGCCCTCCTTTACCCCAAAGTACATAATAAAATTTAAGAATGACTGAGATTCACTAAGCCTTTGCACAAATGCACTTCTGAGTCAAATTTTCAGAAAGGAATATTTTGAACTCTGTGTGTTTTACTTAAGAAGCACAGATGTGCCAAGAGGTTAGGGTTTATTCTTCGGGAATCTGAACATTTTCAGAAACTTTTTTTCTCCTTAGATCTCTTTCCCCTTCCTTAAACCATGCACATGAATCGTTTGAGGATCAAATTTAATGTGTGATACATTAGAGGCTAGGTTTTAAATCAGAATTTCCAGAAGGGTGGATCTAACCACATCAGAACCCCTTGGTGCTTGCATGAAAGTCACTTGGAGTGTTTGTTAAAAATGCTTATAATTGGGGCCCACCCTAGGTCTCCTCATTCAGACTCTGGGAATCTGCATGTCACAAGCACCCAGCAACTCTTCTACACACCAAGTATTAAGAACACTGCTTTCACTGAGAACCTGTTAAAATGAATCTTTTACTTGCCTTTTGTCTTGTCCCAAATGAAAATCTACTTTCAGTTTTGACACATGGACATAGTAGAGTCAATGCAGTCTGTTAGGTATCTAAAGTTTACACTACTGGGGAATGAGATTCATGTCTGCTAGACATTTGGTAAGTGCTAGGTGTGTGCTTGGATGTGTATACACACGTGTGCAAAAGGAGTGCAGCAGTTTAGTTTACTAGAAGAGACAAACGGCACATATGAGTGAGGCCTTCCGCCCTCTGGGCTTTGTCCTGTCCTACCTAGACTTTTTCTTTTGGGAACTTAATTTTGCCTTGGTAAGCCCTCTGTGCGTAAATAACGCTATAGTCTAATGGCTCTTGCAGTTTGTAGATGATTTCCTCAATGGGCGACTCTACTTGAGGATCTGCTGACTCCATAACGGGAATGGAAACATGTCTCCTTCCTCTTGTTCTGAGGCAGCTCGAACCCCACAATACACATGGGCATGTACTGGCAATTATATTAGCATATAATTCAACTAAACTCTCTAAAATTATAGGCTGTGACTACTTACAAAATACTCCTGACTCGTGTTCCTGAGATTTCATTGTTTTTACGATTTCTGCTCATGTGGGAAAGAGCTGAAACCTTGTATTCTTTCCTACTCCATAAGAGTATAAATGGTCTCAGAAATTTCTGCATTTCAGGGATCCTTTTAGCAAATGATGAGGGAGCCTTTGGGAAAGATTTGGGTGAGGAGCCTTGTTTAAACTGATCATTCATTGGACTGATCATCGCAAGAACAGTGAAAGGTGAATCTAAAGTCTCAGCCTATGTGGTTGGGTCATGCCATGAGCCTCAAAGGGTAGGTGAGTTTTGTGGGGGAAACATCCAGGAGGAGAGATCCGACAGGCTGTCAGGAGAGGAGGACACTGGCATAGGTATTTGGTGAGGTTAGGCCTTCAGAGATAGAAAAGGTTTGTAACGCCTGTTGAAAGGAAAAGAACACAATGACTAAAGAATTGTCAGCCCTAATGTGGACTTCACTGGTTTTAGATAACTTGGTTGTGGAGTGCAGTCAATAGAGTAATTATAGAACTCTGTCTTGTGATGCTCCAGGGCCAGAACATGTGAAATGTGATTCTCAAGACTTTTACCTCTTGGTTATTCCTCTAACTGAAGCTATTAATTCTAGTCATCGAGGTTCTAGGTTTTCAATGTGTTATGAATTCCAAAGGCTGTTGGAATACCAATAAACAGGAAATGCATGGGCGTTGGATACATTTAATTGATACTGAAAATTACTATAAATTTTTATAATAAATCACTACAGGGACTCAAGTGAGACTAAACAATAAAAGAAAACCAAAGAAAAAACAAAAGTGGAAAGACTAAATCCTTGCACTTCCCAGCCCACTCAAAGACATCAATTATCTAAGTTTGGTCCTTCCCACAGTGAAAAAACAGCAAAGAATGTGTAGTTTTTTTCTTTCCTTTCTAAGACAAAAAGAAGATGTTGATCAATTGACAGATCTTTATTATCTAGAAATATCTGATTACTCTGAGTTAATACACAGAGTTCAGTCTTATATTATCCAGACCAGTGCTGTCTATAAAATATAATGTGAGCCATAAGTGCAATTTAAAATTTTTTAGTAGCCTCATTTAAAAAGTAAAAAGAAATAGGTAAAATTAATTTTAGATTTAAATATCCAATATATCCCAAACATTATCATTTTAACATGTAATTAATATAAAACAATTATTGAGGTATCTTGCATTCTTTTTGTTCATACTAAGTCTTTGGAATCTGATATGTGTGATACATTCACAGCATATCTCAATTTGGACTTTGCACATTTGAAGTACTCAAGAGCCACCTGTGTCTATTGGCTGTTGTATTGGAGATCTCAGATCTAGAAGAATCAAGTATTTCATATTAACGTAAAATATTACTATGTGTTTACAAGGCTTCTTTCTCCAGTTTGCTAATATACTTTGGGATTTTCCCAGCTAATATCCCTTTGAAGTTTGCCTAATTAGAAGCTTCTAAGCTACAATGTTTTTACCTTGAGGGCTTTTAGGGATCAAGTCTATTTTCTGACTAAAATGATGTTCCTCTGTGGAAGAGAGGAGAATCACAAGTGTTTGAACAAATGAGTTTGTTTTCCTTTCTGTTTGACTTCAGAGATGGTACATTTGAATTTGAATTTAACATTTGCATGGTGTTTTTTTCTTGTGAAACAGAAAAACATTGGTATTCTTTGAAGACCTGGGGAATTTCAGCTGGAATAGCAGCTCCATGTTGGATGTGTTTATGTAATTATAACACTTGCTTTAGTGTATGGGGCGGGAGTACAGCCTCCCAGGGATTTTCGACATCCCTGTTTGACATGGAAGTACTGGATGATTTCCTTGCTCTCAAGAACGAGTAGCAGCAGAGAAATTCACTGGACTGATGAGGCTATTTGGGTAAAAACAAGGGACATCTCATGCTTGGATGGCAGACTGAGGGTCACAGTCAGATAGGCGTTTCAGTAGATGCTTTTATCTAGGTGGTATTTATTTATTATTCACTGAAATACTTATATAATGCTTACCAAGCACCAAAGGCTGTCCAAGTGCTTAATCAATGTTAACTCACTTAATCCACATGACAACCCTATGACATAGGTACTCTTATTATCCCCAGTTTACAGATGAGAAAACTGAGGCGCAGAAGGGTTAAGTTTCTCACAGGGGGCTCATAGCTGGTAAGTGGCAGAGCTGGAATTCAAACCTAGGCTGTCTGGCTCTACGTCCGCACCCTGAACCACTCTGCTCCTGTCAGCTGCTCCAATCAGTTGTTACTGAGGGCTTCCCTCTGGACCCCTTGGCAGATGTACGTGCTCCGCTTTCCTGAAATCACATGGCGCCCTGGGAAAGAGGTCGCTGAGATTGTACTTTCACCACCCCCTCAGAAAGGGGGATTGAGACAGGAATTTTAAGTTATCAAAAATAAAAATGCCACATTTTTTCATGCCTGCTACACAAATATAATTTAACATCAATAATTGGCTTCTGGAATCTGCTTTGTTTACATGTGGACTCGTCAGTTCTCGGGAATTCTGAAGAAAAATGTGTCACCATGATGCTACAAGGTGGGGCTGAGAGAATCTTCGGGGTTCAGGGCAGAGAGGAAGCTCGTCTTCCATCACCCCACATGTTGCCTAAACTTGGGTGGCAGCTCTCCTTTGCTTTTCCTGTCAAAGGGTAAAGACAAGTCAGACAGTGTCTGAAGGGGAAGCTCCTTCTGTTGAACATATTTTTGGAAGAGCTAAATCTGTAGTTCAGTGTGAGTTCAAATGTCTGATATGGGCCAGCTCAAGAGAGTAAGGATAAAAGGTTTAGAAACTTCTGCCTCAATGTCAGAAGATGCAGACACAATTCAAAAAATTTTCCTTTTGTATAACTTTAAAACAGAAACTCATGCCAAATCACTCCAGCATTATTTTCAACTGTGGACACGGAGCTGGGTGGGTTCTGTAGTTGCCTAATTGAGAGCATGATTATTTATTTAGCCCTTATTTTGTGTAAGGAGCTTGTTGTCCTCATGCTGAATTATTTCACACGAAGATCCTAAGGCAATGGAGTTTTCACATCTGTTAGGAAGGGCTGCCAGTCACCTTGACCAAGCTGCCCAATAGTGTAGTATTTTTTTCTCTGAAATCTTTCTTAGAATACAGTCTTATTGGTAGTTTTATGCTTGTTATTAGGGAAATAGGTGAAAGGACTGTATTGATGGGAACGCTTGTTTTTAGATACATGAGGAATATTTTCTCTCTCGTGTGGACTGTAGGACCAGGGATGGCTAAATTTAGGGGAGCCTGGACCAAGAAGTGCACTAACATGAATAGATTTGATTAATAGTAACTAATCTTTGGGTAATTCCACATGCTAGGCACTGTCCTACTTTCTTTACACTTCTTATGCTATTAAAACTTCGCAAAACCCCTATCAATTAGGTACTATTATCATTCCCTTTTAAAGACTAGGAAATTGCTAAGAGAAGTTAACAACTTGCTTAAGGTCACACAGCAAATAATGTCAGAGCTGGGATTTGAACCCAGACTGTCTAACTTCAGCCTTCTAACAATTGCACTCTACTGACAGAATGTGGAATTAACCTCCGTGTAGGAGAATATTGTGGGAGGTGTGTGTGTGTGTGTGTGTATTGGGAGAGGGTTGTTCTAGACAGGGTTTGGCAAGCTTTTTCAGTGAAGAACCAGAGAGTAAATATTTTAGGCTTTGTGAGTCATGTATGGTCTCTATTACATAATCTTTGTTTTCTTTACGATCCTTTAAAAATGTAAAATCCATTATTTTCATTCTCGTCTGTACAAAAACAGGTCACAACTGGATTTGGCCTGTGGGCTATAGCTTGCTGATCCTTGTTCTAAAACATCTTATATTGATGTGTGCTAATTATAAGTGTAAGTTTTGAAAGGAAGTTTGAAAAACAGAAATTCCTATTTTTATCTATGGTATCTTCTAACTTCAAGTTCTGTGTTAGCAGGGCAATATTGCTGCCTTCTTAGAAAGTAGGAATATTTCAATAAACTTGATAAAGCATAAATAATTCAGATGATTACAGATATATTTTCATATATTTAATGTATATGTGTATATATATGTGTATATATGCATATAGACACATATGTGCATACATACAAATTGATATATATGAATTGATTTCCTAATCTAGTACCCAATTTATTGTCCTATAGATTATATGTTGAAAAAAGCCAAACAGCTATGGCATAGAAATTTGGTATGTATTATTGGGTTTCAAAGTGGGAAGCACTAATGAGTAACATCCTTATCTCCCCTTCCAAGTTTTAACCCAATCAAGATGAAAGAATCTGATGAAGATCAAAATGTTGGCTTTGCTACTGATAGGGCTCTTTGAAAGAACGTAGTTTAGGTGTGGGTTCCTAATTATTGAACTCTGGGATTAGAGAGAGTTACTCACCCAGGCTTAGGCTGCCCTGGACCACTGCAGTCCTCCCTACATGGGGCAGAGTCCTTCCTGCCATGTACCAATGCCTCATTGGGGCGGACCAAGGCAGTGTCTTTGCAGGGATGCAGATCTGCAAGAGCGGGGGATGAGCTCTGCACATCTGGAGCCCACTTGCCCCAAACTCACCCATGACCCCCAGAGAGTCAGAAGCAAGAGGCTCGACTTAAGATTTCCGATTAGGGTACTAGTTTCATTATCCAAAGAGGAGACCTTAAATGAGGAATCAGTGCTCAACTGTGAAAGGCACACTTTCACATCAATGTATGGTCATCATTATACGGAAAACTAGATGAAAAATATAGATACCATTTCAGCTTTTTTCAGCTTGAAAAGGTAAGTCCAGTTTGGCCCTTTGTGTGTTGTGTCCTGTTCAGTGATATTAATATCAACATACGAAATGGTTTATTGTGCTGCCGAAATGCTGGAGTGGGCCGTGTCACTCACTCTGGTGGCAGCTTGTCACCAGGGACAAGGATGCCTGCCACCCAGCCCAGCATACCTGAGCGATCCAATGATAAAGCCACAGTCATTGCGTTTCAATGTGTTCAATTCTGGTAATAGAGATCGGTCAACTGACTGGTAGGAGAGAGGCTCATTTCAGTTACCTAAATCAAAGTGACAGAAGCAGAAAAGGGTTAAATTGCCCCCATATTCTCTCTTCCTAACATCAACCATCCCATGACACAAAGAAACCACTGATTTTTCTCTCTTACCATTCCCAGCTCCTTGCATGCACAATTGGAGTGTGGGGTACCGGAGGGGTGGTGCCATTTCTCAAGGTCATGTGGTTCTCTTTATTCTTTCCCTTCCCCTCCCCCAACCGGCCCCTGTTTTCCCTTGACGTTCCTTCCTCACTCTTTCCCTCTCTTCCTCCTTCCCTCCCTCCCTTCCTTCCATCCTCCCACATACCAAATATTTGGTAAGTACTTACTCCGAGCTACTGTGCTTGTGCTGGGCGTACAGCAGCAACCAATTCAGGTGTTTCAACCCTCACGGAGCCTGCAAACCACAGAGTAGCCCCCACATTGAAGGGGCTGGACCCTCCATTGTAGCTCTTGTCTACTTGAAGTTCTTTGAGGTTCTTGGATGTTTAGATTTAAATGTTTTTCGTCAAATTTTGTCTGGTAATCCCATATAGTATTTTGTCTGATTTGTGAATTTGTTTATATAGAATGCATTTAAAAGACTTAAAGTTGTGTTTATTTTACACAATGAATTGTATTTGTTCACTTGCATTAAATTTTTTTTAAAAAAGAAGATGAAACAGCAATGTAGGGAACTGGGCAGGGCCGGGGTGGCCAGTGTGGTTGCTAGACACTGAGCGAACATCCTTATGCCGCATAGCAGCCTCAGTGCTCCCTGAGACGGGGTAGAGGCTGCCTTCCTGTCAATTTCGTATTAGCCCTGTGTCTATTTTTAGCCTACAAAAATGTAATGTTTTTGGTTTTTCTTTGTAAATGTGGTCAGTAAGGAGGAGAACATTTATTTTGAATGCAGGAAGGCCAGAGAGCCAGAGACGAGATTTTTCTTATGTCATTAGGTAAATCACAAGAAATGCTGGTGAATAGCAGCTGAGCATCAGAAGGAATAAGAGCAGTTTGGGTTTGGTGTCATCTTAGGTCTCATACTTGGCAAAGTCACAGAACTGATCATCAACCCCACATCTGTCATAGGAACATAATACAAGAGCTTTAGGGAGCTTGAAATTAGTTTTTGCTCCAGGAGTATGATTTCAGAAATTCACTTTTGCCTATTTGGTTATGAATTACAATAATTACACTTGAAATCACTACTAGCCAAAGAGTCCCTGCCCAGTCCCCTGAGAGTGGCTTCTTCAGCTCTCGGCACATCCTTTTGCATCTTTGAAGAATCATTCATATACGACAGCTTGCATATTAGTAACGAGGTAGCCTGGGATCTTCACCTCTTTCTTTTTTTCTCTGATACACCATTGGAATTGATTTACCTTAATTAACAACTTCTGATTTCATCTCAGGGCATAAATGACTCATGGTTGATCATGCTCCCATCAGTGGATTTTTCACCTTTCTTTGCTTAATACATTTATGAAAAGGGTCAGAGACACTTCATTCAAAAATCAGTAGGGGGCCTCATGGCTTCTGGGAGTGAAAGATTCTTTCTTGCCTTTTAATTTAAGAAAGTTTAAGACAAGTCAGCAGTAGAAGTGGGGCTAGAGACAGAGCAAGCTGGGATTTGGTGGTATTACTTGGCTAGCCAGCAGGCCTGAAACGATTTAATAGAGTGCAGATGACGTAAAGTAACAGGTCGAAAGATCGATTGGTAGGTTACATGCATCAGGCATGCAGCCCTCCTGGAAAGGGTTATCCTCTCCTCTCCATCCTAACAGAGAGGCTGAGAGGTCATCCAGTTGTCACATCGAAATAGGCCTCTTGGTGACGACTGCAGAATGGTGGGATATTTAAATGCTTTGTGTGACAACATCTTACTCCTTTCTTCTTAGGACAGTTATTGGGAACGAAGGATGAGTTATAAGCAATGACAAAGATAAAGAAATGACCCCTCCCCCATCACTTGTACCCTTCATGCAGGCTCAGAAAGTGGTGCAGCTATTTCACAAAGTAGAATTAATCCCATTAGCCCCAGAAGTGAAAATATTATGCATGTTGCTGAGTCTGAGTAGTTGCTAAAGCACTAGTCAGTCTATGGAAATTTCTCTTTAAACTATTGTATATCCAGTAATACAATATAGCACATTTATATTTATTGTCTATGAGATTTTATAATGTATGTGTTAAGAGAAAAAAATTATCAAATAGAATGTATTTTGTGATTCTACTTTGGAAAAAGCATACACTGATTTAAAGTTTGGAAATATATACGTCAAAATATTAATAGATATTAACAGTACTTAATGAGTGGTGAGATCATGAGACGTTTTGTTTCTTTGTTTTCTAATTTTTCTGCGTAGCAGATGTCTTGTTCATGTGATAAGAATTATTAAATTAAAAATAAAATTCCTGGTAAGTTGAGTAAGCCTGTTAATGTTCGATAAATCCGAGGTTACTGTATGAATTCCACCTGAGGCATAGAATCTTTGCACCCAGCTTCCCTGAGGCTTTGTAAGACTCACCATTTCTGATGCTGCTGCCTCCTTAACAGCTTGCAGGCAGAGAGACTGAATGGTGGACAGCTTCTTAGAGGTTTCCCAGGGCCCTGGTCAGCGCTCTTACTCAACTGCTTATCATTCTTGTGACAACGTCATATTCAATAGAAAGAAGACATAAGCTTAGGAATTATTCCTGGTGAAGACCTTTCCATCTCCACCTGTTCAAATGTGATGGAGTTCCAGTTTCTCCACCTCTACAAAGCTTTCTTTCATGTCTCTAGAAAAGAGAGAAGTAGTTTTTGTGACATGGATATTTTCATTAAAAAGAAAATTATGTGTATAGTGTAGGAGGACCAGCTCAGAAATGAGGCTATACTTGCCTATTTAAACGCATTCACATCTCTTCACATTGTCTAATCACTTGCTGGAGCAGCTGCCCTATAGAGCAGGAAGTCCGTTACCTTTTACTTGAAAGTGTCCCCCCACCCCCTGCCCCCTGCCAACCTTCAAGAGTCTCTACCAAGAGCCATGGAGAGGGGACTGGAGTCCTTCATGGCTGTTGTCTCTTGGAGCTGCGAAGTGCCACTGTCGAAGGTATTTCCTGAGGACTGTGGTGCCTGGTCTCTGTATAGGACACAGTGTGCCCAAGCTGGGACTCCAGGATGACTGTTCTCTTAGTGCCCTCTCATAGGCTTGGCCATTGCTCCCCAAAGCACAGGGCATAGCCATATATTCTTCCCAACCAGACTTCCCTGTCCCAAACCCTTGGTTTTTGTCTTGAGCCTGAGTCACCAGCCTACATTCTCTAGGGAATTTTATTTCATGGGGCTTTTTATCTTTCCATGCCCCTGTGTCTTGTCCAGACACTCCTTGGTCCACTCCACCAGGTAAACCTAGCTTTGACTCTTGGACAGCAGGGATGACATGTGGGTACTTCCTGTCTGCTTCCTCCCGATACTTTGGGATCCTCACGTGAAAGAATGCAGTGGGACTTTGGTCAATGTGACTAGGCCATCTGTGTTTGCTAATTTTTTAAAAAAATTATTTTATTGAGGTCATATTGGCTTATAACATGTACATTTCAGGTGTATATTATTTTGTATCAGTTTCTGTATAGACTGCATCGTATTCACCACCAATAGTCTAGTTTTTATCCATCACCATACATATGTGCCCCTTTTGCCCTGCCCCTACCCCTTTCCCCTCTGGTAACCACTAATCTGTTCTCCTTATCCATGTGTTTGTTTCTCTTCTACATATGAGTGAAATCATACAGTGTTTGTCTTTCTCTGTCTTGCTCATTTCGCTTAGCATAATACCCTCAAGGTCCATCCATGTTGTCATAAATGGCACCATTTTGTCTTTTTTATGGCTGAGTAGTATTGCATTGTCCATATATATGACATCTTTGTCCATTCATCAGTTGATGGACACTTGGGTTGCTTCTACGTCTTGTCTATTGTGAATAATGCTGTGATGAACATAGAGGTGCATAAATCTCTTTGAATTGTGGATTTCATGTTCTTTGGATAAATACCAAGTAGTGGGACAGCTGGATCATATGATATTTCTATTTTTAATTTTTTGAGAAGTCTCCATACTGTTTTCCATAGTGGCTAATTTTTGATGATCAAAGTTAGGCTTCTACCTTCCAGTAGAGACTGGAAGACAGGGGCCCTATCTTTCTTGATGATTACATTTCAAATGGATCACTCCCAGGTCCTTGAGAAAGACATTCCCAGTTGTAGAGGATTTATGTTTCAAAGGGGTAGAGAAAGAATTTACAATTACAAGTTTCTAAAGTAAATGCTCTAAGAAAAGGGAGCTCAGGGGCCTGTAGTCAGGAAGAAGCTTGTCTAAAATTTAGTCAAGCTGAGGGGAATGTTAAGGTTCGTTTCGTCTTGGTGAGTAGCATCCTTGATGCAGCCTTGACATAATGACAAAAGGTTCTAATTTATCCCTCCTCTCACTCCCATCCTCCAAAGGGGGACAGCTTTCCCAGTACCTACACAGCTCAGGGAGACTATGAGAGTGAGTTTTTTTATAGCAGGGGCCAACAGAGTTCTTACAGCAAATGGTGTCATATAGTTGACCACGGCACAGGATGCTGTTCCAAATTTGATGGTAATCCTCTTTGTGGGGAGTGGATACTACATATAATGCTTTGTGTACAAAGAGAGTTAAGAAATTACACCTCCTTTAGGGGATGCTAAACTGAAAGTTGGGGAGTCTCTATTTTTCTTTTCAGAGACTACTTTGTAGGTTTTCTGCTGCAAGTTTATAAACAAACTGGCACCAATGTTCCCTCTACACCACCAGGTCAGCAACTCGAAGAGAATTTACTTCCTAAGAAGTCACCATGACGCCATTTCCTATTATACATGAGTTTAAACTGTATTGCAATGTGTTTTCATTTATTCTTATTCAATGGTTAAAGGAACAGATAAGGCAGTTGGTAAAATTTATTAGGCTGACAGATTTTTAGAGAATGTTCTACATTCTATATAACCATCTTAACATTCACATGAGGAATTATGACCAGAATTATTAGCTCTGTTCAGATCAAGACATAATACAGAAACTTCTATCTAACTAGGAACGCAGTCTGTTATCTCTCTGCCTGTCAAGGCGGGTTCTACAAACATGAATGTTTCCCGAGCACCTTCATAAGGGACACGCCATGTTGTTTGTTCTCCTCATCACCAGTGAGAAATAACTTGACATTTTCATTGCTAATGGCTCCTTCACAAAGTGTATTGACACTTCAGTCATTTTGAACCAAATCAACAAATAATGAGAACCTGTTCCGTGAAACCCACGCGCACAGTTCTTGCTCACAAATGACTCATGCTGTTGAGGATCCAAGATATGGATGTGTGGATTATGAAATAATGATAGGCTACTTAAATGTTCAAAATATCAACAGAGATTTCATCATGTGGTATGTGAGTAATTACAAAATGAACTCTGCAGACATTAATTGCTACTGGTGGTGAGAGGACGAGAAGAACACCTAGAAAATGAACCTTGCGTTTCTCCCCAAGCCTGCTTTGTCTTTCCCTCAATCTCTTTTTCATGGGACATACATCCTTAGAAGCTTTCCCATGCACATTCCTCTTTTCTTGTACCTGCTTTCCTATGCCCACCCTTTACTGCATGTAAAAAGATCCTTTCTTCATTTCCTAAATTCACCACCATATGTTGAAATGCTCCTGCCTCCACACCAGCGCTTCCCTCTGCTGGGAGGCCTTTGTTTCAACTCTTTCCCTCTTTTGCTCCCTCAACCTTGCTAACTTCTTTTCATTAAACTAAGTAATGAAGCTTCCTCTACCTTCTGCTCTATTCAGGCCCTCAGTGAATTGTATCATGGCCACTCACATTGAGAAGGGCCATCAGCTTTACTCCGTCCACCAATTCAAATGCCAATCTCTTTTGGAAACACTCTTACAGACACACCCAGAAAGAATGTTTAACCAGAAATCTGGCCATCTCACAGCTCAGTCAAGTTCACACATAAAATTAAGCATCGCAGGCAGCATCAGCGTCTTATGGACATTGTTAGAAATACAAATTCTTGGGCTCTACCTCAGACCTATTGAAGCCTCATCTCTGTGAGAGGGGCCCAGGAATCTGTGTTGTAATGTGCTCTCCAGGTGGTGCTCACATACATAAGTGTTTGAGAAACACTGCTTTAGAGGTCCCTGCTCTGTCCTCTTTCTGTGATGCCCCTCTTGATGGAGTATTCCCATACTTGAACATGCTTCATACTGAAGCTCTAAAACTCTCTGCCGTGTGTCTTGTGTTTCCAGAACCTGAGTAAGTCTCTTCCCTAGGTCCATCCAGGGACAGTTGTTTGTGGAGGCTGTGAAGGGAGCTTGGACTTGTGAAGGTGTCCACATGCATGTGTGCCAGGCCCTTTGCTGGGCAGCCTGGAGCTCAGGGGTAGGAAGAGAAGCACGGTGAACCACAGGCTGGAGGCTGGTTTTTTCTGTTCTGCTAGTTTTAAATTTGAACCTGCCTCCTGAGTAATTTTGAAGTTGTCTTTATTAAGTTTGTAGTAGAGGACATATTTTATTTAACTGTTTGATAGCTTGATTGATACCATTTAGACATTCAGATGTTCGGTATGAGGGCCTCTGTTCGTACTCTCTGCCCAGGTCTGTGAATGTTAATGTGGAGCCTGCTCTGAGTTTTAATGTTGATTTCCTTTCTGTGTCCTCCATTGGGCTGGAAGTCCTTGGGGACAGGACAGGGTTTTATTTGACTCTAACCCCATTGCCTCGTGCAGTGCCTGGCATAAGTGACTTAGCAAATGTGTGCTGAGTAAATGAATGAATACTTTTGTGAAGGTTGGGGCTGTCAGGGCAAACCTTGTGGAGGAGATGCTGGGCCCATGTGGTTGTTTCTCAGGCAGGATTAGTAAGACCACTCCAGACAGATGGGGTGTCCTCTTCTAGCATCACCTAAATTGTTGGAATTAGGGAAAATAAAGGGGGTATAACACTGACATGATGTCATCTGGTGGAATGGATGCCTCAGACCAAACAAAAGTGAGCTTTGAGGTCCAAGCATGGTGGGAAAGAGAGATGAATGCCATAGATTAATTAGAAGTAATGAAAACAGCTGTCAAAGTAGTCTGAAACCTTGACTTGCTACAATTAATTGTTCAATACTGACTAATTATATTAGCAGGTCCCAGGTGTTGGCTTTACAGACAGTATAAATTATGCATTGAGGCAGGAAGCTCTGTCTATACCAAGGCCTTCTTTTGGTAGTTCTTGTCATTTTATGGTTTTCTGTGTGGCGTTTGTTTCTGGCTTTATTGTAATGCCTCATGTCAGACATATCACAAAGCAGCAGTATAACTGAACGATGGCACGTGGATGCTGAATATTTAAATAGGTTCACATTTTGATTTTTTTCCCTCTCTTTGAAATTCTTCTTTTACTAACAAAGGCCGGATCCTACAGCTATTCTCAAATCTTTTTGGCTCAATACATATCAGGGAATACTGGAAAACAAAAGCTTTATAAATACAAGATGTCTTATTAATGCTTGCTGTGAAATGTTGATAACAAATAGGAGCTGATCACATCCACTGCAATTTCTCACTCTGTTTTGAAGGTTGGGGAAGAGCATAGATTTCCAAGCAAAGTGAAAACAGGTTGTCTTGGTTTTTGGTTTTTTTTGTTCATGCCTGGTTGAGGCTCCATTCTTGTCTCTTGCTAGTGGTGGCATAGTGCATTTCTTTGGATTGGTGTTCAATTGTCATTTTCACAGGGACATCTGGTATTTGGACTGTTCTTGAAGGGTCATTGATTATTTTTCCCTAAACTTGATTCTCTTAAGTTGATAGTTTGTAAGATTCAGCCAACCAACCAATAATCATTAAGAACCTACTTTGCATGTCAGACCCTGGTCCAGGCTGGGAGGAAACTGTGAAGTGGAACGAAGCCTGTGACCTGTCTGGGTCCACAGAGCCTAGAGTCCGATTGAGAAGTTAGCACATGTGAAATCACACTGAATCCCATGGGCCTTGTGTACCAATTACGCTGTGCAAAGGAGGCAATCATTTCAGGATGGAATCACTTCCAGCCAAGGAGATAAGGATGGTCCATGAGAAGCGCCCCGCGTCATTCCATCATCTCTTTGAGCAGTGTTTTTCAAACTGTATTCACTCTGAGTTACAGTAAGAAAAGTACTTTATATCACAGCCATACACATTTATGGGTATGAATCACTGAACCTAAAGTTTCACTAAGCAATACTTAACGCTTTCTATGGTATTTTCTCTTAATGTTTTTTACACCATATTTCATACACCTTCATACTCTATTTTATGAAAAACAATGCAGGTTGTAGTCTTAATAAATTGTTAAATGCCCCACTAATTAGTTACCATCCACAACCTGAAAAATATTTCTTTCGAGGCCTGACTTAAAATCCTGCAGGTACTTCCCATTGTGCCATCCCCCTACTCTCCTCTCTGCACCCTCCTATAACAAGAAGCTCGTGAAGTCGTCAGGGTCTCCATGGTGGAATAGCTAGGGGCCGTTCCTGGTGTCTGTGTAGGATGGGTGTTCCTTCCATAGCAATTTGAGGACCCAACTTCTCCCGTTTCCCTCCCCACCCCACCAGGCCAGGTTAGGGCTGCTTGTGTGGAGTATGCAAGTAAGGGAGGACCGTGGAACCCCTTTGCCAAGCCGACCCTATCCAGTTGGTTAATTCATGCCTTTTAGGTTGGCTTTCAGATTGTTATTTGGGAGGAAGTAGTAGGATACATGAAGAAATAGGTTTGGGATGTGGGAGGAGGATTTTAATTATATTTTCACGTCCTTGAGGGATTTGTTCTCATTGAAGGTGGAGGTGACTATTCCTAGAATCACTTGAATATTAATCTATCTTTGGGAAACATTTTCTGGGAAAATTTATTTGATGGTAGTTGCTTTTAGGATATCAACAGGTATTTGGCTGGAATAATGTATCATTGAATGTTACCATTTTTTTCATACACTTAAAAATTCACAGAGAGTCTCCTATGTTCCAGGCCTTCTGCTTTGTTCTGGGTTATCACATCCTGACATGTGAAAGCTTCACAGTCTGGGGAGACAGACAGACATGTAAAATCATTCCCATGAAAGTGCTATGCAGAGGTTTATACAAGGGACTCTAGGCCACAGAAGATGCAACACTCAACTTCCTGTGAAGGTCAGGGCAGCTTCTTGGAGGAGATAATGTTATAAAGGAGGAGGTGGAACTTGCCAGGCCAACAGGTTGAACTTTCCAGGGGGAGGGAACAGGATGTGTGAAGCATCAAAGACATGAAAGAGCCCAGAGCTGCAAGAAGCTACGTGAGGGTCGGGGAGAGACGCGAGATGAGGCTGGAGAAACATGCAGAGGTGAGACGATAAAGGAAACTTTATGCCATGCTGAGGAGTGTAGACTTTATCCATAGGGAACTGGGGAGAGATGCATTTAAGGATTGTTAGTAGAGGAGTCATATAGTTAGAATTTACATTTTGGAAAGATTTCTCTGGTAAATAGTGCATTTCTGAGGAATTTAATTGTTGTGGTACCCAAAGGCCTCATATACCAACTACACACTTGTAGAGTGGAGAAAGAGGATATGAAATGGAGATCAGTGTTTCTCAAACTTGAATGTGCATCACTTGGAGGGCTTGTTAAAACACAGGTAGCTGTGACCCACCCACTGAGCTTCTGGACCAGTAGGTCTGGGACAGGTCCTCAGAATTTGCATCTCTAACAGGTTCCCAGGTGATGCTGATGCTGCTGGTCCATGGACCACACCTTGCTTATTGAATGCTGGGGGAGGAAGAATAATGGTCTCCAAAGATGTCTGTATACTAATCCCTGGAACCTGTGAATATATTATGCTAGATGGCAAAGGGGAATAAAAGTTTGGGATGGAATTAATTTATAATTAATAAGTCAGTAAATGAAGGTTGTTAAAGAGCTGCTTTTAAAACAGGGAGATTATCCAGGATTATCCAAGGGGCTCCCAGTGTAATCACAGGTGCTTAAAATCAGAAGAGAGAGACAGACAAGGAGAGTCAAGAGGGAGATGCGACTACTGAGTAGTGGTCCAAAAGAGGTAACGTTGCTGGCTTTGAAGATGGAGGAAGGGGGCTGTGAATCAAGGAATGTGAGCGGCCTCTAGAAGCTGGAAAAGGTAAGAAAACGGATTCTCTCCTAGGGTCTCCAGAAGAAACATGAGCCTAACACCGTGACTGCAGCTAAAACAGGAGTCAGATTTTTAACCCACAAAACTGTTAGATGATATAGTTGTATTGTTTTAAGTCACTAAATTTGTGGTAATTTGTTAAGGCAGCAAAGGGAAACTAATACAGATGCCTCCAGGTACTGTGGTCGGTACTGGGAGCCCAATGCCGAAAAAGCTTGGTCAATGACCACCACCTTCCCTATTTTTTGCCTTTGCTTCCAACTAAGGACCAACAGAGAAAGTCAAGTATGCTTCCCAAACTAGATACGATGCCTTGCCTCCCGCTTCCCCATGCCAACAATCTCCAACCAGAGCACACCTGAAGCCTTCCCTTTGTTTTCACTATAAAGCCCTTCCACTCCCCTGCCTGCCTTTGAGTCTCTGCTAATGACAAGTGATGGTGGCTGACTCCCTTGCTGTAGCAAGCTCTCAGTAAATAGCCTTCACTTGCTCTCATTTGGGAGGTCTTCCTCGATTTGCACAAGATTTCCAGTCTTTTTTCTTTTCTTACTCACTGATTATTCTAATGCAGCGCTTCCAAGGGGCGGGGGGTGTTGTGGGGAGGATTTTGTTCCTCATCCTCTTCCCCCAAACCCAGGGACATTTGGCAATGTCTGGAGACAATTTTGGTTGTCACAACTGGGGGATGCTACTGGCATCTAGTGGGTAGAGGCCATTGTAAGAATCTGCTAAACATCATAGAGTGCACAGAATGCCTCCAACGACGAGGAATTATCTGGACCAAAACGTAAATAGTGCTGAAGTTGAACAACCCTGATCTAATGATGGGAATTTCTAGCCCCCGTGCAGTAGAGAGGTGTGTGTGTGTTGGTGTCTTTTTATGTGAGTGGGACAGTGATACTAAAATAAGACAGAGGTGGCCAGCAATCTGTCTATATTCACTTTGATTAGGCTTAGTCTTATATCAAAGATAGTCCTTACTTCTGCTTTCAAAAAAGAATATGACCTCCTCCCTGAAAGAGCAAGAAAGTCTAGCATTTCATTTTGTTCCTCTGCCTAGTAACTCCTGGAGACTTAGAGTGTATGTAAAAATATGGTAATATATTTACATCTATTTATCTTTACATATACATATGAGATATGACTATCACATGAAATTTCCATGTATGAATTGTGGCAATGATCTCTTTACTTCACACCGTATCATACACACAGACACATGTGCAAATTTATTTGTTTCTGGCTGGTTCAGTTTGCAAAATGACTTCCCCCACTTCTCTGCTTCCACTGGGGCCCCAGTCAAACAGAGCTGTGCTTCGTTTGAGCTTTATGTATCTGAGGCATTTCCATCTCTGGATCTTCAGAGCTGATTTGGAATGCATGCTGTCGAAACTTCCACATTCCTCATGCATATAAACAGAACTATAGTTGGAGATTTCTTCTGCAGATCCACCTCTAGTGTTGCCATTGACAAGCTCAGGAAGAGCGAGGCGAGGTAAGGCGTTAGCTGTGGAGAGAGGCCCTCTCAGTCCTTCGCTCTGACATTTTGCAAGCCCACAGGCTAATGAATCAATTTCCTTACAAAAGAGAATATTGCCATGGTATCATGTGGCATGTTTATATTGCCACATTAAGATTTCAGGGTATTTTTAATCTTTAATTATCTACTTCCATTTTTTTTTTGAATTGACAAAAGCCTTAGAATTATTTTTTCGGATTATGTGGTTTCCTGCCAGTGTTTTCTGAGATTGTGGTGCTAATTGAAACAGAGCTGCCTCTCTTCTTTGAGAAGAAATAGGATCACCCTGGAGCCCTGGTTCTGTGCAAGATTTGATTAAAACTTCCCTGAGGGTCCTTGTACCAGCCTGCCTTCAGTGTACACACTTACGCACAAGAAGCCACTGGTTTATTGCCAGAGACATGACCCAGGAGTTTTACCTATAATATATGTAACGTATGCTTGCAAAGATTAAAATATTTCCAAAAACATATTTAATTCTAGCTTTTTCTTTCCCTTATAGCATCACAGAAAATGTTTAGTGTTAATAACAAAACAGGTGACTTTTTGCCCTGGACGATAGTTTTCTGGGAGTGTCAAGAGAATTAAAAATGCCCAGTTTCATCTACAGAACCTGTTAATGACTTCAAGCGACAAGTAACACCCTGGTTATTTAAAGAACCCCTTTCTGGCATGTTTTCTGACTCCTTGTCATTAAAGGGACAAGCAAAGATAGGGAAAGAGAAGGTGCAATGTAGCTTTGGAATTAGATCAGACTGAAATCTTTCTTATTAAAGTAGACCAAGAATAACATAATAAAAACAAATCAGACAGAAACACTCTTGCATCTTATGAAGGATGTGAAAATGTGTGCAATAATTCTTTTCTTTCTTCCGACTTACTATAAAGTATCCATGCTTAGGGGGATTTGGAATCTTATTTAAACAGAAAAAATGAATATGTGGAAAATATAAATGTGCCTGTCTTTTATAAGGCGCAGTCTAGCTAGTGTGTCCTCCTCTGGGTCTCATTTCTGCATTGTTATTAATGTTTAATCTGTGGCTTAAATTGTAATGTTCGTTTATGAGATGCTCCCATTTACAAGATGTATATTACTGAAACTGGCACCTTAGGTTTTTCCTGTTGCTCAGCACTGTTAAGTGGTGCTCCTGGAAAAACCCACTTCTTCAAGGACAGAGCCAGTGACTCTGCAATGCTGTCTATAAAGAACTTCTCAGAAATAGAGTGCATTTCAACACGGAAACCTTATACACCACCACTAGAAATTCTCATTTCCATTTGCAGACTGGCTTGAAAGCTGCTCTGTGACCTGGGCTGGCCACTCTCAAGCTTGTGATGCTTCTGTCCTCTTAGGTTCCACACGAGAATAACAATTAGAATTGCCTGACACCATGACTGGACAGCCAGTCTAGGCAACTGAAAATCCAGCTCTGTGGTGTAAAGTGCTCTATTTTCAGCTAGGTCGTGTATTCAAAAAAAAATCACACGGTACAAAAAGTACTGAAAAGTTGTCAACACGTTTCTTGGTGGAATATTTTAAGTATGATTGCTTTTAGCCTTTGCAATAAGGTAAAAGTATTATTGCAGATTGGACTTTTGGCAGGGATGATCAAGCTAGGTGAAATCTACATTGTCTAGCATTGCATTTTGGTCGTATAGCATGTGACCTTCAGCTGCAGTTGCACAAAGATAATACAAACTCTGATCCTCTGCAATCTAACAATGTTAAACTAGTATTGAGTGTTTCTTAAATGTCAGGGCTCCTGTGAGGGGCTGGAGATATTACTAAAAATAAGACGCAGTTCCTGCTTTCAAAGAGCTTACACTCCTTGATAGATAGGATGGAAGAACACAGACAAGAGAAGTTATTAAGGTAGAGCATTCACATAAATTAGCTTATTTTGACTTTGGTTTGGAGTCAGGGTTTGCTGCAAATCTATTCTAATTTGCAATATGTAATAGGAAGTTCTCCTAGAAAATGAATCTGTAGTCCCTCCCCCAGTTGTTTTAGGAGCACATTGGAGGGATGATCTAGTGCAGTCTTGGGGAATCCACTTTCTAGATAAGTTGGTATCTCCACGATCTCCTGAAGGGCAGGTTGGTGTTAGTGATTGGGGCTTGAGGGAGAAGGGGTGCAGGGACAAAGTCTGAGGAAGGAGACAGTCTGGGGGATCTGCGGCTGGCTTGTGGGGAGCTGTGCTCAGGTTGTGCATTTGTCGTAATGGGAAAGTGACATGGGGCTAAGAGTCATCTGTTTATTGATTTACACAGGCAGAGACTCTCCCTGAAGTGTCTCAGATGCATGCGATGTGCATGACTGCTGGATTTGGATCAGTGAGCTGAAAGACGCAGAGCATCACACTTGGCTGGATGAGTCCCTGTGGATTGTGGATGAGGAGAAACCGTGAGCGCTGTTCATTCTAGAAGGTAGGAGGCATGGTGGGTGTTTGGCGAGGTTGGCTGGCTGGCTCTGAAGCCAGGCTTAGCTATGACTAAATGACCTTCTGTGGAAGTCACGCACGGTCATTTTTTTCATCTCCCAACAGGAGGTCTGTGTCTGTAAAACATAGCCACATAATCCCAGTTCTATTGCTCGCTTTCAAAGCGATTAGAAGTCTTAAGCTGAAGTTGTACTAGGTGAGCCGTAAATACACCAGAAGGTCAGCTTTCCTCCTACTTTGGAGGAAGAGGTTATGAGAATGTGTGACAAGGACTCAAGAAGTGAGGCAAACTGACGAAATGGTTTACCCTCATTTCATAGTTCACAAGAAGTCTATTCAGAGAAGGCAGTGATTTTTTTTTCCTTGACAATTACATTTTGCCTCCCTGTAAAGAAGAATGCTGCTGAGCCTGGGTGTGGGGACGTCTCTGTGCTGAAGTTTTGTGTGGGAGGTAGGCCCTGGGCACCGTAGCAGGAGTTAGTATGCTGGCCTCTGGCTGCAGTCAGCATTTTCTGGGTACAGAGTCCTGTAGTGGGAGTGATGATGGGGACAGAGGGGACAGGGGACATTCTCCCTGGGAGAGGCCGCAACACTGAATCAGACAGGACTGGCTGGCTAGGAGCCAGAAACTAGGGGGTCCATCTCAACCCAGGAGCAGTTGCTTGATGGCTTCTCATTTAATCTCCATGCCTCAGTTCTCTTCTCCTCTTATCATTAAAGTCAAGCCAGTAATATCTGACCCACCCCATTACAGAACTATCATAAGTTCCAACGGGATGATGATTTAAAGTCCGGTAAAAAATGTAAGTAGAATGAGCATATGTAAACACTGACACCTCAGTAGTATTATATTGTGGCATCAGGGGCTCTATCAATTATTTTTACAGATAATTGAATATTATAGCTTTAATTCAAGCATTGAAAAATTACCATCCTTTAATAAAAAACCGTTCAAAATGCGTGACACTTTTCAGGGTCGTTAAAATTCAGGTGACTCTGAACATGATAATCTAAATGAGGAGTTGGTAAATAAGAGGACAAGAGAACTGAGGCATGGAGATTAAATGAGAAGCCATCAAATAACTGCTCCTGGGCCGAGACGAAACCCTTAGTTTCCGGCTCCTAGCCAGCCAGTCCTGTCTGATTCAGTGTTGCGGCCTCTCCCAGGGAGAATGTCCCCTGTCCCCTCCGTCACCATCATCACTCCCACTACAGGTCTCTGTACCCAGAAAGTGCTGACTCCAGCCAGAGGTCAGCATACCAACTCCTGCTACACTGCCCAGAGCCAGATAGCAAATATTTTAGGCTTTGCGGGATATATGGTCTCTGTCACAGCTACTTAGCTCTGTTGTCATAGCATAAACGTAGCCATAGACACTTTGTTAACTAATGAGTGTGTCCAATAAAACTTTATTTATACAAACAAGCATTGAGTTGAATTTGGCTCATCAGGGCTATAGTTTGCTAATCCCTGGTCTAGCCTAACTTCAAGGGGGTGGGGAAATATAATTAAACCATTTGCTCAGGAGAAGGAGACCTGGAGTTTTTGTGAGGAACATGTTTAGCTGTTTGCGTGCAAGCATGAGATAGGCTGCTGGTTGAGTTTAGCCAGGTTTGGAGTTTTTGCAGGTGATCATGATGGGGTATAATGGATGGGGGAATGGGATTGATGGTGTTTTAAATGGGTGATTATTTAGACCCTAAGTAGGTAACCAAAAGAGTGAGGAGCTTAAGGCTAAGAGTGGTGAACCTTCTTGAGGTCAATGGATTGGTGGTTTGGATGAAGTCAAGAAGTCTTGAAATGGGAATCATAGTGTGAGTGCACTAGAAGGATAGAAGATGGTGATCAGCAAGTAGGAACTTGAAACTTTTGCAAGTGGTTCAGCTGTTATTATGCGACTGGGGAGTAGAGGTGAGATAGAAAGAAAAGCTTACTAGAGGTTAGGACGTCAAGGAAGACAGACACAAAATATTGAATGGTTCACCCATGGAGATATTAAAGGCATGAAGAATTGTATAGAAGTAGAGAAAGATAGTGAACTTGGTGCTAAGTTCATTAGTAAATGAAGGGGAGTTCCTGAGAAGTCAGTAGGGATAGTGAGAAGTCTGAAGCTAAGGACTTCAAGTGTTGGAGTGAGGGAAAAAGGATGACAAATGGTCTGGAAGGGGATCTACTGCGGCAAACGCTGCCTAGATATGCACCGATCCCATTAGTGCTTCTTCCGGGGTGCATGGACTGCACTTCTTCCCCCCCCCCCCCCATTAAGTGTGGTCATGTGATGCAGTTCTAGTCAAAAGAATGAGGACAGAAGGGATGCTCAGCACTCCAAAGCCTGTCCCATGAAAACCTTCCCTGTGCAATGCTCCCTTCTTTCTCTTCTCTTGTCTGCTCCATGGCTGCAGAGGATCCCCGGAGGACTCCCAGGGCCTGGGGGGTGATGAGTCATTAAACGGAAGGCTACTGGGTTCTTGAATATTTGCTGCTCTTGATCAGTAGATTGGACTTCACATGAGCAAGAAAGAAACTTCTATTGTTTTAAGTCCCTAACATTACCTACTCCAATACACATACCCTAACTCTAGGCTCTGAAGTACATGGAATGTGGGAGAAAAGAAATTCGAAAAACAAACCAAAACCTTGAGAAGGCTGTAAGGGAAGCGTTAATATCTGGGGACAACCAGACATCTGATCATGATGATAATATTATCGATACTAACAACAACAGCAGCAGTAATAACAATACCACCACCACCACCTCTCTGGTCCCAAAGGCTGTAGGGTGTGAGACCCTTGTCCTAGGTACTGGGAATGCGGTTGGGAATCACTGTGGCTCTTTGGGTGTTGAATCTATCGAGCTCATTGCCTGTGAAAACCCAGGCATTTTCACATGGACTGCTGTTTAATCTCCTTAAGCCTCAAATATGAATAATATTGTCAAATATGAATAATAACAAACAATACCTCAAAGGGCTGGTGTGGGGATTCAATAAAATGACTCCTGTGAGTTAGTCACTTAGCACTTACTGTCTAGCACATAGTAAGCCCTCAGTAAATGTTAACTATTATTATTGGTGGTGGTTGTTCAAGAATCTCATTTATCCAAGCCAAGGAAAGGAAGTTATTTAGAGCAGTCATTCTCAAAGTGTGGTCCCCAGACCCGCAGCATCAGTACAGAAATTCTTGGGCCCCACCCTAGTCCTACTAAATTAGAAACTGTGGAGGTGGGCCCAGCAATCTGTGTTTTAAAAAGCCCTCCAGGTGGTTTTAGTGCGCGCTAAAGTGTGAGAACCATTTCTTTACTCATTTTAGCAATGTTTATTCTTTTTGTTCTGAAAAAAATTCTTCCGAGTCAATTAAATTTCTTCAAAATTAAGAATAAAAGCAGAGACAAATCCTCCACCCCATTAAACATGACTGTCTTCAACTGCCAGCAGGTAAGTGGCAGAGTGTCAGAGAGAGTGTGACCCTGGGATCTGACCCAGGTCCTTCAACTACACACCGTCCCCTGTGGCCTGCCTTGTTTTCACTGAGACTACAGAATGTATTTAACAGGCCGGTGACCTTGCAGTCCAAATGACAGTAATGCCAGGCTGCTGGCGGGTTTAAGCTATCGCCCTTCACTACAAAGGGAATGGTCAGTTGGAATTATTTTGCAGTTTGTAGTGGAGGTTTAAAAGCAGCTCTGCTCCTGGAGCCATCCTCTTAAATTTCTTGCTGTATGGCTCCGAGTGACTCAGGCAAATGGCTTGTCTGGGGCTTTTTGGATTGATGCCCCATTTGTGCTTTCTAAGCCGGCTGTCCTCTGCCTTTGGGCTTGATTATATCTTGAAGTAGCTTTTTTTTAAAAAAAAAATAAGAGAAGTCCTAAGTATTTGCTGGTCATTCTGAATCTTATCGGTCCTCTCATCCTTTTGCCTTCTGCTTTCCTGCCTCTCCTTGAGCCTCGTTGAGTACTGGAGCTGGGAAGGAAGGAGGGGCCTTCTAGCCTGACACTGTTGCACCACAGAAGGGGAAACTGGCATCCTGAGATGTGACATGACTTGTCCAAGGCCACACTCTCATTTTGAAGCTTGCAAGGTTGTCCTCTCCTGCCACCTCTCTCCATCCTTTCTGAACTGACTTTTCCTTCATGCACCTTATTTTGGCATAGATATTCCTCTTTGGGAGTGGGGTTGTTTTGGTGTGTAACGATTTTTCTTCTATAAGAGTCAAATTGACAATTTTCAGTCCATTGGTTTTAGTGGTGGCAAGAATTTCTGTGTTTGCAGAACTGTGTCTGTACCCCTGAGTGAACTTGTTAGGATTCAGACATTTAGGTTTCCTGATAAACATTTTCTTTAGAGTTGGCTTACTTCCCTCTGTGAAATTATAATCAGTCCAGGAGAGGTGACTTCATAGCTGGAGAGGAACTGGGAGCTCCAGTGGATTTTCTGACATCCAGAGGCATTGGTGTTGTTATTGGGGGCAGACCTGGTCCCCGGGGCCATCCAGCTGTAGAGATTCCCGATGAGCAGATTTGAATGCCAGCACTAGTGTTTCAAAGACGGCTGCTAGAGCGAGAACTGGAGCCAAGTTAGGCAGGAGTCTCTAAATTCCATTAGCAGAGTCTCCTTATCTCTAATGTGCTCTTCTCCCAGTTGTCTTTTCGTGATTGTCTCATCCCACTTATAACCAATTGACTGAAAAGTTCAAGACAGAGTTGCTATAGACTGAATGTTTGTGTCCCCCTAAATTCATGTGTTGAAACCTCATCCCCAGTGTGATGGTATTTGGAGGTGGGGTCTCTGGGAAGTGGAGTCTTTGGCAGAGACCCCGTGAAGGGGAGTAGTGCCCTTATGAAAGAGACGTGAGAGAGATCCAGCCATGTGAGAACACAGTGAGAAGACAGCTGTCTGTGAACCAGGAAGGGGGCCCTCACCAGAAAGTGAATGTTCTAGCACGTTGATCTTTAGATTTCCTAGATTCCAGACCCGTGAGAAATAAATTTATATTGTTTATAAGCCACCCAGTCTATGGTATTCCTTTATAGTAGCCCAAAGAGACTAAGACAGAGTAATCTCAAATCTATCTGTGTTTTTAGTTATTGGGCTCTTTAAGGTCCAAAGGAATGATTTCTAATGGTAAAATGACAGGTACCATGTGTGAATTTTTCCAAGATGGACTCAGGTAGGTGTGCTAAATAGGTAGTCTCCAGCATTAAGGGTATATACCCCTGTTATTCATCTCCTGCAATAACATACTCTGCTGGTATAACCAGGGACCACTATGATTCCTGTGTGAGGAAGAGGACTTCAAATAGTCTGAGACAGGTGACGCATTTGTATTTGCCCTATGAGGACATCAAAGCAGTTATAATCCACGGGCTGTATAAAGTTCTGGTATGTGTGAATGGGTTAAAAATACTTTTGTATTGGCTGATGAATGTTAGAAGTAAAAACTGTTTAAAGATGGAGAAAAAGGAAGAGAAAGATGGAGCAAGGTGGAGCAAAAGAGAGTAGTTGTGAGAGGAGCTATTACAACTTGATGGCAAAAACAACTGATTAAACAATGGGCTAAGGACTTAGACATCTCTCCAGAGAAGACATACAAATGGCCAACAGGTATATGAAAAAATGCTCAATGTCACTAATCATCAGGAACTTACAAACCAAAACCACAATGAGATATTGCCTCATACCTGTCAGCTGTTATAAAGAAACAAAATACGTGTGTCAGTGAGGATATGGAGAAATTGAAACCCTTGCACACTGCTGGTGGGAATGTAAAGTGGTGCAGTGGAAAACAGTATGCAGGTTCATCAAAAATTGGAAAGAGGGCCAGTCCTGGTGGCCTAGTTATTAAGTTCGGCATGCTCTGCTTCGGCAGCCTGGGTTTGGTTTCCAGGCGTGGACCTACACAACTTGTCAGCAGCTGTGCTGTGGCGGCAGCTCACGTACAAAATAGAGGAAGATTGGCAACAGATGTTAGCTCAGGGTGAATCTTCCTCATAAAAAAAATTAAAAATAGAGCTAACTTATGATCCAGCAATCCCACTTCTGGGTATTTATCCAAAAAGATTGAAATCAAGATCTCAAAGAGATATTAGTCCTCCCAAGTTTATTGCAGCAATATTCACAATAACCAAGAAGTGGAAACAACCTAAATGTCCATTGACAGATAAATGGACAAAGAAAATGTGGTATATACATACAATGGAATATTATTCGGTCTTTAAAAAGGAGATTTTGCAATATATGACAACATGGATGAACCTTGAGGACATTATGCTAAGTGAAATAGGCCAGTCACAGAAAGACAAATACTGCATGATTCCATTTATGAGCTGTCTAAAATAGTCAAATTCATGGAGTCAAATAGTAGAATGTTGGTTGCCAGGGCCTGGGGGAGGGGGAAATGGGGAGTTACTAATCAATGAGTGTTCAGTTTCCGTTAAGCAAGAAGAACACGTTCTAGAGTTCTGCTGTACAACATTGTACCTAGAGCCAACAATACTGTATTGTACACTTAACATGAGATCTACCCTCTTAACAGTCTTAAGTCTTCTTACCACCATAAAATAAAATTTAAACTGAACAAGTTGCAAATATAATTAAAAAAAAATAAGCATGCTACCCTCAAAGCCCCCCCCAAAAGAGTACATACACTTTCATTTATATAAATTCTAGAAAATGCAAACTCGTCTCTGGTGACTGGAAGCAGATCGTGTTTGCCTGGAAGGGGGCAGGGAGGGAAGGCAGGATTACAATAGGGCCTGAGGACACTTTTTGGGGTGATGAATATGTTCATTATCTTGATTGCAGTGATGGCTTCATGGTCTGTACGTATATCGAAAATATCAAATTGTGCATTTTATCTATGTGCATTTTATAAAATGTCTGTTATATCTTAAAGTTCTATAAAGAAAGTCTATGCTATCTTCCTTCTGTGACTGAATCTAGTAGAGAACATTCATTCAAATGACAGCCGCATTCCTACATGCAGGACGTTCCCTTGTTCTCTAGGCACCACTTGTGTGTGATAGAGACAGAAAAGTGAGACAAAAGTCTAGTAGGTTTTGTATCTTTGCGCTCCCATCCCTCTCTTTCCTTCTGCTTTCCATCCCTTCGCCTCCCTTCTCTTTCCTCTTCCCACCCCCTCCCCAAAGTCACCAGAATGTGAAAGGCTACATCTGTTCCTGCACAAGCTATTTTGCAGTGCAGTTAAGCATTCCTCACCTTAGCTCCCCAGGAAGCTGGAGGCTTGTGTGATCACTGGCATAATGGATGGTGCCCACAGCTCTGGCCCAGGTGTGCGGAGGCTGGTACCCATCCGTGTGGGCGGAAGACGCTGCTTCCTGGCTCACAACATGAGGCTGCCGCTCCCCGACTTGGGCCTCTTCAGAACTCAGAGCAGCTGCTACCCTCTAGGTGACCGGCAAGTCCTGCCATCGTTCACCTGCTCAGGCCAGCTGACAAATGGAGTCGGAGCATTGCAGACTGAATAAACTGTTCTGTAGCCATTTTTGGCTTCAGGCTAAGGGAGGAGACATACAAGCTCTGTGACCTGATGGTATTCATAGAGGCCTGAGAGAAACACTGTTTAGAATTCATATCCACGCTCTTTTCAGCTCCTTTCAGCAAGCTTGAATGGCTCCTAGACATTTTCTGATACATGATATCCGTTTCCCAGTATGGATGTAACAATTAACTAGAGCATCCAAAGCCTTTGCTGAAAATTATCTAGTTTCTGTCATTTTAGTTATTAAAAAAAATGTATACGTGTTTGTAATCTATAGGAATACTTAAGTATAACATCAGCAGTAATAAGTGGTAGTTAAAAAGTGATGCATTAATTAGTTCGGTTTGACCATTCCGTAGCTTTTTAGAATGAATTGTTAATAAAATAGGGACACTATTAAAATTTTGGACGTTGAGTCCACATGGAACATTTTGAAACTACTGTGTTCTCTTCTGACTGGTTTGTCTCAACATTATTCCATCTGAGACCTCAATTTGTTCTCTAATGAATACCTCTATAAGAGGAAAAATTATATAGACTAACTTTCTTTGTACCCTTCCAGCTTAATTGTACAACTATATTGTTACAAATTGACTGAAACAGCCTATTTCGGGTTTTTTTTTTCTCCATAACCAGCTCTGAATAGATGAACAGAAATAGCTCTCTTTATGTCAGAAACTTTAATTAAACCATTCTGAAAATAAGCATGTGGAAGTACTGACAGGACCTTAATTTAATCACACTGCCTGCTCTCCTGCTCCTGATGCTTCCTTGAAGGCGTGGAGGTGAGGCTTAACTGTGCCCCTGCTTTTGGAGGCACAGACAGGGAACGTCCTGGGGATTCAGAAGATTGTGACCTTCGATCTTTTAGACTTCCACACTAAATTAAAATCAGGGCCAGAAGAAGGTGTAAGGCTTATGGAATGTATTAGGAGGTATTCATGTGAACGGGTCACATAAAGCTAATAATGATCCCTATTTACATACACATCTCATAAATCTATTTTATTTCATTTCATTTTATTATTTAATAAAAATTTACAGAGTCATATATTTGCCAGAGACTGCTCTAAGCATTTACAAATATTTACTCCTTTAATCCTTAACAACAATCCTATGGGGTAGATGCTCTCATTATTCCCATTTCATGTGTGAGGAGACTTAAGTAACTTTCTCAAGATATTTGCAGCTGGGTTTGAACCCAAAAATACAGGCCCTAGAATCTGGGTTGGTCAACGCCATTTCTTTCTTTTTTTTTTTCTTTTTGAGGAAGATCAGCCCTGAGCTAACATCTGCTGCTAATCCTCCTCTTCTTGCTGAGGAAGACTGGCCCTGAGCTAACATCCGAGCCCATCTCCCTCTGCTTTCTATGTGGGATGCCTACCATAGCATGGCTTTTGCCAAGTGGTGCCATGTCCGCACCCGGGATCCGAAACGACGAACCCCAGGCCTCTGAAGTGGAACGTGCGAACTTAACCACTGCGCCACGGGGCCGGCCCCAACACCATTTCTTTCATCAAAGCATAGGAATGTCTGGCAGGAACCAGATTCTTCTTCATGTCTTTTGTGTGCACTCTTGTCACCCCAGCATCCAGCCTTCCAAATAAATCTGTCCACTGTTGTTGTCCCAGCTCCACAGACTGGCTGCTCACGTGCAGATCTCCAAAGTACGTGCACCATTCGGCTTTTCTGTGTGTTTCATCCAAATTATCAGAAGATCCTAACTTTCTTAGCTGTTTTTTCTTTTTTAAGTTGTTCTTTCTGCTTCTTGAATATTAACTCTTGGACTTGTCTGCCCTTTTCTTCCCCACTCACCAGCAATCGTTTCTTCTAGAATGATGTACTACTTGGGCCCTTTCACAGTCATTGAGGTAGGAGAATAAAAGTAGAACTGAAATAGAAAAACACATTACTACTATATTAAAAGATCATTTTGTTTTTAATCCTTTACTGTCCCCCCCACCCCCATAAATAGCTTTCTAACAAGAGACACTACATTCCCATCCACGTATACATTGAGTGTTAGGCGACATGTAGCTCTGAGATTTCACATTTTTCAGTTGGGGAAAAATAATGACACCTATGTGATGGGATCAATACTTCCATTACAAAAATAATCAATATTAAAGAATTTGTAATACAATTTTAAAATCAAATGCATTGAAAAGCCAGGGAGAAAAAGTTTTCCAATATAACTGAATTTAATTAGCTTATAAACTGTCCTACTGGTGCCCAAAACCTTGTTCACAGAGTGATTCTAAAATGGAATTATTTTCATTGTCAGATATACATTTACAGAGACCAGAACGCTCGCTCACAAGCTTTACTGAATTACAGAAGACCCCTAGCTCTTCTATTCCCTGTGCAAATGTGAAGTTAGCACAAATCGAAATGAGGGTTATGAAACCATCTAATCCACTTTTTAAGATAGTTTGCTGGCTTTTTCTGAAAAAGCACCTTTTCTTACTAGCGATTCATTTAGATGGCTCTGCAAGTCTGGGCCATTCATCTTCTTTTTTCTTAACCACCTGTGGTTATTTCACAAGAGTTCAGCTGAGCCACTTCCTTAAACATCTTTAAAACAAAGGGTGTGATGAGTTGCTTACAAGGAATCTAAATTTCTGTAAGAGGGCTTGGCTATTAAAAGCCCTACCTTTAAATAACTGTTGATCAATACATCTTAAAAAAAAAAGGTTAGAGGAAGTTTGGCAGCATTGAATTAATTTGCTCCCTCATCTTTACTTAGAAAAATGGGGGAAAAGTCCAAACCAGAAATGGCATCCACCTGTGTACTGTGGTTGAATTTTGTCATCATAAACTTTCGCTAATTTGGCTAGAAGAGATATGTGTGTCAGTGAGGTGGTGTCAAATGTATTCTCTGCGCTCCTCAGGACTCCAGGCTGCCCCAGAACCCTCCCACCTTCCCTGTTTCCAGCTTTGCAAACTTCTAGGCCAGAGTCTCTCCCCACTCCCAGGGCTCTGCCCTGCTTTTTAGTGTCTACTGGCTGTGTCTTCAACTAATAGGCACCAATGTGGTAATAGGTCCTAATACTTTGAGGAGTTTCTCTCTTAGGTAATTTTTGCATTTAAAAAGAGATTTCAAGACTCATAATTCTGCCTTTACAACTATCTTTTAATGTTGGGAATTTTAGGCAGCTTCTTACATACTGGGCTCTCCCATTTCTCTGATTTTTCCATCCATTTTGGGTACATAATTGGAAGGAGGCACTGGTGTGGCCTTACTGGTTGCTAAGATATGGAAATTAGTCCTTATTTGTTGGTAAATAGCCACTGTCTTGAGCTTCCTGAGTGATGCCCATCACCCAGTGGTCATCCTGACCTTCCCCCTGCTCACTTGCAGAGCTAAACAGCTGGAGGCAGAGCAGGGTAGTTTCCAGAACCCAGCTTGGGTGCTGGGGTCAACGTTTCCTCTGACTGGTTGCTGCCCTGTGCTTTACTGGGTGTTAACTATTTTGACTCTTAATCCTGCCTACAGGAAACTAACTCCAGATGGGATGGGCTTTGGGCCAGGCCAATCAGTGATCGGTGCAGAGAGACACAAATATTTTGAAGGCCAGACCATAGTGAAAGTTATATGACTTAGAAATATACTAAGAAGCAGTATGAGAGTAACATCAAACTTCATAGCAGTCTTCTGGAAAGAGGTATTAATCATGAGATGTTTGTTTAAAAGAGACTAGGCTGCCAAAAACAGGCTGTTCTCAATTGAAAGGTCTGTTTTTATTCTCTCTTACTCTCTGAAAGTAGGGAAGCTTATGTCCTGAATATAGAATATGATGAAGCATTAGCAGTTTATGCCTTAATAAAGCAATTCTTACTGATGTGAAGGTAGCTGGTGATTCAGAATCAGTCCTTGTCTTGGTCACAAAATGGTAGGTCAAATTCATGGCGGGTCAGAAGTTTTCAAAGACGATTTCTATACTTCAGAAATCCAGAGATGGCCTAAGATGATGTTATAGATACATCTGTGAAAGCCTGAGTATAGTGTAAAACACTCATGTTTATACCTTTAATGTAGGGCAGACAAATTTTGATTTGGATACAATGTTGAGGGAGGATTTTTTAATTAGTTTGCCGGTTAAATGAGGAAAGCTTGAGGTTCAAGTCAGGGATTCAAACATCCCACATAATAGACCAGCTGCTGTTGTAGACATTTTCACATTCTCTTATTTGGTCTTTCCAACAGCATTGTGAAGTGGGTATTATTGACTTAATTTTAGAGAGGCTCAGAGAGGCTAAGTGCTTAGACATTCAAAAGTCCTTTACACAGCAAACATCTTGGAGCATCTTCTATGTATGGCTCTCTACATGCTTCTGTGTTGTGAAGACCAAGAAGTCACATCTACTGCTCTTAGGAAACTTCCATTTTAACTCCTAGTATACCTTTTGTCTTTCTTTAATATTAAATGGATGTCTCAGCTCTACAAAAAAACAGAAATGTTTGCTAAAGTGATCTGTGACGATGTATATTGTTTGTAATTAGGAAGAAATGAGGAGCAGGTGTGGCCTTAGGTGTGAAGGGTATTGAGGTCATGAGGCTGTCCCTCTGGGTCAGCCTTCTACCTGTTCTTGCAGATTGAAAAGTCAAGAGCAGAAAGATTTAGATTTAAGAATCTTTATCGACTGAGTGCTCATTATTGTTCGGTTCCTTTACGTGCCATTTCCTATGCAATTCTTGAAACAACTCTATGAGAAAGGTGTTAGCCTTGTTTTTCTGATGAGGTATCTGAAGATGGGTGATGTTATATAAATTGCGTGGCTAGAATTGGAGGAGATTTGAGTCCAGTTTCAAAACTGCAGCCTCCTGTAGCATTTCTATGGAGCAAAGCTTGTAACTCTCACTTTTATGAATATGAAAAACTGAGGGGCCAGTTTTAACTGGAAACTGTTTCTCCTTTCTAGTTTCCAATTTAGTTTAGTTTAGTAATGAGAGAGGAATATTGGATTTCTAAATATTAACAGTTCATTTCACTTAAGTTAATAAGCAACTATAGTGCTATGGGGGTTCAGAATTGGCTACCCCAAAATGTGTCTCCTTGCCTTGATTATTTTTAAGAATAAAAGACTCTGAAAGACACTTTGACCTTCCCCCAGCTGCCTACAAGAATTTAAGATGAAAGGCCTGTCCCCAGGACAGGCCAATACCATAGATAACTCTGGGTATCCATAGACCTCGAGAGTCCTTGGTAAGCCCATTCTTATCAAATTTCGATCTGCCAAACATTTGCTTTTTGATTTCCAGGTGAATCACCTTCCTCCCCTTTGAAGCCCCAAATCACTACCCCAACATCTTCCTTTGTCTTTACCTAAAAATGGTATTTAAGGTGACAGCTTCAGCCATTCTGGTGAGTTACCTGGTTTTCCTGAGTCTCTCCCATGTATGCGTGTTATAAAGCTTTGTTTGGTTTTCTCCTATTATTCTGTCTCACGTCAACTTAATTCTTAGTCCAGCCAGAAGGACTCAGAGAGGGTGGAGGAATTCTCTTCCTCCCCTACAGTGCTGAGGTGCTTATTATATCATATTTTAAAGGTCTCTTATATTATGAATACATTGCCCAAATCTCTTATGCTGGAGAGAAGTGCTTTCAGATAAAGCAATGGAAAGATAATTGAAGTCGTTAGTAAGCACAAAGCCATATGTCTATGAGACAATATGTTGAGAACAAATACTCTATAACTTAAAATCTTCATTTATGAATAAACTACAAATTTACAAGTTTAATAGTTAGACAAGTAATTTTTTAAAAACTCATTCTAGTCCAAGTTCCTAGTTAGCATAGCTTATTGCATTGACTGCATATAAACAGCTGCTTTTTGCAAACCACTGACTCTGACAGGAAGTATCAAGCCGTCCTAATTCAGAGGTCAGCTACTGCAAGGTGATTCATTAGCTCCTTAATCATACATATATGGCCAAAGACACAGCCCCTTGATACAGATAATGGATAGGGCAAACAAGCTGTGCATGCACCACTGTAGCTACCTTTGAAAGAAACCTTCTCTCCTTGTAGGGTGAGGCTCCCTCTTTCTTTTTTTCTGAACTGATGACTTGAACCCCAAATACAACAGCTATGCTAACTACTGCTTTTATTCTAGTTGCTTAGTGTCAGGTTGCAGGCATTAGAAACAATCAGATGAGTCTTGCAAATTATTTGAATAAGATGTGAAAACGTGATTCAGCCTTGCCCACACTTCTACTTACTCGGCTCTCCCTGACAGTCATCTCTCTCATTGGCTAGAGAAGCAGCAAATTCTCGCTTTCTCTCTTTTAAAAGAATTACAGACCCACTATGAGTAGGACCCATGAGCCTAATGCATCCTCTTGCACGTGGCCATTGAGATACATGCATACTTGAGTTTGGCAGCGAAGAACAAGTTAAGAGGGGCTCCATTCCTGCTCTAACTTGTCAAAGGGAAATGCTTCTGTATTACTAAAAACACTTGAAATTGAGGAATTGTTCATACTTCTACTGAGTATTCTCTCAGTGGTTTTCTGCACTAATAACACCTGTCCATCTGCAATCTCCTTTCCTATTTTCTGTGAATTTTCTTTGGCTACTGTCTCTTCTTTTGCTGGATATAGAATTATTGAGAACAGTTGGAAAAAGTTACCAGAGTTTCAGTGTTAAGAGGAGTAACCAAACAGCAGCACAGCTGTCCCTCCTCCAAATAAATTGTCTGCTACATTGACACGTCTTCTGTATGACTGTGGCTGAGCATACCGTTATGGTGAGAAAACAGTGAGATATGAGTATTGTAAGGTGGCATTAGTCTGTTTAGCAACAGGCCATGAAAGACAACTTAAGAAGCCTGAACACAGAGGTTCTGGATTTCTTCTTCACCCGAGTTTTCAGAATTATAAGCCAAACTCCCTGTATAAAAGAGGAGAGGCTGCATGTTTCCGATTTCTCTGAGGTCTGCTACCAGAGTTTAGCAGCTCTGTCTGCTGAGGGTTGTTGTATTTCTAGAACATGGAAGCACGGAACTTGTCATTTGAAGGCAATGTCTATCCAGAAGAAGTTATGCATTCCTTACTATAAAAGAAAAAGGCAAAAGTCAAAAGCATTCATTTTTGAATGGGGCAAGCAAACAGTCCTGTTTTCGTGCAAAAACCAAGGGAGTCAACATTGATTTTGTTTTGCTTAGGATAATCTTGGATGGTTTAATGAGCCTTCATGAAGTTTCAGGGGCATTCCCAATCCTCAGCTTTGCCCGCAACTGCATATTTTAATTACTCTGGAGCATAGAGGGAGATTTTGTTAATCCTTAGCTATAACATGCTTGAGTGATTTGAATACCTCAGCCCCTCGGCCAGTAGCATGCATATTCTATACTGAGGCCATATTAACTATGCAAGGAGCCAAATGAGGACCTGTGAGAATGGTTCTCAGAATATGGCCTCTGCATAAGGGAGGTACAGTTGTTAAGTCAAAACAACTCCACAAACTCTCAACAAAACCCAAAGCCTACTATAATCTCAACCCAAATATTCACAGGGAAGTCTCTTAGGATGTAACCATGGCTACTAATAAATTTTGGGGGTATATTTGTTATTAAGTTTATTTTATTAAAATTTTTTTAAAAGACTGAGATAAATTTACTATAGAATAGAGATGTCATTCACTGGGGTATTTTATCTGGGAAAGGTCAACTTTTATGTCATGAATCCAATTAGAAACTATTTCTTGGAATTCTAATCTCCTGCAATGTTTTGGTGATCCTTTTTCTGTCCCCACTATAATTTTTGCTTGAGTTTGAAAACCTATTCATATTAGTAGGGGTTGAAGGTAAGAGTGATTAGAAAGGGAGCTTAGAAATTAACATGCTGGTGCTGGCCCGGTGACATAGTGGTTAAGTTCTTGCTCCGCTTTGGTGGCCTGGGGTTCGCAGGTTCGGATCCTGGGAGCGGACATAGCACCACTCATCAAGCCACACTGTGGTGGCATCCCACATAAAATAGAGGAAGCTTAGCACAGATGTTAGCTCAGCAACAATCTTCCTCACACAAAAAAAGAAGAAGTTAACATGCTAAACTTGTTAGCAAAGCAGGGGCTGGTCCCACGGCTGAGTGGTTGGGTTCCCGCACTCTGCTTTGGCAGCCCAGGGTTTCACCGGTTCGAATCCTGGGTGCGGACGTGGCACTGCTCAGGTCAGGCCATGCTGGGGCGGCGTCCCACATGCCACAACTAGAGGGACCCACAACTAAAAATACACAACTATGTACTGGGGAGCTTTGGGGAGAAAAAAGAAAAAATAAAATCTTAAAAAAAACAAAACAAAACAAATGCTTGTTAACAAAGCAATCCTATGCATGCCGTCCTGTACAAGACTTAGCTTGGGAACCTACACTCCAATTCCAGCATTGCTGCTGCTGAGACTCACACACTCTTGGAAGTCTCTTTGGGAAATGGCTATAAAGGTCAGTTTATAAAGCACACAAGACTTCCTCACTTATTTATTTATAGTACCTTCTTTTTGAAAATAAATTCTCTTATTTACCAAATTTTATTTCAAATGATGTATGGCTATTTAAAAAAGACAAACTTGGAAGAGAAAAACAATATCAAGGAGAAACTGAGGAAATCTAAATAAACTATGAACTTTAGTTAATATATTGGTTCATTAATTGTAACAAATGTATCATATTAATGTAAGAGGTTAATAATAAGGGAAGCTGGGTGTGGAGTATATGGAAATTCTCCGTATTAACTTTGTAATAATTCTGTAAATGTAAAACTATTCAAAAATAAAAAGATTTTAAAAAAGGACAAACCTCATACCCAAGATATGTTGCTTTTTTCTGATGTCTCTCATTGACTGAGAAAAGAAGAGGAAATGAGGAATAAAAGAAAAAAGAGACTAATCTTTTCTGAGTATCTATTATGTTCTAGAATCCTGTGTATATACTCTCATTTAATTCTCACAATAGTCTCATGGCAATAGTTTTTTTTTAAATTTAAGTATAATTGACATGCAATATTATATTGGCAGTAGTTTTTATTTCAGTCTTAAAGAGGAAAGGAAAAGGAATGCTCAGAAAGGTTAAATAATTTGGTCAAGAACAAATAGCTAATATGTGGTAAACATTAGAATTTATAACTGAGCCTTAAATTCTCTTTACCGCATAATCATATTTCTTCCTTAAAACTGTGTCATAGACTTTGAAATTACTTCCTAAAGAGCAGTTTCTAAAACAATATCAAGTACAAATTTCTAACACTGACCACCTTGAATAGGATAACGTTGATCTGGATATAAAATTTCTGGTATATGTATTCTTCACATTAGTCACATTATTTTATAATTATAGTTACTAATTTTCTGATAGAGTCCATAAGAGTGACAAATAGTTCATGTTTGGAAGAAATGAGTTTTCAGAACAGTGGCTCTCTTGGACCAAGGCCCTTTCTGAACTTGTCATCAGGCCAAAACATCCATTTGGTAGAAAGGCATAAAGTGTGAAAATGAGATTGGCTCTAGGAGACGTAGGGCCCAAATGAACGCTTCTGTGTTAATGGAAGATCTAGGACTTTTGCCAACATTATGGCTTATCCAGCTGCCAAGGTTACCATGGAGAAACAGAGAGACCTGTTGATGAGGCCAAAGCATGACCCATTGGCAGTGGGTTTTCACACTTGTTTGGGGGTGAGGGGGCACTGTGGGACACTGCCTCATCCTTCTGTCTCCATGGAACCACTCACTCTCCCAGCTGTCTGGAGTGTTGACTGCTGGCTTACAGTGGGTGCCTCCTCAGAAATTGCCCTCCGATGGAGGAATCTGCTTCATCCAAATTTCACCTCTTCCCTTGGGCTGCCAGCATCTAATGGCTGATAGATGTTGTGGTTACAAAGGCCTAACCCCCTTGCCTCAATACAAGGCATCTCTAAAGTTCCTTCCCAACTTCAGAGAGCTCCCTCTGGGACCAGCTGAGGAGGCCTCTCTTGCAACTGCACACATTTCCAACCTCGCCCTCTGCTCAGTTCTGCTTCCCTCACTCGCTTACAGGTCCAGTAGCGTTCCTCAGTAAAACATCTATGTGCAAATCTCAGAGCCACTTTCCTGGGGAGAGCAATCTGTGACAATATCTCAATGTGTTACTGTCCTCTCTCCTTCTTGGAAGAATCCGGTACTTTTAAAATGCTCTCTTTACTTAAATGTGTAGACATCACTCTTTCCAGGAAGCCTTCTCTGACTAGGTTAATGCCCTCTTAGGAGCTTCTTCAGCCTAAGTTAGGTACCTGCCCCAAATTTGTCACCAAACTGTAGTTGAATTGTAGTTAAATATGCCTACTTAGTCAAGCCTCTTTAAAGATCTTTTATTTATATTGGTTTTGTCCAAAGTTAATTTTTTGTATAACCATAAGCATTGATGGGATTATCCTAGAAACTTTATTTCTTGCTTTTCAATGCCAGTTGATTTTAAAAAATGGGCAAAAAACTGAAAGGAATGAAATCCTAAAGAAATGCAGAAAGAAATCCTGAAAACAGAGATTTGCCTAAAGATAAATTTTTTTCCTTTATTATGTTTGATTCTGAAATAGAGTATACATACTACAGAATATTGATTCAGAAATTATGATGTTTCCTTCAAACCAAGCCATGACTTTTTAGAACTGGAGGAAATCTTACAGTGCTCCAAATAACGTAACTTTATTTTTACAGATAATCGAATTGTCACATACCATTTAGTGCTCGCAGTAGACATGGCATCTTCTTAGTTTCCTCCAGCTCATAGTGCCGTCCCTCTTTCCTGACTCTGGATTGCTTGTTTTGTTTGTGCCACCTATTGAGTCGATCACGGATGGGCCTTGAGTCCCTTTGTAGACAGGCTACTAGGGAGTCTCTGGCCAGTCATCTTGAACAAAGGACTGACCCAAGATAGAACCAAGAGACTCTCTAACCCGGAAAACATCTCTGGTTTCCTATATAGGGCCAAAGACTTAGTGAAGATGTGGACATCATAGGCTCATAGGGCCTCCATTTATGGGCTGTCTAGTTGCTTCCTAGCTGGTCAATGAGCTTGGAGTCAATCCCTTATATTTGTGTTGTTTCTCCCTCCCGAGGCCTGTGATAGGTATTTTATCTTGCCTCCTCCCTCTGGGACCACTCTTGTATTCCACATTTATTTAATGTCCCAATTTTGCTTATTGCTTCGTTTATTGATCTATCTTTTGTTCTAGTTTTCTCGTTATGATAACCTTATAATTCAACTAGAAGGGGAGAACTTACTTTGTAATGATGGAATGTATCTACATAATCAATTTCTCTTGAAACTTTCAACTAGTTTGAGAGCTAGGTAGATCTAGTTCAAGTTGTGGGCCTGCTTTAACCCTGGCGGGGGCTTAAATCCCAACTCGATCCTCTTGTACTAGCAATACTCTCTTTATTACTGAAATAATTTAGGAACTAACAAAGAGGAGCAAGTATTTATGTCTTACCTAACACAAAGCCAATTTTCTTACTGCTTATCCTACTCATGAACCTTTATATTCAGTCCCATGACCACTCTTCTGTTGTGTTGAATACCAATAACTCTCTTTTATTGATGTTTACCTCTTCACATATGTCTTTGTCTTCTTGGTTAGAATAGATGCTCGCTGAGGGAAAGGTCTCTGCCTTGTATATTTTTTAATCTTTCCAGATGCTTAGAATACTGCTTTGCATGTAATATGCTGGGCTAAACTTTCTTTATTACACTCAGCATTCACTTCCACTTCCTTTTCATCTCTCCAACCAATTCATATAAAAGGTGCTGGGAGACTAAAAATGACATTTCTTAGGTTCCTTTTTAGCTTGTATGATGGATGTGATTTACATTTAACCAATGAGATGCACATGCATGAGACTGGAAGGGGGTGGAGGATGTCTTTTTACAGAGATGTCAGCTGACAAGGAACTCCTAAGGATGGAGGTATTTTCAGCATCCAGATGCCATGTTCCATTCTCTAGACACCAGCTTCTGAGTGTGGGGCACACAGGTGGCCACAGCAATAATTCAGTAACCTCTGAGTCACAGCTGAGGGGATGTGACTTTGAAGCAGAAGAAATCTAGTCAGTGACAGCTCCCGGACTTTCACTTCTCCAGCTCTTTCAATGATTTTGAAAATACCTAATTCCCTATTAAATCCCCTTCTTACTGAAATACTTAAGAGTCTTTTCTGATCACTTACATTCAACTCCAACTGACACAATTGCTCAACATCATTTGTTGATGTGGCAAAAATATCTCATGCCCATCCTGGATTATTTAAAAAAAAAGATTTTGCATTATAGTTCTATTTGCTTTTATGTTTCAATTTCTGATGGACCAGGAAGGTTTTAAAAAGCCTAAGGACTCACTCACCCATATTCCTTTAGTCACTTTACGGGTGGCCAAGTGAGCCCCTGGATTCTTCAAAACAAGTACAAACATATTCAGTTAGAATTACAGCAAATAAGATATTAAAGGTAGTAGAAGTTTGAGTTTTAAAAAATCTGAATACTTATTGGTAAGTGAACCTTTTCAAGAGAATCTGAAATTGTCACTGACTAGTGGCCCTGAGAATTCCAGGGTGGGTTTGGAAGCATTCAACTGTTTTTCCAAATTGTTTTATTTTCCTTTTGTTATGTTAAGGAGAGGCAATTGCCAACCATCCTGAACCAGACCAAGCCTCACCAGGAGAGTTATGCCTATGACCTTTGCCTTATTTTCAATGCCAAGATCTCTCCAGGAGGAGTTTAGGCCTTATTACCGTAACCTGCAGTGTATGTGGAAGCGTGTTTCCACCTCAGCCTGTGCAAGCAAATACCCACCTCTCCCTTTTGAATATTCATTCCCCATCCGAAATAAAACGTCCCCGCTTCTCTTTGTTCGGGGATGCCATGACTCTGGAAATGCTTCCTCATGGTCTCCTATTTGTTGCAAATATACCTTATTTTGTGAGACAACTTACTTCTGGTGTAGACTCTGATTTAACTCACCAGGAGGGAACCCACTTTGGTTTCGGTAACAAAATTGCTTACCGAACACCCCAGTTTAACAGTGAACAGCTCATTTCATTGGTTAGTCGGTTTTTAAGCCCACTAAATCTCATAAGTGCTTTTGATTGTGTGGCACAAATCCACATTCTGAGGTTGAATACTGCGGACTAATTAATTTTCTGAATGTAATTTTAGGGCAATGGTGTCTTTTCCATTTAGCAGGCTTAACTTGGGAAGAGCTCAAAACACATGGAACGATAAGGATTAATGAGGCACAAATCATAACTCATTTTGCTGTCCCCAATTGCACTTCTGGTTGTGGAGGTAGGACAGCATTCCAGTTGTCTGGATTCTGGTCCATGGCACTGCCTTTTACCCTGGGCCTTTTGAGTCTGTGATTAACTGAATCCTTTAACTTGAGCTTCCTGCCGTTCTTTCTCATGCATGTCTTCCCTGTGGGTCTGTAGATGAGAACTACATCCACTGGCTTGGCAACCTTGGCTCCTTGTGAGTATAATCATGGCTGCTAACATTAACATGGCACTTACTATTTACAAATAACTTTCACAAATTTTAATTATTGGAGCCTCTCAAAACCTTATAAAGTAAGGCAGACAGGTTTTATGTTGTCTTACTTTACAGACAAGGAGAGAAATATCTGAGACAGACACAAATATTTTTAATATTTTTAAATGAAGGATGGAATCAGTTAAGATTAAAGAAAACGACTTCTGGGGCCGGCCCGGTGGCGCAGTGGTTAAGGGCACACGTTCTGCTTCAGCGGCCCGGGGTTCTCCAGTTGGGATCCTGGGTGTGGACATGGCACCACTTGGCAAGGCATGCTGTGGTAGGCGTCCCACATATAAAGTGGAGGAAGATGGGCACGGATGTTAACTCAGGGCCAGTCTTCCTCAGCAAAAAGAGGAGGATTGGCAGCAGACATTAGCTCAGGGCTCATCTTCCTCAAAACAAACAAACAAACACAACTTCTGTATTGTTGTTTGTTTCCTTTAAAAATATTTGCTTGAACCATTGTGTTCAAAAATTAAAAGTCAATAGTATTAAAATGCCTAAACCTCAAGCCAGTCTGTGGTAATGAGTGATATGATAGATACGTTTATCCATAGGAGGGTATCTCATTAACTGACGTCTTCAAGTTAGCATAATTTATAATCAGGAGAGAAGGTAAGAAAGACACTTTGCAGGAGAATTTGTGAGCTTTCGCTAATTTTGGCAATCTAAATTTTGATCCTAAGGCAAAGCGATTATTCTTGTTCACTAGCTCTGAATGATTCAAGGGCAAAGAGGTCGTGCCTTATTCATTTGTAAACTAAGTGCCTGGATGGTGCAGAGAACATAGGCAAATGTTCACTAAACTAAGCTTGTGGTTCTTATCCCAAAGTTCCTCTGAATTAATTCATTATCTTTTGAGGTATTGTGTTGAATGTTTAACCTCAAATGCTAATGTGAATCTCCAGCTCTTCATTTGGTATTCTTTCCCGGTATAAAAGCAATCAATTTTTCTTGGCGTGATGGCTCTTTGTAAATGCTTGCTATTTATTGTGTCTGTTCCCATTATTCTCTCTCCTTACACATTTAATTCAGTCTTATACTTTATTTTCCTTGGGTTAGATGCTATTGGTAAATCACAAAGTGCAGAGAGAAGATGAGTGGGACATTTTCCCCCTCTGTTCTAAAAACATGCTCTTTAACCAGAACATTTTTAACATCAAATTGAGAGGAATAGATGGAACACTGAGTCTTTTGCCAGGGCTTTGAGAAAACCTGGTGCTGTGGCAAGGGCTCCACATTCCCCTCCACACTTGTCACACCTGTGTTCCCATTGGCGTATGACAGCAGAGGGAGGAGTCAGGGTATTGCTACAGTGGCTCTTCCCATGAGCTAGAATGGCTGCCAACTGGTTAATGATTCTTCTGTGAGAATTTTCACGGGACAAGGGTGTCTGAGGCTGGCTCTGTTATCCTCCCATTGGCATTCCATTTTCATACACTCCCGTTTTCAGAGAAAAAAATACCTTGTATTTTTGAGAAGTTCACCCAGAATAGAATTTCTTTTTGGTACCTAAGTTATGAGTACTTAAAAAAAAAATCTCCTACTGCCCATCTCCTCCCAAAGTCTAAGAGGAACTGACTTGGCAGTAAGTATAGCATCTATTTGCTTCTCCCTCTCCTGAGAGGTTCCCAGAGGATCCTTTCCTCAGAAATACAAGCTTAAATTGTGCCCACTCCTTGTTACTAATGCTCACTGAGAGAGATGGCAGCACTTTAAAGCGAGCAGCTATTAGCAATGGCATTTGGGCCTTGAGTGGTTTGCAGATACTGAGAGTGCAACATTTCAAAATGGGACTGAGTGGAAGAGCCAAATTCAAATTGATAAGGGGGCTGTACATGTGCTTCATTTAACTTCAGATAGATTTTTGACTACTTGTGTCATATGCAAATGTGTACAACAATGCTTGAAATTGGATTTCCATTTTACTTAATTAGATTAGTGCAAGACCTGCATAATAATCAACGGTTAGTAGTCCTGCTACTACTGGGGTTCAGAATCTCAAAATGATTGCTGGCTTTGAAGTTTGGTCCATCCCGTGGAATGAGGTCAGTTTGTTGATTTTAGGTGTAGCTATGGTTGGCTTTACTGGTATTTGTGTAGTCCAACTAAAAGACCTCAATTTTCTTTGACTCAAGTAGGTAGACATAAAAATAGAATGTGTTTTAAAAATTCTGAAGAAGTAATTAAGGATTTTTTTTAAATTAAAGACTGCCTGCTCTAACAAAAATAAGTTCAAGTACTATTTTTTTCTGACTATTAAAGAAAATGAGTAATGAAACCTCACTGCATGTTTTCTCTCCAACATGAATAATAGGAATTTGAAATCAATTATAATTACAATTAGGGTGTTTTCGCTCCAGGTTTTAGATATCTACAGTGTGTGGCCCACAAAGAGAACAGCTTTACATAATTACAAAAGACAAGGAAGATTGGTTTCAGAAAAGCCAATGGTGGAACAGACGATTACACATAAAATTCTGGGCAAAAAGACAATGACAATACCGAGAGAGAGAGAGAGAGAGAGAGAGAGAGAGAGAGAGAGAGAGAGAGAGAGCTCAAGAGAGCGATACTAAGAACCCATTCAGAAATCAAGAAACCCCAAATAGCATTTATGCAAGCAGAGAGCAGCTCTGCAGTGTTCTATTAAGCAAAAGGAAGGCAGATGTTCCGTTTTGTCCCTGTTGGGAAGATTTTCATTTGTAGCTGGGTGATGTTTTTAAATAAGACTTTCCTAAGTGCTGCTTTGTAGAAGGAAATCGAGTTTCATGACAGACTAGAGGAGTTCCAGGCCACTCTGGTAGCTCTCAGATGTGCAGTTCAAACTTTGTCTTAAAAGGAACATGTAGGAATGGAAAAAGTTCAAGACTTAGAGTTAAGGATCCTGTGCCTGCCTTTGCCTATCTACCTTTTCATGCTTCAGTTTCTTCATTTGCCGAGCAGGATTATAATAATACACTGTGACTGTGTGAAATTGGGTGGTATACCTCTTAACTTCCCCAGGTCTCAGTAATTTTATCTGTAAAGTGAGACCATTTTATGACTTTAGAGAATATCTAAGTAGGGGAACTTCATTTTATTGTATGCTGATTCTCAATTACCTTCCTATTTCTTACATTCTGCGGCATTGCTATTTGCCTTTCATGTTTGATGGAGTGTTTATGAAGATTAAATAAGACCATGTATAGGTCAGTGCTTTAAAGGATGAAGAGCTCCCTAAAAATCAAAATGAGACTCTTCTTGTTAATATAACATCAGATCGTGAAAATATTCCAGTTTTTGGTCAAAATGTCTATAAATTATATATCCAAGCTGGGTAGGATCCTTGGGGGAAATTTCTTACCCCCAAATTAGTAAGCAGTTGAGATAGAATTTGGACCCAGGTCAGTCTGATCAGGGTCTATGCTCCTGATGACTGTCAATACTGGTAGATGGATAACTACTGTGAAAAGATGAACTCAGGCATATGAAATATTTTAAGAGTTTATCTGAGCAAAAATCAATTTGAATTGGGCAGCATTCATTCCAGCAGGTAGAAAGGAGCTCCAAAGAGTTGTACAAAATGAAAGACTTTTACAGCTAGAAGGGAGCAGAAACAAGGAAGTCACACTAGGCAAAAAAGCGGGTTGATAACTGCAGGTTACTTCCCTTTAGGGGATGGCAGGGATGTATCAAGCAGATTACCCAACTAGTGCTCATTGGTTGACTCCTGATTGGCTGGTTTAAGATTCCATTTCTGGGAGAGCCAAAACTGTAATTAAGTCATTTTGGTGGCATGGAACTTAGTATAAGCAGTTTCATTTGGGATCTGTTGTCTTGTTGTTTTAACAATTCTCCCCTTTGATCATATTCTCAGCCTAATTGGGACTTGGTCAAAAATTTAAGGCACTACTGCTTCTCCCAGCTACCACTCTGGAGTTTTTGCAGTATTTGCTGAATCTCTATGTAGCAATCACAGGTCATGACTTTGGGTTCACATTCTTTAAGCTGGTCATTCTCTTTGTTCCTTTTCCAACGTTCTATTCTTAGGGAGATCATTTGCTTGGTGGTTAGTGGCTGTGAACGTGCATTGAAAGGTTTTGAGAGAATACAGCACACCAGGGAGACTACTGTGATTATTATAACCAGGATAATTTCCAATGTCTGGAGTACACTTTGGAGTCATGGTCCCCAAGACCCAAACCAATCATAATCAGGATCCATAAGTACCACATATATAAAAGGAGGAATGTCTTGATGCTGCATAACAGACTGGATGTGGAATGGAAGGAAGTGGAAGGAGCCTTACATGTATCAAAGGGTTTCCAACTTGGGTGACTGGGATGGTGAGGATAGGAAGAGAAACAGGCTTGACAAGAAAGATGATGAGTTCAGATTTGGACATATTGTTTGTGACGTGGCTGTGAGATATCCAGCTAAAGATGACAACAGGTTCTCAGAAGTATAGATGTGTACCTCAAAAGAGGTATCTGTACTTGCTACGTAGAATTGAGATTCATCAGCTTTGAGAGGAGGGGGTCACCTATGAGAAGAGATGGACATTGGAATTGGATTCTTTTATCAGAGCTTGTTTTAAACAGAGGCATGCACAAAACGCAGAGGAGAAAATGACATTAGCAAATAAATTGGGGTGAAACGTAAGCTAGCCAAGATAACCACAAACTCCTACTTCAGAGCTTTAGCACATTTGGCACTCCCTGTCTGAAGGATTCATTCCACGTATAACTCTCTGGGTCATTGCCTCATCCTTTCTAGAACTTTGCTGAAATGTCACCTTCTCAGTGAAGCCTTCATGACTGCCTCATTTAAAACTGCAATCTCCCCCACACTCTGCATTCCCCACCCTGCTGTCCTGCATTATTTTTTTCCGAAGCCCTTATCACTATCTGACAGACTTGAAGTTTAACTCAATGATTTGTTTAATGCTAGTCTTCATCTGCTAGATTTGTACGCTCCCTGAAGGTGGGGATTTTTGCATACTTTGTGTCTCTGGAATTGCTGAAATTGCTTGACACTTAGTAGGAGCTCCAAAAATGCTTGTTGAAAGAATAAATAGGCTCATAGAGACCGAAAGGCATAGATCTCATGTGATCATTATCCTTGAAAATGCGGGAGGACCCAGTTTTGATGGGAGACTGAAAAAAAGATGATATACTAAAACTTGATAGCAAGAAACTTGAGGCCACATTTTGTGACTAGAAAATGATTAAGGAAGACAAATAGGAAAGCAATTTGTCTTCCAGAGAGGATAATTTAGAATATTAATGGGGCTGCTGATAAGTTAGTAGAGAAAATTAAGGCTGTGCTCGCAGTGTTTGTGCAGGTGGAGACTGATGACTAAGGGCTGGTTTGGAGGGATGTCAGCATGTCTGAAAAGCAGGCAGGCTGTGACTCGGTTTAGCTGGGCATAAGGATCTCATTGTATTCTCAAGGTGGTTGTAAGTGGTAGGTCAGGTCTGATTTCTTAAAGTGCTTTGTTGAAATGTCGCTATAACTCAGAGAAATGAAGGATTAGAACAGAGAAATTACCTGAGTCGATAAAATGAAGAGAATGAATATTTTGGATTCCCTAGAATTTGAAATTAAGTGGTTTTAGAGAAAAATATGATTTTTCAGAATCATATGACTAAAAGTTAAAAAAATGATTTAAGGATACATTGAAATATACGGAAAACTCAGTTTAATTTACAAATTTTTACTGTAGAGTTTTAAAAGGGTGCAAACCAGTTGTGGCGAAGACCTTACAAGTTTTCCTCTTGGAACCTCAGAAGGTCCAGCGGGCTCACGGACTTCCTAGAAGTGCAGCTTTCCACACCAGGAAGTCATCTGGGTTGTCAGGACCCCATCCGAAGTGGCCATTGCATGGTCGTAGGAAAAGCCTACAACGTGGTGTGAAGGCCCAGAGGCAAACGCTTGATTTACTTCTGTTCAAATGATGAGCTGACCAGCATAACCTGTATTTAAAAGCTTATTTTCTAAAATACTAATGACTGCATACTGCTTCAATATATTCATCAATTTCTTTTTCTTGAAAGAGAATTTGGATAACTGTACCGTCTCAAGAGGAGTAATATTTATCTTATCTTTCCATGGGCTGCCCATTTCCAATGATGCTTTCATTTTTGGATCCAGTCAGTAAACACAAATCTGTCAGTGAAATTGACACAGGTCTGCTCTTTTCTTAGCTAGAATTACTCTTCCACTCCTCTCTCCTCCCTATTTTCTCCTCTAAATGCCTCAAAGCTCTTTTCCTGTTTACCGTTGATATCGACCCTGATATCAGTTTCCCCACATTAAACCCAGCATATATGGGGTTAAAACCAAAACACTCATTCCCTGCTTACTCTCTGGCTTCCTGGCTCCAGAATCCGCTATCCTCCATGGAGACAGACACCATCAAGGACAAGCACCTGGATTATCTCCTCCCCGCAAAGAGATACAGGCTAGTGGGAAAGCTGCTGACCAGCAAGGTCACAGGCTTCCTCCTCTCTGCAAGCGTCTCAAGGTCAAAGACAGGCTGGTGGGAAGGCTCCGACCATCAAGGCCATATGCTCGCCCCCCCCCCCCTAAAACCCCAAATAAAAATCCTTCCTTTTAGCTTTTTGGTGAGTTTGGGATTTCAGTGTTAGCTGCCCTCTCTCCTTGCTCAGTGCTGTGGAAAAATAAAATTCCTACTTTCTTCCACCACATCCACTGTCAGAGATTGGCTTGCTGAGCAATGGGTGAGCGAACTCACTTCAAGTTTGTTATTACCTCTGGTGCCACTCAGGGCTCTTTGGTTGCAAGCAACAGATACCAGTTCTAACCGACTTACAATAAAAAGGAATTTCTTGAAAGGTGAGAGTGAGCCCACAGGACTGCAGGGTAGATCGTCATCAAGCTTGAAGCAGACAAGAACTGGGCAGCTCCGGGTGGTCTTAGTGGCAGAAAGGTCCGTATGGTCTTGCCCAGGCTGAGCTCTCAAATTAGTTTTCTCCAGTTATTTTCAGTGTTTGCATCACACAGCTCACGATTCACATTCCAGGAAAGGAATGTCTGGTTTGTCTAGCTTGGTTAAAGGAAGATAAGACCTCTGATCCAGTGGGGGAGAAATAATTCTCCCAAAAGAAACCAAAGAACGTGAAATAGATGATGGGCAATGAAAAAGCAGCCGACATCCCAAACCCTGTGGATTTAGAGAGCACTAAAAGTGAAGCAAATGGCTATGTTCCTGCATGTGGCCATAGCAGTTTAATTTCTGTGTCTGACATTTTATCTTTGACACTGCTAGCCCCTTACACTTTCTTCCATAGTTTACCAGAGTGCTGGTAGAAAATTAGCTGACTTTTTTTGATGTGTCATATGGTGAAACTGTGGGCCCTGTAAAGCTCCTCTCTGCCAATCTGTATCCTATAAATGAATGAAAATAGGATTTAGAGTAAAACAATTTAGGCAGGGAGTTATTAAACAGTGATTTAGAGCTACCACTTCTAGTAGTTTTAATGTTGTAGCTTTATTAGAATCTTTTCATCATGATACTTCCCAGTGGGAGATCTGTTTTCAGCTTGATCCATATTCAAGAAGAGACTTCCTGGGGCCTGCCTGGTGGCGCAGCAGTTAAGTTCGCACGTTCCTGCTTTGGCAGCCCGGGGTTCACCAGTTCAGATCCTGGGTGGGGAGATGGCACAGCTCAGCAAACCATGCTGTGGCAGGCGTCCCACATATAAAGTAGTGGAAGATGGGCATGGATATTAGCTCAGGGCCAGTCTTCCTCAGCAAAAAGAGGAGGATTGGCAACAGATGTTATCTCAGGGCTAATCTTCCTCAAAAAAAAGAGAGACTTCCTACAATAAGGGATTTGTTTTTGACAGAATTTGCTCTAATGATGCTGTGTAACAAATAACTCCCCAAATCTCAATGGCTTGCAGAAACATTTATTTCTGATTCATTGGTCTGAAGATCCAGTGGCTTTGATGGGCTCTGCTGTGCTTGGTTAAGCTTAGCTGGGATTGGCTGAGTTTAGCTCCAGGCTCCAGGTTGGGTTTAGATATGGCCTGAAAGTGTTCTTATTCTGGAATCAGTGGCCTCCCAAGATATGCTCTTCTCATAGTGGTTGTAGGAGTGCAATGGGCTGTTGAAACTTGCTGGGACTCTTAAACCCTCAGGTTCTAATTGGCAAATGTCACTTCTGCCCATGTTCTATTGGCCAAAGCAAGTCAGGTGACCAAGCTCAGTGTCAGGGAAATAATGGCAAGGGTGGTGAGGAAAGGACAAATTGTAAACAAATGATACTGTCTCCCACAGGGTTTAAAAATCCTCTGCTGTCTTCTCTGCAGGGGCATATGGATTGCTGCAGAGGGCAGACAGATGAATGTTCTGGTTAGAATGGGAGTTGAAAGCTGCAGTACCACACAGGCAGCATTTACTGTGGTGTAGGAAGGAAGAAAAGCTTTATAGAGGAATCAGTCAATCGAAAATTTTGTATGTAAACACACCAAGTAAGTGTCTAAGTAAAGATCTGGTACACAACAATATGAGAACAGAAGCAGAAAGGGAGCACAATCTAGATGGCAGAGGACCTGAGCAGCATGGGGTGAAGATAAGAGAGACTCAGACCAGACTCAAAGGAAACAGAGGCTATTCTTTTGGCCATATGGTCGGATTTTAATCACATCCAGTGAGAAGGAATTACAGATTTGTTTCAGGACCAACCATTTATATTGTATATAAATGTATATACACCTATATAGTAAACTATTTGATTTAGAGAAGACTGCAAAAATCTTTGACACAAAACAGTGTCCATATGACAATGTCTACGCCACAATCTTCCAAATTCAGTATTTATTTTTTCAGAGTGGCTCATCAGTGATTTGCAGTGAAAGTCTTGGTTCCCTTCATGAAGACCTTGGTCGTAGATGCCAAAGCTGGGTAGGCACTGCTTAATTATTAAGGTCCAAATGCTGATGCTTAGAGTGTGCAAAACCAGAGAAGCAAGATTTTTGTATAACAATGTGTGTGTATGTCTATAACTAAGTAATATTTTATTATTTTCTATTCCCAAGAATTAAAGTGTAGATACTCCAAATAAAATCAATTTATTTCAAATATAAAACTATCAAACAATACATATAGATATAGAACTAAATATTCAAGCATGAATGATGTAAAGGCAATTCCCAAGTAATGTCATAAATAACAAAAGCTTATAATTAGCCGTGCGATGTCTCTTCGTGATGTCTAACTTGTCTAGCACTGCAAGCCTGTAGGCAGAATCTGAGATCAGAGTTGCCAGGGTAATTCAAGCAAATATATTTTCTGAACACATTCTACATACCATCCTCAGGCTAGGCTCACAACGTCATCTCAGTCTCGGCACACAGAATGCTGTCTTAGGTTTATTTCTCTCTTGGGTGGTATGTTACCTTGCCTCTCCCTCTTACCGCTTGTGTTTATCTCAACCTGTAAAATGGAAATAACAACAACAATAGTAATAATAACAACTACAACCATAGTACAAGATAATAAAAACACCATTACATGGTATTTTTCTAAAGATAAAAGATTTTGTCAGAGAAAAGTTCTTTGCAAATGGTAACGTTGTTACTGACTTAAAAAGAAATAACTTGGGCATCATATAGTTACAGGGTGAACAAAACTGGGGCACACTGGGCGCTTCAACAGTTGAATACACATTGGAATGTGGAACAATATTTTATGATGTATTAGTTTCCTTATAGCAGTAAGGCTGCTGTAACAAATGACCACAAACTTGACAGCTCAAAACACGGAAATGTATTTCTGCATGGTTCTGGAGGTCCATCGGCTGAAACCAAGGTGTTGACGGGCCATGCTCCCTCTGAAGGCTCTAGGGAAGAATTCTCCTTTGCTTCTTCCAAGCTTTTGGCGGCTCCTGGCAGTTCTTGGTGTTCCTCGGCTTATAGATCCATTCTTTGCCTCCATTGTCACACTGACTTCTTCCCTGTGTGTGTCTGTGTCTTCCCAACCTCCCTTTCCTTATAAGGACATCAGTCATTAGACTTAGGCTTCACTCTAATCCAATAAGACTTCATCTTGATTACATCTGCAAAGACCTTCTTTCTAAATAAGGGCACATTCATAGGGGTTAGCACTTAAACATATCTTTTTGGAAGACATGATTCAATCCACTGTTGATGTATATCAGAATGAAGTGATAAGATGACAATCTCCTCCGTGGACAAGACATTATCGATAGATCAGCAATAAACTGAAGTTTATCACTGTTCACTCTTTTTGAATAGAGAACTAGAAGGATAAGTTCCTAAACATTTTCAAAACAGTGAAAGATGCTGCAGACCAGGTTTGGAAAAACAGGGCAAACTGGTCATGAGAGGTCATACTTTCTCCATCGTTTTCAGATAGTAATGGAAAATTTCAACCTGATGCAGATAAACATAAAACAGTAAGTGTAGGGTCAATAAGCCAGTTGAAAGAAAAAATCAAGTCATCAGACAGCATACTAATCAGGAGTGGGATCAGTACAAAAACCCTTGAAATTATCAGGCTAAAATATTCCACCATTTAAAAGAAGATATTGATTAGGACACAGAGATATTCCAGCAAGAGAGGAGAATATAAATAAGAAATAATGTTGATACCATATAAGCAATCTGAACTGACAAGTTTGCAAAGTGTGTGGCATTTGGACTATAGGTATAAGGAAATAGAGACATTTCAGACTGTAGCTTCTGCAGGCTGAAATGCTATCCTGGTTTGACTTAGCTCAGTAAAAAATGCAGAAATGCTTTTTAAAGGTTCATAAATTTCTTACTAGTTTATCAGGTGGTTCCATTCTCCACCTAATTAACAATAAAATATTTTAAGTAAACTTCAAGGGAGATTATTTCAGAGCTTCCCATTAATCTGCAGAACTATTACAATTTTACCATTTATAATCTTGACCCATGTGAAGACAGTGTTTTAGAATACGAACTTTTGTAAAATGGCAGACATTTTTGTAAAGCCTCATTTACATGAACTACATATTCACAGAATTATGGACTCTTGATGGAGTTAATATTGCGTTAGTACAATGAGTTGTTATGGATTTCATGGTGGGTGTCAGCCTCGCAGCTCCACCCTCTAGGGGTTTACTTTGGTTGCTGTGATGGTTACATTTTATGTGTCAATTTGACTAGTCTCTAGTACCCCGCTGTATGGTCAATCACTAGTCCAGATGTTGTTGTGAAAGTATGTTGTAAATGGGACTGACATGTACAATCAGCTAACTTTGAGTAAAAGAGATTACCCTCCATAATGTGTGTAGGCCTCATTCCATCCCTTGAGACCCTTAAGAGCAAAAATAAGGTTTCCTGGAGGAGGAGAGATTCTGCCTGAAGACTGTAACAGAGAAATCCTGCCTGTGTTTCCAGCCTCCTGGCCTGCCCTATAGATTTTAGACTTGCCAAATATATCTGATTGGTCACGTTTCTCTGGAGAATCCTGACTGGTACAGTTGCTTTAGACTGCACTGGAGCATCTTCAGCTTTGAAGTTCAGAGAGATTTTTTAACTTATGGTAGTGAGTGCTGAAAATGTTGCAACAGCTATTCTGACCCCCGTGTCCGCTGTAGGACAGGATAGGGAGTGCTCAGTCCCAGGCAGGAACAAGTTATTTAAGCACTCTTTTAAAGCAGCACCAGAATCTTGAAGGCTGCTGTCAGCCCTGTTCTCTTGGCTCAGCTGTCTTCTCTTCAGTGATATTTAAGGGGCTCTTGATATTTAAGGGGTACTTTAATTTAGGGCTTTATAACGCCAACAAAAGAATAAATTGAGAATGACAACCCATTCTCTGGAATTTGATTATATGTAAAATACATACATATATATTATTCATATATAAAATAAACATGAGCACATATATAATAAACTACAAAAATGCGACTTTGTGGTTCTAATTTCTACCTTCCAACCTTGTAATGCAATGAACTGATGAAGCCCCAACAGGTGGGAGTTGTCTCAGTTCTGGTCCTGTCCCTTTCATCATCCTGGTTCTGTATATAGACTGATCATGATTCTTAGGACCTTCCACAACATTCGTTGTCTGCATTGGCAGGGTTGCCTCCTTATGTGTTAAGGTTTTTATACTAAATGTAGATAGTTCTTAATATCTGTCTGTAATTTCTTAAGGAAATAGAGTTTACATCAGCTATATTCTTTCTCTTTCTCTCTTGCTATCCCTTTTGTTTGTTTGTTGCATTTGTTTACTCAGAAATATTTCTCCAATGCCTATTCTGGATACTGTGCAAGACGGTGGATGCATGAAATATATGTGGTCCTTGCCCTTGTCATGTTCACAAATCCTGCATAAATAAAGACCCTGCTGAAACGGAAGTCGTGTTGGTCTTCTTTAATATGCTGCCTTCTAAATGCCTGTGAATCACTTCAGAAAAGATCTGTCTATGCCTTGTGTGTCGTCTCTGCTTTGTTGGGGGGTGGTGATGGGAAAATAGTCTTCCCTTCCTAAGATGGTTTCTGTGGGATGTTAACAAGATTCCTTTTGTGGGTTCGGGATAGGTGGTTGTTTACAATGTAAATATTTCACGCCTGCCTGTGTAGAATAGAATTCCTCTTTTCTCTGAACTAAAATACTCTTACTAAGTGGACTCTTTAGAAACCTTATAAACCCTTATATTGAAAGGAAGACAGTGTTTAAAAATACTATGTCCTAGGTTGTCAGTTATATTTTGGCATTCTCCTCTGTGCTGGAATCCTAATTACCAGATGGAGGAAGGGAAAAGTAGTTCACTGAAATTCTCTCTTTTAAAAGAAAATAAAATTCCATATGCAACCACTAGAATATTAAATTTTGTTCTTATAAGGAAAGTGTTTGAATGATAATTTAACTGATTTTTTTTTAAAGCAAAATTACAGAAATTGAAGGTAAAATGGAAGAGTGCCTTTAAAAATGTTCTGGAAGTTTCTACTTATATTACTCCAAATTGGTGATGTTAATATTTTAAAATAATAATACTTTCGTGGTTTATTATTCTCCAAGGATGCTCTGGCCCTTGGAGTTGTGCTATTTATTGATTAGACAGTGCTGGAAGTGGGAGACACTGAGAACAAAAATCCAAGAGTTGTGAAATTTTCCCTGAGGGTTCCACGTTTATGCACAACACAATGGTCTTAATCACTTATTCTCTTTTCTTCCCACCTTGCTGCCAGTGTCTACTTTGTACAAATTTTTGTTTCTCTAGAGAAACCCTATTTCCAAACAGTATCTTGTTTTTATACCTCCAAACTTCTTTTGAAGCTTTTTCTCTTCATTTCCAGTATGCAAATGTCTTGGCTGGAATTTTTATACTCACTCTCTCAGGGTTACCTTGTGATCTTAATAATTGTCATGCTAAAGTATTTACCCGGAAGTAGTTGAGAAGGTGTCTATTTTGGAGAAGGTACTCGGGAGCAATCGCACAATCCGTTGCCTTCAGCTACAGTTCTGAGCAACAGGAACTGAAAGACCAGTGTAGCCCGACCTCAGAGAGTGGGTGGGACCCTGAGAGTAAATGGGTTTGTCGGGGTAGAAGGGATCAGATCACACAGGGAATTATATGCCAGGTTAAGGGATTCATCCCAGCGGAAATCCTAGGATCATTTTAAACTGAGGAGTTACAGGATCAGATGAGCATTTTGAAAGCATATCTTTGGCTACTATGCAGAGGCAGAGGACTTCCAGAATCACGTTTTGTTACTTGATTTTGTGCGAACAGGTTGTTATTATATAAATAATGTTTATTTTAATCTACTTCACATTGTAATATTATCCCCCATTCAACTATATGCAACATTAATTAGGATTTGATTTGCTATTAGTAACAGAAGTATCCCAAGTAGCAGTTTAAACAAATAGAAGTTTGTTTTTCTCTCACACAAAGGAACTGGGCATTCTGGGATTAGTATGAAGGCTTGAGTCGTGGGGGAGTGGTGATCTTCTTTCTTGCTGCTTTACCAGCTTAGTGTACACTGCCTCATGGTCCAAGCGGTCCACTTGAAGTCCAGACATCACATTGGTTTCCAGTCGGTAAGAAGGAGAAGGGATCGATGAAGGGCATGTCTTCTCCCTTTAAGGACACTTACTGGAAATTACACACGATATTTCCATGTTCTGGAACCTGATTATATGTCAACACTCAGATCCAGTGAACGCTGGGGTATATAGTCAGTTTTCTGTGGGGATATGTACCTAGCAAAAACAGAAGGATTCCGTTCTTATGGAAGAAGGGGAACACGAATATTGGGGACAAATTCGGATCTCAAATTTTTTGGCCACACTCTTTACTTTCTCAGAGAGGCATACCTGAATCCCATAAAGTTATTAATTCCAGTTCAAAGTCCAGGATCTCTGGGAGATAGGCAAACCTCTCCATCAGGTCTAGATATGACTCCTTATGTTCTGGTGGCCCATAAACGAAAAGACAAGTTGTCTGCCGTAAACATATCCAACATACAATATGAAGAAGGAACAGACTAATTTCAATGAAAACTCCCATTCGGAAGTGGGGAGAATGGGAAATACCCATCAGTCACTGGTCCCTAGAAATTAAAAGTTCCCTACGGGCAGGAGCAGTGTTGGGTAAGTTCCTTGATTAGCCACCTGGACCCCTAGTTCTTTGGGGGGAACTCCCTTGTCCATTATCCTCTATGGTTCTGACTTTCCTCCGGGGAAGGTTTTTCATTTCCATTTTCCTCCAAAGACAACAATGGGTAGTAAGCCCTTCTTGAGGGCATTGGAACTTTTGGAGACTGCTTACTGTTTCTGCTATTTTGGGGGGCCCAGGAATTATATTTTGAAGACTTGATAGTTATAAATTTGTATTTTCCAAAGATGTCTATAATAATATCTCCCATCCCACCAGTTCTTCTTACAATGCGACCTTGCTATTTCCCCATCAAGAAACAGAGTCTTTGCCCCCTCTCCTTGAACCTTGGAACTTTGACTGCCTCAACCAACAGAGTATGGCAGAATGGCACCATGTGACTTTCAAGGCAAGGTCATGAAAGATGATATAGCTCCTACCTGACTCTCTGGGGTGCTTGCTCTTTGGAAACCAGCTATCATGTTATAAAGAAGGCCTGGCCACCATAGAGAGGTCGCATGGAGTTCTTGCTCACAGACACACACAGACTGAGGTCATAGCCAATAGCTATATCATCAACCTCAAGAAAATGTGAGTGAGGAAACCGTTAAGATGGCTCCAGCACCAGGCCTTGTCTGATTGCAATTATGTGAGAGACTGTTACCACCCAAGTGGGGTCTTCTGCTTGCTGCAAGACATGCCAATAGTCAGGAGGCAAGGTGGTAGAAGAGAAAGGACTTTATTACAGCTTGCTAGCAAGAGGGAAGATGGCCGACTCATGTCTGAAAGAACCATCTCATGGAACAAAGACTATAGGCCACTTATATAAAGGGCTATTCTTTAGGTGGGGGAGGCGGCTGGTTTCTGGGTGGGGGCAGACATCTGGTCCCAGTTCCTGATAGTCCTTTGTTTTACTGGCTATGCATCAGAGAATGGAGCAATGCCCTATACCCTGATCTTTCAGTTGTCATTGATGATGGCTATGAGCATAGGCTCTCTGCCCAGGGGTCATCACATTCCTAAGGCACTCAAAAGAACAAAGTTATCATCTTAAAGCAGCTTGGAGGGGCCACAAAATCTACAGAGCATGTCTGGGTGAGTTAGTCAGAGGTCATTTCAAGTTACAATATGGTTTCTTTTCTACAATATGGCTTCCCTTATGTCAACCTTCTGTTGTGCCGGTATCAAGACCCTAAGTGTGAACCACTTAATTGAGCAGAGTCATTTCCCAGAATTGTTATGGAAGACAATATTAACAACAAAGCATTGTTATAGGTTCACATGCCTAAGTTAGGGGTGGCTTATTATGCAGCAAAAGATAATTGATATAAGACTTTCGCAGGCTGGACATGAAGGTTTTGCCAATACAATTCTCTAAAACAAAACAAAACCAAAAAGTGGGCTTTTAATTTATTCATTTCCGGTCAGTTCCATGTAGAAGTAACCACAGTCAAAGTTCTTAAATAAACATGATTTTTAAGACTGGGATCTTTTATTTATTGTTTTCTTTACTCTTTCCACCCCCCTCTCTTTCATGCTAATGATGACTATCTTGTGACTGTCTGAAATAATGGATTTGGGAGTGAAGAAATCATCCTTAATACCATCTTCACTGGTATGCTCCCAGCCTTCGTATGGTTGGCATGGATGTAGTCTGCTAGAGCCTTTACTTCTCAGCCACCCCGCCCCCTGATGCTTCAGAATGAGATACTGAAGCTGTAAACCTTTTGAATCTAGCCATGTTCTGAGTCATTGGACTCTCATTAAACTTAGATTTTAGGCTGTAGGCAGAGAGTGCCTCCCTTAGCAAAGTTGAATTCCCTTCCATCTCTGCTTGCAGACTGGGTAGCTCTGGCCTGAGTTTAACTTTTTCTTTTGGATTTGTGCTGAAAGTGGGAAGAAGCAGTCAACAATCACCAGCATTCTGAATCTTTTCTATCATTCCCTCTAGAGTTACAGCCTTGTTGGACGTGTGGTCTGTCATACAAGGTGAGCAAGTTTCAGTTTGATCAAGAATTTTGACTGCCTAAGACCTGTGCAATCATGAAACAAGAGTCATTAGATTTTTTACTCTGTAATAACTAGATCCTTGTCACCTGGTGCTCACCACATCCACTAAATCAATGCGTTTTCTTTTTTTAATTCTGTCATTTGCAGCACCTACTTCCAGGTATCTACATTCTGAATCACTTTGGATTAGGTTCAGCTATGAGTAATAGATAAATCAAAGTAATAATGGCTGTTATAGGTAGAAGTATATTTCTGTCTAACGTGGAGGACTCTAGAGGTAGGCAATCCAGGATCTGTATGGTAGTTCCATGATTATCAAGATTCACCTCCTCCTATCTTGACGCTTTCATATTCTTAATGTGCTGCCTCATAATCTAAGATAGCTGCTTGAGCTCTAGTCAGCATACCCACTTTCTAGCCAACAGTAAGGAAAAAGGGAGCAAAGAAGAGCATGCCTTCTTTCTTTAAGCATACTTATTAGAAGTTGCACACAGCTTCCATTTATATCAGATTTGCCAGCAAGTAGTCACCCCTGGCTACACTTAACTGGGAGGGAAGATGGGAAATGTCTTTATTGTGGATGGTCATGTGCCCAGAATAGCCAGTATTTACATCCTTTGTAAAATCACTTAGTTCTGTTTTATATTTTCTTTACATAGTTTGCTCATGAATTTAAACTTTTATATGAACTGTGCTATGTGAGGAAAGCATTCCTGGGACTTAATCAGAAACGAGGCATTTGGGGATGATAAGGCTGAGAAGATCAAGCCTTGTGTGTGTCCTTTGGATCTGGACTCCCAGGACCTCACTCACCCCTAATAACTAAATCCTCTTCACCGACCCTCATTAACCGTTCTCACAGAAAGCGCTGGTCCTCCCAGAAGGATTTATTATATGAATTTTGGGAGAGGCAATTAGAAGTATATAGTAAGATTGAAATTTGATAAGAACCCCAGTGGCCTTTTCTGTATTTCATCTCAATAACCTGACCAAGGATTTTTTTCCCCCTAGTTTAACAAACTTTGTCAAGTCTGACACTAGAAGAATAAGCTCTGTTTGCTCAAATGAGAGCTTCTTTTTGTTCATCAACAATAAGTAGATAGGAGATAACAGCTTTTCTCTCATTATATCTAAGTGGAAGAAGATTAATGAGGTGTTCAGGTGATAACTTGCCAAATTCATTCATTCAAAAATGTTAGCTGAGAACATATTATGTAAAAGGCACAGCACTAATTGTTGGCGATAAAGTGATGAACAAAACAGTCACAGAGTGGACTGTGGTGTACTGAATAATGACCCACAAAGATAGCCAGGACTCAGTCCATGGAACCTGTGAATATCTTACTTTATATGGCAGATGGGCTGAAGTTAAGGATCTTGAGCTGCAGGGATTATCCTGGATTATCTGCGTGGGCTCTAAAGGCAATCACAAGTGTTCTTATAAGAGGAAGGCAGAGGTGCATCTGAGAGAAGAGGAAGGCAATGTGATGATGGAGGCAGGGGTAGAAAAGGCGATGCAGTGCAGAGCTGTGAGCCAAGGAAGGAGGACAGCCTCCAGAAGAGGAGGAAAGCAATGAAAGGGTGCTCCCCTAGGGCCTCCAGAGGGAGCACGTCCCACCGACACCTTGAGTTCAGCCTAGTGAAACTGACTGCTGACCTCTGGTCTCCAGAACTGTGAGAGAATAAAGTTCTGTTATTGTAAGCCACTAAGTATGTGGTAATTTGTCACAGCCACAGGAAATGAACCCACTGCCTTTCACAGAGTTTATAATCTAGTGAGTTAAAAGGCAGTTAGAATGAAGTATGAAATGTCCTCTAATTGGAAACTTGAAAGAGCAATATGGGTTAGTTTGGGTAAGACGGTGGGGAAGGGTGAAATCAGAGACAGCTGGAAGTACTGGGTTTTTCAAAGTCTTTCAGTTTCTTTGAAGTGGCGAATGCTTTTATGGAGGTGAGGGAGTGGTGGGAGGGTTGTGGCGAGAAATGAGGCTGAATGAACCATTTAGGAGGTGCTAGATAATGAAGGTTCAAGTCATGCTAAGGAGTTTGGGCTTCATACTTAGGACCTGGGGAGCCATTCAAGAGTTTTGAGCAGAGTTGTGATGTAATTAGGTCAGCATTTTACTTTATTTTATTTTATTTATTATTTTGATTTCTGTGTAGACTATATCCTATTCACCATGTAAGTTTAATTGCCATCCATCACTGTACATTTGCCCTTTTACCCCGTCCCCCTTCCCCTCTGGTAACCACCAATCTAGTCTCTGTGTCTCTCTCTATTTTTCATCTTCCACATACGAGTGAAATCATAAAGTATTTGGCTTTCTCTAAATTATTTTGCTTAGCATAATGTCCTCAAGGTCCATCCATGGTGTTGCAAATGGCAAAATTTCACCTTTTTTATGGCTGAGTAGTATTTCATTGTATAGGTATACATACATATGTGTATATATATATACCACATCTTCTTTAACAACTCATCTGTTGATGGGCGTTTAAGTTGTTTCCAAGTCTTGGCTATTGTGAATAATGCTGCAATGACCATAGAGGTGCATATATCTTTTTGAATTAGTGTTTTCGTGTTCTTTGGATAAATACACAGAAGTGGAATAGCTGGATCATATGGTAGTTCTATTCTTAATTTTTTGAGGAGTCTCCATACAGTTTTCTGTAGTGGCTGTACCAGTTTACATTCTTACCTTCAATATATGAGGGTTCTCTTTTTTCCATCCTCTCTAACACTTGTTATTTCTTATGTTTAGTTTAGAAAAACTTCTCAGGCTGTAGGGTGGGTTATGGTAATTCCATATTGCTCTCTTTGGGATCCATTTTTGGATCTTTGGGATTCATATACATCAGACATTTTGTATTATTATTTTCTTTCTTTTCCTATCAATTAACTTTCAATTGCAAGATTCTCTTGGTTTCACACATACACACTGCTACAGATCTCTTTTTGCTTCCTCTCCTCCTGGACTCCAGACATATATATCTGTATGCTCACTCAACATTTCTGGTTGGATAATAATAAGTTTCTCAAATTTAGCATTCTAAAACTGATCTCCGGATGAGTTCCACAAACCTGTTCCACATCTCAATAAATAACAACTCCTTTTTATTTACTTAATGACAATTTTTTTAGAGCCGTTTTAGGTTTACAACAAAATTGAGAGGAAGGCACAGAGATTTCTCATCTACCTCATGCCCCCAAACAGACATAGTCTCCCCCATTATCAACATCACTCACCAGAATGGTACACTTTTTACTAAAGATGAAGCTACGTCAACACATCATAATTGCCCAAAATCCATAGTTTGCCTAAGAGTTCACCCTTGGTGTTGTACATTCAGTGGGTTTGGACAAATGTATAATGGCGTTTCCATCATTATACTCTCACACAGGTATTGTAATGCCCTAAACATCCTCTGTGCTCTGGCTATTCATCTCTTCCCTACTCTCCTCCCCACCCCCTAGCAACCACTGATCTTTTTATTATTTCTATAGTTTTGCCTTTTCCAGAATGTCATACAGTTGGAATTATACAATATGCAGTCTTTTCAGATTGGCTTATTTCACTTAGTAACATGTATTTAAGGCTTCTCCATGTCTTTTCATGGCTTGATATCTCATTTCTTTGGAGCACTGAATAATAATAATAAGTTTGTTCATCCATTCACCTATTGGAGGACATCTTGGTTGTTCCCAAGTTTTCGCAATTATGAATAAAGCTGCTACAAACATCCTTGTGCAGGTTTTTGTGTGGATGTAAGTTTTAACTCCTTTGAGTAAGTGGTAAGGAGCACAATTGCTGGATCATATGGTCAGAGTATGTTTAATTTTGTGAGAAATCACCAAACTGTCTTCCAAAGTGTCTGTACCATTTTGCATCCCCACCAGCGATGTATGAGTTTTTGTTGCTCCATATCCTTGCCAGCATCTGGCATTGTCAGTGTTCCAGATTTTAGCCCTTCTAATAGGCGTGTAGTGGTATCTCATTGTTGTTTTAATTTGAAATTCCCTGATGACATATGACGTTGAGCAGCTTTTTGTAAGCTTATTTGCTATCTGTATATCTTCTTTAGTGAGGTGTCTGTTAAGGCCTGGGGCCCATTTTTTAATCAGATTGTTTGTTTTCTTATCGCTTAGTTTTAAGAATTCTTTGTATATTTTGAGTAGCAGTCCTTTATCAGATGTGTCTTTTGCAAATATTTTCTCCCAGCCTGGAGCTTGTCTTCTAATTCTCTTGATTTTGTCTTTTGTAGAGCAGAATTTTTTGATTTTAATGAATTCCAGTTTATAAACTATTTCTTTCGTGAATCATGTCTTTGGTGTTGTATCTAAAAAGTCATCACCATATGCAAGGTCATCTAGAGTTTCTCCTGTTATCTTCTAGACTTTTACAGTTTTATGTTTTACATTTAGGTTTATGACCCATTTTGAGTTAATTTTTGTGAAGGATGCCTGTGTCTAGATTTTTTTTTCCTTGTGGATGTCCTGTATTACCAGCATTTGTTGAAGAGACTATCTTTGCTCCATTGTATTGCCTTTACTCCTTTGTCAAAGATTAGTTGACTGTATTTATGGGGGTCTATTTCTGGGCCCTCTATTCTGTTCCATTGGTTTATTTGCCTATTCTTTCACCAATATTACACTGTCTTGTTTACTGTAGCTTTATAGTAAGTCTTGAAGTTGGGTAGCATCTGTCCTTCAACTTTGTTCTTCTTCAGTAGGTAGCTCCTTTTTCAATTGTTCGAGTCAAATACCTTGAAGTTGCCCTTGGCTCCTGTCTTTCTTTCGTACCCTATATCCAATCTAATAGGAAATTTTGGATAGGAAACAGATCCAGAATCTGATCACTGCTTGCCATCTACACTGCTACTTCGATGGTCCAAGCTATCATTACTTCTCAGCTATAATATTGCAGCTGCCTCTAAATTGAATAGCCTCTCTGATGCTACCCTGCCTCTTTATGGTTTATTCTTAACATAACAAGCAGAATAATCTTGTTAAAGCTTAACTCATCCCTCTCCTACCCTTAACATACTCCAGTGAATCCCCTTCCAGAGCAGAAGCCAGTGGCCTATCGGGCTCTAATGATTTACTCTCCACACCCTACTCATAGATGTAACTTCATCCTCTACAGCTTCAGTCCAGTCACACTGGCCTCCTGGCTGTTTGTCAGAAATGCCAGGCATGCTCTCACACAGGGCCGTTATGTTCCTCTCTCTGTAGTGATCTCCTCCCTGATATTCACGTGGCTGCCTTCCTTGTGCCCTTCAAGTCTTTGCTCATCACCTTCTCATCTCCTCATCACCTGCTCGTCATCATCACCTTCTCAGCGAGGCTGTTTCTGACCACTATATTTAAAATCCAAACTCCCTCAACTTTCCTCCACTCCAGTACTCTATATCCCTCTTTCTGTTTCATTTTTCTCCTGTCTTCATTTTCTCTCTGTTTCATTGCATACATCATATCCTAATACTGTATACTTTCTTTATTATTATTTAAAAAATATATTTTTCTCTCCTGTGGAAAGTAAGTTCTATGAGGGAAGAAAGTTGGTCTGTTTTGTTCAATCCTTTACTCCTAGTGCCCAGAACATTTCCTGGTACATAGTAGGTACTTAATAAGTGGTACTTGAATGCATGAGTGAGGAATGTTGTGTTGATGACAGTTTTATTTGGAGACCTTTCTGTGTTTTTCATTCAGGTTTGGAAGCTCATTTGACATTCACAGCAGGCAACTAAGAACCAGGGAGGTCTGCTGGCCTGTTCCATTTTAGACAGAAGAATTATGAGACACTGAAAGGCTAGTGTATAAGCAATGAACATCAGTACATCTAAATATTTGCTGAAAGAATAAACTTATGTGACATACCTATTTGAAATGATTGTGTTTACTCCCTATCCTACAGCTTCCTCCCGGGTTTGCCATGCATGCTGGGATGCTGGTTCCCTCATCCCTTAGGAAGTCCAGGGTGACTGGAACTCCCAGGCAGCTGTCTCTAGAGGAAACGGTCTTGTCTGGGGCTTCTCAGAGGGTGGCCAAGAGCAGAGAGGCTGGCAGCACATTCCCCATATGTGCAGGGGATGGTGAAGGACGTCAGGGACTCATCTGGCCTGGCTGCTATAGTGGGGCATGCTTACCTCCTCATCATCTCCTCCAGTACTTGCTGCAGAGCACTCTGCTGCCTATCATGCATAAGAAGTCTGTGCACCACTGCATGATCTTATGCTGCAGCTTCACTGGCCAAGGCTGCAGGTTAGGGTGATGCCACTCATGGGTGGAGAGGGTGAATGGGGTTGTTTTCATGCTTGCACTTCCAGCCAGGAACCAAGAAATGCATTCTTGTCAAATATCAGGTGATCCACGGATAGGTCCTGTTAGTTATGCCTAAACTAGCTGCAGGGTTCTGTTCTACTAATATGTGTGTTCTATAAATCAGGGCTTCATCATAATTTTGAAATACTTGATAGTGAAAAAGTTCAACTGGATTTAAAATCTCTTCATGTTATTGTAAGAAATTGCACAGTTACATTTGTCAGTGGAAGAGCTCTTAAATTCTTTAAATATAATTTCAACTGTTGTAAATTTTTGAAGGGCTGCATAAAAGGATTTACACTTTAAAAAATCATCTGCTAGTAAGAATGAAATTTCTCACTGATGGTGTCCATCAAAAATTTATAGAGATCATCATTAAAATGTCTTGAACAGGAATTAAATAAAACTATTCAAACTATAGCCATGCAAATAACTTAATTCAAGTTTTTCTTATGGTTGAAATGGCCTCATTAAAAATGTTGAAAGGTTTTAATTGGAAATTTTATAAAAATTCTATCTTTAATGCCTTCCCTAACTTTGCATTTTATTTTTCTTATCTTAATTATATAGGGAAAAGATAATGGCTTTTTAACCAGGCCCCATATAGAGGCCCGTCAGTTCCTTCTAATTTATCTCAGGGTGCTATACAAATATTGTCATTTTCTCATGCATTTTTTTTTGGCATGAAAAATGTTGGGGAGTACTACCATATGCTATCTGTTCTTTCTTTTCTCGACCAGGTAGACTTCTCTGATGTTAACAAGGAACAGCTTAATTCAACCTGTGAAAAGTGCCAGGAGAGTTGGCTCTTCCATTTCAGGCCACAGATGCTGCCAAGCAGGATAGATAAAGCCATTTTGACTCATGAACTCTTGGTTTATTCATACTATTAACAGCCTGGCTAATGGGATGCAGACACCACGCCTCCCTAAATTCTCAAAATTCGCTCGTACATCCCATCATTTTAAAATTTCTAATCTACAATGTAAATCTTTCTCTATATGATCTTGGTAATTCTCCTGTTTTAACTTATCCCCAGTGATTCCTTTTTACTAGTGATTACAAAGATGTCCAAGCTGAACACGTGCTTCCTTTTTCTCATGCCTAATTCTCAAGTGTCTTATTGACCAAGGCATATTCTTCTTGAGAGCTGAATCATGCTTATCTAGTTCTACTGATGTAACACATTGTAATTTGGTAAGAGAAACATGCAAACGATTCCCAAATATGCATTATCTTGTAACTATACCTTTTCTTTTTAAAAATCTCTAACCAAATACATTTTATACATTCATTACTTAACCCAACACATTTCTCTTCCCTTCATCAGTACATTTACCTTGATTAGTGCTGCCAGTCAGACTCTATCCTTAGGCCTGGAGAGGAAGAAACCTGGTTCCTGCTAATATTCAGAAGTCTAGTCTATTACTCATCATTTTTGATCTAAAATTGTGTTCTGAACTTGGTAATTCCAGCCAAAAGAGAACCCAAAGCAGAAGATAGGCAAACAGCTTAGGCAATGTGTGGGCACTAAATGGTTTTTGAAATCCGAAGATAAGCTCAGTGATGCTCTTCTGAGTCTTGTTTTTTCTAACTACTATATTGCTCTATATAGACCTTGTTCTTCTGGATCAGACTGACATTCGGTTTCATAAATTAGGCTCCCTCTAGTTATACCTAAAGGCTTGCCAAGGTTAGAACACATTCTCTCTTCTCATTATCCATGTCTGAAAGGGAGATTCACTTTGTGAAAGGTGTAATTTTATTTTTCCTTTTGAGGAGCAAGTGAAGATTCATTGAAATGTGCGAAGTGGCAACATCATTTTCTGTTATGTTATCCATATAGCATTTGCAGCTAAATTATTTTCTGGATAAACTTTTTTCATAAAGGAGACCATAGCTTGCTGCTCACATGTTCATAACCTAATAAGCCACAGGTGTTCCCCAATGCATTGTTAGGGGAATGCCTATGAGATCCAATTCCTTTAGCCAGAACCCCACACTAAGGACAGTGGAGGAGGCCCTTTGTCATGTGGTGTGGACCTTGGAAAGTGGCTGATTGGTGACAGAGCAGAGCCTGGACGCAGTGATTCTGATTCTTAGTAGTTTGGCTTTCTTCCAAATAGAAGGAACAGAGCTGACTTACAGGAAGTAATTTGATTAGACACGTATTCTGTCAAATCTGAGTGTGACTTCCTGGCCCACTGTTCCTCTCACTACGGTCTAGGGACCATGCTATCAGAATCACTGGGGAGTGAGATGTCTGAATCCCATTCCAGACTGAATGAGACTAGAGGTAGGAATGGGGAATTTGAACTTTTAAAACCACCGTAGGGGATTCTTTCCTTTTTTTAAAAATTAACTTTTTTAAAATTTTGAGATAATTTTAGATTGACATGCAGTTGTAAGAAATAATATAGAGATACCCACTGAATCCTTTCCCAGTTTCCCTCAGTGGTAACATCACGCAAAACAGTACAATATGACAACCAGAATATTGACACTGATACAGTCAAGACACAGAACTTTTCTATTACCACAAGGATCCCTCAAGCTGCCCTTTTCTAGCCACACCCACTTCTCTCCCACCCCCACCCTTTCCTTAACCTCTGGGATCCACTAATCTGTTATCCTTTCCTGTAATTTTATCATTTCAAGAATATCATATAAAAGAAATCATTTACTATGTGCTATGTGTCCTTTTGGGATTGGTTTTTTAACTCAGGATAATCCTCTGTAAATCATTCAGCTTGTAACAATAGTTTGTTCCTTTTTATTACTAAGAAATAGTCTGTGGTATGGATGTACCACTGTTTGTTCAATCATTCAACCACTGAAAGGCATCTGGATCATTTCCAGGGTTTAGCTATTATGAATAAGGCTGCTGTAAACATTTGTGTATGGTTTTTGTGTGAACATAAGTCCCTATTTCTCTGGAATGAATGCCCAGGCATGCAACTGCTGTGTAGCATGGTAGTTGCAAATTTAGATTTTTTAAAAGAAACTATCAAACTTTTCCAGAGTGGCTGTACCATTTTTATATTCCCGTCAGCAATGTATGAGTGGTTTGGTTTATTTGCATCCTCGCCAGCATAATGTATTATCACTGTATTTTATTTTAGCCATTCTGATCGGTGTCTAGTGACATTTCACTGTGGTTTTAGTTTGCATTTCCCCAATTGCTAGATGTTGAACCTCTTTTCATGTGTTGGTCATCATTATATCCTCTTTGGTGAAATGTCTCTTGGTATCTTCTGCCCATTTTCTAATGATTTTTTTAAGCCTATTTTTTTTCTAGAGCTGTTTAAGGTTCATAGCAAAATTGAGGGGAAGGTACAGAGACTTCCTATGTATCCTCTGCCGCTACACAGGCATGGCCGCCCCCATTATTAACCTCCCCTACCAGGGTGGTACATTTGTACACTTGATGTACCTACACTGAAAATCATAATCATTCAAAGTCTATACTTTACACTGTGGTTCACTCTTGATATTGTATATTCTGTGAGTTCGGACAATGTGCAATGACATATGTCCATCATTATAATATCACACAGGGTATTTTCACTGCCCTAAAACTCCTCTGTGCTCCACCTATTCATTCCTGTCCTCACCCCCCAGCCCCTGGCAACCACTGATTTTTTTACTGTCCATAGTTTTACCTTTTCCAGAATGTCATATAGTTAGAATCATACAGTCTGTAGCCTTTTCAGATTGGCTTCTTTCACTAAGGAATGTGAATTTAAGTTTCCTCCATATCTTTTCATGGCTTGATAGCTCATTTATTTTTAGTACCAAGTAGTATTCCATTGTTTGGATGTACCCAAGTTTATTTATCCATTCACCTGCTGAAGGACATCTTGTTTGCTTCCAAGTTTTGGCAGTTATGAACAAAACTGTTATAAATATCTGTGTGTATGTTTTTGTGTGGACATAAGTTTTCAACTCCTTTGGGTAAATGCTAAGGGGTGCTGATGCTGGATCATATGGTAAGAGTATGGTTAGTTTTATAAGAAACTGCCAAACTGTCTTCCAAAGTGGCTGTACCATTTTGCATCCCCACCAGCAGTGAATGCTGTTGGTCCACAGCCTCACCAGTCTTTGGTGTGGTCCATGTTCTGGATCTTGGCTATGTGTAGTGCTGCATCATTGTTGTTTTAATTTGCATTTCCCTGATGACATATGATGTAGAGCATGTTTTCATATGCTTATTTGCCATCTGCGTACGCGTATCTTCTGTAATGAGGTGTCTTTGGATTGTTTTCTCCTGTTGAGACTTGAAAATTCTTTATGTATTGTATACAGTAGTCTTTTGTAGCATATGTGGTTTGCACATATTTTCTCCCAGGCTGTACCTTGTCTTTTCATCTTCTTTCCAGAGCAAATGTTTCTAATCTTGATGAAGTCAAGCTGGTCGGCTTTTTTGTTTATAGAACATGCTTCAGGTGTTAAGTTTAAGAACTCTTTCTGGTGTTAGATCGCAAACATTTTCTCCTATGTTTTTTTCTAAACATTTTACAGTCTTACTTTTTACATTTAAGTCTGTGATCCATTTTGAGCTAATTTTTGTATAAGGAACAAGACTTAGGTGAAGATTTTTTTTTGACTATGGATGTATCATTTGTTGAAAAGGCTATCTTTTCACCATTGAATTGCTTTTGCACCTTTGTCAACAATCAGTTGGTTATCTTTGCGTGAGTCTATTTCTGGGTTTTCTATTTTGTTCCATTGATCTATGTCTACCCCTCTGACAATGCTACACAGTCTGGATTACTGTAGTTATATAATAAGTCTTGAAATTAGTTAGACAGATTCCTTGCACTTTATTCTTTTTCAGAATCAGTTTAGTAATTCTAGTTCCTTTGTCTTTCCATATGATTTTTACAATAAACTTGTGTATATCTACAAAAAACCCTGCTGGAATTTAGGTAGGACTTGTCTTAAACCTATATATTAATTTGGGGAAAATTTTCACCTTTACTATTTTGGGTTTTCCAATCTATGAACACATTCTGTCTATTTATTTATTTATTTTTTGAGTTGTTTCATCAGTGTTGGCAGTTTTCAGCATACAAGTCTGTACATGTTTGGTTAGACTTATATATATATTTTTTTCAGTGATTGTAAGTGGTATTGTATTCTTAATTTCATGGTCCATGTGTTTAATGCTGCTATATAGACATACTATTGATTTTTGTATCTTTATCTTGTATCCTGTTATCTTACTCAACTCACTTATTTGTTCTAGGGGTGGGTTTCTTTTTTTTTTGTAGATTCCTTGGAATTTTCTATATAGACAATCATAGCATCTGCAATAGGGACAGTTTTAATCCTTCCTTTCCAATCTGTATGCCTTTTATTTTCTTAATACAATGACTAAAACTTCCAGTACTATGGTGAAGAAGAGTGGTGAGAGTGGGCATCCTTATATTGTAACCGATCTTAGGGGAAAAGCATTTCAGTCTGGCACCATTAAGTACATATAATGTTTATTGTAGGCTTTTTTTAAAAAAATTTTTTTCTTTTTGAGGAAGATTAGCCCTGAGCTAACATCTGCTGCCAATCCTCCTCTTTTTGCTGAGGAAGATTGTCCCTGAGCTAACATCCATGCCCATCTTCCTCTACTTTATACGTGGGAGGCCTGCCACAGCATGGCTTAATGAGCGGTGCCATGTCCACAGCGACCCGGCAAACTTCAGGCCACCGAGGCAGGACGTGCAAACTTAATCGCTGCGCCACTGGGCCAGCCCCAATTGTAGGCTTTTTGCAGGTGCTCTTTACCAAGTTGAGGAAGTTCCCCTCTATTCTTATTTTTCTGAGAGTTTTTATTAATGGGTGTTGAATTTTTCAAATGTTTTCTCTTTTCTTTCTTTTTTTTCCAATTGGGATGTAATTGAATTATATCTCATGCTTTTTCTTCATTGATGGATATGATCATTCTAATTATTCTTCTTTAGCCTGTTTATATGGTAGATTACATTGATTAGGTTTTAAGTATTGAATTGGTCTTCATCCCTCTATAACCCTCACTTGGTCTTGGTGGTTATTTCTCTTTACATTTTGTTACATTCTAATTGCTAATATTATGTGGAGGGGATTTGCATCAATATCCGTGAAGGTTACTCGTCTATAGTTTTCTTTTTTTGGTATTGTCTTTCCCTTGTATTGGTATAACAGCAATACTAGCTTCTTAAAACAAATTGTGAAGTGTTGTCTTCTTTTTATTTTTCTGGAAGAGATCGTGTAGAATTGGTGTTATTCTCCTTTAAACATTTGGTAGAGTTCTCCAGTGAAACCATCTAGGCCTGGAGATTTCTTTTTTGTCAGTATTTGAATTATCAACTTAATTTCCCTAATAGTTTATAGGGCTGGTCAAATGATTTCTTTCACATTGGGTATGTTGTGGGAGTTTGTGTTTTTGAAGAAATTGGTCCATTTCATCTAAGTTGTCAAATTTGTGTGTGTGGAGTTGCTCGTAGTATTTCCTTAGGCATCCTTTTTGATATCTGCATGGTCTGTAGTATTCCCTGTTTCATTCCTCATGTTGGTAATTCATATCTTCACTTTTTAAAATTTGTCAGTCTTGCTAGAGGTTTATTAATTTTTTTTTTTTAGGAAGATTAGCCCTGAGCTAACATCTGCTGCCAATCCTCCTCTTTTTTCTGAAGAAGACTGGCCCTGAGCTAACATCTGTGCCCACCTTCCTCTACTTTATATGTGGGACCCCCTGCCCCAGCATGGCTTGACAATCAGTACGTAGGTCTGCACCTGGGATCCGGGCTGGGGAAGCTGGGGGCTGCCGAAGCAGAGCGTGTGAACTTCAGTGCTACACCACCAGGCTGGCCCTGAGGTTTATTAATTTTAATGATCTTTTCGAGGAACCAAATCTTTGTTTCATTAATTTTTCTTTATTTTTTTTTCCCTACTTTCAATTTCATCGATTTCTGCTCTTTACCGTTTCCTTTTCCTACTTGCTTTGGGTTTATTTTGCTCTTCTTTTTCTTGGTTCTTGAGGTGGGAATTTAGATTTTTGATGTGAGACATTTTCTAATCTAGGCATTTTGTTTATAAATTTTGCTTTCAGTACTGCTTATCAGTGCCCCACAAACTTTGATATGCTATATTTTTATTTTCACTCATTTCAATGTATTTGTTTAGTTCCCTTGAGACTTCCTCTTTACTCATGAATTATTTATACGTGTTCACTAGTTTCCAAGTGTTTCAAGATTTTCCTGTCATCTTTCTGTTATTGATTTCTGATTTTATTTCATTGTGGTCAGAGAGCACACTTTGTATGATTTCAAGTCTTTTGAATTTGCTGAAGGTTGTTTTATGGCTGGGTATATGGTCGATTGTGGGCATCGTCACTGGAAAACAATGTGCATTCTGCTTTTGTTGGGTGGAGTATTCTGTAAGTGTTGATTAGATACTGTTGGTCGATGGTGTTGTTGAGGTCTTCTATATCCTTGCTTACTTTATGTCTAGTTTGTTCTTTCAGTTGTTGAGAGAGGGGTGTTGATATCTCCAACTATAACTGTGGATTAGTCTATTTTTCCTTTTAGTTTTACTAGTTTTTGCTTCACATAGTTTGAAGCTCTCTTGTTTGATGCGTACACATTAAGGATTGCCATGTTTTCTTGGTGGCTTGACACTTTCATCATTAAATAATATCCTTTACTGTTTTTGGTAATTTTCTTTGCTCTGAAGTCTACTTGATTTGATATTAATATAGCCACTTATGCTTTTGTTGTTGTTGTTGTTGAGGAAGATTCACCGTAAGCTAATATCCACTGCCAGTCTTACTTTTTGTTTTTTTTTCTTTTTGCTTGAGGAAGATTAGCCCTGAGCTAACATCTGTGCCAATCCTCCTCCATTTTTTTGTATGTGGGACACCTCCACAGTGTGGCTGGAAAATGGAGCATGTCTGCACCAGGAATCCAAACCCGTGAACCCCAGGCTGCCAAAGTGGAGTGCATGGAACTTTAACCACTTGGTTGCAGGGCCAGGCCCCACTTATGCTTTCTTTTGATTAATGTTTTCATGGTACCTCTTTTTCCGTTGTTTTACTTTCAATCTGCCAATAATTATCTCTGACGTGAATTTCCTCAGAAATTGACAGCAATTCACAGCATATAGTTGGGTCATAGTTTTTAATCCACTCTGTCAATTTCTATTTTTTAATTGGTATATTTAGGCCATCTACACTTACTACAATTATTGATATGTTAGAGTTCAAGTGTCCTATCTTAATTTTTCTTTTCTTTTCTTTTTTTTGCAGGGGAAGTTTCACCCTATGCTAACATCCATTGCCCATCTTCCTCCTTTTTCCTCATTCCCCCTACAAAGCCCCAGCACACAGCTGTGCAGTTGCAAGTTGCCCCAGTCCTTCCACGTGAGCCGCTGCCACAGCATGGCTACTGATAGATAATTGTTGTGGTTCCATGACCAGGAAGTGAACCCAGGTTGCTGAAGCTGAGTGTGCTGAGCTCAAACTGCTAGGCCGTCAGGTCTGGCTCTAATTTTTGTTCTCTGTTTGTTCTTTGTTTTGGTTTCTTTCTTTTATTTTTCATGCCTTCATGTGGTTACTTGAACATTTTTTACAATTCCATTTTGATTTATCTATAGTGTTTTTTTTTTTTGAGGAAGATTAGCCCTGAACTAACTGCTGCCAATCCTCCTTTTTTTGCTGAGCAAGGCCGGCCCTGAGCTAACATCTGTGCCCATCTTCTTCACTTTATATGTGGGACGCCTACCACAGCATGGCATGCGAAGTGGTGCCGTGTCTGCACCTGGGATCCGAACTGGTGAACCCTAGGCCGCCAAAGCGGAACATGCACACTTAACCCCTGTGCCACTGGGCCAGCCCCGCTATGGTGTTTTTGAGCTGTCTCTTTCTGTTGCTCTTTCAGTGGTTACTCTAGGTATAACGTTACATGTACAAAGAGTCTATTGGTGTCATCATTTTACCAGTTTGAATGCAGTATTGAAAACTTACCTCCCTTTACATTCTTTGCTCCCCCTTGTTTATAACATGATTGTTTATAAAATATATTATATTATAGTTATTATAATATATATTATATAAAATATAGTTATACATAGTTATATATTCATAGGTAATATTTTAAATGCATATAACATATGTCATATATACTATATAAAAACATTAAATATTAAAAATATTAAAAAATAATAAATAAATAAAAAATAAAATAAAAAATTAAATAATTATCTTATGACTTTTTATAATATAATTACCCTAAATATTTCCTTTGCATACATTTAGTACCACATCAGACAGTTGTAATTTTTGTTTCAGTCATCGAACATAATTTAGAACTTCAGAAGGGAAGGAAAATTTATTATATTTACTCACATTTTTGCTTACAATGTTCTTTATTTCTTCCTGATTGTTTTAGTTTCCAATTGCTGTTATAATAAATCAGCACGAATTTACTGGAATAAAACAGCAGAAATTTATTATCTTATGATTCTGGAGGTCAAAAGTTTTAGATAAACTTGACTGGGTTAAAAGCTAAGGCTTTGGTAGAACTGCGTGTTTTCTGGTGGCCCTTGGGGAGAATTTGTCTCCTTGGCTTTTCTGGCTTTTAGAAGCCACTTGCATTTCTTGGCTTGTTTTGTCTTTCTAATCCAGTAAGATTCAACTCGAAGATTTTGTTGTTTTCCCCAACCCAAGGTAGGATCTGTAGTGCTGGCCAGTAAATCCCCCTATAGATATCTATGGATCTTATTTTGTTTTCACTTTACCTGGAATTTAGTCCCTCTAGTTATGATCAGTCATACTTCCATCACTTCCTCCTGAATTACAGTTTATCTCCATGTGTTCTAGTTCCTAAAACAAGATTTTTTTTAGTGCCATTACCCAGTTTTTCTCTAGCCACAACACTGACAGAACATGTGGATACATTTCCTGGATGACACCTGTCTTCGCCTGGACTCCTGATTACGTCTTGCCCTGGAGGCCACGTCTGTGTCCTGCTTCCACCTTCTGCGCCCCCAGCTTTTCCTTGGAAACACTGCAGGCTTTAACATTCTTGACCATGACTGAGCTTTGCAAACCCTTTGAACATTTCCTTACTCTCACTGCCCAGGCACCATTTTGCTGTCATAGTTGAGTTTCATCTAACATAGAATTTTAAATTTCAGTGAAAATGGAAAAAATCTTGCAAAGAAACCCAACCCAAGGATGGCCACTTCAGCTCCATCAATTTTCTGTAAACCAGGCTTTCCCTTTTTAAGTTCATAGTGGCCTAACCATGACACGTTCTTGTGGTACAGTGGCTCTGGTATCCTGTGCGATCTTGTACCTACGTTCATCTCATAAGTGGTTTTACATTTTGGGTTTAGAGTTTGTGGTTATAATTGTTACTGCTGATAGTCACAGTGCCGTTTACTCAGGAGCCACAGTGTGTGACACGTTGGAGCTCCGACTCTGGAGTCAGACTGCCCGGTTGAAGCTGCCTCCATCACTTACCGGCAGTGTGAACTTGGGCAAATGATTTAGTCCTCAAGAACTTTTATTATTATAAACTGGGAATGACAATAATAACTGAATTTGTAGACTAGATTTTTCATGAAGATTAAATGAAATATTGTATATAAAGGAAAATATTTAGCACAGTTCCTATCATATAATAACTTCTCAATAAGTGCTATGATTTTTTTAATAATATATTTATAGCCAAAATTCAAACTTAGAATTCTGGCTAAGCTTAACACACTAACAGTTAATCTTACCAGCCATTAAGGTTTGATTAGTTTTACTTTTAGCAAGTAACTAAGAAGGTCTGTTTGTTAACTGTCCACCACACACCTGAAGGATAGTCCTCCATAAACAATGAGGCTAGGTATTTGTTACAAGTGGCACATGGACCATCATTCTAAAACCAGGCATAGATGTGGTTCTCAGAGTGCATCACCAGGGAGGGGAATAGAAATGCAGGTTCTTGCGTCCCACCCCTGACCTACTGATTCAGAAGCTCTGGGGGTGAGGACCAGTACTTGTGCTTTCACAAGCCCTGCAGAGAATTCTGATGCACATGCAAGACTGAGAACCACGGCTAGATGAAGGTTTGAGTCGCTGCATGCTTTTGCTGCCTCGTTGTTCTTGCAGCAGCCTTCATTGTTCTTCCTGCTGTCATGCTCATCGTGTGCCTTTAGCTGGTTAAGAACCTAAAAGGCTCAACATAGAATTAAATGTTTATCTTAGATTTAGGGGGAAAGTTTTTTTTTCTGGTTTTCTTTACAGGAAGAAAGGTCTAAGGTGGAGAAAAGCTAATGGCTGAACCAGTCACATCTCCTGGGAATAATCACTAGAATTGTCTTGATTATTTACTTCTCTGTTCAATAGCTGTTCAATAACCAAGGCCTCAGGATCTTCATTTTCCTTCCTTGGAATTATCTTCGAGAAGCTGGGATTTGTTAGTGTCTATGACTGCCTGGTGGATTGTTATTTTAAGGAGCCTCTTAATTCAATCTTTGTATAATCCTTTTTTTGTTAGTGTTCCAATGCTTATTTCAACACATGAATAAACTTAGAGTGACTGCTTAAAAGCATTTTGGGTGCAGCCTGGGTCGCTGTAAATATAATTTCATTTATTCTGAACAGATAATTTCTGGATAAACAGTAATTCGGTTGCTAAGAGCTATCATTTCCATGTTTTCACATTTTTCTAAGCACACAAAGTGAAGCATAAACATTATATAGAATTGAGAAAGGAGCTATTGAATCTTATGTAAATTTAGTATACGAATTCTCTAGAAATAGCGTGTTCTTTCCATTTACTTATATGGGAATCCTAATGTATCAGAAAACCCAAGGAGAGCATTAGCTTCAGGGCAGACAGACCTGCAACACATCAGTGCTGCCTCCTTCTTACCATGGAGTTTGGGTAAGTTTTTTAATATACCAAACCTCTGATTCCTCATGTTTAAAATGAAGGCAAGAAGTCCAGTTTCAGAGGTTGTTGAGGATTAAATGAGATAATATAGGTAAAGTATCTGGCATAAAGTAAGAGCTCAAGAAATATTGTTAGTATGTCTGAGGCATTTTTTTTTTTTTTTGAGGAAGATTAGCCGTCAGCTAACATCTGCTGCCAATCCTCTTCTTTTTGCTGAGGAAGACTGGCCCTGAGCTCACATCAGTGCCCATCTTCCTCTACTTTATATGTGGGACGCCTACCACAGAATGGCTTGCCAAGTGGTGCCATGTCCGCATCCGGGATCCCAATCCGTGTACCCCGGGCTGAAGCGGAACGTGTGCACTTAACCAGTACGCCACTGGGCAGGCCCCATGAGGCATTTTACCATTACATAGTTTTGATTTGTATTTAGTGATCCTTCTAATTGATAAGACAGTTTGTTTACATTTTCACTTATGGTTCCTTATTTGTCTTTCAATTTTTCTGTGAGGTATATAGAATGGATCTCATAATTGCTTGTTTTTGTTTTTCTTTTAAGAGATAAGTTTTTAAGTGACACTTACTGCCAGCTTTGACACTACTTCATAAAACTTTAGAATTAAGTCTAGGAGTGACTGACCTTGGAGGCTGTCTAGTTCAAGCTCCTCCTTTAACAAATAAAGACTCTGAGGCCCTGAGAGTGGAGATGACACATCCAAGGCCTCAGAGCTGGTAGTTGGCATGATGTCACCTGTTCCCTATGAGCTGGTAACCTGTTAGATGGCAGGGAGAAATATATCATCTCAAATGTCCAAAGCTTGTTAGGTAGCCCATGAGGCCCTGCACAATGTGGCCTCTTCTTACCTCCAGCTTCGTCTTTCCCACTTCCCACTCACACTTCATGGTTCTGCAATATGCATAATACTGAGGGTTTTCTTTATTCCGGCTCTGCTGATGTTATTTTCTTTGCCTGAAAGACCCTTTCACTCTTCCCCATTTTTAAATTTTTTTTATTTTTATTTTTTTTATTTTTCCTTCTCCCCAAAGCCCCCCCCCCCCCCCCCCCCGCCCCGAGTACATAGTTGTATATTTCAGTTGTGGTTCCTTCTAGTTGTGCTATGTAGGATGCCGCCTCAGCATGGCTTGATGAGCGGTGTCATGTCTGTGCCTAGGCTCCGAACCGGTGAAACCCTGGGCCGCCGAAGCGGAGTGAGTGAACTTAACAACTCAGCCATGGGACCGGGCCCACTTCCCCATTTTAAACTCATTAATTCTAATTGTGAATCACAGAATAAGAGTCCTTGAAACCCTCACAATGCCACCTCCCACATCCGCCTCCCACCCCCACACCCCTCAAAACCTTCCAAACTGTGCTTCTACGTCATCCTTCTGTCATAATTCTGACCACACTGTGTTACAATGATATATTGATATGTCTTTCTCACTCTATTATAAAACTCTTGAGTGCTGGGAACATGTCTTATTTATCTCTGTACTTTCAGTATCTAGTATAGGGTCTGGCACATTTTATATGTTCAGCCAATGCTTATTGAACCGGGCTGTTGTTTGGCTTCTGTGAATCGTATTTTGAATTATTTTTACTTACATGTCATTATGGTCTTCTCCAGTCGAATACTTTCAGAGCCTAATGCCCAGGACTCAAGGTTTATTTCTACAAGTAGCTATAAAAATGGGACTTATGGTCCAGAGACCTGAGTTCTCCAGCCTTGCCACCTAAAAGTTGTGTGAATACAGAAAACTTATAATGTCTCAGTGCTTGAGTTTCTTTCTTTCTAAATTATTTTTTGTTGTGGTAAAAAATAACACACACACAGAAGAATGCATAACACATAGATTTACCCTTAACAAATTGATATAATGCAACTACTCCTGTCTCCACCACAAAGGCTGGGAAGGAGAGCATTGACAGGTTGCCAGAAGCCACTGTCTATCCTTTCTTGATCACAACCCTTCTTTCCACACTAAAGGTAACTTCAATTCTGACCGTATTGGTCACTTCTATACTTTTCTTTATTCTTTTACTATCTAAATATAGATTCTTATACATTTTAGATCAGTTTTGCCTCTCTTTGTACTTTATGTAGATAGAAACATACAATGGGCATTATTTTGTGTATGGCTGGTATATAGAAATATAATTGATTTTTTTTTATTGTGGTAAAAAACATTTACAATTTATCATCTCAATCATTTTTAGGTGTACAGTTCAGGAGTGTTAACTGTACTCACCCTGTTGTGAAATGGATCTCAAGAACTTTTTCATCTTGTATATCTGAAACTTTACATCCGCTAAATAACTTCCCTTTTCCTCCTACCCCCAGCCCTTGGTAGTCACTATTCTACTTACTGTTTCTATGAGTTTGACTACTTTAGATGTCTCATGTAAGTGGAATCATATAGCATCTGTCTTTTTGTGTCTGGCTTATTTCACTCCACTTACTGTCTTCAAGGTTCATCCACGTGGTAGCATGTGACAGGATTTCCTTTCTTTTAAAGGCTGAGTAATATTCCGTTGTATGTATATAGCACATTCTGTTTCTCCATTCTTCTGTGGATGGGCATTTGGGTTGCTTCCACCTCCCGGCTGTTGTGAATAGTGCTGCTGTGAACATGACTGTGCAAATATTTCTTCAAGATTTTGCTTTCAATTCTTTTGGATGTACACCCAGAAGTGGAAACATTAATCATTTTCTTGGTATAGTTTAGTTTTGTAGTTTCTGCGAAGTAGGTGTTACGGATCCAAATAGCCCTGACCACTAATTGATCGGTCAGTCTGATGATGATCTACTTTCTAGCAATTCAAGTGGGGTGAAGTCCACTATTAGCTGAATTTCTGGCAGCAGAGAAAGCTATGATTGGCTGCTACCATTTTCAACCTGATGAGCTTTATAAATTGGAGAGATATTGGAGAAAACTAGGCGAGATTTGAGGTCACATGGATCATTTGAAGAAGAGAAGGACTAGGACAGCTGCTCCTAAATTGTAGTCTGCAGGATCTCTGAGACCCTTTCAAAGGGTTTGTGAGGTTAAGACTACTTTCATAATAATATTAAGATGTTATTTGCCATTTTCATGGTGCTAGTATTTGTGCTGAGGGTGCAAAAGGAATGACAAAGCTGCTGATACCTTCGCATAAATCAAGGCAGCGGCATCAAAATATATTCCACCATTCACGTGATATTAAAAGGAAAAGTGACTGTCCTCAAAGAAGCAGGAAAAAATATTAATTTTATTAAATATTGATCCCTGAGTACTTGTTTTGAAAGATGGAATTGTGCATTAAGCACTTCTGTTGCATTCTGAAGCGTGATGGCTGTCTTGAGAAACAGCACTTGTGTGACTCTTTGAATTGCAAGCTGAACTAGTCACTTATTCATGGATCACCGTTTTTACTCGAAAGAACTACAGACGGGCAAAGTATGGTTATTCAGATTGTGCATCTGGTGGACAGCTTTTTTATGAAAATGAATTAAGTGAGCCTGTTTCCTCAATAAACAACTCACAGCAATTGTTACCAGTGATGAAATTTGAGATTTCATGTGAAAATTGGAATTTTGGAAAACTTGTATTTGTCACTGTGAGCTTGATAGTTTCCCAAAGCTTGAAGACTTCTTTGATAAGCTTGGTGATATATTAATGAATTTGGTTTTTTGATATTCTATGACAAAAGGTACCAACATTTGGAAGATCTGCATAATTCATGAACAAATGTTTTCCAAATGACCAAAGTATGATATTACAAAATTGTGCCTGCGTAAAAGTTCTGTTCAAAGCATAAGATAGATCAATGATTTCAATGTAACAGAGTATGAAAAGTGCATTGACATGGTTCCAAATTTCACATTGCACCTAAATGTAAGAAACTACAATTTATTGAACTTGGATGTAGTACAAAAAAAGCAATGTCCACAACTATCTGAAAAGGCTATTAAAATATTCTTCCCTTTTCTAACTAAATATCTATATAAGTTTTTCTTCATATCTTTCAATCAAAAGAGCATAGTGCAATAGATTGAATGAGAATCCAGTAGTCTGCTATTAAGCCTATTCTTTTTTTTTGGTGAGGAAGATTGGCCCTGAGGAAGATCCGTTGCCAATCTTCCTCTTTTTGCTTGAAGGCAAAGAGTGTGTGGACGTACAATCTTGGGCATTTAGAATGGTAAATACCAAGCTTCTTTTTGTGAGTGTAGTAAACATGCAAAACAGAGATTACCGGCCGCTATAGAGCTTTTATTAACTGTGTATTACCCAGAGCCCACATGGAAATAAGATCCTGCTCTCTGGCAGGGGACACAGTGAAGAGAAACAGGCTCACTTGGATTTTCCAAGTGACTTGATACATAGCAGGGATTTTGTACATTTACATAAACACACAACTTCTGTTTTCAAGCTGGTTTTTTGGGGCGGGGGCGTGTGGACTTCTTTACAGCCTGCTAAAGTGGTTCTAGGTAGCATCATCTCAAATATGCATGAAAATTCACCTGCTTCCTCTTTCTTCTTGGCTTTCAGATTTCAGAGCACCTGGACAGACATTTGACCTTTTATTCTCTTCCCTCAGGAGTACTGATTTTGTGTTTAACCATCTTCCAAGCAAGGTTTATTTTTATTTATGGCTTGAAGATTTTTTCAGATGCATCACAAGAATTCCTGGAATATTTCATGAGTGTTAGACAGGGGGGTCATGCTTTTATTTCTTGATTAGGTAAAAATGTGATAAAATCAAATGTGATCTAGTCCTGCCCTAGATTTGAAGTATTGATAAGATGATAACTAGCACATAGAGAATGAATCTCACAGTTCTACTCACAAACTCACAGTTCCTTAAATGGTCTATATCTGGATGATTATTTAAGATCTATGTTAAGTTTGAATTCTTCTTATGGCCATTTTTGACAGGTTTCCTGATATATCAAGCTATATATTTCTGTAGTTAACACTCATAATCCCATAGAAAGAAACTTGGAAAAATAAATGGGGAATACAGTTAGTGTATGAATGAAATATTGCTGTAATTTCATAAACACAGGGAATGTCTATTGTCCACAATTTTCTTTTCTGAGATTTAAAAAAGAAGCCTTGGGATAATACAAAAAATACTAAAATTCAAAGTTAGTCATTTAGGTTTTACTGTTGCAGAAAATTGAAACTACTAATCTAATCATGTGCTTATCAGTGCAAGCTATTGAAATTATTACCTACCTGCAACTTTAAAACAAAAATTTAAAAAATTCCTACATTTAAAACCTACAGTTCTTGGTGTAACTCCTACATCTAACACCTACATTTTTTTTTTTGATTGCGGTAACGTTGGTTTATAACATTATATAAATTTCAGGTGTACATCATTATATTTTGAATTCTGTATAGACTACATAGTGTTCACCATCAAAAGTTTAGTTTCCATCCATCACTCTACAAATGTCCTCCTTTACCCCTTTCATCCTGCCCCGACTCCCTTTTCCCTCTAGTAACTATCCGTCTAGTCTCTGTATCTGTTCTTTTGTCTTCTACACATGAATGAAATCCTAAGGTTTTGTCTTTCTCCATCTGATTTATTTCACTTAGCATAATACCCTCAAGGTCCATCTATGTTGTCCCAAATGGCAAGATTTCATCTATTTTTATGACTGAGTAGTATTACATTGTATATATATATATATATATATATATATATATATACACCCCATCTTCTTTATCTATTCTTCTGTTGGCGGGCACTTAAGGTGTTTCCAAGTCTTGGCTATTGTAAATAATGCTACGATGAACATAGGAGCACATACATCTTTTTGAATTAGTTCTTTCATGTTCTTTGGATAAATACACAGAAGTGGAATAGCTGGATCATATGGTATTTTTATTTTTAACTTTTTGAGAAATCCCCACACTGTTTTCCATAGTGGCTGGACCAAGTTACATTCTCATCAGCAGTACACCTACATTTCTTGCACCTATAAGACCTCTCACGGGAACTCAGATAAATATTTTCCACCTCTTAAATCTCTCAATTATTTTAAATGCCCAAAACAAATGTTCTATAAAGCCTTTATGAAATGGCCTTGTCCATTCCTGCAGCCCATCTTTTTTCCCATTCCCACAGTTGTGCCCAATATTCCAGCCATGTGGAACTCTTTGAAATTTCCTAAACACACCATTCTTTTTCTTTTTATAAAAACCCACTTTATACATGTTGCTCCCTCTGCCCAAAATGCCTCTCATATTTTTCTTCCTAGCCAATGTCTAATCATTTTTCAAAATAACAGTAATATCACCTAATACTTGTGTGCTTAGTGTGAACAAGGTACTGTTCTAAGCACTAGTGCATATTTTGATTTATTTAATCCTCACAACTACTCTATGAGATAAGTACTATTATTGTCCTCATTTTAAAAAAGAGGAAACTGAGGCACAGAGAGGTTAAATGACTAGTCCAACGTCACCCAGCTCATAAACAGTGGAGCCGTGATTTGAACTCAGTCTGTCTGGCTCCAGAGTCCACACATTTAATCATGATATAATACTATCACCTTTTCTAGAAAGCCTTCCATGTTGTCTCAGGGAGAAAAGCTTTCATCTCTGTTCCTGGTTCACATCTTGGTTATAGCACTTATCATATTGCTGCCATGATTTGTTTTCACTTCTGTTTCCTTTGTAGTAGACAGTACCTGTGAAGACCAGGAAGTGTGTTTTATTCCACTTTCTATCCTCAATAGATTACCTGGGGGAGCACTTGTTGAAAAATGGAGTGGCCATTGAAAAAACCCCCCCAACATTAAATATGTCTTTCCTACTTTGAAATTTGCCCCTGAAGGTCTAAATACCTTTTATGGACTGACTGCTTTTTATCAAAACTTCACCCATTTGGTCTTGGTGGATTTATAACCAGAGCTGGAGACAACTGGACATCCATCACAATTTATGATATTAGAATGATAGGGCCAGAAGCAACTGTGGAGAGCAGAATATCTGCCTCTCCTTTTTTTTGGTAAAGAAACTGAGCCAGCCCAATGAAGAGACTTGCCTGATGTCAGAGATTTTTTTTTTTTTTTTAACAGCGTACGGATCAGAATCTGGTCCTTCTGACCCCCGGAGTGAATTTTCCAGCAGAAAATGTGAAACTTCTTCCCCAAACTCTACAATTGTAAATTAGATTAGCATTCTCAGTTTCTGTGCTCAGGGCAAGCTTGAGCTCTACAGTGAATGCAGTCCGAGCATTTTTAGAAAATAGTTCTGAAGGATTGGATGTTTCTTTATAGGTCAAATCTGCTTTGTTAAAATTTTCCTGCCTGTCAAACAAGTTCCAAATTTACAAATGAATTCCTTTTTGATTACACACAAGGGCTTCCATGCTATCTCATTAAAGATGAATATTTCTCTCTTTAAATTTTAAATGTAACTGGAGGATCAGCTGCCAAAAATCTGAAACACTGTTACAGAAGCAGATTCTTTAAATTCAGGGTAAAATAGAAAATGCTACCTTTTTCTTTTTTTCAAAAAAGTCTTTTATTCAAGCCACCATTTATAATTAATTTTATTAAAGTCTTCACTAATGGGGATACTTTTGACAGCTAAAATATTTCAATAAGAATGTGTAAAGAGTAGAAAGAAAACTGAGGGTAGTAAGAGAGAAAAGCCTGGGAGAGTTTTCTGTCAATGCTAAATGGAAAAGTATTGGAATGAATTGTAAATTTAATAAGAGCACAGATTAGAAGGTATTATTTGAAAAGCTACAGTTACTTTTCTGTCTTTGAAGGACGTGGTCAAGGCAGTGGCTACAGTAGTTCACAGTAACTTGATTAGAATTGGCAAAGGTGTGATTTAAAAGAGTTAAAATATTAAAGTGCTGTTCAACTATAGATGAGGGTTTGCTCATGGTACAGCTCCTCCTCTCTACCACTTTAAATAATCCAAAAGACTTAAATTAATCTTAACAGTCCTATAGGTTTTGGTGCAATGGGAGGATTGCTTCTCTAAGTCTAAGAGTGTTCAAGTTCCTTACAAAAATCTGTGAATATTAAATCAAAGAAGAGAATAAAGTAAATTTCATTGTAAATCCCCAATTTTTATGCACATATGCATATTTTCTAGTTTCAGTGATGTGTGACCCGCCTCAGCTCTCCTAAACTAAATATTTTCAGCTCTTGGATGTAAGAGGAGGTGAAAACACTATGGGGGATCAGAATTGGCCACCCCAAAATGTGTCTCTTTGCTTCACCTTGATTATTTTTAAGAACAAAAGACTCTGAAAGAAACATTGACCTCCCCTCAGCCCCCAACTGCCTAAAAAAATTTAAGACATTTAGGCCATCACCATAGATAACTCTGGGTATCCATAGACTGTGAGGGTCCTTGCTAAGCCCATTCTTATCTACCAAACATTTGCTTTTCCATTTCCTTGTGAATTAACTCCAACACCCTCCTCTGTCTTTAGCTGGAGATCGTATTTAAGGGAACAGCCTCCACCATTTTGGCGAGTGGCTCAATTTTCCTGACTTGTACATTTTGTGAAGCTTTGTTGGATTTTCTCCTGTTTTTCTGTCTCATGTCAATTTAGTTTGTAGCCCAGACAGAAGGACCTAGAGTGGGTAGAGGATTTGTGTCTTCCTCCCCTACAAGACGTTCCTTTTGTGTTCATTAAAATAGTCCCTCTGTTTGAAGACACAATCATTCCAAGTGGACATCCACTCCTTTTATTGGGACTTGCAATAGATAAAATCTTATCTCTTTCACTTCAGTTTTTCAATCTTGTGGATTTTTAAAAGCTGTTTTTTCTCTCTTTCTCTCTCTTTCCTTCTCTTTAATTTCCATTTTCCACGGTAGATAGAATTAGAGTTCATTTTGGGACAAAATGTGGTCTATATTTCAGTGGAGAGTCTGTTATGGAAATTCTTACCCCAAACTGGTTGGAAAAGTCAAGAGTGTATTTTCAGTGCAATCCCATTGTCTGAGGACAAAGACAATATTTTCAAAAATGTTTTTGAAAGATACTGTTTGAAGGATGGAATGGGATTTTTCAGGGTGCTGTATTCTGTATAAAGGCATGCCTTCTTGCTGTTTCAGAGGGATACTCTTACAGTAGGCAGAAATAAAGAACAGTTAGAGATATTCTTGTAGAGACACACAGACAATAAGCAAAAGTGAATGAATCTTGCTGATTGTTTAAATAATCAATTAAAACTCATCTCTATGTATTAAGTGCTTTCTATTGAAGCACTGAATTAGGCAATTTAACCTTAATTGGTCTGCACTGAGCAAAAGAAATATGGGAACCCAAATGAGGAATAGCAATATGGGAACCAAGAAAAGAAAAGAAAAGAAAAGAACCAACATAGGCATAGACACATGGGAACCAAAGAAAGAAAAAAAAAAATAATGAAGAGTGTGAGGGATCAGAATTGGCCACCCCAAACTGTGTCTCTGGCATAAGGATTATGTTGGTCTTGTTACCTTTAAAACCTGCAGACACGGGAAAAGCTCTGAAAAACAACTAGAAGTTACCCTTTGTAAAAGACATTTACATTTATAAGGGAAATCTCCATTTGCAGAGATATCTTCCCCCCTGACCCCCCAGCTCTGTACCAGGAAGAGGGGGATGACTTTATCTCTAGAAACTCTTATCAATAAGGAAGGGGCAAGGACTTAAATCTGCACCATAACCTTACTCTTGTTTACTGTGCTTTTCTGGTACTCTCCCATAACTGATTCCCTCTACCTCCAACATCCTGCTTCCTCTTTAGCTGAAGATGATATTTAAGGTGGCAGCTTTGGCCATTCTGGTGAGTTACTCAGTTTTCCTGGGTTTCTGCCATGTATATGTGTCATAAAGCTTTGTTTGATTTTCTCCTGTTATTCTGTCTCATGTCAATTTAATTCGTAGACCAGCCAGAAGGACTTAGAATGGGTAGAGGAATTCTCTTCCTCCCCTGCGAGAGGAAAAGAAGTAAGGAACCTGAAGTTTTAGTTACCTCTTCTTTCACCATCCATGTGACCTTAGAACTGTCTGTCCTAGTCTACTAATGTCATGGGATTATAGTAATGATACTGAATTTCTTAATCTCAAGTTTGTGTGCCCAATGCGCAGCAAGCCACACACTGAGACATTTGGTGCTTGGAGATGGAGAGAGGCCCCATTCAAGTTGGCCAAGATGAGAAGGTGGGAACATGGGTTCTCTCAAATCTGCCTTAATCAGAGCAAAAAGCAGGAGGGTTTTATAGAGCTAAGGGTCTGGGAAGGAGGAGCTTCAGAGGAACAAAGGGGTCACTCCTGATAAGCTCCTGGGCAATCTGCAATGGCTGCTGCGGCTTACTGTCTGGTGATTGACCCTCCCTGAAGGCATTCTCTTTCTTCTGCAAAACAAGCTCACGAATCCTCGAGACCCGAGTCAGCCCTCAAATTAAACAATAAAACAGCCAATTGACAAGATTCACAACAAGGTCAAAAGGCAATCATGTTCTTACGAATATTTATAGTAACCCTCAGGTACCTGGCGTTAGTAGGGATAGTAAATATAGACATATCTTGAAAAATGAATGATGATGTGTGAATATAATACCCTTAATTATTATTTGGTAGCTATACTTTTTCCTTTAAGTTTTAGTGATTTGAAGAACATAAAGGTCAGGTCCCATTTCAATAAACTCTTTGTATAACTACAGATTTCCAACGCCCAGATAATGATCACTACAACATAATTCTAAAGAAACCTTATTCTGATAGAATTTGAGCTATAAAAGCAAAAGTAAACAGTGCTCAAGAGCAGGCAAGTTTCACTAAATTCAGTTCTGAAGTGGAGATGGACACATCTCCTAAGCTTTATCTGCAGTAGGCTGATCTATTTCAGGACACGATGAATGTGCTCAAGATTTCAGCAGCTTCAGACTCTCAAGCCTTATGTCATAGTTTCTAACTGCCCTTGTTTAATCAAAGCCACAGATTAAAGTCACTTCTGTAATATAGGCGCATGAGGCAGTAAAAATTGAGATCATCATTCTTCAGGGACTCGAAGCTGTTATAAGAAAAGGGTAGAAAAGTAACCCGATGTGCTTTTTTATAGCTCAAATCTAGATGATTTCTCATTGATCTGATGTAAAATGGAATCTGTTTTCTGCCTTTGAATCTCTTAAGAGGTTAAAGCATTTAAACAATGTAGAATTAGCCAGAAAAGATTGATATATATATATATATATATACATAAAGTCAAAGTATCTAGACAAGCAGATCATTTCCAAGAACCAAAGACAGAAAGTTATGAGGGGGGGAAACGCATTACGCTCCTAGATGAAAGGCGAGTTAATGTTAGTCTTTGTACTAGTCTGTTCTTAATCATTTTATAGATTTCTTTTAAAAGAGAAATACACACAAAAGACAAGGGCTCAGGATGCATTACATGAACCCTAGGTCCAGGGATTTGAGAAGACTAGAAAGGAAAACTTCTGGCTGTCGTAATTAATTCAAATAGAATGAACTACATGTCTGTCCCTATGTGCTAGCTCGTTACTAACTCATTCTATTAATGCTTTCATGAACTAAAGCAGTACAGCTCAAGCACATTAGTGCCATAGAGTGAATTTTGAAAGAGAATACATGTAGAGTGGAAGAACTGACGCTCTTATAGAAAGATCAGGTTTTCAGTCTACTTTTTCCATATAATTTCTTCAAACTCGTTCCTTCATCTGTGAAATGGGAATGAAAACATTTCCTTTTTCTTAATACAGGAGGCTGCTTCAGATGATGTCTTTAGATAGTAACTTATATCTCTATGATCTACTCCATGTTCAAATCTGAATAAAAGGCTATTTTCATTATGCTAAAATTAAATCAAATATATTAAGAACTTTCCACTGACCATAGTCTGAGTTGAAGTCAAGTTAATAGTCCTAACTGGAATGAAACTGTAGATTTTCTGCGAGTTTACAGGCCTCTCTGGCTGGTGCAGGAGTCTTCATTACACGCTTGTGGAATATAATTCTTAAAGTCATCAATCCCCAGACATTTTGTGGTTAAGACACATCATAGTTTGACATTGTTCTAAAAACTGCCAATTACAGATTTGTGCACTTGTTTATAATTCTTTGATACACTTTGAGCTATTTGAAACTTGAGAAAATCACACAGAAGATTGCTATTCTGATTTGATGTGTGCCCCGCTCCGCTCCAACAGCATAGTTAGCTTGTTCATTATTAAGTAAATTATGCACAAAATATTCAAAAGTCTTATTCACGCTCAGCAATTAACACAAACAATTGTATATCTTTTTACTGCAGTGGTTTCTTCTGGTAGTCTAGTGTTTCAGTATCATCTCTAACTGGTAATAAGTGCTGCTTTTTAATTGACGCAGGATTCTCACCTTCATTTCCCCATTAAATGATACATTCTGCTTCATTTTGGTCTTCTCTTGGTTCATGATTTTTTTTTTGCCAGAGAATCAAATAAAATTTTTAAAGAAGAATGATGAATTCAAAAGAATAACCATTTCTTTTGATGAATTTAAATAGGAGGAATTCATTTTTGAAAGACCTAACCCTTTACATATTCAACTTTTGATCTAGGATGTAGGAAGCAGTAAGGTGGCAAACTCTTAACCCAGCTAAGTAGTGCTGGCATGGAGATGGAGTGGTGTGGTCCTGTGGTTGGCTTGGTTTATTTCATTTATTTTGTAGAATGGCTTTATTATCAGTCTATATTTACAAAGAATAGATTTTATCTTTTACTTATTATGCAAAAATGTAGTGAATTCATTCTTGTTAAAAATTATGATCCTCTCTGATGCTTTCCTTACTGATCTAGAATAACCCTGGTTTGGGCTATATCATTCCAGTTTATATATATATATATATATATTCACGCATCTTTAAACACAAAAAGTAAATGCATGATGACTTGGTCTTTTTTTTTTTTGGTAAGGAAGATTAGCCTTGAGCTAACATCCTCCTCCAATCCTCCTCTTTTTGCTGAGGAAGATCGGCCCTGAGCTGACATCTGTGCCCATCTTCCTCTATTTTATATGTGGGACACCTGCCACAGCATGGCTTGAGAAATGGTGCATAGGTCCATGTCCAGGATCCGAACCTGTGAATGCCAGGCTGCTGAAGCAGAGCACATGAACTTAACCACTATGCCCCTGGGCCAGGCCCCGACTTACATTCTTTTAAATGATGAATAGGGATTGGAAACATTTCCATGTTAGAACATGCATATACACATTAGTTCAGTTTTTTAAAAAGAAAAAGCAGTCATATTATACACATTGCACTGTTACTTGTTTTTGTTTAAGTAATATATCAGGAATATCTTCTCAGGTTAATGAATGCCCCATAATTCATATAGCATTCTCTTGTTAAGGGATAGTTAAGTTGTTTTCAATTTTTACTGTCAGAAAATATGCAATGACAATCTTTTTACAAGCCTATTTGTTACCAGATGGAGTAACATTTTAGTATGGATTACTACATGTAGATATGAAGGGCCAAAGGTATGGACATTATTCTTCTGAGGACTTTCCTACTTTACACGTCCACCCATAGTGCGTGGGAGTGCTCATTCATTAATCATCTTAATTTTTGTCAACCTTACAGGACAGAAACGATATCTTATTATTGTTTTAATTTGCCTTTCCATAATTACCAATGAGTCTGAGGATCTTTCTCTTTTTTCTCTCTTCTGTATATTGCCTTTTCATAACCCTTGCCCATCTTTTCTATTCAATTATCAATCTTCTTGTTGACTTAGAGAAGTTCTTAATACAGTTCACATCAGTTTGCCACTTGGTTTTAATTTTACAAATGGTGTCTTTTAAATCTCAAATAGACAACTCTTCTTTTTCTGGTTTGTTTTCGTGTGTGGCATTAGAGGTCCAGGTATAGATATTATTTTCAGTTATGATTATTATTAAGTCTGCTCTGCTTTGCCCACAGGTTGATTCTAAATAGTAAAATCCAATAACAGGTTTGACAGTATTAAGAGTATCTAAGTGTCGGTCACTGTAAAGCCAAGTAGTATGTTTGGGCCCTTAGAAAAAGAAATGTAATCTATTGACACTCACCTCTGCTTCTCAAAGGAACATGATAGCAAGGACAAATGGATTCTCTCTTTTGCTCTCTCTGTTTTTAATGCTCCAACATTTGCTCAAAAATCTTACCACATTATAGCTTGCTTCATATATAAATCATTAATTTTTTGTATATTTTTCTTTTCTTGGTGTTTTTGATCACTTCTCTTTGAAAACATTACTCTGGTTACCAGTGAGCTAGAAAGGAAGGTTAGTAGTCAAAACTAAAACAAACTTCCCCTGAGACACCTGACTTTAATTTTTATATGCCTAGCAATAGGACTCAATTGGTAGACAGATACGAAGTATCTCACTGTCTAGGATGCGGAAGATTTCGGATCTGGAGGTAACTAGCCTGGTTAAAAGCAGGCCAAGATGCTCAGTTCTTCTCGGCCTCATCTCAGGGACTTCTCTTTACTTCTGGGTCTTATACATGTGAGCACATTGTCAGTAAGTGCTTCTGATATCTGGGGTTCAGGTAGAAACCAAGTCAGTCTGGCATTCCTATTAAAAGGTGAGCTCTAAGTTGAGTGGGATCCCACAGAAGCTATTTGTTTCATGGCAGGGCATGGGGAAAAGGCATTGGGAAATGTACATTCTCCCCAGGTGGCTCAGACAAATGAGGAGGAAGTTTCTGAAAAGGCCATTAAGTCTCTGAAAAGGCTTGTTATCAATACAGCAACATGACTATTATGTGACACAGAATAATGTACAGTAAGACCTTTCAAAATCAGGTAATTGCCACAGATAGAGTTATTTTAAGATACTGGAGACTTCCTTAGGTTTTCTCAAGGCAGCATTATTTTTAAAATGATAAATTACATGTTTAGAGTAAGGGCAGGTGGGGAGAGAAATGGGAATGCCAGTTTTAGAGCACATACTTTGTGGAAAAATATTCCTGAAAGTTCTGCCCTGACAGAGGAAATGAACTAAGATGCTGGTTGGGCTCATTTGCTGCAATTTTCTCCTCTGGTTTCCTGTTACTGAATGGTCTGCTAACCCTCTTTACCACCTGTGGATGGGAGATCTTTGCCAATATTCCAACGCAAGGATCAATGCTCATCTCATTTATACTTCTTTCTTGCTTAAAACAAACAAACGAAAAACAAACCCTGAAATGAAATACATTCTCTTTTGAATGGGTTGGGAATCCTATGCTATGTGTCCACGCCAGAAACCTACACACCTAGCCTGGGCACTAATGTCTGCTAGGAATAAAGCATGGATGCTGAGCTTAATAGTTGGGATGTTATAACTCAGCACGATCATTATCATCCTCTGTGAAGTAAATCTACAAGCCAAGCTGAGGGCTGGGTGCACTTAAATAGCAGTTATAAAAATTATATTCTATGAAGCTGGAGTGATTGTCAAGGTTGTCTAAGTTTATGTGCTTATTAAGTCCTGGACAAGCCACCAATAACTACATGCCTCTGTCTTTTGAAGTAACGCATCAAATTAGTAATCTAGGGGAAGCGTGAATAGGTTTGATAATATACTCTAGTTAATAAATAGCTCATTTCATCATGTCCTTTGAGTTTAAATACTTTGAGTTGGCTGTGATTGAAATTACATAACAGCAGGAATGAAAATATTTTCTGTAAAAAATGAATGGCTGACACCATTAAATTAGTTTTTATGAGACAAAATGTGTATTCTTTCGCAGAGACCACTGCTGATCACTTTAGGAACAACCTGAATAATGGAGTGACTTTCATGAGTTGACATTTAGGAGTATTTTTGATTTAAGGGTGACAATTGAAAGGTGGTTTAATGCCATGTTAGGAAAAATGGAGCCTCTAATCTTATGCTATACAGAATTATGGTTATAGAAAAGAAAATTACTTTAAATTATAGAACAAATTTTGTTTACTTTCAGACATCCTTTGGAAAAAAAGTAAGCACTGTAATTGTTGAGTTTGAAAAACTGAGAACCAATGTGTGAAAATTAAAATAACCAATTATGTATTTGTACCCACAACCTTCATACGTGATTTTTACTCCTTTAAAAAGATTGAAAGGACCCTTAGGCTTAACATTGTATCAGAATTTATTTAGCCTCAGATAAATAAGTATTATTGTAACTGTTCACAATATGATAGCTGTTTACAAAAGATGGTTGTAAGGCATACTCATTACGATTTATGTGACTGCCTCTCTGTGGCTGTGGGGTGCAACCCGTGCAGTCATACACAGCGGCTCTGGTTCTCCCTCCCTGATAGGTCCTTGTGTGAAGTAACTCACCTTCTGGACTTTGGATGTGGTTGTTTGTGGGGCTGATGGCTGCAGTGATGGCAGCCATCTTGTGATCTTGATGTGACAAACTTGCAGATGAAAGCAAAACTCTGAGGATGACAGAGTGGAGAGACAGCGCTCAGATCCTTGATTATGTCATTTTGGCTTTAAATTAATCAACTCTGGACCAATCTCTCTCCAGGTTCCTGTTATGTGACATAATACATGCCCTTATCCTTTAAGACTGATATAGTTATATGTTTTGTTGCTTGTCACTAAAGACGTTCTAACTGACACAGTAAGCATTTTCTTTGTCTTTGGACTTTTCCCCCTAGCTAGGCTTATTTTTCCTGTACATAATTATAGCACAGTGTTCTTTGCTACCAGTCCCTGGCATGCCTTGAAATGTTGTTGATTTGGAATTGGTTTCATGCATTTGAGGCGAGAGGGTAGTAGCACTGGCAGCACTTGAAAATATTGCAGCATGAATTTCAGGTCTTGTGAAACGTGTGTTCTAATTTGTTTTTACCGAAGGCAGCTTTGGTCCAAATGCCAGACTGCAGGATCCGCTTTTCTTCCCTGAGGTGCATCCCATGCCATGAGAGCTGATGACAAAGATACATTTGGCATTTTGAAATCGTCCTTGCTACTCCCACATGAAGTGACTCCAGCTCTACGAGGTCAAGAGCTTCTTTCACCTCTTCTCCCAACTGGGTGATGTCTTCGTTAACTGGAACAGCTCAGACTGTGTATGACGGGAGGTCAAAACCAACTGATTTTCTTATTTTTCTTCCGCCCACATTATTTTTCAAATAAAATCAGACTTAATCCTTTTCAAGGAGTTTAATATGTTTTCATTTAGTTTTTGACTTCTCAGAAATAAATAGGGACTCATACACTTACAGACTCTAAAGCTGACTCTGACTATACAGCATAATTAAATAGCCAGCCATCGCCTCCTAATTGTTATGAAACTCTTAGGTTTATGTAATAGTGATAAAATTATCTTTATTTCCTTCAGTTATCTAAAGTTTTTCTTACCAGTGATTAAAATCCAGGTCAAGTAGAGATTTAGTTATTCAGTTTTTTAAAAAAATGTTTATCCCTCATTGTGTTGAGTTGGGTTACACTAACTAGGCAGGAATCATCAGGCCTTCAACAATAATGCCTTGTTGAATATGATCTTTCATTTTCTGAAGTCCATGTTCTTTCCACCAAGGAGTATTCTCCTGCACTGGGTCCAATTGGAAATGTCCTACTCACCCTTTATGACTCAACTTAAGGTATTTGCCTTTTAGTTGAGGAGTCTATCAAGTTTTTCTTTTCCTACTGTCTAAGATAGTGCTATGACTTATGGCAGTGGCAAATAGTACATGCTCAACAACAGCTAGTTCCTTTATTCCAACGAGAATTTACCCTTGTTGAGGGTAGGAATATGGTCTTATTAATTGGTATTTAGTAAATACTTTATAAATATTTGTTGAATGAGTTAAGAAAAATGGCCCTGTCCAGATCCACTCTGAATTCTTGTAGTGTGCAAAGTCATTGAACTGAATCAAAACCACTATCATGAATCCAGTTGTAACACATTATCCTCTTAAGACAGACAATGGTACATAGGTGAGGGTCAACTTCTGGATTGGTGGAGAGTGAATCAATTGGTGACCTTAGTGAACTCAGTTTCCCACAAAAACGAAGAAAATATGGCAAAAACCCAAAAACAAACATTTCAGAACTCTGGAAATTAACCAAAGACACAGAAACTGTAAGGTATCTATTCAAGAAAAACTATTGAATTCAGGTAAGACAGGAGGGTCTTTGGTGTTTTAACTTGGGGCTATTCCCATCCCCTCTCTTTTCCCAACTCAGTGGCATGGTAGTTGTTGGTAGTCTTGTAACCAATGAGGTCTGATATCTTTTGGAGCTCCATTAAACGTTCTGTCCCCAGAGCAGAGTAAATGTATTTTTTTCCAAATTTTCAGCTTCCTGGGAAGTCTCTGTTTCTAGGGTATTATGGCTATTTGATTCAACTTGGAGCTCAGTTTGGTGGAAACACCATATCCCCAGGATATTACTGAAAACAGTAGCAGTCTGTCAGCAACAACACTGCTGCCTAAAGCTGTGGTTTCAGTTTGGGTGAACAAGATCCTGAGGGGGATTTTAAAAGGATTATACACCATGATTAAGTGGGATTTATCCCAATAATGCAAGGTTGGTTTAACATAAGAAAATCAACATACAAATAGAAAAAAGGACAGGAAACTATATGATCATCTCAATAGGTGGAGAAAAAGCATTTGATAAAACATAACAGCATTTCATGATAAAAACACTCAAAAGAAGGTAACTTCCTCAATCTGATAAAGGAAATCTCCAGTAAGGCCACAATTAATATCATACTTCATGGTGAAAGCCTAAATATTTTACCCCTAAGATCAGGAACAAGACGAGCGTATTTGCTGGCAAGACTCCTATTCAACATTGTACCGTGGGTTCTAGCCAGGGCAATTTGGCAACAGAGGAATTAAAAGCCATCCAATTGGAAAGGAAGAAGTAAAACTATTTCTGTTTGCAAATTACATAGCTTGTATATGGAAAATCCTAAAAAGTGTTTGGAAAATATCCTGTCAGTCCTTGAAAATTTTAAATGTAGGGTTACCCTATGTACCAGCAATTCTACTCCTAAGTACATTCTCATTAGGAATGAAGACATATGTGTACACAAAAATTTGTACAGAAATGTCCACAGCAGTATTATTCATAGACATTAAAAAGTGAAATCAACTCAATTGTCCATCAACTGATGAATGGATAAACAAGATACAATAAAGCCATACAATGGAGTATTATTCAGCCATAACAAGGAAGAACATTACTTCCTTGATACTTGCTACAAAATGGATGAATCTTGAAAACATTGTGTTCAGTAAAAGAATTCTGTCTCAGAAGACTACATATTGTATGATTCCATGTCTAGGAAATGCCCAGAGTATGCAAATCTACAGAGATAAAAGTAAATTTGTGGTTGTTTGGGGCTGTGGGGGATGGGATGGGATGGAATGGAATATGGGGAATGACGGCAAATGGGCATGGGTTATCTTTCGAGGTGATGAAAATGTTCTAAATTTAGGTTATGGTCATGGTTGCCTAACTCTGGGTATATAATTAAAAAAAACCCATTGATCCATATACTTTATATAGGTGATTTTTTTAGTATGTGAATTGTATCTCAATAAAACTGTTAAAAAAATGATATACCATTCTCTCTGTATTGTGCTAGAGGGTTGTTCCATTTCAGCAGTGGCAATCAGGGGACAGTAATTTCTGTCTTCACTTTGAGACTCTGGTGAGTCTCAAAGCAATGTAGTTGAAAATTATTTCTGCGTAGTTCTAGAATATTTATCCCTCATGGTTTGAAAACTAGTTCATAGAGGGAGGAATACCAGTCTTCTCAACTTACAAACCTGTCTTCACTCTGGACCTTGATTGGTAATCATACAGCCTCTTGGACTTTAGAAAAGGCTAAATTGTGCAGAAAAAGTAATACAATACGAGTGAAAGAACTAGGAAAGATAAATCCCCTTGTTTTTCTACATGAATTTTTAAGATTTTAAGTATGTGTTTTTTGTTTTAATGAAATATTTCTAGGTTTTTGATTTCTTTCCATTGTCTGAATGGAGATGATAAAAGGAAGAAAGGAAGTCTTCCATTCACTCATCGTTTGTATTTATTCAAGAAATATTTATGAGATACCTCCCAGGCATTGTGCTAGATTTCGAGGAAGCAGAGAACACTATCTGAACCAAGACGTCAAGTATTTCTTAATCTCATGTTATCACTCTGTTTGTAATTCTGCAAGACAAACTTCTCTTGATGAGTACTCATTGCCAGGTTAAACAATAAGAAACTCGGTGAACCTTGTTGATCACTGTCCTTAAACCACGTGTTTCCCAGCATTCTTAGCAGTTTATACTATCTTTTGTAGTTGTGTCTTGATGAGACACAGTGAAATTATCTTTGTTAAGGACACTTTAAAAAACTCTTCAAATTCCCCAGGATGTAAATGTGGAACAACTATCAAAGATGATGTTATCTGTTGAACTAGAAACTGAAAACAACTAGTCCAGATCTTTGGAACTAGAGACCAGGTTGCTACTACAAGCCAGAGATTCTTCCTCCATCACAGTACTGTGAAATCAACAAGGGTTCTTGACTTGTGCTTCTGTGTCATTTTCCATGGAAGGAGCAGGTGTGCTAGCAGATTGTGATCACTACCAGACATGTACTCTGTTCCTTCACAATTTCTCAATCTCAAAAAGTCATCAGAGGTAGTTTCTTTTTTAATTGAAATATTGAGTAGATACAAAGTAATATATACAAAACATGGGTAAGAGATAAAGAATGGGAACCCCTATGCATATATCACCCATTTCAAGAAGAACATTATCATTACCTTTAAAGCCCTGTGCACTCTCCTTGAACTCTGTCATCTTCCCAGAGGAAGCCTCAATCCCGAATTTGTATTTTATCATGCTTACTTTTCTTATAGATTTATTTTATTCCACCCCAAACAATAGAATTTAGTTTTCCAAGTTTTGAACTTTATAAAATTGGAATCACTGTTTGTATTCTTTTACATTTCCTTTTTTTAAAGACAAATTTACATTTGTCAGAATGATCTGTATGATTGTGATAGATCTAGTTAATTTTGATTGTGCTGCAACATTCTTTTATGTGAATATGACAGAAAATTTGTCTGTTCTACTGATAACTGTTATTTACATTGTTTACAAGATTGGGTTATTTTGGATGATGTTGCACTGAACTTCTTATATATGACTTCTGGGCTCAGAAATAATATATAGTTCTGTGTCCTGTGAATAAAACAACTGGTAGACATATCTTTAATAGATAGTAACACTATTTTGCTATGTAGTTGTACCAACTTACAATTCCACCGGCAGTGTATAGAGTTTCTGGACCTCTACATTCTTTCCAATAAATGCTTTTTTTTCCAGATTGAAACTTTTTCCCATCCAATGGATGTGTAGTGGCAACTCACTGGGGTTTTAATTGCATTTCACTGATCATTAATGAGGTCCAGTACATTTTCATATGCTTGTTGGACATTTGCATTTATTTTTTTGTGAAGGGCATGCCCAAGACTTTTGTCTATATTTTTTAATTGGATTGTTTTCCTTTTTCTCAATGATTTCTAGAACTCCTTTATGTATTCTGTATATGAACCCCTTCTTGGTGTGAGTACAAATATCTTTTCCTGTTCTGTGGCTTTTCACTCTTTATGACTTTTTTAATTATAAGAAGTTCTTAAATTTAATGTCAAAGTTATCAATCTTTGAATTTATAATGAGACCTCCTTGTGTTTAAGAATACCTTCTTTATCTTGAGGCCATAAAGATATTCTCCTATATTATTTTATAGACTCTTTACAATTTTGCCTTTCACATTTAGGTATTTAATCCAGCTGGAATTGATTTTTTTGATGGTAGTGTAAAGCAGAAGACAGGTTTCATTTTTTTTTTCCATACGTATACCCAATTGTTCCACCACCAATTTTTTTTTTTTTTGGAAAAATCTGTTCTTCCCCACTGCTTTGCAGTGTCTTTTTTTCATATACTAAATGTCCATATATGTGTGATCTCTCTATTCCATGTATTTTGAGTGTTCTATTCTGTTCTTATTTATTTTTTTAATCCTGTGATACTATTTCACTATGTTGATCACTGTAGCTTTACAATAAGTATTGCTATCATTGAAGGAAGTCATAGAGTGAATTTCAACTCTTTGTCATTTCGAGAAGTTCTCTTAAAGTTTTTTCTGAAATTAGCTAGTCATTATTTTAGTCTTGATATTTATTCATATTTTCCATCATTCTAAAGAACTTACTAATTATATTTATATGACATTCTGCATTTGATAATCATACCATTAGGTGACTTTTGGGTCTAATTCTGCTGTTCTTTCTCTTGGCTTTCACTCATGGTGCCTCGTTCCTTGCATGTTTTGTGATTTTGACTTTGATCTCATGTTTCTTAGAACTTTGAGGAAATCTCTTGAGGTTCGTTTTGGAGGTTGATTCCTTTAAAGAAGATTTGCACCATTTCTCTCATTTCTCTAGTCTGTGACCACTTTGAATTAAGGTATCATGAATTTGGGCTGAAAACCCATGGAGAGACCACTTTGAGGTAAAAAATATTCATTACCGAGGTTTTTTAAAAGGTTTTCCTTACACTCCCCTGGTGGAGAAGTTCATTTCCACTCCATACTCAGTGGTAGCCCCAGCTTGTGGGGTGGTCTCATTTCCTTACATTTTCCATTTGTGCGGGCCCTGGGCTTCATAGCCTGCCCTTTGTTTTCTGTGAGATTTTGAGAATCCAGGCTCACCTAGTTTGGCTAGTGCCCTCAAGGCAAAGACTAAATTTTGTGAAGGAAGACTTTAAAACTTTTTGTATCTGGCTTTTTTTTTTTCCCAAGTAGATCATGGTGTCTGGTCAGCTTTGCTACATGGAACAGAATTCTTACGTAGAGCTTTACCAACACCATTGTGAAATTAATTTCTACTGGGCTACACCTGGTTATTGACACATAAAAAAATAGCCCTTATGAGTAGGGAGACCAATAACTTTGTTACCCTAACTGGGACACCTCTGGAAGTGAAAAAAGGTAAAATTAATAATTACAGAGAGTCCACAGGCATAATATGGGACTATCTTAGGCAACCAGGACATAGTGTCATTCCACTTACGGGTAGAGGACAAATCATGGGATCACGGGTGAACTGATTTCCTTGACTGTTTAATTTAATGCAGAATCTGTGGATTTGAATTGCTTGAAGGGATGGGAGACTGATTATCCAATGGAGGTGATAGAAGATTATTCATCTAGAATTATACTTGGTTTGAATCTTGATTTTGCCATTTACTTCTTGTTTGTCCTTGGGTGAATTATTTAATTTTTCTGAGGTTTAATTTTCATGTACATCGTGTATATAATATGGGAGTAATAAGCTATCTCACAATATTGGTGTAAGGATTATGTAACACGCCTAATAGAGTGTTTCACACACTCTCAATAATAGTGCTATTATTATTACAGGCATGCATCTTTTCCAAGAGGCAGCTTAGGGACGCAATATTGTACTTTCAGCCCTTGCAGGTAATGCAGAGCAAAAGACTCAGGAACTTGAATGTGACATAATTAAGAAGGAAGATGTAACATTTAAGGTGAGGCTTATGATCAGTACCATTAGTTAAAGTACATATGTAGCAGTAATTATAAAACTTTTTGATTCCTGTAATAAAAGCTGCCCATTTATAAGAAGTCATTCCTTTCTGTAGTTCATTGCTTTATAAGCTACTGCTGGGCCCCAGAAGGAATATTATAGTCTTGAGGCAGCAGAAATTTGCAGTGTAAAAAATGGTGCCCTCATCAAGCTGTTAATCTAATTTGTAAAATTTACATATCTCTTCGCTGAATCCTGAATATTCATCACTTTTCCTAGACTTAGATGAAGCAAGTGCTTCGAGAAACTTATGGTAGCACATATTCAGGTTCCTTGGATTTTCGAGGGTCCTCTATCTGCTTCAGGAGAGAATAAAAGCGTATGAATTTCACGAAGAGGCTAACACCACGCCTTTCACTATGCCTCAAAGCAATAATCTGATACATTAAGTCGGAGTCTGCAACAAAGTGTTTAAGTATTTGAAAGGGTTTGTACTGCTGTTATTGTTTCGTGTCTTTTTAAAAAATTTTTTGAAGGAAATACGTATTGTACCAACACTATCAGAAACACAGTAATAAGGATTTTAAAATGAATTTATTCACTAGTAGATTAGCATATTTATATTTTTAATAACATTTGCCGCCATTGTACACTACCTTATGTAATCTTCAGAAGATGTAATTATAGGGTAGACACAATTTTGCATTTCATACTGTGACACAGTATAATTTTCAATTACTATGTGGTCACTTCTCTATTGTGAAAGGAACTTTATCGTTAAAATATCTCATCTTCACCACCAGACATCTGGTGCCATTTCAGGGAGCAGCTAGACTTTCAACTACAGCCCTGCATTGAAAGGGAAATGGCTCTGGCTAATCCCATAAATCTCTGTAAAATAAAACTACTAGATCTCTCTCACACACACAAATCACAAAACAAAACAATGCTAAATGGCTCTCCCAAGGAACAAAAATACTTACTTTGCAACACAGGGTATTTTGCATACATAATATACTTCTAGGCATCACTGTTGCAGATATCAGAAAAAAACCAAACCACTTTATTTATTTATTTTTTAACAATCAGCTAGTTCCTAGGATCTTGATTGAATAGTAATATGTTTCAGGGTGACAATACGGGGTGGGGGGGGGAAAGGCTTGCCTTTCCCATCTAGTTCCCTATCCCTGCGGGCAGGGTTTGATGCCACCTGCATCTAGGAAAGGCTTAACATCCTATCAGTACATCCAGTTGTCTAATCCTTCACAACAGTCATAGCTGTTGTATGTAGTGCTAATAATAAAAATAAAAAAGCAAGCTAGGAATCTCCGCAGGAAACCTGGGGCTGAGAAGCAGCGCTCTTCTCAGTAACAACCCTTTGAATCAGGAGCAGCTGAGGGCAAACCCTGTGCACGTGGTTGCCACATCCCCCTCTTCATCACCTCCTGTTTCCATGTCTGAGCATTTTTACCCTTATAATTTTATCTTCTCTGGACCTCTCAAATACATTGTTCAAATTTGTACTGAAAAGTTGTTCAGTATTTCTGGGATTCTTGCTAAACTATTCGACTCAGTAACACGCAGTGGGTAAAGCCCTCACATTAATTACTATGCTTTGCATATAAAGAAAGGGTCCCTTTTATCGGCTTTAATTTTAATGTCATCTCTTACTCTTCTCTTATGGAGACAACTAACTGGGAAAATGCTTAGTAAATTTCTTTTTTTTTTTTTAATTAAAGATTTTATTTTTCCTTTTTCTCCCCAAAGCCCTCCAGTACATAGTTATATATTTTCAGTTGTGGGTCCTTCTAGTTGTGGCATGTGGGACACCCTTCAGCCTGGTTTGATGAGTGGTGCCATGTCGGTGCCCAGGATCTGAACCAGCGAAATCCTGGGCTGCCCAAGCGGAGCACGCGAACTTAACCACTAAGCCACCGGGCCATCCCCTGCTTAGTAGATTTCTTGTCCATCATTTTGAGATGAATTTTTTCACGTCACTAACTATTTAGCTTTCACTATTAATTGCTTATTTTATTAAACCACTTATTGCTTTTCCCAAAAATAATACATTTCTCTGTTAGGTATCTATGATTGCATAGCAAATCATCCCAAAACTTAGTAGCTTGAAACAGTGATGATTCTGTGGGTTGGCAGTTTAGTCTGGGTTCAGCTAGTAGTTCTTGTTTGGCTGTGCTCAGCTGGTCTGTCTCATGAGTCTGAGCTCAGCTGTCACAGCAGGTGGGGCTGGTTTGCGATGCCTCAGCTTGGATGGGGCATGAGTGGGGCTCTCCATTTGGTGTCCTTCTATGGCAAGCTAGCCCAGGCTTGTCCCCATGGTGACCAGCTTGCAAGAGTGAGAAAGTAGGAATGGGAGAGCAGAAGCTACATAGCCTCTTGAGGATGAAGGGACCCAAATCCACCAGAATGGTGTAATAATTGCTTTACACCTGAAGACATTTGAGATACAGCAGGTACAGAAACTTTCTTGAGTTATTTCCTTAATAAGTTCTTTCCCTGTTTTTTCTATTCTCTCTTTCTATAACTCCTATTATTCAAAGATTGGACCGCCTTGCAAGATTCTCTTATATTCATATCTTTTTGCTATAATTTCCTAACAATCTGTTATCATATTGTACTTTATTGGAGATTTTCTGTTAATTTCTTAATTTTGTTTTGTAATTACCTGCTATCATATTTTTTGATTTCTCAGAGCTCACTTTGCATCTTTGACCTCCCCCCTCTTAGTCTTTCTCTCATTTAGCAGTATTTTGTTCTTCTCTTCCTGGCTATAATAATAGGTTTGTCTTTTAAGTTCTCTCCTCCTGCCTGCATTGTCTCTTCATGGCCACATTCCTTTCTGGGGTTTGTGTTAGCCTCTGCCTTATGTGAGAGGTGTGTCTCGAATGTCTCGTGACCCTTTTCTCCATTTATATTTAAGGATGGAAAGCTCACTGTTTGGTCAGGGGTCGATGACAGATGCATCTCTCACAGGAAGAGTAGAGTGGGGCAGGGTAACCACCAGGGAAAAACACTCTAGTGGACTCTAGACTAGACCTCCAGAATCCCAAATCCCCAATTTTTAACCTCAAGATCTTTTCCTTTAGGTTAGTCATTTCCCCAGAGAAGTCCCCTCAAGCCCCTTTCTGGAATAGAATAAACCTTAGAGACAGTTTTCTAGGATTCAAAGGAGTCAGGTAACTAGGGGGCTCAGTGTCCTGAATGCAAACTTGTGATTATTTATCCTCTTTTCAGTAAGAGGCCTCATTCCAATACCCAGCTGTACTCATTGTACCCCAATCCAGAGACTCTAAGTTTCAATATCTCTGGAACACGGCACTGATGCTTTCATATTATTGTTTTTTAAACTGGAGATACCCTTTTGGTACGAGGATTGCAAAGAGCTGTTGCATGCATAAATTTTTCATGCAAAATATTGATGTCAGCCATTAAAGGAAGTATATCTATCTATCTATCTATATATTTTTTTTTTTTTTTAGGAAGATTAGCCCTGAGCTAACATCTGCCACCAATCCTCCTCTTTTTGCTGAGGAAGACTGGCCCTGAGCTAACATCTGTGCCCATTTTCCTCTACTTTATATATGGGATGCCTACCTCAGCATGGCTTGTCAAGCGGTGCCATGTCTACACCTGGGATCCGAACCGGAGAACCCTGGGCCGCCAAAGCAGAACGTGTGCACTTCAACTGCTGCGCCACTGGGCCGGCCCCAGGAAGTATATTTTTAAAGGTACATTCCCAACCATCAGCACTCAATTTTATGATTTTGATGTTTAGATAGTGACAGATTTTCTAAATTTAGATTATGTAAATTCTGTTAGCTTTGAATCTGGCTATATACAAATATATTAGTGCATAAACTGCTGTACTTTATATAAGGGCTCATTTACATGTAAAGTAGAAATCAAAGCAAGAGGTAAATTTCCACATCAGTTTCCCTCTTTTTGTTCCGTTTAAATCAAGCTCAATTATTCTATCAACATATTTATAACTGTACTGCTATTATCAGATTCTTATTTAGTGGAGCTCATTACAAGCAGGAGTACTAGTTTGAACATCTGAATGGGAGATTTATTTTGAAATAACATATTTAAGTAATCCAGATGACTTTGGACCAAGATGGGCCATCTGACTGGGACACTGAGGAGATGCATGCCTCGATCTCCATAGGCTGGGCTGTGCACACAGAGGCATCCGTTTTCTGAGAGGGTAGGGATCTGGGTCAGATTGAAGAAGCTGTTACATTTCTGTTCTCTTTCAATTGTGAGCAGAATTAAGAAGAACATGCTTGGAAGTTTCGTGATATAGTTCCGATTATTTAACTTTATTATGTTAAGATCTATTATGTTTTGATCAAGATTGACAATAATTCAGGACTAATCGAAATTTAGATCTGTGGATTGCTATTTATTTATCTGTTTATTTTTTAAATGAAAGCTGGGTCCCAGGTTTGTGAGAAGCTTGCTTTGCTGCAGATCTACTCTGGACCATTTTGGGGAGCATAGTCAAGCTGATAACAGGATATTAATCAGGTTGACTAATGGTGGGCAAGACAGCACTTTGGGTCATATTCAAACCTGGAAATACAATATTCATTCTGGATCAGCTTAATCCACTATGTTTGGGAATCTGGGCTGTTTGTAGTCAGGACAGTCCCACTTGGCTGGGACATATCAGGAGAGATGTTATAAAACAAAGTAACAGGGAAAGATAATGATCTAAGCTATCGCAGGATAATAGATATAAATACGATGAAGTACATTAAACATTTAACCAACAAGATTAACTCAGCACTGTTTGGTCCATCCTACACACAGTATGTTTGGCTTGTACCCATATGCTGTTTTTCATGGTTCTGTTGTCGAGTTTTCATTCAATTGTAAATACCATCTTAATCCTAAAGGACCAGTGTAGTATGAAAAGATATCAATCATTTACCAAAGGTGAAGTTCACAGTGTACCTCTTTCAAGCACCTGGCTTCCAAGAAGAGATAAGATTCCCATCTAAGCAAGTTGGAGAGGAGCTTTGTCAAGTGTTTTGTTGTCAGTATTACTATGTTTACTTCATGATGAAAAGAAAATGTCTGTCCACTGGGTTATAGGCTTTTATGGGGACTTCCTCTGCAGCAGGCTGTCAGTGTCCACGTTCCTCTAACGCAGCAATTTATTGCAGTTGTGAGTTGTCAAGAACGCTTGGAACGATCTGATTCAGAAAGGGTCAAGTGAGACTTTTCATACATGTTGCTTGATTTGGGCTCAATATCTAGGTTAGATTTTTGGACTTTAATGGGTGTTACTCTTTGCAAAGGCAGATTTTAGCCTGTGAATAATAAAACTAAGCAATATTTATAAGAACTTGACAATATAAAATGATATTATTATCAGATAACTGTAGTAGAAGGTTTTCCAGGTGGTTACAGGAAACCTCTTGGGCCTGCCCTAATTATTTTAAGAGTACAATTCAGTTTTCCAATTTGATGTGGCTCTTTAGGTCATTAAATTCATAAATCAAATCTTCAGACCAAGTTAAATTTGTCAGCAATTTGAGATAATTTTCTCATTAAAATATTATTTTTTTTTCTCTCAACTGCTCCCTCAATGTAAGGATGATGTGGATCATGCAGGAATTTTTATAAATTAAAGAATTGACTCATTTGTTTTCTAACCAGATCTGCGAGACAGTTCAGAATAATAGAAATAGAAACAGGCAATCCTTTTATCTTTGCAACAAAATCAACTCTTCTTTGAGGATGGGGCTTCTATAAATATAGAAATTAAACATACCATCACTAGATAATAGTCATACCAATTTACCTTGGAATATTAAATTAAACCTATTTGTAAATTTAGGAAAGGTCTCAGCTGCTAAGACTTGTCATAATTCTTCCAACCTTTTTTTCTATATCATGAACTTGACAGATCAGACTTATGAAATGATAGTCTTAAGCAATTTTCATAAAATTTGTGGTAAATCAATATTTCTTACCTAAGTGATTATCTCCTTTGCCTATCTGAGACATAGAGCACATGAGCAAGATGTGGAAGAAATTATCTAAGGAGATATTGGGCTGTCATCTGGTGCTTGCCACAGATTATCAACATTTAAAAAACACTCTGGTGAACTCTAAACTAGCTTTCCAGAAGAAATTCCCAGAAGAGTACTTAAAGCTACTGAGGCAAATTTTACTTCTTTCACTATCAGGAAACTGGGGAAATCAGAAAACTGCTGACTTAGCTTCTGGTTCCAGAATCACACCAATTTAATTTCAATCTAGAAATCAGAAAGTGATAGCCAAACTATTGGCTACATGAATACCTCGGTTTAGGTACAATCTAGAAATCAGCCACTACCATTTTCATCAAGAAAACTCCTATGTTATCTCTCTCCTCTTATGTCTTAGTTCTGAATGCAATTCTCATAAAAGTATGTCGGGCTGATGGAATCTAACTCACATCTAGAACCCAAGTTTCAAGGGCATATTTAAATGTAGGCTTACATTTTCCATCCTCTGTGGTTTGGAAGGTTGGCACCCATGCTGAAAAAGCTGGTCTATTGGATTTGACACTTATAATTGAAAAATTTTAGACTATGAGATTGAATTAGTTATTTAAAAATTTAAAAAGTAAAAAAAAACCATTCTGATGAATTTCTACTACAGGCCATGGTAAAGCAACTAATACTAGACCAATTCCACCACAATAAACAACTGTGAAATTGGACAAAATATATGAAATAACTGTTTTCAGATGTTGGTCAACAGGCAGTGCAGGACTTTGATCCCTGAGAGAATGTAATCACATCAGATGAGCCCAACTTTTGCCTGGAGTCACTTTCCAGACTGTGGCACAGGGAAGTGGGGTCCAAACAGAGGCAAGTGGTCTCAATAAGCTGAAGAGAAAAAAATCAGAGTCAGAGATGCAGAAGCATCTGAAATTTATGGACAGAATACTTGAGAGGAGGGGACATCTTACTAAGAGAACTGGAAATCTACATTGAATCTCCTTGGGTCTTTAGGAAAGAAATCATATTAATATTATACAAATACCTTCAGAGAATAGAACAGCAGGGAATACGTCCCACCGCATTTTAAGAGGCCAACTTAACTCTGATACTAATAATAGAAAAGAGCGTTACAAGAAAAGAAAATTATAGACTCATACCCTTATTAACATAGAGGCAAAAATCCTTAAAAAAATGTTAGCCTATTGAACGGATAGTACATGCTGACCAAGAGGATTTAGTCTGGGGAAGCAAGGTTGCTTTGATATTCAAAATTAATAAATAAAATTCACCACACTGAAAGAATATAGGAATAAAATCATACGATCATCCCAATATAGCCACAAAAAAGCATTTGGCAAAATTCAGTGACAATTCATGATAAAAAACACAGAAAGTAGGAATAGAGGGAACTTAACTTAATAAAGAGCATCTATGAAAATCCTACAGATAACATCATATCTAATGGTGAAGATTGAATGCTTTCCCCCTAAGTTGGGGAAGAAAGGAAGGATGTTTGCTCTCACCATTTCTATTCCACATTTCTAGCCAGGGCCAATATGGAAAGCAAAATGAAGGAAAATCTTCCAGATTGAAAAGAAAGAAGTCAAATTGTCTCTATTCACAGACAAAGGGAGCTGAGAGGCAAGGAAGAAAACAGCATTCAATTATATTTATATACTATGGTTATTTTATTCATCACCTCACTAGAATGTAAGTTTCATAAAGGAAAAAGAAGTAAAAGCAAATTCCATTTGTAGGAACAATAAAAATATAATATTTATGGACAAATTTAATGAAAGGTGTGTGAGACTTTTACACTGAAAACTACAAAAGATTGCTGAGATAAATTAAAGAAGGTCCAAACAAATGGAAAGGTATACAATATTGAAGGCGTGGAGAAATCAATATTAAGATGTCAATTATCTACAAATTGATTTATAGATTTAATACAATCTCCATCAAAATCTGAGCACTTTTTTTTTGCTAAAATGGACAAATCAATTCTAAAATGTAGTTGGAAATGCATAAAACCAAGAATATCTAAAACTATCTAAAAAACCCCTCAAGTTGGAGTATTTTCCACTACCTTATTTTAGATTAACAATTTACAGCGATCAAGACAGTATTGATATGAAAACTGTGAAACAGATAATTGAAAATGAAGTAGGGAGTCCGGAATTTATGCCAAAATGACTTCTGACAAAGGTACCAAATAAATCCAATGGGTAAAAGGACAGTTTTTTCAACTAATAGTGAGGGAACAACTGAATATCGATATGCAAAAAAATAAACCACAATCCCAATCTCATGCCATTTCCAAGAATTAATTTGATGTGAATCATAAACCAAAATATGAAGTGCAAAACTATAAAGCTTATGAAATAAAACAGGAGAATATCTTAGTGACCTTAAAAATTTCTTGAACGGGATTCAGAAAGTACTAACCTTAAGAGATAAAAGTGATAAATTGGACTTTTATCAATATTAAAAAATTCCGCTCATCCAAAGTCATCATTAAGAAAATGAACATGAAAGCCAAAAATTAGGAGAAAGTATCCACAATATATAAATACGACAAAGAACATGTATCATGAATATATAATAAACTCCTGTAATTCAATAATAAAAATATTGACACCCCACCTCTTCAATAAAAACCACACACACAAGAAAGGGTTAGGAACCCAGCAGGACTGAGCATGAGAATCTCATGCATGAGAGGCTTCAGAGATCTCATAGGTCAAGAAGCGTTAAAGTTCAGATTGCTTAAACCCTCATCAGACAGCTTTTAAAAATAGACAAAAGACTTGAACAGACACCTCACAAAGGATGCGATACAAATGGCCAATGAATCCATTAAAAAAGTTCAACATTATTGATCATCAGGGAAATTCAAATTAAAACCGCAATGAGACATCACTGCACAGAGCTGTTGGAATGACGAACAGCAGCAAAAAAGACAACACCAAATGTTAGTGAGTATGTGGAGCAACTAGAACTCTCATACATTTCAGGAATAAAATGAAAAAGAAAAAAGACATTTTGGAAACTAATTTGGCAGTATCTTATAACCACGCTCACCCTATAAACCAGCTTTTAAGTATTTATCCAAGAGAAATGAAAGCATGTGCCCACAAACGGCACACATATGTGCCTAGTATCCAAATTGCAAAGAAAGAAGCATGGTGCTAAGACCATTTGATGGAGAAAGAATAATCTTTACAACAAATGATGCTGGAATAACTGGCTACTCACATGTAACAGAATGTAATTGGCTTCCTCCTCATGCTATACACAAAATTTACTCAAAATGTATCACTGGCCTAAATGTAAGAGTTTTAACAATGAAACTTCTAGAAAAAAAGCTAGGAGTAAAGATTTGTGACCCTTAGCTAGGAAATGATTTCTTAGATATGACACCAAAAGTACAAACAACAAAAGAAAAATAGATAATTTTGATTTTATCATTTTATATTTTGTGCTCAAATGATACTAAGAAAGGAAAAAGACAGCCCATAGAATAGGAGAAAATATTTTCAAGTTATATATCTGATCAGGGACCTTTATAAAGAATGTATAAAGAACTCTTACAACGTGATAATGAAGAATGAGCAGCGCAGCTGAAAATGGGCAAAGGAGCTGAATAGACGCTTCCTCAAAGACCGCATCCAACGACTGACAAACTCGTTAACAGAGGCTTAATATGATTAATCATGAGGGAAGTAAATATTAAAACCATAACGAGATATAATTTCATACACACTATGATGGCTGCAATAAAAAAGACAGACAGGGCTGGCCCGGTGGCGCAGCAATTAAGGTCACACGTTCCGCTTTGGCGGCCCGGGGTTTGCTGGTTCAGATCCCAGGTGCGGACATGGCACCACTTACAAAGCCATGATGTAGCAGGCATCCCACATATAAAGTAGAGGAAGATGGGCATGGATGTTAGCTCAGGGCCAGTCTTCCTCAGCAAAAGGAGGAGGATTGACAGCAGTTAGCTCAGGGCTAATCTTCCTCAAAAAAAAAAGGACAGACAAAAACAAGATTATGGTAAAATTGAAACCATTATACATTGCTGGTGGGAGTGTAAAATGGTGCAGCTGCTTTGGAAAACAGGCTGATAGTTCCTCAAAATGCTAAACATAGAGTTATCATATGGCACAGTAATTCTACGCTTATGAATATTCTCTAGAGAAATGAAAAGATAAGTCCACACAAAAACTTGTAAACAAATGTTTATAGCAGCATTATTCATAATAGCCAAAAATTGAAACCAAAAATATTCATCAATTGTTGTATAGAGAAATAAAATGTGGTATGTACATACAATGGAATATTATTTGACTGTTAAAAAGGAATGAAGTTCTGATATATGCTATAATGTAGATGAACTTGAAAACATTATCTAAGGGAAAGAAGTCTATCACAAAAGATCACATGTTATATGATTACATTTATAAGAAATGTCCAGATTAGGTAAAGCTATAGAAACAAAGTAAATTAGTGATTTCCTAGGGCTGGGGCAGCGGCAGTGGGGTAGAGGAGCGAGTTGAGGAGAAATGAAAAGTGGCTGCTAAGGGCATGGGGTTTCTTTCTGGAATGATGAAATGTTCTAAAATTGACCGTGTGATGAATGCACAATTGAATATACGGAGAACCATTGAATTGCACATTGGGAGCAAATTCCCCATTAAATGGGTGAATTGTACAGTATGTGACTTACATCTCAATAAAGTTGTTAAAAAAGAAAGAGTGCACAAATAGTCAAAATAGCCAAAAACTAGAAACAAAATCTATTAACAGGAAAATAGGTAAAGCAATTGTGGAACACTCATACAGTGAATTCTACTGACTAATAAAAACAAACGTACTACTGATACCTGCAACAAGGTGGATGGATTTAAGAAACATACTGAGTGACAGAATGCAAATACAAAGTAGTACAAACCGATGATTCTGCTTAAATGAGGCTTAGGACAGGCAAAGTTAACCATTGGCGAATGAAATCAGAACAAGGACAGGGACGGAGTGGGAGAGTAGACTAGGGAGATTTCTGGGAGGGTTGAACCGTTCTATATTTTGATAGGAATTTGGGTTACACAGATATTTGCAGGTTTCAAAACTGCCTGAACTCTTCAGTTAAAACCTGTGCATTTCACTGTTTGTAAATATAAACTCATTAAATATTCTACAACATTAAAAAAATCCCTGCCTTTTCCCACAGGTTTTTCTTTCGTATATTTGGTAACTTGTGAATTTTCCATATCCCTAAAGGAAGTATTGGGAAAGGGATATTCATTTTTATAAAGAAAATAGACTGAGCTGAAAGGGAGGAAACAGAGTAGAAAGATGCCACCTAAGAGAAGTCAGAAGATGCATTTTCTTTGAGACCTTGGTAATAATTTTTACTTTCAAATTTTTTGACCAAACATCTTGGAATTTAACTCTTATTGTAGAGATACAAATGATGTTTCCTGTTAAAATAGAAGGGTAGGGTGCTGGCCCCGTGGCCAAGTGGTTAAGCTCACGCACTCCACTGCAGGTGGCCCAGTGTTTCGTTGGTTCGAATCCTGGGCTCTGACATGGCACTGCTCGTCAAACCACGCTGAGGCGGCATCCCACATGCCACAACTATAAGGACCCACAACGAAGAATATACAACTATGTGCCGGGGGGCTTTGGGGAGAAAAAGGGAAAAAAAATCTAAAAAAAAAACAATAGAAGGGTAGTATTACTTTTCTTCTAAAGAGGAAAAAAAAGATTTAATTCCACCAAGGGGAACTCTATATGATACTAAATTTTAGAACACTTAACGTCTTAGGTAGTTTTTCCTCCCACTAATAAGAAAAAGAAACAAAAAGGAATATATAGATCAATAACATCTTTGAGGTTTGTCTAGAAAAATTCTTCATTTTTTAAAGTATTTTCATCTATTTTTTGTGACAGATAGGTTTAGAGTCGAACCCAATTTTTAAAGGCCTTAAAATCAATACAGGTATTTATTATTTCAGCATTTTATTAGCCCGACTTTTGGGATGTACTTCAGATGTCAGTAATGTATCCAAATGAATAGCGAGGATTTTCAAAGATTTTAAAAAGTTTAGGTAAAAAAAAAAGGGGCTGGCCCCATGGTTAAGTTCACGGGCTCCACTTCAGCGGCCCATGGTTTCACTGGCTCCGATCCTGGGCAGGGACATGGCACCGCTCATCAGGCTATGCTGAGACAGTGTCCCACATAGCACAACCAGAAGGACCTGCAACTAGAATATACAACTATGTACTGGGGTGCTTTGCAGAGTAAAAGCAGGAAAAAAAGTTTAGGTGAAAAATTTTTGTAGGTGATCAGAGGCATCTTTGTCTTGCTCATTTACTCATTTTACAAATGTTTATTGTGTGCCTGTTATGAGCTAGATATAGTTTTAGCGACTGAACGTATACCTCCAGACAAAAGAGAAAAAATACCTTCCTTTATGAAACTTACCTACCAGTGGGTGAGGAATAAAATAACCATAGTATACAAATTCATTTTACAGTGTTTTAGAAAGCAATCGGTGCTTGGACAAAAATAGAACAGAGTATTGGAGACCTGGAGTGCTGAGATTGGTTGAAATCATAAATGCAGAGGTGGGGATAGGACTGACTTAGACGACATGTGAGCAAACATTTGAGGAATCACACATTTCAATATCTAGAGAAAGCACGACCCAGACAGAAAACTAGCACTGAAAAGTCCCAAGATGGAAGCACACCGGGCCTACTTATTAAAGGAGCAGTGAGGAGGCTAATGTGGTCGGACCAGAGTGAACAAGTGGAGAGAGTGGTAGGGGTGGATGGAGGTGTAATGGAGTGGCATATTGTGCAGAGTCAAGTGAGGTAAAATTTCCTTTGGCTTTTAGTCTGAATGAGATGGGAGCCTGGAGATGTGGTCCGGCTAACATTTCACTAAGATCACTTTGTCTGCTTCGTTACTGTCAGGGGGCAATAGGGAGGCAGCGGGACCAGTTAGGAGGCTATCACAATAGAGATAAGAGAGGTTGTTGGTTTTTCATTAAATAAGAAAATAAAGGTAATTTACATTTATTGATATGACTGCTATTTTGAGACAACTCATACTAGTCTATGTAATATTTAATGTGTTTTTCAAAATATTTTTATTCTTTTTGGTATGGTTTCAATATTTAGAAGGTAGCTGGTTTTTATACACTGCTTTTCTTTACTCATGTTTTTCTGTTGCCTTTAGTACCTTTTTTCCTCTTTAGGATTCTACTAATTGGTTTGCTTCCTTAAATCATTTCCTTCTTCTTCCTCCAATCACTCATTTGGCAACCAATTAGCTCATTCTACTCTTATCTTTTACTGTTAGATTTTATATTTCTCCTTTTTCTGAACCTATATAATTTATATGGTATTCTGCTACAGTTACAATTAAATATTATAAACGTCCTTCATCAGTTGTTTTACAAAAGTGTCCCCAATAATATTATTACTAGGTGAAGGTTGATCCAAGAAGTTTCCTCAGGAAGGGCTTGTGAATACAATTTTCTTTGAGTTATTGTTATGTTTAATGAGTTGTATGTAATTTTGACTGTTGAAGATGATATACGTCTTAAAATTGGCCATTCTTTTTAATTTTCCCAGGTATATGTTGAACTCTTTCACTATACTGATTCAGCTCTTCTTTTATTTCTGGAAAGATTTCTTAGATGATAGGTTTAGAAATTAATTCTCTTCTATTGCTCCCCCTCACCCCAAAATTGGGGACCGTAATTATGTGTATGTTGGATCATCTTGTCTGTCTTCCATATTTCTCTCTCTCATATATATTTTTTGCTTCTATCTTTATGTAATTTTTTATTCTGGGATTCCTTTTATTTTTGTCCTCTGTATTTCTTACCATACCTTCAATTTTTGTCTATTCTCTTTTGGGAATTTTGTAATTTAGTTTTCATTTTTGAGCTGATTTTGTGTTTTTCATAAATTTATTTCTGGGATTTGATCAGCTCTTTTTAAATATCTTTCTATTTTTTGTCTATTTTTATTCTGAATTTTTAAATTTGGGATTTGTGATTTTTTTCATATATGCCATGGTCGGTTTATTCTTCATATTGAAGAAAGTTTTCCTGTGTTTTGCATGTGTGTATTTGTGTGTGTGTGTGTGTTAATGGATTAACAATAGTTTTGGAACATTTTTCCCCCAGAATGCCTCAGAAGATGAACTTAGGTTAACGTCTTATGACATGGTTCTTGGAATTGTATTGAGTTAATATAAATTTAAAATGCTAACAGTATCAGGACCTGGTTATTACTTTTGCTTAATGTAAAACACCTGATTTATGGATCTCACCTGGACTGGCAGGTCTGTGAACTGACACACAGACCTTGCTAGGCTATATGACTAGGGTTGTATGAAAAACAGTTGGGAACCAAGTTGGCAGATTTTCTTTGTGGAGCTGGTCCGCCATGTCAACCTTATCACTTGCAACTGTAGGGGAGGAAGACATTTCCTCTTCCCAAATGTGGGTTCGTCTGGCCGGAGAACGAATTAAATTCACATGAGACAGAATAGCAAGAGAAAATTAAACAAAGCTTTATGAGGAACCATGGCCCAGGGCCTTTCTTCCCGAAGGAAGAAAGGGCACCGAAGAAGTGGGGTGTACATAGTGGTTATATACCCCCAAACAGGGTGTTTCACATGTGATTGAAATGTCCCTCCCACAATAGTCACAAGATTGCCCTATCGGCACAGTGCTTGATGGACACAGCAGGTAATGGTCTGCTATCTCAGTGGGCGTAGCCGGAGGCGTGTATTGTCTTGAGCGGGTGGTCACAGGTGAGCTCAGCAATCAGTTCCTAGCCTAAGGAAAGGTGCTTAATCCTTAAAGAAATGCCAACGTTGGGGGGGGAGGGAAGTCAGTTACAGGAGGTTACCAGACAAGCAGAATAAAATGCAGATTTAAGTCTTTGCCTTTGGTATTGATTAAGAGTTTCTAGAGAGAATGGTCATCGCCTTTCTTCTTCCTGATACAGAGAGGGAGGCACCTTTTACAGATAGAGATTTACTTTGCAAATGTAAACGTGTCCTAACAAAGGGCAAGTTCCATTCCTCAGAGCCTCCTTCCCTGTCCCAGTTCATCAAAAGCAATCAGCCTCAAATAATCCTGATGCCAAAGAGACATATCTTGGGGTGGCCAATTTCAGGTCCCCACACAACCAACTGTGCCCATCCGGGGGTGGAGTCAAAGACTTCTGCAGGAAAATGCCAATGATTTACGTGATAAACTCAGTACTTGGCTAAACCTATTTTATCTTGTGAATTTTATTTTCATATCAAATCTAAGATCAGTGTTGATCATCATGCATGGAATATTATATTACCTTAAAAGTTTTGATTCTTATTTCTTGTTTTTTTCTTATATTAACCATGCATGGATGTTATATGTCTTTTTCTGCTTATTATGCAGGGGATTGTGTTTCCCAGGACCGGTAATTACAGTTAGTTACATGGTAGGTTGTTAAGGGTTTGGGCTTACTCAGTTTCTTAGTTCAAGTTACCTCTTGGTTTGTTCCAAATACTGTGGCTGCATAACTAACCACCCTCAAATTTAGTGACTTAAAACAATGACAACATTTGTTTTGCTCATGAGATTGCAATTTATGCCAAGCTTAGTGGGGATAGCTTATTTCTACTTCACTTTATGTTAGTTGGGGCAGCTCAAAAGCTGGGGGCTGAAATCATCTAAAGGCTTATTGAGTGTTTGATGTAACTGTTGCCTGAGGTCTCAGATCCTCCCCATGTGGGTCTCTTTGTGTGGTCTCTCTGCATGAGCTAGTTTGGACTTCCTCAGAGAATGGTGGATAGGTTCTAAAATCAAGCATCCCAAAATAAAGAGACATGTAGAAACCAAATAATCTTTTATGACCAAGCTTTGGAAGTCATGCAGCATTATTTATGACACATTTTATTCAATGAGACAGTAATAAAATCCTAGCCAGTTTTAAGAAGAGGAGAAATAGGCTATATCTCTTGATGGGGAGTGGCAAGGTTCTAGAAAAGCATGTGGGACTGGAAATAGTGCAGTGGCTGTTTTGGGAAAATACAGCAAAGGAGGACCATCTGGAATTCAGAGAACAAAGACAAAGGTAAGGAGTTGGACAGGTAACCAACTAGTGCTTCAAATGAGTAAGTTATGGAACTAATATCTCAGTGAGAATGTATGGTAGGAGACCACAAAACAGTAAGGAAAAGATGAGGGAAATGGGAGATTCTGGAATATATTTTATAAACATCCAGTGTTCTCCAGGTGTTCATTTTTTGAGCCGTCATTTTTCAGTGCTGAAAATTATCCTGCTGGTAATTCCTTCTAAAAGGAATTAATCAGTTTGGACAGAATTACAAAACTGGCTTAGAATCTAGAACAATATTTCTTAGACTTCTGCCACCCACAGACTATATGATGCTCATAATGCATGTTTTAATATACAACCAAATCACCAACTTTAGATAAATTAAAAAACAAGTTTATAGCAATAAAAATATAAGCAGAATATTTATAAAATTAAAATTTGATTTATTTGGTTACTGGGATGAGATAATTTTAGTGTTTGAATAACGTATATATTATTAAATTATAGCTATCTGAAGCCGTAGATCACATCTTACATCCAGATGCTGTCTCCTGTTACTCCTTTTATGCTTCTACATCAGAAAACACCGACTATTATAGATCTTTGAGAAAGGCGACTGTCATATGGTCGCACTGTCAGATGGTTTGACTTTTTGGATGGAATATAAATCTAGAAATTATGGGGAGATCTTTCAGCAAAGACTTCAGCTTTTGGTTAAATGCTCAAATGAGCATACTACCTTGAAAACAGAAAGACTGAATGTTTCTTAGAATAAATGGTGAATGATATTTGGCTTTGGTTTCATTTACTTTTGGAAAATTTCACATTCTTTTGAAATAATTGGTTTTACTTAAAAAAAATCCAATAATTCATTGTCATCTACTTTTCCCAATGGGTGAAGAAAATCTAGTGTTAGAAAAGAATAAAATTATCTTAGATTGAGCCATTCATATCACAGTTTGGTCTTTTTAAGAAAGTCTGATATCTTACAATCGATATAAAAAATCGTAATATTTTAGAACTCTTACATTCAAGCTACTAAATATTCTGAATATATTACCAAAATGTGCTACTTAATGGGGCTGGCCCCGTGGCCGAGTGGTTAAGTTTGTGCACTCCGCTGCAGGCGGCCCAGGGTTTCGTTGGTTCGAATCCTGGGCACGGACATGGCACTGCTCATCAAACCCCCCTGAGGCAGCGTCCCACATGCCACAACTAGAAGGACCCACAGCGAAGAATATACAACTATGTACCGGGGCGGCTTTGGGGAGAAAAAGAAAAAAATAAATAAATAAAAAATTAAAAAAAAATGTGCTACTTAATGCAGTCACATAAAATAGAATTATTCTTTGTCTAGTTATCAATGTCATGAATTTAAAAAACTCATATAAGTACCTTTCTACTCAAGAGTCAACATAACTCAGTGTTGATCAGCAGAGTCATATATTCATACTCATTTTTTTCCCAGAGCCCACTGAAATGTCATATGCTTGGTGGCTTCGATTTGGTGGTATTTACATCTGTGCTATTTCCTTTAACACTGAATTAAGAACAATTTTGGACCAAAACCTGTTCTTTAAAAAAACTGTGTGTGGAATGACATTGAGGAGAAATGATTAATTCCCTTAGTAATGCTCTTCCTTGTCGTGTGCATGGCTGATGCTGATCAGTACTGGTCCTGGTATCTTTCCTCAGTCTACATTCCAGCTCATGGATTTTTAGCACTAAAGCAAAAAGTTACTTGGCACATCTCCCTTGTATATGAATTACATCTATATCAACAGCAGATTCACACTCTGAATATTGGTGATTTTGTTCAACTCTAAATTGAAATGTCTAATGGTACACCTATGTGATAGTAATTTTGGTCTCACATTTTATACATGTTGTATGAATTTCCTATGCCTACTGTAACATATTACCACAAACTTGGTGGATGAAAACAACATTTATTTATTCTCTTACAGAGGTCAGAAATCCAAAATCATCTTCACTGGGTTGAAATCAAGGTGTTGGCAAGGAGTTTGCTCCCTCCAGAGGCTCTCTGGGAAAATCCATTTCCTTGCCTTTCTAGCTTCTAGAACTACATTCCTTAGCTTGTGGCCCCTTCCTCCGTTTTCAAAGCCAGTAGTCTAGCATTTTGCTTTAACATCACATTGCCTTTTTCTTTGTCAAATCTCCCTCACTCTCTTTCTTATAAGAATACTTGTGATTACATTTAGGGCCTACCCAGATAATCTAGGGTAATCTCCCCATCTTGAGATCCTTAATTAATCATATCTGCAAATTCTGTTTTGTCTATAAGGTTACATTCACAGATTCCAGGGATTGGGACCTAGATTATGTTTGAGGGGCATTGTTCAGCCTGCTAAGTGTGTTTATATTATGGGATATTTTACTAGATCATTTGATAACACTGACATTCTACTTTTTTCCCATGCATAATACTTATCATAAACTTTAGGACTGCTTTTAAAAGCTTCTTGGAAATTATGTAATTAGTACTCATTTTTGCTCCAAGGAGCACATCTTTGGATAATATCTCCAGAGTTTTGATATACTCTCTGATTTTACTACCCCATTAATCAATTTCTTATTGCAGCACATTTTTGTAGTAACCGTCTGTTGCTTTTAGCTACAGCATTCCACACTTGCTGGTCTTCCTTTTGGAGATTCTTCCATTTTATATAGACTTTATCAAAGATAGTGTCCCACCTTCCTCCAAGAAAGTGAAAGGGATCAGATATTCTTACACACCACCCTACATACCCAGTGCCAGGCACCATGACTCAGGTCAACCAATCAGGTGCCATTTCTTGGGACTTTGCATTTTTAGTGAACCATATTTTCTCCATCCATCCAAAAACATTTAGAACTGTTCTAGGCTTTGGGGGTACAGCAATAAACAAAACAAAGTCCTTGTTCTCCTGATGTTTACATTCCAGTAGGAGGACACAGATAATAAAAAGTAAGTGAACATGTTATATGTCAGATGGTGATAAATGCTATAAAGAAAAATAAAGAAGTTAGAGTGACTGATGGAAGATAATTTTCCAGACAAGGTGAACAGGAAAGGCCTCTCTTATAAGTGATATTTAGCAGAGATCTACAACAAGTGTAGGACAAAGACATTCACATATCTCGAGGAAGGGCAGAGGAAATAATTAGAACAAAGAGTCTAAATAGGTATATGATTGACTTGTTCACGGGACAGATACAAGGTCAGAGTAGATGGAGGGGCAATGGTAGGAGATGAGGTCAGAGAGGTAATGGGGGCCAGATTATGTGGGTTTTTTTGGACTGTAGTAAGGAGATTATATTTTATTCTAAGTGTGAAGGAAAACCTATTGGGGGGATTTGAAGAGGAGTCATATAATCTATCTTGAATTTTCAAAAGATCACGCTAGCTGTTGTGCGGAGAGTAGTCTATAGGAGGCGTGAGTGGAAGCAATGTGGTGCCTTAGATGTCTATTGGGCATAGTCTGGATTAAAGTTGATGTGGCTCAGTCTAGGGCAGTTGTTCTCAAACTTTAGCTTCAGAATCATCTAGAGGGCTTGTTAAAACACGTTACTCGGCTCTATCCTCAGAGTTTTGATTCAGTGAGTCTGGTGGGGCTTAAGAATTTAAATTTCTGATAAATTCCTAGGTAATGCTGATAGTGTTGGTCTGGGGACCACACCTTGAGAACTATTCACTGGTGGTTAGTGGAGGAAGTGTTGAATCACAGCATCCAGGTTTGGATATGTTAAGGTTTGAGACTCTTACTGGACTTCCAAACTCAGACATTAGATAAGGACTTGGAAAATATGTTTGATATTCAGTTGAGAGGTTAGGATACAAGGAGTCTGTAGCAGCTGAACAGCATTTAAAGCCATGTGACTGCATGAGGTCATTGAAGGACTGAGTTAAGAAGAGAGTGAAGAGGAGAATCTTGCAGACTGAGACCTGGGTCATGCTTATATCTGGAGATCAGGAAGATGAGGGAGATCTAGCAAAGAAAACAGTAAGGAGAGGCTGGTGAGGCAGAATGAAAACCAAAAGACTGGTATCCTGGAAGCCAAGAGGTGAAAGTAGGAAGAGAGAGTGGAGCAAGAAGTAAGATATCATCAGTTGTGTCAAATCCTGTTGCTAGGTCAAATAAGATGAAAATCTAGAAATGACCAGTGGATCAGGCAAGATGGAGGTCATTGATGGCTTTCATAGGTGTAACTATTTTGGAGTCAAGAAACAAAAGCCTATTTGGGGTAGGTTTAAGAGAGAATGAGGTGAGTGAAAACAGCAAATGTAGGTGTTACTTTTGAGTTTTGCTGTAAAGGGAGAAAGAGAAATAAGGAGGGGGTTGGAGAAGGATATGGGTCAAGGGAGGGTTTCCTTTTTTTTTTTTTATATGAGGGATACTCTACCACATTTTACTGATGAATGGATCATCCTTTGTAATAGAAAGAATGACAAGAATATATGTCTGATTCAAATAGGATGACATTTTTTGTCATTAGAACCTAGACAATTTTGCTTTTAATTCTACTTTTCTTATTGGAGACACAAGGTTATCAGTAGAGGGAAGGGAGCATTAGAGTTGAAAGTGGGAGCAGAGATGGGAAAGAAAAATGACCAGGAAAATACAGCAGACTGTCAGTCAGCACAGAGGCTTATTAGTTTGTGGTGATAAATTCAGAGTGAGTCCAGTGAACATAGTTGTATATTATTCTGAAGTCACATGCAACTCATTGGGCGGGGGTGAAGAGTACAGAGAGCTGGATTCAACCAGATTTTGGATTTGCCAGTTTTGTAGGGTGAAAGCAAAGAAGGTGTGGGCATCGAGGGTATACACACAGAGTGATTATAATGATAGGCCATGGAATCTAAGCCAATTTAGGAGAAAATTGGAGACTTTTAGGGGTGATGAACAGTGAAAAGACTGTAGAATCAATGGACTTTCATTCTCAGTATGAATAACTTGGGCCCTTGAGAGAGTGGAATAGATTGATAGGAGAAGCTGGCTGCACTATGGGATTTTGAAATTGAAGTTGTGGAGGGTGTTTGGTTTTGAGTATAACAAGTTTCCAGATATAATCCCAGAGTAGATGACTGAGGTGGAGTAGAGGACAAGATTACTGGAACAAGGAGGTCAGTGAACTTAGAAGACAGGGTATTGTGGAGTTATATGGAGGTGAGAGTCCAGGAGTGGAGGCATAGCCTTGGAATCCAGGGCTTCTTGTGGTGGCCAAGTAAATAGGGACACAAGGCATGATGTTAGGTGGGATGGTAAGATTCATGGCCGTGGCTGTGGCAGCATCAGCAAGAGCCCAGACTCTTCTGTAGTGTGACCTTTGTAACAGGGAATACTCAGTCCTACCTCTCATGGTTCCATGTGGAGAAATCTTCCTGGCCTTTCTCATTACACTCTGCTTACTCCCACTCCTGTTGGGAAGAAGACCATATGATTTGTGAGTTTGGAAAAAGGAAGTGGGTGTGCTTAGCTCAGCCCTATCTTTTCTTCTTCTTCTTGTCTACCTGTCTGCAGGAGGGCTGCACTCTGCTCTGTTCCTGCCTCTCAGGAATGGCCTTGTCTCTGTCCAAGGAGACCTCTGACTGTCCAGTTGTAGAATAAGAGGGGTGATAAGTCTGACTTGGGTTTCTAAAGCTAACATCTCCAACACAGCTTTTTCAATAATATCTTTGATAATTTGCTTCCCAGATCTCTGACTCAGGTGGGGAAGGAGAGTGTTGTTCCAGCCTTAGGGTCCAATGCAGAACCCTCAGAGATGGTTTTGTGTTCACTCATTTTCAAGTCTGGTTCCTCAGCTTTGCACTGATTCTGTAGTAAGCTCTTAATTGTCCTTCAAATAAATCCCCATTTGCTTATTATAGATAAAGTCAGTTTCAGTTGCTTTAAACCAAGCACTGTAACCAATATAGTCATTTAGTCCTTGTTCTGGACAAACTTCTTTGGTTTGCCAGAAAGGTCATCGTGCTTTGCTTGAAAATGGCTAAAATGGCTGCATGTTACTCTTTGAGATTTCATTACAATGCACAGGGGAATGAATCACCAGTCCAGGAAAATCCAATTTTCAGATAATTATCATTATACTTTGTATTCCCACTCTGCTGTTTCAACTGTTTATGCTAAATCCTCATACTCACAGATGCACTTGACTGAGCATGTACAGATACACTTTCTGTGGTCTTTCTGGAGTCAAGTTCAACTATACTATGACATTTTTATGGGTTGTTCTTTTTACACTATAGTCTTCAAACTTATATTGATTCATCCATGCATAATATTAGAGCCATTGTTCCATTTTGGGGAATTGGTAGCATAATGATAGACTATAGTACGCAAAAAAGTATACATTTAACAACTGTAAACAATTACATAGAGATGTGAATACATTGGCTCAGACTGACTGCATGCTGTCAACAAATATCAGCCGAAATAAACAGACCAATGTCTTCTGTGAAGCACTTCTGTGATCTTTACAGACTTAACGATTAGTAAGAATCTCACAGGGATTCTGTAAGAATCATTGTTAATCTTGTTCTAGTTACCTAGTGCTGTGTAACAATCTACTCCAAACTCAGGCCCTGAAAACAACACCACCAAACTATAGCTCATAGTTATGTGGGTTGGAATTTGGCCAGTGCTTGACTGGTTGATTTTTCTGCTTCACATGGCATTGACTGGGATCACTCACTGGCTTTCAGTGGTGATGCCTGGGCTGGGCTGGGAGCTCCAAGATGCTTTACTGACATGCCTGGTGCCTTAGTGGGAATGATCGGAAGGCTGGGATTGGCTGGGGCTCCCTCTGTCTCCAGGTAGTCATAGGGTCTCTCCTTGTGGTATGTAAAACAGGGTAGACGGATTTCTAACATAGTGGTTTAGGGATCCGAGAGTGGCTGTCCCAAGAGATGCAGGTGGAAGCTTTAAGCGTTTTGTAACACAGACTTGAAGGTCCCAGAAAGTAACTTTTACATCTTATTGTCGACGTAAGTCGACCAGGCTGGCTTCAAGGGTGGAGGAATTATAGTATCTCTCAATGGCAGAAATGTCAAACACGTTATAACCATCTTTTATCCACATTGTAAATTTATTAAATGAATGTGAACAGGATTGTTCCATTGCTTTTGTCTCTGAAACAAATTGCCTGACAGCTGCTTTACTTCTGGAACCCCTAGTACTCTATGGACCACATTTTGAGATAAGATTTGAGAAAAAATGAAGGTGGCTCTAAAAAAACCTTCTAAAACTCCTGAGTACAAGTGTTAATTAAAAATGTATAATGTGATCTGCAGCCCTGTTAGAGAGGCAGTGTAGCATAATGGTTAGTATAGTCTCTGGAGGTAAACTGCCTGGAGTTCAAAGCCAAATGCTAAGACTTATTACCTATGTTATATGGGCAAATGTCTTGATTTGTCTATTTTCTATTTGTCATTTTCTTTCTTTTTGTCTGGAGATAATATCTCCCATTTCATTAGATCGTTTTGAGAATTAAATGAGAAAATAGAAGTAAAGAATTTATAAAATATATGTTAATTACAATGATTAATATTGATAAATCTATTTAGGCTCCTGAGTCTCACTTGAGAGTTCCTTAAGAACAACAAATATTTGGAGATGAACTACTGAAAATGTGTGGATCTGTGCTTTTCAATGATTCCTTTATGCTGCTAGTTAGGTTTTGTTTTCTTGACTTCTGTAGCAGAAAATTGAAGATCAAGAGACAGTTGGGCTGTAGGGACTCTGGGGCTGATAGGATACAATGGAGAGATGGAAATAATGGGTCAATGTATTAAGAAACGAAACCCAAACCACATCAAAATAAAATAAAAACAAAGCATACTCTACTGTTTCAGGCAGATTCCATGTATGCCCCCTTTTCTACTTCTAGCATGAATTTAGTCATGGACTTTTATCCATGCTACATACTTTGGGCACAGCATGGTTGTTGGTGCTACTCACGTAAACAGTAATCTTTACTACACATATTAAAGATTTTGTTCTTATTGTCTTTAAACTAAATCAGGGTATAAAACATTGCTCCAGTCTCTGATGCATATCCAATAAAGCAAAAGATTATCAGGAACTAAGACCAGATGTCTGCCCCACCCAGAGACCGGCCCCCATATAACTGGCCTGTAGTCTTCATGCTATAAGATGGTTCTTTTGGACGTTAGTCCCCCCATCTTCCGATTTGCCAACTTACCACTTAATAAATACCCTTTCTCTCCTACCACCTTGCCTCTTGACTGTTGGCTTGTCTTTCAGTGAATAGAAAATCCCCCCGTTTTTGGTAGTAACAAGTTTGGTACCCCAGGTGGGACTTTAAGTCCTACTTGTGGCTGGTCAACCTTGGACAGGCCACCTGTTGGGTAAGTCCCTAGCAGCTGCCGAGGCTCTCTTTGTCTTGGGGATCTGCCTTTCTTGCTTTCCTGTGCTGATGCCAGCTACTTCCTAACACTGACTATGGTAGAAAGAGAAACAGCTACATCTGGCAAGTCCACAGGCTCAATGTGGAATAGGGTAAGTTGCCTTGGGGATGCCCGTGAACTCACTTTGCCTCCATCTGGGGTCCTTCAGTTTATGGCAGGGCCATCTGGGGTCCAATAGGACCATCTGGGCATGCATTTGCAGTGGGAACAGTTATAAGGCTTTTTACCCCAAATCTGGGAACTAGTTCACTGGTGTCTGGTTTGTCTGTGTCTGAGTCTGTGTCTGTAAACACCTCCAGGATCAGACATCTTTTGGATGAATGACCTCGTTAAAATGCCCTTGTGTCTAAAGTTGTCTAATAAAAGGGTTACAGCTGCTGGGGCACTCAAAAGGATTGGGTTAGAGTTCTGAGTTCTGGTTTAGAGTCCCAGGGTATTAGATTTGGGTGCTTGTTCATGTGTGTCTATGTCTGACTGTTTTATTTGTTAAACTTGGCTGTTCAAGGACTGAGTTTCTCCTTGATTGTAACATACTCTGTTTGGAAATTACCTTGTTTGTTGCAGCCACCTTGGGGAAAGCCCCCTAAAATGGGGATAGCTATAAACAGCTGGCAAGATAACCTTGGGTAATTTAAAATTACAGTGGCCATTTTGGGCTCCTTTTGAGGTTTTGAACCAAGAAACAAATCTTTAAAGAGTCAAGGGTTCCACCTTTTGACCGAAATGTTCCAGAAGCTGTAAATGCTTACAAAGAACTGCAGAACATTGTGTCCTGAGGGCTTGGCTTGATAATCCTCAGGCTGCGGGTCCCAAAACTACGGTGAGGCAAAAAAATGTGGTTGCATTCCATTTTGCAGCCAGAGATGGTTGGACAGAAATGTAAGTTGCACTCTCGTTTGTGGCTAAGTGTCCTACCAAACTGCTATCAGCCTCAGGGGCATTACATTGGTCATTAGAAGGAATCCTTGGCTTGGCCTTCATTGTGAGGGTGTTGATTTGGAAGATGCCTGAAATTTTCACGATCTGGTTCTAGCTGCAGTGTAAATATGCTTTTGACCAGCCATGTCTAAATCCTGAAACAATGACAAATGCTAATTTGATTCCCACCTGTGACCCCTTAGGCTGCATTTTCCCAAACTGGGCAACTTTTAGCTATGAGTATGTAGTACTAATTGGTTCATTGATCTTCTCCTCCCAGAGGTGGTCACTATTTTCCTTTGTCTCTGTTTTTTGGTGTAATTTGTCATAAAAAGGAAAAACCATAGGGCAAGATGCAGGTATCTCTATAAGCCTGTGGTCTGGGAGTATGTGCATAAGGTGAAAGCTGTTGCTAGGGCATCTTGGAAGCCAAAGAGGCTGCAAATTTGATGGGTGTGGGTTGAGCAGTTAAGAGCCATTAGGGTGCTCAACACCTCAGGAAGACTCCCATGATAGGATAAGTTGGTCATAGAAAGGGTTAGATGACACAGGTCCCCTGTCAGTGTCAAGAAAATTTCCGTGCAACGAGGTACTCTGTAAAAGCATACAGTACCCCCAACCCTGTAGCACCTTCCTCCTAGGTATTAATCTGGCTCCTAGAGAACCAAAGCTTAGGCAAAACTGTTAATGTGCATATAAGATGAGATTTTTTTTTCTTTTGTCTTGTTCTATGTCTTGAGACCTTGGCTTTTTGATCTTTTTGGTCTCTGCCATCTGGAGGATGCGTGTACAAGGATGTATCTTGGCAGACAGTCAAATAGACTGGGGTTCTGAGAAGTCCTCTCTTTATCTGGCTATGTCAGCTCTCAGGGGAGTCTGTCATAAGGAGTCTCAGTTGCTTTCATCAGGGACCTTGTCTCAACTTTCATTGCTTGTTCACTAAATGCCTGTGCAATGAATGCCTTTGCCTTAGACTATTTTGGGGAGTGAAATTTCTGGATCTTGTGAAGGCTTCTTATTTTGCACTCTTTTGAGGATGCCTCTTGCATCCATGGTTAAGCTGTAAAAGGCTTGTTGGTTTGAGTCACCCTTAAGATCCTACTCATCCCTGTGGCCAGATGATGGATCATTTCAATTGGAAAAACTTCTAAATTGGAAAAATTTTTTAGAGAGCTCTCATCATAAGTGTTCTATTGGTACCTATGAAAAGACCAAATTTGAAAAGAAATACAAAATATAATGACTAGCTTTAGGACCCTGACTCAGGCTACAGGTAGATTGAGAAAATGGAAAAGTGTACATGTTGATAAAATTATAAGGGTTAGAATATTTGAGCTAATTTTATATAAAGAGGTTATATCAACTTTGCCTGAATGTGTTTTAAAAATGCACATTATATCTGGCTGGAAAAGCTTCCCCCTCAAGGTAAGTTGGTCTAGGGTTAAATTGTACCGTTAGAAAAAAGGGCCTTTGTTAAATGCTTTGTGCAGAATTTTAAAGGTGCAATACATTGTCCTGAAGTTTTAGAACATAAAAATCTTTTGATTCATCTGAAGTTAAAAATTTCCCTGATATAAAGAAGCAATTTGAGAAATGTAGCTGGAAGGGTGAATCAACCTCTTTTGTTATTCAGATTGTAATCCAGTTCTTTGGGGAACTGGAAGCAACCATCTTTGTCTTGCAAATCTCTGCAAAGCCAGAGGTATGGCTCTAGAAAGCAGTTCAAAGTTCACTTGTCCTTTTGCCAGTCCCAAAGCCTCCCCTGTTCCTCTCAAAATGCTCCTGGATATTGAGACAATAGAAACTGGTAAGGCAAATATACCCCAGAAACTCCACCTTGAAGAAAACTCAACTGCTTTCCCTGTGCCTTTATGATGTAAATTTTCTGCTCCCATCTTCTCTAAGACCTGAGAGCCATTCTTTGAAATGCAAATGTTTCTCGTGAACTAGTAAGTTTTGTATTGCGCTTGATTCATAAAAATTTAATGGAAGCTATAAAGTCTATGTCTACCTGTGTGCTCTTGTATGTCTATATGTATATGTTGTAGATGTGAGATATTTTCTACCTCTGGAGGGTATGGCCAAAATTAAGAGCTATTTAATTGGCTTAAAGTAAGTGCTTATATAAATTATTTCTAAATGTAATAGAAACTAACCCAAATGTCTTTCAAGTTAATGTAATATAAAATGATCTTTGGTAAATAAAAGCTTATTTGTTGGTTTGCTTGATTGAAACAAGCATGTCCTCAAAATTGTCAGTATTTGGATATGATGCAGACATGCAGCCTAGGTTTGCTAACCAAATAAGCTCGTGTTATCCCTGTTACAAATTCATCAGCAAGATAATAGCTTTAAATGATAACTAATTTTGTCTAATGTCTCATGAAGTTCTTGTTGGAAACAAATGATTTATATAGATGAAAATGAGTAAGACTTTTGGGGTACAATAATTATGTTTTATACTTGAAAAAACAGCTTCCAAATTCTTTTTGGTAACTTAAAACTTTAGAGTTTTGCTAAATTAAGTTAAATGATAAAAATTTGTTGAGTATCTAGGTCATTTCCATTTAAGATAAAATATTAGAAGTTGATTATTAAGCATAGATTTGTCTGTCTTTGGTTTCTTATCTCAGAGAAATTAAAAAATGCTTAGGTTTGTTGATAGACATGTTTTGTACATGCTGAAGAATTTTCTATGAGAAAGCACATATTTCTAGAAAGTTTGAAATGCATATTACTCTAGAAAGAGTAAGATGTATATTTTCAGTAAAGAAGGTATAAAGAATAGAGATATTTTTGTTTGTTTTGTTATGAAAGATAAACTTGTCCTAAAGTACTAGGAAAGAAAAAAGGGAAAGACTTGGGACAAATTTTGAATATAAAAAGTAAGTGACAGAAAGTTTGTGAAAGCAAAACCTTGAGGAGTTTTATGCATGGTCAAGTTGGCTAAGATTAAAGTAAATCCAATTAAGTAAATAAGTTTAATGTCAAAAGTAAGCTGGTGTAAAATTAGAATTTGGTCTTCTTTCCCTTAAAGTGATAACTTTCTTGCACTTTTAGTCTGTTCTTGATAAAGAGATTATGAAAGGATGTTTCTTTGAATAGTCTACCAGAAGGGTAGTGATTTTATGTTTTATCAAAATAAATTTCCTGTAGTTTTATTAGGTCTTTAATAATAGGTGATAATGTTTTTCTTAGAGCTATTTAATTTTCTGCATTCGCCTGAACATCTTTAATTGTCACTATGGTTAAATGGATAACTAAGCATTGTTTCATAGGGACCTATGATACTATGTTGGTAAATGTTATTGATATGTTTTAAAATTATATAATATTCCTAAAATTCTGATCAGTCCTGGTTATCAGTCCTAATTCTGGTTATTATTTTAAAGTGTTGTATGCCACAAAATTAACCAAATTTCTTTGTCAATTGCCATTTTAACATCTTTTGTCATTTACAGACAGTTACTGTTTTACTCTGATACTTTTGCAAAATCTGTTTCATCTTCAGAGAAATTCATAGAAAGGACTCTGACACTTACTCTTGAATACAGGTTTCTGATAAAGTTTCAGATCCTAAAACTGAACTGGGTAAAAGAAATTACAGAACTCTAATGGAAAAACTGATGACTTCAAGAAACTGCTAACAGAAGATCAAGATCAAAAGTTGGTTACATGGGACTAAATGAACTGTTGAGGATAGTTATATTTTTTATGACTTTTTGTTTGAATTATTGCTGAATTTTAGTATTTTGTTTTTCCAGATTTAAGGAACCCTTTTTCTCTTAAGCTAGCTATAACAATTTAGTAAATTATATTCTTGTAAACAGAAATGAAACATTTATCTTTTTCTCCCCACTTGATCCCTCCAGAATCTGAAAACTCTTACTGGGTGAATATTCTTATTTTCATGGCAAAGTAATTGTTTGCATAAGTTCAATAAGAATCTTTTCTTATACCAGGACACAATTGGAAACATTGGTTATATTACAAAAGCTTTGACTGGAGTGTCATATTTGAGAGAAACATGCTTGGCCTGGCCTCAAGAAGCCTTTAAGCTCGATCCGAGGTTCCTTATAAAAAGTTCCAGCAAAGCAAATTTAAAAGAGCCTATATGAACAATCACATTCTTGCTGCACTTACATAAATAATTGGACCAAGTTTTACTGAAACTAGACTTATTTTGCAAACCAGTTAGTTGTAATTTGGCTATCTTTTGTAAAACATGAGGGTTATTTCAAAAAGAAAAATTATGTTTCAGTAGAAACCATAGTACACATTCATGGATATTTAGATTCTAGTTCTATTGATTGTCTTTGAGATTTTTGTTTTATATCTGTTAACTGGACTGGATCTTGAGTTCTTCTGGTCTCCTGAAATATCTGGATACAAATCTCCAAATTAATATTTTCAATTTTTCCCATCATTTTCATTTGGAATCATTGAGAACTGAACCTGCCCTTTTTCTAAAGCCTTGCAAATTGAAGCTGGACAACTTGATATAAACTTAGAGAGATTCACATCCGTTGCTGTGTAAGCCACTCAGAAAGATACCTGAACACCTGATGACATCATCAGAGACATTTAAAACTGCAAAAGATGCTTTGGCTCTGACATCTAGAAATCTTTCTGACTTGCCACCCCATGGGCTCATAAACTAGTTTATAATTTGCTCCCACCATTAACCTTGATTTTTTTTTTCTCTTTAAAAATGTTTCTTATTAAATACCTGGTTACTTGCTCACAAAATATAAGCCTAACTTTGGGAGCCCACCTGCATCACAATCTTACTAAGAGACTGGTTCAATGAGATGGAGTAACCTATGCCCCTCATCATCAGGATATCCCTTAAGATTGAGGAATGAACAACAAAAGGGGGAAATTGATACTGGATGAACAAAAGGTTGACATAAGGGAAACCATATTGTAGAAAAGAAACCATATTGTAACTTTGAATGATCTCTGATTAACTAACCCTGGTGCATATGCACCCCCCAGGAGATAAACATGCTCTGTAGATTTTATGGCCTGTCCCAGCTGTGATAAGTCAATAACTTTTTTCTTTTGAGTTCCTTATTAATGTGATGACCCCTGAGCAGAGACTCTATGCTGAGAGCCACCATCAATGACAACTGAAAGATCTGGTGTGATGACTCTGGGTATTCCTTATAATTAAACTGAGGATCAAATGTGTTTTCTAAACTAATCTCTAAACTGTCCACATCAGTGACTCAACCACTCCCTCTCCACAGTAATGGTGTCAAAACACAAGTGACTGTTTCATTTGATGGGCCCCCTATACCAACCACTTTCAGCAGAAAGTAGCCAGACAGGCAATGACAACCCTGCTCCTGTTACTAGCACATGATTATGCTTGGTTACAACTGATGGTGGGGAGTTTTTGGCACCACTTATGTGAACAGTAATCTTTACTACACATATTAAAGATTTTTTCTTATCTTCAAACTAAATCGGGGTATAGGGAATTGCTCCCATCTCTGATACATATCCAGTAAAACAAAAGATTATCAGGAATTAAGACAAGATGTCTGCCCCACCTGGAGACCAACCCCTATATAACTGGGCTGTGGTCCTTGTTCTGTAAGATGGTTCTTTTGGACATTTGTGCCCCCATCTTCTGATTTGCTAGTTTATCACTTAATAAATGCCCTTTCTTTCCTACCACCTTGCCTCTTGACTGCTGGCTTGTCTTCCAGCTAGTAGAAGGGCCCTCTTTTTTTGATGGTAACATGGGTGGTAAAAAAGAAATCCCATATCAAGATCTCAAAGCTTTCATTCTAGAGTTTCTTGTATTATTTGGCTTTAGATTTGGCTCTGTGTGTGACAGATCTATACAAATGCTGGCTTAAGCAAGATCAAAAGTTCTTCCCATCTCACACAGAGTGTGGGAATAGGCTATCCAGAGCTGATATGGCAGCTGGCAGTTTATGGACCCAGGTTACTTTCATCTTGTGAGTCTGTCATGTGTAACTTCCATTCCTAAGGACAGGGTCCAGGATGACTTCTGGAGCTCCAAGCCTTACATTTGCTTTCCTGTCATCAAGAAAGAGGAAAAGAGGAGAGAAAGGTATGCCTCCCCACTTTAAGGATTCTTTCTGGAGGATTCAAATGATGCTTTTCTCTTTATAGCCCTCTGAGGTTCTTTCCAACACCAAATATGTGGTGTCTTTCCACACCAACTCTCCAAATCTTGGAAATTGAGTATCCTAAATTTTAATTCAATTCTGAATATCTACCTAGGGTTAGCATCAGATCCCACAAGACTGCCCCTACTTCAGATGCCAGCTGCAAATGGTGTGCCTAGGCTACCTACACTTCTGTTTGCTTGACTACAAATTCAAGGATTCCCATAATGCCCCCTCAGATTTGATAATTAGCTACAATGAGCCACAGAACACAGGATAACACTTTACTTATGTCACTGGTTTATTATAAAGGATACAAATGAACAGCCAGAAGAAGAGGTACATAGGGTTAGCTTTGGAAGAGGCTTGAATGCCTCTGTCCCCAAGGAGTAGGGGTACACTATCTTCCCATCATATGTATGTGTTCACCAACCTGGAAGCTCCCTAATCACATTGTTCAAGAGTTTTTATAGAGCTCAACCTTTACCTCCCTTTCTGAGGTCTCAGTGATGCTGGAAGTTCCAACACTCTAACCACATATTTGTTTTTTTGGTGATTAACCCCACCCAGAGGCTATCTAGGGGCCCCACCCTAAGTCATTTCATTAGCATAAATCAAGTGTGGTGAAAAAATGGCTCATTATGAATAACAAAAGATACTCCTCTCATTCAGAAAATCCCAAGGGTTTTAGGAACTCTGTGTCAGGAACTGGGGACAAGAACAATTTTTTTTTATTGTACAACAAGCCCATTGGCCATAGTTTAATCATATGGCTATGAGAGAGTCTTAGAAAGGTGGTCAATGGGGATTTTATTACCAAAGAAGAAGGGAAGAATGGACAATGCGAAACAACTCCTCAGCTCCCTCATGAATGCATTTTCCATTCATTGATGAAAGCCTCTGGTGATCAGCCTTTAAGCTTTAGTATAGGCCTGGGTCCTATTGGACCAGTTTTCCCAATGTTGGCATTAGCCTCACTGTTGCTATAGTTCTGAACGTTGCTAATCAGTCTAGATTCTTACCTGGGGTGTTAGTCGGTGACCCTGCTTTTCCTTGAGTCAATTGTGATCTCATTCCCTTTGGTTTTTCAGGCAGTAAGTCCTACAGATAGGGACCATGTGGAGTTCTAAGGGTTGTGTCTACTTCCTCAACATTTTTATTGAATGTACACTTGTCTAAACATCTGTCTAACTGTTCAACATAATTTGTAATAAAATAACTCATCTTGATCACCTACTTCTAATTAACTGAAATGAATTTGTTAATTTTGGAGAACCATCTTTCAACTTCCAACACCTTTGCCTTGTCTTTGAATTTCACTTTTTATCTCTGTTACTTGTTAATTTACTTTTGATATGCTTTTTTTATCTCTTAAAGCAATGCTTAATTTGTTATAGAAATTCAGAAATTTCTGTATTTCTGTGACATACCAATTTATTTAATTGTTTCATCTGAAGGACTCTCTCAAAAGCCCACTGAGAGCCTAACTTCATTTAAACTACGCGTTCTCATTAGTTGCTCTGCAATCTCCTCATCTCTTAGATTTTCCTGGAAAGCTGTGACAGGTCATCTGCCTTAAGATCCTCTCAAAAGCTTCTCATTTCAAGCTTATTTAAAAATATTTTGTTGGATTTTGTATTTTAGTCTATTTGTTCTTCAAATGGTTTATCACCTTCTTTGCTCTCAATTTTACCAGTGATAGATAGATGCATCTTCTGTTAAAAAAGAAATAACATGGCTGGCCCCGTGGCTGAGTGGTTAAGTTCGCATGCTCTGCTACAGGTGGCCCCGTGTTTCGTTGGTTCAAATCCTGGGTGCGGACATGGCACTGCTCATCACATCACGCTGAGGCAGCATCCCACATACCACAACTAGAAGGACCCACAACTAAGAATATACAACTATGTACCGTGAGGGGCTTTGGGGAGAAAAAAGGAAAAAATAAAATCTTTAAAAAAAAAAAAAAGAAATAGCAGACCCAAAATGGAGGCATTTGCCCCCAGGAGAGCAAACCAAGTCTTAATTGCAGTTTTAACCCATCCCAGGAATGTGACCTTTTTAATAGTCAATCTGAAATTTCCTGATTGGCACTAGTGAGATAATCTGCATGATAAAACCCCTACTGTTCCCTTCCACCCAAAAGAAGATGTCCTGGGCTGAAATAATCTTTTATTTTCCTTTACTAATAACTTCCTTACCCCACCCTTCTTATGCCTATAAAAACCTTCCATTTTGCACAACTCCACAGAGCCCATTCTATTTGCTAGATGAGATGGAGCCCAATTCATGAATTGCTCAATAAAGCCAATTAGATCTTCAAGTTTACTTGGTTGAATTTTGTTTTTTTAACACTTTTTATACGAGACTGAAAAGTTCTGAACTCTTTCATTTATTATGGAACCTTATCACTATTTTCTTATTGTTGACCTAGGTCAGTGTTTTTATGTTAAAAACATACAGAAACACAGGAGTATCATTTGTGATGTGTTTCAGAAAGATTTATCTATTCCACAATGTTGAGATGTATTTTGGTGGAAGTTCTTTTGTGATGTGACAAGTAGTAGCAATAAGACTCACAAAGCCCATTAGAAGGACAGCTGAGGTCCAGTGAAGTCAGCACAAATTTTATATCTGAACACGTGGATTATTGAAAGAATTTAATTTGGTATTGTGTATAAAGATGTTTTGAGGAGTTTCAAAATGTCGTAAAATAAACTCCAAATGTTTTCTGGGAACGCACGATGACTTGGTGTTTTGCTAGTGCTTCCAAGGAGAACTCAGCCTAATGTGGAAGATCAGTTCACAGGCATCAATAGCTATTGGGTAGTCAAATTCTGTGGAGTGCTAGGATAGAAGATCTAAACAAAGGTATTCACTAACACATGTCATAGCTCTCAGGAATACCAGTCCTGATCTTTTCCTTGGCAATTGTTCATCTATTTCAGTTCTCCTGTTCAGGATTTCAGTGCTTCACTTTCTTTGTATCAATTAAACGAACCTCTTTGATTCCTTGGATTAGAAGGAACCCTTGGGGTTTATTCCCTTCTTAGTATAACTAGTGGTCTCTTCTCCCATAATAACTCACCAAGTCCGCAAGATCAGCTTAATTCACAACCCTTTATCAGTCACTTTAGACAATTTAACCAACTTAACTAATTCTCCAGAGAGTATAATGTTGAATTATATATGAAGTATGGTATCCTTTAAGAATTAAGGATAAGTCATAAAAAATAATTTTCCTTATAATACTAAAATGTGACAACTGACCAACGTTTTTGAACATTATAATTTTTTTGCGTAATTGTTTCTTATGTATTAACAGCAATACAATTCTGTATTTATCATGACTGTCTTTCTGTGGCTTCAGATCTCTTAATTGGCTATATCTCATTTATGCTTATGAGTTCCTTGAATCTTACTGTAGCAAGGGTTCCAGCTTGAGCTGAGGCCAAGTTTAATTATGTCTTGGCATATCTGAGAAACTGGTAGATTGGTTCATTCGTTCGTTCATTCATTCATTCCATCAATATTATCCACATACCTATTATGTACCAGACATTGTTCTAGACATTTGGAATAAAGCAGTGAACAAAACAGAAAAATCCCTACACTAAAGAGCTTGTACTCTTCTTATTTTTTGGAATGTGGAGTATAGAAGAGACAATGATTTCTAATACTATATTTGTATTAGGCTCTATATAGTCTGCAAATAGACAACTCTTACAAGAGGACTGAGGAACCATTTACCAGCTAGACATTTGACATAGTCAGAAAGCTTAGCCATTAGAGAGGAGGGGCTGTCTTTAAATTCTCCTCAAGACTGGCCTACATTGAACACGTAAGTCAGTATGTGGTGAATGGCAGCGGTTGTGTGTGAATGTGTGTTAGAGAAAGAGAAAGGGGGAAAGAGAAGAGAAGGATAAAGGGAGAGGGAAAGAGAAAGAGAAAAGTAGATCTGTGAGTCTGAAAGTAAAAAGGTAAGAGTTCCTTCCACCAACTGCGAGGGAACGGACTCCGTTTTGTTTATGAACACAAGTAAGAGAATATGCTCAGAAATAGGCAGGGCGGGGAGAACTTTGCAGAAGTTCTGTGTGAGAAAATGGGGAGAAGCACCATTACTGCTCACTGGACTCAAAGGATGACGAGAATGCCTTTTCCTAGAGATTTCTTCCTGACCTACATTTGCACTAACAGCCATAACTCCTTCATGTCCCCGCAGAAGCAGTATCTTTTCTGAGAAATTGCCCATGACACCTCAAAGATGGAGTTACATGCCCCTTTTGCTCCCATTGTACTCGTGACCTGTCATGGCATCTATTATCCTGTGTGGTAACTGCAGGTTGTTTTCACCTACACTGTAAGTTCTTTGAAGGCAAGACCCACATTTTCTGTCTTCTGTTCTCTTGTGCACAGCAGGGTGCTTGCCATATGGTAAGAACTTCATAAATACTTACTGAATAATCTTTTATTCTTAATCTATACTCTTCTGCTACTCTATTTACTTGTCATTTTTATGTGATGGTAGAGGACGAAAAGTAGTTTTTAGGAAATTTGCTCAACATATGGTACATGACTATCAAAGAAATAATTACTAACTACCATATTCAGAATTTTTTTTGTTCTTAATGAAATGTTTTTCATATATTATTTTCTTTAATTCTCATAAAAAACCTCTGAGGTAATATTGTTCTTGATATCTTCTGAGTGAGTTGGAGGAATTAAGGATTCAGTCTTGTCTTTTTTTTTGAGGGAGATTAGTCCTGAGCTAACATCTGCCACCAATCCTCCTCTTTTTGCTGAGAAACATTGGCCCTGAGCTAACATCTGTGCCCATCTTCCTCTACTTTATATGTGGGACGCCCGACACAGCATGGCTTGCCAAGCAATGCATAGGTCTGCACATGGTATCCGAACTGGTAAACACTGGGCCACTGAAGTGGAATGTGCGAACTTAACCGCTGCTCCATCGGGCTGGCTCCAAGGAGTCTGTCTTTTTATAGTGTGTTTCTCTCTTTTGCTCCTGTCATTACCATGAAGTGTTTATTCTTTACTGGTCTATTTCTTCTCAGTGTTGGTACATAAAAAATTGGATTACTTCTCCTTGGCTTGTTTCCTATTATATTAAAGTTCTTAACTAATGCCTGTAACTCAAACCAGCATCACCACTATTTTAAGCCAAAAATTATTAATAATAGTAGTGAGTCTCATGAAATCCAAGGAATATTTGAATGAGACATCTCCAGAAATGAAAACAGCTCCAGGAATTTATTCCAGATTCGTGCCATTTCGGTGACTCTGCTACCAACAATTCTTAATGATCTCAGTTCAAAAGTTCAAATATCAAGGAGTTTGAATTAGATTGTTCCCGACTGGGTCAGGCATATTCCCTTGAACCAAACCACTATGGGCAGTGGAAGGTCATAGAGTAGAAATACGTCTATGGAGAATCTCCTGTTTTGAAAGGTGTGATAACTTTCAGAGAAATGAGACTAGGCAGATAACCCAGTAGTGTCTACTAAAACTCTTAAAAAGACCAACCCATTGATGACAAAAGAAGATAAATTTTGATAATACTCATCAAACTGTCTTTATTTTTTGATAATAATACTTTAATTTCATAAGCTAACAAGGTAAGATATTTGCAACAAAAATGAAAGAACTTCCAAATGAAGAATCATTAAGCCCATTTTACAGATATCAAAATTGAGGCTCAGAGAGTTTAAGTAAATTTTTCATATACAAAGAGTAAATGATATAACCAGAATTTAGACCTTAAACCACAAACTTCATTCTCTTTCCACCTATGTTATTTTATTTAATCCTCACAATGGCTCTGTGTGTATTATCTTCATTTTATGTTACTTGGGGCAGTAAGACTTAGCAGAGAAAACATGTCTGTACTTCAAGATATTTCAGGATGAGATATGTTATTATTGGTTAATTGCAGGAAATCCCACATCCCTAATACCAACTCAACTGGCTCACCTACAAGATGGTATCATCTCATTTTGTAGTATTGAAGCTCAAGTGGAATATAAAGAAATAATATTCAGAAAGAAGAGACCATATGCTCTTTAGATCTTGGTTTTGACAATACGTAAGAAATGAATTTACTTAACATATTACCATAGAATTTATTAATGAACAATAGTTCACTGAGTCTAAGCCTTACTTCCCCCTCTCCCTTAATTTTAATGTCACTGAAACTGGGCTTACTTCTCTCAAACAATGTCATACTGTAAGTTAATTAACAACATGTTTTATTTCTCAATGATCCATAGAATAATGGTGCACCTTACACTCAATGGATGTTTAGATTTAAAAATATAATATACATGCACACACATATTTGTGCATGTATGTATGCACAAATGTAACAGCAAGGTAACTGAAGACAATTCCAGCTGCCTAGGTTCCTGTATTGCAAATTTCATGCCCAAATAACACAGAAAAGTAAGAAAAAAATAAAACCACACAAAAATCACTCAAAATAACATGGAGACAGAGAATGCCCAAATTTCAAAATAACTGTAAGTAAAAAGAAAAAACGAAGCATCAGATCCCAGTGAGTGATCTCTCATGTTCCTACCCCCTGCGAGGCTCTGTGGCAAATGAAGACAGGCTTTAAAACACTGTAGGGAAGAGAAGAGAGGAGCCAACAACAGGCCTAGGTTTGGTCTAAAATCATCTGTAGAAAGAGTAAGTCCATGCTAAATCTGAAAATGAAAAAAATATTTTGGGCATATCAGGGCATGATCTACATGTAAATGACTAAAAAATATGTGTGATTTCTTTCCCTGTTTCCTTTTTCTGCTTTATTCTTGGTCATTGAAAATGATAACTATTTCTTATATACAAATTGAGAAATGCCTTGAAAGTCAGGTATCTTGCCTTTTGTGAAAACCCCTTAATTGATAAAGACAACTTCAAGTACATGCTTTCCTTTGTATTAAATGGCTCCAGAACATAGACTAAGGGCGTAACTCTCCCACAGAGGGTTGATGAACTCAAGTACTTAAAATCCAGTCTTGTGAGAAAGAAGTAGTTGCAAAAAGGAATGTGGTGTGTGTCTTTTGGCAAATTGAGCCACCTGGAATCAAATAGTTAAAACAGCTGACTGATTTGCTAGAATATATATAGCCAAAAAAAAAAAAAGTCCTCTATCTTGTATTAAAAGGGACTGTGACTAGACTAGACTTAAAATAACCATTGAGCCTCCAACATTACACAAGCAACAAGCCTCTCAATGCCCTTTACAGATGTAGTGAAGGAAAAAAATGGTACTGGAAGGACAGACCAGAGTGCAGAGCTGAGAGCCATGGAGAACAATAGATTGTTGTAGCAAAATCAGGCCAATTGGGGAACATTTCTTACACCCAGAGAAAGCCCCCTGCTGACAAAAAAATCTTCTCATTAAAATTTCAAAACTGCTTTGGACCAGGAACTACTGTATGCTTTGCATTCTTTTCTTTTTTAAAAAATTTGTTATTTTAAAATTTTTCTTCCTGGATTTATTGAGATATAATTGACATATAACATTGTTTAAGTTTAAGATATACAACAAGATGATTCACTGTATGTATATATTGCAAAATGATTACTACAATAAAGTTAGTTAACACATTTATTATCTGACATAGTTATCTTTTTTTTTTGTGGTGAGAATTTTTAAGATCTAGTCTCTTAGCAACTTTCAAGTGTACAATACAGTATTATTAACTATAGTCACCATGCTGCACTTTGGATCTCCAGAACTTATCCATTTTATAACTGGAATTTTGTACCCTTTGACCTCCTTCACCCATTTCTCTCACTCTCCGGCTCCTGGCAACCACCAGTCTACTCTCCGTTTCTGTGAGTTCTGTTTTTTTAGATTCCGCATATAAGTGAGATCATACAATATTTGTCTTTCTCTGTCTGACTTACTTCACTTAGTATAATGCCCTCAAGTTTTATCCATATTGTTGCAAATGGCAGTATTTCCTTATTTTTTTATGGCTGAATGATACTCCATTTTGTGTGTGTGTGTGTGTGTGTGTATAGATAGATACTTTTTTTCTTCATCCATTCATTTGTGAGCAGACACTTAGGTTATTTCCATTTCTTGGCTATCGTAAATAATGCTCCAATGAACAAGGGAGTACAGATATTTCTTTGAGATAGTGATTTCATTTCCCTCAAATATATATCCAGAAGTGGAATTGCTGGATCATACGGTAGTTCTATTTTTTAGCATTATTCTCTTTTCTGATGAAGAATATTTGTTTCCCTTATACTGTCCTTGTCCCACCATTGTATTTTAGTTACGTGGTCAACAAATAACTTGTCCATTCTCTGGATCAAGAGGAGTTACATTTGTATTTGATGTTGAGATTATCATGAGATCCTTAACTTTGTGCCTCAGATCTTACTGCTTAAGACTTTGTATATTTGACTTAGAGCCTGGGTCTTTTAGATGCTGAAGAGAAATCACCAGGTATTTGTGAGTAAGATGAAAGATTGAGGTAGATAGTATTATTGACTCTAGTTATTTGCTGACTTCCTTGAAAAAGAATTATAATAGCCACCATTTGCAATGAAATCTGTAGTGCCTCAACTTTGTAGTGCCTTCTATGGGAGGTGTACACTTTCACATCCCATTGATGTAGAGTTCTTTTCAATGAGACTATCTTTAGTTGTGGAGTATAAGTGCAGGAGAGTTAAAAATAAAAAAAGACACGGGGATCAGAGAAGCAGCTTACTTGCAGCTGACATATAACATGAGTGTTGCAAGCCACTGAAATTTTGGGTTGTTTGTTACTACAGCATAACATAGCAAAAGCTGACCAACACATATGATCAGATTTATGTTTTTGAAAGAACACTCTAGTTGCCCCATGGTAAATTAATTAAATGGGATAAAAGAGTGAAGTTGGAAAGAGGTTAGAAAAGCATTTTAATATTCTGAGAGAGATGATGCTGACTTGGATTTGAGTAGTTGCGATGGAATCAGAGAGTGAGAATAAACAGGACTGCATGATTGATTATATGTGATGATATGAGAAATGTATCCGAAATTAATTTTAGGTTATTGGTAGGAATAACTGGATGAATGGTGGTAAGATGGGAAACTGAAAGAAAAATAGATATAGAGCAGATGAAGCAGTTACAAAGACATAGATTTAGTTCTAGATGTCTATGGGATATCTTAATGCAGAAGTTGAGTAGGAAGTTGGACACATAAGATGAATACAGAAAAGAGGTCTTAAATAAAGATATATAATTGGAATTTATCAACATTTAGATGGAGGCCATGGGAGTGGTTGAGACATCTAAGGAAGAGAATGTAGAATAAGAAGTTAAGATAGCCTATGAAAAGGTCCCCCAAAACTCTAACATGTAAAGGTAAGTGGGTAAGTGTCTCCTAAAAGTGAAGAGAATGAAAGGAATGAGGGTTCCTTGGAGAAGTGGCTAATTTTAGGAAATGTAGCAAATGTGCAAGGCAAGCCTGGAGTATTTTGTGATGTTATAAAGTGAGGACGTGCTCAAAGAAACACCCAAATGATGGGAATATGTAAAATGTACACAGGAGCCAATTGAAAGAGCTCCCAATGGCCAAAGCTGGAAATTTGAGCAACAAAGTAAATACAGTAGTATTGGATTATAACCCAAAGTGTAAAATAAATGTCCTTGAGTTCATACTAATATAGATAAATGATTGAATAAGTAAATGGAGGAGAATTCCAAGAAATTTAAGTAGGTACTCTGCCATCAAAGGTGTAGAACATAATTCCCCACCCTATAAGTGTGGGCTGTGCATAATATTTTCTTTCCAAAGAATACAGATTGGAAAGGGGGAAACAAGAGTAACTTTACAGTGGAGAAACTTGACAAACACTACTTTAGCCAGGTGATCAAGGTCAACGTCAATAGTGATATCACGTGGACAGCATGTACATTTGAAATGATGTGATGAAAATGGCACTTTACCTCTGTGATATTCTTCCCCCAAACACATAACCCCAGTCTAATCATGAGAAAAACATCAAACAAATTACCATAGAGGGACATTTTCAAAATATTCACCAGTATTCCTCAAAAATGTCAAGGTCATCAAAAACAAGGGAAAAGTCTGATAAAGTGTCTCAGTCTAGGGGCTGGCCCCGTGGCCGAGTGGTTAAGTTCATGCGCTCCGCTGCAGGCGGCCCAGTGTTTCGTTGGTTCGAATCCTGGGCGCGGACATGACACTGCTGATCAAACCACGCTAAGGCAGTGTCCCACATACCACAACTAGAAGGACCCACAACGAAGAATATACAACTATGTACCGGGGGGGCTTTGGGGAGAAAAAGGAAAAAATAAAATCTTTAAAAAAAAAAAAAAAAAAAAGTGTCTCAGTCTAGAGGAGCCTGAGGAGAGATGATGTCTAAATGTATGTGGTATCCTGGACGGGATCTTGAGCAGAAGAAGAACACTAGATAAAAACTAAGGAAATCTGAATAAAGTATGGACATTAGTTAATAATAATGTACCAATATTGGTTCATTAATTGTAACGAATGTACCCTGTCAATGGTAAGGGAAACTGGGTATGTCACATGTGGGAAATCTCTGTACTGTTATTAAAACTTTTCTGTAAATCTAAAACTGTTATAAAAATAAACTTTATTTTAAAGAAGCTGCAAAGATTAAAACCAAGATATAGAAGCCAAGTGAAGCGAGTGGTCCTGAAAATTGCAAGTGAGAAATTTTCTGCCTAATGACTATGAGTGATCAAGTAAATTGATAGAAAATTGTTCTTTGGATTCAGTAGCATGATCACCCTGGCTTGAATTACAGTAGTTTTAGTGGAGAGATAGGAATGGAACCCAGGTTGGAGTAGGATGAAGAATAAATGTGATTTGAAGGCAAAAAGGCATTGTGTGGAGACATTGTCAAGAAAGGTGGCGGAGAACTGGAAGAGAGAGACAGTAGGAAGGCTGTGGGATTCAGGAAGGATGGGCGTTTTCTTTTTGTAAGCTCAAGATGGATGGGAATGTGGATAAGTAGCCAATATAAAGGCAAATATTGAAAATATAAGAGAGTGGATTTAATCAATAGATGGATGAGGGATGGGATCAAGAGCACACCTCGATGGATTGGGCTTTGATAGGAAGCTGGGCATATACTCCATGAAACAGAAGGTGAGGAGAAAGGATAAATGCTGAAAGAGGGATTCTAGTGGAGATGATAACTCTAGGTTAAGGGAGTGCTTATTTGTTATGGGTTGAATTGTATTCTCTAACCGCCCCCCCCCCCCCCCCCCAAATGTTAAGTCCTAACCCCCGGTACCTGTGAATGTGACTTTATTTGGACATAGGATCTTTGCATATGATTAAGATGAGATCATCAGAGTGGGCCCTAATCCGATATGACTGTGCCCTTATAAAAAGGGGGCATGTGGACACAGAGACATACGCACAAGAAGAATCCCACGTGAAGATGAAGGCAGAGATTGGGTGATGCATCCACAAGCCACAGAACACTAAAGATTTCCAGCAAACCACCAGAAACTAGAAGAGAAACATGGAACAGATTCTTTCTCACAGTATTCAGAAAGAACCAACCCTTCTAACACCCTGATCTCAGACTGCTGGCCTCCAGCACTGTGGGACAATGCAGTTCTGTTGTGAAGTCACCCAGCTTGTGGTACTTTGTTATGGCAATCCTAGCAAACTAATACACTGTCTGATGATTTTCATTTTTTCTGTGAAATATTTGGCAAGAGCATCTTCTGAAAGTAGAGGGGATGGGGTGGGAGTGGAGTTGCAGGTTAACAGAGAGAGGAGAGAGAATGTTGGAAACTCAGTTTTATGTTTTTTTTTGATAAAATATTTGAGTAAGTCTTTTCGCTAAGTCAAACTGGCTTACCTCCTAAGGATTGATGGGACTGTGTGAAATTTTAAATGAATATTTTTATATCCCTCCAACATTTATATCCCATTGTAACAATGTAAAATTTAAACCAATGTGATGGTTAAAATATATGTGTCAGCTTGACTGGACTATGGTGCCCAGATATTTGGTCAAACATTATTTTGAATGTTTTTATGAAGGTGTTTTTAAAAAGAGATTAACATTTAAATTGGTGGCTTTGAGTAAAGCCAATTACTCTCCATAACGTAGGTGGGCCTCAACCAATCAGTTGTAAGCCTCAGTAGAACAAAGATTGATCTTCCCTGAGCAAGAAGGAATTCTGCCAGCAGATTGCCTTTGGCCTTGACCTGCAAATCTTTCCTGGGTCTCCAGCCTGCTGGTCTACCCTGCAGACTTTGGACTTACCAAGCCTCCAGAATCACGTGAGCCAGTTCCCTTAAAATATATCTCAGTCAATGTCTCTCTCTTTCCACCTCCTGTTGGTTCATCCTATTTTCTGGAGTACCCTACCTAATAGAACCAAAAAGCATGTGTTCCAATCTTTGTTATTTGTAAACACAGTATTATAATTTTTGAAGAAAATAACTTATACTAGATATAAAAATTCAAATAATACAGAGAAGTAAAAGCAAAGTGTAAAACCCACACCAAATACAATGACCCTGTGTTAACGGCTGTTACTATTTTGATGAACATCTTTTTGGAACTTTCTCTCTCTCTTTCCATACTCTTTTATGGCCTACTTTTTTTCCCATCAACAATATGTCATGAGCTCCTTTCTATGACAATACATGTAGGAAATCTTAAATGAAGCATAGAAATTCATGGACATGTAAGTCCCAGTTTTTGATAGTGTATGCACGCGGAGCTACTATGAAATCCTATACCCTAAAATCACCTTTTCCTCTTACGTGGTTTCTTCTTAAGCTGAAGTCTCTTAAGGGGGATTTCTGGATAAGGTTATTTTTGAAATGAGAAAGCTCAGGGTCAGAAAGATTTTTCAGGTGTCACAAAAAGAGTGTAAGTTTGGTTAAAACTCATAGCCAAGGTCGCTCAAGTTTTCTGTCTAGACTACTGAGTAGTTTTTTCTTACTGTGTGTCTCATTGGCAAAGTTCCATTCACCGTAGCAAATTTATATAGTCTACTGAGGCCGCAGCTTTGGCAGAGCCTTGAATGTTCTTTAGTCTAATCACCTACTAGCAGAGAGAGATAGATCTGTCGCTGGAGTGGTTTCCTATAACATTTTGTATTTATATTTCAAAAGATGATAGAAACCCAGAAGCATTGCTTATGAACCTCTTTTAGACCGAGTACATGTGGAGCTACTGGCTGGCTGCCTTTTGATCATTTTAATGGCAACCTACACTCAGAAACATAGATCTAATCACTGCTGCTTGCTGTTAAGAAGTAAAATTTTGTGGAACGGTAACATTCATATGGAGAAAGGCCACAGAGTCTGTAAAGAGAACAATTGACATATGTGGAACGAATGAGCGAGTTTCCTGTCTTTGTCAGGATTTTGACGGTATTGAATAGAATATCTTGCATTTCATTCAACCATATAATCAACGTGTTTTTAAAAATTTACTCTTTCTAAGTACTTTTACTCCTCTAAATAAAATAATACAGGTACTCTGCTATCAACATACATAGTAGGTGCTCAATAAATGTTTACTGAAGGGAGAAATGAATGAATCTGGTAAAGCTGAGTTATTTATGTTCATCTATATTATTACCAAAAAGTTATAGGTCTCTCTTGTAATTGAGAGTTTAGTAGTAAATATATGTTTATCTTTCCCTTAGGAGATAAAACTAGAGTTAGTTTATAGGCCTGCACTATTCAATATGGTAGCCAATAGCCACATGTAGCTATTCAGTTTCTCAGTCACAATAGCTACATTTCAAAGGCTCAGTAGCTGCATATGGTAGTGGCTACCATATTGGGCAGTGCAGATATTGGGCATTTCCATCATTGCAGAAAGTTCTGTTGGACAGGGCTATTCTAGGCTATGCTCAAACATGAAAAATTTATTTAAATAGCAAATTAAAAGGCATCTTAATGAAGTTATGTCAACATAGTTCCTCACTGACAATGAGCTATTTGTTTTTTAAAATTAAAAAAAAAATTTAAGCTGCTGTTGCTGAGGCTGTAGATCTTTACACATGTGATTAATCATCTGGGAAATTTTCGTTTAATTTCTCCAATTTATAGCATGTCTAACTATGCTTGTTACCATTTTTCTCTTTTATCTTACCTAGCCAGTCTCTTCCCTTAAGTGTCGGTCTACAGTGGACATTCTTTAAATTCTGCCAACACCCATTCTCCTCCAAGAATCCAGTACAATCACAGAAGAGGCTGAGCTCCTTAAATATCATGGGAATCCAGAATCTGAGTTCCTGGGGCCCCTTCTAATCATCCGTTATAGAGTTCTTCTCATGTGGCTTTCTTTGATTGATATATATATATATATATATATATATTTTAGTGAGGAAGATTGGCCCTGAGCTAACATCTGTTGCCAATTTTCCTCTTTTTGCCTGAGGAAGATGAAGGCAGAGATTGGGTGATGCATCCAACATCTGTGCCAGTCCTCTTCTAGTTTGTATGTGGCATGCCACCACAGCAGGCTTGATGAGCGTTGTGTAGGTCTGTGCCTGGGATCTGAACCAGTGAACCCTGGGCTGCTGAAGCAGAGCATGCGAAATTAACCACTACGCTTTGTGTGGCTTTTTAGAATTATCCAATTTGAAATGTGGCTTGTTTATGCAGATATAAAAAATATATTTTCTTCACCCTGGGTTAGACATTTTAAATGGAAGATTTAAGTCATAATTGGCACAGTCAAAAACAGGTCCAAAAGTGTAAGTTTATTTGGCAGAGACTTTCTTCCTAATTATAGATATGAGCAAGCAGTGGGCTTTCAACCAGATCCTGGCACCCTCACTACATCCAGATAGACAGATACTGTCTTCATTGTCCAAGATTGCATCTCCTTTATTTTTCTTTCTCATATCAAGAAAAAGATGCAGTTGTATAGTAAAGCCAATTTATGGTTAAATTCTCTGTTCGTAAAAGAAAACAAAATTCAAAAAGCCTTCTGCATTAATTTGGAGAAGAGTTCATGTTTTATAGCTCACGTTTTTGTTCTTCCTCTTCCCAAATTTTCAGCACAATGAGGTCATTCCTACTAAATGGATGAGGAGAAACAATTTTAATTCATTTATATACTTTATTTTTTGTTTTGGCCTAAACAAAATGCAGCCATTTGTCAAGGGATAAAGAAGCAAGGAAATTAAAATTAGCTTGCACTGTAAACACGTACTAATTAAAAAACTTCTTTGCCTGAATTATTTGTATTTTTTTTTTAATGTTGAAATCATCTTTCAGCTATTCACATTCCCTCATGGAGTTTTTCAGAAAGCAACACTAAGAAAAGTGGTAATGAGTTTAAGAACGCTCTACCTTTAGTGGGAACCATTTTATTGTGTTGCCAGATTTATTTTCCGGTTTGAACTAGAAACAACCAAAATGAATATTGATATGGATACCGATTTTGTCAAAGTCATTTGTTAGAATTACTTTCCTTTTGGGACCTGGGCTTATTCCCTGCACAAGGTCCCAAGTGTAATTCAGGAAGGAATGAATGCGTTATTTTTTTCATTCTAAATTTATCTCTTTGCTTCTACCAACAGGAGGTGGGGATGCACGCACGGACATTGATTTCCCAGGATACTCTTTGCAACGCTTCATCTGCCATGTTGGAAAGAGTGTAGCCTTTGAAATCAGAGGCTTGTTTTACTTTTTACTGGCTGTTCAACCTTGGATAAATTATTTAATTTCTCTGAGGTTCACTTCTGTCATCTCTACAATATGGATGGTATATTTACCTTGGAGCCCTGGGGAGACTTTTGTACATAATAAATATAATGCGTCTGAACAGCATCTGGCCAATAGTATGTGCTCAGTAAAGGAATGTTGCTATTTTTAAAGAGATTAACTTAATTCAGTGGCTCTGAGCCTATTATAGTAGTGCAAAAGATTAAATTTTTTCCCAAAGGTTTAAAAAAAAATTGAAATGCTTTCATTATGGCGGCAGGAAAATGTTTGAGGCACACAGAAACACCACTTTGCCGTGTCCTTTTCCAAGTATCTGAAGCTAATATTTTAAGCTGGAAGGAATAATTAGTGACTTGATGCATTAGGATGCTGTCTACACATCTATTCTGGGAAATGCCGATTTGTGCATTTAAATGAGATCCTGTGCAGTGATTGCAATCATTCCTACAGGAAAATATTGACTGATTCTAGGCCCTGGCTTACAAATGAAATCGGGATGTGTGAGTACAATTTGACGACCACTGAGGATTGAATAAACACTATAGGAGTGTTACTTAAATGATTAAAATTGATGAGCAAAGTGTAAGTAGGATACTAATTAGTGTATTTATTGGTCATTTAAACTTTTAGCTATTAGCTTTATGTTATAGCTATCTGAAAAAATACATTTTGGGTACAGGTTAACAATTTTGAAACAACTATACACACATAGGGGAAGTGAACAATTAAGTAAGTGGCTGGTGGATGATTTCTCTCTATTGGAGTGGGAAACTACAGACAAGCAATGGGGAAAAGGCTAGAATGATCTAGGTGGTAATGGATTAGAGTTGGAGACATTAGAATGAACTCTTGTTTTATTTGCTGTAGATACACATGGACAGATATTTATAGATATGTGTACCTATATATCTAGTTTAGTATAAGCACTATTTCCTTGTCTGTTTCCTTGTCTGTCAGCTAAGAGGCCCTAAAAGCAATGACACCTCAAGAGTAATGAGCACACTCAGTGCCCAGATCTTGGTTTCAAATACCATTCTCTAATAAAAAGAATCAGGGCTCCTTGGAGAAATGGCTCATTCTAGGGCTGGAAAAGGGATATACAAGGTGAGCCTGGAGTAACTTGTAGTGTCAGGAAGTAAGAAATGCTCAAAAAACAAAGCAAAACAAATAAACAAAAAACCAAAACTACACTGATGGAGGCATTTCAAAGGGTCACAGGAGCAGACTGAAAGAGCTCCCAATGGCCAAAGCTGAAAAAATTGAGCAAGAAAATAAATACAGTAGGATTGGATTATATCCCAAAGTATAAAACAAATATCTCTGAGTCCATACTGATCTAAATAAGATATTGAATAAATAAATAAATGGGAGAGAAATGACAAAGTTCTCATGTACAAGAATTCCAAGAAATTTATGTAGGTACCTCCGTCCTCAAGATGTGGTGCATAACTGCCCACACTGTGAGTGTGGGCTGTGCATAGTGACTTCTTTCCCAAGAGTATAGTAAGGAAGGGAGGGGGAGAGTAACTTTACAGTAGAGAACATGACAGATATCAACTCCGCCAGGTGCTCAATGTCAGCATCAACAGTCATGTCATGTTAATAGTATGTATTCTTGATATGATGTGATGTAAATGGCAGTTTACTCTGTGACCTTCCTCCTCTAAGTCCATAATCCCAGTCTGATTAGGAGAAAAACATCGGGCAAATCCAAATAGAGAGACATGCCACAAGATACTCACCAGTACTCTTCAAAACTGCCAAGGTCATTAAAAATGAAGTTTGAGAAATTGTCCCAGTCTAGATGAACCTCAGGAGACACAATGACTAAACATAATGTGGTGTCCCTGATGGGATCCTGCGACAGAAAAGGGATATGAGGCAAAAACTAAGAAAATTTGAATAACTATGAACTTTAGTTAATGATAATATATGGATTTAATTAATAATAATGTATCAGAGCTAGGTCACTACCACCTCATCATATCAGATAACTGGTAACCAGATGGAGGGTGTAGCTTGAATACTTGAACTGATAACTTTCAATTCACATAAGGTATTTTGCAATTTTTTCTTAAAGTATCTTGTTGATATTTTCTTCAGAATTTCTCAAGTTTTAAAAAGACAAATCTTTGGTTTTTTTGGTTCTAAATAATTTAAAATAAATTTTAACGATCTCCTTGCTTGATAATGTTTTCATGAATCTTTTATTTTTGCCAAATGAATGAAAACAAATCTTCTCAAAAACCTGTGAACACTTTAGTAACTTGCTTACCCTACATTTTCTTTCTTTTTCTTTCTTTCTTTCTTTCTTTCTTTCTTTCTTTCTTTCTTTCTTTCTTTCTTTCCTTCTTTCTTTTTTTTAACTTTCAGGTGGATATTGTAATATATTTCAAATTCTGTGTAGATTACATCATTTTCACAACCCAAAGACTAATTATAATCCATCACCACACACGTGTGCCTAATCACCCCTTTTGCCCTCCTCCCTTGCTTCCACTCTGGTAACCATCAATCCAATCTCCGTTGCTACATTGTCTGTTGTCATTTTTATCTTCTACTTATGAGTGAGATCATACGGTATTTGACTTTCTCCTTCTGACTTATTTCCCTTAGGATAATACCCTCAAGGTCTATCCATGTTGTCACAAATGGCCAAATTGCATCATTTCTTATGGCTGAGTACTATTCCATTGTGTGTATATACCACATCTTCTTTATCCATTCATCCCTTTATGGGCGCGTAGGTTGCTTCCAAGTCTTGGCTGTTGTGAATAATAATGTGATGAACATAGGGGTGCATGTATCTTTATACATTTGTGTTTTCAGGTTCTTTGGATAAATACCCAGCAGTGGAATAGCTGGATCATATGGTAGATCTATCCTTAATTTTCTGAGGATACTCCATACTGCTTTCCATAGTGGTTGCACCAGTCTGCACTCCCACCGGTAATGTACAAGTGTTCCCTTCTCTCCACACCCTCTACAACAGTTGTTTCCTGTCTTGTTAATTACAGCCATTCTGACTGGAGTGAGGTGATACCTCATTGTAGTTTTGACTTACATTTCCCTGATAGTTAATGATGTTGAATATCTTTTCACGTGCCTGTTGGCCATCTATATATCTTCCTTGGGGAAATCTCTGTTCAGATCTTTTGCCCACTTTTTAATTGGGTTGGTTTTTCTGTTGTTGAGACATATGAGTTCTTTGTATATTTTGGATATTAACCCCTTATCTGATATACTGTTTGCAAATATCTTCTCCCAATTGCTAGGTTGTCTTTTTGTTTTGTTGATGGTTTCTGTTGCTGTGCAGAAGCTTTTTAGTTTGATGTAGTCCCATTTGTTTATTTTTTATTTTTTCATTTCCCTTACCTGGTCAGACATGGTACTTGAAAATATGCTGCTAAGACAAATGTCAAAGAGTGTACTGCATATGTATTCTTCTAGAAGTTTCATGGTTTCAGGTCTTACATTCAAGTCTTTAATCCATTTTGAGTTGATTTTTGTGCATAGAGTAAGATAATGGTCTACTTTCATTCTTTCGCATGTGGCTGTCCAGTTTTCCCAACATTTATTGAAGAGGCTCTCCTTTCTCCATTGTATCTCTTGGCTCCCTTGTCGAAAATTAGCTGTCCATAAATGTGTGGGTTTATTTCTGGGCTCTCAGTTCTGTTCCATTAGTCTGTGTGTCTGTTTCTGTGCCAGTACCATGCTGTTTTGGTTACTATAGCTTTGTAGTATATTTTGAAATCAGGGAGTGTGGGACCTTCAGCTTTGTTCTTTTCCTTCAGGATTCCTTTGGCTACTCAGGGTCTTTTGTTGTTCCATATAAATTTTAAGCTTCTTTGTTCTATTTCTGCGAAAAATGTTGTTGGAACTTTGATAGGATTGCATTGAATCTATTGATTGCTTTAGGAAGTATGGACATTTTAACTATGTTGAGTTTTCCAATCCAAGAGCACAGACTATCTTTCCACTTCTTTGTGTCTTCAATTTCTTTCAACAATGTTTTATTGTTCTCAGTGTACAGATCTTTCACATCTTTGGTTAAGTTTATTCCAAGGTATTTTATTTTTTTTCTTGCAATTGTAAATGAGATTGTATTCTTAATTTCTCTTTCTGCTACTTTGTTGTTAGTGTATAGAAATGCAACTGATTTTTGTATGTTGATTTTGTATCCACCCTACATTTTCTTTCTAGTTACACTACATATTTTTTGCAAGTTATACACAAACTGAATGTTTGTGTCCTCCTTAAAATACATATGTTGAAACCTAATCCTCAGTGTGATAGTATTTGGAGGTGGGGCCTTTGGGAAGTGATTAGGTCATGAGGGTGGAGCCCTCATGATGGGATTAGTGTCCTTTTAAAAGAGACCCCAGAGAGCTGCCTTGCCACTTCCACCATAAGGACTCAGGGAGATGGCAGTAGTCTGTGAACCATTAAGTGAATTCTCACCAGTCACCAAATATGCTGGTGGACTTGATCTTGGACTTCTCACTATCTAGAACTGTGAGAAATAAATTTCTGTTGTTTATAAGCCATTCAGTCTATGGTATTCTATTATGAAAACCCAAACAGATTGATACCAGCTATGTAGATGTTCCATTTCAAAATATTTTCCAGCCAATAAATCTCTCTCTCTCTCTCTTTTTTTTTTGGTGAGGAAGACTGGCCCTGAGCTAACATCTGTTGCCAACTTTCCTCTATTTGTTTGAGGAAGATTGCCACTGAACTAACATCTGTGCCAATCTTCCTCTACTTTGTATGTGGGATGCAGTCACAGCATGGCTTGATGAGTGCTGTGTAGGTCCATGCCCCAGATGTGAACCTGCAAACCCCAGGTAGCCGAAGCAGAATTGCAAACTCAACCACTATGCCACTGGGCTGGCCCCTCATTTTTTATGTTTTGCCTTGTTTTGGCATTATTTAAAACATTCATTTATTTAATTAGAAAGTCTAAATTTGCTCTGAAGAGGAGCAAGAAGGAATCCAACTACTGTTGAAGTTTATTATTGTTGAAGTTTATTATTGTCAAAATTTATTCTGACTCCTGGAGAACCTGTGTACAGCAGAGCTGAATCCTGCCCTGTCTTTTTGCTCCATCCTCTTGTCTACTGGCATCATATCAGACAATGCTCTCTTGCTATTCACAGGGTTTTCATGGTTAATGTTTTTAGAAGTGAGTGGCCAGGTTCTTCTTCCTAGTCTGTCTTAGTCTGGAAGCTCCACTGAAATTTGTCCATCATGGGAAACCCTGCTGGTATTTGAAATACTGGTGCATAGCTTTTAGTATCACAGCAACACATAGCCACCACAGAATGACAACTGACAGATGGGTGGTATGGTCCCCTGACCAGGAAAGGAATCCAGGCCGTGGTGGTGAGAGCACCAAATCTTAACCACTAGACCACCTGAATTTAATTCAAGAAAATTTATCAAACACATACAATGCTAGGCATTCAATATGGCACAGTGAACAAGACAGAGTTAGTCCTTTGCCTCTTGGAGCGTCCATTATAATTGAGAATAAAACTGAAAAGTCAGTTACAAATCTGATAAGTGTTGTGAGTGAGAAAGGCTCCATGTCGTGGGAGCTTAACTTCTGACAGGTGGTAATGTATTGCAATGTGTGGGATGCTTCCACACAACAAAGAATTAACTCCTTGTCTATATAACTTTCTAATGCCCCACTGGACATTTTCATATAGGTTGTACAGCTTGTCTGCAAGAATACCATACTGCCTCATCTTTTCTACTTTGATAATCTGTAGTTTGTCTTGATTTGTTATCCCTATTTTAATTAAGATTGTTTTGCTCTTTCTCTCATCATATATAAAAAAATCCACTCTGTTATGATTTACCCTAATACAGACTTTTATTTGAGTGTCCACCCTTATCTTTGCTCTTCCATTTTCCGTACTGTCACTGCAAGTTACCTTTTAAATTCAAAGTTATGCATCAATGGCAGGAGTAATATCAGATTAGGTCATGATGGCTTCCAACATAGCCATGCTCAAGCATTTGATATAGAAATATGCAATACTTTATTATAAATTATCTTCCTGTTGTTTCTTCCTCACATTAGGCCTTGGGCATACTATATTGAATTTTTAGAATTCAGAAGTGTAAGAGGGTGTATATGATCTATGACTTTTGTTCCAGGAAAGCAATGGGGGAATTACAAAATACTTGATATATAACAGGAAGATTGGATCTGATAGAGTTTGGGCTTGTCACTATAATCGGTAGTGCTTCTAGCATCTAGTGTTGGGGCACCAGAGATGCTGAATACCTTGCCATACAAAGGACAGTTACGCACATTAAACAAAAATCCCGCACCCCACACAGATTTTTAAAATTTCATTGGACATTCATGTGGGGCCTGTGGTTTCTAGGCAAGAATATCATATCTGTTCCTTCTCTCCTACTGACAATCTATAATTTCCTTTGGCATATTATTCCTGTTTAAATTAAACTTATTTTGCTCTTTCTTTTATCATATACAAATAAGTCAGTCCAGTGTTATGACTCGTTCTACCACTAGATTTTATTCTCGTGTCTGTTGGTACCCATGTATTTTCATTTTTCTATTCTTCAATGTACAGAATAGCTTTTGATTTCTTTCTCTTAAATTCAAACTTACTAATTAAAGTAAGTTTGAGCATCTGAGAGTACTTCATTACGTCTTATAGTAGACATGCGTGGGCACTTGTATACTGAAATATATACTGTTTTTAATTTCTTTTATTTTTACTTTATATTAATATCCTTTTTAACTGATATATTTTTGAAATAAAAAATGAAATATACATGTTATTTTAAAAATATCTAAACATCTTGGTAATATGAATCAGAGGTATCCAGGAATCTCAATGAATACTTTGGAATCTCAAATGAGAGAATAGCAAGATGTTCACTTTGCCTGGATTCAAAGAACTTAAAAAGTCAACTTCTACAGACAATTTATCATTTTATTACACACCTGGATCCAGAGCTTCCTCTTGTCCATCTCAGGTCAACTGCGGTCCACTCCCAACTCTGTCTCACTGATAAGCAAAGGTCCTGTCTGTACACCATGTATAACTCAATTTACAGCAGTCCCTGCCCCAACAGGAAATTCTGATCTTTGCGGTATATGGCCACCCTGCTAAGAGGGAAAACCACCTTAACAGTGGCTCCCTGGACAGAATTCTAACAAGTCATCTCTAGCTCAGTGAAGCAGGAAGGACGGTGCGCATAAATATGCAACATGCTGCAAGAGCCTTCGTTTCATGTGCCCTGTGGAGTGGAGTTAGACTTGGGAAGTTCCTTTGGATTGTATTCTATTATTACCATATTCTACACATGAGAAGACTGAGGCTCGATAAGGAAACCAGCTTTCCTGCAGTACCTAGCTTTCCTGATTCTAAAATCCCTTTTCTTCCTATTCTTTGAACACAGCTACTTTATGAAAGGGTCCCTGTAGAAAATGATTATAGATGATATAAATTATTTTTCAAATAAAAATTTTTTACTTGCTTTTAAAAGTATTTCATACTTATTGAAGAAAATTTAGAGAGGTTAGGAAACACCAATAAATAAAAGACATAACTGACTCCTTTTAGGCTCTCACTCAATTACTAACGTTTTGGCGTATTTTTTCCAGGCTTTTGTATGTGTCAATCTTTAGATGAATATATTCATTGATTCATTCATAGATGATGTGCTGGGCACTCTTCTAGAGGTTGAGAAGATAGTGAAGGTAAGACAGTCAAGGTTCCTGCTGTCCTGGGGCTTAACCTTCAGTTAAGGAACAATCAACAAATAATCAAATAAATATTATAATCACAGGTGGGGATTAGCATTGTTAGAAAAGTTAAACATGAAATGGGGTAATGTGATAGACAGCTACGGGCAGTAGGCGGGGACTAAGGACAAGAACAGGTTAAAGGAGGGAAAATAGTTCTTTGAGGAAGTGACATTTGATCTAAGGCTGGGATGGGAAACAGCGGAGTAGAAGTCCTGAATTGGGAATAAGCCAGCTTGGCGTGTTTGAGGACCAAAAGAAAGGCCTGTTTAGCTAGATTATAGTGAATAAAATGGAGGAAGACTTGAGATAAAGCTGAAGATGTAGGCAGGAGTGAGACTGTGCACTGTCTTGTAGGCCTGGAAGGAATTTGGGTTTTGTTTTAATTCTGATAGTAAGCTATTGGGAAGTGACGTGATCTGATTTCAGTTTAAAGATGTTCATTTTGGTTGGACGGTAGAGATGGAGTGAGGGAAGGCTTTACTCCCCACAGTCTTTTATGGACTCAGGCTCCTTTTATCATGTGATGCTACCATTTGAATTCAGCACATGGCCTCCAAGATTGTTGCAGAAGGGGAAGAGAGCGAGTGGAGAATCAGCAGGGGACCTGGACATAGACTGTAAATGGCCACATACCACTGGCCAGAATTCAGCCACAGGGCTTGAACGCACCTTCAAGGAAACTGGAAAATGGAGTCTTCTTTTCTGTGTCTTTCCTTATCTCTGTCACACAGGAAAAAAGCTAGGAGGCTGTTGCAATAGTCCAAGCAAGAGGCTACCATGATTTGGGCTATTTGTTCATTTAGCAAATATTTATCAAGACCTTATACGGACTAAATACTGTTCTAGGTGCTGGCAACACTGTGGAGAATAAGACAAAACGTCTGCCCCCGTGGAGCTTATGTTTTAGTGATAGAGGTAACATGACAACAACAACAACAATGAAGAACTACATACACACATAGGATTTTAGATAGTAACTGGTATGAATAAAGTAAGATAGAGTGATGGTGGGTAGGGTAAAACATATTTTGTGTCAATATATATATTATATATATATAAATATATTGTGTATAGAGAGATATATACAAAATATATTTTGCATTATTTCTAGTATATATATTTCCATATATCACATATACACATTATTTCTAGTATATATATTTCCATATATCTTTTTTACAAAAGTTAAATTTCATTTTATGAGTGTAGTCTTTTTTATTACAGGCTTCTCTAGTGTGTATGTTTTAATCAATATATGCTCATTTCTACTAGAAAAACAGCTTCAGAAACCTGTTTCCATTTAAACAGTAGATGTCTGAAAAATACTGTCTGCAGGGGCAAGATGACACTTTCATTAGTTTTGGCCTGTTATCCACCTTCTGCCATTTTTTAGAATCCTTTTGTCCAGCATGCTGAGGCTCTGGGGCCCTCAGATTATTCTCTAGAGTAATTCCTCTATAGCTTTTCTCTTGAGATCTATCTTCAGTCTCATGACAGAGAGAGCTCCCGAAATACAGGTTTTCTCCAATGGCATTTCTTACACTGCCAAGCATAGTGTTCTTCCTGAGGGCATTTGAATGTTTGTGTGTGTTTATGGAGAGGACTAGTCCTCTAGTAATGCATTTATTACTATAATAACAAAATTACTTAATAGATCAATAGTTCATTGATCAATATAAAATTTTCTTTGAAGTTTAATAACTGGTTTTGGTGAATATGTATATATTTATAAGGCTTTATAATACTCCTCCCCAATCTCAGGTTTCCTGTCATTGGCATTTTAATATATCTGGCTTTATTTCTAAATATCTTTTTGGCAGCTATAAGATTCTCAGTTTTAATATGTACTAATGATAATTGGAAAAAAAGGGGATTTGGAGATTTAGAAGAGAAAAAGAAAGTTCGTGTCCAACAGAGTGAATGTAAGGTTTTTGTAGTGAAGTCTTGGAAAAGAAGATGCTGAAAGGAGGGAACAGAGACCCAAGCCTTGAGACCTGTGATCTTGCAGCTGCTAAAAGAGAGGGAGCCAACTGTGTTCTCAGGTTGCCTCAGTGAGAACTAATGACAGGCAGGGTCCACTATTGTCAGTTATCAAATCCAGAAAGCACTGAACTTTGCACGGAGAAGGAGGAACAGAAAGAAGAGGGTGTTATATTCAATGAAACTAAATTAATTGCAAACATATAATTAAAATGTGGCAAAAAATCCTGATAATTTCTGGAAGTACAAAGAACGACAAATGGAAGTTTACTGTGCAGTCCCCTTTGTTCCTATTTTAAGGTGTGCACAAAGTGATTCAGTTGGATGGTGGTATTTTACAGAATAGAAAAGTGCACATGAAGGCCTTTATAACTTCATTTGTGATCTTCTGCTTTCTCCTCACCTCTATATCACCTCTACATTCATTTTTCAACTGCCAATTTTCTGCCACAGAAATTCTCAGGACCCCAACTCTTAGGTCTGAGAATAAGTAATTAGTAATTTAGTAGTCACAAAAGTAAAAATGGATCACATTCTAAATATTCAGCTAAAAGCCAGCTAAATGTTTGGAATTAAGAAGCATAGCTATAAATAAGATGGCAAATCAAGTCCCTGGTCAGACTTGAAATGCTCATTCAACATCCATCGAGCAAATAGTCTAAGTTTTTTTTTATTTGGAATCAGAAGGAAGAGGAAGAGAAAAATGGTTTCCTTTCCTGATCCTGTCACAGGTTTTTAGGAAAATTTTGAAATAGAAGTTCTTTCAAATATCCTCCCACCTTCTTTCTGTGCTCTTCTCCCATCTCCTAATAGTGCTCATCCCAGGTGCCCTGATCTTAACACGCCCATGCTGCCTTGTGCTCCTCACCAGGGCATTCTCCTGAGGGATATCTCACTGTCCCACGGAGAGCCACAAAGGGCAGTCCAGAATTGGCTTCCTTCTTTTCCATATCCTTTCACAAAACTTACCTTACATTTGCAGGGCAGTGTGAGTGGACGCTACAGGCTCAACTCTTTTAGAAGGGTTTGTGTTCTGAAAATAAGAGGTTTGATAACTCAAATGCCTATCTATGTAGTGGAAGCTTATATCAATAAACTGGAGAATATACACAAAGCACTGAGCTCAGTGCCAGGAACTTTCTAAATGTTAATTCTCATCCAATTCCTAATGTAACAAAGTGAAAATTTAAAAAAAATTGAAAAAAATTGCAGTGTGGGGAAGATATTATGATGCATGGTGTGTCTGCATGTGTCGTATTTTAGACCTCGAGAGGAACGTAGGATCAGGGTGGAAAACATGGCTGTGTGTGGGAGAAGGTGGGGCTCATGGAATTTAAATATAGTAGTTGTAGATTTCTTAACAAGGTGGCATTCATATCTTTCTTTGTTTCTGTTTTTCTTGAAGAAGTAGAATCATGCATTACACAACTATTTTCATGTTTCTGAAAAAATGTTTATTTGTTTTTCTTTTGGAACATGATGTTAGAATGTTAGTTGGGGGTTCTGGAGCCCTAATATTCTTCAACATTTTACCTACTCCTTGAAGTGTACTATAAGCTTTAAACTTCTTGCCACTCTTGTTGGAATCCACAGAAGTTTAAATTCCATACTCTTTGGCAGTCTTTCATACGTTTAAGTGGAGATGGAGGAAGTCATTTTTATGAGTTACACTTAAGTTGGAAATGTCTTATATGTTTTGCTTTATGGTTTTGCTTGTTTCCTTATGAACATTTAAAAATCTCCAAGTACCCAGGAAGAGTGTAATATGTAAAGTTAGATCAATTTATGAAAAAATATGTGAATGGAGGGGAAGCAGTGATGCACATATTTCACACTATGCACTGTATATGAAGGACTGTTTTTTTCTTTTGGTGCTCCATTCTACTTTTTGATTTCTTTAGAGGCTACTCCACTGTCTCTGGATAAGTTGCATTTTCTTCTGTGCAAGTTTCTTTTGTGGATCTTAAGATGCTTTAAATGTATTATTAATAAGTAGCACAATTCAATATTTATGTGTCTTCCACATTATACAAGTCAGAGTGCATATTCTTTTGTATTTTCCGTTTTATAGGAAACAATTTTAATTTTTCCACTTCACTTATCCCTTCTCAATTGCCCGTTGAGGGTTTGGCCATTCTATTAAGCTTCATTCAATTTTCTATTATAAATTTCACTTTTCTTCCAAAACCCTTCCTCCAAAGTCTGTCACTTCTCATGTTATTGCTCCTTCCACAGACACTCATCAATATTTGAAAGCTGCTATATTATGAATTTTGGCTGCCTGAGCTCTCCGGCTTAGATAGCGCATCTGGTCCATTTCTATATAATTGCATTTGACCCTTCTGACTTTTCAACATCTGGGTGAGGAGAAATCTTGTATTCGTTTCATAAAAATTGCTTTACTTTGTTTTTTCTCGTTAATAATGAGATACTACATAGTCATTTCTTGAAAACTTTTAAATGAAGAAGCATTTTTTAGAAGGCTGGGTGATTTTTTGATAGCACATAGAATGAACACCTGGAAGTTAATCTGGTTAAATTTAGCCAGTTGTTCAGCAGATCAATATCTGGTCTTTATCCTTTGGTGGTAATGGCGATGGTGGGGGAGAATCCTACTGTTTGTTCCTTATTATATAAGCTACATTAATTCCCGAACAGCAATCTTGTTTTTTTCTGAAAGATTTTAAAATAGTTATTAATAGATGTTCATTATAGTAAAAGTAGGGAACAGAGGAAAACAAAACTAAAAAAAGGGAAAGTACCGTTTTCCTTTCCAAATAATAGTTATTAAAATTTTGGAGTATAATCTCCTAAAATTCTATAGGCATATCTAAATATTTTTCTTTAAAATATTAAATCATATCGTAAAGAACAATCTTTTGAAATTCCGAAGTCTGTCACTATTTGAATTTGTAGCGTAGAATGTTCCCTTAATTTCTAGCGGATGGAAATGACATCAAATAAGTTCATTATGGACTCAATTAGGGACTAAGTATATTGTGTTAATATGAGGTTAGAAACTATGACAACTCCATTTTGCTTCAAGGTGTCAAAAAAGAAAGATCACCATTTACTGGGGTCTTTGGACTTGATGTAATCTGTAGTGAAACAGAATATCTAGAAAAGGTGAGATATATAGAAAAGATGAACTGTGTGTCCATATGTCTGGCTATGGAAGCTTGAGCTAAACGCTTTGAAGGTGGCGTGTAGGAAAGCCTATATCAGTAATAATAGCACAGAAGAAGGTATTGGGGCAATGTATTGAGTTAACACATTTATTCTGTCTCAATTTATTTAAAAGGGCATGCCCACTGAAGTCTACTCAGTGTAAACAACCCTACCCATTCCTCTTATTACTATTGGAATTCCTTAGTTCTGAAGGGCTCTTTGTTCACACACAACATTCTTTATGGCAGTCTAAATTGGTTTTTATCATTTGCTTAGATTCTGCTGATTAAGGAAATTGTGCAACTTCATAAAAGATGAAGATTCTTTTTCCATTAAAGATGTATTATATGGAGAACAGAGGGAATGAATATGATCAAGTATATCTCATGCCTATAAATCCTTTTTCTGTAATAAGATAAATAACTATATATATTTTTGTTTTCATGGTTGCCAAGTCTGATGAGTAAATTCATGGTGATGTCACTTATTGACTTATTCACTTTTTAAGTGCTATGTGAGAAAAACCTCCTATTAGCAGATTTAGCCAGTTCTGTTGCTAACACTAGGCAAAATCCAGTTTTTAAAATTCCAGCTCCACATGATTCTACACAGTGGTGGTTAAATATGCCATGATGGCTTTCAGATAGCGCCTTAGGATGGCGCTGGACTGAAATGAGCTTAATTTCCTCTTGGCGTTTACCTTCTAATTGTTTAACAGTTCATCGGTAATATTCTTTTCAAATAGTAGGGTTTCTAGAAGACAGCGCATAGCTCAGTGTAGGCTGGTACTGGGATATTTCAGTTAAAATATTTCTGAAATATTTGGAAACTGAGAAAATAGTGTAAGAGATTCAGCATAAAATGAGAAAGTAACAACAAATATCAAATGCATCAAATTAATAATGAAATTACAAAATTGTTTAGATAAAAATGAATTTGCTGAAATATAAAATTACCCATTCCTTTTCCTGTTATGATGTTTGAAAGTCGGGAAATATTGCCTGCTTTGGTTTAAATCTGCAATGAAAAATCAAACTTTGTCACTAATGTAGTTGTACCATTTTCAGGATTAATGGAGTTTTGGTTTTCAAGAGAGTACCAATTATTGAGATCTGCAAGGACCTGAAATGGCCATGACTTTCCTGTCTGTTCTTTAACATTATTGACTTTACACTTGTCTCTGAGCTTCTCTTCTGAGTACTTTCAGAGTACCTTATAGTTGTCAACTCAGGGCAGACTTCATATCCCCAAACCTTGCCTTGAATAAAGTAGGTCTGGATCCTTCAGGTTAGACAATTGGTTCTCATGATCTTACAAGATGTCTGGAAGAAGATGACTCCTCAAGGTCAGGATAGGGAAAAATCCTTATGTTTCCATAGTCTTTAAACTTATATACAAGAAAGATAAGACCCATTTGAGAATATGTCATTAATAGATGCTGTGTACCGGGCATACTATATGCCCATTTTGTTCTACAAATAACATTGTGAGGTGAGTGTTTTATAGAAGAGGAGACTAATGCTCAGAGTGGTTAAGTGCACTCCTCATGGTTTCACAGCCAGAAAGTTAGCAGAATTGGTATCACACCCAAACTGAGCTGAGTCCAAGACCTGTGTATATTTCCATGCTACCTCTGTTTGTGATGTGAGGAGGTATGCAAATTAGTTTAGTAAATGCCTGGGAGGTAATGATGCATATTATAAAAATAAAACAAGCTTACTCTCTGGAGGCTAGATTGACCGTGAATGTGTGTGCCCCATCAAAGGCCTTGTTAAATAAAAGTATGGGTTTGTATTTATGTGTGAAGAAGATCCTCAGAGACCAACACATCTGCCAGCCAGGCCTTGCTTCCTGAGTTAACGCTGATTCCATTCTGAGGCAGGGACTGGTACCGTAATGTGACAGTCTGACACTCAGATTGTGTTTCATTCTAGAAAATGTGGCCTAATTTGTCTAATCCTTCCTAACTTGTTTCTGTAGAGTGACTTCAGGCTTGACAGACACCAATGCTTTGGAATGCCACTGTGAAGAGCTCTTTTCTTCAGACTTTTCATCTACCGAAATGTTGATTATTCTAATCATGCAATTGCACAGTAGAAAATCTTCTACAGAGATGAATAGAACTGTTTAGGCATAGACACGCTTTTTTTGTTTTTTTTTTTTAAATCTGAGACAAAGACGGAGATAGTTCCAAAAAAGAAGTTGACTTACTGGTTCACCCTCCGGTAATCTCCCGGTCAGCATCTAGCTCTGCCATGCGGACTAAGAGCGCAATTCATCTTGTTGATGCGAGTCCTACTTTGAAACTTGTGCTTGTACTTGGAGATGAGCCTTATTGGTCAGATAGCAATTTGGTTAAATGAATTTAATCTGTTTCTCACTCTATAAGCCTTACCTAATTTCATTCTCCACAGAGAGGGAATTCTGGTAGGGGCACTTCTGTAGCCTCACCAAAGTGTCTGGCAGGAGAAATTTCCATCTCTAGATTGAGGAAGAAGCTCGAAAGGACAAAGGCCAATTATGTTCAGAAGAGATTAATGACTACGCACTTGCTATCATGGAGAACAAATTCCATTCCTGAATGCAAAGCAAGGTAAGAAGGGAGCAGGGCCTCTCTCCTCTCTTGTCTATAACTAGAATAAGAATTCAGACATCATATATCTTCTTTAATGAAGAATTATTTGTAAGTAACTCGCTCAAATTCTCTGTAAGTGTTAATTAACTTAGAACCTGCCTGCCTAGAATGCTTATAGTTTTAATTTTATTCCAAATAATAAAAGTTTGAAACCGAAAGAATAAATTACTTTTGTTAATGCAACAGCATTTTTAGCGGCATAGACATTTTCATGTATATTATACACGACCAGTGTTTCCCACTAAGAAAAAGTAATATTTTGGGAAACTTTACATTATAATTTTTCCATTTATTTGCCCACTTTACCGTGGTTTGGGGTCTCAATATATCAGGGATCAAATTGGATTTAGTTGGGCTTTTATTTTAGCAGAAAGATTTCTGTAGAAAATAGCAAATAGATATGTGGATGTGGATTGTGCTTTTTCCTTTTTCCTAAATATTTATTACATCTCTGCCTCAGATCCCAAACTGGGTGCCTAGTGCCTCAGTACACTGCAGTAAATTCACAGGGGTGTGGCAGGATATTTTAAATGTTTGAAGGAAACAGCAACACTCAACATCTGTTGGATACTGCATGAACTAGTGGATCAAGGTAGTTCACAGTTTTGACTTTACATTGAACTGTATTCTTTTTAATTATGTCATATCTTGCTGTGATAAAAAATAAGTACCTAGGGAAAATCAATGTGTAGCAGTGTTGGAGGGGGTCATTGAGAGGACGTCACCACCAGTTGACCCACGAGCTGGACAGTGCATTTGGAGGCTCCTCACCCCCTTCCCTGTCCATGGAGTGTACATTCCGCACCACATTCCCACTCTGGGAGCTGTTTCAAGATGTGACCTTGAGAGAGTACGGTGTTGTTGAGGCCATTTGGACCATACACGTGAGTGAACCCAGTGACGGCCACTATATAAACTGTTACGATTCTAGTGTGTGGAAGTGAAGATCTGCTAATCTTGCAGCCACCCAAGACAAGGGCAAGTTTCTTCGCTTATTTTTAATTTTTTTTTTAGGAAGATTAGCCCTGAGCTAACTACTGCCAATCCTCCTCTTTTTGCTGAGGAAGACTGGCCCTGAGCTAACATCCACACCCATCTTCCTCTACTTTATATGTGGGACGCCTACCACAGCATGGCTTTTGCCAAGTGGTGCCACGTCCACACCCAGGATCCCAACCAGTGCACCCTGGGCTGCGAGAAGTGGAACGTGTGAACTTAACCGCTGCGCCACCGGGCCAGCCCCTCTTTGCTTATTGATCTGGAGTGGTCCGCCTCTTTCTTCAGTCTCTCCTTGCCCTCCATGTACTGATTAACAAGCCGGTTTGCAAACTAACAAGCAGCAAATGAGGGTGGTAGAGTCTGAACTGATTTCAAAGTTTAAGAAGCTATGTAATGCCCATGAAATGCACACACCACTTTGGTAAATGTGAAAATACCTTTTTCTTTCAAGTTATATGTATTATTTGTTCCAGCGTCTACTAAAATGTTAGAACATAAATATTTGTTGTCATTTGTATTCTAACCTGAATAAATGGAATGGTTAGATATTTCCTTCAGTCTAGGGGTGCCATTAAACTACTGAGACAAGAGGGATGCTGTGAATTAAGTAAGTCTGGGGTCCTTTGATCTATGCCAACAACGTAGTGATAGATGGGATCATAATAGCTTATGGAGGAAAAATAGTTTTGCGGTTTGGGTTCTTAACCATTTTTTTAATAAGATTAGAAAATTTATTTCAATATTCTTATCAAAGACCAAATTGGGAAATTATACTAGACTTCTCTTTAACTGCTATTTAGTCTGTTATGAAGAGTGATGCAATAAACATTCAAAATAATGTGGAATAAATGAACAAAAGTGTATGAATTATACTTAACTACAAAATAATTGTTTCAAATAATCAGATTCGTTTCAATTGCCATTAGATTAGATTTTATCATCAGAATATTTCAAAAAATTTAGGACATTGTCCAAGTAACTGAGTTCAAACAAGCAAACAACCTGTATTCTCCTATATGTCAATAGCATATTATTTTGGTGGTGGAGAAAAAAGTACCTTGTATATGTCGTCACCTTATGCTAAGAGGTGATAACTTGTGTCTATGTTTCCATTCTGATTTCCAGTTCTAATTCCAGCTGCTCCTGTCAAAGAGGGAACAATATGAAAATAATCATTGAAATAAAATGCACACAGGGGATCAAAATGCAAATTACTCAGAAAGATGTAAAATAAAAGGGAAAATTTTCCTCCCCAGAACCTGTTGCATTCTACCCCAAAGTATACTCCATTAATAATTTTTTGTTTTTAGACTCTGAGATGGCCCAGTGATCTCCAGCTCCTGACATTCAGGTGCTTGTGTACTCTCCACGCTCTTGAGTGTGGGCAGCATCTGTGACTTCCTTCTAAACAATAGAATGTGTCAAAGGTGATGGGATGTCACTTTTGTGATAGTTACTTAAGTTTATAACTTCTGTCTTGCTCACAGATTCAACAGATTCTTTCACTTGCTGGCTTTGATGGAGTAAGCTGTCATATGGAGAGTCCCATGTGGAAGGAATTAAGGGTCACCACTTGCCAACAGTGAGCAAGGAACTGAGGCCCTCATTCAGAAAAACTGCAAGGACCTGAATCCTGCCAACAGCTATGGGAACTTGGAAATGCATCCTTCCCCAGGTGAGCTTCAGGTGAGACCCCAGCCCTGACTGACAAGCTGATTGCAGCTTTGTGCGAGACACTGAAGCAGAGGACCTGACTAAGCCACGCCAGGATTCCTCACCCACAGAAACTGTGAGCTAATAAATGTGTATGGTTTAAAACTGCTAACCTTGTGACAATATTGCTGTATAGCAAAAGATAACTAATATATGCATTCTTCCAGGCATATTCACAAATGGGATCACACTATATGTACTCTCTGGCAATTTACTTCTTTTATTCTTTGAAGAAGAAGGATGTATTTTAATGTAAAGTAACAGAAAAGAAGTAAAAGAGAAACAAAGTTCTTAGGAAATACTCTATTTTCCTGTTCTTAATGTTTTGAACAACAATGCTATTTACTAATGGAATGGGGAGAGAACGAACTTTCACTTTTCTCTCTGATCATACTTTCACTGGTCTTCTCTAAATTCTCAAAATATTCCGTGTTTCCAGCTACAAGCCGTTTCCTCTGACTCCAGTGCATGTTCATCTCCTCCTAGGTTTCCTGTCATTGAGGCAACTGATGCTGTTTCATGAGATCTCAGGCCAATCCTACTCCTCCTGGGAAGCCCTCTCTGATGTCACCGACCAGATAGAGTCCCTCTATTTTACACTCTCACAGGTCCATATGCTTTTCCTTCATAGTGATTAGTACTTAGAATAGTTGTAATTTAATTGTATTATTCAGAAAAATCACTGTTCTTTATAATACCTACGGTGCCCTGAATAATTAGTCTTTTTCAACAGAGAAAACGGCCAAGTCTGTATCTTATAAAAACCTTTGTGGATATATAAAACCCTAGGTAAAATGTATTCTGGATGAATTTGGCTTGTTCAATAAAATGTTTATGATTTTTCTACAAGTACTTTTTAACCTCACCTGGGCTTTTAAACAATAGAATAAAATAATTAGGCAGATGAGGCCAAGATTCTGGTTTTACCTTGGTAAAGATCATGGCCTTTTCCAAGGGGAAGTATGAAGCGTTCTCTGAATTTCTTCTTTTAAAATGCTTCAAAGAGAATCATTATTAAATCAGTTCCTGGATAGCTTCGGTTTCTGATATCCAGAAAATTCTACCGTTTCTGATATCTGGTTTCTGATATCCAGAAAACCCTATCTGTTTCCAGAGCGCATAGTGCACACATTTGTGTCGGCTGATCCTTCCTTCTCCTTCCACTATCTGGAGGTGAGTAGGGGTGGTCAGCCTCCATCAGGGAAGGAGCACAGCTAATCTTAACTTGTCTCCTCCCCTTTCTTCACTCTGGTCTCTACAACACATCTGTGTTCTCCTAAGTTGCGGAATGGGGAAAATGTTTATATTGGTTTAGTTATGATGTGGAAATAAGGTAAGTGCTCAGGGGTTGGACACAATAGAAGTTTATTTTTCTTCTGCATTCTACGTTCCTGCAGGGCTCTCAGGAGGCTGAGCCCATGTTGTCACTCAGAGACCCAGGTTTCAGCACCATCTGGCTGCCCCATCTGGAACCCTCAGCCTAATTAGTTCCTCAGTACCCATCGTGGGGAAGAGAGAGGACTATAGAATTTCACGTGAGGTTCATTGTCTTGGATTGGAAGCCGCACCTGTTGATGTCACTACAGCTTCACTGGCAAGAAATAGTTGCATGACTTCACCTAATCGCGGAGAGGCTAGGAAATGGGAGGGAACAATGGAATATTTGGTGAGTAAGTCTGCCATAAAATTCTCTTTCTATGCATCAGCACCAGCAGACTACCTTTAAGGACATGGATGAGGCAGATGGTTTGAGATAGGTAGGAACTGGAGCATTAGTGTTTTGTAAGTTTAATGCTAAGATGGGCATGTTATTATAACATTTGGAAATTTTGTTAAAGACAAGTAGAGGACTGATTGCGAACTTACAAGTTTAAATCCCAGAAATGGATTTGTCATAGAACATTATGGCAAAGATGTCTCACCTTTTATAATATAAATTACTCTGTTTTTCTTAAGGTGAAGGCCTGTAGATATTTTATTTTGATCCATTCATAATGGAAATGGGTCTTAAGATCTCATCATTACTTATGTTCATTTTATCTATTTAAATTTAAATCACCTCACTTCAAGTATTAATGTATAATTTTTTTTCTACACATGTCATTGCTGCTGTAATTTCGTTAATCCTTCTGGTTATGGAGTAATTAACGTGGGCCGTTTACCTTTCAAAAATGTCTGTTCACCATTATGTCACAAGTTGAAAGTGCTTTAAGAAAACTGAAGCCCAGAGGTATCAGGTGACTTGTCCTATGTTTAATAATTTTCTACTTTGTAACAACAGACACTCTTCTAGCAGTTAATGGACTGAGATTGGTGGGTGCAGACACTAGTAAGGAATGGTCTTGACACTTGCGGATTTCATTTTATCGCAGCGGCTCCCAAACTTCACTCTTTATAACAACCCCTTGGGCTGCTTGTGAGAAACGTAGTTTCATTGGTTTCCCGCAGGGCTTTGGGTTCAGTGGGTGTGGGGGAGGGATCTACATTTTGACAAGCATGTTCCACGTGACTATGATGCAGGTGACGTACCAACTTTTGGCTTAATGCTGGTTTACTAAATCACACACACCAGTCTTATTCTCTCTCCTACTGTTCTATTCTACTGAGGGGAAAATTTGGAGGAATTTATCACATAGAAATATTTCTTTCTGTGTCAGAGCTCTTACAGGTTGGGTTCTTACAGTTGCAAACAATAGAAATTAACTCTGGCTGTTTGAAGCAGGAAAGAAATTTATTAAAGGGAATTGAATAGCTCCGAGTCCTCGGGGAGGGCTGGAGAACCAGGCACAGAGACTAAGCAAGGGAATGATGCCTAAAGTCTACTTCAGTGTTGCTCCAGAGGATAAACCATTGTCGCATGCCTAGGCACGGATCTGTAGCTCATCCAGATGATACTCTCAACTCTGAGTGCTAGAAGCTACTGCTAGAATCTCTACTCCAGCTGCCCCAGCCAGGTCTAGAAACTGCATGTAGCTGCTGTTGCTCTCCCTAGGAAGGATTACATGCGGGGCCTGCTTTACTGGGTTGACTCCAAGACCAGCCTGTCTCATCTGATTGGCAGAGCTTGATCACAGTCTGCACCCAGCTCCAGGGCAGGTCAGGAAAGGAATATCTGGCTTCTGCAGTGGGAGGTGTTCTCTGCCTGCCACCAAGAATCATGAGGTAATGATGCTCAAAGATACTATGTTGCCAAAAAGAACAACAGGAGATCTACACCACATTTATCCTATTTGAATTTAGGAACACAGACAACTTTCTTGTCCTACATTGCTGATTGTTAGTTTATGGTGTTGAATTAATGGTCCTATGATTGAAAATGAGTTTTTATTGCATGCAAATTTCAGCATATAATTTATAAAGAACTATTTTAAAAGAGATGTTTAGTTTTATATCCTTCTGACTTAGGAATATTTCATTTCAAGAATAACTCTAATATCCATGTTGGTTGAAAAAACAATTCTCTCTCTTCTACCTCAGGGAAAATTTGGTAAAGAAAGGAAACCTTTTCTGAGAATTTTGTGGGAGAAATTAGTGTGAAACGGGAGAAAAAAATGTCTCCTTCCAGAGAAGACATACTATTGAGCTACAAAAGATTTTCTATCGTGAGAGAGAACTTGGCTGACTCAGGGTGTACATAGTGATTTTCCCAATGTGTTCCTTGCATCAGAGCATGTGAGAGGCTTTGATTCCTTTGGACAGGATGTGCTCCACAGATAGGTTTTATTCTTTGCCCTTAAGGTTTTTTATTGCTAGGCAATGAAATAAGAAGTGTACTGGGGGAAGAAATCCTCAATGTGGTAGCTTTAAAACAGGAAAAATGGAGCAATCAGTAAAAAATGCTTTACTTATTCATTTGGCAAATATTTATTGAGTGTCTACTCTAGAAAAATGTTTATCACATGTTTACTACCCTCAAGAAGAAGCTCACAAACAAGTGGGAACCCAGCAATAATTGGATTGTAAAAATACATACAAGATGAAAACATGGGGTGCTATGAGAGTAGAGATAAGGCATATTTAACTTAAAATGGGAGGTGACAAAGCTGGCTTTATAGAATCAATAATTCTTCTGAGTATCATAAAGGCTGAGAATGAGTTAGCCAGCAGATGGTGGGTATGGGATGTATTACAGAGAATAGCATGCGCCAGAGGCAGGCATGGCTGTAGCACAACATGGCACGGATGCGTGAAAAGACATTTAGGGAAACTGGAAGAAGAAGAGACCATGATATGGGACTAGCAGAGCTAAGACTCAAGGGACAGGTCAACTGGGGCCAAGTCCGTTGTCCTGAGGACAACGGAGAACCACTGAAGTAGTTAAGTTAGATATGTTAGTGATCTGTTTGAAGGCCGAGAAATGGGATGATGGATGATGAGGGTGGGAATGAGTTTTTAGAATGTTTCAGTAATCCCATCGGGAAAAGATAAGGCCATAAGTTAAAGTTAGAGAAAATGGGATGGATTCCAAAGATACTTATATAGAGAATTGATGAAGCATAAACACTAATCGCATGTAGGGAGTCCAGGAAAGGGTTTAGTCAAAGATAATTCCCAGACACGTAATTTGAACAACTAAATGGGTAGTGTTGCCACTCTTCAAGACAGAGTATGTCTTTGGGAGAAAGAAATTGAATTTCGCTTTGGGTGTGTATTGAGGAGGACATCCAAAGGGAGATGTACCCTTGGTACAGGTGGCTATATGGGAATGGAGATCAAGAGAAAGGTCAAGCCAGAGGTATGGATTTCTCAGGTTTTAGGTTGTAGTTGAAGCCACTGGTGAAGGTAAGGCTGCGCAGTGAGATTGTGAGAAAGAGGGCAAAGAATGGAATCCTGAGATTACCAGCGCATGAAGAGAAGATTGAGGTGCAGGCCGTGAAGGAAACTTGCAGCATCACTGTAGGGAGGAACGCTTATCATCTTCCCCATCAGCTCCCTTTGCCTCCACACTCATTCTCCCAGGTAAGTCAGCCTAATCCCTAACCCACTTTCTCTAATTTTGAGATCTGCTTCACTGCATAAAGGGACTGTTTCTGTTTGCTCTCTGCCTTAGGGTAAGAGGCTTGTCTCTGTGGAACATCCTGAGGCTGTCCAGCTGGGCTGGAGCCTTATGAGTGAACATGTTCATTCAAAGTGAACTATTAATAGACCTCCTTGACTGCATTTCTGATCAGTGATTCTCAACTGGGGGAGATTTTGCACCCCCCCCCCCCCCCCCACCGAGGGACATTTGGCAATGTCTGAAGATATTTTTGGTTGTTATAATTAGGGGGAGGGAGAGAGTGCTATTGACACCTAGTGGGTAGAAGCTAGGGATGCTGCTAAACATCCTACAAGGCATAGAGCAAACTTCCTCCCTAACAGAGAATTATTTGGCCCAACATGTCGACAGTGCCGAGGTTGAGAAACTCTTATCTAAATCATATTCTTCAATAATGTATGTTAATAATGTAACATAAAACAATAGTGTAATGTTAATACAAATGTTTGGCTCCTGAGTCTGTCTCTGTTTGGCTACAGAGTTTGGTGGGGAAGAGAATGGCATTATGTCTTGGGCCCCCTAAAACACCATCAAAGAGTGGCCAGAAGATAGGAGAGAAAGCAGGGAAAGGGTGTCCTGGAAACCAGGATGATGGTGTGCTTAAGAGGGAGAGGCCTTCTCGGTAAACTGCTTCTGAGAGGTCTAGCAAGGCAGGGACTGAAAAGAATTTTTAAGATTTAACATTTGTGACTTCCCTAATGATCTTCAGAGGCGTTTGCGTGAGAAGATGAAGCTAGAGCAGATTTCCTTGAGGAGCAGATGAATGGTGAGGAAATGGCAACAGCCGGTGCTATGTTCTCTTTCTCTGGCTGTTGCGGAGAAGCAAGAGAGAAGATGACAGTTGTAAGGGAAAGGGGGAAGGTTGAACACATTTGTGTAATAAATGGAGAGGCTAGCAGAGAGGGGATGTCTGAAGACCAGGCAAAAGAGGAGAAACATGTGGAGCAACGTCCCTGAGGAGGTCAGAGGGAGGGAAAATCCAGAGCACAAGTGAGAGGACTGGCTTTGCTCTGGAGGAGGGATTTCTCTTCCGTGAATATGAAGATGTGGGAGAAAGTAAGCAGATGCAATTGGCTTTGTGAAACTGAGGCCTTCTTGGGGTGGGGAGAGGAGGAAGAGGCAGCTCCCGCAAATCTCCCTCCTCAGCTTCTTTTCAGACTTGCTGAACTAAAAAGGTGGTACCATTTTCTGAGACCTTAGAGGGTGGAGGTAGAATACAGAGCCTGTAGGGACTGTGAAAGTTTGAAATCAAAATCCAATGGAGAAAAAGCATCACCCAGGGACCATTCCATTAGCTCTACTTTCTTTCTTTTTTAAAAAATCTAATTTGGCTTTACATTCTTTTAATTGAAATATATTTGACATATACCATTGTATAAGTTTAAGTTATACAACATGCTGATTTGATATATTTACACATTGTAATGTGATTACCATTGTAGTGTTAGCTAGCACCTCTATCACGTTACATAACTATCATTTTTTTTTTGTGGTGGGAATAATTAAGATCTAATCTCTTCACAAGTTTGATGTTTCTAGGACAATATTGTTGTCTATAGTCTCCATATCGTGCATTAGATCTTCAGGACTTACTTATCTACTAGTTGCAAGTTAGCCTTACTTTATTAGTTTCCGAGCGGTTTCTGGGGAGACTGGGAGGGCGCGATCTGGTCACTCACATTTCCAAGCAAGTCAGGCTAGAAATCTCAGGCTCTCACATTTCTTTTCCCCAAACTGTCCTCCCGGAAGACAAGTAGAGGAGGCCAGAGGGGTAGGATGGCGGTACTCCCACCTTCCTGCTTCTTTCCTGCCTCTCATGACCAAATTCCACGAACCATCATGCTGAGTGTCTCGCTTAGCTCCCAAAAGGTAACATTTCCCTTGTGTGATGTGAATTTACCCTGCTGCCTTCCCGTAACTGCTGAGTCTTGGTACCTTAGCAGATAACCTGTCTCAGACCCAGGTGCATCACATCTAGTACTTGGACTTTGGCAAACAGTATCTCTTGCACCAGCGGTTCAGAAAGTATGATGACGTTGTTTGCATCCCAAGTTGTTGGAATTTTTATGAGTACTTTAATGGCCCATAGAGACAACAGGATGCAACATTTGAAATAGATCTCATACTGGGATGCCCAGGAAAAGGTGGCCCTAAGGGTAACCACCTGCTTCACCTCCTTGCAAGAATGACTTTGGAATACTTTGCTCCACTTACTTGAATTTCTGAAATGCTTACTCCTGTTCACAGCCCTACCACAAAGGGAGCTTGACTGTTTTTATTTCCATCTCTAAATTCCTGCAAAGGTTTTAGAGTTATTTTACCCACTGGTAAATGTAATAGGCAGTGATATTCAGATAGTGCACAGTTAAGCTTGCCTTTCCTTTCTACATAAAAGCGCATGCTAATGGTCGCTGGATAATTAAAATTAAACCACATTCAATAGATAAACAAATTAAAGCAGAGCAAATTGTGTGCATGCCTCCCTAAACAGCAAACACATTATCAGAGAGGGCAATTCTAATTATTCAAGGATATAGCAAGAGCTATTGATTTGTTTTAAGATAGGAAAGTTTCTTCAGTATTAATGGATAGTATTTGTTTACGAGCCAAATTCTTGGTAATACTGAAGAAACTAAAAAGGAAATTGGATCAAAGCTACCCAAATCTTACAGACTAATAAGAACATACCAAACAATAGATCATGATCTGCTAGTATTTTTTCTGACTTTTGTTTTTTCGAGGAAGATTCGCTCTTAGCTAACATCTGTTACCAATCTTCCTATTTTCTTGCTTGAGGAAGATTATCCCTGAGCTAATGTCTGTGCCAATCTTCCTCTATTTTGTATGTGGGTTGCCACCATATCATGGCTGATGAGTGGTGTAGGTTCATGCCCAGGATCTGAACCTGTGAACCTGGGCTGCTGAAGTGGAACGTGCTGAGCTCAACCACTAGGCTACAGGGCCGGCTCCAACATGTTTTTAATCACAAGGGAACACATGAATTTCTTTTCTTTGTAAAATGTTACAATATTTCTGACTATCCCCAAGTATCCATCTCTTCTTCAGAGGTAACACTTGCTATTGGTTTGGTGTGGAGAATTCTAGATGGTTTCTCATGAATCTTAAGTACACTTATTCATATTTACCCATACATCTTTTACAATGTCATATTGTGGATTTTTTAACTGTTTGTCTTTTGGTTTCTAGCCCAAATGAGATCATGCTATATACACATTTCTTGCAAATGCATTTATCATTCAATAATATGCCTTAGAGAGTGTCGGTGTCACAATCCAATGTACACATCAGGATAGATGCGTAGAGGGCTGATGGCCACTCTGAGTTTATTATAACCAGCATTTCAATATATACATAGCTTACATCTGTTAAACATACACAGGTGTTGTGAACAATGTAATTAGTGAATGCCAAGAATTCTTAGTGATCTCTCAAGGAGCCCTCCCTCGGTCTCTGTTTTGATATTATCATGTTATTGCTGTGCTCGTATATTTTTATCTCGGAGCATGCAAGGCCTCCTAGGCAATGGCCCCTCCTGCTCCCAACATTGTGTGTCCATCTGTGCCCCCAGGCGACCGTGCCTGGCTTAGGTTGCCCCGCCCTGGAGGTCTTACCCGTCATTGGCTAACTGGCCTTCTCACCTCTGGGTCACAGTTTGTTGGCAAGCCTTTTCCAGTGATTATTAACCCTTTCTGCGTCAGGGGTGGCTACAGAGAGTTTTGTTAATGGTACATACAAATCTACTTCAATATTATCCCCCATTTCAATTCTTTTTCCTCTTAATATATTTGTATCAAAGCAATAAATGTCCTTGATTAAAAAATCAAAAGGGACAAGAAAGGCTTATAATAAGATACAACCATCTCCTGCTCCGTGGCTGCCAGTCTTAGTCCCACTTCTCATAGGCAACTGTTCTGAGTGTTGCCTGTGGTTATCATCTCCAGACGTCTAAATAATCTATGGCCATATCATTATTTCAGACTCCTCAATTTCAGACACTATACTGACTTCCTGCTTGATGGAATACAATTACCCTTACTTATACTATTGTTACCTTCCCTTCCCATCTTCCCCCAGTATGGTCCTAACATTGCATTTAGTTTATTGGCTGTCTTTGTATTTATAATTAAGTATTTCAGCCTTTATTTCTTGTCTTATAACTATATATATTATATCTGGACTCCTGACTTTATATAATGATGAAGCTGCCTCTTCTTTCACCTTTCCTTTCCTTTTTATCCTTAAAATTCGTTTTGTAATCACATCCTTTACAATGTTATCTTGGATTACATGCTTTGTTTATAAGCCAAATCTAAAAGTTGAAAATCAACAAATGGCATGTACATTATTTTAACTATGCAAATATGCCATGCACAGAGAGTGCACGATCTATGATTTTTTAAATATAGCCTTCAGTTTTTGTTCCTGATGGCATTTTATTTTCTTGCATTATTCACCTTTATCATATCCTTTTTGAAAACACCTTTCAATAATGTATTTATGGATTCTTCCTTCCCAGAGATCTTCCTCTCAGAGCCATCCATTCTATTGCTCCAATAAGGACTATTGTTCTCTAGGTCTGTTGCCCAACTTCTATCCTGGGACATCTCACTGCATCTCTAGAATGTTCCTCTCATTTCTTGTTCCCATATCTTTTTGTTCCAGGATATTCTCAGGTAACTTACTAAGAAATGGTGTGTGAGGGGTAAATATTCTGAGCATGTCTGAAAATATTTTTTTTCCACCTTCAAACTTGATTGATAATTCTATTGGGTAAGAATTCAAGTTTCAAAATTACTTCCCCTTACAATAATGAAGGCGTCTCATATTGTGAGCAATCTGAAGGCAATCAACTTGTTATTCTTCTGTCAGTGACCTTGTTTTTTACCTTATCTGAAAGCCTTTAGCATCTTTATTCTTAGTACTGTAAGACATCACAAGTATTTGCCTGTGTGCGGGTGTTTTTCATTCAAAGTGGGTTTTCAAATTTGGAGTCTGGAATCCTTAGCTTGTGGGAAATTTTCTTGCATTATTTTTTAGATGATTTTTCTCTTTCATTTTCTCTACCTCTTTCTAGATTTTCTATTAGATTGGGATGTCTGATGCTTGGGTCATATGGATTAATTCTCCGTCTATATATTTTTTTCATTTCTCTGCCTTTTATTCTCCTTCTTGGAATATTTCTTTGACTTTATTTCCAAACCATCCATTGATTTTATTTTAACTTAGTGTATTTTCAACATATAAGAATTTCTGTTTTTTCTTTTTTTTACTGACTTTTCCTTTTTAGTAATCTTTTAGTGTTTTATGGATAACAATATCATCTTGAGATTTCTGAGGATAATAATTAAAGATTTTTAGAATTTCTGTTTCATTCCCCTAAATTATTCTTTCCTTCTAGCATCATTTTTCTTTTCTTTTTAAATCTTTATCTGTGCCTTCCCTCTGGAAATTTTCTTCAAATGTTAGGTGATGTTAATGTTAAGGTTTCCTTTCATCTTTTTGGGATGAAAAGCTCTTTGGGAGCTCTGTGTGTGTGGAAAGGGCTTGTTTACTGGAGGCTTCTGTTTTAAGACAACCGCTCAGAGAACTCTAAATGCCAGAATGTAGATGTCTTTTCTTTGTGGACATTCCATAAAGGGTTAGATGATTGACTGTTCTGTGTACAGCAAAGCTGGTAGGTTAGCAGCGATGACTTCACAGGACCCCTCACTCTGAAGGGCCCCACTTTTGGTTTAATGCTTTTCAGTTCTCTGTCTGGAAATTATCAATAACTTTATCTTCGTGTTTTGTAAGTCAAGTTCAGTGGGACAATGGAGCATCCACAGAGGCTTATAGCCTCAGCTCAAGGGGTCCAGCTTCTTCTCCAGGGCAGGTTTTCTGAGTCTCAGCTCTGCACTCTCTGGTCGTTAGCTAGCCCAGCTTTCCTTACCTTGTCATGGTCTGGGTGACTCCTGGGACCTTCGACTAGTGGCAGTGACTGGATTGTGTGTATGTGTGTGTGTGTGTGTGTGTGTGTGTAATGTGGGTTGGGGAAAGAAGGGGTTGTATTTCACTGTTGCCCACCACCCCTGGGTGGGGGGCGGGTCTTGGGCATACATGTGGGGAGAGCTAGGTTAGTCTCATATCCTATTGGGCCACAGTGCCTGTGTGGGCAACTCTGTGGGGGCAGTTCAGCTGGGTTGGGGGTCGGGATGGGGATGATTCTCACACATCCAGGATCCAAGAATCTAGCACATCACAGCACAGAGGTTACAATTGTTTTGGTCACTCATCCTTCCTGGACGTTCCCTGTCCCTGGATTTGCATTTTCAGTTTGTACTGTGTCTTGAAAATTATGTAGTCAGTCTTCAGAGTAGATAATTAGATAGTGAAAAACGGAATTGCTATGTCAACCTAAGCATGCCTTTACAATTTAAATATGTGCCTTTACCCGGTTTTCCAAAGTGGGTGCTCTTACTTGCATTACTACTAGAATTTCCGCACACTCTCACCTAAGTTGTTAACGTTATTATTTTTTAAACTTTGGCCATTCTAATGACTGAAAAATGGTCTCCCATTGTTTTACATAATCTTGTTTATTAGTGAAGTGAGCTACTTTTTCATGTAGGTTTAATAGGACATTCATATTCCCTTTGGGTGAATATTTTATGTTGAATCCTTTGCCTCTTTTGTCTTTTTCTTTTTGACCTGTTTAGTTGTCTATGCATTTTTTTTTTCAGATATGCTTTGTATTTGCAAGACACTATTGTAAGTGTACATATATTAACTCATTTAATCTTTGCAATAACCCTACAAGGTAGGTTACTTTTATTATCCTCGTTTTGCAGACTAAAAAATTGTGACACTGAGAAGCTAAGTAATGTGAAGGAGCTAATGCAGCTAGCAATTCTTTGTTATATATGCTGTAAATATTTTATCCCTATTTTTTGGTTTATATTCTACCTTTATACTGTCTTTTGTCTCACAGAAAATTTAAATTTTTATCTTATAGGGCGAGCCTTGGTGTCCTGGTGGTTTAAGTTTGGTGCACTTCAAGTCAGTGGCCCCGGTTTGGTTCCTGGGTGTGGACATACACCACTCATTTGTCAGCAGCCACGCTGTGGAGGTGACCCATGTACAAAAAAAAAAGGAAGGTTGGCAACTGATGTTAGTTCAGGGTGAATCTTCATCAGCAAAAAATAAATAAATAAATAAAATTTGATCTTATAAAATTTATCAAACTTTTTAAATGTCTTTTGGCTTTTCATGTCTTATTTGAAAAGGCTTTTCCAACTTGAAGTTCATGTACATTTACTCTTAGATTTTTAAACATAGCTATATAATTCTGCTTTTTATAATTGAGATTTTTAATTTATCTTGAATTTTTTTATGTGAAAAATTTTACTTTTTAAAAAACTGATAGTCAATTGTTCAAATAGTTCATCTTTTTTGAATAGTCTATCTTTTGCTCATTGATTTAAATGACTCCTAGTCATACTCTAGATTCACATATATTCTTTGTTTTATTTTGCAGCTCTTTCTTTTGTTTTTCCTTTTTAAAAGTTTTACACTCTTAGTTATTATAGCTTATGATATGCTTGGATATCTGCCCTTTATTTTTATTTTTCAAAATTGTCTTGCATATTATTATGCATAGTTTTCTCTATGAAGTTTCAAATCAATTTATCAGGTTTGGTGAAAAGTCCGGTTGTAAACTTTATATGAATTGTTTTGAAATTAACATATCATTTGGAGACTGTTGATATCCTCATTTTAATGAACATGGTATATTGCTGTATTTATTCAGGTCTTTTTTAACATTTAGAATATATATATTTTAAATGAAGATCTTACATGTATTTGTATAGTGTTATTCTTATCTAGATATTTCATAGTAGTTGCTAATGTAAATGGCATTTTTTCCCCTATTACATTTTCTTATTGGTTATAGGTGGTATATAGGAAAACTATGGATTTTCGCTTGCTGATGTTGTATCTGACCACCTTTCTTTTTGAACCTCAATTAATTTTTAAGCTGATTCACTTGTTGATAGATCTTCGTCTGGATAGTTGCTACCCAGATCTTCCTCTTTTTTTGTGAGGAAGATTAGCCCTGAGCTAACATCCATGCCCATCTTCCTCTACTTTATATGTGGGACGCCTGCCACAGCATGGCTTAACAAGCGGTGCGTAAGTCCGCACCCGGCATCTGGGCGGCGAACCCTTGGCCGTCAGAGAGGAACATCCGAACTTAACTGATGTGCCATTGGGCTGGCCCCCAGGTTTTCCTTTTTAATGCCTTGCCATGATTTCCATCGAAAGCAAACCTTTCTGAACTTTACAGTCGCTAGAATTGTCTCAAGGACTTCACAGTCAACATGCCCGCCCTTACCCCCAAATTGATCCCAAATACACTCTACCCAGTGGCTAGGTTTGTCAGTGCACTGAAATGATGAGGGTAATTCAATTTCTAAATCACATTTTGGAATACTTAGTCCATCCATCCTGCCAAAAGGTACTTGAAATGTTTATCCAGGGCCCCTTTCAAGTTCAATGACCAAATGTTTCTATTTAAATTTGGTTTACTTAGGCTCGAAACAGGTCCTAGTTTTGGGCAAGGGAGAAAACAGCCTTTAAAATAGCTTCAAAAGTAATTATATGAAGTTAATTTAGCTTAACTCTTTCAATGACTTCATTCTGAGAATAGGTCTGCATGATAAAATACAGGATGTACAGTTATATTTGAATATCAGATAAACAACAAATAATTTTTTAGTGTAAGTATGTCTAATACAATATTTGAGACATACTTCTACTAAAAAATTCTTTGTCTATATAAATTTAAATTTAACTAGGGATCTTGTAGTTTTCTTTGCTACATTTGGTGACCCAATCTGAGAAGGTATCGTGAGCAGGTATAGTTGTTGTGGTGTGTAGACACCAACAGTGTCAATGTGACCATCTGTTTTGATGAAGGAAGTAGCAGAAAACAGAAGAAAGTCACCTTCAGACAAAAAGGCTTTGAAGGCTTTATTTGCATACCTTACTCTGTTCAGGGTTAGAAATGATTAACTTTCCAGCTTCTCTCTTCAACTTAAGCCCCTATTAGGAAAGTAAGTATATAGGAAAACAGTCATATAATATTACACATAAATTATTTTAGGATTTCTGCCACTTTTTGGGTTACATGCTTGGATTAGTTTCATTACAGTTTTTACATGGATAATTGAAGTAATGAAAAAACTAGGAATCAGGGGCCTGAATTTTAATATTACCTCTGTGACTATGTAACTATGTGACTGTGACAGTCATTGAGTGGGCTGTTTACCAATATACTGATTCTCCTGGTTCCAGGTATATGGTGGGATTGCATCTTCAAGCTCCAAAGACTCATGACTTGCTTTGGCTAATAAAATATGAGTGGAAACTTTAAGAGCCAAAGTTCTATTTGCTATGTCCCTATCCACTACCAAAGTAATCTTGGGAACGTATGTTAAGAAGGAACCTCAATAGCTTGAGTCCCTGAGAGGCTATGATGAATAGAGCTGACCCTTCAGACCCTCATTGAATATGTAGTATAAATGAGAAATAAAATTTAAAACAGCAATTTTAAGGCTGTTCGTTACTACAGCGTAACATAGCCCACACTGACAGAAACAGATATTGTGCATTGAAGTACTGCATTAAAGCCTATAATATGTGGCACTGGCTTATTGGTTGGGTGCTAGCTGGCATAAAACTGATATTAGAAGCTAGACAAATGGTAAATTGTTTCTTGTGATAATTTGGAAGGGCGTTAATGTACCTATTTAATTTAAAAGAAGAAGTAGAAAATAGAATGTTAGTAATGTGTGTTGGTTGCTGTTTACTATGTTTGACAAGATACTTCAAGAAAGATGAATTCAGATGAGAATTGACCAATTTGTAAGCAGGAATAAAAGGAATAGAGAGAGGCCATAAATTCAAAGAATTATAGAGTTGGAAGAGGCAACTTCCTTCCAATATCAAATAGGAAAAAATTAAAACGAGAAAGCTTTTAGTCAAGAAAGGCTGATTAAACTCAAATGTATGGCCATTACCTTTATTGTTAAATCCTAAGAATGGATAAAGGTATTTCCTTCAATGTCCAACTAAAGGAATGACACCCAGTAAATCTTTTAAATTGGACAAAATAGCTCAGGAATAAAAGACTAACATGAGCAGAGCCCTCTGCTAGCCTTTGTTGGACATATAGTGAGAGCAAGAAATAAACATTATTTTTTTTCTAAGTCACAGAGTTCTTGGGCTTCCAAGACTGATGTGTTGACTTTAAGTTCTTGTCTTTTTCTTCTTCTGTAAAATGGGATTAATTATACTTGCCCTAAGTATTCCACAAGAGAATTGTGAGAATCATGGATTTCTTCATTAGCATACGTTTATAGGGCAGTTTTCATGTGCTAAGCTTGTGTTAGGCTTTAGAAAGTCAAACCTGAATTTTTCTTATAGAGGCATGAAATTAAAAATACTGTGTGATCATTAAGCATAGTGGCTCACAAAGGAAGCTCAGCTCTGTCAGCATTGGGAGGGAAGCTGTCCAAGAGGAATTCCTAGAGGAGATGATGTGCACTGCATTTTGAAAACTATTTAAGAGCTATGTCTAGGCAGAGACCATAGTGAGAATGACGGAGGAAGGTATAAAATAGGGAATCAATAATTTCTTGTGAAGTAGTGGTAGTGGGCATGGTTGGAGGGACAGGGAGCAGATAGATCATTAGTTTTCTTGTGTGCTAAGTCAAATAATTAGACCTTTTACAAATCAAATCAGGTATCATCAAAGGATTTTAAAAAGGGAGAGAAACCATAAAAATTGCCTTTTAAAAAATACTGCTATGGCAACAATAGAGAGTAGTTTGGAGGGGCAGAAATTACTGGGTAGAAGTTTATTGAGGTCATCCAGGGAAAATAATGCATTTGGCAATGGGGATGGAGAGAAGGGGAAACATTTGAGAGAGATTTAGGAAATATTTAGGAAATAATATCACCATGATTTGGGGACTGATTGACTTAGAGATGTCTCATTTAGGTGGGAGTGGATGAGAGTGGTGATTCTATCTACTGAGGGTAAAATATAAAAGGAGGACTTTGAGGGAAAGCTAGTGTGTTCATTGTTGTCCATGCAGAGTTTGCTATTTGCCTGTGTGTTATAAAAGAAGAAACGTTGAATAAACAATTGGCTTTATAGACCTTGCTCCTAGACCCAAGGTCTGAGCAAGAAACACAGTTATCAGAGTCATTATCATCCAAGAAATAGATGAAGTCTGGGCTTTGTTCAGGCTACTGGAGAGAGAGATAGGGCAGAGGGCCAAGGGTGAAACCATGGGGAACATAAATATTTAACCACATATAACAGCTGACTTTTACTGAGTACCTACCATATACCAAGCGTTGTGTCAAAAGATTTACATGCATTATTTTATTTAATTTCAACTACATCCTATAAGATGGTTGCCACTGTTTTGCTTGTTTTATAGAGGAGAAAACAACCTCAGAGAGGTAGGCTGCCTAAGGTCACAGAGCTGGTAAGTGGTAAAGTTGTGACTCAAACTGAAGTGAACTGATTCCAGAATCAGCAGGCTTAATCACTACATTTAGGGAGTGAGCCATGAAAGCAAAGAAAAGTATGACCCAGGGGTAGGTGGAAACTTGAATGAGAGGGGTGTATCAGAGACCAAGGGAAAAAAGATTTTCAAAGAAAACTCAGTGAGTGAGGGATTATGTGGTAAAAGATTCTGAATGCTGTGGAGACATGAGGAAATCAACATGCCTAGTTGTTTTTGATGGCTGAGGCAATATTAGTAAATATAGCAAGAGTGGAAGACAATAGTCAGTGAGTTAAGTAGGCACTAGAGAGAGCTGGAGGTGTCGGATGTAAACTGCTTTATGGAAGACTCGTGGCCAGGGATGACCTGAGATTTGGGGTGTGTGCGAGGGGTGTTTTATTCCATTTTCTTTTGAGTTTTAATGCGAAACATGTGATCATGTTTAGAGACTAATTAAACAGAATCAGTAGGGCAAAGGGGAAAGAAAGAGAAAGATGACTGAAATGGGAGAATGAGTCCAGGAAGCAGGTAGACGTTTAGCTTGGATAGAAGAAAGGGCACTTCTACGGAGAAAGGAGAGAAGGAATTAAGGAAAGTTCGAAGGGGAAGAGGAAAAAGTACAGATATTTCTCCTACAGACATAAAATCCTTTCGAGAGAGGCAAGTACTGTGCATATACAAGTTAAACCTTTCATGAATTGATAACATAAACATTTTTTTCAAGTTGCTTAATAGAGTTAGAGCATACAAGTCTTAAAACTTTGTGAGTCCTTGTATCTAGAAAGGATGTCCAGATTGTTATTTTTCTTTTCAATATGTACAAGGGTTTCTGCTTGGTGGCTAGAAGGCGGTCATTTGAATATGGACTTGGTTACAGTCAAGAGGAAGCGGGAATTGTATTGGCTGTTCATGCTACAAGTTTAAATGAAATCAACAGAAGTTTTCAAACAGTAAACCCTTCTAATCCCCTCTGGAAAGGGAAGTAACCCCCATGTCCCTCACTCTGCCTGCCTTGGACCCTTTTATGTTGACCTGATGCCTACCATAGGAAACCCTGTGTCATAGTCTGCTCGGGCGCCTGTGACAAAAAACTATAGACTGGGTGGCCAAAACAACAGACATTTATTTCTTATAGTTCTGGAGGCTGGGAGGTCCAAGATGAGGGTTCTGTCAAGGCTGGATTCTGGTGACAGCTTTCTTTCTGGCTTGCAGATGGCTGCCTCCTTGCTCTGTCCTCAGAGAGAGAGAGAGAGAGAGAGAGACAGAGAGAAAGAAAGAAAGCTATCTGGCCCCTTCTTCTAAGGGTCCCATGCTCATGACCTCATCTAAATCTAAGTACCCCCCAAAGGCCGCATCTCCAATTACTGTTATATTGGGGATTGGAGTTTCAATGGATGAATTTTGGGAGGACACAAACCTTCATTCCATACTACCCTGTGATCCCAGAAGACTTGTTTCCCTTAGAATAACCCCTGTTCCTTTGCTTTTATATTATCAGGTTAAATCAGAACGTTGGTGACCTATATTTACTCAGAAGGGTTCAGGTGGTTTTATACTTTTAACAAATTACTGTATTTACTTGCTAATCCACGTGAAACCCATTTGTCTTTTTAAATCACCAAATCTCCTTTCTCTGACTTAAAAAAAGGCATCCTAAAGCACACTTGTGCATACTTAGCAGAGCACACAACATAATGACCATATGTCTCTTTTCAACACCTAAGGAGCCTACCTGCTACCTTTTGGGTAGGTTTTTGTTGTTGTTGTTGAAATTTTTGCATACCCTCACAGAGATTTTTATTTTCTTTAGGTAAAATTTCCTGAAATCAGAAGCAGGGGCTTTATGGGAGACTGCTTGCCTGTTATTTCTTTAGAAAGCTGGTTTTCAATCTGCTGTCGTGTATCAAAACAGCATTCTAAACAGTTGAATTATTGAAATGTGTAGGGGCGACTAGGGAGCTGGAAAAGGTCCCCCACAGAGGCTGGGTTGGCATTTGGGAGAGCAGTACCTCGGGCTACCTAGTGACAGGCAAGGTAGCTCCAAATGAGAGAGATTTTCCCAGCTTGTTGCTGGCAAATCCATAACATCTGAGTAACGAGTGTGCTCATGCCTAGAGATGAAAAGGAGAGCGTCCCAAAATTTGCTGCTGTTATTGGTTAGGAAAGCCCACGTTGGAAGAGGATTTTGAGTTGCATTCTCCCCTTCAGAATAAAATTGTTGCATTATTTCAGCAGCAAACATTTCCCACCTCAAGTGAGACTGCTTTTGCTTATTTTACTGTGATAAATACCTAAAAAGTTACGGCTGTGCTTTATACCCCTGCCTCTTGGCTGAGTGTACATTGCTGGCTTGGTACTTAAATGTGCTCCTGGGAACGACTTGTAGCTCCGTGTGAGAGAGCTTGGAGGAGAAAGCTGGAACACTGTGTTTTGAGTCCAACTCTGCCACTGACTAGCTTGAGACCTGGCACGTCATTTCGCCTCCTGGGCCTCCGCCCAGATTAGGATTGAATTGGATTAGGTGATGTTAGAAGTTACCTTCTCAATTACAGTTTCATAATTTCTGTATGTTTGAGGTAAGTGAAGGAAATTTTACATGCAACCAGAAAACTTATTATGATGCATTATAGCAAAAAATGACATAGAGCTAACAGAAAGGTTAAATTTGTTTTTCCAAAAGACTAATTATAGCAGAAGAACTAACTTGGGGGCCCTAGTGTATTCTATTGATTTTCTTCTGGGATGACATTTATGGTCAATGACCGGATCACATAAGAATGTATATAATGGAATTAGTATGATCAAGAACTATCAGTTTTATGTTTTATCTGCACTGAGACAATTGTTTTTTGTTGTGTTTCACTGTAAAGTTAAATTAGGACAACTGAATGCCCTAAAGTTAAAAATTAAGCTAACTAGCAAATATACAGTATTATACGGTCTATGCTAAATTATCCTAAAGTAAATTATAGACATTGTCATACCAACCCAGTAAGGAATCATACAGTTGGATTATATTGGAAACTCCATTCAAAAGACAATCATGGCTCCATCTAGGATAATTCTTTCAAGATGGGGTGGACATCTATTGAGAATAGTGACTTAGACTCCTCAGCTATTCCAGGAGGATGCCAGCTCTACTTCAGCTGATACGTATTTTGAGGTCTTTGAACCCTTAGACAACTAGAAGTGTTTAGTAGCTTTTCAGGGAGCGCAATACCAATCTTATCATTGTCATATGAAATAAAGTCTAATGTAGAGGTTAGTAGCACAAACCCTGGAGTTAGACCCCCTGAATCTAATTCTGGTGCCACCCCTTATGGAGTGACATTGGATAAATCACCCAGCCTTCTCTCTTCCATAGTTTTCTCATCTGAAAATTAGAGATAAGGATAAAGATTAAATGAATTAATATACCGTAAGGATTAAATGTGTTAATATATTGAAGGAGCTTAGAATAAATAATTCCTGGCACATAACAAATGATATCCAAGTGTTGGCTTTTATTATTATGGTTAATATTATTCCATCACCATCATCTAATCTCCAATCTCCAAGATTTAATAACAATCAATCAATCTCCAAGATTTAATAACACCAAATTAAGCAAAACAATATTGAGGGGGGACTATGAGAAAGACTTAGAGTCTGTCTATTCTTCCAGATATTCTAAGCTCTACCGTGTTGATCAAACTGTATCTACAGAGAGATGGAATTTTGAACCTTGTATTGATAGTGTTTGTTGTTTTAGTCAGGAAAATCAACACACTAAGGGTTTTTTTTCTTGCTCATATCATGGTCTAATTCAGGTTGAATGGTTCTTTTTGGAGATACTCCTCTGAGATAAGGGTATAGGCTCTTTCCATCGTGTGGCGCTGCTGTCTTAAACAGAAGCCTTCCAGGTCACTGTGGAAGAAGAAAGCAAGGTGATGTCACGCCCAGGCCTCTATGGAGTGTGTGTTGCTTTGTACTGGCCAGAACCCAGTCACGTGGCCCTAACCTGATCTGAATGACTGGGAAATGTAGAGTTCCTGTGTACGCAGGAACAATAAGTGGGGTTGAGATATTCTCTGTTACATACGGTCTTACAGACTCATTTTTACAGTGCTCTGATCAAGTCAGTAGAAGAAACAGTTCCATGCCACATTTTCTTGTTTTTCTTGTATAATTGCTGTTGAGTAGTGTCCTTTTGATGTGACTCTCCAGTGGAGTCCTGGGCCTGACCTTAGTTTAAGAATGTTGTGCCTTTCCTAGGAAAATTTTTATATTTTTTTAATGGAAACTGAATTGAGACCAGATTTCCCTTTTTAAGTTGGCAGGCTATTAGAGAGTTTAGAGCCATATTTGTGGCCCATTTATAGCAACTACGTTTCTTGCTCAATTTTATGCCCCATAGATTTAATTTTCTTATATTGCTTCTTTCACAACTGATTCATGTTATTTTAATTTTATTTTATAAATCCTTATAAATCACAATAAATCTTTTTTTGGAACAAGATGGGGCATACGTAAATGGATAAGCAAACACCTTTATGTAGAAATATAGCTCATGGAAATAGTCATCACTGAGCCCATCAGTTGATGAAGACTCTCTTCCTTATACCTCGAGAGACAAGACACTCCCCCCAGTACCAATGGCTCAATTTGGTAGTGATTGCAACTCAGGCAGTAGGGATAGATCCCAGAGGAAGGCTTAATGAAATGTTCAGGGAGGGAAGGAGGAAGGTGGGATTCATCTCCAGAAAGACACACCTCCTGTACCACTAGTGCACACATATTTAAGTATTAACACACTCTTTCACTGCAATTTGTCAGAGCTCTAACCTTTCTTCATATTCTCATAGAATGTTTTATATTGATCTCATATGTAAATCATTATCTAAGAAAAGGGAGAGTCCCCTGTTCTCAGAGTATCAGGTTACCTTACTGCAGTTCAAGTTCCAATGTCAAAGTGAAGGGTCGTTCTTGGGCTGAGCTAAATATCTTCTTGGCCAGAGACAAGCTGTGTACAAGCTGGCTATGGACAGTGACTCTTTTCTTCTGGGAAAAACAGTGAATTATCTTTTCCCTAACGTCACTTCTAATTATCCTAAGAAGGCTTTATTTTTCTCTCTTTGCCCGTTTTTCCCAGGAAAACAGCTTCATACTGTCCAGGGAAAAGCAGAGTGCTAGAGAGGGACTGTAGTTTGAAAGGCAAGTGCTTTTAAAGAAATCGCGTCTTGTCTTTCATCACAGTGAATCTTTGGTGAATTCGAATTGGAAATTGGAGAAGACTACTGGCTCAGCTAACGCAATTATGCAGACTTCACAAGTAGAGAGAGGACACAGATTTACCTTAAAGAAAAAAAAAGACAAACCTAGGTGAAAGATGGTGTATTTATGATTAGTTTACCTCGTGCCCAGATCCCACCAACTGAGCCGCTAGCCATTTTTGTGGTCCGCAGGTATGCCTCTCTTGCAGGCTTCTTCTAAGTTAAATGATGGAGGGGCTAGCATCCAAGATGGGCCCCAATATTTCCTACATCCTGGTAATCATACCCTTATAGAGTTCCCTCTTAACATTGTACCAGGGTTGGTCTATGTGAACAGTAGCATAGGGCAGAAATGATGGTAATTCACTTCTGAGATTAGATTATAAAAGATTGCAACTTCTATTTGGGGTGCTGACTCTCTCTCGGATCTCTCACTCTGGAGGAAGTAGGCTGCCATATTGTGAATAGCCCTCCAGAGGCCCATATAGGAAAGAACTGAAGCCTCTGGCCAGCAGCCAGCAAGAAAGTAAGACCTGCCAACAACCACATAAGTGAGATCAGGAGTAGATTCTCTTGCCTCAGTTTAGTCTTGAGACGACTATAGTTCTAGCTGACAGCTTGTCTGTGACCTAGTAAGTACACCTCAGCCTGTACCACCCAGCTGAGCTCCTCCTGGATTCTTGACTATCAGAAACTGTTGGAGATAATAAATGTTTGTTGTCTTAGTCTGCTAAATTTTGGGATAATTTGTTACACAGCAATAGATAACTAATAGAGATGAGATAGAATGAACATAAATCTTTTCTCCCACATATCAGAAAAATAAATCATTGAGTTTTCTTGAACATCAAAAAATACCTGACTTTCCTTTCTAATTCAATTTCTTTCCTCCTTTCCACCTTAATAAATATACTTATCAATCACCTGGCATAGCAAAGGAAATTAGGTTCTCTACTAACGTTGAAACCCATTTGACAGTATCTTGGAGTGGTGATTGAAGAGATGAGATTGCTCCCAATGCTTAGTGTAAAAAGAATTGCCTCCAACAAATCTTGTAGTAATGGTCATTATTAATTATCATCTAGGTAGCTCTTTGTTTTTATCCCTTTGTTCTGGAGATTCAGAGAGACATCTCCTCTGTTGGGAAGTAAGATATGGAATAAGACAGAACCTGCTTCTGGTCTGAGGTTAGCTTTTTCTCCAAGTTCTGTTTTCCTGTCTTAGTATTTAGAATAATGGACAGAGAACACCTTTCAGGAGCCAGATATTCTGCCTTAAATTTTGCTATGAGATGCTGCAAGGAATCATGGAATAGAATCGGTTTCACTTCTTCCTTTTTTGACATACAAGGGCTGAGTAGGTAACTCCCTTGAGGCACCTGGAGCCCAGCGTCCATTTTAATGTTCTATTTAAGTGAAAGTCTTTAATATTTTTCTAATGTTTTAACTCATAATACAACTTCCTTGTGCAGCATGGTAAACGTAGTTTTGCTCCCATTATCTCAGAGACTCAGATTATATTACCCTAATTTAATACAGTGAGGAAGTACTGAAAGGATCTGTGATTTGTCCAAAGTTCCCCCAGATGGTTAGAAACATTCATGACTAGAACCTCCATTTCCCACCTTCATTCCAGGCCTATGTTTTCTTTTTTAACACCACAGTAGGCAGTCAGTTAGTTGAATTCAAATCAATTTCCTATGTATGCAAAGAATGGCTTTCATGCATTAAGGATAGCCCAAGACACAGAGATCCTGTGAAATTTCTTAAATGAGGGTCATTAATTCTCTGAGACAGTGAGTATAGGTTTTAAACTGCACAAAACAGTTTGGACAAGTCCATGCAATTGTATTACTATGTAATAAATTTCTTTCTACTTAAAATAATACTTCTACTAAAACTAAATGGTACCTTTTTATCTTGGACAACACAGTATTATCATATAATATGGCAAAAATATTCACAATATGTTTTTGAGATTCAGCCATGCTGTGTAAATGAAACAGACCCCAGAAAAATTACTTTCTTTGAATCTGCCTGAATTTGTTCAAGTCTATCTTTGCAGCACCTCTGCTGACGTGTGTCTGAAGGGGCACACATTTGTTCACAGGCTGCAGTGTATAGGCGGGGGCCACCTCCCATCCCGAGCATGGTTAAAGGCAGAGTTAATCTTCGTCTGGAATGCGCCTTGTTTTTGTTCTCTTTGGCCATGGAGGACATTAATCAGTGCTTCCTTGGAAACAATGTTCTGGTATATGAGTTAAAACTGTAATGAATCTAAAAAGAGGCAAATGAATAGGTCTAAAAATAGACTCCTATTCAGCAAAATCCACACCCCCTCCCTTAGACATAATTCTCCCAGTTGAATATCCACAGCAGTCAAGGGCACGGAGCTTTGTGAGGGCCTTGCCCCTTGCATTGGTGCACATTTGGGCACCCCTAAGACCCTGCAGGACCATTGATCTCTCGTGCAGAGCAATTAAAATGCCAGATTCCAGCTGTGCTGCACCTTGCATATTTTCCTAACATTGATTTCTACATGAGCCAAGGCAAATGAGCCGCTGGGAAGCCTGGTTGTCTTCTCAAGTCTTCCTCTGTGGACTCATGTCTCCCCACTTAAAGAAGTGTTCAACAATTCTGCTGCGTGCATACTAAACCTTCATTTATTATCTTAAAAGAAGGAAGTACTCCTAAATAACATACACATAATTCCCAATTAGAGCATTTTAATTGTAATCATTATGCAAATCTAATGAGCCACCTTTAGATTTTGTTACTCCCTAAGTTGGATATCTTTCAAAAATATTTAAAGAAATGTCATTATTCCAAAATACCAACAGCAGTATAGAATAGATTTCCTCATGAGTGCTGACCAGATAAGTATTAAATAACTTCAAGCGTTCCAGCACTTATGAATAAACACGATTTGGAACTGTAATGCTTTGAATTGAAAGTTTGCCAAGGTCATTGCTGTCGTCATTGATTTGGTCAGGATGTGTTCTAACTTGCACACCTGCTGCTCTACTCATTCACTGGAATTTGTGTACCATGACTATCTAGGTATATATGCATTCTGTTGCTGGTAAGGATGTTGGCCTTACAGCCTATCTGGTTGCTCGTCCTGGTAAGATGCTCTGGACCATGTGATGGTCACAAAGCCCCTTTCCTCTAGATGCAGTCAGGCCCCAGTAGCCCACTCCACTCCTTATGCGTAGGTCCTCCTTGGACTCTTTTTTCATTTTTTCCTTCTTCTCCCCAAAGCCCCCCCAGTACATGGTTGTATATTGTAATTGTGAGTGCCTCGGGTTGTGCTATGTGGGACGCCGTCTCAGCATGGCCTGATGAGTGGTGCCATGTCCACACCTGGGACTGAAATCCATGAAAACTCAGACTGCGAAGCAGAGTGTGCGAACTTACCCACTCGGCCATGGGGCCAGCCTCTTCCTTGGACTCTTTAGGGGCAGCGGGAGGTGGGGGCCTGGAGTAGGAACTCATTCAATGCTTGCTAAAAGAAGGACTGAATCTTGCGGAAGAGAGTCCAACAGAGAGATGTGAACGTTTTTCTAAATCTAATTCTATTGATAACCCCTTTCCGTTTCTGATAAAAGTTCTACCAACTAGTGACGTGATTTGTTTGTATCTTCCTGAGGCCTCCACTGAGACCTCGTCTCTCAGGTGGTTCCTCCACGGAGAAGAACTGGGAAGGGAGAAGGTCATGAGTTCTTCTCAGAGCATGGGTGTTTAAAGGGGGTCGGGGGACCTAGGAGACAGATGGGCCCATAAGTGGACTTTAGGGCATTCGTAACTCCCCTGAGATGTTATGCAAATTTGGGGTATTTATCCATATATATTTATGTGTGTTTTTTTAAGAAAGAGAATCCATAGCTTTTATCAGTTGCTCAAAAGGATTTGGGTTCCCAAACTGTCAAGAACCACTGCCATAGAGGTTTTCAGCAGTGATTCTAGACAGACTTTGTAACTGAACTGCTAATGCTACCAGTGCCCTAGGTGCTGGGGTTTGAAAAATGCAATTCTGCAATTACTTGATTAGAAATAGTCTGCTGTTAGACACACAAAATGCTATCTGAGTAAAAAGTCATGTTATCCAAATAATCAAGACTATGTAATGCCTCATGGTTCAAACTCTCCTTAAACTCAGAGCTGACTGACTTTTTAGATGTGCAAGTTCTTGTTCTGCTCTCATGGACTCCGGAACAGAGGTTCAGTGACAACAGAGCATTTACAACTTATGTCTTTCAGTACAGTGGAAACGGAGGTTTCATTTTTCATTCTTTTCAGTCTAGTAGAGCTCTGATCTCTCATGCCTGAAATATATTTTCTTTTGGAATCTATCTTTTCTACTAGCTAACTATTCATGATATAAAGGAACCTTCTAGAAGGCAGAATGAGTTGAGCACATTATGTTTCATCTTTATGATGAAATGCAGACTTCCCATTATAAGGCAAATCCTTCTTTTGAAAAAGTTGAATAGAAAGGCACTTAAAAAAGAGTCTTATAGATTAAATTTGGAGGACTAAGAAAAACTGATAAAATTTATTTGATCATGAATTCAATAAATTTCTATTTATTTTTTAATAAGTTCTGATGCATGTATGTGTATATATACATAAATATATGCAGTACAGTACACAAGATAGTTAAAAATATAATGAAAAAGAGAATAGAATGCCAGGTCACCTGGAGTTTGTGTAGAACGTAGTAAGCATTGTTTTGTTTTTAGCAAGAAAATTTTAATCATGAAGTGATTTAGCAAACATTCATTCATTTGTTTATTCATTCCGCAGACATTTGAGTGTCTGCAAGTTCTGGGGCCTTTGTTAATCTCGGATGTGAGAATATGAGTAAAGAGTGATCACTCCTCAAAAATCTGCCTTTCAGCCCAGGGGATGGACTAAAGACAACCCAACGTGCTCAGGTATCGTCAGTGGAAACTGCAGAACAGGCAGGGATCTAAGGTGAGATCTCCTGGGTGTAACCTTAGTGCCACTCCGTATTTGACTTGTGCTGTGGCCAGTCACCATGTCACTATGGATCTCAGACTCTTTATTTTTAAATTAAATAGTACCACCTCACAGTGTTGTCATGAGTATGTAAAGGATTTAGTAGAATGCCAGTAAATCCTGTATAAATGTTAATTGTTATGATTAATTTTATTATTATTAAAAACACTGAACAAAGTACTTGGGAGCACAGAGAAGGGAACCATGAAAAATGGCTAGAAAGGTTCTGGAAAGATAATACAGAAAATGTGCATTCTGAGCTAAATGGGATTGGGATGAGAAAGATCTTCAAAGGAACACGGATGCCATGTGAATGCAGAGGTGCTTAGGGGAGGAGGGTTAAGGCCACAGAGAAAGAGGCTTTCTAGAGTGCTTCCTTCATGTGTTCAACACGGTTTTTTTGGATCTCTCTTAGGACTATAATTTGCCTTTTAAAAAGTTTCTCTTGGGGCCAGCCCTGTGGCCGAGTAGTTAAGTTTGCACTCTCCTTCGCTGGCCCAGGGTTTCGCTGGTTAGGATCCTGGGTGCAGACATGGCACCCGCTCATCAGACCATGTTGAGGTGGCGTCCCACGTAGCACAACCAGAGGCACTCACAACTAGAATATACAACTGTGTCCTGGGGGCCTTGGGGAAAAGAGGAAGAAAAAAAAAAGAGAGAAGATTGGCAACAGTTGTTAGCTCAGGTGCCAGTCTAAAAAAAGAAAACTTTCTCTTCTTGGTATCAAAAAATAATTTAAGTCCAATGAATAATTGTCATTTTTGGACCTCTTTATTCCCAGCTAGGTAGTCTCTCAACGTGGATTTATTAAATTCATAATTTAACTAATAAATATAAATTTTCAATTAGAAATATATTCCAAGTTACTATTTTTCTTATGTATATGTTCAAGGCTAAGGTATTCTATTTTTATTCTTGCTTTATTTTATAACAAATATTTCCAAAATATTTCTACTTTCTGTTAACCACCCTTTATTGAGCATTCTTTGTTTTACGTACACATTGTTTCATATGTAATTTGGCACTAAATTCTATTTTTTATTTGCCATTTTGACTGAATAATGCCTATCTCTATCTGCCACACCACCTTAAAGCATCAAGCTTGTGGAAATTATATATATGTGTGTGTGTGCATGTGTGTACATGTATGTATCTCACAATTTTGCGAATGTGAGACAGATTTAATTAAAAAACATTTTCCTAATTACCTGAATATTTTGTGAGATATTGAGAAAAGCAGGGCACAGAAGTAACAATATGGCAGTGACTGACTGAGAACGTGATTCATAAGAAGAAATGCTCTATTTCTTTAGTTCAAAAATATGTGCTATCATTTTTATTAAAGTATATTTGCCTGTGAACTTTCTTTTAAATTTAGCCTAAACCCTCCAAGATCTTGAATCTATGATAATTGAAATTTGAATTGATACAGGTAAGATATCCGATATGGCAAATAACAGTTGCATTGTTACTTTGAGGGGCACATACATTTTGAATAGACTTAGAATTTAGAATAAAATCCTTATCAGTTAATGTTTTCAAAATCAACTCATATTGTCAGTGCCTTCAAATGCTTTTAGAGAATACTCTCTCTGCACACAAGTACTCAGCAAGTGTTAGCTTGAATTTTCAGATGTATTAGAAATCAGTGTACTTGAAATACTATTATTTTAGTAGTACCTATTCTCATGTTAATAAAATTCTTATCTATGAAAACGTCTGTAAAGAATTCAATGCTATTCATCTAATTGGAACTATTTGATTACACGGAGATGAATGTTAAAATGACTAATATTTTTTGGAGACAAATTTAATTTGCTTTTAAGTACTGTAGCAAATGACATTCTTCTAGATCTCTGAATGGTATTGATGTTTATGTGTTCAGGTGTTGCACAAATTAAGGAACTAAATCACTTTCATAGGTAGGAGTTAAATGCGGTGGAGAAGTCATTAAAGTAATTTACAGTTGATGATATGTCAAAGCAGTTTCCTATGAAATCCTACAGAGATGGGAGGGAGCATGAATCACTGAGAATTAAAGATTTTTTTTTTATCTCTAATTACTTTAGCTCTCTTAGGAATCACACATAAATTTTTAAAGTAAGAAAATAAACACCAGAGAGGAAATATTACACTTGATGCTGGCTCTCTCACTTTGTGTTTTTCAAGACCAGAATTCTGGGATCCAGCTGAATTTGTGTACTTGGTTTTTAACGCCTCCTCTCTTCCTCTTCACTAAAACATCAGCAGCAAATTGTTTATAAGGCCTGGGAGATTTCCTTCATTGGTCCTATTCATTTGACTAAAATGCTGCCAATATAGAATTTTTCTTTTATTTTTAATGCAAGTTAAATAAACTTTTAGACTAAAAAGTCATTTCAGGTACCCCTGAATTTGTGTCTGAAACCCAAGTAAACAGCAAACCATTGTTGTTTAATTAAGGGTTGCAGTGGGCATCTCTTGTTTTGGTTATGTGGCATTACTCACTATTCTCTGGATAAAATCACCCTAGTTTCCCTCTGGGAAACCCTCTGTCATCTATTCTTCATGGGGGGATGGGGGAGTAGTATGTGGGTCAGATTTGGCCAATCAGAGCTTCATATTCCCATAGCCACACTGGTTGGCTCAGGGGTGACTATAGGGGCACAGCTATTTTGTCACGATAAGGACCAGAGATGAAGTTAACATGGAGAAAAGTAGAATAAAAATCAGGGAGAAGCCAAGTCTCAGTGACTTTTTGAACCTCTGGAAAAAAGGCCTAGATTTTTTAGTTATTTCATCCAAGAAATTCCCCTTTCAATAATGAAAGTTTGAATTGGATTTTCTGTCACTTGGAACTGAAAGAATCCTAACCAAAATATGAACAGAATTTTTGAGTTGGAAATCAATGAGCTGCAAGAGTAGCAGGGGTTAAAATGAAGTACAGCTTCATTCCTGTAGCCAATTTCAGAGGCAGAGATTTTTTCTTTCTCCCTAAACATCATTTCTTTCCAAATAAGATTGCTAAAACTTATGCCTAGATGTAGGCATGTATAAAGAATCAATCTGGCAGTTTTGAAATAAAAATCCTGACAAAGTAATCCAAGTTCTTTTATGTTTTCTGAGATAAATGATCTTTTTCCACGTTGTGCCCTTGAGATGAAGACAAATCTAGGTTTCAATTTTTCAATAATCCTAGGGGAATGTGGCAGTTCCACGCCTGCTGTGCCCAATGCCTAGGGCAGAAGACAACAACCTGGAGGCTGACCCAGAACCCAGGCTTGGAAGCACAGAGCTGGGCAAGCTGTGGTAGTGTGCATGTCCTGAACTCAGCACTGGGCCAGCACTGACCAGAGAAGATGCTAAAATTTGTAGTGACATGGAGGTCTGCATACAAGCCTTGAGCTGGATAATGTCAGGGAAAGGAGGCAGTTGGCTGACCTGGCCTCAGAGAATTAGCTTTCTGGAGATTTTTGTAGGGATCTCTCACCCATGGACCACCTTGCTCAGCCTGCTTAGTGCTTTGGGGTCTCTATTTATGGTATTACTTATTTGAATTATGTACTTAAATGTTTGTCATACTTTTTCCAGCATTTCTTTTTTTTTTTTGAAGATTGGCACCTGAGCTAACATCTGCTGCCAATCTTCTTTTTTTTTTTTCCTACTTCTTCTTCTCCCCAAATCCCCCCAGTACATAGTTATATATTCTAGTCATATGTCCCTCTGGTTGTGCTGTGTGGGACACCACCTCAGCATGGCCTGATGAGTGGTGCCATGTCCATGCCTAGGATCTGAACTGGCAAAACCCTGGGCCACTGAAGCAGAGTGCAAGAACTTAACCATTTGGCCATGGGGCCGGCCCCATTTGTCTTTTTTTTTAAGATTGAGGTGTCTATTAGTTCAGACTACCATGTTGATGTAACCTGAAGTCTGCAATAAAGTTTTAAGAATTAATTTCCCCTGGCAGTTGTCATTGTACTGGGGTCATTATAAGATTGTCACATGACTGTCAGACTGTGTGTGAAATGAGCCTGGGCCAGAGATATGGCTTTGTGCGTATTGGTGTGGGGAGAGGAAGAGATGGATGTGCGTGGAGTCCAGAAAGTGTCCAGCTAGCCAAAAGTAAGAAAGCTTTCTGGAAAGGACAAATGTGTAGAGGCTAGCAAAACTTCTCCATTTCCTGTCTGGAGGCAGTTCTGGCAGCCTCTGTTCCTTGGTCTCACAAGCTCCTCATTATTGGGAAGCACTCCCCGAATACTTTAAAGAGCTCAGGAGAAATAGCAGTCAACCTAGAATTTCATACCTAGTCAAACACTCTTCCAAGAATGAGGGCAAAATGAAAAGAAAATTAGACAAAGACTAGAAGAGCTTACTATTTTCAGTGCTGTGTAAAGGAAATAGATGTGGTTCAGCAGGAAGAAAAGTAAACCCAGAGGGAAGGCATGAGTTATAAATTAAAAAATAATGGACAGAAACTAAAAAAAAAACAATCATGAAGCTTAACCATTGATGGTGCCTTTTCCCCCCGGTACAATAGGGTAAAACTAAATTTTAAGACAATAGCAAGATATGTTTTTAAGTTCAAGAGTGATTAAAAATAGAAATTTGTGAAATTATACCTACAGAATAACAACATTTTTGTGAAGTTTAAATATGCAATTCAATACCATAATAGAATGAGGAAGGCATGCATGGATATGAAGCTTATTTAGAATGCTTTTATTTAAACAAATGTGAAAGAAATTTACTAAAAAAAGAACACTTTCAAAGTTAGGTATTAGATACATGATGCATATTTTGATTTTATTATTTTCAAATTTTTTGTATGTATGAATATTTTATACTAAAAATGAAAAAACAGGGAGACAAGAATGATACATAATTAGGACAAAATAGAAAAATAAAGGGCAAAAGATATCAATAAGTAATTCAGTAAAGAGGAAACGTGAATGATCAATAAATATACTCAATCACAATTGTAACCAGGTAAATAAACTTAAAGCAAAAAAATATAACTTCACTATTAAATGGACAAAAATGAAAAATTTTGAAAATACTAAATTGGTGCAGGTGTAGGTAAAGATGACCTCTGATGGGAGTGTAAATTACTGTAGTTCCTTTGTAAAACAACTTGGTAATACATAACTTTGGAGATAAACATATCTTATGTACAAACAACAGCATTATCCTAAACATGCATTTATGCAGGTGCACGAAGAGCAAGAATGTTTGTCACATGCATACATGGAATAAGTGGAAAACTGAAAACTAACTTAAACAAACATATTAGAGAACTGGAAAAATTAAGGTCTATTCACATGATGGGACACTACAAAGATAAAATGAAATAACTAGGTCTGAATGTATCAACACTGGTAAATATAAAAATATAAATTAATAAAAATAAAAATTGTGAAATGTTCCATGTACCATCATACTATTATATAAATTAAAAACATGCAGCTCTCTATTCTGCTTTTTGATCTATTTATCATTGAATCAAGAACACGCTCTCTTACTTGCTATGGTTTTGTAATATATCTTGATTTTGTGTGGGCACATCTCTCTACCTTGATCCTCTTCAGTAATATTTTGTCTATTCCTGGTCTTTTATTCTTTCAAATAAATTTTGAAAGTAGCTTGTCAAATTTAGTCAAAATGTGTTGATATTTCGTTTGAATTACATTGATTCTATTGCTCTGATAATTTAGGACGAATTGATATCTTTGTCACATTGAGTCTTCCTACCCATAAAAATGACACTTCTCTCTATTTTTAAATTGTCTTCACTAATGTCCTTCAATAATGTCTAACTTTCTCCAAAGATGTCTCATGTATCTTTTGATTTCCTGGGTGCCTTATGTATCCGTTTGCTACCTATTATCTATTTTCTCCCACATTTGCCACCAATCCAATTAAATACTGTGTTTTTATTCTTTTTTAAGTGAAAATAGCCCTCACTTTTGGAGATGAAAGAAATTCTACCTCCTAACTTCTCTCTATTATTAATGAAGTTGTGAGTAAGTAGAGGACCATTAATATATGTCAGATTCTACCATGAGTCCTGGTCAGAAATTAAGGCAAAATTAATTGCAAAGAATACAATGCCAAATGTGTCAGGAGCCATGATTTACTAGCTGCGTCTAGACTGTCTGATCCAGATAATGGAGGGCAGGGCAGCCTGGGTTATGACAGATGTGGCTGACTGATCATGATTTAAAGGCAGCATTAGGAACACACTTTCAGAGAATGTAAACGTCATCAAGTAGAAGGTTGTTTTTGCAAGTAAAGGAGTTGGAGACACCGCGCTGATTTCGCTCTTCTTCCTACCAAATCTGCTTATGCATAGGCCATTTTAACATCATGATTCCTAATCAGCCAAGTGCTAGGAATATTTTTGTATTACTGACTTAAAGTTACCCTCAACGGCATCCTATTGGTAAAACACATCCCAAAGAGTGCTGATTTACTGCAGCTACCAGTGTGGGCTTTGCCATCCATCTCTGAGTCTGTCTATGGGCTCAGAATCAAGCAGCTAAAAATGGCAATTACTGTTGTGCCTCAAATGGAGGTTAAGGCCAGCTGTCTTTAAGACTTAGCATAGTCTAGACACTTCACAAAATGTGAGGCCGGTAGTAACTAATAAGTAGTTGTAGCAAAGCTTTGAGTCAGGGTCCTTTGCCTATTTATCCATGTGGGGATGCCCATTTGGTACGCTGTGGGACATTTCCAAGAGTTTTTGCTTCTGCCTATTTGTACCCCTAGGACCTTTGGGTGGCTTCAGGACCCATGAAATAACACTTTATGTAGAGATCTTAAGTTACCCTAGCTCATTTCTATATTTCATATCAGATAGCAATGAGTTGGAGAGATCTCAGCTTCTGGTTGTAAGTTCTGAAGATAAGCTTGATACTTACTGCTTATCTATTTAAAGAATACATTGTCTTTTGGTGTTTCCCTTGGAGAATTGTAGTAACCAAGGGCAAACAAATTATAAGAGTGAAATATTCACCTATCTAGTATGAATTTATTCAACTATTATATTTATATATTGGCTTACACATTCTTTGATGTTCTTTTATGTATTTTATGGTTTATCTGTCTCGTGTTGTAATTTTCAAGAGGGCAGTATCCATGGTGATTAATTGTTTTGTGCCTATTATAAGCAAGTAGTTGTATAACAAAGGCTCTTTGAAGATGATAGTGGTGGTAGTGACTCTACATGCGTTTGTCTTCAGTATTAGCATAATTAAATGATGTGGAGCTGGATGTGACTGGTTTGAATGCAATCCTTGAAGTGTCATAGTGTGTTTCCATAAAATCAAAGAACTAGTTTCTAGCCTGAGTTCCAAACAGAAAGTCATTCTTGCCAAAAACACACAGGATAAATCTCTGGCAGAACTTCAGAGTGTCAGAGCATGCACAGAAAGAACCATAGTCTGAAGATGCAGGATAAAGCCATGGCTGCAACACTTGGAGGTCACTGACAGAGGAGGAAGCAAAGCCAACAACATGCACCTTGCAAAGCTCTTTAGCCATATCTTTGATGAAGTTTCTTACCCTAAGAAGAATTTTAAGAAAAGTATAAGACCAAGATTTTATTATTATTTTTTTTTTGCTGAGGAAGATTTGCCCTGAGCTAACATACATGCCAGTCTTCCTCTGTTTTTTAGTATGTGGGCTGCCAGCACAGCATGGCTGCTAATGGAGCAGTGTAGGTCAACGCCCGGGAATGGAACCCTGGCTGCTGAAGTGGAGTGCACTGAGCTTAATCAGTAGGCCACCAGGCCTGGCCCAAGAAGCATTTTGAAAATAGTAATACAGTGAAAACTTTGTCCTAACACACCAAAATGAAGGATGGAAACCTAAGCTGTGAGAAACAGAGACAGATGAGATGTGTCTGAAAGATAGGGAAAGGTAATTCATGAGAAAATCGCCTCACCTTAGTGGACAGGGAGGATGAGATGGGTCTACCTGACACCTAGGACATAGAGATTCTTGAAGCTTCGAGTGTTGCAGAGTGGGAGGTGGAAATGGGAGAGTGCTCTGGTAAAAAGCTCCCTGAGGTGGCTTTGGCTGGCAAGGAATGGCGGAGGCAAGAGCAGGTATGTTTTATCACCTGTCATACAAAGTCTTAATGTTCTACTCCTTGCTCAAGGCCTCTGCATGTGTGAAATTATCCTAGGCACATGTGGTACCTGTGGCAGCAAGGGTGGCATCTGTTACTTTGAGTGGCGACAACATCCTCTGGGCCTGCAGAGATGGCTGGTTGGACATGGCAGTGATAGCCATGAAGGAAGAAGAGCAGATATATGAGATACCTCAGAAATCTTTGTCCCACCACCTGAGTCAGAGAAAGGGGAATTTGAAGAGTCAGACTCATTAGATTCCTCAAGATCAGCACACCAGAAGTCAGGGGAACTTCCTAACGAATTGTGATGGATGCCTGATCGACGGCCAAAATTCTCTCTGCCACACATCAGAGCATCACTTGGCTCCTCACTCAGCTTAACAACCTGGCTCCACATTTTTTTGGTGTCCCTTGGGTTTTAGTCCCCTAGCTCTGAGTGTTTACTTTTCTGCAACCTCCCTAGGATCTTGATTCCATGCACAGAACGGTGTAATGAGGATCATTTCTATAAGTATTTAACTTATGAATTTTAAATCTTGCTTAAGTCACAGACTGAGCCAAGAGATTTATTTATTTATTTTCCAAGAACAGGTACTAGAGTAGAGTAGAGCAATGTAACTAGAGTAGTGATTTTCAAACTTTTTGTGACTACCATGACTTGTAGGAAGAAGTTCAATATATGTCATGACCCTGTACACAAACTCACACATATAAAAGGTAAAAAGTTTAGCAATGTGCTATATACTATGATTTTCCTATCCTATTTCTATTTCACTTTTGAAAATGACTTTTGTAATCCACAAAACTTATTTTATAACACCCAGCGTGGAACTACCTGTATTTTAAAAAACACTGATCAAGAACAAGGGTCAGCCTTGCTGGGGGCAAGTCTGCTGACCTTTTTTATAAATAGTTTTTTTTTTTTTGAGGAAGATTTGCCCTGAGCTAACATCTGCTGCCAATCCTCCTCCTTTTTTTTTTTTTTTTTTTGCTGAGGAAGACTTGCCCTGAGCTAACATCTGTGCCCATCTTCCTCTACTTTATATGTGGGATGCCTACCAGAGCATGGCTTGACAAGCAGCGCATAGGTCTGCACCCAGGATCTGAACTGGTGAACCCTGGGCTGCCAAAGCTGAACTTGAGAACTTATCCACTGTGCCACTGGGCCAGCCCCATAAATAAAGTTTTATTGGAACACAGCCATGCCCATTCCCTTATATATTGGCTATGGCTGCTTTTGTGTAGTTGCCACAGAGACTATATGACCCAGAAAGCCTAAAATATTTACTATCTGTTTAGTTACAAAATAGGTTTATTAACTCCAAATCTGGAACAAAGAAAGGCAGTTTAGGCATATAAATGAGTCTACATATAAATTTTATATTCATATTAGCATTCATGTTCATATTTTTATACACATTCATATCTGCATATAGGTCTGTTTATGTTTAAGTATTCACAAATAATTCTTTAGTTGTAGTCGAAATATGCTAAGGCCACTTAGAATGTAGTGTCCACTGAGACAAGTCTTAGGGGTGGTTAGTGGCTGCTGCCATTGAACTGTGTGAATGGCATGATGATTTCAGGGTTGCCTGTTTCAGGGAGCATGTGGGTCGTTATAACTGTGCTAGACAGCTTAGAGAAAGAGTGCCAATAAAGAATGCCTAAATTTTCACTCAAAAGGTAGTCTGTTCACAGGGACCTTCTATACCAGGCTAAAAAAAGTAAATCCTACATTTTAGAGCTTTAGGACTAAGAGATAACTAAATAAGTTTGAACTTGCAGGTTCCCGACATATAATTTCAGTTGAATTCATGGATTTATCAAGTCTGTAAGAGAGTAAGGGCATTGGGTGTTGCAAATAAATTGTGGTAAGTTGGAACAAATGCTTATTGAGGGCCACTTTGTGCTAGATGCTATGAGAAGAACATTATGACCAAGGTGGAGGTGTTGGGCACACATATGACCACAGGGTGAGAGGCCACTGGCCGTGCATAGCAATTGCCAAATACCAGGCTGATCAGGGAAGGAGGATGTCAAAGCCGAGCTGGAGAAATAACAGGGTGCTGTGGACTAGGAGTTAGGAGGATGTGGGGCTGCAAGCCAGTTCATACCTGCCTCTGACACTTAAGCAAGTCACATGAGCTTTCTGGAACTCTTGAGTCCTTATCAGTAAAAAAGAAGTTTGGTTGCAAATGGCTTTCAGAATTACTTTCTTCTACATTTTATAGTTTCACAGTCACAAAAGAAGTGAGCATTAAATCAAACCTTAAGGAATTTAGGATTTTGTTATGAGGATGAAGGTGCAGGACATTTCAGGAGCTGGGAATCACATGAGGCAAAGTGTAGAACAGGAGAGTGTAGAGTTCCTATTTGGGGACACAGAGTGGTTTGTCCTAAATATCATAAATAAGATATCAGAAGACATTTCTGGGATTGTAAGTAATCAATACTACACAGTGAAGGAAGGGGACAATATAGTTGGTATTGGGCTCATGGTGAAAGGTCTTGATTTTGATCTCTCCATTCTTAACCATGGTTCACCTGAATCCTTAAAGTTTTTTTATCGTGGCCTTTGGTCAATATTATTCCTCAAGCTCTAGCAAAAAAACATGCAGTAAAGAATGATTCCATGTTCGTGTATTTTTAGCATTAAAGGGAATGTGGCTCCCTCTCTGGTTACTTTAAGAAGGTTTCCTATCCTAGAGACCTGTAGTCTCTAAATAGGGCATCATCTCCTGCCTTATCCAGACCCACAAGAACCTGTGCTAATGGAGTGCATGGGTCTATATCATGAATTTTCTGAGCATATACATTTAGGAGAAATGTATTGATTATTGAATATTCAGTGTCACACCAAAGTGACAAATAAACAAAAACTTGTAAATTTTCTTAGCGTCTGAGGGAGATGGAGAGTGACATTTCAGTATTCTCAAGTTTACACAATTCTAATTTAAGAAATTAGCAGCAGGACTGTTAGGGGGTTCACAGCTATTGTGCAGAAATGAGGCTAAATAGTTTGTTTTGGTTTTGGTAAGTTGTCCTCACAAGATTGCATTTTTCTTGTTAGCTGCCTTTCTATTTCAAAGGCTATAAGATAGTATTAAAGGGATTATTTTGATTAAAATACCAAATAGGTCCTTTCTATTTATAGTTTTAATCAGGTTTCCAAATGATTCGTGTTTGGCATTAAATTCAGTATAACAATGAGTACTGAATATTGCCTTCTTGAAGCAACCAACATGGCTTTCTTGCTGTTTGCTGTCACAGAAATATTTCTAAGGAAAATTGGAGCTGTGTATAAATAATCATACTGTAAATATTTAAGTATCACTTTCCCCTTTCAAATCAAGGATCTTATCAATGGAAATGGGATTAACTCCATAACAGCAGTGCTTGAATAAATACCATTAGTACAGAGAGTATCATTTCTATTATACTCCTCAAGAGAAGTAAGATAGATAAAGAGGAGTATGAGTTATCATGAGTAATTTGTTGCATCATCATGGAGTAACAAACAAGCTTCATGTGCTTGCTTGATAATGGAAACAAGTTATTATTAATCAATGCCTAGGGTTTCATATTAACTCATTAACCACTATTAGTTATAACTGAATAAGACTAGCTGCAGGAGTTTTTGGAACAAGGTCCACACAATGTAGGTAGATTACGTGGATTTTTATCCTACGCTAGTTTGACTTCTCTAAAGTCCTAATTAACATTATCAATGCTTCCTACTCCACTCATCCACCCATCTAGCACCCTGGCGATCTGGAATATGGTTGGTTTGTCATACAAGACATAGTAATCAGAAGACTCATCTAGAAGTTACAGCTAATGGGTATTTAAACTCTCTTGAAGTTATTATCTCTGTAGACATGAATGGAAATACTATAATATTCAAGTAGCTTCTGAATCACAGCACCACTTTCACTGCCTCCCATACTTGGAGACATTAACTTTCCATTGTTGACTAGTATTGGGGATGATTTCTGATATTGTCTATGTATATGTTATCGTGTGAATATGATTGAAGCACAGTCATCATGTGAATTGGTTTTCAGATGTGTAACAAAATGGGGAAAGACTGACAATATGAGCTATGGAGAAAAAGAGGGAAATATATTATGATTAATGCTTAGAAGAATTAGTGGTCCAGGAAACAGGTTTGTTGGTTGAGTCTGACAACGTTATAGAGGCAGCTAAAAGGAAGATAAATGACCTTGGTCAAGACATCTGAAGATACTGCAGAAGTGGAGACATAAGAGGGAATAGCTTTGCTCACTAGTGGTTGCTACTGGGGAGAAACTCATGAAGATGCCTTGAGACTTGCATGAAAGATTCATTCATCATTCATTCATTCATCAATTTTTGAGTGCCTTCCATGTTCTAGGCCTAGGTAGTCACTAGATGTATTTAATGGAACAAAACAGACACAGTCTCCCACTGTGAAATTTACAGTCTAGTCAGGATATACAGATAATAGACAAACAAATAAACATACAGTTTCTTTCTCCATAATGTAATAAGCATGATAGAGAAAAATGGAGTAGAGTAGATGGAACAGGTTGTGACAGGCAGAGAGACGTTTTATTGTTATTTTATAAAGCTGGTGGGTGATGGGAGATCAAGAAGCTTCTTTTTTGAATGAGAGATATTGCAGCATGTGAATGTTGACAGGAATGGTCTGAAGGGGAGAGGAAAATGGAGGCTGCAGGGAAGAGAGGGAAGCATCATGAGAGGAGCTCTGGATTAAGCATGGAACATGGGGGCTAGTACAAAAGTGGAGGTTGGGTCTTAAATAGGAAGATGGGTAAGCGGAATGATTAAAATTGAGATTAGTGGTGAGTTAGTTATTGGCCATGGGAGTAGGTGCTGAGGTTTAGGTCAAAGATAAGTTCATTGGAGCAGAGAAGTTCAAGGAATAAAGAACCAGGGTATTATTGGATAGTTATCCATTGGCACTGAAATCAATAAAAATTATGAGAGGAGAGATGTTGGAGAGAGTTACAGTGAACCAAGGCTAAATTCTTCAAGGAATCAGGGACATGATCCAGGGGCTCTATAGATGACTGTGACAATCTTTAAATAAATGAGTATAAAGCTTTACCACTTAGGAGATAGGTGTTCCTGTCTGATCCCTGTTTCCTGACCAGAAGGCTGGGGAGCAGTCCTGATCTATGTTGGTCTAATGGGACTATCCTTTATCTGGAACTTCAGGGACATCGCAAACCAGAGGGTACACAAAATCGATAGTTAGATGGGATCAGCTGAATCAATCAACTGGAGAAATGGGTTCAACTGGGTCATCAGAATGAAGCAGCGCTGGGGCAAGGTCTGAGGCATATAGCCAGGAGATCTGAGGACCAGAAGAAGAGGGCAGAAGAGAGAGTGGGAATCAGGTATTTGAAAGGTTACTTGGAGATGGGAAGGGCAGAGCAGGGATGCAGGAGGTTGTTGTCACATCTGGGCTTTCCAGAGGTCCCTATAGTGAGTGTGGCAGAGGTTGCCCAGCTTTACCTACTTAAAAGGCCAAGATCAGAGTAGACAACACCCAAGTGCCAAAGAGGTTTGTCTCTCCTGTATAATGACTTTTTTTTATTATTCTGAATACCCTAATCTGTCTAGAACCCCAAGCCTCCGTTCTGATCATTGCTCATAAACGCTTGTGTGTTTACCATTCCATCAGCCTCTTATCTGAGCATATTGGTACATGAAAGTCGAAAAGCATTTTTCTTGCATTAAGGTTAAATCAGTTTTACCGGAGGGACTGAAGGTTATCCTTTGAGATTGCCCGACTGGAGGACATTGGGAACAGCAAGGCAGCATCTATTTACTACTTCAGGATAGATTAACATTAATTAATACGAGTAGGGAAGGGTGGGGTTTAAAGAGATCTTGTTTATCCCTCTGGTGCACTTGGGACCCTAGTGGCTGCTGTCATTTGCCCTGACATTTAAAATTCTCTCTACTTTGTCCATCATGAGGTCTGCTTCCCTCATTGAGTCTCTTTATATTCACAGTCTTTGCACGATTTTCTCCTGTCTAAAAAAGCTGCTCAAAATGCAGAACCTTGCTTCTTGTCTCCTCTTTTTACTTCCTGCTGCTGTCTTGAAAATAATTGCTGTATATAGTCAATCCACAAAACACGAGACTAGGTAGAACCTTTACAGATTCTACATTATAAATTTAAGATTGCAATCTCTTCATTTTCACAAATGCCAAAGAGAGGGTCTCTGCTTTCATTTCTTTCCTGTCAAAAGGACTAAATTTGGTTGGTTGATTTGCTTTTTATCATCCAAATATTAATTTTGCAAAGCAAAGAAACTTTTCCATATGGACTTTAAAAAGATACTATATCTGATCCCTAAAGCCCCAAATCAGAGATAATATATTAAGGACTTTTTCTGGGAGTGAGTTTTTTCCCCCACATTCCCATTTATCATTTAGTAGATTTCCTCTCTATATCCAGAAATAAGATGAGAGAATATGCATTTGTCTGTATTTTCTATTAAAGTAAAACAGGTGTGTATGTTTAATGTTCTACCATACTGTGCAGATTATAAGTGAACTCCTAGAATTTTGACTCTCAGTCTTGACATAATTATTAATTTATTTCCTTTAATTTTTGCTGCTTCTCTGTGAGATAGATGAGTTGACTGGAAATAAGGATCCCTGAAAGCTGCATGTGTGGGGGGTAGTAAGTTAATTCTGAGTTGGTGCGTTACCAAGCTCTTGGCCTGGCCCTAAAGTTATTGTCATTCATCTCCTTAACTCCCTAGTGAATTTTTGTTACCATTCCAAATCTTTCTCACCATATCCAGCTTTCATCCTCCCAACATCCCTTAAGTAACCTTGCCTCTTCCTTACTCGGGGAGATTATAAAACCATCTTTGAAACCATTTGACAGCCTCTATTTCCTCCTACATTACACTCATTTTCTCTTTCAGGGTAAACCATAGTGTCATGGTCATGGTTTTGAAACATTTCTAGCTGACTATTGTCCAAGCTGATTTTAGCACTCTTCAACTGTAGTTGGCGGTTTTTGAGAGATCAACGTAAGAAGAATCTCTATAATAAACTTGTTTAGTCTTGGTTCTATATTTATATTCAGCCAACGTTTACTATGTAGCGTTTTAGCACACATTTTACATTTTTGAGCTTTTAACTGCAATTCACTTTTTAAGGAAGATTTTAAAGGGGTCAAGGGTGTTGTACTTACTGATTTCTAGCATGCTTGAGAATATATATTACATTGTAAATTAGAAGTATCCTGATGCTAAGATTTAAAATCAGAGTTTTAAAATTCTTTTATCATTTGTATAGCAGGTAGAACATTGAAGATGTATAATGGGAAAGAAGACAGGGTGAAATCTTAATGATATAAACTGGAAATTTAGTTCACAATTGTTCTAGGAGCAAAATATAGATTCATTCATTCATTTGATAATTTAACAAATATTTATTGAACACCCACTGTGTGCAAAGCATTAGTTTAGATGCTGGGGATACAGCAGTGAAAAAAGGGACAAAAATTCTTGTTCTCAATGAACTCATTATCTTTGACAATAACCCAGATTAATAAATAAAGTGCAGAGTGATAAGTGCTGAGGAGAAAGAAATAGAGGAGGAAAGGGGATAAAGTGTTGGTTTAGAGACTAAAACTTTAGGTTGGCTGGGGAAGTACTCATTGAGGAGGTGATTCTTAAGTAAGGCCTCATGTATGAAGAAGGTAAATAACTTGCTTTTTAAAGCGAAGCCTAGTGAAGGAGCAATGTAAATAGAGATTGGTGCTTTTTTTACCCTGTTTGCTGAGTTAGAAGTGGAAACTAACGCAGGGTCAGACTTTCCTAGGAGGTCGTGAGCCAATGGAGCAAGCTGTGTGCTCCCCTCTTGAGTTTTCTTGCCTATAAACTTGTGTGTGTTTGTCTTAGGTAACTGGTGACCTAGAAAATAATGTTAAAGTTGGAAATGACCCTAGAAACAATCTGATTCAACCCTCTTGCTGGATAATGAGGAAATGGAATGGCTCCCAAAATGCTTGTTAAGCTGAATTGACCAAAATAATAAGATCCAGCACTATACCTGCGTATCTTTATCCTGATAGAGTGGCTGTTCATAACACCTCACTTCCTCCCAGGACCACCAGTGCAGTGGTGGTCATCAGAGAAGTGTTTTAATCTCAGCTCCTAAGATGTAACTGGGAAATTCAGAAAATAATTCCCAAACAACCATTTCCTTTTCTGTCATTCCTATTCTTTAAAAATGTTGAGCTTTGGCGCGACATGGATTTCTGAAGACGTTGACAATATCACAAAATCTCTAGAACGGAAGCTCTGGGTCTCCCATTTCTCTTCACAAGATGTAAGTTTTCTTTCTCTCTCTTAAAATGGGCAGAGCAGCTGGTTCTTTCTGAGCTATTGATTTGGATTTGACTGCAGTGATGGTTGAATTCTTTGTGCATCATTCAGCTCTGGTCTGCTCTGCTCCACAGCAGACATTTGTGGGTGAATGGAGCCGTACACGTGTTCTTTAGCAAGGACTTGTTTCAAGCACAATGCATCCTGGAAGTCTTCTATTTAGTGCAAAATACCCTCTAAACTTTGTAATTATGAATTTGACTTCTTAGTCTTTAGTACACCTAATTTCATGGTTCCATGGAGACTGGAGTTGGGATGCATAATATTTTGTTTTGGTGAGCAGGTTAATTGTGTATGAAGTAAATCTTTATGCAACAAGCTGTTTCCTCTCTCTTACACTGTGTTATAAGGATGGTTTCTACAATGTGTTCTCATGGAGGACATCTTCAGAGACTGAAAAATTGTCAGGACGTTCGCCTGATCACAGTCATGGTGATTAGAAGAGAATATATGCTGTGATTCGTGGAAGGCTGTTTACCTTGTCTGAGTGAAGAGTCATGTTTTGTGTATGTGTGTGTTTGTGTGCACATGTACACAAGCATATGTGTCAAAATGGTGTGTAATTGCTTGGTTCTCCCTTCTTACTTCTCATTGTTTCTAAAACTATCTTATCTTCCATTACTATTCTAGGACTTTACTTCTTAGAGATAAAAAAAGAAAACTTAAAAATATAAACACCCTTAAAGGAATCATGATTTTAGAGACTGATGTATTGATTTGTTTTAGCTATTTGAGATGTTTATTACACAACCAACCCTAGGGGAGGAATCTTTAAATATTTAATCATTCTAAACATGCAAACTATGACTTCTCCAGTTACCTGGTATGAAATCAAGTAGCAGATATTTCTAGCAGTAGTGTTCTTCAAAAGGTTCAGCTAGCACGGTGCTACATACCTAGCAAATGCTGAATAAATAGGCGTGGATTGGTTGATTGTGGATATTGTCAGTTTCTTTCATTCATTTTTAAATTCAATTGTCCAGGCATGCATGCCTGCAGAACATAACAAATATGTATTACGGGTCTGTTATGCCTTAGGTTCTGGGGTATACAATGGTGAACAAGAGATAGCTTTTGCCCTAAAAGAACTCAATTATCACAGGATAATAAAGAAACTTCTAAGACCATTTAGTTAAATTATATATGTTATATTAAGCATCCTGAAGGCATGGCCTTATGCATGGTGTTAGAGATACAAAGAAAATTAGTGAAGTGTTCTTGCCTTCAGGGAACTTACAGACCAATAAGAGGGCAAGATCTACAAACATGACTAGACAACTAGCAATGTAAGGTCTTGTAGGGTTGCAGATGAGTACTACTCATTTCGTCCTTTCTTCTGTGTTCCAGACAAATGGATGTCTCCTTCCTACTCTCCCACAGATGGAGCTTCCTAATTCCTCCAGTGCCTTAGATTTCCACACTTAGAATTCTTCCCTGCTTTCTTTCATCTTTTGCTTTTCATTTTTAAACTCCTTTCTCATATTCTGTCATAGTTTCAAAGGGAGAATATGTAGTCCCTTTATTCTCTCAGAATACTTTCTACTTGGAAGAATAATCGTTCAGCACAGAAGATGGATTTTTTTCAGGTGTATTATCTCCATTGAACCATTTAAGTCCCTTTTGCTGTCAATTTTTTGATCATTTCAGATCGTATGTGCAGAAGACCCCTTTATTGCCACAAACTCTCTAATCAACCCAGTGACCTTAATCACACTATAGGCAAAGACCCGCAGAGGCAATTTTAGCAGAAGTGAATCCCTCATATTTGATTTGATGAACAGATTAATCATTCTGCTCAACCTAAGTGACCCTATTTGGACTTTTTCTTGAACAAAATCCTGGATTAGTTTAGATTGTCAGTGACTATCCTTGCATAAGATGAAATATAATTGCAGGGCAATGTTAACCTCTTAAACCGGTTTTAGAGGGGAAAGAGATACAATTAGCTGGCATAAGTGAGAGAGGAGAGGAGGGAAAGAGAATTTTAGAGCAGACTTTACTTTCAGTTTCTTTATTGCAGATGCTAAATTCAGATTTCTCGGCGTGAACGCAGCATGTCAGACTGCTTTGTCACGGCGCAGAGGGCATCATTTATTCTGCAGATGACTGAGCAGGGGCATGGACCTAGGCTTTATGACTAAATCAGAAATGCATTTCCTTTCTTGTAAATAACATATACTCCATAAAGCCTCCAATCAAACATTGTTTTCTATGGAAAAAGTGTATAATCTTGTAAAAAGCCTGGTAGTTTTGGGCTGGGTTTATTCACAGAGATATATTTTATTCTTTCTTGTCTGGGCAATTGGAATTGCCTTTTAACTGGTTTTACTGCCTCCAATTTCTCCCTACTCCAACCAATTTTGCATTCTACTGCTGGATTAATCTTTAGGAAATTCATATCACTTTTGGGCTCAAAACTTTGAATGACCTCATGTTGTTTCTATAACAACTATCAAGCATTTTATCCTGATATTCTAAAATATTCAATTCACCTTTAAAAATATTATTTATGAATATTTTCTTTTATTATTTCTGTTTCAATCAAATGAAACTACCACTATTTGCCACATCCAATACAAATCTTCCTATTTCTAAGCCCTTTCCTTAAATTCACTTTCCATTTTGTTATAATGCACTTTTTCTGATATTCTTACACCCAAATCCTCTCTATACTTCAAGACTGAAAAGCCACTATTTTACAAAGTCTTCCCAGGATCTCTACTACTGTAAGTCACTGCTTTTGTTTAAACTCCCAATGTACTTTGTGTATTTTCATGACATAGCACTTTCTATCCTAATATATATGGATATGTATATGTGTGTAAACACACACACACATACTGTTTTTATCTGTGTCTTATTTACTTTACTAGACTAAACCTACTAAAGGAAATAATGGTGACTCTTTTTCATTGTACAACTTTGTGTACTGTCTTTCATACAGTAGGCATCTAATAATCATTTCTAATTTAGAATTTGGTGTGAGGCTTGGCTGTATTATTCTATGGCCAAAGATGTGGAATTATGGAAATGCAGGATAAAGGGACCCTCAGCATAAATAATTTTACTGTGGAGAATAACTAAAGTGACTCTATTTCATGCGGAAACTACAGAAGATGGTATGTGGTAGGTATTGGTTTGTCCATGTTAGATAGAATTTTTGGCAGGGAAATAAAAGGACCACAAAAATAGCTTGTGCAGTCAATTGGCAATCCTGAAAAACTTATTAAAATGTTATACAATTAAAATACTAAGGTTTACATTCAAAAGAGGAAAAGGGTAACAGCATGTGATAGACTACAATATGTGGTCCTGGTACCAGTGAAGAGGGACAAGGGGGTCCGAAATCTAAGGTTATACTCAGTTCAGTCAGCCAGAAATGACTTGATTCAGAGAGATGGCTCTCATTTTTCTTGGCATTCAACTAAAGAGTTAAGTGGGTGTGTTCAATGTTCAAGATGCAGGATACACATATTTGGTGACCCTGAAGAAGAAACACAAAACTCGACAGAATAAATGTTTAAAACTATATTCAAGAACATTCATAGAAATAAATGAAGATCTGAATCTACATATTACGTGGGCCATTTGGTACCTGCAAAAATGGACCCAGCATGATTATCTCTGAAACACAGCAAAGACAGAAGACAAAGTCATTTATAAAGGAAAGGAAGTAGGTTGACATCAATTTTCTTAACAAATATTCAAAGCAAGAAGTAAAGGAATAACATCTTTAAAATACTCAAGGAAGGAGGTGAAGGATATTATTCCATTCAAGTTGTCCTTCAAGACTGAAGACTATAGGAAACTATATAACATGTAAGAACTCAGGGAATATTTTCCCTAGAAGCTCTTCCTAAGGAAACTACTGGAAGATGAGCTTTATAAAAAAATGATAGGGGAGACTTTGGCAAACAGATAGATCGCAAGAGTTTTCTGTATCCAATTGTAGAGTGAAGATCTCAAAGCTGTGGACAAGGGCTAATGAAGAGTTTGCTAGTGTTAAAGGCAATACCCCACAACTAAAACACAGGGAAAGGTGGGAGGGAGGGAAATCCAATGATATTTTTTTGAAGTTATTTAGAGCTGACAAACAAATAATATAAGCTTTAGTATATTTAAAAACACAAAGATTAGGCACTAAGACAGATATTAATATTCAATGAAAGTGCATGGTAGAGAAGATGACAGGGTGGAAAAGGTACAATAAATGGATTTTATTGTCACTCAGTGCTGAAACAGTATGTATTGTCTGAAGGAAACGGGAGCTATGGGTGTTCCCAAAAATATTAATAAAAAGGTAAACAGTAGAACAAAATCTCAACTTCTTTGATGCCAAAAAGAACACAAAACAAAACAAAACTTAGTGGCATATAGTCTAAGGATGAAAAGAACTACAAGGAAATCTTAAACATCATTCAGTACTGTTACGATTAATAGTAATATTGATATTGTTATTTTGTATTTTTTTGTGTATTGCAGAATAATCCAATAATTAAACTGAGATTCTCAGTGTACAGAAAACAGATACAAGTAGTAAATCAAAGAGATTAAATGAAAATCTTGTAATGTTAAATTTGTTTTGGGAATATCGGTTTGATTCATGATGCTATGATGTAGTTCCGTGAAAGGGCATGGGAGCATCAGCATTCTCCTGCTCAAATTTTGTTTTCTAAATACCATTCTTCACAAAAGGGAGTCAGGTTTCCTTGAAAACTGGCTGGTTGCAGACTTGAGGCAAAGAAAATACAAGGTGATTTAGGATACTTTGTTGTGGTAAAAAGCAAGGAAATACTCACAGACTAATGGATTGGGTCAAAGGGTCATGGGGGCAAGCTTTAAGAAGTTCTCATGGGCCAAATTTGGGACATTTTGAGCCTCCAAAAGAATAATGACTATAATTGATTGAAACACATGGAGTATGTAAGTTTCTAAGAGTCCATAAAGATATAAAAGAAGAGAACGTTTTAAAAAATGAGTTATTTGGGGGCTGGCCCCGTGGCCGAGTGGTTAAGTTCGCGCGCTCCACTGCAGGCGGCCCAGTGTTTCGTTGGTTCGAATTCTGGGTGCTGACATGGCACTGCTCATCAAACCACGCTGAAGCAGTGTCCCACATACCACAACTAGAAGGACCCACATGAAGAGTATATAACTATGTACTGGGGGGCTTTGGGGAGAAAAAGGAAAAAAATAAAATCTTAAAAAAAAAAAGAATTATTTGACACCAGTGGAGGTGACTATTATGTCAACTCCTGAAGACTGGTCATTAAAGAGAAATTATTATACGTTTGTCTTGGCTTTTCAGTGGGAACTAAAGTTCTGGCAAACCAAATGAGTCAACTCGTTAGCAAAAGTTTTCTTTACAGAAGAATGTTAGCTAATAAATATAGAACAAATGATAGACTTTAAAAAATACACTGGGGCCGGCCTGGTGGAGCAGTGGTTAAGTGCGCACATTCTGCTTCTTGGCAGCCTGGGGTTCGCTGGTGCGGACACGGCACCACTTGGCACCCCATGCTGTGGTAGGCGTCCCACATATAAAGTGGAGGAAGATGGGCACGGATGTTAGCTCAGGGCCAGTCTTCCTCAGCGAAAAGAGGAGGATTGGCAGCAGTTAGCTCAGGGCTAATCTTCCTCAAAAAAAAAATACACAAACATAAGTAATATCATTATATATTTATATATATGTTTCACGTATGTATATATTTCTAGGGAAGCCTGTTATTTTATAGGAAAGTTTCGTGTCGTAAAAAAGAAATTTGCAAAGAAGCATTTGCTCATTCAACCATCATTTGAGGACCTAATAATATTTGCCTTTGAAAAAAATGCTAAATGATTAATATTTTATATTATTTTTCTCAAGCCGAGTTAATCAAAATAAGTTATGAATGCCACTAAACTATACAGTTTCAGAACTGGTAGGACCCAAAGAGGTCATTTGATCCCTCTGCTCCATGCCCTTTCTCATTTTATAAACAGGAATCACACCATCCACACTGGTAATGTGAATCGTTTTTGGCCTATCAGTAACAGAGGAAAGACAAAGAAATTTACAAACATCTAAGAAGCTAAAGAAATCACTGCAGTTTAGGAAGGTTCAGCTTCTATTTTAGAATGCTAAGCACTTCTTTCACTTATTTATTTTTTACCTTTAGAAAATTAAAACACACGGATAGCCAATCTGGATCATTATGAATTCTTTTTCTTTGACCGAATTGATATTTCCTCTAGATTGATATCAGACTTGGGCTGTGTGGCTGAGGCAGTAGTTCAGGGACCAGGGCACCCAAGCGCCCTCTCCACTCAATAACCAGCAAACTAATTTGATGTTCCTATTGACTCGAATCTGTCTGCTTTATATCCTGAACCTATGAGTGTGTGACCTCTTCTGCAGAGATCTGCTGCTTCTGGGCGTTTTGTAAAGTGCTGAAATTGTCTGGAAAACTACTCTCTGTGCTTTACAAAACAATGGAAAGAGAGAGTATTTCCTATCTATTTCCCGCAGCGATTTCCCAATGATGAAATTGAAAATGTATGTTTTAATTTTATTTCCATTTAGTTTTGGAAAACCATCTTGAAGTGTTTAGGATCCTATGACTCCTTATCTGTCATCTTTTATGATTCATTGTTTCTCTCAGCTGTAATTTCTTTTCAACTCTGCTTGATAACAAACAGCTCCATATTTTCCCAAGTCATTCTATGTTTTTCTAAACAAAGTGGAAATAGAAAAGAAAATATTTGACCAGAATCTCAATCTTAACATTCCATCTATTTCCTAGTATGTTTAGCAACCAAGCAACTGGTCTTCCCTTTCATCATCTCAGGAAATTAGAGAGATTTTCCTCATGGTTAAATTGTGTTTCTGAAAACAATTGAGAAGGCTTTTTGCAATTTCTGCAGAAACTTGTTTTCCTTGAGCTTTTGTGTATATGTTAGTCATTTAAGAAATAAAGAACTTCATTTTCTCTTTTTCCTCTTCTTAGCTTTCTAATGGTCCTTTTGAAATCTTGCCAGGGCCTAGATGAAGTATTTTAGTGTATAGGCAGGTATACTTTTGTTTTAGCCTTTTAAATAACAGCACATGCTTCTGAGGTTATGGAGTAATCTGGTGGTTTGTTCTCTGCCTCTCTCAGCAGTAGGCTTTACCTGGAGGCCTTGAATCACTTTCTGGATACATTTATTTTCCAAGGTCCTGGGTCTTTATCAATGGTAAGAAGTCTAAGATGGCTTAGAGAGGAAATGACCTTCATCCCTTTGCCAGAACTTTTAGTTTTGATTCCTGGACTGAACTCTGAGTCTGTGGGGCTTACCTATGTGGATCGACTTGCTTTGTCAGGTGTCTCATCTAACTGAACTCCCTCTCCAGACCCCTTCTGCCCACCCTGCCCTCATGTTTCCTATAAGGTTGTGCTGAGACTGTGATGTCACTGCAGGCTCGTGCTGTGTCTTCTTCATTTCTGATCCTCTAACATAGAATCTTGCCCAGAGTGGGGACTCAGTAAATATTTGCTGAATGATAGTGTTAACTGTAGCACACAGTGAATCTGTCAGAGGTGAGTTGGAAATGCTAGGTTGTTAAGAATTGGTAAGGAATCCTAGTGTGAGAAAGGCAAGAAAGATGGAGCAGGTACCCAGGTTATTTTCCTGTACATTTCCCCTCCTCTTCCTCGTCTGTATTTATTCACATTGAGCTTAAGTAAGTGTCGGTCAATGTAGAACTGGAAATAGACCATTCTTCTGAATCATGTTCTCATTGGCTACCCCATTTTTCTAGTTTCTATCCTTTAATACCCTTAGCAGAATGATTTGAATCCCTCTTACCAGAAAGATATGAACCGCCCCTTACCAGAATGATAGTGGAGGGGATTATCACTTTCCTGATTTTAGAGAAAAATGAATATCTATATGTAGTGAAATATCTCTATGACCCTGGGATAGAGGGAGAAATCTTGATCATGAGAAGTCCAAAACTCAATAAAGATGTATGAAACATTCAAATCTAAATGTGTTTGATGGGACAAAGCACCTTAGGAGGATCAAGAGACGATGAATAGAAGTTGTGCCTTCAGTGAACAGGACTGTAGGGTCCGAGAAGGAGAAGCAAGGAGAGAGGTAAGAGAAATGCACTGAAGGGTGAGATGCCTCAGAGGGCTGGCTTCCTGACTGTAGGCATCTGTTCAGTTTAGCGTGCCTGTGGGAAAGCCATAGGGGGGCTTTCTTCAAGACTTTAGTAACTGGTGGCCTTTGAAGTGGTTTTTGTGTCTGTTCTGCCATTGGTACATGGCTCCCTATAAAAACATGTGTGCACTTTGCTGACTGCTCAGATGATGGACAGAACCCAGCCCTTCTGTAGCAACTGAAGATCCCTTTAGCGAGGCTCTTTCAGGAGCCAGGAAATGTCTTTCTCTTTGTACTTTCAACTTAAATGCGTCATGTAAAACTTCGTGTGGCTGCTTTAAGATAGGGACTTGTTTTATTTTTTGCCTTTTCTTTCCTGCACCTTATCTTATGTTAGCCTTAGACTGGGAAAATGAAAACCCCGGGGGCAATTGGGAGCTTCTGCAGCCCAGACAGCAGGGGCCTGAAGAGTTCTCTCCTCTCTGTGTTGTTATGTCCTTTCAAAATGTCAGTTAGCACCTTTAAAATAAAGTCTGCCATCAAAGACACACTCTTCTCCTCCCTGTCTGGTGTGCCAAAGATAGACATTACTCTGTCTGCTTCAGTTCTCAGCTTCCTGTCATGTTTGGCAAAAGTTTAATTGCCTCTCCTTTCAGAACAACTTTTATTTTTTTTCTTAGCTTCAACATCTCCTCTAAAGGAGAGTTTTTGCAGCAAGGGGAATGTAGACAGCTTTTGTTTCTGCCGCTTCATGATTGGCTTCCCAATGTCTTTTAAAATGAAATTTCGTGCCCAGAAAAGATGCCACGGGAACCAGGCAGTGTTGGTTTATTCAAGGGTGACAGTTCACGTAGGGAGCCAAGTTTACTCAGGTTTAACTCCAGGCTGTGTCTCATTACAGGCAGCAGTATCTCTTTACTGCCTTCTAGAGCGCTTCATATACTGCCTTTGAAAATTAAATTAAATAATAATGATGATAACAATAATACTCCTTCTCAGTTGGCTTCTCTTATCCCAAACTTATGTTTGTTCTCTTTAGAAGTTTCTCGCCTTTCATCCTGATGACTTTATAGTAATCTTTCAAAATCTGGCTCAAATGTCACATGGAATTAATGCTGCTTTTTTCTCTGTTGCCATAGCACTTTTCACATATATTGATTACAGTACTACTGCATTCATTGCTTGGTAGAATGACTAATTGTATATGGACCTAACAGCTTAGCACTCTTGCTCTCCCTACCCAAGACTGTGAAATGCTTCTTATTCATTCTCAAATCCCCAACATCTAGCCCAGGGTCTGAGACATAGTTGTCATTTAAAAGATATTTATTAAGTGAATAAATAAATGTGGATGATACTTTTGCACATAGATCTCACAGTTCATACTGCCCGGAAGTATTGTACCATTGGATGCAAGCCGATGTCCCAGACAGCAGCATGGATTTAAAGGGAACTGATTATGTTAGTATTTATGGGGGACCAAAGGACAAAGGAAAAGAAAAGTGTTGAGAATAAGTAAAGGGCGGTGACTAGCTGTCTGCTTTGGAGTCTTGTGGAAGAGGTCAGACTATTGAGATTTTCATAAACAAGGGGAATGATAAGACTTTACTACTGAGGAAACAAGAGGGACTTTGTTCAAAAGGGCACTGTGATACATCAACGTGAACAAGAAGACATTCTGAGAGGGTAGGGAAAATTCAGGCTTTTCTGGTGAAAAGTTTTGAAGCAGAGATGAGTTTACTGCCACTGGTCTTTAATAGAAAGGAGGAGTGACCCTGAGTGCAGGAGGCCACTTGGGGAAAAGACATCTGGAGAGGTTGCTACTGCACTGAGGGAGAGAAACTGTGTTGGAAATCCAGGTGAGGGGTGAACTATGCATGGACCATGTTGGTAACCCTCTCCCAGACAAGTAAACAAGAAGACCATCTCCAAATTCATGACACTGCCGTGTCTCTTTCACGGTTACCCAGTGTGTTGTGGCAGGAGAAGCTCTTTCATGGAAGGCAGGCAGGTGGCGTGAGCTGTAATTCATTTCCTCCTACACATTAGCTGTATGACCTGGGGGAAGTCACTAACCCTCGCTGGGTCTCAGTTGATTTATTTGTAATATGGTAATAACGGCATTTTATCTGCCTGAAGGGAAAGGATTATGCTGAATGATTTATTGAGCTCTTCAGCTACTATAAAATCCATTCTATGTCCCTGGAAGTTCTACATTGTGTCAGTTAATGTGTATTTTAAGAGTCTACTGTTTAAATTATTTCATTATTGAGGTTCATGATAGATTGTTGTCACATAGCACACATAGGTCATGTGACCCTGAGCATGAGCAACTTGGAAAGGACTTTCCTGTTTGTAGTATTGAAAATCTACATTTAAGCCAGATGAGCTTTATATTTTAATAAAAGAATTGAATGTTAAAAGTTGATTTTTCCTTAAGATCTCATGTATGGGGCTGAAATGATATCTGAATATTACATAGTGGTTGAAGTCTCAGATAAATTTCCTTTTAACTTGAGATCGTGGCACTGCTGAGCTCATCAAAGATATAGCTAGCCTTCTGAAGACTTAGAGGTTCTAGAAGGTTATATAAGACTATTTCTTTAAATCACCTTTTTACTTAACAGAAGAAATTCCTTTTAATCAGGTAAATAATCTCTTTTCAATTCTTCCCCTCTCAAATACTGTATAAACTCAACTACGCTATTTAAAAAAATTTCTAATGACAAGGTAATGTACGTATTTATTGTAAGAAAAATGAAAATGAAGAAAAGCCTAAAGAAGAAAATGAAAATAACCTCTAGAAAAAACTGTAGTCAACATTAACATCTCTCTTTCAAAATATCTGTGTCTCTATCTTCTCTCTTGTGTGTGTGTGTGTGTCGTGTGTGTGTGTGTGTGACCGTGTGTGTATGGAATCACACACATACAATATACATACACATATGTATCCATACTCACATACATATATACACATATGTATCCATACATATGCACATATGCAAGTATGGGTACCATTTTATAACTTGCTTTATCACTTAATAATTTACCATCTCAGAGTCATTCAAATTATTTTGAATCTTCAGAGAAAAATGCAAATAAAGAAAATAATCAGAGCATATAAAAAATGAAAATTTTCCTTTACGTAACCTCCCTTTCTCTTTTAAACTTCCATTCTCCATAGGTAACTGTTTTCAACTATTTCAGTTTTAAGTTTTCTAATTAATATTCTTAAGTATCTCTTTCTTAGTTTCATCACAATGTCTGTTACTCCTTGCTATAGAAGATGAGAAATCAGGACTAAATTCTCGCCTTTCTTTTTCTTCCCTTCACTTCCTCATTTTCAAAGTTATATTATTCCTATCTTTTGTCTTTTAGTGGGTTCACTTATAACTACAACTCATGTACTGAAAAGTACATTTTATGATGAATCAACTTTGGAAAATACATAATTGCTCTCTTCTAAGTAAGATGAAGAAAGAGCATACCTCATTTTCCTTCAATCTTCTCCCCTATTTCATTAGTTTTTCATCATCAAGGTGTATGACATTGATCATTTGACCTGTAACCATAATTGTGTTTTGTCTGCTTGGTTTTTAAATTTGACCATAAAAATGAAAAGCCAATGAAATAATGTGATTGGTAAAAGCACAGGCCTTGGAACTATACGACCTGGCTTCAAAGTCCAGTCTGCCACTTTCTTTCTGACCTTTTGTAATTTTAGTTAAGTTACTTAACTTCTCCGTGCCTTAACTTCCTCATAGGTAAAATGGGCATAAAATAGTATCTACCTGACAGTGTTGTTGTGAGCATTAAATAAATGCCTGCTTGTGAAGTTCCTAGAGCAACGCATGGCCCATGGTAAGTGCTCAGTAACATTATTTCTTGGAGAGCCCTGCCCTACCAATGGATGTGTATCACTAAACCTGTGCTGCTCAAGGGACAATGTTCTAGGAATCAAAGTCCAGTGGCTTCTCCTTTCTTCTGTGCATGCTGTCAATTCAAAATCATGTACTATATTTGTTTACTTCACCTTTGGACTATGACTTTCTTGTACAATTTTTTTTTGCCTGGAATTTCTAATTGTTTTTCGTCTTGTCTGTTAACGGAAGAGAGAAATGCCCTCATCACCTTGTTAACCTCTTCTAGGAACTTATTTATTAAATTAATTTAAATTGAGATTGAAAATATAGCAGCAACTTGGAGAGATTGTCTTCTTATAGATGATTGAATTTGATTTGATGTCTGTCTTGAGGCCTATTAAGAACCAGATTTGATTCTCTGGCCTCGAAGACCAGCTCAACATGGCAATTGCAAGTAGAACTGGTTGAATTTTATTCTATGGTACATTCTCCATCTCTCATTATTCTGGATTAATGCATCAGATTAACTCACTGTGACCATGACTTCTCAAGGGTTTCTTCCTCTGGAAAAATTCCTTGGAGAAATAAACTGAGTAGCTTTTGCACCTTCAAGTTGATGCTTCAGCCTCAGTTCTCTATGCACTACTTCTCTAGTACTTTATTCAAGGCCAAGGCTTCTAGACTGAATTTTGGGATTGTTCAAATGACGTGCCTCCCTGAAAAGAGCTGTCCAGGAAATCCCTATTCAGGGACATCTATGTTTGGATAATCATTTATATTTGGGGAACAGTAAACAGTGCAGCGTGTCTACAGTTAAGGAAGTGTCTGAGGAAGTAACAAAAGCTGAGCCTGGATAAGTAGATGGATGGGGGGATTATGAAGAATGTAGAACAATTTGCCAAGGAGTTTTAAATCTATTTTGTGCCGCAGGGAATGATGGAAAGAATTTTAGTACAGAAGTGCCATGATCAGATTTGTGTTACTGAAAAAATTCTTCAGTGGAAATTTTGAAGATCGTCAAGACAAGGAGAGATTAGAAAGAGAGAGAGAGAGAGAGAACTGATTAGAGGCTATTGCATTTAAATTTTTGGTAGTGGAAACTTAAGATCAAAACAATTTTTAATAGAATTAATGGGGCATGCTATTCAGTTAGATGTGAAAGATAAAAAAAGAGGAATTGAATACAAGGTTATAAAGTGGGCATAAGAGCAGATTGTGGGGAAGAAGATAAAGTATCCAGATTTGGATATTGGTGTTTGTATGCCTATGGGATATCCAGATAGAAATGCTTAGTTGGTAGTTGGAAACCACGGACTGGAGATCGACCCAGAGGAGACCTGGATACACAGATCTAAGAATCGTCCATGTAGAGGCTCCAGCCAGTGAAATTGGATAAGCTCCCTTTAGAGAGACTCTATTGCACAGGAAGAGGTCTGAGGACAGAAAAACCCATGGACCACAAGTGTTTAAGAGGTGATTAGAGGAAGAGGAATCAGTGGTGGGGAATGCATCTTGTGCATCCCTGTGTCCCCTGTGTCTCACACAATGTCTCACACAAAGGCTTATTGGTGGACTCTATGAGTCCAAAGGAGAATTTCAGAATGAAGAAGTGAAATCAGGAGCACTAGTGACCTGTAAAGCAAAGGCAGAGAGAAATACAAGGAAGAAGGAGACATTAAATAAGGTGAGAAGTGTCCTTTGGATTTGTCAATTAGGAGGTCATTTTCTACCTTAGCCAGAGTTTGTGTTTTAGTGGGATTGTGGAGGCAGAGCCATATTGCAATGAGTTGAGGGCTTCATTCTAGACAAGAAGAGATAGAAGCTCTATGGCTCTTTGAAGGAGTTAGACTTTTTCAAAGGAAGAAATAGTATTTATAAGATTAAGGGTAAAAATTGTACTTACTAGTAAGCATTCATATTTGATAATTTTCTGGGAAATGGAGTGGCCTGAGAAAGAAAAGACTATAGACTGGAGAGCTGAGGGAAGGAAAAGTAACAGTGACCTCTCACTTGATACTGAACATTCATTAGCTGATGTTTTACTTTTGTGTTTGTGTGTGTCATTTACCCCCTAAAATACCACCAGTTGTTAAGAGGAAGGGGTCTTGGCCTATACTTCTATTCTTCCTCAACCTGTTTAGTACATGACATGGGTATGGTTGTTATTGCTTGAGTCACTGTATAACGCAATATTTGGAGGCAATTCTCTGAATAATCCCTTAAGTTTTTCGTTTTTTTGGTAAGGAAAGTTGGCCCTGAGCTAACATCTGTTGTCAATCTTCCTCTTTTTGCTTGAGGAAGATTGTTGCTGAGCTAACACCTATGCCAATCTTCCTCCATTTTATGTGGGATGCCATCAGAGCGTGGCTTGATGAGTGGTGCTGGGTCTGCACACAGGATCCTAACCTGCGAAGCCTGGGCTGCTGAAGCAGAGTGTGTGAACTTACCCACTATACCACCCAGCCAGGCCCCTTAATTCTTTGTTTTTAAAGTACAGTCAGTATTGAAACAGTGCCACAAATCTCTTAGCAGTCAACTCCAGGCCTCTTGCTATGTGGATGGTATGTAGTTGCACACCTGAATTGACCCATTTAATTTTGGTATATTTGAACATTGTCATCTCTCTCTACATAGGAAAATTGGCTCCATTTTTGGAAAGATTAGGAAGTTGGTAATTCTATGCTTTGGATTGGGAGAGCATGTTCTCTCTTCAAAAAGGAAAAGGAAAAGTGTGACATTAACCCTGTTTCTCTCTATTTCATCTGTTCTGAGATTTTATCTCTGCCAGTGGGAAAGGACTTTCCTGAAGCTCTGGGCCCACATAGGCTTCTTCTGTGATGGACTGGCTTTTCAATCTCCTACCTATTTTTGCACAATCACATCCTGCTTGTGTTTAAGAAAAAGAGGAGAAATGTTATACAGTTACGTCTTGAACCTGGTGATACCAGTAGATGTCACTCTGGACAGCAGGATGCGGATCCCTACTCTTAGCTGTGGTTCAGAATGGGCTGTGGTATTCCTGCTCCCAACCACTTTCGAACAGCTCAGGACTGACATATTTGAATTATGACATTCTCTGCATTGCCAGTTTTACTTCTATGTTGTGAAATAAGAGGGCTGGGAGAGCTGCCATTTCATCTCGTTCTCATTCAACTAGAATGCCAAATGCTTACACAGCTACACCAATCAACTAGCTAAGAAGAAAATGGTCCAGGGGAAAATGGAGGAAAGATATATTTGAAAGCAGCATATCTGAATTCAGTGTTCAGGTACATTAAATTCTGCTGAGACTTAAGGCAGAGGAGAAGCAGTAAACACTTTCCTAAGTGTATGTGGCTGGACCCAGACTAGTGTAAGCTGACCTCTCCCTACCCGGATAATATCACTTTCTACTATTGCCCTGAATCAGTGGTTCTCAACCAAGCTCCTGGAATAGGAACTTTCCTAAAATTCTCAGAAAACAGTAAAGTTAATAAGTAAACTTTCCTCAAATTCATTCTTTCCTTTCACATTCCATCCCCTCTTCATAAAACTTTGGTATCTGCTTCAGGACATGACAAGATCAATGAACAAATAGCAAACAGGAAATGTTGAGAAAGGATGAGTGCAGTTGGACAAATTGATGTTCTTAGACACACGCTTGTGGTTGTCATGCTGTATACAATTTTATTTCATCATATTTTTCTTTTAAAATTGTTTCTATTTTGGACACTGTATATATTGTATGTGAGATTGTACGTATTGGTTTATGACATTCTGTCACCTAAACAAGAGGGAGGGGAGTGCCCTGCTGAACCTCCCTCCACAGTAGTGTTAGATGCTGATTTCACCCTGTGTGAGTCCTGCCCAGGCCTGGGTCAAAGTTCTTCCTTGATTTGGAATTCCCTTCCATCTCTCTTACCACGTGTATACAATCCAACAAACACTCAGGACCCTTCTCAAATCCCACTTCCCCCCATAAGGAAATATTGGGCAGATAGTAGGAATTATTAAGAAAGGGAGGAACAAGACAGTGTGTGCTGGAAGAAAAGACTTTTCCTTGGAAGGTAAACATGCGACAGATTTGGAGGCTACATTTAAGGGCTCTGGGAGCTCATGGGAGGAAACGTCCCTTCCAGCAGGTGTTATGGGCACATTTTATTGGGGAGATAGAATTGAAACTCAACTCATTGAAGTCTGAGAAGTATGGGGTAGCCAGCAAAGACTGGGGTTGAAGGTCCTCTTGGAAGAGAAGACAAAGGAAAACAGAGATGGGTAAAGTTCAAGAGCTGACAGGCCACAGTGTAGCCAATTTGTCTAGAAGCCAGCACTTACGACTGAGTCATTAGGGATAAGGCTAATACGACTTCCTTTCCTCATTCCTCCTCTGCTGAGACTGAAGACTCAGAGTTGTAATAAATATTTTCCCAAGTGCGTGTGACTCTCTCCTTTCTCTGTGTCAGCTGTGATCCCCCATCTAGTCCATCTTCCAAATTCTCTTTATATTATCTTCTTGAAAGTGAATTGACATCAAGATGCATGTTTAATAATAATAATAAAAAATAAAAGATAATATTGGCTTTTCTTGTCAAGGTTTGAGAGACAAGGACTGCTACTCGTCTTCCTGGTGTGGTGCAGCTCAAAATATGTTATGAAAAACAGGTATATAGAACTCAAAGGGAAAAGCTCTTAGATAGAGATATAATCCTCATATGGAGTGGGAGGACAAAGAGACACAGATAATGCTGCTTTAATTAAGGTTTTCTTAATATCTCTATTTAATTTCCTCTTGAAGAGTTACATAGGTGTTAAATCAATGACATTGCATTGAATAACTGAGTACCTTTCATACTAGAAACAATTTTATCCCTAATAACTATATTTTCAAAATATTATTAACTTATTCTTGGAAATTAATATATTTACTTACTTGGGAAATATCCTACAGTGTAATCTACAATTTAGATCTGCAGGGAAAGAAAAGGATGACTTTCCATTATGTGAAAAGTTTCAAGCTAAGTCTTCCACAATCCTCCATGTTGACTATCCAGCCATATAATGTAAGTGAGCTATTGGATTTTCTTACAAGTTATAAAATCTTTATTAATTGAAACATGTTGGTGCAAAGAAGAGGATTAATTGTTTGCTTTGAAAATTAAGGAAAGGGCATAGAGAAGAGAAAAAGGATATTAAATAGCATGATATTTCATTCAGTTTGGAATTAATAAGCGTCGTGATCACCTTATTTGAATTCCTGACCTTTACCATATTATCAAAATTCATTATGTGCACAAAAATCGATGGAGATTTCACATCCATTTGTTATGGACTTGGATGACTTGAGACAATTATTGTCAACCTTTAGAAACTTTGTTATTAGGATTCTATGATGTCATTTAACTTAGGGCACATGGGTAGTATCTTTTAGTATTGATTTACATAGAATTTACTTGCTTGTAATATGACGTTGTAAAATAATTTAACTTCCAGTATTAGGGAAGATATGGTCACCCTTTGTGCAGAGCTTGTCATCTTATAGAAGTGGTCTCTTCTCTTAAACTTATAATGCTTTGTTCTTCTGATAGGAAGTGACATCTGCCACCTAATACGTGAGAACAAAGACCATTTTTTTTCACCTTCCTATCACTGACAGAGTCAAAGTAAATTGAACTTAGAATTGGTAAATAAATATTTATGAGGTAAGTGTTATGGCCCACTCTACTGTCAAGTATTTGAAACCAAAAAGGCTAAACATAAAATTACAGTTTGGTTAAAAGCTGCCAGAATCACATTGCTTTGTCATCTTTTGTGTTGTAACTTAATCCTTTTGGCTCAAAATTTATCATTAAAAGTTGAAACTAGCTCATATAAAAATGTATGAAATTTTTATTTCTACTCCTTTACACGTCAGTACATCCCTTTCCTCCCCCTCCACACCCCTCCGGCAAAAGTAGCACATGAGTACAAACCTTACTACTATGCTTTGGTTCAAATCTGAAATAGTTTTCTCAGACCCAAGTGTAAATGCATATGGAAATTCCAATTTTATGTTATAGATACAGGGAGAGAAAAAAATCACCTATAAATTATCTCAACTAGATCTCAATTAGATTCAATATTGTCAGTGATTTTCTACATACAGAGCTTCTCATCATGACTCCCCAAGAGCAAAAATTCAGTCTTTCCAGACAAAGATCAATTTCTTAGGTAACTTTCTATAACACTCAGCAATATAAGCTAGAGAGGTCCTGGCAATACCAACTCGAACCCTCATAATACTCTTTCGTGGAGTCACATCTATCAAGAATATTAATATTTGCTTTGCTATTTTAGATATGCTTCTGAGGTACTCTCAGGACACCAATAATGCTAATATTCACTATTTGAGTGCTACCTGTGTGCAAGGCACTGTTCTAATCTCTTAACAGGAATTACGTCATTATAGCAAACCACTGAGTTAAGTAATTGTATTATTTCATTCTCTGAATGAGAAAACTAAGGCCTTTATCCTCCAGTCTTATTGCTTCATGTCCTTTTTGAAAAGCATGTGTTGCAACTAATTATCCTGGCTAAGGTTAACCTGGGGCTCATGCGTCAGAGCCGAGACTCATTTCTCAAAGGCTTGAGAAAAATGGGGAAATTTTAGTAGATTTCCTGAGGATGCTTGTCTGATGGTGTGGGTTCTTATAATATTAAATTAATTAATTTGGCTCTTTGTTCCAAACTGTAAAATCAGTTTTGTGTTGTTAAATACTCCAGTCAGCTAGCAATCTTTAACTGTAGGTTATAAACCAAAGTGTTCTGTTTAGTACTTAGGTCTGCTCTTTTATATTATTTTAATTTTTTAAAGAAATTATATTGTAGGCTGGTACCATGGCCTAGAAGTTAAGTTTGGCATGCTCCACTTTGGTTGCGTGGGTTCAGTTCCCAGGTGTAGACCTACACCACTCATTGACAGCCATGCTGTGGTGGTAACCCACATACAGAATAGAGGAAGATTGACACAGATGTTAGCTTAGGGCAAATGTTTGCTTCCTCAAGCAAAAAGAGGAAGATTGGCAACAGATGTTAGCTCAGGGAAAATTTTCCTTAGCAAAAAAAAAAAAAGAAATTGTGTTGCATCGATATGTTTATTTTGCATATTTTTAAAAATAATATTGAATCTGTCTGAATAATGTACACTTTGATCTTTTGGAAAAAATTAGATCTTAGCTTGAGCTTTTGACTCATGTACATTAAATGACAACCTATAGATTTGATAGAGATAGTTTTGTAAGTTAATTTTATAAGACTTTTCACGTTTAAAATGATGCTTTGGTTTTGCTTAACTGTTTGGCAACTGGAGTTGGTATAGAAACTTAAAGCTATTTGTGGTATTACCCCTCAGATGTTTCTCATTAAAAAAATTTAAAAATTAGAATCTATCTGAAATAAAATGAAAACTGAAGTTGGAAACAAAATTGAGCTTGAGATTTCCTCTAAGGCAGAGGTTGCATATGGTTAATTTCTGGGTAAGCAATTGAATGAGACCTCCTGATAGTTCTTTGTGGAAGAGCATTTCTGCTCTAAAATTTTGGAACTGGAGAGTCTTGAGTTCTATTTTTGTGTCTACTGTGACTTTGGGCAAGTTACTTATCTGTATGTCAGTTTCTTCAACCACAAATGGAAGGAAAGAAGGATTGAATTATATCATATTTAAGGCCCTTTTCAACAATAAGTGGATGATTTTATTTTATTCTAAGTACAAAATGGCTCAGATAAACTTTACCCTGCTTCAAAGGCAAGTAAATGGATCTAAAATGACAGTAATAAAAAAGTGGCTAGCGTTTATTGAGCATTCACTAGGAGCCAAGTACTGTTGTAAGGGCTTAGCATGTATTCACCCATTCATTTCTTATACACTGAGTTATGGAAATTATCCCCATTTAAAAATGAGGGAGCCCCATTCAAAAAGGAGAGACATAGGGGAATTTGCTGAAGGCCTTGCAACTAGTAGAGTGTGGAGCAGAGGTCCCAATCCAGTGAGCAGGACCCGAGAACCCAGAGCCTAAGCCACAGCCCTCTGCCATCCTAGAGGAATCAGAGTACTTCCATGTAGAATGGTCCCTTCTCTACATTCTCATCTTCAGTAGGGATAACGGAAAAGATGGAGAAATACTTAATAGCTGGAAAATCAACTCTAAATCTCTTTGGGGACTATTTTATCACCTTAAATGGTTTCTAGAGCATTCTTCTTTCATGCTTAAGCAAGATTCTGATATAGTGTCATATTGGCAGGGGTTGTAAAGTGTCTGTCAGAGTGGCATTATAGTGCTACTCTGGGCTTTTCCACTGTCCAACTCAAAGCAATATTTATATAAAAGATCACAGAGGCTGAATTGCAAAGCTTTTCTCATCAGGCCTTGCTGGTGGCACTTGAGTGTGTCAATTTTGAGCAGCCACGGGTCATGGTGAATAGGTGGGGAAACAGAAGAAATGCTGCACAGGTGTGCTCCTCTTTGAGGGGATTAAAAGTACCAAATCACAATTCTTCAGAACATTTTGTAGGAGGCATATCTATACATTGTAAATGACGTCTTAGTTTTAAATTATTTGTGACATAGTTTTCTTCAGTGTAGAGATTTCCTGGTATTTGTCCATCTGTGTTTACAGATCATGAACTATTTTTAGAGTCACATTGATCAAAAATTGAAAGAGAAATATATACCCAATGGGTTAGTCAAAATCACTCAGAAGTGAAAGTAAAGCATGGCCCCACTCAATTTTAATGTAATTTATCATTTCATTTGGAGGATTTCCTTTTACGTGTGAAGGAAAGTCTACTCCCACTGGTTCATGACACCTGCTCTACCAGTCTGGCTGGAGAATCTAATTTTCAGCGACATTTAAAAAAATATTCTAATTAAGCCAATGGAAAAAGTTTGTTCTATGAAATTGGACCTTTCAAGTATCTGTGGTGGGCAGATCCATCACTTTCACTTTGTTTTAATCTCCTCTTCTTCGTCCCATCAGTGAAAGAGGGATTTCCCCTCTATGGTTATGGGGATGGCTGAACACGTGACACCCAACACTGGACAGATGAGATTGACGGCAGTTTATTAATCCCATGTACTCACCCCCCAGGGGGGAGGACACCACATACCACGCAGGGACACATGGAGTGTGTACTTGAGGACGGAATGAAAAACCAGGGGCTGTTGAATGCAGGTTTTCTAATAGCAAGAGGTTGGAATGACCCCTGGTTCCCAGGAGAGGATGTGATTGACTTGTTGAATAATTCCATGAGCTAGAATGGAACTGAAACTCATTACATACTCAGGTACAGGCAGGAGCTGTGCCTGGTCCCTTTGAGAAGGAGGGTTGTTTGGCTAGGGGACCTCATCTGTGGGGATGGAATGGGGTGAGGAAATTGCAGTTAGGTCATTCGAGGCCTTTCTGGTTTTGCCACGTGTCAAGGCCCATAATACTGGGTCTTAATTTTAGGCCTTACCCCACACACTGCTGAATTCAACCACTGCACTTAGTGTTTAGGCCTTCCTCCTGTATAGTCTGCTTGGGCCACCGTAACAAAATACCATATACTGGGTGGCTTAAAAATCAGAAATTGATTTTCTCACAGTTCTGGAGCTAGGTGGCCATGATCCAGGTGGCAGCAAATTCAATTTCTGGTGGGAATTCTCTTCCTATCTTGTATGCAGTTGCCTTTGTTACTATTTCTTCACATGGCCTTTCCTCGGAGTGGGCACAGGAATGGAGAGAGAGAGCAAGAGTGAGAGCAAGCTCTCTGGTGTTTCTTTTTATGAGGACTCTAATGCTATCAGATCAGGGCCTTACACTTATGACCTCTTTTAACCTTAATTATGTCCTTAGAGATCACATCTCCAAAGATAGCCACACTGGGGTTAGGGCATCAATGTATGGTTTTGTGGGGAACACAAACATTCGGTCCATAACACCTCCCTTCGTGTTTTTCAATACTCCCACTTTTAACAATTAGCAAATATCTGTTTCTTTTCTGATAGATTGAATCTTGGAATATTACTAGAACCTACCATGGTATCTAGCACAAAATAGATTCTCTAAAGTTTGTTAAATTGAATTGATAGAGAGGAGTTTGGATTCACATTTTATTTAAGATATTTGATATATACAACTTTCCTCCAGGTTTTCCTTGAAATTAGTTTCTAAAGATCATTAGTTAAGCAAATATCAGATTTGGTCAGCACATCATAATTTTTTTGTTTTTATTTTTTCTCTTTACCCTTGGAAGGAACATTGAACATGGTGTTAGTTTTGATTCCTGGATCTGGTACTTAATATTTGTCACATTTTTGAACTTCATCTGTGATGTGAAAGTAATCATACGTAGCCCATCTCTCAGCCTGTGAAGACTAAATGAGAGCATGAATATGAAAGTTCTTCATAAATTACAAGTCACCACACAAATGCAAGGTAGGCTCTTAGAACACATTGCACCTACTACAGTAGATTCCTTCAACTGGATTTTCAAAGCATCTGGGATGCTGTTAAAAATAATTCCACTGTCCTACATTGGACTTGCTGAGTTATAGTAGCTGAAGGGGCCCAGAAATCTGCATTTTAACAAAATTCTAGGTGATTCTAATGCACATTAAAATCTGAGAGTCAGTGTACTTTATTAAATTAAAATTAGTGGAATTGAAATGAATTCAATAAAAACATCTGCCAGTGACATATAACCCTCAAGTTCCCAACAAAATATTAATTTTTAATTGAAAAAAGCAAACAATGAAATTGAGTAGCTTCTTGCCAACCAGCAGGAAGGCCATAGAAGTACTTGGCTTATACATTGTATATACTTCACACTCAGAGCTATGAATTTAGTGGTTCTCAAACCTGAATGACTTCAGAAACACATGGGAGCTTTAAATATATAGATTCCTGGGTCCACCTTCTGGAGAACTTGATTCAGTAGGTCTGTGGCAGGATCAAGAAATGTGTTTCTCAAATGCTCAAATGATGGTTATAGAGATTTGGGGGCAGGTCGGTAAATTATGGTAAAACTAAGTGGTTGTAAAGGCAACAAAATTCATAATTTCTTTACATAACAAACTTCTGATGTACCAATATCAATTTTGAGTTATGCAATGCGACATTCATTAGTCTTGATACACAAAATACAGGTTCAAAAAAGCAGCATGGCTTACTACGGTCTTTGCATCTTTCTGTTCAACATTGGATTTTTGTATCTACTTGAAATGAAGCCAATTTTATTTTGATTTAGAATGTGCAATTGAAAGCAGGAGACTCTGACAGAGCCTAGCAGTTCTGGCTGAATGAGTTTTGGCTTCCTAAGTCTTGTGGTTTTTGTTTATTGTCCTGTCTTTGATCCTAAGGCTTGAGAGGGAATCTGAACACAAAACCTATCACAAACCTATCTGAACTCAAAACCTATTTCGTGAAATAGATTCTTAATAGTCTTTATCCAATTCCAGAGAAGTGAATTTGAAAAACTTCCATAAACTTTCACCTACGCAAATACATAATATCATGTTTTCCTGAATAAACAATCTTGGAAATATTAAATTATTTGTCAAGGATACACCCAGGGCATTCATAAATTAACCTTATGGATTAGGGATATTACTGCTTAGTTCAACAGTGAAATATCTGCATGGGGGACCACTATGAAGTTGACTGAAGCAACTCAAATCTTAGTTGAAAAATCAGTCTGGTGAAATATTTTAAAGAGCAGTTACAAATTGTTATATGACATATTATTGCATCTTCATAGGCTTTCAAACATTCTCTTGTTTCTTACAACCGACCTAAAAGCTGAGTAGGATCCGTGTCATTACCCTCTGTTGAAAAGAAGAAGAAATGGAGATGGAGTGACTTACCTAAAATGGGCCAGGGAGTTAATTAGCGTCAGAAATTGTGCTAAAACTCAGGTTTTCTGATCTTGGTTCACTTCTCACTGAATCAGTTGGGCTTGGGTACAAAATATATACCAATCCATATATGAAAAGGATGCTATTGTTGCATGGCATTAAATATGTCGGATCTTATGGACATCAAGAACCAAATAATTTTCCCAGCTTCCCTAGCTGTATTTCTGGTATCTAGAAATTAATGGGGGCAAGAGAAGATTGTGCCACCCTGCCTGGTGTGTGTGCTTCTCAGAATTGCTGCTCATATTTTCCCCTCTTTAGTCCATTTCTGGGAACATGATTGATGAGAACTTCACAGGTTTCTGAGAAGAGAAACAATTTAAGACTCTAAATTCTATTAGAGATTAATTTTAGATAAGGGCCAGAAAGTATTTAGACACATTAATGGAATTTATTTTATGGAATCAACTAGATACATACAATGTTTTCTTGATGTGTATTCATTAAAAAACAATGTAGAACACTACAGCAAAGACAATGATTGTTTTGAGGGCTCTGGATAATTAAGAAGCAATCTTAGTTTATTAGCATACAAGCCTTTAAATTCATTTTATCTTGATTACTGATTATGCTATATTATAAAACTCTTCTTTTAAAAGAGAGTAGGGCTGTCTTAAGTCACAGGATACTTCAAGAGACACTTCAGGTGGAGAGGTAGTAAGAAAATTGGAGAAAGGAGTTAACCCACTAACAAAATCTTTGTATTTGCATTACCAATAATCACTCAGTGTCTAGGCATTCTCCAGTCTGTAGTATTTGTTATGGCAGCCCAAGGAAACTAATACAATTACATATATGTGGATATATCTTCTTAACTTCTTCCCACTTCGTAAGCATCTGGGACCCTCTTGAAATTGTATGCAAAATATTTGTAGGAGCAGGGCTGGCTGCATGATTTCTGGGTTTCAGTGTAAAAATGAAAATATGGGGTCCTTTGTTCAAAAGCAGGAAAAAATGTCTTTTTTAGAAACTATAGTACGTTTAAGGTACTAAAATAAAAGTTTTTTCCTTTCTTCCATGATTTGTCTTTCGACTTGCCATTTTCAATTTCTAAGTAAAGAAAAATGAAAAAAATTTAAATTATTAACATGTATTTTACCTTTCATATTTTTATTTTGCAATGAAAGTTTTAAATGCAAATATTAAAGCATTTAACCTGTATGCAGAATCACCAAATTTGCACAATTCTTATTTCATCATTTGTACAGAAGTATTTTATTCTTACCAGAACAATGGAAACACTGCAGAAAACTAACTCAACTTTTTACTTCACTTCTTGATACACATACATTCTATCAACACTCATGCCATATTCTATCAAAACACATGCTATATGAGTTGCCCTATCTCTTTTCCTTCTATGTCATTTTCAGCGTAGGTGATCGGCTAATTCAGAGAAGTAACAGAAACAAGAAAGGATACAACAGGGTTCCTTGGTCGTTTGTGTTTTAGAACACCATTGTCTTCCTTCTGCATGTTAAGCAAGTTCTGGTTTGATTTGAAAACACGGCCTCTTGGGGCTGTTGACGCCCCTACTTACTTAGTAGTAGATATACATGATTACCTTTTTCCTGTTTCAAGTCTTGCTGAACTCCCATACATTATGGGTCCACTAGAATTCTGTGATCCTGAGGCTTTGCAAATTCTACATGTAAATGAAGTGGGAAGACAGGGAAGGCACATATTTCTCATTCTCCTCTGCTCATGTTCCGTTATCCCACTTCTCTTATAAAACACAAGCTCAAAGGAAAAATTATTAAGAATTTAAGAAGGCAACACCAGAGTATTAAAACAAGCATGAGAACCTTCTGAGCAAGGAGCCCTGTGTGCCTGCACAGGTCACGTGCCCAGGAAGTCAGCATGTGTAGGTGTGTGCACTTGAGCACATTGTAGTGTTTTTCCAGCAAGAAGATGCAGATGCTTTTTCACATTTTCAAAAAAGTGTCTGACCACAAAAAGACGAGAAGATACTATTTCAGAAGGATTGTAGCTTAGAAAAGAACTTCATCACTCTGCAGGGAAGGTAGTAATACTCTTATTTCTCTCCTCTTTTAACAATCTAGGGGGCTGATACAAAGCAAGTGGATTGCTGGTGCCACTCACAATGCGTTCACAGAGTCATCACGTTTGGAACTATCCCTTCGAAGGTTTTACTGAAAGGAAACTTGGGTGTTATAATGTCATAAACATCTGAGCTAGAATTTCTATCAACTGCGTTTTTATATATGGGGAAAAGGGAGTCTAGAAAGGCTCATTGCTCAAGAGCTTGTAACAGTTTAAAAGCATGTCCTGCCCATTGTCCTCTAGGACTATAAAGCTGGAGGAGAAAAGCTGTCCAGGATGACCAAGGGAAAGCTGAGACTCTCTTAAATTTTTAAAAATAATGCTTTTGGCAAATGCACTTGCTGTTCAGTGATGAGTAACATCTTGGGTCACATGTGGCTGGCAAAATAAATTGCCTGCATCCTGCCTCATCACCTCTGTTAGGCAGTGATATCACACAGTGTAAAAATGAGTGTTTTATGCAGGAAGAGGACACTAACATTTGTGTGCACCATTCCGGAGTCTTTGCTGCTGGTGGATGCTGTGATAATTACACACAAATATTCATTCAGTCTGCCAACCATTTCTTTGTAATTGACAGTTTCTGACTCCTGGGCTCACTGGAGAATTGTACACTTGGTGCAGACCAATAAAAGCCGGGAACGGGTTTGTATACATTGCTCTGTCAGGCAGACACGGTTCTGGGATGTTGGAGTCGTTCATTACAGCCTTTGCTGCATCATCCCACACAACTCCAGCCGGGATTCAGTTGCATGATGGATTGTTTTTAAGCTTTTAAAGTAAGATGGTTTGTACTCTGAGATAAAAACTAGGAATGTTATGAATTTCCGATTCTAGCAATGTTTTTCTTAGCCATTTAGCAACATGGAGATTAAAAAAATCTATTTAATCAGTATTCATAGGTTAAAACAAATTAGTTACCTCTTTGATTTTGCTCAATTTTTGTATTTGGAATGAATTTGAGAAAGACAGTACAGTAATAGTAGATGGTAAAATGCAAACAGCTTCTGTCTCTAAAACAGGGAAGTCAGGGTTAGGAATATTTAGAGGTTACTTTTCCCCCTGAAGTTTTGAATTCAATATCATGTCAGAAACAGTCAACACAATGTATCATTGCTATTCAACAAATGAAGCAGTCCCTGTTTACAATAAAAACATATGGTAATTTAGAAACTTCAAAACATATGCCATAAACATTCTGGAACTGAAATATTTGTCTGCAGTCTTGACTGATCAGTTGCATTTTATATGCTTTATCAAATCTTCCTTTTCCTATGTGTCAGAAAATAAAGACAAAAGATACAAATGAGTGCACCCCATCAGTGGCAGGGAAAGAGAGGGAACTGATGCCTTGAAACGCGCAATTTCACACATCCATTTCTTCCCGCCTTTTAAAAAATTTGGGTAAATGAAAACTCTGTGGTTCTGACAAGTGTCTAATTTTGTGATAAGAGGTTTACTAATTTTTTCATTTATTACTTGGTTATAATTTCAGCCCTACATTCTCATCTGTATCTAGCATGAGTTCTCAAAATGGATGCTCATCATGAAACCCCTTTCCCAGCATGTGAACCCAAATAGCAGGCCTAGGAACTATTGTTGACAATCATTTTTTTTCCTTATAGGGCCTGCCATTTCCACTCTGTTTTTGTCATATACTGCCAAGTCCCCTTTGAACAGGAGATATTATGACAGAGTGGCTGAGAGCATTCACCTTAGAGACAAAGAGATCTGCACTGACTTCTGTGTTCACTTCCTCTCTCTGGCCGTGAGGGCCTCATCTGTAACAGCGTTCATACTTCACAGGGTTAGTGTGAGCATCACATGAGTTAATATACATCCTTAGCACTATGTTTGCTTCACATTATTGAGAGCTATGATTGTAGTATTTGCAAATAAAAAGCAAGTTTTAATTTTAAAGCATTTTCTAAACTGTTTAAAAAGTTTCCCAATGCTTTCAATTTGACCCAGACTATATTTGGTCCCCTGACTTGACGATCTCAATCTATCTCTTGCTACTTCTGAAATTGGCCCTTGGCTTCTTTTCCTGCCTAACCTCTCCCTGCCTCTTGTCCTTGTTTCCTCGAAATGGAAATCCTCCTTCTTTCTCCTAGTACCTGACATGTTTTTGTTTAAGGCAGTTCAAGATTGGTGCCTTTCAACGAGTTTGCCTGCTTGGTGCTTTTGGCAGTGACCACTTCTGACTTTGTATCCCCTTAGCCCTTTCTTATAGGCTCTGTTACTTCTTATGTGCTTATGTTTGTTATAACTCTCTGAGATTTGCTTGTGTAGATTATAAATTTCAAAGGGCTACTATTTTCTATATCATACCTCTTAAAACAATGCCAAATTATCTATCTATCATCTATCTATCCATCCATCCATCCACACACAAATATATGGTGCTTAATAATTGCTTGTTAAACAAAATAACTATCACCAACATGCCTCATCTAGGAGTTAGAATAAAAGAGTTTAGATTTGGAGCTCTGGTTTTCATTGTGCATTGTTTTCCTTCTATCTCTCTGCCTCACTATTTCCATATGTGCTATTTAAAGTGTTTTCAATTATGACTCTGTAGAAATGCATTTGAGGGCATGTCATGTTACTTGATTTTAAATATCTTAAAACTAATATGTAAGCACCAAATTGTTGGTGATTCCTCTGCCATCAAACCTCAGATGTTCACCATCTAGACTGGGGTCAGCAAATGTTTTCTGTTAAGGGCCAGGGTCAGAGAATAAATATTTTAGATTTTGATGGCCACCCATTGTCACATATTCTCTTTGTTTTTTTTTTTTTTTGTTTTACTTTCAACAACCCTAACAACACACAATCCAATTTTAGCTTAGTATACAAAAAAACCGGCCTCAGGACACAGTTTGTGACTCCTGATCCCCTGAGCTATATCACTGCACTTCAGCTCTGTGTAGTTCCATTGCACAAACCTTCCAGTGCATTCCAAATACTGTACCCTATGCAATTTTTAAAGAGTGAATTTTCTTGGTGGAAATTATTTAACAATAGCTGCAAAAATGAAGCATGGCCAACAAAGAACCTTGAGGAGAACTTTCTTCTATACCAAGTTCTATTGTTGTCATTGCTGCTTCAACAACAATCCTGTTGAACACAACTCTTTGTGACAGATAGTTAACTCATGGATGCCTCACCAATTAACCTATGCGAACGTCTCCAAGGACCCAGGATAATTGTGTTTGTACTCAATATTCCAGGTGGAGTCTTGACACGCCTTTAGGGATACTTCTGATGACCTGGGGGGATTTCAGGTATGCTCCCTGTGGGTTAGACCCCAGAATTTTCCTTGAAGGACAACTCAAATGCTGTATTTTTCATAAAGATTTTCTCTTAATTTTCTGAGCCCCATGACACCTAATTGTCACTTTCATGCCTTTTAATATCTGTCTGATGTTAATAGTAGCTATTCAAACGCTGTTTTTATTTTTTGCATCAGAGCTTACGCAGGAGGGATTGTATTTTGTACCCCACATTTTTCCTTAGCTGATACCTCTCACATGATAGGTATTCAAAAACATTTAACTGAATTCAAAACCTACTGATACCCAATTAACAGAATTTTTTCCCGAGCTTTCTGTTGTCTTTTTAGCAGACAAAGAACAATCCCACTAAATGATTTAGTGAGAGCCTTTTTCATGCAAACAGAGCCTAAGGAGAAATGGCTTCCCAGTAATATATTTTTCTAGGAGTCTATTCCCTTGATGGTCTTGTCAATTTTGATACATTTAACTACTTTTGAGTCAATGATGAATTCCCAAACTCTGGTGCTAAAATTTGCAGGACTTATTTTTAGTCTAACTGTGTCAAAAATTTAACAGAGTTTTCAAATTTTCTTAAAACGTCTCCTTCTGGAGAAGTTCTTCCAAAGGAATATTGCTATGGCTCAAACTTTCTGTTAGAGCTTGAAAGGCCATAACACTCCTCCAGCCCCCACCTGGACTGGTCCTCTCCCAGAAGTTTGCCTCAGTTTTTTCCCAGGTGGCCACACCTTCACGAGGCTGCCATCAGCAACACACAGGTCTAACAACAAAAGGCTGTGATTCAGGCGCCTGCTCCGTGGCCGAGTGCTTAAGTTTGCGCACTCTGCTGCGGCGGCCCAGGGTTTGGATCCTGGGAGCAGACATGGGACCGCTTGTCAGGCCACGTTGAGGTGGCATCCCACATCCCACAACTAGAAGGACCTGCAACTAAGATATACAACTGTGTACAGGGGGGTTTGGGGAGATAAAGCAGAAAGAAAAAAAAAAGGCTGTGATTCAATGAAGATTATCACTCAGATGGACAAAACAGCCTGAGGTAGAAAGAGATGCAGACCTATGGCTGGATTTCAGTGACCTCATGATCAACCTCTTTCCTTACTCTCTTGAATATGCAACCCCAAGTACTCAGGCAGTCAGCTACCTGGGGAAGGGTAGAATGTCAATGTAACCTTAGGGAATTAAAAGAAAACTAACATCTAGAAATAGCCCTGCCAGTTAAGCTAAGAGTGAAATGGGAGTCCTGGAGAGTAGGGGTGGGGAGGTACTCATGTGGTGTGGTCTGGCGGCTGCAGGTAGGACAAATTATTTGCCTATTTTTAAGTATTTTGGTTGAATAATGGGTACTCCTTTTAGACAGGGTCATACCAGTACTGAAACAAAAGGGTTTAATAGAAGTGTCTCTGATGACAATATGTATTAACTTAAATTTATACCTAAGTATGTATGAAGCATCAAAAATTGAATGGGGGAAGAACTTGAAAACTCTGAAAGGAACCAGAGAAGAAGATGCTAAGAAAAATGGAGAAGGGAACAAAACAGCCATGAAAAATATGTGATTAAATGCAAAAGTGGCTAAAGACGAATCCCATGTGATTTCATTCATATGTAGCAGATAAACACATAGATACAGAGAACAGATTGGTGGTTCCTAGAAGGGAAGAAAGGTAGGGGAGGGTGAAAAGGGTAAGGGAGGACATTTGTACCGTGGCAAATAGGAACTAGACTTCTGGGGATGAACACAATGTAGTCTATACAGAAATTGAAATATAATGATGTGCACTTGAAATTCATATAATCTTATAAACCAGTGTTACTTCAACTAAAAAAAGGCAATTCAATATGTGTATATTGATTGAACTTGAAATCTGAAATATCACCTCTTACCCCAGTAAAAGCAAATTCAAATCTAAAACACAGTTGCTACCATCACTGATTTTGTTCTTGGGTTTGGTAATTAAATACCACCTTGGCTAATTATGCTTAAAGTTACAAATAATGATACTGTAACCATGGGCCCTCCAAGACCAGTTCAACTGACTCCATCTCTTATATACAGAGTGATTAAGAATTGCCTTTCAGAAAATCTGCAAAGTCACATTGCCAGGCATGTGCCAAAGAAGGAATCATGACCTGGAATCACCATGGAACCCAAGGACCAGGACATGACTGGAACTCAAAGTTTGGATTCTTATCAGAAGCAAGGGGTCCCTCATTCAGGAAGATCGTGTCTTAAAATTTCTTCCCCATCTTATCAAAAGTGTTTAGAACCCTATCATAAAAGTTAGAACCTTGTCATAAATGTTTAGAACCCTGTCATAAATGTTTAAAACCTTACCATAAATCCTTGAATCCCACCAATCAAAACCTGTCCCACCAGCATTTCTATGTCCCAGCCTGTTCTCTCTAACCTCTTAAATTTCACCCCAAATTCTGAATCGAGGAGACAGATCTGAGGACACACGCTCCCTGTTCTCCCTGCAGATCAGTCTCACAGAATAAAGCTGATTTCTTTTTCCCAAAGGCTGTAATTAATTGGCTTGTTTATGCACATCAGGCGGAAAAACCCAATTTTGTGCCATAACAATACTTAAAATTTACGACATAAAAATTATATTATTTTATTCCTGATGCTACAGAAATTCCCAGACCTTGGCCACATGGCCTGATGTAATACGACAGTCACAGATTTTTTTTATGGGCTAGAAAAGTGTCTACAGAATGTATTAAACATTGGGATACTAAACTGAAGATGGCATTGACAAAATGAAGACAAAAAATTTGTTGTTAAGAACATAAAGAGGTAAGAGGGAAGAGTGACGTCAGCATCATGATGGAGTGAGTTGTTCCTTTTGTCTCTTCCCTCTAAGTTACAACCAGTGAGTTATCCATTGACTAACAAAGGAATCCCTGCACAGTGCACCAGAATGCCTGAGAGATCCATGCATCTATACATCTGAAGGTGGGTGGACTGGACCTCTGGATGGCTATGGAACTAGGGGAGTAGACCATTCCTCCTCCTCTGGCAGCAGCAATCCAAAATGTGAATGTTTCTCACAGTTGTGTTGGTGCCCTGACCTGAGGTTTTAAGGAGCACACCAGTGCATGCTGGTGGCCACAGCAACAGCTGTGTGGTTTAGCCCCTGACCACTCCCCCAGAAGTGGTGTGTGGTGCCCACAAACTGAGGCTTTAAGAAACAGCAGTGCCAATGACCTAGTCCCCGCCCCCTCCCCCAGCAGTGGAGCCAGTCTTTTCAACAGTGAGGACAGTATCCAAAACACAGATAACCCTGGCAGGAGTGGTGGTAACCTGACCTCAGGTTTCAAAAAGCACACTGGCATGAGCTAGCAACCAGAGGCTGCAAGAGCAGCAATGGCACCAGTGACTTAGCCTCTGCCCCCCCCCACCCCCCCAAGTAGTAATGGGTGGCATCCATGACCTGAGGCTTCAGGAGCCACAGAAGAACCCATAGCACCTCTCCCTCCAGGTAGCACATACCCTCCAGGGGTAGCACCTCTGACACTTGCTCTACCAGAAGCAGAGGCTACATGCAAGACCCTCGGCCCCTGGCAGTGACAATGACACTTGTGAACCCAGAGCCCCTAGCCATGGTCCTGCCAGCACCCCCAGATAACCCAGATATAGTTGCACAGGTAGTGCACAGGGCAGCAGCACCTGAGCCTGTGGAGAGCCTGTGGAGACCCAGGCTATGCCAGAAGCAGCAAAAGTGCTCACAGCCTGGTGATGCTGGCAGCAACACTCACAACTGCAGTAACCTTGTAAGCAGTAAGGTACTAGCAACCTTGGAGACACAAGCAGCACAAGGAAGGCACTAATGATGCCTCTGGCAGAAGTGGTGGAGGGCAAAAAGTGTAAGCTTTCAAATATAACCAGAAGCAGCTGAGAATTAAAGTAAGCAAAGCCTTATCAAAATAAGAAAGATGTTTACTAACACAGATGTGCAGGCTCAGGAGCAACTCATCAAGAACTATGAAGAACTAGAGTAACATATTAGAACAGAAAGAAAATGACAACTCTCAGAAGCCAACTTGAAGTCACAGAAGATTGAAATCTAACTGACAAAGGATTTGAAACAGCTGTCATGGAGAAACTCAATGAATTATAAGACAACTCAGAAAGACAGTTCAATGAGCTCAGGAATAAAATTAATGAACAGAAGGAGTACTTCATCACAGAGATTGAAACTCAAAAAAAAAAAATCAAACAGAAATTCTGGAAATGAAAAATGCAATTAAGGAGAAGAAAAATAAAGTAGAAAGCATTGGAAATAGAGTGGAACATAAGGGAGAGAGAATTAGCAAGCTCAAAAATAGAAATCTAGAAATGATTCAGGTGGAAGAAGAGAAAGAACTAAGATTTTTTAAAAAAATGAAGAAATTCTATAAGAAATATTCAACTCAATTAAGAAAGGCAACATAAGGATAATGTTATCCCTGAAGAAAAAGGGAGGGAGAAAGGAGCAGCTAGCTTATTCAAACAAATAGCTGAAAACTTCTCAAATCTAGGGAAGGAACTGGATATACAAGTACCTGAAACTAGTAGAACTCCTAATTATCTCAATGCAAAAAGACCTTATCCAAGACATAGTATACTAAAACTGTTAAAAGTCAATGACAAAGAAAGACTATTAAGGGTGGCCAGCGAGAAAAAAAATAACTTACAAAGGAACCCACATCAGCTTTCAGCAGATTTCTCAGCAGAAACTCTACAGGCTAGGAGAGAGTGGGATGATATATTGAAAATATTGAAAGACAAAAACTATCAGCCAAGAATACCCTATCCAGCAGCTATCCTTCAGATATGAAGGAGTTTATGGAGGCCTTCCCAGAAAAGAAAAAGCTAAGGGAGTTCATCACCACTAAATTCACCTTACAAGAAATGTTGAAAGGAGCCCTCCTAACTGAAACAAAGAGGCAAAGGTTTACAAAGCTTTGAGCAAGGTGATAGATAGACAGAGAGAATCATAAAATTGCAACTCTATATCAGATTAGGTCAGTAAACAATTATAACATAAAGGCTAAAGGGAAAGAAAGCATAAAAAATAACTATAATCACTTCAATTTGGTCAAAAACTCACAATACAAAAAAGAATAACTTGTGACAATAAAAACATAGAAGAGGTAGAGGCAAAGGACAGAACCTGAATAGCCTAATGGAGATAAGATTCTTCAGCAGAAAAAGAACTATCTCATCTATAAGATCTTTTATACAAATCTCATGGTAACCACAAAACAAAAAATCAGAGCAGAGTCCTGAATCATAAATAAAGAGGAAACTGAGAAAAACATCACAGAAAATCACCAAAATGAAAGGGCAGACAGAAAGACAAGGAAAAAGAAATAATGGAAATATAGAATAATCAGAAAACAAAAGACAAAATGGCACTGTTAAGTCCTCCTATATCAATAATTTAAATGGACTGAATTCATCAATCAAAAGACAGAGAGTGGCTGGATGGATTAAAAAACAAGACCCAACAAAATGCTGCCTCCAGGAGATAAATCTCAGCTCTGAAGACAAAAACATAGGCTTAGAGTGAAGGGATGGAAGAAGATACTCCAAGCAAATGGCAACCAAAAGAAAGTGAGTATAGCCATACTTGTATTAGACGAAATAGACTTCCAGCCAAAAACGATAATAAGAGACAAAGATAGACATTACATAGCGATAAAAGAGACATTCTACCAAGAAGACATAACATTTATTAATATATATGCACCTACACAGGAGCATCAAAGCATACAAAGCAACAATTAACAGACCAAAGGCAGAAATTGACAGAAACACACCAATAGTAGGGAATGTTAACACCCCACTTATGTCAATGGATAGATCACCAGACAGAAAGTCAAAATGGAAAGATTGGACTTAAATGAAACTCTAGACCAGATGGACTTAAGAAATATATGTAGAACATTCCATTCCAAAATAGCAGAATATGCATTCTTCTCAAGTGCACATGGAACATTCTCAAAGATAGAATATATGTTGGGAAACAAAACAAGCCTCAATAAATTTAAGACAATTGAAATCATCTTTTCAAGAATCTTTTCTAACCAAAATGGTATGAAACTAGAAATTGACTACAAGAAGAAAGCCAGAAAAATCACAAATATGTGGAGACTAAACAACATACTATTGAACAACCATTGGATCAATGAAGAAATTAAAGGAGAAATAAAAAAATACCTAGAGACAAATGAACATGTAAATGCATCATACCAAAACTATTGGAATCCAGCAAGTGTAATACTAAGAGGGATGTTTATAGCAATACAGGCCTATCTCAAAAAATAAGGAAAATTTCTAATAAACAATCTAACGCTATACCTAAAAGAACCAGAAAAAGAACAAACAAAGCCCAAAGTCAGTATAAGGAAGGAAATAAAAGCCAGAGCAGACATAAATTAAATAGATACAAAAAAAGACAATAGAAAGGATCAGTGAAACTAAGAACTGGTTCTTTGAAAAGATAAACAAAATTGACAAAACCTTAGCTAGACTCACTAAGAAAAAAGGTGTGAAGGCTCAACTAAGTAAAATTAGAAATGAAAGGGGAGAAATTACAATGGATACTACAGAAATACAAAGGATTATAAGAGAACGCTATGAAAAACTATATGCCAACAAATTGGATAACCTAGAAGAAATGGATAACTTCTTAGAATCATACAACCTCCCAAACCTGAATCAAGAAGAAATAGAGAATCTTAATAGAACAATCACAGGTAAAGAGATTGAAACAGTAGTCAAAAACTTCCCCCCAAACAAAAGTCTAGGACAAGATCATTTCTCTGGTGAATTCTACCAAACATTCAAAGAAGATTTAATACGTATCCTTCTCAAACTCTTCCAAAAAATTGAAGAAGATGGAATGCTTCCTAACTCATTTTATGATGTCAACATTAACCTGATACCAAAACCAGACAAGGACAACATAAAGAAGGAAAATGACAGGCCAATATCGCTCATGAACATAGATGCAAAACTTCTCAACAAAATATTAGCAAAGCGAATGTAACAATACATTAAAATGATCACACACCATAATCAAGTTGGATTTGTTCCAGGGATTGTTCAACATCCACAGATAAATCAATTAATAACAACATTAACAAAATGAAGACTATGTATCACATGATCATCTCGGTAGATGCAGAGAAAGCATTTGACAAGATTCTACAACAATTTATGATAAAAACTCTCAATAAAATGGGTAGAGAAGGAAAGTACTTCAACATAGTAAAGGCCAAATATGACAAACCCACAGCCAACATCACACTCAATGGTGAAAAACTGAAAGCTATTTATCTAAGGACTGGAACAAGACAAGGATGCCCACTCTTGCTACTCTTATTCAACACAGTGTTCGAAATCCTAGCCAGAGCAATTAGGTAAGGAAAAGAAATAAAAGCCATACAAATTGGAAATGAAGAAGTGAAATTGTCACTATTTGTGGGTAACAAGATTCTATATACAGAAAACTCTAAAGAATCCATCAAAAAACTATTAGAAATAATTAACAAATATAGTCAAGTTGCAGAGTACAAAATCAACACATAAAAATCAGGCACATTTCTATACACCTACAACAAACTACCAGAAAGAGAAATCAAGAAAACAATCCTATTTATAATAACCACAAAAAGAATAAAATACTTAGGAATAAATTTAACCAAGGAGGTGAAAGACCTATACACTGAAAACTAAGAAGATATTACTGAAAGAAATTGAAGAAGATACAAAGAAATGGAAAGATGTTCCATGCTCATGGATTGGAAGAATTAACAGTTAAAATGTCCATATTACCTAAAGCAACCTATAGATTTGATGTAATTCCAATCAGAATCCCAATGATATTCTTCATGGAAATAGAAGAAAGAATCCTAAAATTTAGATGGAATAACAAAAGACCTCGAATAGCCAAAGCAATCCTGAGAAAAAAGAACAAAGCTGGAAGCATCACAATCCCTGATTTCAAAATATACCACAAAACTATAGTAATCAAGACATTATGGTACTGGCACAAAAACAGACACACAGGTCAATGGAACAGAATTGAAATCCCAGAAATAAACACACAAATCTATGGACAGCTAATTTTTAACAAAGGAGCCAAGAACACACAATGGAGAATGGATAGTGTCTTTAACAATTGGTGTTGGGAAAACTGGACAGCCACATGCAAAGGAATGAAAGTAGACCATTATCTCATACCATTAACACAAAATGGATTAAAGACTTCGATGTAAGACCTGAAACCATAAAACTCCTAGGATAAAACATAGCCAGTATGCTCTTCGACATTGGTCTTAGTAGTATCTTTTTGAATATTATGTCTCCTTATCTTTTTGAATATTATGTCTCCTCAGACAAGGGAAAGAAAAGAAAAAATAAACAAATGGGACTATATCAAACTAAAAAGCTTTTGAATGGCAAGGGAAACCATGAACAAAATGAAAAGACAACCCACCAACTGGGAGAATATATTCACAAATCATATATCTGATAAGAGATTAATATCCAAAATATATAAAGAACTCATGCAAGTCAACAACAAAAAAATGAAAAATTCTATCAAAAAGTGGGCAGAGGATATGAGCAGACATTTTTCCAAAGAAGATAAACAGATGGCCAACAGGCACATGAAAAGATGTTCAACATCACTAGTCATTAGGGAAATGCCAATCAAAACTAAAATGAGATATCATCTCACATCCATCAGAATGGCTATAATTAACAAGACAAGAAATAATAAGTGTTGGAGAGGATGTGGAAAAAAGAGAATCCTCATACACTGCTGGTAGGAATGTAAACTGGTACAGCCACTTTGGAAAACAGTATGGAGGTTTCTCAAAAAATTAAGAATAGATGTACCACATGATCCAACTATTCTACTTCTGGGTATTTACCCAAAGAACATGAAATCACTAAATTGAAAAGATATATCCACCCCTATATTCATTGCAGCAGTATTCACAATAGTCAAGACTTGGAAGCAACATAAGTGCCCATCAACAGAAGAATGGATAAAGAAGATGCGGTATACATACACAATGAAATACTACTCAGCCATAAAAAAGACAAAATTGTGCCATTTGTGACAACATGCATCCATCTTGAGGGTACTATGATAAGTGAAATATGTCATATGGAAAAAGACAAATACTATATGATTTCACTCATATGTGGAAGATAAACAAACATATAGATATGGAGACCAGATTTGTAGGTACTAAAGGGGAAGGGAGTGGGGGGAGGGTGAAAGGGGTAAAGGGGCATATATGTATGGTGATGGATGGAAACTAGACTTTTGGTGATGAACACAATGTAGTCTATACAGAAGTTGAAATATAATGATGTACACCGGAAATTTACCTAATGTTATAAACCAATGTGACCTAAGTTGAAAAAAGAGAAGTAAGTGGTATTCTAGCTATGGGAAGCTAATGAAAGTCATGGGACAGTAGACAAATCATAAAAGGGTATGGCTTAACTGAATCCTCTAAATGTGCTTTGTATTCTGCTGAAAGAGGTAGCCACACTGGCAGAGAGAGAAATCTAGGAACAGCTGGGAATGTGGAATGACAAAGATGATGTTCACGGTCCCCTCAACTTCACCAAACTTTAGACAGGTTTTCTCCTCACTCTAGGTCTCTGACCTTTCTTTTCCTAGAGCATTTACTTTAGAAAACTTGCAGTTGTAAGTTCTATCTTTGCCCCTTTGAGATGTAGGTCTTTTCCCAGCCTCTTGCAAGTTTACACCCCAGGAAAATCTTTCTCAAGGACCTGGAAACTATCTCTTTGAAATGTAAACATTGAAGGAGAGAGTACCCCATCTCCCACTCTCTGTGGAGGGTAGGAGCCTAACTTTGATGGATGTTAATTAGCAAACATAGATGACCAGTCACAGAGAAAAAATTTGCAAACTCAGGAACAGTTCAGTGTGCTGGACACATCCCATTGATCAACTCTCCCACTGATGTCCTCCAGTTCTTTCCCACTAGCTCACCACAGCCCTTCAAAACCTCCTGCCTTTTGATTCAGTGGAGCTGAGCATCCACACTTGATCTGTCCTCTGCACCTATTGCTGGTGATAATATTGGAATAAAATCACCTTCTGTCTGCTCATCTGGTCCTGTGTGACTTTTCTTTAACTTCAACCATACCACCTGCCAACATAAATGTTTTAGAGTGATTTTGCATCATGGAAAAAGTAGGATGCTGCTTTTTTGCAAGCAGTTTTTCTCTCATTTTGGAGAACTTGCAAGTTTTATATTGCATTTAAATCAAACTTGCATGTGGGTGGGGGGTGTGGTTGTATATGTGTGTGAATGTGCGTGCATTTCTGAGACCTGAGTGCTAGAAAAATCACGGTGGAAAATTATGAGCTTTTTCCTTTTTTTCCTTTAGGATCAGTTTCCCATATCCTTTCTTTCTCTCTCTGATCAGGGAACCTAGTCCAGAGAAGCCAGCTGTGTTCCTACTCTAGAGCACCTGCTCACAGCCACTTACCTATCCCAGGGAGGCAGAATTTCTCACCGAAGTGAAATATCTGACTGTTGGAGAGGCCTCTGTACATGCGGGCAACAGTTTTCCTAACTTTCAACCATAAAGGAGGAAGGAAAAATATCCCACCAAAGACTCATACCTTCAAATGCCTTTGGAGAGCTCACTTGAGTCTTCACGTGAATGTAGGGGAACTCCCTGGTGTAGTTACTAATGATAGTTTGTGGGGACACAGAGAGGAGGAGAAGATGAGATGACTGAACAAAGTGACTGTCCTAGCAAATAAAGAAGGGAGAGCAAGGTCTTATCTGACCACCTGGAAGACAAGTTTTCTGTTGATGGTCATCCAGAGGAAGTAAAAATTGTCCATTTAATGTGTGAAAAAGTATTTTTTTTCAGCTTTTCCTTTCCCTGTGACAAACAAGTGAGTTTTCCCAAGCTGCTTAGTTGTACTGTGTGGATTAAATATAGATTCTAACCTTGTAAATGAGATAGAATCTGAGGCTGGCCAGTGGGTCCCACAGGGAACGACACTCTCTTCTGAATCTTTCCTTATACAGAAAACTTGGAGGTAAGGTGCCCCGTTTGAAAGAATGAATGTAGACAGGCAAGGAAGCCAGTCATTTTCTTAACCAAATTAATATTAACAGCCTGCCTATGGTATGATGGGGACAAAGGGAAAGAAACATGGAGTAGACTCTATCTTTTGATGGCAACTGTCAAAAAGAAACTGCTATTTGCATAGTGACAGCGGATCTACTTCAAAATTGTAATGTGTGTGCAGCAGAGCTTATGGGGGTGAATTCCTCCTGTCAGCTAAACCATTTTGTATCTCAGGTTCATCTTTAACCCAATCCACTTATGGTCCATTTCCTTTGTGATGGTTTAAAGTTGAGGGCAAAGATAAAATCAGCTTAGAGAGGAAGTTGACAGTCTGGTAAATAGCTTTGGCTTCTCTCTTTTAGGCACTAGAAGAGATATCAAGGATCCAAGCAGTGAGTAATGCTTCTCCAGGAAATGAGTTTCCCCCTGTTATCTCAGATGGTCTTGAATATGCAAGATTGTCCACCAGATAGAATGGCCTACATACTTACAGGGAGACTCAGGGAGGACTGACCTCTCTACCTGCCTGAGATTCTCAGCAGCTGGACATGAGCTTCTGTGGGCTGCATGGCAGCAAGACTCAGTGGGCGGAGGAAGGCCAGTGCATGCTATTCTTTCTCTGCTTGTAGAAAAGAAGGATCTTGTCTCCTTTCATGGAAAACCTGTCTCACGAGAGAAGATGAACGGAGTAGGAAAGTTAAAACTTTATACGTTGATGAGGTGGTATATGGGCAGAAAGGGCAAACTGCTTCTTGTGTACTATTTCTTTAATTAAATAGCATGACGCTCTTTTCTGGGCCTTATTATTATTCCAATAATTGGACTATTTTATACATTTTTTTGCACAGAGGAACTTATTGTATAAATTTATTTTTTTTCTTGTCTCCCTCTTCCATAATGTCAATCCCAACTAATTTGGTTCTATTAATGAATTAACTAGTTAATTTACTAATAAACCTTTTTGAAATTATTGAGAGTATTGTATGCTAGTCACTGCACTGGGTACTGTCAGACAGGAACTCAGATAACTTTTTTGATGCTAAATTCTTTTACTTTTAAGGTATAGCCATAATCATGTGATTATAAGCTTTTATTTTGTTTGCAATTGTGCTGTACATACTGTTCGGCTTTCTGATTAAATTTTAGTTTCTGAACAGTTAGTGTTTAATACTTTTATTAAATTTCCTATGCACCTAAAACAGGGGAGGGCACATGGTAGGTACTCAGTTAATTCCTTTTGATCAATTGTTCCCTTGGTCAACTTTGAGAGTGTTCTCTAGATGTGAAGATACAATGACTATTTCTGTGCCTACAGGCTATTGTTTTTTTCTATGCTGTCTTCGATCTGAGCTCCGATCATGGCTTCATATGAGAAAGAGGTCAAATCAGACTTACCTAGAGAACTGGGAATTTTGAGAAAGTCCAGCAGATAAGTAACAGAAGAACTGAGCAGATCTGAGCTGCCATCAGGAGAGAAGCAGCACAAATGGGGTAGTTCAGGCTAGTGGACAGTTTCATCTTCTGCCACATATACTCCCTCCAAGCCCCATCTTTGTAAGTGGCAACCCTAGAATCATTCCTTGATTCTTCTCCTTCTCTCCCTCTCTATGACCAATGCTTCAGTGCGTCCTGTCAACACTACCTTCATCATTTAGCCCAAACTAACCGCTGAACACTACCACCCTAGTTCGAAGCACCACTCCTCATCTGGGCTTTTGCAGTACTCTCCTGCTGCTCTTCTTGTTTCCATTCTTGCTTCCTTCTCCACACAGCAGCGAGTGGACTTCCAAAAATATAAATCATTTTAAGTCTCTTCTGTGCTCAAACCTCCCTTTTGGCTGCAGATAACAGTTATAACAAGATTCCCAGTCGTAAGCATGAAGCTTGGTCTGCAAAGCCCTACAAAGCCCTACATGAAGTGGCCCTAGTCTATCGAAGCAATGTTGTCTTCCAACCTTTTTTCCACCTCTTCCACTCCAGCCTCACTGTCTTCCTGCTATTCCCTGAGCACACCAATCTTATTCATACACCAGGGCTTTTGTGCTTGCCAGCTCCTCTGCTCCAAATGCTTTACCCCTAGATTTTCGTACAGCTCTATCACTCACTTCATTTAGTTCTCTCCTTAAATTTTACCTCTTCTGATAGGCCTTGCTTGTTCACACATTTAAATATAGGCCTAGTCATTCTCTTTCTCTTATTATCTGAGAATATATGCTTTCTTTATTTGTTTACTTAGAGTTTTTCTCCATTAGCTGTGAACTAAATGAAGGTGGAGGATTTTTACCACCCCATGAATAAGGCTGGTGCATAGTAGGTACAAAATAAGACTTGCTGAATGAATTAAAAAAGGAAGTAATGAACGCTACAGCAATTTCTGGGGGCAGGTGCTCAGTGCTGGTACAATGGCCTTGATTTGCTCCATGTCATTTCTGTTTGCTGAACTTGCTCTGGTGTTAACAACTTGTTAAAGAGTCAGGCTCATCTTGGGTCACCCCTGGATTAGGTGTGGCAGCCACAGCTACTCAAAGCAGGGCAGAAATAAAGAAATTGCTAAATCACAAGACAGAATATCGTTGAGTTATAACCAAAACATTCTGAGTTGTCTTAATTTACAAGTGACAAAATGATAGTCCGTAAAGAATAATAGCTTGAAATTCTTGCATGTTCTTGGTTGTGTGTCAAGGATTTTTATGTATATTAAATCATTTGATCTTTACCTCTGTGAGGGACATATTATTACACTTTACACTTTCTGGATCAGGAATGAAGGGTCAGGCACAGTTACCCAATGTCTCTCAGCTGTCAATAGAGCATGGATTCAAATCCGGGTCTCATGATACCAACTTAAGTAATCTTTAATGTTATAATTCCTTGAGGACAGAATGCTTTAGTCTAAAGAAATGGTTTTGAGGACAAATTCCAACCAGCTCTGCTAATTACTATCTGAATAAATTACCTGTATTCTAAGAACCTTAGTTTTTATATCTGTACAATAGGTATTTCACTATCTACTTCGTATCATTGAGAGAAGTGAAGAATCACGTATTAAGTCCCTGGCACGTGTAAATGTTCCACAAAATATTAATTCCTTTCACCCCACCCTTGGGTCCTGTTGATGGGTACTGTATTATCTCAGTTACCTTCCTCCTAGAACAAAACATTCCATGGTCATCTGGGGACCCAAGGGACCTGTAGAATCATCCTACTCTTGTTACCTGGTGAAATATAAACATGACCTTTTTTAGAACTGAATTTTGAGTTTCTTTCTTACAAGGTGCAGTGGTAGTTAAATGGAAGATACGCTTCACCAGTTTTGGCAAGGGTCAGCCTTCCAACTGGAATCAAAAGTCCAGTGAATCATTCAACACACTTTACTTTCAATGTAACCTTTGTTGACAAAAATAATCCAAAACCAATCTATAAATGAAAATTTGGGTGAGTTTATTCTGAGCTGAAATCTGAGGATTATAACCCGGGAGAGTCTTTCCACAAAGGAACAGAGCACTCCAAAGAAGTGGGGGTATACAGGGTGGTTATATACCCTCAAAGAGTATGTTTCACATATGATTGAAATGTCCCTTTTACAATAGTCACGAGGCTGCTCTGTCAGCACAGCGATTGATGGAAACAGCAGATAGGCCTCCTGTCTCGGTGAACCCCGCAGGGTGGCAGGTCTGTTGCCTCGAGCTGGGCGGTCACAGATGAGCACTGCAATTGGTTCCCAGCCTAAGGAAAGATGCTTAATCTTTAAGGAGATGCCAACGGTGGGAGGGGGAGGGAAGTTGCACCTTTATCTCAAAATGTCTAAGCAGCTATACAATGCATACTCAATGGCCACAGTCAGGCCCTTTTGGAAAAAACAAAGTCAGGCCGAATTAGGTTTATACCAAATGGCTTCCTCATATACTCCAATATATCCTATTGCTTGCCATTTCAATTTGTCACCTTGAAGAGAAAATGGAAGCTTGTCATTTTCCTTTTAAAGCCATGCACCTTGCTGAGTTTTCCCACAGGCTTGTTGTGCATACATAACTTTTAAAATGGAACTTTTAAACTGAACTTGACTTGGTGTTAATGACTTGTTAAAGAGTCAGGCTTTTCTCTGGGTCACCCTTGGATTAGGCATGGGAGCCACAACTACTCAAAGCAGGACAGAAATAAGAAATTGCTAAATCACAATGTGGAATATAGATTTATAGCTGAAACCCTCTTAAAGTAGACAGCAACACTGCAGGATAGACTATAGCGATTGTCACTGCAGTGTTTTGGGATGTCAGTAATTCTTGAGCTAAAAGAAACACTTTCATGATTCAACAGGATACATCTAATTTTACTTTTGTTGTCATCTTTTGTTTGCTGTCCTATTTTGGAAACTTTTACCCTCTGTGTTGATCAGACTGCATTTGATTCCTATGGAGAAATGGTCTGTCTTAAAATTGGTGATCCAAGAGGAAGATAGAAGGAATTTTTATTTTGATTTCAAAGTATCTCAAAAACTTGATTATTTATCTAGTGTGGGCTTTTGTATTTCATTATTTTAGGCAGCACATGGAAAAGACTACTCTGTGCATTTTTTTCTGAGAGTCTTGATCAATGAAGCCAGCTTAAAGTATTTTTCCAAAAGAAATATTCACACATAATTAATATGAAGAAATTAGTTGCATCTATTTATTCTTCTGTCCTTATTACAAGAATATATTTGACCTTGGCAGTAAAAACAAAGAAGTTTTGTTGATGTTACTTCAGTGGCAGCATCTCTTAACCATGGTTAGTGTATGATTAAACGTGTCTTCAATAGCTACTATAACTGTCACACTCCTGGGGTGCCCCACAAGCAAGGTGGAGCAGGACTCTTCAACTGAAGAAGAACTACATGAAATGTATGATCCCAGATGCATGGCCCTAGAATATTATCCTTTTGGATGTCACAGATTGATTTCTGAATTTTATAAAGTGAAGACACTCAATAGATCACTGAAAGTATTTATGTGTAATAAATATCCAGATGAAATTTTTATCAGCTTGCCACCTCAAAAGTCCAGTTGTTTGTATCTGAAATCCTAAAGGTAAAAAATTCAGCTTGGAAAGGGACCAATAGACCTTACCATTTGCCAAAACCCCATGAAAACATGGCCCAAAGGAGGAAACACACTTTCAAATGCTTGGACAATAAGAAATGTCAAAATCAAGTACAACTGGGACGTTCTAGAAACCTCAAAGGACAAGGAGAATAAACAGGCGTAGTGATGTGATGTAAATAATAAATTTCAGTGGGGGAATCAGAGGATCATTTTTGTAAACTAGCATTTGTGCCTCATTTTGAAGCCGACAGAAGAAAGAAAAAAATATCATCACTTTTCTTTGTGATTCTTTTGACTGGTGCTTTCTAAAGTTCCTGGAGGTAGATTACACTGGAAAAATGGAATCAACTCAGTAGCTCTCAAAATGTAGAACTTTTTGTCACCCAACTTCACTGAACTGGACTATAATTCTGATTCCCATGAAACTTTCTTGGTTTGGGAGAAGATATCTGTGTCACTTAGGCAGCAAGGTATAACATCCAATGAATTCAGGGCTCTCTTTCATCAACGTGTAGTACTGAAGGTAAATTATAATAACCAAGACTTGACCCTTAACTGAAGCCACTCTGCAAGAAGATCTGACATAAAAATTCTTGAAATCTATTATTTAAGGCAGCTTAAATTCCCTAGGAATCCATGGACTAGGAAATCCCTAGGTATAGCACTCAGGGATTGTTCAGACATTCTCTTTACACATAAGCATGTTTTGCACAAGTGCTGTTCAGTTAAAGAATAGCAGGAGAGCATAGAGCTGCAGTATCAGATGCCATTGTCATTCTCACTAGCCATTCTGCAGAGCTTTGGGTCCAGTCACTTTTCTTTCCTGCTTATTTGCATGAGTGCTCCTCGATAGTGGTGATTTTCTGCATGCTAAGATTTGAGAAACTTTTCTTACACCACTCTCCTCCCCTTCCTTGTTTATTTATGACAGAGATTGCAAAGCTCAGTGACATTTGACTCTGCTTCTTTGCTGGCTAGATCATGGGATGCTGAAGGCATGTATGTATCATCGAGTGCATCTCTGAGTGATGGTCATGGCATCATGTTGTATCACGGGGTCAGCCTCTCTCATCATGTCACATCACGTCAGGCCTGACATAGATACAACGCTCAATTTTGAGTATCTAGAAGTAATCGGGAAGCAAGCCTTCACAGCAGTCTGAGCAGTGTTCTCAGAGATAGGAAATAGAGAAAATTGACCTTTCTATTTTCCATTTTCTACCACTGCAGATTCAATGACCTCTATTGAAAGTTGTGCATGTAAATGTATTCATATCTCAATGAAAAGCAAAGCATCTGTACAAGACAGGAGTTTTCTCAGGATGGTGAGGCAGTGTCCCACCTGTGTTTATTATTGTTGTTGGTAAAATCTAATTCCTGGAACTGGGTATTAATCTAAAGGATTCTATTGATAGAATGAGCTACATGATAATTATTAGGGATTTGCAATTTGAGACTCAAACTAAGGCTTTTCAAGGAGAGCTGAACTAGGCCGTTCACTGAATATTTCTGGTGTCTCCACTATAAAATCAATCCAACTTGATACATTAGGTTTCTATTGCCTGATAAATCCAGTTGGAAATCCATAGCCAGTAACACTTAATCCTTCCAATTTTTAATCTTGCCTTGATTATGAACTCTTAGGCACTGAATATAACTCCTTGAACCCCCTCTACCTTTACTCCTGCATCCTTGACTCTTTTCCATGTCAGAAGCTAGTAAAAACGAAAAACTAATCTGAATGAAACAAGATTCTTGAAAATTAATGAATGAGCTAATTAATGAATAATTAATTAATGAACACAGTTCATATTGTCCAAATAGTTCCTTTTGTTGTACCCAATGGTACCCAGGGACCACCAATAGTAAGAGATGAGTATGTGTCCTCTCCCATCATTAGACTCTGAAGGTTTCATCAGTGGAGAGGTGTGTTGTCTTTCAGGAATGCAGAAGTTATCATCTGCTTCCCTGGGAAGCTCAAGGAGTGTTGATCAGCAGAATTAACTTTAATGAACACTGTGGATCCTGTGAAGCTTTCTTTAGTGCTCTCAGTCTTCTTGTTCAGTAGCCATTCTGCTCATTTTACTCCAGATATTTAGTGTTATTCTTTATACTTCTCTTTCATTCTTCATCAAAGCTACCTCTTGTAGCTATGCCTGACAACTTAATGTGTTATACTCTTCAAGTGATTTAATAGGAATCAAAACTTTAAGCTCAGAAATGAAGTAATGGTCACTGGACAAGTGAAAGGTGTGTTTGGAAAAGTACACTGAATTGGCCAACCCTGAAATTATAAATATGGTCAAGTTGTCCATTCTATTTTTATGTAAATTTAGCCTTGCTCCGTAACATTATCCTAAAGCATTTATAGTGCCACCATTTAATATCATTTGTCACACACTTACTGACAGAATATGTTTTAACAAGCTATTGTGAAAAAGACTTCATCATTTAAGTTGATTACAGATTCAGCATGAGTGTGTCACCAATGCTCAGAGAGCTAACACAAATTGAGGCTACACTCAAAAAGTAGTGTGTCTTGATCAAGGGCAGTAATATTCCCTCTGTTCTCTAGGCTGATCCTCTACATCTGAAATATTCAGTTTACTTCTAAATACTATTCCTTTTGAGTGTGCATTGGACCATTTCAGTTGGATTATAAATAAAAGACAAAATTTATACATGTATTGGTACAAAAAGGCATATTGTTGCTTAACCTTAAGGATGTTGTAGAGTTTACTAAAGGGATCAAATGACTCCTGGAAATCCTCTCTGATGCAAGATAAGAGTGAGGTTGGAATGAATTTGGATTGGGGTGAGAATGAGCTTGGAGTGAGCATGGGGTTGCCTGGAATGTGTTCGGATGAGCACAGGGTAAACTTGGGGCAACTTTATGGGGATGGGAAGAAGCCATTAATCTAGATGCTAAGGGGGTCCAAGAAACACTTTCAAGCTTGTGCAGAGATTGATATAGCCTACTGGTTGTAGGGCACAGGTTATCCTAGTCAATAGAACAACACCTCAAGCCATGGTCAACCTAACAGGCCCAGTCCACTTTACCAGATTTTACTTGAACTTTTTCACTACATTTATTATATTCACTCATCTTGGCATATCCTATGTCTGAATCCTCACTAAATTCTCAAATGTGGAAAGGGAGCTGAACAGGATGCTAAAGAGTCAAGAGTTGTCAAAGGTATGATTGCATAAACTGAAAGTTTGTCAGCAAAAAAAGTAAAATTGGGAAGCCATAGTTCTTGCCACCTAATAGTTGTGATGAGGGGCAAAATGTGGAAGAAACAGCAGACTTGGTCTTTGCTTCATCAGATAGCAGGCTTATAATGGGTGTATGGAAGTTAGTGGGAGATATTTGAGAAAAGCTTTCTAACAATGATGGCTATGTGGTGATGGTACAAGTACCTCTATAACCAGAGAAATTCCCATTTCTACAAGTGTTAAAGAGGAGGCTGGTGGAACCTGCTTTGAATGGGGAATGGCATCAAAGGAACTCTAAGGTCTTTTCTGAGACTCTCTGCGGCTCCAAGTTGCTTTGATTATTTTCAACCATTTCAGTGCCAAGGTTTCTCCTTTGAAGAGATCACTGAGTTTTCTTCTGGAGGTAAAAACAGAAGGTAAAGAAGTTAATGTCTCTAAAGCATCTATCATATACCCATTTTCCCTAATAGCTGTCTTCCCTTGAGTCTTAGCGAAAATGTATTGGAGAAAAATTGGGTAATTGAATAGGATGTGCTGACTAATACAGAAGCATTTCTGTTGGATCAGAAATGTCCAACCAGGCAAAGAAAGATTTATAATATGACTAACAAACACATTTTTATTGAATATTCTCATTTTATGTTCTCCAAACTATTGCTGACCACCATTTCTTTGTACTTCTATTTTTGCTCATTTTTAAAAAGCAGTTTAAGGCTCCAGATGCTAAGCCAGGAATGCTGTTTTTCACTGGCAGCATTTTTCTCTGTTGGCAGAATCCGTAGGCAATTGCTTTGATGTTTTCTGGAGTTACATTTGGTGTCTGTCATAGTTCATACAAAGATAAGCTGATTGGGTTGTCTAGTTGGTCCCAGATGCTTTTGGCTTTAATGCTCCATCAATTCTCTTTGAAAATGAAGTCCTGGGCCAATCTCATCTCTCAAGGGATATTTGCAGATGACTTGTTCATGATCAAAAGGCAACATAATTACTTGGTGTCCATATGCTTTCTCTGGAACTTCCTTTGGTGTCCTCAAAACTGCTGCTTCTTACAGGTGGACAACAGATAGTCATTTAGAAAAGGTCTAAACTTCAGGAGCATTTCTTTCAACAACTCCTGCAAGAGGGAGTCAACAAGTATGAACTGGTTCCTAGGAACTCCAGGAAATGTGTTCTAGAACATAGAAACAGAGCCATAAATCACTCCCCGAGAAGACCAAAGGCTGGATTTATGGTTTACCATTGGATCATGATTATAGTAAGTAGGGATTTGTAGAGTAGAAATTATCCCCATTTTTCAGTTTTTTGGTCTTAAAAGTAACATACGATTGACATGTTTCCTCCTAGACACACTTATTTACAACCATTTTGTTACAAAGATATTCAAAGGACTAGGCAAATCAGTGATGTGGTCTTATACAATATAGGTTCGTGGGAAATAAGGCTTTAAAAATTGACAAAAAATTATCCAAATGACATCTTTAAACTCAGTCTTACATCCTATATGCTCTACTCTTCTCTTTAGGGTAAAACATGAAAGGTAAATAAAGATGCTTTTGTTTTCTACATTTGTTTTCTGAGAAGGACATGTCCAACCAGAGGAGAGAATGTCAGGGCTGAGCAGCGGGAGAGCTCTGAGAGCCAATCTGTGCTTTCTTGAAGAAGTCTTAATAGAACATTTCAGCACTTAGGTAATGAGCTTATTTCAGCTGCGTTTCTGAGTCTCATTCTTTCCTTCACCTCCAAACAATCCCTTTATTACTATTTCTGGGAAGGGATGTTTGGACTAGCTCTGTGTTCAGTCCTGATTAAGGTGGTTGTGACCTTGTATGGGAGAGAGGAAGAATGATGAAATCCCTAATGAGAAAGGTATTTGAGAATTTCACATATATCTCTGCAATAATACTTTCATTTACATAAGGGAGAAAGATGAAGGATGGCAATGCAGATTCAGAATGCTTTTGGATGGTGTCAGGGAGTAAATCATTCTTCATCTTTTTCTAGTTTAAACAAAGCAATTGGAGTTCTATGAAATCTCAGAAGGAGAAACGGTGAGAACAAAGAGCCATCTGTCAGCTACCTGTTCTGAGCACTCATCTAGTCACAGCTCAACCTTTGCCTTCCAGGGCTGTAAGCATTCCAGACAGAGTTTGAAAGACGTGTATGTCCTGTATGCTGCCTTCATCAGGAATCACTGGACTAAAATAGTGAACTAATCATGATGGTTACATTTAGATAGTATTTCTTTTTTTTTAGAAAGGGGAAGTCTCTATGCTGGTACTTTAAGTACATGATCTGAAATATTTATTACAACCAACCCAAGTTTGAGATTACCATGTTTATTTTACAAAGTAATTGAGGATGGATAAATTTCCTAAGCTCCTATAGTTGGTAAATACCATAGCTGGGATTTGACTCAGTTTGATCCAGAGCTGAATTTAAAATCTAGCTCTTTCCAGTGTCTCTGTTTTCTTTCTAGTAGACAAAATAAATTGCCTTCTAAACATCATAATTGTTCTCTCTCTCAGCAGGTTCCATTTAGAATTGGCTTTTTGTTGTTTAAGTGCGAACCTGAGAGAGGTTCCTAACCATTACCTATCTCTGCTTCCCAGAGATATATCCCATTTACAGAAACAATTTAAAAGGTTCAAATGCATGAAAAACAAGTGTTACTTCCATATATCTAATTGTCTATGGACATCTCTGTCTGGATATTCCATAGGAACTTCAAATTCAAGAAGTCCAAAACTGAAGAAATTTTCCTCAACGCTCTGATATTTCTGTCTCATTTTCCCCTATTTCTGTGAATGTCATAAGCCTCCATCCAATTCTCTAAGCTCTAGATGTTGATTCTTTAGCTTTCTCTTGTTTCCTCTTTATATTCCTACAAGTGCTTTATTTCAAGGCCTTTACCTTTCCTTACCTGGGTTATTCAATGTTGTCTCGCTGATCTCCCTATCTGTAGTCTTTTACCTCCTCCATCCAAATTCTCCACTGTCACTAGAGAGAGCTTTTTAAAAATAGGTACATGATGTTCTATTCCCTTGTTCAAAACCTTCAAGACTCTGAACTTTTTGGTGTAGCTTATAAGACCATTCATGGTCTTGTCTTGTTTACTATTTCCAGCTTTTCATTGCATCATATCCTTTTGGCACCCCATTCTGATGGCAAACACAACCACTTGAAATTCTCCAAATTTGTCAGTTTCCTTTATTTTCTGTAATATGGCCCACTGTAGTATGCCTTCCCCATTCTCCCGATGTGTTTATATAGTAGGAGATACCTACTTGGCTTTTAAGATTCAGTTCAAGAAAAATCTCCTTTCCAAAGCCATTCTGATCTGTCCCTATATATATGTGTGTATATATATATATATATATGTATATACACACACATACATATATATATGTACATTTCCATCCAAGATATGTATATATCCCCATCCAAGCATTCTCCTTTCTGCCTTCTCTCTGTATTCAGATGTCTATCATTGCAAGTACAACTCTTATTTCCTTTACTTTTCTGTCTTCCTTGACTAGACTATAAGTTCCCAGTGGCAAGGTTTGTCTTATTCCTCTTGGCAGCACCAGCATCTAAAACAGGCATGGCTCATAATCAGCTCTCAAAAGCTTTGGTGAAACTAATAATTGAGAGTGAAAGCAAAATCTCTAATCTAAAGAGTCTAAAGGATGTCAAAGTGGCAATGATCTAAAGGAACATATCGCTAATGAACTGAATAGTTTGGATCTTCCGTATTTTACATTTATTATAGTCAAGAAGCTGTTTTTAGGAGCATCTATAAGTATATTTACTCTGAAGTTTCCTTGTCAAGAATCTCTAAATGAGTTGTTATTTTGCTATGAATGGACTTAAATGTGGGTCTAAAAGAAAATTGTATAGCTTCAAACAGTGGCAAAAATAACCCGTTCACTCCTAATAAAGTGAATGAGTTATATTATCTTAACAAGAGCTTGGTTCTAATTAATGTAGTTGATAAAACATAATATTTTCTCATGTTCATTATGCAGTTATGTAACATGAACCAATGTAATAGCAAGCACCACAGAAAAGTAGAAATAATTCATTAAATAAATGAGTTACAATTAAAGACAAACATTTTAGAAAAATCAAGCATCATCTAAAACCTGGTGAGCTGGATTGTCTTTATTTGCATGTGTTCATAATTTATTTTCGCCAACTCTGTATTTAGCTCATTTGAAAATCATCTATGAATTGCAGCTGTTGCCTAAGTCGTGTTTCTATATTCTGAGATAATAAGAATCAATTTAGATTCCAGTGCCCAAACACATAATCAACTTGTATATAAACTTCATTGCTTAAGGGCAATGAAGTAATTGGGAATGTATGGTCATAATAGTGTGGGTTTCTGAGAAATTATAAATGTTGGGTTTTTTTCCTTTGTTTCTTCTTAAACCATCCTGTTTTGAGTGCACCTTTTACTGTCCACTATTGAATGGTCTATTTTTTTTCTTTAGATCCATGTTTATATGATTGGAATAAAGAGCATATAGGCTCACAGATTATTTTTTCTATTATTTTATTGAGGTCATATTGGCTTATAATGTTGTGTAATTTCAGGTGTACATTATTATACATCAATTTCTGTATAGACTGCATAGTGCTCACCACCAATAGTCTAATTTTTATCAGTCACCATACTTAAGTGCCCTTTTAACCCTTTTGCCCACCCCACCATCCCCTTCCCCTCTGGTAACCACTAATCTGTTCTCTTTGTCCACGTATTTATTATATCTTCCATGTATGAGTGAAATCATATGGTGTTTGTCTTTCTCTGTCGGGCTTATTTTGCTTAGTATAATACCCTCAAAGTCCATCCATGTTGCTGCCAATGGGACAATTTTATCTTTTGTTGTAGCTGAATACTATCCCACTGTATATATATACACCACATCTTCTTTATCCATTCGTCAGTTGATGGGCATTTGGGTTGCTTCCACTTCTTGGCTATTATGAATAATGCTGCAATGAACATAGGGGTGCATATATCTCTTTGAGTTGTTGATTTAATATTCTTTGGATAAATACCAGTAGTAGGATAGCTGGATTGTATGGTATTTCTATTTTTAATTTTTTGAGAAATCTCCATACTGTCTTCCATAGTAATTGCACCAGTTTGCATTCCCATCAGCAGTGTATGAAGGTTTGCTTTTCTCCACATCCTCTTCGACATTTATTATTTTTTTGTCTCAGTAATTATAGCCATTCTGACAAGTATAAGGTGATATCTCATTGTAGTTTATTTTTTTTTAAAGATTGGCACCTGAGCTAACATCTGTTGCCAATCTTATTTTTTTTGCTTCTTCTCTCCAAAGCCCCCCAGTACCTAGTTGTATATTCTAGTTGTAGGCCCTTCTGATTGTGCTATGGTGGGATGCTGCCTCAGCATGGCCTGATGAGAGGTGCCATGTCCGAGGCCAGGATCTGAACCAGTGAAACCCTGGGACACTGAAGTGGAACATGTGAACTTAACCACTCGGCCACAGGGCTGGTCCCTCATTGTAGTTTTGGTTTGCATTTCCCTAGTAATTAGTGACATTGAACATCTTTTCAGGTGCTTTTTGGCTACCCAAATATCTTCTTTGGGAAAAATGTCTGTTCATATCCTCTGGCCATTTTCTGATTGGGTTTTGCTTTTTTGTTGTTGAGTTGTATGAGGTGTTTACATATTTTGGAAATTAACCCCTTGTCAGATATATGATTTGCAAATATTTTCTCCCAGTTGGTGGGTTTTCTATGCATTTTGTTCATGGTTTCCTTTGCCTTGTAGAAGCTTTTTAGTCTGATGTAGTCCCATTTATTTATTTATTTATTTATTTTATTTCCCTTGCCTGAGGAGACATGGTATTTGAAAAGATGCGCTAAGACTGATGTCAAAGAGTATACTCCTTTATATATTTTCTTCTAGGAGTTTCTTCTAGGAGTTTTATGATTTCACGTCTTACATTCAAATCTTTAATCCATTTTGATTTAATTTTTGTGCATGGTGTAAGATAATGTTCTACTTTCATTCTTTTGCATGTGTGGCTGTCCAGTTTTCCCAAAACCATTTATTGAAGAAACTTTCCTTTCTTCACTGTGTGTTCTTGGTTCCTTTGTTGAAAGTTAGCTCTCCACAGATGTGTGGGTTAATTTCTGGGCTTTCAATTTTGTTCCATTGGCCTGTGTGTCTGTTTTTGTGCCAGTACTATGCTGATTTGATTACTGTAGCTTCATAGTATATTTTGAAGTCAGGGATTGTGATGCCTCCAGCTTTGTTCTTTTCTCTCAAGATTGCTTTGGCTATTCAGGGTCTTTTGTTGTTCCATGTAAATTTTAGGATTCTTTGTTCTGTTTCTGTGAAGGACGTCATTGGGATTCTGATTGGAATTGCATTGAATCTATAGATTGCTTTAGGTAATATGGACATTTTAACTATGTTAATTCTTCCAATCCATGAACATGGAATAGCTTTCCATTTCTTTATGTCTTAAATTTCTTTCAATAATGTCTTAGAGTTTTCAATGTATAGGTCTTCCATTTCTTTGGTTAAATTTATTCCTATTTTATTTTTATTTTTGTGATTGTAAATGGGATTGTATTCTGACTCCTCTTTCTACTAGTTCCTTATTAGTGTATAGAAATGCAACTGATTTTCATAAGTTGATTTTGTACCCTGCAACTTGGCTGAAGTTGTTGATTATTTCCAATAGTTTTCTAGTGGATCCTTTGGGTTTTCTATATATAGAATCACATTGTCTGCAAACAGTGAGAATTTCATTCCTTCCTTTCCAATTTGGATACCTTTTATTTCTTTTTCTTGCCTAATTTCTCTGGACAAAACCTCCAGTACTATGTTGAATAGGAGTGGTGAGAGTGGGCACCCTTGCCTTTTCCTTGTTCTCAGAGGGATGACTTTCAGTTTTTCACCATTAAATTGTGGGTTTGTCATATATGGCCTTTACTATGTTGAAGTACTTTCCTTCTATACCCATTTTATTCATAGTTTTTATCATAGATGGATGTTGAATCTTGTCAAATGCTTTCTCTGCATCTATTGAGATGATCATGTAGTTTTTTTCCCTCATTTTGTTAATGTGGTTTTCATATTGATTTATTTGCAGATGTTGAACCATTCCTGTGTCTCTGGTATAAATCCTGCTAGAACATGGAGTATGTTCCCTTTAATGTATTGCTGTATTTGATTTGCCAATAATTTTGAGGATTTTTGCATCTATGTTCCTGAATGATATTGGCCTGTTAATTTCCTTCTTTGTGTTGTCCTTGCCTGGTTTGGGTGTCAGGTAATATTGGCCTCATAAAATGAGTTAGGAAGTGTTCTGTCTTCTTCAAATTTTTGGAAGAGTTTGTTTGAGAAGGATAGGTGTTTAATCTTATTTGAATGTTTGGTAGAATTCTCCAGAGAAGCCATCTGCTCCTGGACTTTTAGTTCTTGGGAGGTTTTAATTATTGTTTCAATCTCTTGTGGATTGGTCTATTCAGATTCTCTATTTCTTCTTGATTCAGGTTTGGGAGGTTGTATGAGTCTAAGAATTTATCCATTTCTTCTAGGTTATCCAACTTGTTTGCATATGGTTTTTCACAGTATTCTCTTATAATCCTTTGTATTTCTGTGGTATCCATTGTAATTTCTCCCTTTTCATTTCTAATTTTATTTATTTGAGTCTTCTGTCTTTTTTTCTTAGTGAGTCTGGCTAATGGTTTGTTAATTTTACCTTGGAGAAGGTCTTTTTGCATTAGTGTAATTAGGAGTTCTATTGGCTTCATGTACTTGTAAATCTTGTTCTTTCCCCAAGTTTGGGAAGTTCTCAGTTATTTCCCTGAACAAGCTCTCTGCTCTTTTCTCCCACTCTTGTCTCTCTGGAACACCTGTAATCCTTATACTGCCTTTTCTAATTGAGTCAGATATTTCTCAAAGAATTTCTTCATTTAAAAATTTTTTTAGCTCTTTCCTCCTCTACCAGAAGCATTTCTATATTTCTGTCCTCTAATTCAGTAATTCTTTCCTTCATAACATCAGCTCTTTTTTATGGTTTCCAGATTATTTTTTATCTCATTAATTATGTTCTTCATATCTAGAATTTCTGTTTGTTTGTTTGTTTTTTTTTTTTTAGAGTTTCAGTCTTTTTGGTGAAGTATTCCTTTTGCTTGTTAGTTTTATTCCTGGACTCATTGAACTGTATTTCTACGTTTTCCGGCAACTCATTGAGTTTCTTTATGATAACTACTTTGAATTCTCTGTCATGTAGATTGTAAATTTCTGTGACTCCAGGATTTGTTTTTGGAGACTTGTCATTTTCCTTCTGCTCTGAAGTGTTACTGTAGTTCTTCATGGTGTTATATGAATTGATTCTTTGCTGGGGCTTTTGTGGTAGTATCTGGTCACATATTCTACCTGCCACCACTGAGAGGGAGCAGGAGCTGTGTTTTCTGATCCTGCCCCAACTGCTGGAAGTTGTGTGAGTAGGGCTACTCTGTGTTTGCCTGTGCTGGCTTCAGACACTCTGAAGGTTGCACTCATGTGGGCAAGGCCTCTGCACTTGGCAGATGGGTTGGGCACTGTAGTTGGGGGCCTCTGTGCTTGGCAGGGGACCAGATGAATTGCTGCATGCTAGGCAGGAGGGGCACCTATGCAGGGGCTGAGCTGCCACTTAGTGGGTCCCGTGGGCTGCTATGCTCCATGGTCAGGGCGCCTTCTGAGTGGTTGGGGTGCCTTCTTGCCTGTGCTATGCTCAGCAGGCAGGTGCCTTTACAGGGACAGAGCTGCTGCCACTTGATGTAGGCAAGGGCTGCAGGGCTGCTGCAGCACTGTGGACACTCTTGTGGACCTGGCTGCAACTTCGGAAGCATTTGTGCAGGCTGGGATTTCCCCATGTCCTCTTACAGTCATGCTGGCCGCTGTGTGAGGATCTGTGACCTGGCTTGCTGACACAAGGCAGGGTGAAGAGTTAGCTCACCTGGTTCCACTGCCCCCTGGGGATCCAGTCCACCCACCTTCAGATGTGTAGCTGTGTGGATCTCTCAGACGTCCCATTGTGCTGTGCGGGGAATCCTCTGCTGGTTAATAAATGTCCATTTAGTTGTAACTTACAGGGGAGAGACTAACGGAACAACTCCCTCCTCCATGATGCTGATGTCAGTCCCAAAAAATCCCACAAATGACAGTTTTAACTGGAAGAAAATAGATCAAATGAAATCAGGGCAGAAACTCTATTTTTCCCATGGCTTTTCCATATCTGGGATTTATGAATGGGATACCAAAGATTGAAGTACATGCACACCCCTGGTAACGGAGAACTGGTTCTGGTACTCAGATGTGCAGCCGCCTTACCTCTTATATGGCTTTATATGTTGGACAAGTTGCTTTAATTCGGTAAATGGTTCTCTGGCATTGTTAGAATCACATTTATCCAGTTCAGTCTTTCTAAATGTATTTAATCCTATCTACTTGTGTTGACGTTTACTGATGGTGGTGACAATGCCCCTGTGGTTTGTAGTTTGTACTTCTTTAATTGTTCCACATGTGTGTGAGTGTACTCAGCACACTCAGAGTTACCAAGTAACTCTTTCTTTTCTTTTTTTTCTGCCTCATGTTTTTTCTTTTCTGTCTCTTAGTTTTTTTCTTTTCTCTTCTTCCATTCACTCACTCAGTCAATCAGTCACATCTGAATACTAACCAGATATTGAACGTCTCAATTCTCTGCCTGTGACCAGACCACCTGTGCCATTTATTTAAGGAAGAAAACTATGCTCTTGTTGAAAATCCTCTCCCCTCACACTTCATCCTTTCTTCTTCGTGTTGCCTCTCCAACCTCCCCTCCCTGAAGATGTAGATGTTATCATCTATCAAGTACATATTATGTGCCAGGTCTTATACTAGGTACTGCATATATATTATTGCATCAATTCACACAACCACTCTATGAAGCAGAATCAATTATCTCATATTTTATCCATGAGAAAAATAGAGTCCAGAGTAGCATGCCTAAAAGTTTAGAGCTAGTAAGTAGATGAGCCGTGAACAGAATCCAGTTGTGTCTAACTCAAAGTCCATTCTCTTTTATTGCTTCCTTTTTATTTCTTTAATAGATTTTTAACTTAATTTACAGGTTCTGAAAGTTTTTGAAATCAAGACCATGAACTTATTATGAGGGTTTTTATGAATATAACATCTCTAATGTTGGTTTGGCTTTCAGAGAGATTACTTTTCAAAGTGAATTTGTAGAAAAATAGGAGTGCACATGTTAGAGCAATTATTTTCAAAATTCAATTGAATGCCTATACTTTCATAATTAAAACAATAATTGGAACATAAAATATTTTGATAGCACTTAGTTTTCTTTTTAGAGCAATAGATCCTTTAATAAAGAATCTATTTAATAGAAACCTTTACACACTGAACAAATTCAGAGCTCTCTCTCTCAGCTTGACTAGAATGTCAGCCATCTGCACTCAGAGTTTGAATGATGGGGCTGTCATTTAGGTTGGTATTTGAAATCAAACTATTGCTGTGAATTTCTAAATTACAAAGTGAAAAGAGAATAGTTGGTTTATCCGGAAGATATGGAAATTATCTTCAAATTCTTCCCCCTAAATATCCTAGTTTAGAGGTCATGAAGTATTTTCCCTGATTTTGAGCAACACCAGACCACTTCTTAATCAGACCAAAAAGTAAAATGATTTACCTGTTCTAATTAGTGAGTATTTACTCATATTCTAGTGTGTATTTAAGACTGTGCTTGATATTATGGAGAAAATGAATATACTTTGAGATATGGTACTTGACCTCAAGAAGTCTGTAATCTAGTTGGCCTTGCAGTATATTGTTGAAATAAATATAGAGCAGTTTCAATAGATTTTGAAGATCAGGAAGAGGAAAGCCTCAAGTGTAAACACCATGAGTGAAGTTCCTCTTTACTCTATAGAAAATGTTCATTGTGATATTTTTGTTTGATTAGAGCAACACACTCATATCCTCAAATAGAAATTAAAAGACTGACATAAAGACAAATGTTCCTACTCCTAATGTGTGAGACCAACTTATCAAGTAGTCTAGGTTGCAGTAATACAAGGGCATGTTGAACTTAGGAGAAAACTAAAAGGTTCCTAGTGTAGTAAACATGCTTCTGAGTAGGGGGATACCTCAAGTATTTTAACATCTGTAGTATTAGTGAAGGGATGCATAGGTGTGTGTAGGGGGTGGTATGTGTATGTGTGGAGCAGGGAAACGTAAATGAGACAGAGATTGCCCTGTAGAGAAATATATGCGAGAAGTATCTTAACCTATATCAGTAAAGACAATAAACAATGTTACCTTCTAACCTTTCATGTTAAAACCATGTATTGATTCATAATCAGAGTTAGGTCTTGGGTTTTTCACCTTCCCTATAATTACTAGGTCAAACCATGTTAGCTTGGTGGTTGTCTTACCGTTGATGCTAGATATTGGATAAAACGTTAAGATATAGTTGTTATGGTGATGAGAAGGAGAAGGGAATTATAATCGTTTTACATTGTAGGGGCTACTTGGATCACAAAGCCTTCTGCAAAAGCCTCCTAGACTGGGATTGATATATCACACTGCCCACGCCCATCATACTGGCATGAATCGTGAGGTCAATAAATGTTCCAAATATCCTGTAAGAGTGGTCTCTGTCCTTATTACATTGTCCTCATGACATTAGGCGAGAGGAACTAGGGGAAAATCTTTTCTTTTATTGATGAAATATATATTGGTAATTTTGGTTTCCCACTCGGTTAATCAAGTTCAGTTAGGCATTTGAATATAGTCTTGGGATTGTTTTACAAAAAATTAAAATTCTTACAGTAGATTCTCAATGAAACTGTATTTTCTTTTGTATGTGTTAGCTCTGTGCTGGGAAATTGAATGAACCTAATCTTTTTCATGCCTTTGGAAAAGAGGGAGCCTATATAATACACGACATCTTGTTTTTTGCTGACTAGGTACAACTTTATCCCTGAAATCTAGTTAATGCTGTCCTGATTTACCATGTTACACACTTTAAAGATCAGTTTTCCAGGCAAATTGTGAAATACACCTGTCACACTTTTGATTACTAATAAATTAGATAAATTTATGGGTAGACTAAGTAGTCTAAAGCAAAAGTGATTTTTTTTCTTTAACTAATCCATTTGCTATTTTCCCTAGGGAAATGTGTTATGTGATGATTTCTAAGTTAAATGTGTTGATTTTGGAATGGCGTTTGTATGTGTGTATGTGTGTATAACAACTTTAGGAGAAAATTTGAGTCAGTCTATTTTCAAGATAGAAAAGGAGAATATTTATGGTTATCGTGGATATAGGTAAATTGGATTTGTTAAAGTAATACTCTTGTCCTTATCTCATTCCGATTTCTATATTTATCTTAAAAAAAAGTAAAGGGCACATTAATTCTTTCAGTCTGCTTTTTTCCCTTTTGTCTTTATGTTGCCACTAACCAAGTCAATCAGAAATTAATTTTTCTAATCTCTTTGTAAGATTTCTTGCATCTTTGTCTAACCTATTTGTTTTCCTTTGCCACCAATCAAATCTAGGCCTTTACTTAGTCATGCTTAGATTATCGCTTTGTTCTCTAAAATAGTTTCTCTCCCACCAATATCATTCCCCTATAGGTCATATTCTATGTAGTTGCCAGGTTAATCTTCCAAATGTACGGTTTTCATTAAGTCTTCCTTTGCAAAAACAAATTCTCTTTTATACTTAATTATAATAGCAATTTGCACCTTTATCATAAAGACCCACTTTCTTTTCCTAGTGTACATGATGTTCGAGCATTTCCCGCCATTCTGCATTCCCAACCACATCCTCTTTCCTGAACTCTATACTACAACTAGAATGGTTTAACAGTTGTAACATTCCGTTTTCCAATGTGCTGTTCATCTATTCTCCATCCCCGGTCCTCCAATTTGTATTGGCTTCACTTAATTCTATAAAAATCTAAGGTCAACACAGGTTCTACTTCCTTGATGGAAAAATTTTGATGAGACTATCTTGCGATGGTTTCAGCTACCTCTGAACTTTTATAGCACTCATGTCAATACAGCTTTATGGTGATATGGAGCATGCATGTGTTTGCATGTGTGTATATATATGTTTGTGTATATGTGTTTGTATATGTACACATACATATAACATGTATATATACACGTCTCTCTCTCTCACATAAACATACATAGATATCTAGGTTTGGGGTCAGGCTTCCTGTGTTTTCATTCTAATTTTGCGATTTACAAGCCATATAATCTTGTATGATTTATCTAACTTTCCTGAGCTCAGTTTTTTCATCTATAAAATGGAATGACAAAGAGTATTTACTTTTGTTAGTTTCCTAAGGCTGCCATAACAAGGTACCACAAATTTTGGTGTCTTAAAACAAGAAAAACTTGTTCTCTCACAGTTATGGATGCTAGAAGTCTGAAATCAAGGTGTTGGTAGTATCATGCTCTCTCTGAAGGCTCGAGGGAAGGATCTTTCCTTGCCTCTGGAAGCTTCCTAGCTTCTGCTGGTTTTTGGCAATACTTGGTGCTCCTTGGCTTGTAGACATATCACTCCAATCTCTTCCTCTATCTTCACATGGCGTTCGCTCTGTGCGTCTATATATTTCTGTTTTCTTATGAGGGAACAAGTAATAGGATTAGGGCCCATCCTAATCCAGTATGACCTCATCTTCACTAATTAAACCTGCAAAGCCCCTATTTCCAATAAGGTCACTTTCTGAGATTCAAAATAGACACGAATTTTGGAGGGACACTATTCAACCAAGTACCTTTGAGTTGTTTTAAGGATTTAATGAGATAATTCATGTAAAATGCTGGATGAAATGCCTTAGTACATGGTAAATGCTCACAAAGTTAGATATTGATATTCTTACTACTATTACTATTTGACAAATTTCCTCGATATCTTCAAGGGATCATGTATATGAAATTGAAAGTTTTAGCCATTTGGTCATGCATGTTCAAGACTTTTTTAAAAATCCAAAGCTCGAACATATAATAAAGAGAAAACGATTTTCCATAAAAGGCAATAGTTATCAAGATTTTGTGAATTTACTTTTTTATCATGATATAGTTACAAATGTTAATGATTACTTGCACAGAGTCTTTCAGAATTCTCATGCCTGTTTTTGATAAAAACTAATTTAACTCTATTAGAAGCTCTTGATTGAGCACACATTTATAAAAACATATGTATAAAATATAGAAAAAGAGAAAAATTTCAGAAGGATGATTGGGAAGTTTTAGTTTGGTTGAGACGAGAAAAGGAATTAAGGGAGGGATAAGGATACCACTGGAGGAAGATGCTGTACTACGTAGAGACCTGAGAATGTTTAACTATTCAATTTCTGTTATGCTGTGTTCATCCTTATCAAGGAGCATAACTTTAAAATTGATAAGTATAGAATAAACAAAAGTAAGTAAGAGAAGATGGATGCTCAAGACAGATAACCATGGGAACCTTGCTCTTTTAAAACAAGTCACTTCTTTAGAACCAAATACATATTTTTAGGAGGGAGGTTGAATGAAGATGCACAAGTAGGAAAACAGCTAATCTTCAAGAATTGCAGAAGAAGGGAGAAGTGCTAGAAAAGAGAGGCCTTGTGGAATTCCTGGCCTAATAAATAGTATTTGCTGTACTGTTTTGAAATGGCCGTAAAAGTGGCCTTACAAAGTTGATATCTCTCCCAAGCAAACTTTAGAAAAGATTACTAATTAATCATAAAATTCACTGAAAGTAACTAGGCCAAACTTAAGTCATTTCCTTTTATAAGAACTGATATAAGGGGCTGGCCCCGTGGCCGAGTGGTTAAGTTCGCGCGCTCTGCTGTAGATGGCCCAGTGTTTCGTTGGTTCGAGTCCTGGGCGTGGACGTGGCACTGCTCATCAAACCATGCTGAGGCGGCGTCCCACATGCCACAACTAGAAGGATCCACAACAAAGAATATACAACTACGTACCAGGGAGCTTTGGGGAGAAAAAGGAAAAAAAAAATAAAATCTTTGAGAACTGATATAGAAGTGGAATAATCCAGAGATTTGGATATCAGCAGAGCATTTGCCGAAGTGTCTCTTGATGTTTTCAAGGATAATTATAATAATGTTGGAATGATAATATCGTAGTTTGGGAAATTTATAACTGACAGTACAACTGTTTCCAAGGAATTTTAAATGTAAATAAAACTTTCTTCTCAACTTCAAACACATAGATAAACAATGACAAGGCAGAATAAGAAAAAGCAAAAACATAAACAAAAGAAAAAGGATGTCCATGGATCCGAGACAGAAGAGGAACCAAAATGGTGAATGTAGCTGGACCACATATCTGCTAGTTTGGGAATCTCAAGCAGTAAGTTGTGGCCTTGTTTGACCTGTAAGGTAGAAAGGGGACTAAAAGTACTTCATGGGGGATGGGGCCCTGAAGAAGACTCCTTGCTTGAATCCAGGTACTGCAAGGAGGCTTATGAAAGTAGGCTGGGAGGAAAGAGAACCTGCCACTATATGGGGAATTGGATGTAAACAAACAGATGAATGATAGAAATGGAAGGTACATAACCTCCCAATCAGTACTGAACTAAGCCATGCCCTGGCTCACTAACCGGTCTGCAATTTTATTAACATCATATGGGAATGATCCCCAAATTCCATTAGAAGACCTGAGAGTCCTGACGGTTTGGAAAGTAATGATTGCAAATGCCCTCAATATGGAGGGAAGAACACCGAGAAAGATAGAAAGGGAGCATAACATAGAAAACAAAAATCAAATGTTCAAAATGAGCTTGCAAACCAAAATTGCAAAAGACGTGAGTAAATGTAATGTCCTCAAAGACAGCTCATCAACACTTAGACCAGGGATTTATTTCCAAGGAAACTATTCATAAAAACAATAGCACAAGAAATTTAAAATGTTTGTCTAGAAACTCAAAGACAATTTTTATTAAAGAGCTTGATGTTATGAAATACATAAGCATAAATAAAACAAGGACAGGTGCTTATTTAAAAAGAAGCATGAGTAATGAAAAATTGAAATATTTTGAAATGCATCAAATTAAATAAACTCAAGACTGTGCATGGGGGGTGAGTTCGTGAACCAGAAGGTGATGCTGGCAAATTCACTCAAACCAACACACAGGGAGATAAAGAATACAAATGAGTAGTTAGTTAGAAGATAGAGAAGGAAGGCTGAAAGGTTTCAACACACATCTAAAAGGGCTTTTGAGGCGAGTGGCAAGAACTGTGGAATATCAATATTCAAAGAGATAAAATGTACAGATTTCCAGAATTAAAGCCCTAAGTCCTGACACTGAAAGGATAAATAAAATACGTCTACAACTTGAAAATTATTGTGAAACTATAATTTAGTATAATTAAATAATAAGGAGGAACTCTTATACCAGAAAGACAAGACAGGTTTCCTTCAAAGGAATGGCACATAGATGGACAGCTCACTTCTTGATGCTAGAAGATACTAGAAAATAGCAGACAAGTGGCTTCAAAGGGCTGCAATAATATGATATTCAGACTAGAATTTTATTTTCAGCTGTGTTAGCAATTAAGAGTTTTTCTTCAGACCAATTGAGAGTTTAAATTTTTACTAAAACTACTTTAAGAGAAACCATATTGTTATCACAGAAGTTAATATGTGTAAAATGTATACTGACTATAAAATAACACTTTAGAAAGATAAATGTGAAACGTTGGACAAGATTTAAAGGAGGCAGGAGAATAATCTCCAATGGATGTTAAACTCTGCTTGGATTTGCAATGTATTTGGGATGAGATGGAAATTTAGAATAACTTTTGTTTTGTTATATAACAATTTATAGTTAAATATGATGTTAATTTAAGGACAATTACCACCTCATACCCATTAAGATGGCTGCTATTAAACAACGACAATAACGACAGGTGTTGGCAAGGATGTAGAGAAATTGGAACCATGTGAACTGTTGTTGGAATGGTGTAGCTGCTATGAAAAACAGTATGGAGGTTCCCCAAAAAATTAAAAATAGATTTACCACATGATTCAACAATTCCACTCTGGATATATATCCAAAAGAATTGAAAGCAGGGTCTCGAAAATATATTTGTGTACCCATAGTCATAGCAGCATTATTCACGATAGCTAAAAGGTGAAAGCAACTCAAGTGTCCACCCACAGATAAATGGATAAAGAAAATGTGGGAGATACGTACAATGAAATATTATTTAGTCTTAAAAGGAAGAAAATTCTGACACATGCTATGACATGGATGAACCTTGAAGACATTATGCTAAGTGAAATAAGCCAGTCACAAAAAAACATATACTGTATGATTCCATTCATATGAGATTTCTAGAGCAGTCAAATTCATAGACACAGAAAGTAGAATGGTGGTTGCCAGGGGCTGTGGGGAGGAAGAATGAGAAGTTATTTTTTAATGGGTATAGAGTTTCAGTTTTGCAAGACAAAAAGAATTCTGGAGATGGATGATGGTGATGATTACATAACAATTTGAATTGTTTAATACCACTGAACTGCACACCTAAAAATGGTTAAGATGGGAAATTTTGTTTTGTGTATTTTACCACAATATAAATTGAAAATAAAATTAAAGATAATTACCGAAAGGTAATACTGTATGATTCCATTTATATGAGGTATTTATAGGTATATAATCTATGAGATCCTACCAACAAAGGAAAAATATAACACCTTATCAATTCCAATAGAAGAAATCAAAAGGGAAAATACAAACAAATAAAAAGGAAGGTCAATAAATAGAAGAAAAATTAGGATGATAGAAGTCAGTGAGATAAATATCACACATCATCACATATGATGTTAAAATTTCCTGCCATATGATACCAACAAGAGAAAGGCCTAAAACAAAACCATGCAGAAAATTTGAACATAAAGAGATGAAAAAGGATATATCAGGTGAGTATGAATTAAAAGAAAGCAGCTGTGTCAAAGTTAATATTAGAAAAATAAAATTTAAGGCAAAAATCATGTGCAGGAAAAAATAGGGATATTATATCTTAATAAAATAATTCACCAATAATGTAAAACATTTTTTTATTCAACAATTATTTATTGATTGTCTGCTAGATACTCAGCACCATTCTGTGTACTGGGGAGGAAAATTAAACAAAGAATCAAAAGTCCCTGCCTCATGGACAGAACACAGGCAAATTTGAAAAATCCACAATCATAGTGGGAGATTTTATCATACCTCTACGAAATTGAGGTCAAGCACTAGAAAAATTAGAAAGATTTAGAATGTTTGAACAAGGAAACAAGCAAGATTGATCTAAAATAGACTTAAAGTTCTATATCCCGTTTGTACAGATAGATATTCTTTCCAAGTGCACATAGAACAAAAAGCTAAATAACTAGGAATAAATTCAACAAAAGTATTTAAGATTTTTATTAAGAAAAATATGAGATATTATTGAAGAAGTTTTAAAAAATATGATTAAGTGAAAAGACATAAAATTGTCATGTATGGGGTCACAATGTGAAAACTTGCACTTTATTTAAAAGCCTATAAATTTAATGCAACTTCTTTCTAAACCCCAACAGGAATTTTGCTGGACAAACTGATACTAAAATGTACATTGAAGAGCATAAAGCCAAGTAAAAGTAAAGCAATTTGAAGGAGCGTGTGTCTGTCAGGGGTCTCCAGAGAAACTGAACCCGTAGGGTATATGCATAAGAAGAGATTTACTATGAGGAAATGGCCCATGCAATTATGGAGGCTGAAAAGTCTTATGATCTACTATCTGTAAGGTGGAGACCCAGGAAAGCCAGTGGTGTAATTCCAGTCTGAGTCCGAATGCCTGAGAACCAGGGGAATCAGTGGTATAAATCTTAGTTCAAGGATATGAGAAGACCAATCTCTCAGCTCAAGCAGGCAGGTAGGAAGCAGAAGGGGCAGATTCCTCCTTCTTCCATCTTTTGGTTCTATTCAAGCCCTCAGCAGATTGGATGATACCCACTCACATTGGAGAGGTGATCTATTTTGCTAAGTCCATCGATTCAAATGCTTATCTCATCCAGAAACACTCTCCCAGACATATCCAGAGATACTATGAGGAATTGGCATAAAATTAACCATCACAGAGAGAAACATGGTGAGGGTTCTTCCCTACCAGATACCAAGGCTAATTATAAAATATAGCAATTAAAACTGTGTGGAAAAAATGTGGTGTTATTTCAGGAGTTAAACAGAATAATGGAACAGAATAGAGAGTCTTGAAATGAATCATTCAAAGATGAAAATATGACAAATGACAAACATGACATTATAAATCAACAGGGAAAGATTAGGGCACTTAAAAAATGGTACTGGGACAAAGCTTTTCTTTGTAGATAAAAAATAACACCAGGTTTTATCCCATGTAGACAAGGATTTGTTCCTGGAAGATTAAAAATATGAATTTAAAAGCCAGAATTTTACAAGTTTTAGAAGAAAATATGTTATTTTTATGACCTCATGCCAGAGAGAAATTATTTAGACCAGACACAGTAAGCACAAACCATAAAGAATAATATTCATAAATTAGACTACATTAGTGCTAAAAATATCCATATGAGTAAAGTTATAAGATAAGTCACACACTGGAGAGATTTGAATGATTTGTATCTGAATATATAAAATAAAAATTAAAGAAGTAAAATAGACCAGAAGCTCAAGAGGGAAGAAAGACAAAGTATATAAACAGGCAATTCACGGACAAACAAAGCTGAGTAGCCAAGCACTGTAAGCAAAACACTCAGCCTTATTGGTCATTAGGGAAATGCAAGTAAAGCCACAATGAAGTATAATTCCCATCAGACTGGCAAAAAATTATAAGGTTTTATAATACCAAGTATTGACAGGATAGTGGAGCAATGAGGCTACTGGTATGTGTAAAAATGGGTTCAATCCCTTTATAGTGCTAATTGTTGCAGATGCCTCTTCTCTATAGCCAGATAATTTCATATCTAGGTTTATACCCTAGAGAAACTCTCCCACAGGTGTTCACATGCACAGATCTTTTCCTTGTAGCATTCAATGTTTTGTTGTTATTTATTGGTAAAAATGAATTAACTGGAGCTGCATGTACCAACCCAGAAAATCTTAGAAGTTAAGTAGAATAAAGCAACTTGAAGAATGTGACATATATGTATACATACATATATATAAAAGGACAGAGAGAAAGAGAGTGTGATATTTATACAGAATTTGAAAGTTATTAAATATTACTATAGTGTTTATAGATAATACATATGAGTAAAACTATAAAATGCAGAGAAGCGATCCAAGGCAAATTCAATATGGTGGTCAGTTCTGGAGAAAGAGGGAAGGAGACAGGATTTGGAAGGATCACACAAGATGATTGGATACTATTTGTGAAGTTTTGGTTGTTGTTTTGATTTATTTTGCTCTGATTTTCTTTATTTTAATATTGAAGATTGTTAAACTTAGTGGTACATGAACATTTATTATTTTAGGCTTTTTGGTATATTTCAAATATTTCACAATAAAAACATATTGTAAGTTTCTTTTCACATTGACCTAAAATATAATGGACAACAAGGAAACTTTCAAACTCTGTTCCAAAAGTAAATCCAGGAGACTGGCTAACTTAAGAGTTCAAGTGAAAAAGTGTCATGGCATTTGTTTCACTGCAAATCTGTGAGATCAAAACCAAAATAAATGCAGTCAACTCAGTTGAAGATAGATTTGGGGGTCAAAAAAGAAAGAATTTAGTTGTTCAAATTGGATGGGCTAATGGTAGGGAGTGAGCTCCTTGTTCTCAGTAGTGTTCAAATAGAGCAGATGACCTCAGTCAGTTTGCCATGGTAAACTGGATATTTCAGGTGCAAGAGTGAGTGAGATGAATTCTAAGGTCTTTTCCAACAACTACAGATAAAAAATGATCAATTTTTTTTCTTTGCTGATTAAACAGCCCCCCTCACAGGGTTTTAAGGTCATCTATTTGCATATGAAGAGTCATTATCCTGTGACTTTGCAAAAATTTCTATATTCTTATTTTAGATGGTCTCAAATTTGGATCAGGCTTTGTAGCAGCCAAAAATTATTTTTTCCTTTATGAACAGACTTTTGGTTAAAAAATGTTCAGGAAATTCATTTACTATTTATTCAATGGCATCTAATAAACAATTACTGAGTGCCATACTCAGTATTACTATTCTGCTACTCTGTAAGCTTTGTCTACCTCCTTGTATTAAAATAGTTTTTAAAAGTCAGACATAGTCAATTTTTATCCATTTATGCTCTTCTCCAATCACTGAAGTCAGATTGTTTAGTAGTTTAAAAAATCAGCAGTATCAATATTACATCGTTATTTTAGAGATAGAAGGAAAACACCTGAAATTGCTTGTAGCTTAACCTGTGATTTATTTTCCTATCTGTGTTAGAAATAGAGAAGCTGACCTTGGCCTCTGTCTCCAGAGATTGCTTGAAAGAAACAAAGGCACGGTCTGCTAAGGTCACCCTAAAAATCCATTAAAAATTTATTAAATACTTGAGTTAGTAGTAGGCCGATGGAAAATAAAAGCATCTAAATAGAAAATAGAATATTGTGGTGCAGTGGTGGATACATAGGTGGATAGCCATGGAAAATCAATGGAAGTAACTCAAAAAGGTAATAAATCTCTCTTAAGGAATATTGTCATGTTTTAGCCTGCAACTATAGCCTACATTAAATTTTTTATCTGAGGAATTAAAAGTTCTTTGAGCTTTCATATCTAGTAACATTTTAAGAATGTTCTCTTCAGTGATGGAGTGGTTGGATAGAGAATTTTTTCTAAAAAAATCATCTGTTGAACCCCTGTGTAATACTGTTTTTACTTCATAGCCACCTATGAATTACATAGGGAACTATGTAATTGATTTCTAGCCTTTATGAGCAAGAATACAGTGATGTGACCCAGTTGGTCATTTCCCCTTTAAGTTCCCAGATTCAGAAGAATGTCTACTCCACAGCCCATATCTCCAGACCATAGATGCATAATTAGACACGTATGAGCATCTATTTGAATCAGCAAATGCATGAAAAGGGCGGTAAGGTAAGGTGGTCAGGGTGGGGTGGGTGTTAGATCTACTAGAGACTAAATAAAAGAAAGAGAAATCATTTTTGGAATGTCTGAGAATTTAGCTCTTTTAATCACAATGTCCAGAAAGAGGTCTGTTTGTTTTGCTTGATGGCATTGGTGGATATTTTTTATTCCAGCCGGGGATTGAGAACACGATTTCTACTGGACACAATTTTAGAATTTGTGGCTAAATGAGCAGCTAAAGCCTTGAGGAGTGTCCTGTCCCTCATGCTATCTGGACTGTTTGTTTAGCATTTGTGTCTGTCAATTTTTGGCACTCATCTTTGCCATGAGGACTTATCTACTCAGAGAGCTACAACAGTGAAGACTTTTTTTTCAGCCATTTTAAAATTTATTTTATAAAATGTGATATCTTGAGAGAACTCACCACTCCAGAAACATACTTTGTGTTTAGAATTTCCAGGTGGCTTCAAGGTGTTTCTGAATTTCTTTGGATCACATAAACTTGGCGGCTTTGAAAGTAATGGAGTGGAACCTTCCAAATAGTTTGACAAAATTGGCAGTGCTTCAGAAAGAAGAGAGCCAAGTGGAAATGTCTCTGTGGAAAATGTACTTACTGCTTAGACAGTTGTAACACAGTGGATTATTACAGGACAATGCAGGTCATGTTTTCCTTCTATCTGAAGGCCAGAGAGAGCACATGTTTTGTAGGCTTTTGTTATGAACCAAACTGTATTGCATATTGACAACTCTAATTTAGTTATGTGGACATCATAGATCCATTACCCTTTCAGATTCCTAGTCTGAAAAAAACCTGGATATTTGTCCTTCACTATCATTAGAATTAGGTTGCCTGCGAATAAAAGACATATAGGCTTTACATGTCATTTGTTGTTTTGGCAAATACAGCTATAATCTTTAACTGAAATTTTGACAGTGAAAAGTAACAACTAAATTTCTATTGCGGGCAGAAGTTATTCTCGAGGAACAAACGTTATAAAAAGGTCCTTCCTATTCTATCAATTTATGACAGAAAATTTATCAAAGTTTTATTATTTTATTTTGTGTCTGGCATATAATTTCAAGAAATCTTTTTTCAGTTGATCTTAATATCATGAAAGGTGAGATAGATTTTCCAGTTACCTTACAACATTGAATACATCTTTTGTGACTTGCTTTTTGGAGAGCAAAATTGAAAATTCTTTTTTACCTTCATATTTAAGGGGGAAACAAAAATACATACTTTATTTCAATTCTTCAACAGCCCAGGGAAGTAAAATAAATGATAGTGTGGTCTGGAATTGAATTTCTAGCACTAAAATGAAATTTCGTAGAAATGTAATGTCTTCTACTTCAGAGAATAGACAGATTCCATTCTAGTATATAAAGTGCTTCTTTCATGTGTTTAAAAAACTTTTTTTATTGTGGGGAGGAGGGAGATGCAGGGTGACTTGACTTTATCCAACAGATGGCCAACGAGTGTGAGTCCTGCCTCAGTGAGGAAAACCTACTTTAGGGAAGACCGAGAAGGAGCTTGAGGGCCTCTGTAACATAATGTAAGTCAGCATGGAACAGATTAGTGATTTTTGTCCTATTCAGTCTTGTCTTCTTTTTCGAATTACATTTTTTAGTGTATACTAACAGGCTTCACTCTTCCCTTTGGTGGTTATGGAAAGAAAAAGATAAGCTCCATGAAATCTTTCTTTTCACAAGTTCCTTCTCCTTCTCTTTCTTTTGAAGATGAAGTTACAGCCACACTCACAGACATGCACACACACACTAAATGCTATAGGAGTGCTTATAATAGACGTACAGTCTCCTGGCTCATGCCTCCCTACTTCTGCTCCTAGAGCTCCAGAGCAATGCCTTCTGGCTTTTTCTAGTTTCTTCCAGTGCTTACTTTCATGTCATTAATAAGTGTTTATACACCTATTTCTGAATTTAGACATTAAGCTTGCTACTATGCTGAAGATTTAGCTTAACTATACTCTCTGTCACCTCTTTTACCTCTTCCTCCTGGTGTATTTATAAAATGTTTCAGTGTCTCTATTGATTACTTTTATATCTTCAAATGGTATAGTTAAATCTCTATATATTGTTTCACCAACTACAGAAAATATTTCTCCTCTGTGTGTTCATTTTTATAGTCATAGTTGACTTATTTTTTAAGGTCAAAATGGAAATTTGAAAATAAACTTATTTACAAGCTTCTGTGCTAATGTCTGTGTAAAATATCAGCTTTCTCAACACTGATTTTCACACGGTGCTCTGTGGATCACTGGGAGCATCTTCAAGGGTTTCACAGACAATGAGCTTTTTCTTCTGCCATTCAACAGGTCGTCCATATTTTTATTTTTCTGTGTCATACATTTGAATTTTTATTTAAAACTGAGATATGTTTCTAGGAGACTCGGGTTCTAGCCCAGCTCTTTGAATAACTTGCTTTGTTACTTTGACGAAGTCATTTGTTCTCTTTGGGTACCAATTTCAACAATAGCAACAGCACCAAATAACAAGAAGGTGGGATTTGTATTAGTCGATTCAGGCTGCCATCACAAAGTACCACAGACTGGGTGACTTAAACAATAGAAATTTACTTTCTCACAGTTCTGGAGGCTAGAAGTCCAAAATGAAGGTGTCAGCAGGGCTGGCTTCTTCTGAGGCCTCTCTCCTTGGCTTGTAGATGGCTGCCTTTTCACTGTGTCCTTACATGGTCTTCCCTCTGTAAGAGTCTGTGTCTTAATCTTGTCTTCTGATAAAAACACCAATCATATTGGATTAGAGCCTACCCTAATAACCTCAATTTAGCTTAATTATCTATCTAAAGACACTATGTCCAAATGCAGTCACATTGCGAGGTTTTAGCGATACGAATTTTGGGGGAACACAATTCAGTTCCTAACAGGACTGGTAAACAATTGAAAATCTAGCCTAAGTTTGTCCAATAAAAAATAAAGTCTTGGAATGAACACCTGGGAGGAGAATGCGTCACAATTTCTTACTATAAGTACAAACAAGTGATTAAAGAGTAATTTGCCATATTTAACACACCAAACCTACAGTATGGTCCCAAATTTTCTTCTGTCCTAGTTGCAGAAAGGTAACCTTTAACATCCTCTTCTCAAAATGATAAAGTTAGTTATCTCTTTGATTCACCCTGAAAATATAAGACCAGCTGTCTATTTAATAAATTTGAGGGCATGGATCTCTTGCTATAACTGCATACCCAGTGTGAAGAAAGGTCAGATATGCACAGGACCTCTTTCCCATTGTTTTATTTTCAATCTCTTGTGTATTTATAAAAGAAAACCTTCTTTATTATTCAGTCTGGTAATTTTAAGTGGGATGTTTAGACCATTAACATTTAATGTAATCATTAATATAATGCAGGCGTATTTAAGTCAACTATCTTCCTATTTCCTTTCTGTCCCAATGATTCTGAGTCTTTTGTTCCTTCCTTCTTTAGGGTTAATCAAATAATCTTGAGGATTTAATTTAATTTTATCTTCTGGCCTTTGAGCTATACCTTTTTGTACTTTTTAAAGAAGTTGCTGTAGGGATAACAATATCACATATAACTTATCACAGTTTATTTTGAATTAATATTATACTACTTTATGTATCATGTGGCAACCTTAAACAGTATAATTCCATTCATCTCCTCCCATCATTTGTGTTATTGTTATATTCTGATATTTAATTTTTTAATATTTTTATTTCAACCATGGGTTTTCTTTCTTTTTTTAAACAGCTGTATTAAAGTTTAATTGATATACAAAAAACTACACATATCTAAGGTATACAATTTGATGGATTTGGACATATGCATACACTCACGAAACCACCTCCACTTTTAGATTTGTTTTCTTTATGGGGTAATATTCACAGGTCTTGGGGATTATGGCTTGGACACATTTTTTGGGAGGCCACCATTCAGCCCACCATACCAATTCTCAGTGTAAAACCCTCCAATTGCTTCATATATCACTCAGAGTGAAAGACAAAGTTCTTGCAATGGACAGCAAGTTCTTCCACAACACGCCCTCTCCCTGTCTTTCTTGTGTGACCTCATATTTAACTAATTTTCTTTTTTCTGTCTCTGCTCCAGGCACATGAGCATCCTTTGATTTTGGAACACAGCAGTCATGTTCCCTCTCAGGCAATGAACTTAATGGAACACTTTTTCTCCACATTCCAAGCACATTCCCTCATTTTAGGGCTTTGATCAAAGGTTTCCTTCTAATTGAGGCTTTTCCTGACTTTCTGTTTAAAACTGCAACTTCTCTAAATGCCCTTCCTATTTCCCACAGTCATTGTCTTTTCCACCTCTTTAAAAATTTTTCCACAACATATCACTTATCACTAACATATGTTTTATTTATTGTTTTGCTTATTGTCAGTCTCCAACCATTAAAATGTAAGTTTTGTGAGGGCAGAAAATTTTATTTCGTTTACTGTTTAACTCCTAGCACATAGTAAATACTCAGTAACTAGTTGTTGAATGGATGAATAAATGTCTTATGACTTCCATTTTTGCTGTTGAGAAATCTGTCAGTTTAGTTATTTTTATTTTGTGGATAAAAATACTTTGTCTCTGACTATTTTAAAGATATTCTTGTAGAGTTTCTGATTTCACTGCAAAGTATCTACATACACATTTATTTCTAAGTATTCTGCTTAGTATAGATTATGCTTCCTTCCCTCTGGATTTGTTCTTTCTCTCTTTAGCTCTAGAAAATTTGTAGCCATTACTGCTTTAAATGTAGCTTCTCTTCTATCTTTCCTCACCTCTGGAACTGACTATCCTCTATTCATTCATTATTTTTGTCTGTTGTACCCATCATCACCTGATCTAGTTACTACTACATTTGGAATAATTTCTTCTGTGACGTCTCTGAATTCATGACTTTTCAGTTTGATCTATTCTGATATTTAATCGATTAATATTTTTATTTTAGCAACGTTTTTATTTCTTTTTTTTAAACAGCTGCTTTAAAGTTTAATTGATATACAATAAACTGCACATATCTAAGGTATACAATTTGATGAATTTGGACATATGCATACACTCATGAAACCATCTCCACAATCAAGGTGATAAATATATCTATCACCTCCAAAAGTTTCCTTATGTCCTTTTGTGTGTTTGTTTGTTAAGAGCACTTAACATGAGATCTGCCGTCTTAAATTTTGAAGCGTACATTACAATATTGGTGACTATAGGTACAATGTTGTACAGTGGATCTCTAGAACTTATTCATCTTGCTTAACTGAAAATTTATACGAATTGAACAACTTTTCATTTCTCCCCCCCCTTAGCTCCTAGTAACCACAGTTCTATTCTCTGTTTATGTGAGTTTGGCTATTTTAGGTGTCTTATGTAAGTGGAATCATGCAGTATGTATCCTTAATTCACTTAACATAATGTCTTCCAGGTTCATCCATGTTGTAGTAAATGGAAGGATTTCCTTCTTAAGTTGCACGATATTCCGTTGCATGTATATACCACATTTTCTTTGTCCATTTATCTGTTAGTGGACATTGGGTTATTTCCATAATTCTTTTTCGTTTCTAAAATTTCTATTTGGTTTCTTTTTCAGGTTCGGCCGGTGACTTTTGATAATATCTTAAAGCTTACTCATTCTAAAAATTCAAATATTTGTTTAAATATCTGACCTATAGGTGTTTTATAATCTCTACCTGACAGTTATAATAGTTCGAGTTCTTAGATATCTAAAACTGTTGCATATATATCTTTCCTCAGAGAGAATTTCCATTAATTTAACCTGACAGCAGGGAGTGTGCAAATCGTTAGCCCTCTTCCATGGTCCCTGGCTTAGTCCAGGAATCTTGCATTCATCTCTCCCTTTTTGCTTCTATACCCAGGCTCAGTGTCTTTATTGCAATGCTGATATTGACATTTGTCTTCAGAGCAATTCTGGCTTTCAGATTTGCTTATCACTTTCTGCTCTGGTTTTAGTTCTCTTTCTTGCCTTTGTCTCCTGACATATCCCTGATGTCCTCCAGCCCAACAATGCAATAAGCATGATGGATAAATATGTTTATATCTTTATGTATCTATCTATCTGTCTATCTATATTTATAGTTACATGTATGTGTGTCTTTTTTTTTCCTCCCCATGGGCTTTCATTTATCTAGAAAAATGGCTTGATGTGCTTTCTCTACTTGTCATTGGATTTCTTATGGAATTCATAAGAATTTTAAGTAAGGGGATATCAATACTTGGATAAATAAAATACGGTTAAAATAATAAATATGGAAGCCTCACTATGCAAGTCTATCAGTTATTTGCATCATTAGTAGTTTATACCCCTCTGTTTCATTGTTTCAGGTCTACTACTATAAGAACATTACAATTCCGTTTGTATACCCATGGAGTATTCTTGACAGATAAATTAAAACTTATTTTTCTGTTGAATTAGAAGTTATTTTCCTGTTAAACTGATTTTTAGTGAGATATTTTTTAGTTTTTTTCCTTTGGTAGAAAAAATTAAATTAACAGTATGTCCCCTTGAAAACCACTCTGGATCTAATACCAGTTATTGCTACTTGTTGGTATGGAAACATGATCCTGTAACTTTGTGATATTAATTGTGGTTAAGTATCTCCTCCTTATATTTCTATTTTTCTGTCTGTTTCCTGAAAATGCATCCTAATTTAGCAGCACTCAATGACCTGGTGCAGATTTTAGAACTAGGAAAAACCTGGGGATAAATTATTGCTATGTGATAGTAAAACGTGTTAAGATCCGTAGAGGAAGTCATTGGATTTTTATGGAGAAGAGTGCCTCCTGTTGAAAACTTGGGCACTAGCAGTTGCTGTTGGGGTAGCAGTCATGGGTATTAGAGCAATTTTACATGAAGCATTTTGTATGGTTTTGGGAAAATCATGCTAATAAGTTTCCTGACCTAAAATGGATCTCCCTTCCATCACGTAAGACGTTCACTGGCATTTAATCTTACTTTTACTAAATAAGAGTTGGCAATTATTTAGGATATAGTGTATGTATCTTTAGAAATCTTTTGAGCTTTACCCATAGAAACCTTTAATTGACGAGTTCTTACTGCTAGAATTCAAATCCTTCCCTTTTTTCTATGTTGTACTTTCAGACCAAAATGATTAGCAGTGTGGAGTTTAGGGGAGGGAGAGGGTAGAAGAGCAGGAAGGAAGGGACTGCAAAATATCACACTGAGGAAAGTGGCTGCATTCTGAAACATCTGGTGGAAAAGTGGAAAACCATCTGGCATCCCAAAGTCTCTACATATTAAAAACCGTCCAGTTAAAATCGTAAAATGAGTGACAGAATATTTTTCCATTCTTTTAGACAGATGGGCTATGTGTTTAAATGAACATCTTAATTTTTATTGAAAACTATTGAATTATGCTATCTTCAAAACCCTTCAAATAACACATTTAAAGATGTATATTTACTTTTAAATTATGGACATTTTGCTTTCTTATTTAAGACTTTCATTCCCCAACATGATACCTAATTTTGTCCCACAGTAAACAACTTTAAATGCTGGATTTTGCCTTTTCTAATGGCTTCTATTTGTGTTATCCACAAGGAGGAAGCTTGGAATCTTATTTCTGTTTTTTTTTTTTTTTTTTTTTTTAATGTGAAGAGGAACTCAAGAAAGTTAATCTAAAGAATGGAAAAGAAATACAAGATTATGATTCTTGAAGGAATCAGTGATTAAAAATATCTATTCCCTTTCCACAATCCAAAACTTGATAGCACTTGTCATTGTAGAAAATGTAAAATTATTAGGGAGAGAGCTGGGACCTATAGCCTACGGTAAGGAAGCCCTTGCTCTCTTTGGAATTCCAAGGGCAGATTTTATCTAGTAAGTCTGGGCATATCAGTTCACATTTATTTACCTACTGTTTGCATAAAAATAACTAAAATTCTCAATCTGTGGCTCCAAATCCTAAATACAGCCCACTCCTGAATTCTTAAGACTGCCAAGCCTTGCTCTTCTTTCATTATTTCTTCCCACTCCCTTTTCCTTCATCTACCTTCTGTTTTTTTCCAATACAGCCAGTGACTGTTGTGGTCAAAGGCGGAGAAATAGCAGGCAATGGAACGGAGAAATTCTTTCAGCTTTTCTCTTCTTAAGCGTGAATTTAAATTTAATTTGGGGGGCCCTCTGGTACAAATAGGCTCAGTAATGGCTTGAAAACCATTTATAGGGATCTTTCTTGAAATGAGAGAATATTACAAGAATACAGTGAAGCTTAGAACAAGAGGGAAAGTAGGATCTCCAGAACTTGGATCATTTGCCTGATTTCCATCAATTGTATCTAGAAAATATGTTTGTTCTCTGTTATGACATGAGACTAGCACCAGCAAAGAAATATATCACGGCCCTCAACTTCCAGGGCACCCTTCCTTTTAGAGGTGGTGTTTCGGTATTATTTTAAGCATTAAACATGTAAGTACTTAGCAATTAAAAGGTCATTGTCTTTGGAATTAGAACTGGGCAAGTTAGTTTTTGTCTTTATACCTTAGTTGGTCATCTTTAAAATCAGGACGTAAATGCCCAATTTATAAGATTTTTGTGGATATTAATTGAGACTAAGTATTTACAACACGTAATAGAGTTTAATAAATTAGTTTAATTATTCTTAATAACAGCCTGATAGGGATGATGTATAGTAGCACACAAATTCAAAGAATGCCATTTCTTATAAAAAGCAGTATTTAGGCAGGGAATATTTTGTTCTGTTTTAGCTATGAGAATGAAATTGTGTACCTTCGTCACATTAGTGATATTGAATGGAAGGTTGCATGTGTTAACCTGCTTAGGTCTCCTTACACTTAAGTACACACTTGTCTGTGTATACGGTGTCCAATGTCTGACTGAAAAGGTGAAAAAATTCACTGAAAGAACTGGGTATTTATAAAGCTTAGGCACTGAATAATAAAGTAGTAGAGTTTTGGCCTAACTTTTTCATTTTTTTCTGGAGGGGTCTATGACCACAGCTGAGGTCCCGTCTACAGAAAGGAAGGACAAAGCATTGGCGATCTGATTGGATTGCCTTAGTATGTTTCTAAATCTTTGGGCTTATTCAATTTCTTACTGGGAGAATATTTTAATCTCTGTTTAATTGAGAGAAATACAATCTGTATGTTTGCCTATTTTATTGGTGACACACTTGATAGACATTTAACCTTTGAATGTTCTTTCTAGTATCAAAAACTGTGAATTGCCTTTTCATGTGCTTTCAAAAAATTCAAACTAAAATATATAGTTCCTTGACTCATTGGTTGACAGTGTTAGCCTTTTTCTAAAAATCTCCCAGACTTGCTGAAAGTTCAAAATGACGGAAATTAACTTTATCCATTGAAAATTCCCTTGAGATATAATTTCACCCAGACAAAAATGTCAAATCTCATGCCAACAATAAATTAGAGTTGGAAAGAACCTACTATGTTATTACCTCCATCCAAGCAGCAAAGGAGGAATGTACCTGACAGTACATTCTTTTGGTATATAATTTGTCTCATAGCAACACTTGGAAGAACTTCCAATGCTTCTGGAAAATTGTCATGTGTCAGGGTGATTTATTTCAAATTTTTTTAAGCATTTATCTAAAGTGAGGAGTATGAATGTGTAAATTAGTCAATCTGAGATGACACGTGCAGAGTGAAAAGGGGAGCTCTGGAGCAGAGACAACTGGGCTGAGAGAAGAAAGTTGGGTTTTAGATACTGCAGCCTGTGTTCAATTCCATACTCTGCCACTTAATAGCCATATTCACACAGATGAAAGTGCTGAGCACATAACAAGCACTCAATTAATGTAACGCCTGATATTTACTCACTTGGTATTTCAGTGAATGTGATCAAAATCTACTTTTTATGCCTTATTTGTATAGATACATATACATTTGGCTTAAAGTATATTAGGATATAGCAGGACAATCTATGGGAAATGTTAAAAAAGTCTGCTCGTAAATAATTTATAGCAGTATTAAGACATTGTTCTTTCTATGAAGTTTAGTAATACTTCCAAAAGGTGGATGTATGCTGACTCCTGATTCTCTAGCGGTTTCTTGCAGGTAGGTTTTTCCTTTTTAATATCTTCTGACGCAGTACTGAAAAGACACCTTAAATTTTCTTTTTTTTAAATGCATTTCTGTCACAGTACTGAAAACACACAGTACTTAAAGTTATTGAATAAAAGCATTTTTAAGTAGGAAAAGATCCTAATATAGAACGTTGAAAATGTCTGGAGGGCACCCTGACCTATTAGTTGACCTGAGCCCTCTCTTTTGTTAACCTTTTCTATCTTTGAGCTATGAATCTACTCCCCATTCCTCCCCTTGTGCCAGAAAGAATGTCAGGTGGCTCTAGCCGTGACTTTCTCCTGTAGCCGAATCTAGAACTTAAGGCACCTCTTTATTCCTAACTGGGGCAGCTGCGACATTCCTTCTGCTTGCATTTCAGAGGAATTCTCTCACACTCTGGAAGAGATATGCATGCCACTTTTAGGGTCAGCTGTCTCTGAGGGAAAGTCACTCATATGAATCTCTCCCCCATGATACCATCTCCCATTAAGGACAGTTTCATTTTGCTTCCTTCCTGTGCTCATTAGCCACCTGCCATTTTTTAGAGTTTTCTGGTTTCCAGGCACTACGCTAGGATCTTGAAGATGCAATAGGTGGGTGAAATGTGCTGACTGCCTTTAAGTCACCAACAGTCAATCTCTTTAATCATTCCTTCTTCTAAGCTTCTGCTTATGTTGCGTACCCTCTTTTGAGTGACATCTTTTTCTCCTATTAGATTTATGGCTTCCAATATCTCTCTCCACCCATGGCTTTGAGATATTATTGATCTCACGGCTGTATATACCATATAAACACTGACTACTCCCAAATGTATACTGCTGGCCTTATTTCCACTGAGCTCCACATTCCTGTATTAACTTCCTACTTCCTACATGTTGTCTCCATGTATCTCAAAATTAAATTGTCCAAAATTGGATACTTGTTTCCATCTCCTCCAAACCTACTCTTTCCACAGTCCTTCCCATCTTAGGAAATGGCTTTTACTTTTCTGCTGCCCAGGCAAAAAAACCTATCTTAACTTTTCTTTTTGTATCAGTCATTAAATCTTGTTGCCTCTACTTTCAAACCACTGCTACCACTATAATCTGAACCACTGTTGTATTAGTTTTCTTTTGCTGCAAAACAGATTACCACTATCTTTGCAGCTTAAAACAACACATATTTATTATCTCATGGTTTTGTGGGTCAGAAGTCTGGGCATAGATTTACTGTGTTCTCTGCTTCAAAGTTTCATTTCTTCAGGCTCCTGTCCAGGAAGTGGCCTGGGCAGCAGTCTCATCTGAGGCTTGACTGGGGAAAGCTTTGTTTCCAACTGTTCTCAGGTTGTTGGCAGAATTATGACTGCAGAACTGAGGCTCAGTTTCTTGTGGCAGGTTGCCCTTAGCATTTCAAGGCCTTTTGATGTTTTTTGTCCTGAGGAATTCTCCAACATGCCGACTTACTTTGTGGCAGCTCACTTCTTCAAGGCTAGGGAGGAGGAATCTCTCCACTGGTTTTGCTAGCAAGATGAAGTCTTATGTACAGTCATGTGTCACATAATGATGTTTCAGTCAAAGACAGACCGTATATACAACTGTGGTCCACAAAATTAGTACCATATAGCTTAGGTGTATAGCAAGCTATACCAGCTGAGTTGTGTAAGTACACTCGATGATGTTCACACAGTGATGAAATTGCCTAACGATGCATTTCTCAGAATGTATCCCTGTCGTTAAGGAATGCATGACTGTATATCGTAAGGTAATGGTGGTAGTGACATCCCATCACCTTTGTCATAGAATGTAATCTAATCATGGGATGACATCTCATCACATTTGCCATATTCTATTGGTTAGAAGCAAACAGGTCCCACACCTAAAGGAAGAGATTACATGAAGACATAAACACCAGGAGCCAAGGGTCTTTGAGAGTCAACATAGGGATTGTCTGCCACAACTGTCATTTCTTGCCTAGATTTTTGAAATAGCCTCCTCACTCAGTCCTGTTTCTACCCTGTCCTACTCTTATTTGATAGTTAGAATGATCTTTTAAAAAATTAAGCCACATAACATCATTCCTAGCCTCAAAACCTTAAGTGGCTTTCATTTCAATTACAGTAAAAGCCAAGTCTTTATAAGGTTATACAAGATCTGAACATTTGCCTCTCTGATCTCATCTTCAGAGGGAACTGGCTAATCCCTGTCTGAAGTGTTTTTTCCTGGTTATCCGTATGTATTACTCTCTTACCTTTTTCAAGTCTTTGCTTAAACATTACCCTCTCAATGAGGCCTTACTGGAACCCCACCCTCTATTTAAAACTGTGACCTCCTCATCCTCTCCTCCACTCAGCTGTTCCTTTTCTGTTCTCTATTTTCCTCTTTAGCAGCTGTGACCATCTGACATCATATATAACTTTACTTTTTAAGTATATATTGCCCACTCCTCCCACTGGAATATAAAATTCATAAATCATGGCTCCATGAGAGCTGTTCTAATCTCTGCTGTATATCTAGCCTCTAATTAGTACCTTTCACAGAGTAGATACTCAACAAATATATGCAGAATAAATTAATGACTACATCTCAGTCAGGCCTCAATTCCTTGATATAGACTTCTTATTATCCAAATCCATGGAAATGCTCAATCATAAAAATTATATTGAGGCCATTTTCTGTTCTAATTTTCCTTTCATCTTATGAGTATATATACATATATATAGTTTTATTTCTAATCATTTTGGGAATTCTTTAGGGTCAGAACAATGGCTTAAACTTTAGGATGGGTTATGTTGGTTTTCAGTTACTATTTGTTGATTGGTTCATTTTGAAACACTCATTAAAGATTGGTAGAGTGGGATTTTAATGTGCAAATATATGAAATTTCTTGTAGAAGTCTTATTTAGTTATTATATGATAAACTAAGTTACCTCAATCTGCTCTTTTAGGGGTTTACTTAGGCAGGACTCTCAATGGCCTTGCTAGCTGATCAAGAGTTCTTGCTACCATATGGCAGTTAAGGAGGAGTCAAATAAAGTTCTAGGTTGTATCTTAAAACTCTCAGAACAATACATGATGAAGGCTTCGATGTGTCTTTACAGAAAAATTTTCTTTTTTCTTTTTTTAAGCTGTTTTACTGAGATATAATTGATATACAACAAGTTCACATGTTTAAAGTGAACATTGTTTTCATTTTTTATCTATGTATGCATCCATGAAATCTTCACCACAATCAAGATAGTAAACTTATCCATAATCCCCAAAACTTTCCTTATGGCCCTTTGTAATCCCTCCTGCTAGCCCCACCTAAACGTCTCGCTGCTCTCTGGTTCCCCAGCAACCACTGATCTTCTTCCTGTTCCTAAAGATTTGATTGCATTATTTGGAGTTTTGTATAATTGGAATCATACAATATGTACTCTTCTGCCTAGCTTCATTTACTCAGCAAAATTATTTCGAGATTCATCCATGTTGTTGTGCTCATCAGCTCCTTCTATTGTTGAGTAGTATTCCATTGCATTCATATGCTACAATTTTTTTCCATTCAGCTGTTGATGAACATTTGGGTTGTTTTTGGTATTTGGCTTTTGCAAATTAATCTTCTATGCATATTTGTGTCCAAGTCTTAGACATATATCAAACTGTTTTCCAAAGTGATTGTAGCGTTTTACATTCCTAGCAGCAATGTATGAGAGTTCCAGTTGCTCCATGTGCTCTCCAACACTCGATATGGTCAATCTTTAATTTTACACATCCTAAAAGGTGTAGGTCCAGCCCCAGTGGCCTAGTGGTTAAGTTTGCTGCTCTCTGCTTCAGCAGCCTGGGTGCAGACCTGCATCATTCGTCTGTCAGTGGCCATACTGTGGTGGCGGCTCACATACAGGAGGTGTTAGCTCGGGGCGAATTGTCCTCAGAAAAAAAAATAAATAAATAAAAGGTGTAAAGTAGTATCTCATTATAATTTTAATTTGAATTCCTTTAATTACTAGTGATGTTGACACCTTTTCATGTGCTTATCTGACATTTGCATATCTTTTGTGGTAAACTGTCTTATCACCTCTTTTGCACATTGTTTTTTCCTTTTTCTCCCCAAAGCCCCCATAGTTGTATACTTTTAGTTGTGGGCCTTTCTAGCTGTGACATGTGGGATGCCAACTCAGCATGGCCTGATGAGAGGGGCCATGTCTGCGCCTAGGATCCGAACCGCTGAAACCCTGGGCTGCTGCAGTGGAGCGCGCGAACTTAACCACTTGGCCACAGGGCCGGCTCCCTCTTTTGCACATTTTTTTTTTAAAGATTTTATTTTTTTTCCTTTTTCTCCCCAAAGCCCCCGTACATAGTTGCATATTCTTTGTTGTGGGTCCTTCTAGTTGTGGCATGTGGGATGCTGCCTCAGCGTGGTTTGATGAGCAGTGCCATGTCCGCGCCCAGGATTCGAACCAACAAAATACTGGGCTGCCTGCAGTGGATCGCGCAAACTTAACCACTTGGCCACGGGGCCAGCCCCACTTTTGCACATTTTTTAATTGAGGTTATTTTGCTTATTACTGAATTTTGAGAGTTGTTTATATATTTTGGATATAAGTCCTTTATGAGATATATGCTTTGCAAATATTTTCTTCCAGTTTGTGGATTGTCTTTTGGTTCTCTTAATAGTGTCTTTTGAAGAGCAGAAGTTTTAATTTTGGTGAAGTACAATATATTGATTTTTTTTTTATAGATCAAGTTTTTGGTATTGTATCAGAACATTATTTTTAATTTTAAAATTACATGATGAATTAAGAAGCAATGATTTCTTCAAGATACACTTTCACATAGAAGTAATATGCAAATCGAGTTAAACATAACTCAGTTTTTATGTGCCTTTGACCTCTAAACAAATCTCACTGAATTTAATTAATATATTGTGTACCTAACTTTAAGCTGCCTATCATTTATACATGAGAGGATTCCCCCAGGCCAGGGTTTCTCAACCTTGGTGCTATTTTGCACCACTTGGTGCATTTTGGGCCAGATAATTCTTGTTATGGAGGCTGTCCTGTGCAGTTTAGGATGTTTAGCAGCATCCCTGGCCTTTATCCACTAGATTTCAGTGGAAGCCTCCAGTTGTGACAATCAAAAATGTCTCCAGACGTCGCCAAATGTCCCCTGAGGGGCAAAACCACCCCTGGTTGAGAACTACTGTTGTCTATTGCACTGATGGGTCTGATTCTGGTTCTGCCTGTACCAGTCTGCCTGATTTGATACTTAAAGCCAGATGATGAATCCAGGAAAATAATGTTGTTCCTTTCTCCCTTGATTTGGCCATCAGTGATATCAAGAGAGATAGATGCCCCTCCCTGAGTCCATGCTTATGAAAATGGACCCCCAAACTCACATAAAATTATTCTCCATTGGCATCCTTTTCCCATTCTTTACTTTAATGAGAGTGAACACAGGAGAACCACATGAGTCCTTTTATTGTGGTAGACACAAAAAACGCTAGGTGTCCCATTACTCCTAATTCTGGAGAAGATGATTTTCTACCTCATAAGAGTTCCTAATTCTCTTTCTTTCCATCAGCAGATGCATATGATTTTAATTTGGATATGATGTTTTCTGACCCTCTACATCAGGTAAAGTATTTTGGCTATCAGATCCCTAATTGATAGCATTTATGCAGTTTTAGCTCAAAATATTAATAAATTTTTCTAAATTATACACAAAATTTGGAGGGCAAGCAGAGGCAGGAAAATACTTTTACAGTAGTCACCACCATAGATATCACTTAGTGTTATTCTTTTCAATTTATGATATCCCTGGCAATAATATTTTTTTCAAAAATATTCATTTCCTATTTTGCACCATTTATAAGTTTTAGAACATAGCTTCGTATTTTAAAGGACTTTTTGTTTCTCTATTGCTGGGGTTCCCTTGGGAAAGATTGGGACTATCTTCTCCTTACACGACAAAGAGATCTTTCTACCATGGTACCGCTTTCAGAAAACAGCTGAGCTTCCCGTCTTACCTCACAAAAATATAGGATATGAACATTTTTTTCCTTTGGGAATGCAGATTTATAAACGACACAGGAAGGAGTTTGAAAACAAGACAAACACCAGTGATGGAGGAAATATCTTGGATAGGAGTCTGCATGAAATTGGTTACTAAGACTGAGCATCCCCTTCCGGCTGATATGCCCCATTAAAGGCTGTTAATCCAGCTAAAGGAGCTCAAAAGGAAGATGATAAGAGATGGTGGACAAAACATCTTGTTTTTAAAACTGACACCAAGTATTTTGATGTCAATATTACGAGAACTGCTGTGTGCAGTAGTGATTCGAACAGAGTTAGGCCCGTCTGAAACAATGAATTTGGTGGCAAACTGTTTCTTTTCAGGGCAGGAAAGGAAGTGAATGGTGCTTTTAAGCCTTTAGTTCACCGACAGACATCACATTATTTTACTGGATAATCCAGTTTTAATTCACCCAAATTACAAGGCAAGTTGCTGGAAGAAGTCATTTTATTGTAACATCACGCTGAATGTGGGATGGCATTTTTCAATTCAGGCTGAGAAAGTTAGAGAAGAATGGTGATTAAGTGCTGGGAGTTACTGAGAATGTGATCTGATTCCACAAACTGGCAGAATTCACAACGGAGGTCCCTGTCACCACTCCTTTCTCTGTTTTTTTTATTTTCTAGGGTCGAGGAATCTTTCTCTCTCTGTTTCTTTCTCCCTCTCTCTCTGCTTCCTTCCTTCCTTCCTTTCTTCCTTTCTTTTCCTATTCAATGTATGAAGGGATGGAAATTCTGTTTTAAAACTTTGTTCTCTCTTTGTCTTGTTTTCCCTTTTGTCTCTTTACTACCCCTTTTCTCTTTCTCTGCTTCTTTCTGCCTAATCTCCTTCTTTTCTTCCCCTTCAATCCTCCTCACGTGGTTTCTTGCTGTGTCATATCTGCAGTTTGTGATGAAGACACTAGGAATGCACAAAGTTCCCTTGCTGTCCCAAGGAATTAGCCACCTATGTCCCAGAAGCAGCGTTGACTGGTTAGCTATACTGCACTTTTCTTTCAAATTGGTTTCCTAATTATCAAAACTAGTCCTGCTTAAGCCTCAGGGGTCCCATGTCACAAAAGTGAAATCATTAGTTACATGCTGCCATGGAAAACCAGAAACAAATGCATGCTACTTCTCAAGTCTTATTTACGAAACAGAGGGTCACTTTATATTTTGGAATAAATAGGTCATATGGTTCAGGATGGCATGCTTTACTTAGTATGAGCAAGGAGGCTAATTTGTGTCAGTGGACTTGTACTGAGTAAAGAATCAAAAGGGGCCTGTTTGTCTTATCAAGTGGAGGCAGTGCAGCGGGGGAGGCAGAAGCGTGGGTTTCTCCTAGCTCTGTGACCCTGGGCATGCGATTTAACATCTTCAGGGCTCAGCTCTTCAGGATAGAAATAATAGCTCCTTCCTTGCAAGTTTACAAGATTAAAGGAGGTATTACATGTAAGACAGACTACTCTTAAGCTCTGGAATCAGAACTGGGTTCCTTTGTCGTCCTGTTACTTGTGATTGTGGTATGTTATTTAACCTTTCTATGCCTCTGATTACTCATCTGTAAAATAGGGGTTGTTTTCAAGAGTGAATGAGATGATACATATTAAGCACTTAGAAATGCTTCTGGTATGTGTGATTATAAATCTTACTGCATAACATTTTTTTAAAAAACACTTTTACTGTAAAATATAACACATATAAAGAAAAATTGGGAATAGAAATTGATTTTCTTAGTAAGTATTCTTCTCGTGTATGGCTTCTTTACTCAACATCATGTTTGTGAGATTCAGCTGTGTTTTTACATATAATATTGTCTGTCCATTCTCATTGCTGTTACCGTATTCTATTGAATGAATATAATACAATTAAATTATTCAATCAACTGTGGATGGACATTCAGGTTGAGTGTAGCTTAGCTGTTAATAATAAGGCTGCTTTGAAAATTCTTTTATCTATCTCTTGGTGCATGTGAATGAATTTTGGTTGAGTTTATACATAGGAATGAAATTACTGAGTCATAGAAGGTCAGTCTTCAGCTTTAGTAGACAGTGCCAAACTTTATGAGAATACTCATTTCTCCTCATCCTTGCTAGCACTTACATTGTCAGTCTTTTTAATCTCAGATGTTCTGGTGATGTGTAGAAGTATATCATTATGATTTTAATTTGCATTTCTCTGATGGTTAATAAAGAGGACCAGGTTTTCATTTGACTGTTGGCCATTTGAATATATCCTACTGTGTGGAGTCTATATTCTGCATTTATGTCTCTTTTATTGGTTCTATGAATTGCAAACACAATCTCCATTCTATGATTTGTCTTTCAATGCCTTTGATACCTTTGGAGAAAAAGAATTTAATTTTTACACAGTCAAAATTATCAATCTCCACCTTTATGGTTAGTGCTAAAAACAAAACCAAAATCTTTTCCCTTCCCTATTAATATTCTTCTCTACTCTTCTAAAAGCTTCATCATTTTGGCTTAAAATCCACCCAGAATTGAGTTTTTGTATGGGAGAAGGGACGAGTGAAGTTTTGTTGTCTTCTCACATGGATATCCAACTATCCCAGCATCGTTTATTGAAACGCCCATCCTTTCCCCGTGGCTCTTTAGTGTCACGAGTCATCTGTTAATGAAGAGTCCATGGATCTATGTTTCTAGGGTCTTTATTTTGTTCCATTGGTCTATTTTCTCATTCTACCAACACCATACTGTTTTAATAATTGCCGTTTTATAATCAATAGACCGAGTCATCACTCCCTAGTCATTTTATTTTAAAATTTTCTTGGCCAGTGCTTCTCAAAATGTGTCTGAAGCCCTTGAGGTCCCTAAGATCCTTTCAGAGGGCACATGATCCCATCTTTACCAGCTATATATATGTGTGAGGCTGGAATTTCTTCATATACTTCAACCAAACAACATATGCAACAGATTTAATTCTGAAGAAGATATGAGTAAGCAGTAGAGGTTAGTAAATATGCAAAACAGGGCCACTGTTTTTACTAATTATTTTTGCTTTAGAAAATATAATATTTTTATATGTTAAAATATTTATGTTAAAATATAATGTACTTATTACGTTATTTTAAAATTAATTAATCATAAATATTTTAAAAGTGTTTCCAGTTTTAATATCTAATATAGGAAATATCAATACACATTACTCATATAAATTAAAACTTTGAGATCCTCAATAATTTTTCAGAGCACAACACACTTGAAAATAGGTAGTCTTGGCTATTCTTGATCTTTTGCATTTTCATATAAATTAAAGATACAGCTTGTTAAGTTCCACAAAAACAAGAACAAAAACAAAAATTCATTGCAATTCTCATTGTGATTGCGTTGAGCCTATAGTTCAGTTTGGACAGACTGAACTCTCAAAAGTCTTTTGGTCAATTAAAATGTTGCGTCTCAATTTATATAAACTTTCTTACATTTTTCTTAACAACCTTTTGCAGAGTTTTGCATAGAGAGCAACATATTTTTAGTTTGATATTTTTTGTGCTACTATACATATTATCTTTTAATTTTATTTTCTGCTTTGTGTTGCTGGTATATAGAAATACAGTTGAATTTTGTATATGGGTCACTAATTAAGTCTAATAGCTTTGCTCTATTTTCTTTTGGATTTTCTACTTACACACTTAAGTCCTCTGCCAATAATGGCAGTTTATTTATTTATTCATTTCCAATTCTTATACTTGTATTTCTTGCATATTTTTCTTGCTCAGTCTCACAGGATAAAGTTGAATAGAAGTGATCACGGCAGACATGCTTTCAAAGGAAAAGTTTCCAACCTTCACACTAAGTGAAAGCAACTGTAAATATTATAGGTTTCCTGTAACTATCTTTCTACTTTAAGGAGGTTTCTTTCTGTTCCTGGTTAGCTAAGACTTATAATCATGAATGAATGTTGAATTTTATCTAATGCTGTATCTACCTCTATTGAGATTATTATATATATTTTTTCTTTTGTTAATGTGGGATACTATATTGATTGATTTTTTAAATGTTAATCTAATCTTTTATTCCTGAAGTAAACTTATCTTTATTGCCCCTTTTATGCATTTCTGACTTAGTTTGCAAATATTTTGTTAGGATTTTTGTATCTATGTTTATGAATGAGATTGGCCTATAAGTTTTCTTTCTCAAAATATTCTTAGAGTATCTTGATATTTCTAGTTTAGCTGACATGAAATGTTTGGTGGAGTTTACCCTTGAGGCTCCTAGGGCTGGTTTTCCTTGGAGGAATGTTTCAAATTATGGATGTAGTTTTTTAAAAAGTTATAAGACTATTCACATATTGGTAAATTTACATTTATTGGCATGATGATGGTTTTCATAATACATATTACATACATGTTTAATATCTGTAGAATATTTGATTGGCTTCCCTTTTTATTCTGAAATTGATTTTTAAAAATATTTTTCTTATTTTCTTGATTATTCTCCTTAGTAGTTTATTAATTTTGTTGCTCTTTTTGAAGAACCACCTTCTTTCTTTGCCAATTTTTTCTATTGTATGTTGTCTATTTCATTAATTTGTGCTTTTATTGTGATTATTTCTTTTTTATCTATTTTTAATTTTTTTATCCCTTTTCTAACATCTTGAGATGAATTCAGAGTTTATAAATTTTTCAGTTCTATCCTTTTCCTCATGTATGAAATTAAGACTATAAATTTCTAATAAGTGAAGCTTTAGCTGCTTCTCATAACTTTGATACGTGGATTTTTAGCTGACATTTAATTCAAAATATTTACTACTTTTCTTGTAATTTGTTCTTTGATGAATGGATTCTAAAGAATTACATTTTTTAATTTCCCAAAATTGTGAAAAAACACAATTATTATTGATTTCTATGTTAATTATGTAGCTACAGGCCCTCTAGGGCCAGGTCAAATTGACTCCTTATCAACAGAAAGTTTTTCAGGGGAAAGCCAAAAATTTGCAAGTTACATAGCTAGAGCATACACAGAGGAGAAAATCTTGACCTGAAATAACTCCAGAACCAAAGATTCCTTCCCCTATGGAAACAAAGGACCGGGACACGACTGGACTTGAAAGCCAGACTCTTATCAGAAGTGAGGGGTCTGTTGTCCAGGAAGATCTGATGTTAAAGCCCCTTCTACACCTCACCACACATGTTTAAAGCCCTCCAATTAAAACCTGCCCTGCCAGCATTTCCACATACCAGCCTACTCTGCCTAACCTCTTAAATTTTACCCCAAACTCTGAACTGGGGTGACATATTTGAGAGCTTTTGCCTCCTGTCTCCTTGCAAGTCAACCTCACAATAAGCTTTTTCCTTTTCTCTAAAGCCAATGCCATACTAATTGGCTTTCTATGCACATCAGGTAACAGAATCCCATCTTTGTATGGTAATGATTCCTTTGTGATCAGACATTTTCTGTATAATTTTAATAATTAGAAATATATTGAGATTCACTTTGGTGAGTTTTTGTAAATGTTTCAGGTACCCTTGGAAAGAATTTGCGTTCCGTGGTTGTGAGGTGCAACATTCAAATCAGGTCAAATTTGTTAATCGCTCTGTTCAAATCTTCTATACCCTTACTATTTTTTCCTATTTTTTTAACGTTACTGAGAAAAATTCCTACAGTTATTGTGGATTGGTTGATTTCTCCTTGTAGTTATATCACTTTTGTTTTGTATATTTTGAAACCATTATATTAGTTGCATACAAATTTAGAATTAATTTATTCTACTGGTGAATTGAACATTTTTTTCTTAAGATGCATCTCACTTCATTCCTTTTAATACCTGTTGCTCTTATATTTACTTAGTTTGGATTAATATAGCCATTCCAGTTTTAATATTTATTTTCTACATAGTACATTTTAAATTTTCATCCTTTTACTTTCAACTAATCTTTCTGTGTCTTTCTATTTTTATGCATCTCTTGTAAGAGACAAGCATGAGTTCTTTTTTTATTATGATCTTATAATTTTACCTTTTTAATTGAAGTTTCTAGTTCAATCACATTCAATGAAATGAGTAATCTCTTTGTAATCAGTTTTTTGTGTTACCTCTTTCCTACATCTTTTTTTTGTTCTCTTTTTGTTTCTTTCTTGCTTTTTGTGCAAGGGTAGATTAGTTTATATTATTCCATTTTGTTCGCTATTTATTTGGAATTTATACATTATTGTGCTTTTTTTAATGATTTATTCTAGAAGTCATTAAATATACATTTAACTTATCATGTCCAATATTAATTAATACTTTTATCCTTCTCCTAGAAAATGCAAAGCCCTTAGAACACATTAAATCAATCTGTTTCCCATCCATATATATCATCCATCTATATGTATGTCTATACATGTGAATATATGTTAATATATATGCATATATATATTTTTCTTCTTAGTGAGAGCCTGTTTTCAATTATATAAAAATTTCTTTATTTCCCTTGCATTCTTATTTTCACTGAGTATAGAATTTTACTATTTTTAGTTATTTTCTTTCTTCACAGTGAAAATGTTAATCCATTTTCTCTTGGTTCCATTGTTTCTGCTACAAAGTAAGCTTTAAAGAAAATTTGACTCTATCACTTTTTTTGACTGCTTTTTTTTTTTGTATTCTGCAATTGTACCATGAGGTATCTGTGTGCAGGTTTCTTTAATTGTGTGATTTGAGGTTAAGCGGACATCTGAATTAATAAATTAATGTCTTTCATCAGCTTTGGAAAACTCTTGATTATTATGTCTTCAAATATTGCTTTTGCTGCATGTGCTCCTCTCCTGGGGTTATATGTACATATGTTAGAACTTCTCACTGTATTCACTATGTCTCTTATCTATTCTTATTTTTGACTTCCCGCTGTGCTTAATTCTCAATGATATTTGTCTCACTTAACTTCTAGTTCTCTAATTCTCTCTTCAGCTTTGCCTAATTTACGTTAAATGCATCTGTGTTCAAAATTTTAGCTATTGTATTTTTAAACTCTAGAATGTTTTGTTTCTTTTTTAATTTTCAAAGTGGCTTTCATAGTTTCCAGTTTCCTGTTAAAATTTTCATTTTTCTTTTGATTCTTGAATAGAATAAGCAGGTATTTAAAAATGTGAGTTACAACATATTCAATCCTCCTTTAAATCTGATATTAATTTTAGTTTCTGCTGATTTTTCTTTATGTTGTTTTATTTTCATGTTTTCTGGATATTTTGTTTGAAAAATTGTTTGTGGAAATAATTGGAGGCCTAGAATGAAGTTTTCTTACTCTAAGAGGATTTTACTAGCTATTTCCATGATATTTTTCCAGTTTTCCTATTTGTCCTCAACAGGAGGGTTGGTCTTTATTACTTAGTCCTCCATTACATGAAATGCACCCAATTTTATGCATTTTGAATATTGGAATGATATGTGTTTGTGTTTGCCTTGTACGGTTACCTAATCTTGGCAGTTTTTTTTTTTTTAATTCCAACCATGCTCTAATGAACTATTTTCTTTGTACAATATTTATCGTGTTCTAGAATATAATTTATCAGATCCAGAGGTAGTATTGTTTTATTAACTAAATTTTAAATGAATAAGCCAAGAAATATTTTTATTTGAATTCAATTGCTAATGAGTTCTTTATGATACCAGTGGACAGTGTTTCTTTAAATCATTTCTAGGTGATGATATTGAGGCCATATCATCAACACTAAAAGAGATGTTTATGCACAAACATCAGCTGTTGTACACAATTCATCTAAAAACTTAGCTCAGAGTTTCTAACGCCACACTAGGAAGGTTATATATTGTAGTGATAAGAACATGGGCATTGGAGTATCAGGAGTGGCTTTAAGTCATGATTTACTCTCTTGCTAGCATATTAATTAACCTTTCTCTCTTGCTAGCTGTGTGACATTGGGCATATTAATTAACCTTTCTAAGCCTCAGTTTTCTAGGTTGTTAAATAGGGATGGACAGTTCCTATCTCATGAAATTAATGTGAAAATTAAATGAGATTATGCATATAAACTGTTTAACACATTACGTGGCACTCTCTGAACACTTGATATGTCCTAGCTGTTGGTTTTATTGTGAGAATGTGGTGTTATTGTATTTCATTTAAGAACGGAGCTTGTTTAAGGAAGACCTCATTCTCTGCCTCTGATTCTTTAGGTAATTTTCATCTGAACACATATTTCTATAAGCAGATATAGAGCAACCTCTAACTCAAGCTGCTCCTCACTGTAATTTTCACAAGAATTACTTTCAAGGCATGGCCCTCTGACTCCATGTATATCCAATTGTTCTGGACCCCAACATAAAGCTTACATTTATGACTGTCCAATTTTATGTGTTTGGATTTTTTTGACATTATGTCCACCTTTGATTGTTTTTCTATTATACTAGTTATCATGTTTGTACACAAATAATGTGTTCATTCAGGTCATTGATGAAAATATTAAACTCAGAAGAACCAAGGTGATATTGTAATAAATTATGTGTAACATAAATCTGGCTTGAAAATATTAACAGACATTTCAGAAAAGGAAGCAAATTTAATTTAGCATGAGGCATCACTCCAGTGCCTCATACAGATCACCATAGTCTTTTCTAAGGGTAAATAGACTTTCACGTTTAGTAATTTCTCCAAATTTTTCTTGGATATCAAGTCAGTGAGTTATCTTGTCATTTTCCTAATTTGAACACTAGGACATCATGTTCAAAATTTTGATACCAGAATTTTGCTGGAATTTTCCCAGAGGTTATTGCCATGAGATCCTCTTACACTTCCCACGATATGATCATTTGTGGCTTGGAGAACTATACTTATTTGAAGGGGTCATTTGCTTTTTCCTACACCTTCATGAATAACCCAAAGCTCATTCTTCCTTCTTAAAAATAGCCAATATTTATGCTATATCTTTTACTTACTAAGAACTTTTTGTAATTTTTGAGATCTATTTTTCTTGATGCTATAGCATACTACGTTTCATTATTGTCTGATTAGGATGACATCATTTCTCTCCTGCCATTTGTGTGACAAATAAATTATTTTGATGACAATAAATAATACATTTGAGTGTGTACGCATGAGACTTTTTCAATAGATTGTAATACCCTCCACTTCAGTAGAGCAGTTAAGCTATAACGGTTCCTGTAAAGCAAAGTAGAATTAAGTGCATTAAAAAAAACCATCAGGAGAATGTTATTTAAGATTACAATGTATGTGATGTATAAATATACATTAAATATGTTAAATACATGCATATATAAAGTGCTAAGTGAATAACAATTGAGTAAGATGACTATTTTTCCAAAATCATTTTTTTTCATTAGTATGTTACATGGTTACTTACAAGATAATACAATTTTATAAGTACAAGCGACATTAGCAAGCACTGAATTAAAGATTTTTATTTTTCAATGGACAGAACAGAAACCCAAAGAGGGGAATAACTTGCCCCAAATCACATGGTTTTGGTGGTGAGAAGGACTGTATCCGGGTCTCTTGACTTCGGTACGTTTTGACCGCTTACTCTTATAACCCAACAGCTTACCACATAGCAAGACTGAACCTCTGGCGTGGCAGAAGATTTAGCAAGGGTCTACTGTTCATTCTTATTGTGGGAGGAAAAAAGGTAAATGAAGATTGTAAAATAATTGCTACAGTGAGAAAAAGAATCCACCAGTTTCTCCTTTCTTTTGATGTTTGAATTTGCGGAAGTGACCTTTGGGATCAAAGAAATAAAAAATATATTCCAGTATCACCCGAGTGGAGGAGGCAGGATCAGGCTTGTGGCAATAACATGAAGTTCTAAGATCTTAAAGGTTTCTTCATTAATTATCTTTGAAAAGTTCAGTTGTTTGTTCTGAACAAAATGAAACCATGGGCTGCAGGAACAGAGTAAAAATATCTCCCTCCTGAGAACTACTCAGGATATTCCTTATAACCTTTACACTGGGCACAATAAAATGCAACAGCGTTACCGGGGAACGTGTTTGACTTCTTTTTCTTGTCTATTTAAGCCATCTCTGGATTTTTTTCTCTCTGCTTCTCTCTGTTTCTGTGTCTCTGTCTTTCGCTCTCTCACCTGTTCACTGCATCTTCAAAATCCATCTCTGAGGTTTCATCTGCATTACTGCAAAACCCTTGCCCGTGCTTGGTGTGTTCCCTTCCCCACAAACACAACCTTAAAGTTGGCTTCTCAAAATTCCCCCTGAAAAACTCTTTCTGGAGTAGCTTGGCATTCTAGAGGAGCAGGCAGAGGATATAAGAGCTTCCAAGAGCTGTGTCACTGCTCTCAAACATCTTTCTCTCCTGGAATGTTTGCCGTCTCAGTTTTCTAAATGGCAAGTGAGAAAAAATTGTTTTAAGCCAACTAGAAGATTCCACGATGAAAATTATGTTGTAAAAACAAAATCCTGTTTCCTAAGGCATCATATAAAATGAGTAATCTTTATATCCTCATTAGCAAGTAGGTAGTAAAATTTCAAGGTGATTGTATCTATATGCAAATATATCAAGAGTCTTTCTTTTGAAATCTGTTTCAGAAGTAGTTATATTTGGGATGCTGAGTGTATATACCTCCTTTATTTTTATATTTATGTTTTATCCTTAAATAACATTGCAATTGCCCTGAAGTTACAGATAATAATAAAGACCCAAGTGTTTTGTTTTTCTTTCTTTTTGACATACTTAGCAAAGCAATAGCATTGAGTATATTGAAAATAGCAATATTTTAGTATGTCTTTCAATTATTACATAAATAACCAAGGCCCTCCTGAAAAGAAGGACGTGAAAATGAAAGGAAGCACCTAACCCAGTGGTTTTTATTGTTCTTATCTTCTCATCAGTTGCCTATTTTATGTACAAAAATGAATCCCATTTTAGCTCGTATACAGGTTCCTTTGCCGGTTGGGAAATACGTTCACAATAAAATGATTAAAATCACTCCCAGGGGCCAGCCCCATGGCTGAGTGGTTAAGTTCGCGTGCTCCCCTTCGGTGGCCCAGGGTTCAGATCCTGGGCGCGGACATGGCACTGCTCATTAGGCCATGCTGAGGCGGCATCCCATATGCCACAACTAGAGGGACCCACAACTAGAATATACAACTGTGTACTGGGGGGATCTGGGGAGGAAAAAAAAGCAGAAAAAAAAAATCACTCTCAGTATTTTCCACTTTGACAAGAGTCTTCAATATCTTGATCCAATGGAGAAATCCAAATCTTGTTCCATTTTTGGGTCAAAATGATGTTTGTTGTTACTTGTTTGTTTTATTGAAGGGTCTCTGTTGTACCTCAAATCACAGCAAATACAAAGTCATCTGTAAGAATGATTGAGCTGACAAGACTTTTCCAGGATATCTAGTTCCAGCTGTCATGTAATTGCAGGCTCTTCAACCCCTTTCTGAACTTTTGGATTAGAAGAAATTTACGCTTCACAAGGAGATACTATTTCCCACCCCCACCCCAGCTATATTGAGATATAACTGGCATATTACATTGTCTAAGTTTAAAGTGTACAATGCAATGATTTGATACACATATATATTGCAGAATGATTGCCACAATAAGGTTAATTAACACATTCCTCACCTCACATAATTATCTTTTGTGTGTGTGGTGAGAACATTTAAGATCTACTCCCTTAACAACTTTCAAGTATATAAGACAGAATTTTTAACTATAGTCACCATGCTGTGCATTAGAACCCCAGAACTTATTCATCTTATAGTTGGAAGTTTGTACCCTTTGACCAACATTCCTCACTTTCCTCCAACCCCCAGTCCCTGGCAACCACCTTTCTACTCTTTCTATGAGTTTGGCTTTTTTTAGATTCGATATATTAGCGATACCACGCAGTATTTGTTTTTCTCTGTCTGACTCACTTCACTTAGCATAATGACTCAAGGTCCATCCATGTTGTCGCAAAAGGCAGGATTTCTTTTTATATGGCTGAATGATATCCCATTGTATATTTATGTATCACATTTTCTTTATCCATTCCTCCATCAACAGATACCTAGCTTGTATCCATGTCTTACCTGTTGTGCATAATGCTGCAGTGAACATGGGGTGCAGACATCTCTTTGAGATAGTGATTTCATTTCCTTCAGATGTCTACCCAGAAGTGGGACTGCCAGATCATATAGTAGTTCTATTTTTAATTTCTAGAGGAACCTCTGTACTGTTTTCCATAGTGGCTGTACCAATTTATAATTCCCACCAACAGTGCAGAAGGGTTCCCTTTTTAAGGAGACTATTCTTAATTCCAGACTGTTCTAGGTTAAAAGTTATTTCTCTTTTTAATCCAAATATCTTCTTCTGTGTAACTTCTCCATTTGTTCTTCTTGTTCCCTGCTAAGCTGCACAGACCTGGTTTAACTCAGTGACTCTGGTGGTCTTGAAAACAGCTTGCCTTGCACTCAGTCTGTCTTCTTCTCCCTGAGCAGCAGGCTCCATTCACAGATCTGTTCTTCTAGCGCTCCATTTCCAGGCTTCACCAGCTAGTCTTTGCTCTCTTCTAGATGTATCCGAGAATGTTGAGGTTTCCTGCCAAGTGACAGAAAAGAAGGGTCATAGAAAGAGAGATAGAGAGCCAGCAGGGACCGAAAGATATAAAGAGAGATGCACATAGAGAAAAGGAAAGAGACAGAGACGGCAGAGGCAGATGTGCCAGAAAGGAAGAGCATAGGCAGGAGCTGGGTCGGCATACGCCTGCATTCCCATAGACTTCTGCCTTGATATTTACTTCTTTTAATGAAGCCCCAGGTCAATACATTTTGGCAGTCTCATAACACTGCTGATTCACATTGAGCTTTTAGTCAGAACAACTCTTTTTTTTTTTTTTTTACAAACACAATAGTACTTTAACTAACATTCATTGAGATCTGACTCTGTGCCTGATAATCCTGTAAACTCTTTTAATCTACAACATTCATAAAAGATCAGTACTCTTTTTATTATATCCATTTTATAGCTGAAGAAATAGAAACACAAAGAAGTTAAGCAACTCATTCCTATGTATACAATGACTAAATGGCAGAGCAAAGATGGCAGCTTATCCTGTGCTTGTGCTCGCAGAGTTTTGATAAAATACACTTTTTATAAAATCCAGACTACATTTTTTTGTATTCATTTTCTTTTTTGATAAATTTTCCCCATTCTTTTATGCTGTCATTTTTAACTCCAACTCACCCTACGTGTTGGCTATTTTTCTCAGTTTCTTTTGATAAGCAAATAATAAGCATGCCACCCTTTCCTCATCCAAAGCATTCTTGGACTTGATGAACAGAATGGTCAAGGATGGAATACAATTGTATATACATTGAGCCTTTTCTCCAAGTGATATTGATTCACATGTCTCTACACTTTAGATCAGTTCATTTTCCCTATTTTAATGTAATCTAGAATTAATTAGTGTCCAGATATATTTTTCCATCTTATTATCCAAGGATATTGTGATATACTTGGCTGTTATTCATTTATACCAAGCATTTCTATTCTAATGGTTTGCCAGGAGCCCTATCAAATTATATGAGTAAAATTATCTACACTTGAATATCTCCCAAGTGGTTTCAATGGGGTAATTTTCGAAAGTAATTGACATTTCAATGATTTTGAATTTTGTAAAATAGTTTTCTACAGAGATTCTTCACATGAGCCTTAAAATATAGACATAAAAATGTAATTAAAGACCAGTGTGTGTGTTGTGTATGTGTGTGTGTACACATACTCATACACACACATATGTGTGTATGTATAAAAGTTTTAGATGTGTACACTTAGTCCAACTTTATTCCTAAAATTTTAATTTTAGAAAGATAAATTTGACTGTGTATAGTATTAATTATAGTTCCAATCCTGGATACTTTTCAGAGCTCAAGTAGTGAAAGTAGCTCAAATAGTGAAGAACAGTATTCCTGTCACTTTTCTGCCTTCTAGAATCATCCAAGTTCTAATCTTATCTTGAGCACATGGTCCTTTTGTCTTTGAGGTAACAAGGAAGTCAGTTGAATTTCCAAATCAAAGTATAGTCTGTTTTAATCTTCTACCTTCACCTCTCAATTTCTTTCCAAGCGGACTATTAGAAAGTAGAATTTAAAATTATACACGTTGCAAGCAATATTGAATCATTGGCTTTCTGTGGAGGTATTCAGACAACTCATTGTCTGTAAGGAAGGTAATATTAAATTTTGCCTGGGTGTTTTATTAAATGCTGGGCCGTGACAAGTATTCAGTGGGAAACGCTTGAGCAGTGGTGCCAGGGTGATGTCCACTGGCAACTGCATAAACTGTCCAACGTCCTTATCTTTGTTTCTGCAGCTTCTTTCTCTTATCAAAGAGAGAGAAAGGGCTATCCATTTTACAAACAGAAGATCGTCAGAGGGTGAAGCAAATTTAGCATGTACGTCTGTAATTGCTCAATCATCTACCCCCCAAAATCACTGCAAATGACTCTTTTTCTCTTTGCAGGAATAATTGTGCACCTGCTTTTCAGAACACAAAAGCTAATTTTGCCTTTGTACACAAAATGTGATTTGGAGAATTTGGGGATCATGAAACCACATATTTACATAATCAAATGGCAAACTGCAATTTATTTTAAGCTCATACGTTCTTTGTTCTTCCTTACCCCACAATCATGTAAATAATGCCAATAGTACTGGTGCCTGTCTGACACTTGGGGGGTTAGGTTTGGTTTGTATAACACTCTGTTAAGGACACATGGCAGAGTAATGGATACAAATGATTCTAGGACATTCTACTGAAAATATCTCCTGTTTTCTGGTACATGCCAAAGCCATTTTTAGAATTTTTTTCCATCTACCCACCTTGTGCATATTACAATTTGTGTTCCCTGGGGGAAAAAGAAGTATAAGGTTTCTTGTTGATGATCCAAGAAATGTGAATAAAGTTGTTGGCAGATGGTTCGCACATTTCATTCTGAAATATCTTATAGTGACAAATAACAAAGTGTATATAATTAGCTCTATGCAGATGGCATGCCAAGTGTTGATATTCATCTCTGCAGACTTTTTACAAAGACACTATTTTAAGAGTTAAGATTCAAAGACAGCCCATCAACCCTCTAAAGAGAACCTCAGCAGAGTTTTACCAAAAAGGACCATGGTTATCAAGTAAGCCTTTTCTAGACCAAGCTTCCTACCTACATGGGAGGAAACCCCACAGTGAGCTGTGTCTACACACAACTGATTGGACTGTCTTGATTGAATTGGCAGAGGCATGCACCAGTGAATTTGGGGGCTTGTGTTCACTGCATTGAACCAGAGCACTGTTCTTTCTTTTGCTCCAAACAGCCAAGCCATTGCGCCTGAAGTTCTCTTCACAAAGAATGCTCTTCTCTCAGATCATTTCAAGGCTGGAGCCTCTTGTCAATCAGGTTTTAGCTTAAACGTCATCTCTTCAAGAATGTTTTCCCTGACCACTCAAACACTTCTTATTCCTTCCCACTACTAATTCCTCCCCTATTATCTTGGTTTGTTTTTCTTTTATTTGTTACTACTCTATTTGAGATAAATGATAAGCGAGGACGTTGAGTGGTTCAGCGCCATATCCCCGGCCTCAGTTATAGTGCCTAGCAGGTGAGAGTTCCTTAAACATGATTTACATGAATGGTTTTTGTAATTCACTCCTCACTGGCCAAAGTAATGAAAATGTTTAAGCTAATACCTTTTCTGTATTTATCCAGTATTAGTATGTAAAGCCAAAGTTAACACGTTGAGCTAATATTATCTCTGCCATAAAGATTTTATTACTTTTTTTCAATATTTGCTTTCATTTAGTTTGATAGCCACATATGGTAGACAGAGAAGGTGGAAACAGATCAGGACTGAATATAAATAGAAAGTAGATTTTGATATGCTTGTTTTTTTTCTTTTATAGCTTTCCAATAATAGGTATCATGTCAGTTTAACTTATTTTTATATTGTCTACTGTGAGGTCATGTGCCTAACAGATACTTGATGACATTAATGACATACTGGATATAATGACTTCTTACTGAAGAGATTGGATGCCTAGATTTTCATTTTGGTTCATGCATAGATTTAATATAATTAAAAAATATTCGGGGGCGAGCTCAGTGGTGTAGCATTTAAGTTCGCATGTTCCTCTTGGTGGCCTGGAGTTTGCCGGTTCAGATCCCGGGTGTGGACCTACATACTCTTTGTCAAGCCGTGCTATGGCAGGTGTTTAACATATAAAATAGAGGAAGATGGGCACAAGTGTTAGCTCAGGGCCGGTCTTCTTCAGCAAAAAGAGGAGTATTGGCAGCAGATGTTAGGTCAGGGCTAATCTTCCTCAAAAAAAAAAAAATTCTGCCTAGGTTCAACTATAAGAAGATATTTATAATATCAGATGTTTCTGGCATTTGGTGGAACTAATGAAGAGAATGTATTCAAAAGATACAGAAGTAGGCATTATTCTGTTTTTATTTTAAATTATTCTTTTTAAGAATAGCATCTGAGTTTCCAGTTTGGTGACACTGTATTTTCTCAGAAATTGTTGTGTGTTTCTTGGTATGAATCACTGCTTAAAATGACTTTTTTTCATTGCAGTCCACTGAAATTTTTAGAATTCTATTTCTTTAAAGTAATTTGAGTGTTTTTCTTGATTCATAATCTTGTTCCAGATCTCAAATATTTGCACCTCTGCTTTTAAGCAGGAACAGCTGAAAATTTTGAGAACTCATTCAGTGAAACATAAACAACAGGTTTAAAGTACCAAAATGGAACATTACCTTCTTCCCCAGTGTCTTTTTAATTGTTAAATTTAAATGCTTTAGGCTGAGTATCCATAAAATGCAATGATTGCCTCAGCTGGGATTCTGCTGTTTTCCAGTTTCTTCATATATTTTTAAAAAATGCAACTGTTTTGTTTTTAAAGATGTTGCAGGTTCTACATATTTTCTCTATTCGCTAAGCTTTTAGAACACAGGGGGATCCTTATAATAGCCTTGTTTTCAACTCTTATTGCAAAGTGTTGGCCACATTCAAGTCACCAAATCTCCAAACTCTTAATCTGCATGGACTCCAGTGGGCCTCAAACTGCTGTGAATAGAGAACAGCCAGTCCTAATTGCTCCCTAATGGAAGGGCATCCTGGAAATCAGGTTTCTACATGGTCACATTTCAGAAGCCCTAGGGAGCTCAGAAAATGGAGGTGAGAGAAATAGCATCCAAATCTGAAGTCTCATCCCCTAGAGCAACAGAAACCAGTTTCCAGGTCACAGGCCACTTTGGGGTGCTGAACAGTGATCTAGGCTGTATATTCTAGCAAGGTGAAAGACACACACGCACATACTAGGCTAGACCTTAACAATAAATGTTTTGCTTTAGTTGGAAAAAACTGTGAAAGAAAACAGTAAATTACTAATTTCTTCTCCTACCTTTATGGATATCCAATTTAACTCATTTTCTCCTCATTTCTGTCATAAGTTCAGGTACAACTCCAGGGTCATTGTCTCCTGGGAATCTCCTAAGCAAATCATGATCAGGATAAGATGAATTTAAATAGTCTGTCTACCTCCTTTCATTGATGAGCTTAGAAATGAATGGAGGCATCAGAGGATCCAGTTAAATGATAAAATGGAGACTGTCACTCAGTTTTCACTGGGTAAATAAAGCTTCTGAAACACAGATTTCATATATACTTTTTCCTAACATAAATTCTAATTGATTGCCTTTTTCTTATGTAAACAGAAGGCTATGTGATGTCAAGGACAGAAGACAAACCCTCTTTTCAGGTAAATTTATGTCAATTAGAGAAGATTTGTGTCTAATGTTATGGCATTCACTCTAAGTGCAAAAGGAGTGCAGAGAAAGAAGAGAACCGTATGATCTCGAATAGAGACAGAAGACTCAGGGAAGACAGTGGCCCTCAAGTAGAATACACAGGTCATCATTTTATCCAATTATGAGGAACCATCAGACAAGTCCAAATTGAGGGACATTCTTCCAAAAATAACTGACCTTTACCCTTCAAGACTATCAATAACACGAAAGACCAAGAGAGGGGGAGAAACTTTATGGGTTAAAGAAGACTAAAGAGATAGGGCAACTGAATGATCCAGGATGTCTTTCGCTTATAAAGGGCATTACTGGGGCGATTGGTAGACTTGGAATAAGATCTGTAGATTAGATACTATATCACATCAAACCTAATTTTCTGACTTTGATGATTATATTATGATTATGTAAGAGAATGTCCTTGGTGTTAGGAAATTTACACTTAAGTATTCAGAAGTAAATGGGTAAGATATCTGCAACTTACTCTCAAATAGTTCAGGAAAAAATAAATGTGGAGAAGGAAAAATGACGGAAGAGGGGAGATAGAGAAAAAAAATAAATGTGAGAAAAGTGTTAAAAGTAATGGTAAAGAATACAGTACAAGGATGTTACATGAACTATTTAGTAACTTTTCTGTAAGTTTCAAGCTGTTCCAAACTAGAAAGCTGAAGACCTGGCCCTCTGTCATGAATCCTTCTCTAGGAGCTGAACACCAAGGAGACAGGAAGCTTCCGCAGTGGGTCTTGCGCCTAATCTGCCGATCTCTCCTTCATGAACAGCCTCCTGAGGGTGCAGTTCTTCTAAGTCCTTTTTGAACATTATAAAAAGTGTATTTTCACCCTGAAATTTCTTAATGATATCGATAAATTTATTTATAATACCTGACACTTGAGAGGTGCTAGGGTTTGTATATTATTTTTCTACATTTACATTTTATATTTAAGAGGTTGTATTGCTTATTTTAAAAATTTATTTGTATATATGCTTCCAATATTCCCAAAACATTTAAAATGACTTGGGTGGGTAGTAAGGATAGGTAATATAAGCAGTAAGAGGTAAATTACACTTGGGTAGTTTCCGCTATGTCAGGCAATATACTGAACACATTCTTTATAAAATTTACTACTCATATCTGTGCAGATTTCTTTATTTCAACCATGTGAACTAATATTCACAATAGTTTGTATTACTATTATAAAGATATATCAGGATTTTAATGAACTGCCAGTTTTTTATCCTTAAAGAGCAATTGGTATAACTATTTAAAATTTGTAACATTCCTTTGTCTTAGTGTAATACAGAGAATCACGCTCTGAACAATACTGTGAGATATGTTAAGTATTACTGATGAGAAAAGAGGCTTGGAGAAGCTACAAGATTTTCCCAAGGTCACACAGCTAGTGAATAGTAGAGTCAGAATTTGAACCCATGGTTGTCTAGTATAAGTTCAATCTTTCTTTTACTACTATGCTGCTTGCCACATACCACATACATTCACACAAAGTGGAGATGAAAGTCTTTGGTGAAGATAGAACAAGAAGAAAACATTATGCTAACATCATATAGGTGAGTGATATAACTGAAAAAAAAAAAAGATAAGCCCTGCTTTGCAGTGATGCAAAAAGGAAGGATACCAGCTTATCAGGGGAGCTAAAGTACTGACAGGCACCAAATTCTAAGAGTTTTCAAGACTCTAGTGTTCTCTACCTCTTACATTCCAGGACTTAGAGAACATGCTGATTTTCAAATGCTTCCTGACTTAATAAGCTACTACCAGAAATTATTAGTTTAGTTCAGAATTTTGCCAAATACTCTGAAGACGGTGCACTTATGGAGCATGGTCTTTCACCAATGGAAAATAATGATTTAGAAACTGGAATAATTTTCAGAGGAGCAGACTGTCAAATAATCTCTGGTGAGCCAAACATAAATATCACTTTTGAGAGTGCCAAGAAGGAACTGTAATAAAGGTCAGAAATTCGGATCCAGCCATGCTTTCTTTGGGGCTCCCTAGTTCAGACATATAAGATGTTTTCCTGACTTCCCTGAACCTATCCCCCATCCACATGCATGATTTCATGAGTCAATTAATCATAAATATTTATGGAGAACCTACTATCTTCAAAGCACTGTTGTAGATATTGAGGTTACATAAATGAACAAGACACACAAGCATTTTTAAGGCTTTCACATAGGTGTGAAAGACAAAAAGGGAGCAAAAGAACTAAACAATTGAAGAAGGTAGTGTGATATTTTGGTAAGTGTTATGAGGAGTATATGCTTGGGATATGAAGGTGAATAATGTAAGGAGACCATGGATAGTCAGGAAGGGCCTCTCTGAATAAGTGACATTTGTTGTAAGATTTGATCTACTAGGAGCCTCCTTTACAAGGAGTGGAGGAGCCAGTTTCAGCAGGTGGAATAATAAGTACAAAAGCTGTGAGACAAGTAAGTGCTTGGTGTTTTCCTGGAAGAGAAAGAAAGCCAATCAGATAGGATTACATTGAATGAGGGGAAAAGAGGTAGGAAATAATACCAGCAAATTAGGAACAGCCATGATTGGCCTTGGCAAGTGATTAGGATTTTGTTCTAAACATGATGGGCAGTCATCAGCTGGGTGGTCATTGGATATTATATGACATAGTGTAAATTTTAAAGTGATCTTTTTCGCTGCTCTTTGGCAAGTGATTTCTAAAAAGGAAAAGATAGAATAGACAAGAGGATGTGGTAGGCTATGACAATAATGTGGACGAGGGTCAGGGAACTAGCTGTAGCAGTGGCAGGGGGCCAGATTTGGAATACGTTTTGGGGCTATAGCAGTCAGATAGGACAGACTAACTGATGGATTGGAAGTGAATGAGGAAATCAAGGATGACCCTCTAAACTTTGGCTTAAATAAGTAGGTGGATGTCTTAGCTATTAAGGAAGAAACTAATTTTATTTTAGAAATGAAAAGACTTCCCATACTATTGACTAATCTGTAAATGTAGGTACTAAAATGGCCTTATTAAGGGGTTATTTTTTCTCTCTGCTCTAATGGGCCATTCTAGTGGCACACATTCCAAAAGCATCAAATGACTTTTTTTTTCTAGCATATAGATTTCCTAAAAAATCAGAATGCCAGAATTTTCTATTATATGAATAAAAAAAGGAAAGCTTGCATATTTGTTTTTGAGGCTTAAATGACAACAAATTAAAGATGATATTCAGAATTAATTTTAGAACTTTCTAAGTACGTGTTCCAATCACAGTCAAATGGTGACCCACCCAGGAACAAATAGTGCCGACTATCTAGCACCCAAAACTATGACTGGTACATAGTTAGCGTTCAATAAATGTTTTTGAGTAAATGCATGAATTAAGCAATGAAATACATCCCAAGAAATGTGCTGTGAAATGTGGGTGGCCTTTGAATAACCATAGCAAAGTGACGAGAAAGGAGAAAATCCATTTCCTAGAAATTCTAGTTTGAAGATCAAGACTTTTAAAATAAAGCAAAATATTTCATTCCCCTGGTGTAGGAGCAGATAGAGGCATCATTTCTCTCTTAAGTTTTGACAACCATAGCTTTTTCAAAACTGCACCAGAATCTACAGGTTTCTACTGAGATTGTTTGAAGACCTTAGCTGAGCAGGATTACAAAGGATGTTTAGAGCAACTGGTGTCTCATTGGGTCCCTTGTGCCCAAACTCTATATTTTGGGCCAGGTGAGTCAGTCACAACAGAAATCTGAGTTCTGACTAGTTTCACTGAGCTCTTGTTGCTGAATTGATTTTGTTATCCTAGGATTTGTAACCAAATAGGGTTTTGAATATGATCATTACATAAAGGTCTGTGTATAATTAAGCCTAGTTTTTGTATAAAGTTATTTATACAAATATATAATTTTATATGGTAAATTGTCAGACAGGTTTTTGTATAGGGTCATTAGACCTTTTGGTTTGAAAGTAACCACTTGGCAAATACGTATTTTTTTTTCTTGCCATTAACTTGTTTATTTTCCTGCTACTTGCTTTGGTTTTACTATTGTCTGTATATATGGACAGTCTGGTTTTAGATATTTTTGCTGTTTCCTGGATTTTATTCTTTCTGTTGAATGTATAAGAAGGTCTTTCATAGGGAATACATGGAAACATAAGACAAATAAGTCTCATTCTAATGCAAACCAGCTCTGAGAGATATTGGTTTATTAGAGTGGTGACCAATTCATGAAAAGTTAATTAGTCAAACTTTGCCCTGGGTGTCCTATAGATCTTTCGTGAGAACCCTCCCTGTTTTGTCAATTTCTGGAAGAAGTCTTTGTTTTGTTTCCATTCTAGAAGTAGCATTATCAGGTTGTTGATCATATGGTCCCTTCCTAGCCTCTGCATGGTTTGGGAACACAAGACATTGTTTGCAAGCACATACTGTTCACTAGTCATAGTGGTCTTTATTTCTTGTCTGTTTCTGGTTTGTCTTTGTCAGAGCCAAAACCTCCTATTGGAAGAACTCCTTGTTTCTCTAAATCATACATGAAATTAGCAGTCTGTTGTGCCTGATCAGCATGGCTCTCCCCTATTATAAAAATCAGCAAATTCATTTATACCTTTTCAGATATTGAGAGGTGATCTTATACATTTTTGACAATTCTGAGTTTGTCGCTATTTGGAATATAAAAACCAAGACAAATTTACTGCTTACTGAAGTAAGGCAGAACTATGTTGGTCAGGCAAAGTCTACCCAAGGAAAGAAGTCTTAATTTTATAGTGGATTTTGAGAGGCAAGAAGTTTGGGGATAGGTAGATTTTTAGAGGTGTAAATGGTTTGACTACATCTATATATGTGTAGTAATTGTTGATTGTTTGGCCTTGAATAGTATGTTTATTGGAATGAGTTCATTCCTGATTGTCTGATTTTCAAAAACAAAAGGCTGTTACTGGTTGGCTTGTAAAAGTGTGTTCACCAAAGCAGATTTTCAGTGATGGACGAACGGGTTTAAAACCAGTTCTAGTGGCTACTTGTTAACATATCTGCAGAATAATCAGTTATTTCCTAGGAATATGGGAACCTCTATTTATTTTCAGTCCCCTATTTTCATTCTCATTCAGCCAAAGCTGCAGTAGATACTATCAAGAGAAGGGTTTCTCAACCTCAGCATTATTGAATTTTTGATGAGCGAATCTGTTGTTGTGTGTGTGTGTGGCAGAGAGGTTGTTCTGTGCCTTGTAGGATGTTTAACAGTACTTCTGGCCTCTATGTAATAGATGTCAGTGGCACCACCTTCGCCCCAGTCATGACAACCAAAAATGTCTCCAGACTTTGCCACTGCTCCCCAGTGGGGAAGGCAGCCAGCCCCGTGGCTGAGCAGTTAAAGTTCCATGCACTCTGCATCGGCAGCCCGGGTTCACAGGTTTGGATGCCAGGCACGGACCTTCTCCACTCATCTGCCATGCTGTGGAGGCATCCCACATAGAAAGTGGAGGAAGATTGGCACAGATGTTAGCTCAGGGCCGAGCTTCCTCAAGCAAAAAAGAGAAAAACAAAAGAGGAAGATTGGTAACGATGTTAGCTCAGGGCTAATCTTCCTCACCAAAACCAAAAAAAGAGTATGCAAGGAATTTTGTGACATATAGGAGAATACTCTTCTGATGAGTTTGAGAGGAAGTGATCTACTTCGTGTCATCAGCAGCTTGTTGCAAGGATCTTGAGTAAGCAGTAAATTTCCAGGGAGTGTCTGCTTCTGGAGGCTCGCTGAAACCTTTATTTACCTAAAAAGAATAATCTTTCAGGTCTGCTACAGGTCCCTTCTATTTTTTTTCCTAAGAATTGGGTCTCATAAAATCAATAATGTTTCTGAGTAAGAGGCAAAGCCTTGCATGATTCAAAATTATGAACAGAAGTTCCAGTTAAATATGTCCTTGTATCACTGGATAAATAGGCTAGTATGTTCTAGGTAGGGAACAGGAATCTAATGGGTTTTTTGTTTTGTTTTGTTTTTGCCTCTGTGGATATTGTGGATATTTATAGGGACACAATGCAACATATTTGTAAACAATACATAGAGGCAATTAAATAAAATCCACTTGGAATATTCTAAGGATTCTTTATGGCGTAGTTCTAATCCATGCTGTGCCTTTACAAATATATGCAAAGTATACAAAATTATATGACAGTTATAAAAGATTAAAGTTGCCTGAGATCCTGAGATGATTTTTTCTGTCCTTCCTCTATGTTCACACACATACATACACACGTTAAATTATACTTAAATGGAATCCTATGTCTTGGATAACTTCTCATGTCAATAAGTGTATTTGTGTGTGTGTGTTTGTGTGTATAATGATTTTACAATATCTAAATATCTTTCCATTGCATATTCGTACCATAATTAAGTGGTTAGTTATCAATAATGAACATGCAAGTTGTTTATGATTTTTTAATTGAAATAAATCACGCTATGATAAATATCCATTTATCAATGCCTTTTTATAGCTATTACTGCAGGGCCAAAATATCTATGCATTGAAATTTTGATAGCCAAAGCAATCCTGAGAAAACAGAACAAAGATGGAGGTATCACACTCCCTGATTTCAAAATACATTACAAAGCTATAGTAATCAAAACAGCATGGTACTGGCAGAAAAACAGACACACAGATCTGTGGAACAGCCCAGAAGTAAACGCACACATCTATGGACAACTAATTTTCAACAAGGGAGCCAAGAACATACAATGGAGAAAGGAAAATCTCTTCAATAAATGGTGTTGGGAAAACCGAACAGCCACATGCCAAAGAATGAAAGTGGACCATTATCTTACACCATACACAAAAATTAACTCAACATGGATTAAAGACTTAATGTAAGACCTGAAACATTAAAACTTCTAGAAGAAAACTGAGGCACTATGCTCTCCATCTCCAGTATTAGCGTATCTTTTCAAATATTGTGTCTCTCTAGGCAAGGGAAACAAAAGGAAAAATAAGAGAATGGGACTAAAAATGGGACATTAAACTAAAAAGCTTCTGCACAGCAAAGGGAAACCATCAATAAAATGAAAAGACAACCTGAAAACTGGGAGAAGATATTTGCAAACCATATATCTGATAAGGGGTTAGTATCCAAAATATATAAAGAACTCATTCAACTCAACAACAAAAAAACAAACAACCCAATTAACAAGTGGGCATAGGATCTGAACAGACATTTTTCCAAAGAAGAGATACAGATGGCCAATAGGCACATGAAAAGATGTTCAACAACACTAATTATTAGGGAAATGCAAATCAAAATTACAATAAGATACCACCTCATGCCCCTCAGAAAGGCTATAATTAACAAGACAAGAAATAACAAGTGTTAGAGAGGATGTGGAGAAAAGAAAACACTTGTATACTGCTGGTGGGAATGTAAACTGGTGCAGATACTATGGAAAACAGTATGGAGATTCCTCAAAAAATTAAAAGTAGAAATACCATATGATCCAGCTATTCCACTTCTGGGTATTTAGCCAAAAGACATGAAAACATTAAGTGGAAAAGGTATTTGCACCCCTATGTTCATTGCAGCATTATTCACAATAGCCAAGACTTGAAAGCAAACTTAGTGTCCATCAGTGGATAAATGAATAAAGAAAATGTGGTATACATACACAATGGAATACTACACAGCTATAAAAAAGATGAAGTCTTGCCATTTGTGGCAACATGGATAGATCTTGAGGGTTTTATACTAAGTGAAATAAGTCAGGTGAAGAAAGTCAAATACAGTATGATTTCACTCATAAGAGGAAGATAAAAACAACAACAACAAACAAACATATGGATATTAGGTTAGTGGTTACCAGAGGGGAGGTGAGGAGGGTGAAAGGAGTAAAAGGGCACATGTGTATGGTGACAGATAGTAATAGTATTTGGGTGGTGAACATGACGTAGTCTACACAGAAATCAAAATATGATGTACATCTGAAATTTATATAATGTTATGAACCAATTTTACCTCAATGAAAGAAAAAAGAAATTTGATTCATATTGCCAAAATGGTCTTCAGAATTCCCTAAACACTTGTTCTGAGTTAGCACTCTTAAAAAGAAGCAAGTTGATAAACTTATGAAATGGATGATTAGGGTCAGCTTGATTTACTCTGGTGTTTACGTTTTCAAGGAAGACATCGAAGAATGGAATGAATTAATTCAAAAGGAAAGAAACACTAAAGATGTGATTTGTAGGGAATCCTTCTGAAGTCCCACAATAGAAACCACCATTTATGCCCTTTATGCTAGCTGGGAAACTGATACATTTTTATGTGCTGAGAGACATGGTATTAGTGTAAATTGAAAGGGTTAGCTAATCATTTCTTTTTTTAGCTTGTATGCTTTCCTCAAGGAATTGGTTAGGACCTTTGTTAGCTAGCTCCTATTTTAATTCCGGGGCTAATAAGTGAGTATGAAATGATTCAGGCACTCAAAATACACAGAACTCTTCTTGAAACAATAATTTACATATGTAATTTTTAAAATTTTGACCTTAATATAATGCTTATATAGCCAGATACCCCTTGATTAGCCCCTGATGGAATTAAAAAAAAAGAAATCATTAGTATGAAGTGAATAAAAACAAAAGAGAGGGTGAAGAGAGAGCTGTTTTCTGTGGGGATGGTGTAAAAAGGCAGAAAGGATTTGTGTAGGGAAAAAGAAAACTTGGTGAATTTTACTGGAAGGAAGTTACACATTTATTACAGATAAGAGAATGAAAAATTGGAATTTGACTCTCTGATCACTGTAATTACCAGTAATGGTCAATTGTAATTATTATAATTTAGAAAAATGAAGGAATCTGGCTGGCACTCAGGCATTTAATTACCGTGTTATGACCACACCATTTGGAAAGCTTTCACTTGCATTCATGGAGATGAATAATTTCTGTTTGATTTAATGAGAAGAAAGCAAATTTCCTCTGCTTTACTCATATCTTACAATCTGCTGGAGAAATTTCTCATTCAGATTCCTTTTATGCAAATAATCTGCATTATGATCACAGAGGTATAGCAACTTTTTCTCTCATTTGTTGTAAATTCTCCTCTTTTGAGAGAAGCGTCTGCAGTCCTCATTCCGTGGCCCATACCTCACCACCCAACAGCGAGCTCTAGCTGCAGAGCTCTCACTAAGGTGGAATAACTCATTGGTTAAAACAGGAACATTTCTGCTTTGCATTTACAGATGATTTTATAGTATTCTTCTTTCAGAAGCTTTAACATTTATTATGTCACAGCTTCACTGTGAGAGAGTTTTTATATCCTTATTTTTCAGATGAGAAGTCTGAGCAGAGAATTGATTTTTTTCTTTTTCTTTCCTTTTCTTCCCTGATCTGATATTCATTCCTAGGACATGAGGCAAGAGTCAAAATTTATATTCACAGAGATTATTCATTATACCAGTGACATTAAATAAACCATCTTTCCTCTTTGGGTTGAAATATCACTTTTATCATATACTAATTTCTCCTATGCATTTAGGTCCATCTATTTATACACTTATGTACACATATATATGTGCATATAATCTTTGTGGACTTTCTACTTGTTTGTTTCAACACCATACTATTTTGATCACAAAAAATATATAGTCAATTTAAATATCACAGAAGACAAATATTCTTCTAACATATTGATATGAATAATACAGAAGAATCTTTAAAGCATAGTATAAAAAATTTAAAAGTTTAATAGATAATGGATGAGGTAAAAACTGATAATTCCCAGAGGAAGAATTACCAGTAACAGTAGAAAAATTGAATTAAATTAAAAATTAAATTAAAATTCAATATGAGACTGATTTTTCCACATTAATGAAGGAATGGGAAGAAGAAACCTAGCATTAAATAAAGGAAAGAAAGCAATGTAGTGGCATAGGAATTTTTAGTGCTCATCCTCTCCCCAGAATCATAAATGTGAACAACTCTCTGTATATGAAAATACGTTCACAAGAGCCAAAGATTCCAGGTGAGGGATTACAGTACCTGGGTGAAGCACAGAAGTAAGATGCATTGAAGAGTGTAGAAGAGATAGATTCACACTACCCCCAACACCCCTCCACAAGCTTGGGCAGCCCTGTGCAAAGAGAGACCTGCTCCTAGTGCAAGAAGAATGAAGTCAGCAACTGACTTCACTGCAAACCCCAGAGCTGGCCCACGCTGCACCAGGACTACTCTTGCAGCCCTAAACGGCTCCCTGCAGGCTGCCGTGAACCCAGGCCCATGGCTTACCCTAGCACCTGCCCCCTCAGCCATCAAAATCCTCCCAGCAAAGGAAAGCCCAAGACCAGATGATTTCACAGTGAATTCTACCAAACATTTAAAAAGAGTTAACACCAAGCTTTCTCAAAGTCTTCCAAAAAGTTGAAGAGGAGGGAACATTCCACAAAGACCAGCAGTGCCCTGATTCCAAAGCCAGATAAGGACATTACAAGAAAAGAAAAGTATAGACCAATATCCTTTATGACGATAGATGCAAAAATTCTCAACAAATTGTTAGCAAACCAAATTCAACAGCACATTTAAAAGGATCATACACCCAGCTGGGATTTATCCCTGGGATGCAAGGATGACTCAACACATGCAATTCAGGAAATGTGATACACCATGTTAATAGAATGAAAGATGAAAATCATATGATCATCTCAATAGACGCAGAAAATCCATTTGATAAAATTCAACATCTTTTCATGATAAACACTCAATAAGTTGGATATAGAAGGAACATACCTCAACATAATAAAGGTCATATATGAAAAACCCACAGCTACCATCATACTCAATGGTGAAAGTTTAAAAACTTTGCTGTTAAGATCAAAAACAAGACAAGGGTGCCCACTGTCACCACTCCTAATCAACATAGTACAGAAAGTCCTAGCCAGAGGAATCAGACAAGAAAAAGAAATAAAATGCAGCTGATTTGGAAAAGAAGAAGTAAAATTGTCTCTGTTTGTAGATGACATGATTTTATATATAGAAAATCCTAAAGACATCACCAAAAAACTGTTAGATCTAATCAACGAGTTCAATTAAGTTGCAGGATGTAAATTCAACATGCAGATATCAATTGTGTTTCTATACACTAATAACAAATATCTGAAAAAGAAATAAAGAAAGCAATCTCATTCACAGGAACACCAAAAAATTTAAATACTTAAGAATACATTTAACCAAAGAGGTGAAAAGTTTGTACACTGAAAACTGTAAGACTTGAAAGAAATTGAAGCAGACACAAATAAATGGAAAGATATTCCATGTTCATGGAGTGGAAGAATTAATATTGTTAAATTGTCTATATTACCCAAAGTCATCTATAGATTCACTGCAGTCCCTATCAAAATTCCAATGGCGTTTATTACGGAAATAGAAACAACAGCTAAATTTGTATGGAATCACAAAAAACTTTGAAGAGCCAAAGCCATCTTGAGAAAGAACAAAGTTGTAGGCATCACACTTCCTGATTTCAAACCAAACTGCATAGCTAGAGTATCAAATCAGTATGGTACTGGTGTAAAAACAAACGCATAGACCAATGGAACAGAATCAAGAACCCAGAAATAAACTGACACGTTTATGGTTAACTAATGTTTGACAAAGGAGCCAAGATATTCAATGGAGAAATGATAGTTTCTCCAATTAACGATATTAGGAAAATTGAATATCCATGTGCAAAAGAATGCAATTGGAGCCCTAAATTACACCATTCACAAAAATTAACTTGAAATGTATTAAAGATATAAATGTAAGACCCATTTGTTGTAAAACTAATACAAAAAAAACATAGGTTAAAAGCTATTTGATATTGGTCTTAGCAATAATTTTTGGAAATGACACCAGAAGCACAAGCAACAAAAGCAAACATAAACAAGCGGGACTACATCAAATTAAAAAACTTCTGCACAGTAAAAGAAACAATTACCAAAATGAAAAGGTAACCTATAGAATGGGAGAAAATACTTGCAAACCATCTTTTGATAAGGGGTTAATATCCAAAAATATAACAAACTCATACAACTCTATAGCAAAAACCCAAATAATCCAATTAAGAAATAGGCAAATGACTTGAATAGACATTTATCCAAAGAAGATATGCAAATGGCCAACAGGTACAAGAAAACATCTCAACATGACTAATTATCAGACAAATGCAAATCAAAACCACAGTGATATATCATCTCACACCTGTTGTAATGTCTATTATCAAAAAGAGAAGAGATAACAAGTCTTGATGAGGATGTGTAGTAAAGGGAACTCTTGTGCACTGTTGGTGGGAATGTTAATTGGTGTATCCACTATGGAAAATGGTATGGAGTTTCCTCAAAAAATTATAAATAGAGCTACTGTATGATCCAGCAATGCTGCTTCTTTGGCATATATCCAAAGGAAATGAAATTACTATCTCAAAGAGAAATCTACACTCCCATATTTATTGCAGCATTATTCATGATAGCCAAGACATTGAGAGAAACTCAGTGTCCATCGATGGATAAATGCGTAAAGAAAATGTGATTGATACACACACACACATGCACACACACAAACACACAATGGCATATCATTCAGTTACATAAAAGAAGGAAATTCTGCTTTTGTGACAACATGGATGGACCCTGAGGGCATTATGCTAAGTTAAGTGTTAGAGAAAGACAAATACTAGAAGTTTTCACTTATGTGTGGAGTCTAAAAAAGCTGAACTCTAGAAATAGAGATTAGAAGGCTAGTTGCCAGGGGCTGTGTGGATGAGGAAAATGTGGAGATGTTGGTCAAAGGGTACAAGCTTCCAGCTGTAAGATGAATAATTTCCGAGAATCTAATGTATGGCATGGTGACTGTAGTTAACAATACTGTATTATACACTTGAATGTTGTTGAGAGAATAAATCATAAAACTTCTCACAACACATGGAAAAAACAGTAACTATGTGGGGCCAGCCCGGTGGTGTAGTGGTTAAGTTCACGTGTTCCACTTCAGTGACCTGGGGTTCATGGGTTTGGATCCTGGGTGTGGACCTCCACACTGCTGGTCAAGCCATGCTGTGGTGGCGTCCCACATACAAAGTAGAGAAAGATTGGCACAGATGTTAGCTCAATGACAATCTCTTTCAAGCAAAAAGAAGAAGATTGGTACCAGATGGTAGCTCAGGACAAATCTTCCTCACCAAATAAGAAAAACAAAAAAAAAAGTTAACTACGTGAGCTGATGGATGTGTTAACTAACCTTATTGTGGAAAACATTTCACTATATATGTGCATCATAGCATGTACACCTTAAACTTACATATGTTATATGTTAATAATATCTCAATGAGTTTGGAAAAAAGAAAGAAATTCCTCATAAGATTATGCATATTTTTATATACATTGGTTAGTTTGTGGAAGGTTCTACACTATGCCTTGAAGAAATGGGGTTACCTCAATGAAGTAGGAATAAAAACAGAGATGAGATTAACTTTTTCAATATTTTTAACTTAAAAAAATACATGTATTACTTTTGCAATTAAAAAATTGTGTGCAATGAAAATTAGAAAAAGTGCAACATAGAGCATTATAAAATGTTACCAAAATTTCAGAAGAATAAGAACTGTTCTCATTACACGTCTTAGTTTGAGTTCTCCAGAATCAGACACCGAAATAAGAATTCGTGCTCAAGCAGTTTGTTGGGGAAGGATACTAAAAAATTTGTGGGAATTGGGAAGTGGAAGAGGAAAAGGAAGGCAGTCAATATAGGGTGGTATCATCAAGCACTTGGCCACTTTCCTGGCCAAGGGCAAAAAGAACTAGGGTATTTATGCACCAGCTCTAGTTATACAGACATTGACTTCTGAGGGAGACATTAGCTTTTGACTTTTGAAAAATTGTTCACATCAGGGTATTACATCACTTTAAGTAGTGCCTCATCTATAATTTGTAAACATTTAGTTTAGTGTGTGTGTGTGTGTGTGCATGTTTTCTCTCTTACTAAAGTAAAATTTAACTGATAATTGACAGCTAAAAAGATGGGCCTAAAGGCAGAGAGACTGCGATTTCTTATACATACCTTTATACCTTCTGTCTTTTAACCTGGCAGCTATCACATTAAATATATACATAATCTTATATGTTTATGTCAGTTACTATTTTTGAAAGAATCTTTTTTCCAAGATTTGGTTATTTCATTATTAGGTACAATATCTGTAACATTTTGAAACTTTAAATATATTTCAGCAGTTTAAAATTCTCTTTTTATTGTTCTCAAAATGGACCATGCACATTTGAAAGCTGGAGAAATCTTTCTCAAATATACGAAGTTGTTATCTTGTTACCCAGTCCTTGTAAATGAATTACAAGTAGATTAATTTTTAGTAATAAATCTATTCGATTAGATTCTCATTAAATTTGGGTGGCTTTATTGTTGAATGAAAGGAGGAAATCTTTAGATCGATCTTTTTGATCAAGCTTTCCACGCACTCACCACATTCTTTGGTGGCCATTGATTTGACATCCAGCTGGCTTCAAAATGACTAAACAACGAGGTGATTTCTCTCTTCCTTCTGTCTCTTCTATAGGCAACCTTGTTTAAAGGCCGTTTATTGACTTTTTCATTGTAATTCAATATGAAGTTATTTTTACAGTACAGTGTCCAGTGGGTTATTATTTCCCTAGTTTTGTAGAAGGACTAATGAAATACATCTGTAAGTAGCCACAAGAGTGTTTGCAAAAATATGAAAATGGAAATGATTACTAACAGGATAGGCTTTAAGGACAATTTTCGTTTAAATTTTGAAAATGGCTGAAGTGAAGCTTATGTATATGAAGAACTCTGGTAGTCTCATTAGGTCAAAATAATTAAACTCTTTTTTCCTCTCTATAGCTCTAGGAGAATCAAAACCAACAAATCTCTTAGGTACTCTGACTTGTAAATCTCATTTCTGAAAATGGATCTAGGAATGATAACATAGTTAGAAAAAGAACTAAAATGCAAATAGCAATAATTGATTATGTGACTTATGCCCATTGTTGGTAACCTCTGATTTTAAGAGAAAATTAAACTTCTTTTCAATTCCTTCTGTGTTCGTGCTTCCACCAATTATAAACCTTGATAACCTAGTTTTGTCATATAATTCATTCTCCCAGGAAAACAAAACAGAGCTGTGTGAGCTGAAGTGAACTTTACTTTCTCAGTGTTCACTTTAATCTACATCAATATTTTAAGAAGGTTAATGGCCAAGTGGTTGTCCTGCTGTGTAGAGTTCTATAAATAGCCAGACTAGGCCCTCTACCTGGAGGAGCTGTTTTAGTCAGAACTCTTTGTTGTGATAGAAGTCCAACTTAGCCTAACTTAAGCAAAAAGGGGCATTTATTGCCTCTCATAACTGGGAAGTCCAGAGAAGGACTAGGCCTCTGGCTCAGACAGATCCAGGGAGACGAATGCGGTCAATGGGTTGTTCATTTATGTTTTTCCTCCTTCTCTTCCCTCCTGCCCCCTCCCGCTTGTCTTTTCTTCTCCCCTCCCTTCTGCTTCCATCCATTGCCCTCCCTTGCCCTCCCCTCCTCCCCTTCCCTAAGCCCTTTTTCTTTTTGCTGTGTTGGTCCTCATTCTCGTCTACTGAAGCCGGTTTTGAGCCCTTGATTCACATCTGCTCAGCCTAATAAACTATGCCAACTTATTGCCTTAACAGAAAACAACTCTTTTATAATTTTTTAATGATTCTGTGATGATGAATTCAGACAGGGCACAGAGAGATGGTTCATCTCTTATTTACTTGGTGAGAGCAGGGGCTAAAATATCCAGGATGCCTTCTTCAGTTACAAATCTGACACTCCAGCTACGATGCTGGCAAGCATGGTGCTAAGATGATAATGGTGGATTCTAGGTTTCAGTGTTTCCCCTATAGGGAACCTGTTTCATAGGTTTCCTTATATCCTGCATATACCTTTACTAAACCCTTGTTGGATTACCTTACTTTGTGCCTGCCAGTATGTTTCCTGCTGACATAGAATTAAAGATAAAGTTTCTTGACATTCATATCCCTTCTTGTCTTTGCTATTTGTGATGGTTATTTTTAGATTATCAACTTGACTGGGCCATTCAATGCCCAGACTTTTGGTCAAACAGCATTCCAGGTGTGTCTGTGAAGACGTTTCTGGATGAGATGAACATTTGCATTGGAAGGCAGTAAAGCAGATTGCCCTCCTTAATGTGCATGAGCCTCATTCAACCAGTTGAAGACCAGAAGGAACAAAATGATGGGTAAGAGGGAGCGCCTCCTGTCTGACTGAACTGGGACATCGGTCTTTTCGTGCATTTGAACTTGAACTGAAAAATCAGCTCTCCATGGGTTTTGAGCCCACTGGCTTTCATTAAAACATCAGCCTTCCTGGGTCTCAGGTCTTTGGACTTGGACTGGAACTACACCATTGGTTTTCCTGGGTCTCCAGTTTGCCCACCATAGATCTTGGGACTTGTCAGCCTCCATAACCATGTGATCCAGTTCCTTATTATCTATCTAATCTGTCTATCTATCTATCTATCTATCTATCTAATCTATGAGTCTACCTATCTATTGATCTATGTGTCTGTGAGTGTGTGTGTATCACCTATTGGTTGTGTTTCTTTGGAGAATCCTAAGTAAATAGATTTTGGTACCAAGCAGTGGGGTGCTACTACAACAAATACATAAACATTTGGAAATATCTTTTTCTATATTGCAAAAAATGAGAAAAGATGTTCTGTGGAGAACATAATGGGTCTTGCTAGACTATCACTCTGATAAAGAGCTGATAAGATTATATGAGCAGGAACACTGCCAGTTTGAACCAAAGGGAACAGAGATGGAACAGAATGAAGGAAGGCTGTTGGACTTCTTGGATTTGGCAGCATGGAATGGTACAGCTATTCGGCTGCAAATATGAGCTATTCTATGTGCTATGATTGCAGAAGTGACTCAGAGATCATCAGGGACACTGCTCAATTTCAGCAGGCCAGACAGCCTCTGCCTGAAGCCTTGAGGCCAGGACCACCCTCCAGAACATTGGGGACAGGAGCCTGCCTCTGCACAGCCGTGGAGTAGACCCTTTTGTAAAGCTGTGGGGGTGATGTATTCCTTGGCTCATGGCCCCATTCTCCATCTTCCAAGCCAGCAGCGTAGCATTGTCAGATCACTATTTCTCTCTTTCTCTTTCTCTCACCTCTACGTCTGTTATTACATCTTTCTCCGACTCTCCTGTTTCCCTCCTTCACTTATGTGGACCTTATGTGATTACGTTGGGCCCACCCGGATAATTCAGGACGATTTCTCAATCTGAAGATTCTTAATTTAATCACAACTGCAAAGTCACTTTTGACATGTGAAATAGCATATTCACAGGTTCCAGGGGTTAGAGTGTGGTCATCTTTAAGGCATTATTCTGCCTACCACACCAGCTACTTCTGAAATTTTTTTCTCAAGCCTTTTGTGGATGGAGATCACACAACTCTATTGCTACAGTCATTTGCTTTTTGTCATAAGTGGAATGTAAATGTGCTGACCTGACATGATGGTCTACTTTTAGAATCTCAGAAAAATGTTCAGTAAACTGAATTTTAGAATCACTGTTTGACTATATGATGACATCGACATTTGGATGACTTAATTGTGTTTCAGTAATGGTGTCTTTTGATTTTTGTATGTTAATCTTCAATTCACTTAACAGCACAATGATGATGTTTATCATGTTTGAAAATGTGCCAAAAAATTCCTAATTAGAATAATTACTAAGCTGCTAATGGGCAGGATGGAAAATATAAACTCATTGTAGGTTTTTGCAAAGGTAGAAGGATTAATTAATTAATTAATTTACCTTGTCCTCCTAAATGCCTTTTTTCCCATGGTTTAAATGGACCTGATTTTTTGCTTTTTGAAGCTAGTGAGGAAAAAATAGGACATAATGTTAGTCAAAGATGCAGATGAGCCATGTCTTATATGCATCGTTTTTCTAATTTTCACCCCAAATATAGTTAATATATGAATAAAGTATAGAATTGGCACCTTTATTTATCTTTAAGGATATATGCTAGCCACAAAGAGCTATTAGCTGAAAATACTTCATATTGATCTTTATTTTTCTGTTTAGTTCATCAAACTACAAGCCTCTGATCACTTTCTTTGAAACATTTTTGTATTTACTCATTGACACAGAAAACACTTATTTATCCTAGTCCTGAATACCTTACTAGCTGAAAACCTGGCCCTGTTTGAAAAAAAAAAAACAGTTTTGAAGGCTATGTATCTATCAGCAAAATATAAAACATCTCAGATTGATCTGGCTGAAAGCAACAGCAGCAGAAGTACCTTGTGAGTATTCAATCATCTGAAATCTAGATTCACCACTGCAAATCTTCTAAAGGTCAAAGAAACAAGAAGATATGAAGGAAAACACAAAGCAAAGAAAAACTCCTTGAGTCATATATTGATCATCATGGCTTTCCAGGTTAGTTCCACAGGGATTATTAGTATCAAAATATGACCTAAATGGGGTGCGCGTATTCAAAATACAACAAAACCTTTTATTTTCAATGTAGTATCTTTGGGAGAATAATATAGATCTTAATGGTAATGATATTACATGACTTTTTCAAATGCCCAAATTGGAAGGATCTAAATTTAAGTTCAAGAGTTCTTTATAATATTGTGAAATATTAGGTGGAAAACTAAACGCTATGCTAAACCAGAAAATAGCGAGCTACTGAGGCTGTAGGATTAGGATACCTCTTACAGAATATAGAGTAATATAGAGTATATAAAGAATATAAAGTATCACGATATGAATAAACTGTACACTGTGAACTTCTAAAGTATGGGCCTTCAGAATAATTTCTACTTCATCAAAATAAAAATGAAAAATACGTAGGAAATATAAAGGCAGAGAAGAAGTAAGAGAACTCAGAAGAGAGGAGATGATCTTGAACAACTTAGAAGGTTCTTAATGTACATATTTTCTTAAAAGTTTATATTTCGACAGTGATACTGCTTTTTGGAAAGAGTATTGGTAGCTGAGGATGAACATCCTTTTTACAAAAAGTCCTAAGGCTATTTAAACATTACAAATTTGAAGGATTCTAGGGATAAAAATTAGTTTGAATGTTAACTACAAACAGAAGAATATTTATATCATGTGTAGGTTAAAATGAATAAAAACAACCAATGATGGCATATCAATACTCAAGATAAGAAATAGAGCATTACTAGGAATCTTGAAACTCCTAAATTCCTCCGTCCAAAGCAGAACTTAACTGTGTGAACTTTGCTGCGCCACTGGGCTGGCCCCTAACAATATTAATTCTTCTGACCCACGAATACAGAATATCTTTCCATTAGTTTTTGCCTTTTTAATTTCTTTCATTAAAGTCAAGGAGTTTTTAGAGTACAGATCTTTCACCTTTTGGTTAAATCTACTTCTAAATATTTTATTTTTTGATGCTATGTTAATTGCATTGTATTCTTTATTTCTTTTTCAGATATTTCATTGTCGTGTATAGAAATACAACAAATTTATGTATGTTGATTTTGCATCCTGCAACTTTTGACTTCATTGTTTAGTTTTAATAACTTTTTGGTGACATCTTTAGGATTTTCTATTTATAAGATTGGATCATCTGCAAACAGAGATAATTTTCCTTCATCCTTTGATTTGGATTTCTTTTTCTTTCCTAATTTCTCTGGTTAGGACTTCCAGTATTATGTACAGTAGGAGTGGTGAGAGTGGCATCCTTGTCCCATTTCTGATCTTAGAGGAAAAGCTTTCAACCATTCACAACTAAGTATGTTGTTAGATAAACATTTGTCATCTATGGTCTTTATTATATTGGGTTACATTCCTTCCATATCTAATTTATTGAGTGTTTTTATCATGAAAGAGTGTCATATTTTGTCAAATGCTTTTCCTGCATCTATTGAGATGATCGTATATTTATCTTTCATTCTATTAGTGTGGTGTGCCACATTTATTGATTTGCATCTATTGAACCATCCTTGCAATCAAGGAACAAATCCCACTTGATTATGGTGTATGATCCTTATAATGTGGTGTTGAGTTTGGATTGCTAATATTTGGTTGGGAATCTTTGAATCTATATTCATCAGGAATATTGGTTTGTAGTTTTTTATAGAGCCCTTATCTGACTTTGGTATCATGGTAATTCTGGCTTCATAAAATGAGTTGGGGAGGGTTCTCTCCTCTTCAATGTTTTCGAAGAGTTTTGGAGGGATTGGCATCAATTCTACATCAAAAGTTGGTAGAATTCACCAGTCAAATCATCTGGTCCTGAGGTTTTCATTGTTGGCAGGATTTTGATTACCAGTTTAATTTCCTTGCTCATTATTGGTCTGTTCAGATTTTCTACTTCTTCATAATTCAATCTTGATAGGTTGTATGGTTTTAGGAATTTATCCATTTAATCTAGGTTATCCATTTTTTTGTCATAGAGTTGTTCATAGTAGTCTCTTATAATCCTTTGTATTTCTGGGCTGTCTGTTGTAATATCTCCTGTTTCACTTCTGATTTTATTTATTTGAGTCTTCTCTCTTTTTTTTCTTAGTTATTCTAGCTCCAGGTTTGTCGATTTTGTTTGTCTTTTTAAACCAGCTCTTAGTTTCATTGATTTTTTTCCCTTTTTTTTTTTCTTGTTGACTTTCCCTTTGATTTCTTTTTGACCCATTGGTTGTTCAGAAGTGTGTTATTTAATTTCTATATTGTGAATTTTCCAGCTTTTCTCCTATTATTGATTTCTAGTTCCATACCATTGCGGTCAGAAAAGACATGGTATAATTTCAATCTTCTCACATTTGCTAAGGCTTATTTTGTGACCTAACATATGCTCAATCATGGAGAATGTTCTGTGTCACTTGAGATGAATGTGTATTCTGCTACTGTTGGATGGAATGATCTGGATATGAACATTCAATCCATTTGGCCTAAAGTAAGGTTCCTTTTTGATTTTCTGCCTGGATGACTTATCCATTGTTGAAAGTTATTGTATTGTTAATATTATTATTATGTATTGTATTGTTATTATTATTATTATATTGTTATCAATTTCTCTCTCCATATCTGTTAGTATTTGCTTGATATATTTGGGTGCTCTTATGGTTGAGTGTATATGTATTTACAATTGTTATATCTTCTTGATGAATTGACTCCCTTACTATTATATGATGACCTTCTTTGTTGCATCTTATTGTTTTTGGCTTAAAATCTATTTTTTCTGATATAAGTAAAGCTACCTATGCTTTCTTTTAATTTCTACTTGCATTGAATATCTTTTTCCATCCCTTCACTTTAAGCATATGTGTGTCTTTAAAACTGAAGAGAGTCTCTTGCAGGCCGCATATAGTTGGGTCATATTTCTTTATCCATCCATCCACTCTATGTCTTTTGATGAAGAAATCAATCTATTTATATTTAGAGTAATTACTGATATGTAAGGACTTACTAATGCCATCTTATTAATCATTTTTGGACTCTTTTGTAGATCCCTTATTCTTTACTCCCTCTCTTGTTGCCTTCCTTTGTGAATTGATAATTTTCTGTAGTGATGTGCTTTGATTCCTTTCTCTATCTTTTGTGAATATGCTGTAGCTTTTTGCTTGTGGTTACCTTGAAGCTTACCTAAAACATCTGTTAGATATAGCAGTCTATTTTACACTGATAACAGCTTAACTTCAATCACATAGAAAAACTCTGCCCTTGTATTTTTTTGATGTGAAAATTTCCATCTTTTTATATTGTGCATCCATTAACAAATTTTTGTAGCTACAGTTATTTGTAATAATCGTATTCTTTAGGCTTTATAGTAGAGTTAAGTGGTTAACCCTCCAGCATTTTACAGTATTAGAGTATTCAGAATCTGACTATGTACTTACCTTTACCTATGTATTTTATATTTTCATATGCTTTCATGATACTAATTAGCATCTTTTCATTTCAGGTTGAAGAACTCCTCTCAGCATTTCTTATAGGTGGGTCTAGTGGTGATGTATTCCTTCAGTTTTTGTTTCATTAGAAAAGTCTTTATCTCTTCTTCATTTCTGAAAGATAGCTTTGCTGAGTAAACTATTCTTGGTTAGAAGTATTTTTCTTTCAACACTTTGAACATATCATACCACCCTCTCCTGCCCTGTGTGGGTTCTGATGAGAAATCCACTGATAGCCTTATGGAATCTCCCTTGTAAGTTACAAGTTTTTTTCCTTTTGCTATTTTTAATATTCTCTCTTTGTTTTTGATTTTTGACAGTTTTATTATAATGGGTCTTGAAAAGAATGTCTTTATATTGATTTTTCCTGGTGACATATGAGTTTCATGAACTTGTATATCTAAATCTCTCCCCAGTTTTGGAGAGTTCTCAGCCATTCTTTCTTTCTTTTCTTTTTTTTTTTGAGTAAGATTAGCCTTGAGCTAACATCTGCCATTCCTCCTATTTTTTTTGAGAAGACTGGCCTTGAGCTAACATCCGTGCCCATCTTCCTCTACTTTATATGTGGGATGCCTACCACAGCATGGCTTGCCATGTGGTGTCATGTTCGCACCCGGAATCCGAACCGGCAAACCCAGGCCACTGAAGTGGAATGTGTGCACTTAACCACCACATCATTGGGCCAGCCCACAGCCATTATTTCTTTAAACAAGCTCTCTGCCCCTTTTCTCTCTCTTCTCTTTCTGGAACTCCAATAATTTGCAAATTGGTTCTTTTTATCTTTTCTTATAGATCATATAGGCTTTCTTTACTCTTTTTTCATTTTTTTCTCTTTTGCTCCTCTGTTTGTGTAGTTTCACTTGATCTGTCTTCTAGCTTATTTATTCTTTCTTTTACCTGCTCTTATCTGCTATTGAAGCTTTCTATTGAATTCTTCAGCTGAGTCCTTGTATTCTTCAGCTTCAAAATTTCTGTTTGATTCTTTTTTATGTTTTCTATCTCTTTTGTTGAACTTCTCATTTTTTTCTTATATCGTTTTCATGAAATTGTTAATTTGTTTATCTGTGTTCTCCTTAGTTCTCTGAGCATCTTTAGCATCTTTGAATTCTTCATTGGGACCTAGATTATCTAGTGATATATATTTTCTGGAGAAATAGGGATCCATTCCTGGATCTTTATTTCTTTTGGGACAGGTACTGTAGGTTGACCATATTCCATTGGTGGAGTCATGTTCCCCTGAAACTTCGTGATCCATGTAGCCATGCATAAGTGTCTGCAAATTTGAAGAAGCAGTTGTCTCTTCCAGACTTTATGGACTTTTTTGGTATGGGAAAACTTTCACTTGCAGGTTGGGGCACACTGGAGTGTGCTTGACCCTGGGTCTAGTGGTGCAGGGCACCCAGTGTGTGGGGGTGTGGTGACACTGGGTCCAGGGACTGTGTGATGGATGTTTGGTTCAGGCCACTGAGGTTCACAGCAGTGACAACTATACAGTCCTTGGCAAGCACTGCAGTGATTGCAAGGCTTTTGAGGCCCTCAGCATCTTCTCCAGTTTCAGTGACTCAGGACCAGGGCAGGCAGTAGTAGTAACCGGAGCTGGCGGTATTCACACACTCATTTTCAGGGGCCAGGTGCAAGTGCCTATGTAGTAGCAGGGCTGGTTGCAGACACACATGTAATGATGTAGGCCAGGGAGGATATCATGGGCCAGGGCCAACTGTGGGTCCACTGGGGGACCTGGCTGTCAGCCTGTACTACTGTGGCTGCTGTACTACCACAGGCACATGGAAGTGGATGCAAGTGATGGAGGTCAAGCCAGAGGCATGCAGGTGCACACCTGGAGGGAGCTAGCTATAGGTGAGTGCGGTGGTGCAGCCCAGTGACAGAAAACAGAGCCTGATGCAAGCCCACAAGGAGCTGTGGGGGCCCCAGCTGTTAGGCATGCTTTCCTGTGGCTGCATAGTCTCTCTTTGGGTGTGGACATGGCAGTGGAGGCTGGTGACATGCACCAGGTTTGTGATATGTAAGTGCATAGCTAGCAGGGCTGGCTCTGAGTGTGTGCATGGTGGTTGGTGTCAGTTGTGGGGGTCTAGGCTGGAATCTTGTACTCATGCAGCTGCAGAGGCCTAGACTAGCTGCCAGTACAATTCCTGAGCTCTGAAGCAGGTGAGGGGGAAAGAACAGGGAGGGACTCAGGTGGCTGGCATCAATGAGTGCAAATAGCTGTAGGGAAAAAGATGATAAAATCTGCAAGGGGTTCATGGCACCCGTACTGACTGTTGATTCCTTCTTCAATGGTGAAAGCTGCTGGGTTTATCTGTGGAGCAGGTCATTGTGAACTGTGATTTCTCCCGCTGTGTGGCTGCTATTAGTAGCCCCTGGTTTTCTTCCTTGTTCCTAACCATCTCTGTACATCTCAGGTTTGCCAGTCTGGGTGGCGTGAAATCAAAGTTGAATCTTTGTGTGGTGCCCTATAAGACTGGAGAAGCTGGTTGCTCACCCTACTCTTACTTTTCTGGTGAGGAGAGCTCTTTCTAGCAGGCACTGAGCAATGCTATATCTTGTTTTTAATATCAGTGTTATTGTGTAGGAAAGCAGGTCTAGGCTACTGAAATCATGCACATTCCGAAGACAAACTTCTTCAGGACTAGCTCTTGGACAGCACCTGGGATGAGTAATGAGCTCTCAGGATATTCTTCCCGATAAGAGTATTTTGTATGCCTGAGGCCCTGGGGCACTTGGTATCAGTTTGATCAGATAGGTTATGCTAACAATAGGATTTATAGTGAATGCCTGTTTTTGATCTAGGGGTCTGGAGTCTGAGTGTATAAGGTCAGTCACACAAGTGCTGCATGCCTACCTGACAGGCTCCAGTAAAAATTCTGTACCCAAGGCTCATTTGGACTTCCTTGGTTGGCAACACCTTTAATTTGTTATTATATATCCTTGCTGGGAGAATTAAGTACGTCCATGAGATTCTACTGAGAGTGGGCATTTGGAAGCTTGCACCTGGTTTCTCCTGGCATTCACCTATGTTCCTTTCCTTTTTGCTGACTTAATCTCTATCCTTTTGCTGTATTCAACCATAACCATAAGTATAACAACTTTTCTGAGTCCTGTGAGTCCTTCTAGCTAACTACTAACTATGCTGGTCTTGGGGAACCCTGACACAGTTGGCTTCAGAAGCGGAACTGACTAGAATGACACTGCCCCAAACATGGCATAAACATTGTGTGGGAAAAGAAAGGAAAATGAGGGCAGGAGATGACAAATCTTTGATGTATGGATACCTATCAGGTTACTCATGGTATGAGACAGCAGCTGCGCTGTGATCAGTTATTATAGGTAGAAGTCACCAATGGGATTTAGAAATGATGTATCTATCTCCTGAGGAGTTGGCTAACTGAATACAAACAAAAGTACAAAGTAATGAGAAACAAGCCAAATAATGCATTTCTTGGTTATTTTTACCTGTTATAGCTAATATGAAAGTAAAAGACAGTGTTGGGCTTGGTCCAGGCATCAGATTTTGGCATGCCTGACCTATAACCACTAGCTTCAAGGCTGTTACCAATAGGGAAACTTCTGTTGGGGAAAAAACCAGATAGCATTGCCATGACCTATGGTCATCAAAAAGGTAGTCTGTCCATGTGGTATGTGTGTTTGTGTGTGTTTGCAGCACCAAGAAACTACTAAAACTGGGGGTATATTGTGAAAGACTTACCTCATTTTGTGGCTTAATATAATCAGCTTCCTGAACAATCTTTACTAAAGTAAATTGTGAGAATAACTAACTTCGAAGCAACCTTTTTGGTTTTGAATGCTGTGGAATGGAGATGCATGTTTGGGTTGATGTGGGACACATAACTTACTATCGAACAATCAAAAATGGCTGCTGTACGTTATCCAAATGCACAACACATTCTTCCCGAAGGGACAGTTAGCCTGGTGGACTGGACAAAAGACACTGTAAAGATTTTTACCCTCAGAAGAGGAATGGTCCTCTTCCTCCTTTAAATGACAATGGAACTTCCCAGATGAAGTGGCTGATATGCTGTATATGCAAAGAGTGCTGGATTATCTTTATGACGGTTGGGATGTTCATCCATTTAATATTCCCTTTAACCAGGTCATGGTAAATGCTGTGATTAAGGAAGCACTTTTTGCCTGGGGACTCAATGTCATCACTGAAAAATAAAGCAAAAATCTGAAAAGCAGCATCAAATTTGTTGTCTCAGCTTCTCCTTATGAAAATTAAAGATTCTAAGAAATTTAGAATGATTCACATGGGAATGTGGAAAGACAAATAGACTACTGAAGGGATTCATCCCAGCAGGTTGAAAGTCTTTAAATAGTTAGTAAGGAATGGAATGAATAAAATGGACATTGATGGGTTCAAAACAAAGGTCTTCAGAGATTTGATAGACGGATGACAGCCACTCCTGGTCTACCCACATTGAAGTGCTCTAAACACATCTACTCTATTTACCTCGGTTTGGAGAAATTTAAAAAACCCAAAAGCAAAGATAACAATGACAAATTTGGCCTTGAATTATGAGGAATGATAGCGTGGCAAATTAATAAGGATGAGGATTGATGAAGAGGCCAGGGTCTCTTGGCCAGAGCCTCAGCTGGGGAGCCAAGGCCATATGCACGTGTATGGGCAAAAGGGAGAGGAAGTAGAAAGGAAGCCTACCCGGAGCTCCTTGACGTGGAAACCCAATGCACTGTGACTCCAAAACCAATTGGTGAAGTCCTAACAGGGGCTATAATCATAATGAGAAGATGTAGAGATGCAATGGTTGGTGGGATTAAGGTAAAAGTTTGGATGAAAATTAGAATGTTTGAACAGACTTTATATGACGTGGTCATGTTTCCTTTATCTGAATGTGTTATTGGAATGTATATTACGTCTGACTGGAGAGCACTTCTCCTACCTAATATTATAAAATAGAAGGCATATAAGTTTATCTTTCGGATACTATTAATTGGACATACTAAATGAGAACTTATAGATATCCCACACAGATTGTTAATTTGAAACAGTATTAGATACCTGGTGGATGAAAAGACATTACCACTTTAATTAATATCATGTTAGAAGTTGGGGTACTATTACCATAAAATTCTCTGTACAATTGCCCTATGTGACCCATGAAAAAGGGAGATGGCTCATGGAGACAAAGAGGAGACAATCAAATCTTGAATAAAGTAGTACTGTCTCTAGCATCAAAAGTCCCTGACATGGTTTCAAAAGTATAAAACATATAAAAAGGTAAAGGAGACTTAGTGATTGATTTTGCAAATGCTTTTGGCTTAATCCCTATCTCACAAAGGAGTCAACTAGTCTTCACATGGAAAGGATCCTAATTTACCTTTATTATATTGTCACAAGATTATTTGGATTCACCAGCTTACAGTCATAATTTGATTAGAAGGGATTTGGACTTGAGGCGCATCCTGAGTGTGGTAATATACTATCTTGATGATATCATGATAATATTATAAAATGAAGCACAAGCTAGGACAGACTTACATGTAATGGTGACACACATAACTAACAAAGGCTGGTTGATAAATCCAGGAAAGATTTAAGGGCCCACTCAAATGGTGAAATCATTAGGAACAATCTGGGCAGGAGATGCTCAGGACATTCCACAGGCAACTAAAAATAAACTGCTGTCTTTCCTACCTCTGGAACTTAGCAAGAAAAACAGTGCATGGTCTGGTTGTTTGGATTTTGTAGGATGCATATTACATAGCTAGGAATGTTGTTGGCTACTATCTGTAAAACTGTTTGAAACAAGACAGCAGTTTATTGGGAGCCTGAATAACACCAGAGTGTGTTAGAATTGCAAAAAGCAGTGTCTCAGTTAATACCTTTGAACTTTTGTGACCCACATTCAGATACAATTTTGGAAGCATCTGTAACTTACTCTTTCGTAGACTGAAGGTTATGACGAAATCCCATAAGTACCACTCAGCAGTGACAATTGGGGTTTGTACCAGAAAATTTCCAGATGTTGTGGTATGATACAAGCTATTTAAGAGGCACTTATTGACTTGCTACGGGGTATTAATAAAAACTACCCCTATTACATGAAGCTCATAAAATTGATTCTGAAACCTAAAGTACCCATAATGTCCTGAATAATGTCAGATAAATGCTCTAATAAGGAAGTCAGTGTCCGCAAGAGGTCTATAATATAATGGAAATGATTTACGTGGGAACACGCTACCTGAGGAATGCAAGGGGGCACTTACCATATACATGAGTAGATAGCCTCTTTTCCTCTAGGGCCGACTTGAAACCATCAGAGTTGTTAGCTCATCCTATTGCCATCTGAGTGTTGCCTTATGAATAGATCTCAACTGATCAAAATTGGTTTATGAATAACAGTTCTAAGCACTGTGTTTTAAAGGCCACTTCCCTATGACTGACTACTGGAAAAATTCTGATCAATGAAGGTAAAAACAAATCAGCTCAATGGGATGAACTGGATGCCATTTTCCTTGCAGTGATGGAAGAATTGAACAACAATAAGAGCCCTGATGTTTGGGTGTATTTAGATTCATGAGCATTGGCCAAAGGCCTGGCCACCAGATGGTCAGGCAGATGGGCAATGAAAACTGTACACTTCAGGACATGCCTGTATGGGGCATGAACCTATGGAAATCACTATGGGAATCGGTTTGTTGTATTAAGGTAGGACATGTCAATGCCCATCCGAAGAACCCCCTTCCAGGATCAGAAGTTGATTGAAACCAGCAAGTAGACATCCTGGCACACTTGCTTGAGATGGTCAGTTGGGTTCATAAAATGAGAGGAAATGGAGAAACTGCAGCAATGCAGAGATAGGCTGAGCATTGACTCATTTACGTTGTACCCTCTGAGGCATGAAATGCCAGCAAGCCCTGCCCTGTCCGCCACTGAGAAAGACAAACTGCAGATGGCTGTGGGGCAGACTCCCCATGGAGAGGGCCTTCACCCAGAGCTGGCAAGTAGATTACATCAAACAATTCAGTAGCCCTGGGAGTCTATAAATGGACTCTGACAAGAACAGACACTTCTTCTGAACTAGGTTTTGCATATCTGATCGTTGATGCAAATGCTCAAAACACTGTTTAAAAACTAGAACAGAAGATACAGTATCAATTTGGACCACCAAGGTAAATATATTCAGATGAAGGAACACATGTTACAGTTAATAGTGTCCAACAATACCCATCTTTCTCTATTTTATGTGTGGGATGCCTACTACAGCATGGTTTGATAAGCGGTGCATAGGTCCATGCCGGGATCGGAATCAGCGAACCCCGGGTTGCTGAAGCAGAGAGCGTGAACTTAATAGCTATGCCACTGGGCTGTCCCTGATGCCAGAACTTTCAAGGGCTTGATAGGGCAGATTGTGCCTTTACCCCATCTGGACAAATTGAGGTTGATGGTGACTGGCACTGTACTGTCTAGTGGTTGGGGTAGTTCACTACTTCTGTACCTGTGTAACCCTAAACTATCTGGATGAAAGTGAACTGAAGGGGAGCTAGTTGCTAGACGGGTGTTACTGTCAGCAATTTGGGCAAGCACGCTGGCTGAATATAACAGTCCTCCAAAAGTGGAAAAGTTTGGGTTAAAATCAATGTCAAAAAGAGAGAAGGAGAAATAGTAGATGAGAGTAAAGGTTATGGAGAGAGGGAAACCCATATGACATTGGTGCCTTGAAACAGGCTCAGAGAAAGAGAAAGATACTGTCTCTTAGCACAACTATGCCAGATGCCTGGAAGGTGGAAGGCACGCTTTTTCGGAACCTAACGAGGTTGAATGGAAGCCTATCAACCTGAGTGGCCTCACTCTGGGAGACATTTTGGGCAAACACTGTGATGATGAACTGGATCAATTTTGGATGACTGAATAGAACTCTGGCGATCTGTCAGTGTCATTTGACTCTTATTGTTCAAATTACATCTACTTCAAAGGGTATAATTTGAAAAGAAATTTCCGGGAACTTTCCTCTGGGCCATCAAACCATGCATTGTACAACTCCTGGCAGATTGGTTACTGTGTAACTGTAAATCTTGATGACCAAGTTCTTAGAAAGGTAGCTGGTCATCATGGACAAAATATAGCACCTGCAAGTTCAGCATGCCACAATGCACTGTCCTCAAATATACATCACCTTTGTTTTGGTGAGTGGGAAGATATGGAAAAGTTTTCTTGTTCTTTTGTTCCGGAGCAGGTTTATTTCTAGTTCATCTTTACACTGTGGTTTAGCCCTGGGGCTAGGATTTTGTAGAGGTTCCCCATTAGGTTGTCTACAGTGGGCAGGATCTAGGTTTTCTCTTGTCCCTCATTCTTCTACAAAACATACACAGCAAAACAAAAGCTCAAGTTCACCAGGATTTGGCATACGCCACGTGGTGAAAACCAGCATCAGAGCTGGCTTTACCTCCTAAAGTCGAGCTATCACCCAATTTTTGGCTCCCGATCAGTGCTTAGTTTTTTCACTACCTTACTTATTCATTTATTTTTTTTTAAACTTTGGAATTTAAAATTTTTTTTTAGTTATGAGAACTGCACATATTTATTCAAAAGTAATTATGTAACACCTTATTTTTTCCTTTACAAAAGCATGGCATTTACAGAATTCTGATTGTACAAAAAAGTAAAAATTAAATGATCACATGCAAAATGTATTAGCATTTTAAATATATTTTATACCACTCTCATACACATATACATGCATGCACATACACACCCCATGTCTCACTCTAGTTACTACATAAAGAGCATCTTGTCATGTTCTGAAGCGTTCTTCAGAAACTTGGTTCTTTATATCTTCTTAACTTTCTTATTGTAAAAGTAATACATGTTGATTTAGGAAACAGAAAATACAGACAGTGAGAGAAAGAGAATTAGGAATTACCACCACCTGTTTATAGCAGCTATCATTTGGTTTTATGACAAATATGAGTTTGTACCATACATGCTATCTTGTACTTTTCTTTACTTAACAAAAGATTGTAGCTGCTTTTCTCAGTTACTGAATGTACTTCCAAAATATTTTAAATGATTCTTAGTATTCCATTTTATGTAAGCAAGATGCTTTTAAAACCTATCTCATATTTTTGGGTTTATGTGTTGTAAAATTATTGATTTTATAATGTATACATTTCCCTTATATGCATTGAATAAAATGTAACTGTTTTAAAAGACATTGATTCCCATATTTTTATTATTTTATGTAATGCCATAATAGCTCTCCTTTCATCCCGATATTTATCCACATCTCAGATTATTTCTTTTGTACAGATTTCTAGAAGTAGAGTCATTGAGACCAAAAATAAGAATGTTCTTAAGGAATCTTGATGATTATTGCCGAATTGCTTTTTGGGAAACTTGTACCAGTGTCAATTCTGACCAACACTTTCTTTTCTTTTTTTTTTTTGAGGAAGATTAGCCCTGAGCTAACATCTACTGCCAATCCTCCTCTTTTTGCTGAGGAAGACTGGCCCTGAGCCAACATCCACGCCTATCTCCCTCTCCTTTATATGTGGGACGCCTACCACAGCATGGCGTCCCAAGCGGTGCCATGTCCGCACCCAGGATCTGAACTGACGAACCCCAGGCCTCCGAAGCGGAATGTGGGCACTTAACCACTGCGCCACCAGGCTGGTCCTATGACCAGCACTTTTGAACTATGTACTTTTCAAGTTTTGTTTTCCCTTCACGAATCAACAATTAAAAAGAAAATCTTTGCCTAATTCTTATGCTAAAAATAATTTTAAAGAGTATTTTATTGTTTATATTTCAACTTCTTTAATTACTAGGCTAAATATATTCTGTGTACTGATAGGTTGTTTATATTTCTCCTAATTTTTAATGAAATTCTCTATTTTTCTACTTGGTTTTAGTGCTTTTCTCTTCATTTTGAGACTCTTCATCAAGTAAGTCAAATTTCCATAATATCTGAGCAATGTTATTTCTTTTAGCTCTTTATTTGCTGTTCAGTTGATTTTTAAATGATATTTGGCTTACAAAAATTTCATTCTTAATATCCTCAATTGTTTAGTTAACTTTTTTGTTGTTATTTCTTCTATTTCATTTTGGCTGAGAAAGTCCTTCTCACATTATATTGTTGTCATTTTCCATCATAAAAAATGTATTTCAGTTGAAATATATTTTAATATATGGTATAAAATGCATGTCTGCCTTTATATATATACATATATATATAT